>NW_024037048.1:11129567-12569623 GCF_015706575.1 Patiria miniata | reverse complement strand
AACCCATACGCACCCCCAAAACCAACTCTGACGCCACCAAATCCCCCCCCCCCCCACAGAAGTGTGGTTGGGGTCTACGAACGAATACTTACCTGTAGAGCAACACTACTTATGCATATTCCCCCTACCGGCAGGTATTTTCGCTAAGAGTTATATACAATAGCGCCCTCCAGCGCCCTACCCATAACACCCCGCGGCATGCGTGCCTCGTGAGCGTCCTCTTTTCTCGGAATACAACAAAGTACCCAAGGCATCGAGAAGAGTGGGGTAGGAGGGAGGGATGCTCTACAGGTAAGTATTCGTTCGTAGACCCCAACCACACTTCTGTGGGGGGGGAGTCTACTTCACTCTACTTACCTGTAGAGCAACACTACTTATGCATAGACTAGCACCGTCAAGGAGGTGGGCCATGCGAGATGCTATTGCTTACTCACAGGGGTATGAAACATGGAATGTAACCCCAGATGGCTCCCACTGTTCCGTCCAAAGGCGGACAGGGGAAAAAACCAAGAACTGTACATGTAAAGGATATTAATTACCCTCACATGTTAATCGAGACGTCAGCCCTCGTTAGGGGGAACGTCTCATAATGTAAAGTATTATATAATAATAAATATAATATATAATACAGTTGAATCCTGCAAAGAAGAGTACTGTTAGTACAAGACACTTCTTAAAGCAAGTTCTAAAACACTTCAAACCAAGCCCATGCACAAGGTAAAACTGTATACAAAGAAGGTAACTTGTCCAAGACCAATGACCTTATTACAAGAGTGTTTAGCTATACATTTATACTCAATACAATGTAATGTATAATGTAAATAGCCAGGATGAGGAGACTCACCTATTCTAGGGAAGTCCCGGGTAGGAGAGGATCCTGTGGACCTGATGATGCTCGGCTCGCCGCCTTCAGCACCACTCTCCCGGCTCTGCCTTCCGTCTGGAGGACATCCTTCAAATAACACTCTGTAAAGGTGTTGGGGGTTTTCCAAACACGCTGCCTGTGTGATATCTTTAATAGAAACACCCTTAAAAAAGGCCCAGGAAGTAGAAGTTGCCCTGACCTCATGTGCATGGACTGACCCAACGGAATCTGTTGTTGGTGAGTCTATTGTTGATTTGATGGCCGTAACCAACCAGCGGGAAATTGTATCACGCGAGGCCGGCCGGTATGGTGGAGTCGTTGTTATAAACAGCTGTGAATGGCCGCTTCGGAGCGTTTTAGTTCTGTCAACGTACCACTTCAGGGCCCTGACCGGACACCAAAGTCTGTCACCAGAGACAGACGAAAAGGATTTGATGTCCGGCACAAAAATGTCAGGAGGTGAAAATGATTCTGACTGATTTTTGGTCAGAAAACCTGTTTTAGGAACCAGGCGAACACCCCCTGGTTCCCACCGGATGTGACCTGTCTCCACTGTAAGCGAATGCAGCTCGCTACGTCGTCTAGACGTAGCCACTGCTAATAGAAATGACACTTTAACCGACAGCTGCAACAAGGTTGAGCTGCCCATTGGTTCAAACGGGGGTCTCGATAAGGTTGATAAGACAGCAAAGAGATCCCACGATGGTAATAGTCTACGTGTCGGGGGGCGTGACACAAACATCCCCTTGATAAGTTGGCTAAGATTCTGATTATCTGACACCGAGGAACCGTCAGAGAAACCTCCATGAATAGCCGCTATAGCCGAACGGTAATTCTTAACTGTGGCTGTAGCAAGATCACTGTCAAAGAGGCCTACTAGGAAGTCTGCAATCTCTCCTATAGAAGTATCGGGGGGGATGCAGAGACCTGGCTTTACACCATTTGTAAAAATGGTGTAATCTACTGTTATAAATTTTCCTGGTAGACTCCCGCCGGCTGCAGGCTGCAATGGCCGCAGCTCGTTCAGAAAGGCCCGCCGTGCGGAAGGATTGCTTGATAATACCCAGCACGTCAGGTGGAGATCCTCGGGGCCGGGTGAAGAAAAACCCGAGCTGGGCTGGAACAGTATGTCTGCCCTCTTCGGAAGAATCACCGGGCGGTGAACCAAGAGCTTGATGAGTCTCGGGAACCAAGGCTGGCGTGGCCAAAAGGGAGCTATGAGGAGGATCTTGCACTCCTCCTGTTCCACTTTGGTCAGTACTCGCGGTATGAGGGAGAACGGGGGAAAGGCATACGCAAGTAGTCTGTCCCACCGTATTGCCAGCGCGTCTGTCTGCCATGCGCAAGGGTCGTTGTGTCTTGCGCAGTATACCGGTAACTGGTGGTTGTTTCGAGAGGCAAACAGGTCGACATGAGGCCGATGATCAACAGAAAAAGTGATTGGACAACCTGCGGACGCAGTGTCCATTCCGTCGGAACGACCCACCCCCTGGAGAGAGCGTCGGCTGTGACGTTCTCCTCGCCTGGGAGATGAGTTGCCACGAGTGTTACTCCGTGGTCCATACACCAGTGGAAGAGATTCCACGTGAGCGCGCATAGTTGGGCGGATCGCGTGCCTCCCTGTCGATTGATGTAGGCCACTACTGTGGCATTGTCGCAACGAATGTTGACTACTTGGTTTGTCACTGATGCTTGAAAACGTTGGAGAGCATTGATGACTGCCAACATCTCCAGCACATTTATGTGCTTCGAGCACTCTTCGGGCCCCCACCGACCCGCTACTTGGCGCGGGTGGAGGGTGGCCCCCCAGCCAAAAAGTGACGCGTCTGTCGTGATGGTCACTGACGGCCTCGGATTGTGAAAAGCGCGCCCCTCCGTGAGATTGGCATTGTCGAGCCACCAACGGAGGTGCGGTATTAGCCAAGGTGTGGTCGGCACCAGATGACGTATGTGATGACGACGGCCGATAGAAGGACAGCAGATGTAATTGGATGGGACGCATCCTTAGTCTGCAAAAGTTCACCACATCTACCATACTGGCCATAAGACCGAGCAACCTTAGCCAGGCTTGCGCTGGGGCCATGGTCGTCGGGAGAAACAGAGACACACACTGTTGGAGATTTACAATTCGTTCCTCCGTAGGCCGAACCAATCCCTTCTGGAGATCGAGTGACGCTCCCAGAAAGATTGGGAATTGGGATGGATGTGGATGGGATTTCTCGGCGTTGATAATAAACCTGAGATCCGCCGCTAGACGCCAAGTCAGATTGAGTGCCGCTGATGCGGCCGTCTGAGATTGAGCAATAATGATCCAATCGTCCAGATACATGAAGATCATCACACACTTGTTTTCTTAATGCGGCCCCGATTGTCTTCACCACACGCGTGAAGACCCGGGGTGAGGTGGCTAGACCAAACGGAAGAACCATGAACTCGTACTGGACGTTCTCGTACTGAAAACGAAGAAACTTCCAGTGGTCTGGTCTGACAGGAATGTGTAGATACGCATCTTTCAGATCTAGACTGGCTCCCCACGCAGGAGTACGAATCGATTGGAGTATGATGTTGAGCGTATCCATGCGAAAACGTCTTGGCCGAATAAATTTGTTGAGGGGTTTTAGATTTAAAATCGGGCGCCACATGCCGGCCTCCTTCTTGGGTACCAGGAAGAAGGTCGACATGAAACCCGACCGTGTCTCCCCCGGAGGGAGCGGGCGAATTGCCCGTTTCCCGAGGAGGGAACTGATCTCCCCTTCGAGGGAGAGACGTTTGGTAGGATCGGACGGAACTACCGTCGGTCGAACGATCATGTCTGACGGGGGGGTGCTCGAGAACTCGAGTGCGTAGCCGCATCGTGTCGAGTACCCACCGGTCGGACGTAATTAAACCCCAGGACCCCGCAAAGTCTCGGAGACGGCCTCCCACGGGTCCGACGGCGGGAGGCCGCCACGAGTCTACTAAGTCACTTGCGCCAGCCCCCGGGATAACGGGGGGCCGGTGCCCGGAAACCATGACCGGATTGGGGCCGTTGTTGTCCAGAGAACGTGCGGGCCTGCGTGGCGCGCGCACCGGAAGTATTGTCCGTGCGGCCACGAAAACCACCGCGACCAGATTTCAGAGGCTTGCGGCGGGGAATGACAAATGTTTTGCCCTTACCCCGCTGCTGTTTGGGCGCCGGTGCTGGAGGCTTCTTGAAGTTGATTTTCTCTGTAGCCTTCAGACGTTTGGCCTCATCTCGCATCTGCTCTTCGAATTTATCAGCAAACAGATCCGGGCCCGTCAAGGGGAGATTTTCAAGTCTTTTGCGAGCACCCTGCGACGGGAGGAAAAAGTGCATCGAGCACGTTACCCCGGCGGGTGGACGTTGATAGGGTCGACACGCGTGCGAATTGATCAAGCACTGAGCGTAGACCATGGTCGAGACAATGAAGGGCCGCAGTCAGCATATCTGCTGGAATCGGCGAATCTTCTTCATAGCCCACGGCCAAATATTCCGTGAGAAGAAGCAGGAAAGACGCTGATTTCAAACCGAAGCGTGAAGCTGTATCCATCTTCTTCAAAACATCTTCAAGTTTACCCCGTGTTTTGTCCACAAAGGGCCGCTTGGAAGACGAACCACTCTCATCGGCCGCAAGTTTATCTTTTGCGGCGTCGGGGATGGTAGGCGGAGTGAAGAACTTCACCTGATCTTCAGCCGGGAAACGAAAATAATCCCGTTCTCGACTGAGAAACGGCCGCCATTTATCAGTTGACATGATGCTGTCGATACGTTCCACGCATACCTGATCTAAGGGAAGTACGGGGAATATCTTATCGCTGCTAGATGCGGAGCCCGTCCTTCGCTTGAAAGATTTATGATCAGGCGGAGGGGGCTCATCAGCGGAGGGTAAATGAAGTACTCTTATCATATCCCTCTGTACTAAACGGAGCTCCGTTTCAGAGATAGACAGCCGCTGTAAACGGTCTGGTTCGATTCCTCGTCGTCATCGGATGACTCAGCCGATTGTGAGGGCCGAGTTGACTCCGGTGAACGAGCGCCGTCAGGGGGGGCGAGTTGTACCGAGCCACGCGGTAGTGGCTGGACAACTTCCTCCGAGTCAAACTGCATAGATGGATGAATACTCAATACAGGTGGGGATCCCAGCGTACGCGGTAGGTCCCGCGGCCTCTGATCCACCCAACCGTGGCCCACGGCCGATGCATGCGAGACGCTCGCTGCAGGCCGGGCCTCCGGTGTACGGTCAACCACGGGCGGTATGTCCCGCTGTGCTTGGGCCACCCAACCGTGACCAACGCACGACGACTGTGAAGCCCTCACCGCAGGCGGGGACGCCGGAGCACGACTAATTGTGTGCGGTATGTCCCTCTGTTCCCGGGCCACCCAAGCGTGACCGGTGACTGAAGACTGTGATGCGGGCCCAACGACCGATGGCTGTGGGCCGTAATCCACCGCTGCAGGGGGGCCCCCAATAGGGCCCGCCCGGCGGCCTGCCGACATAGCCGATAGCGTATCGGAAATTGACTGGAAAGCCAGCAGGAAATCTGCCCTAGAAACCGCGTCCTCCCCCCGGGAGCGTTTGCCCCGGCGGGACCGGTCAGAGGAGTCGTCAGACCCCGAAGAAGAACGATGTAATCGGCGTGCAGCCTTCTTCTTCTTACTCTTCTTTTTAGAAGAACGGCCCCGAGGTGTGTCCGAGGAAAACTCGGAAGACACCTGGGGCACCGGGACCCCCGAACAATGGAAAAATTCCGATGACGAGAGTAGTCCCTCTGAGCAACTAGCACGGGGGCCGTCGGCCCGGGATCCCCCGGGGCGATCGGCTCCGTATCGCTCATAATGCACCCGGCCGACAGCGCCTCAGGCCCCGTGGGCTGAGCGAGCGCTGGACGGACCGGTAGCCCGTGCAATAGCCCATCCCGACAACCAGTGGTGTTCGGCACTGTGTCGGGAGGGCACGGGTGACTAGAGCCCACCGAAGTGTGACGGCTAGTCCCCTCGGGCTGCCCCGTGACCGGGGGAGGGCTAGGTGCCAAAGCGGCGCTCGTTGCCGAGCCACGCTTGCCCTGACGGCCCTTCTTAGGCTTTGCTCCGGCACAGGAGATATGTTTTAGGGGAACCTTGCCGGAGTGTGCCTTTAGTTTGGGTGTTCCGCCCGAGTCGATCGGAGAAGGTGACCGAGGTCCCCTTAACTGATCGGCGGAACTGCCAACTCCCCCAGCCGACTGTGGCTGAGGGTGCCGGACGAGAGACTGCTGCCGCGGTAACGTCGGAGCGTTAACGGCAGAGTCCCCCGAGAACTCGGTCCGTCCCGTGGGAGAGCTATCCCTAACGGTTAATGACAGATCGGCCCTCCCCAAACGCTTCATATTTATGAAATAAATGAAACCCAGAAGATGATGAAACTCTACAAACTAATGTTATTACTAAATCTTTTATTAAATACTTCTCTTCAACGCAAAAAAGGGTAGTAAATGACGAGGCAAACAGCGAGCTATTTCATGCACGTCCTACCCGACCTGCCGCTAAGAGAAAAGAGGACGCTCACGAGGCACGCATGCCGCGGGGTGTTATGGGTAGGGCGCTGGAGGGCGCTATTGTATATAACTCTTAGCGAAAATACCTGCCGGTAGGGGGAATATGCATAAGTAGTGTTGCTCTACAGGTAAGTAGAGTGAAGTAGACTGGTGGTTTTAAAGAGTGGATCCAAAAACAACTCGCTAATTTTGCAAATGTTCGGATGCTCTGCGGGGTATCATGGGCAGCGTTTTAAGTTGGATAATTAATGCGTTAAGTAAATCTATATCGTGGTTGGCTGAACACGTGTGGGCTTTGTTTTTGGGTTAGACTGAGAGCTGGATGGTGTTTTATTAAAATTTCGGGAACAAATCCCCTGATTGTCTTAAAGCATAGTATCACCAACCCTGATCACAGAATGGCCAGTCTTAAGTTTCACTAGATCAGACAAAGGCCCATTGGCGCCATGCCAAATGTGGCCAATTTTGCATTAAATCAAAATTTTGAGAACAAGAACGAAACCAGTATCATTTGATAGCTTGGAACTTGTAGATAATGGAAATATAACATAAGAATGATTTTAGATCAGACTAATTAACTTAAGAACGGCCCGGAGCACGGAGGGTGGGCGTGGCCGTCACCCCTCTTTTCCATTTCGCTGATACGGTTGCAACGCAACAGTAGAGCAGAAAATGAAACCAGTTTGTATTGATGCCTTAGCATTCATGGAATATGAAAATATAACTTAAGAGTGAATCAAATTAGGTTTTGCCTTCACCGACGTTTTTTAACACTGTATACTCAGTGTGTTACCTCCCGAGTGAAAGTTGGAAAAAAAATCACTCGGGTGGGACTCGAACCCACGACCTCCTGCTTTCTAGTGCAGATGTCTTACCACTCGACCACCGAGATAACGGGATCGGTTGGCCGGTTCGAATCTGATGTACATAGCAGCGGGTACCGCATAAAACTATTATAAGATGGAATTTTGCGTCGGGGTGATATAAATCAAATTAGGTTTTGCCCTTCACCTACGTTTTTTTTTAAGAGTGGTTTTAGGTCAGACTAATTACCTTAAGAGCGGCGGGAAAAGCGCTGAGGGGGCGGGGCCTCAACCCCCCACCACGTACATTTTGGCTCCTATTGTCGCAAGGCATTTGTTAAATCCTGCAAAGTTTCTTTCACAGTTATTCTGATGTCATGCGGTTATTTTAACACCAAATTTATGAAAAAAGGGCATACCTTTGCCACAAATTTTCAAATACCAAAACGGGAATAGGCTTAAATGTTAATTTTTCCATTTTTTATGTATGACGTACATCTGAGGGTGCATGAGAGTGACGACTCTAAATAACTATGACAACAAAACATTTTAACAGGTGGAATTGAAACTTTGCAGATGTCGATAGATGTTCGGGAGTTTTTCATTAGAGATATCAACTTCTGCTTAAAATAATAGGTAATAACGCGAAAGCACAGGTAGCAGGAGCTGGCGAATGAAAGATAAATTATATAGTACATATCAGTTTTCCGGTTTGAAGCTAAAGCTTTAATTGAATCTTAAGGGGCAGTGAGTATAGGCTGACGGAGCTGTTAAGGTCAAATATCGTAAAAAGTTTTGCACTTTGAGACTAAAGCACAAAACTCCGTACGCTGGTTCTTCATGCTATGAATATAATGATCGGATGGGAGAAAATATTTCATATTTGCCTTCTGGTCACTTTCGAAAGGTCAATTAACTTTGTATACCCTGTTTATTGATACAGTCCCCCCCCCCCTTCAAAAATACCTGTACTCTTCCAGTGTATGGTGATTTTTCAAGGGTGGACAAGAACATTTGCCCCCCCCCTCAAAAAAACACACCCATTAAATGACCAGTAATGACTTCGTGCCTCTTTTCCTTTTTTTTCCTCTTTTGTTTCTTCTTTTTTTTGCTTTTCCAGTTAGGGGGAGCAAGCGCCCCCCCTTGCCCCCCCCCCACCTCCTCGCGATGCCCATGTGAGAGATCTTTGTACACCCATTTTTCACTATTACTTCAAAATGCCAACTTTTCATGTCCGAAGTCTAAATAATGAATCAGAAATGTATTGGCTGTTTCGGCATTTTGCCAAAAACAGCCTTTGTTTTCGTTAACATTTTTTTTCCCGTTAACATTTTTTTTTTTCTCTCTTTTTCTTTTTTTTCTTTTTCAGTCATTTTGCCCATAGCATTTGTACACGTTTTTTTCTTACCGGCACTTAGGGCACTAAAATTAATCCGATTGCCTTTATACTCGGCACACACTTAGAACAGCAGCTGAAGTTGTGTGCCGAACATTGACTTCATTGTGCCGCCATCATGAGTCACGTGACATCACATTATATGCGATTTTTCTGTTGTGACCATTTTCAAGCAGAATTCGGCTAGATCTGACAGATTGGGCTATATCTCCAGAACTACAGGTCCGATTGGGTTGACAGTTGGTATGTACCTAGACCGGGAAGTCTTATAGATGAAAATCAACTTGACGCCATGATGATGTCATCATGTGACATATGACGTCATATAAAATAAACATATTTTGAAGGCCAATATCTCCTGAACTACAGGTCCGATGGGGTTGAAAGTTGGTATGTACCTAGATTGGGATGTGTTATAGATGAAAATTAAAGTGACGTCATGATGACATCATCACATGACATATGACATCATCATAAAAATACATATTTTGATGGCCGGTATTACAAGAACTACAGGTCAGATTGGGTTCAAATTTGGACTTCAAATCTTATAAAAACAAAAACAAGTCAGGTGTGTTTACAAACACAAATGCCCCGCAACGGTGACAGTTCCCATGACATAACACCACTCTTTTAACATCACCTTACATGTACCTTGGTCACATGGAACATTCATTGACAGCGTTAGTGTCTTCTATAGGTTTTATATGAATTAATCCCTAATCCCTATAATCTCAGAATAAATACATGATTTCTATTGTTTTAGCCACTGTGAACTTGACCCTTGACCTTTTGGCCCCAAATTCAATAGCATAGCTGCCAACTTTTCAAAATCCCAATTAGTAATCAACCCGCGCGGTCATTTTCAACTGCTCGTTTTATCAAAAGCTTTACCAACATCGAGTACAGATACATGGTTTACATGTACACATACATGTGCATACCCTTCTTGTTGTGAATAATAATGTACTGTAGGCAAAAAGATAATTTAAAAAAATAATTAAAAAAAATTAAAAAAAAATTAATTTTGTTTCAATGTCTGTATTTGTTTGTTGAAGTCAAATAAATAATAACAATAATAACATGTGCGCATATTTTTTTTGAGATGCATGCTATCGATGTGGAGTTTCGAGTTCGTATCAATGTTTTTACACACGTTGATTTAGGGCCACCGTATGCAATAGAAATATCCCATCAACATACCTTGCAAACGCATGCTGATTTATCTTTTCTGGACGTTGTGACAAACTCAAACTTTATTACCAATTATTCCAACCATAATCTTATTAAATTCCATGATTAAAATCTCGCACTGATAGACTCATCCCAGCAAAAAGCGACCAAATGTGCTCACGATCGTCACTGAAAAGTACTCACAATTCACATACAGTACACACAACCACACATCCACGAGATGCAGCACACAAATGACACACCATTGAAAAATAGATTTAGTCTGGTCCTCAAGTACTTCACTGCGCACACTGCATTGATGTCTATCAGGTGCTTGACTGCATTCTTATTAGACTTGTCACCAGTCCATCCATTATCGCGACATTTCGCCAGAAGTTTTCGGTCAAAAACGATACTTAAAATACAAGTATTTTTTTCTTCGTTAGGTAGAAAATGGGAAATTCGTAATGTTTTAGTGGCATATCGTATTTTCGTAATTTAACAAACAATTCGTAATAATTACGAAAAATTCGTAACAGTTGGCAGCTATGCAATAGGCTTCTTAGGATTACCAAGAACAATCCACAAACCAAATTTGAAGTTCACATGTAAAGTATTTCTCAAGTTATCACGCTGACATGATTTCTATTGTTTTAGCCACTGTGAACTTGACCTTTGGCCTTTTGGCCCCAAATGCGAAAGGCTTCTTAGGATTACCAAGAACAATCCACAAACCAAATTTGAAGTTCATATGTTAATTATTTCTCAAGTTATCGCGCTGACAAGATTTCTATTGTTTTAGCCACTGTGAACTTGACCTTTGGCCTTTTGGCCCCAAATGCAAAAGGCTTCTTAGGATTACCAAGAACAATCCACAAACCAAATTTGAAGTTCATATGTTAATTATTTCTCAAGTTATCGCGCTGACAAGATTTCTATTGTTTTAGCCACTGTGAACTTGACCTTTGGCCTTTTGGCCCCAAATGCAAAAGGCTTCTTAGGATTACCAAGAACAATCCACAAACCAAATTTGAAGTTCATATGTTAAGTATTTCTCAAGTTATCGCGCTGACAAGATTTCTATTGTTTTAGCCACTGTGAACTTGACCTTTGGCCTTTTGGCCCCAAATGCAAAAGGCTTCTTAGGATTACCAAGAACAATCCACAAACCAAATTTGAAGTTCATATGTTAAGTATTTCTCAAGTTATCGCGCTGACAAGATTTCTATTGTTTTAGCCACTGTGAACTTGACCTTTGGCCTTTTGGCCCCAAATGCAAAAGGCTTCTTAGGATTACCAAGAACAATCCACAAACCAAATTTGAAGTTCATATGTTAAGTATTTCTCAAGTTATCGCGCTGACAAGATTTGTCCGGACGGACACACACACACACACACACACACCCATACTTGTTTCACATGACTAGTGTGGACTTTCCATTGCTTTCGTGTAGTTAAGAAAAACCAGTGAAAAAACTCATTTTTCTCAAACTGTGAAAACTCTTTCAACCCAATTTTTTTTCTATGATTCCCTTTAGTGTTTCTCTTCATTCTGCTACAGATAAACCTAACCCAAAAATGCCTCTAAACCTGTTTTCCAGAAATGGGGAAACACTGTGTGGACGTGGGGTAAGTCCACACAACGTCGGTGCTACCTACATTATGTGGACGTCTTTTGTTCGGAAGTCCACACTGCGTATGTAAGACAAACTCACACCCACCCACCCACCCACCCACCCACCCACCCACACGCTGTCGTTTTTTGCTATGCTTTCGAGGATTGGCTTTGTGTTTTCCTTTGTCCCTGTAATATAACACTCTCCCATAGACTAAGCACACAAACCTGCGTTCGAGGACAATAGGCACCTTCCTTCTAGGATCAATGGCCCCTTTGTGCTCCTTTTGTTGTCTGTCCTCAGGCGTAATGCCATGCAGGAACACACCCACCCACCCACCCACCCACCCACCCACCCATGGAAGGACGAGGCGGAAACAGTATGCCCTTCGGCTTCGCCGCGGGGCATAAAAAAATGATGTCATGATGACGTCATCACGTGACATATGATGTCATAGTCAATAAATATATTTTAAAGGCATATATCTCCTGAACTACATGATTGATTGGGTTAAAAGTTGGTTTGTACCTAGACCGGGATGCGTTATAGATAAACATTGTAGTGGCGTCATGATGACGTCATCACATGACATATGACGTCATAGTAAAGTTGCATATTTTGGAGGCTAAATATCAATGGAAAAATGGTTTCGCAAAATTGTGCACAATTTCTGTTGATATGACTACATGCGACAAGTTCCATTCAGTTGACAAATATAGATTCTACCTAAACCTCAATATGATATCGATCACAATATCAGCCGTGTCATGATGACGTCATCAGATAAGAATAGACATTCAATCCAATCTGCATTTTTAAGCATATGTTTTGTACCATTTGTCCTCATGATTTTGCAACTTTCGACTTCACATCTATTATCTCCCGTAGTCTATAACATGACATAACAAGTCAGGTGTGTTTACAAACACAAATGCCCCGCAAACGTGACTGTTTCCATGACATAACACCACTCTTTTAACATCAACTTACATGTACCTTGGTCACATGGAACATTCATTGACAGCATTAGTGTCTTCTGTAGGTTTTATATGAATTAATCCCTAATCCCTAAAATCTCAGAATAAATACAAGATTTCTATTGTTTTAGCCACTGTGAACTTGACCCTTGACCTTTTGGCCCCAAATGCAATAGGCTTCTTAGGATTACCAAGAACAATCCACAAACCAAATTTGAAGTTCATATGTTAAGTATTTCTCAAGTTATCGCGCTGACAAGATTTCTATTGTTTTAGCCACTGTGAACTTGACCCTTGACCTTTTGGCCCCAAATGCAATAGGCTTCTTAGGATTGCCAAGAACAATCCACAAACCAAATTTGAAGTTCTCATGTAAAGTATTTCTCAAGTTATCGCGCTGACAAGATTTCTATTGTTTTAGTCACTGTGAACTTGACCTTTGACCTTTTGGCCCAAAATGCAAAAGGCTTCTTAGGATTGCCAAAAACAATCCACAAACCAAATTTGAAGTTCACATGTTAAGTATTTCTCAAGTTATCGCGCTGACAAGATTTCTATTGTTTTAGTCACTGTGAACTTGACCTTTGGCCTTTTGGCCCCAAATGCGAAAGGCTTCTTAGGATTACCAAGAACAATCCACAAACCAAATTTGAAGTTCATATGTTAAAGGGAATATACATCATTTGCTTTTGCTGTAATTTTCAGAAATGGATGGAATTGGGGGGTTGGAAATATATAGCAAATATAGTTACACTGACTTTTTTGAGGTTTTGGGTTCGAAAATTCTATAAAAACCAAGAAAAACAATCATTTTCCTGTAGTCTGGTTCCCTGACTCCATATAAGAAGAAACAGAGCAGTTTACATACATTGGGGAATTGTAAGGTCAGGGAACCAGTCTAGCTGGCTCGTACCCGTTCATAGGTTTGTAATCGATTGCAAACAAGTGCGATGGTCAATTTGGCCAGTATTTGAAAAAAGCCAGTTTTTTCCAACGCTGATCGGCCGATCAGCGTTGGAAATTGATACAAAAATACCACTTTTCTTGAAAATGACAGTATACCAGGTACCATGATTTTACAGGATGCTTTACACTGTCATTCACTAACAGTCCAGCAAGGTATTTCAAAATGATTTGGTAGTATTATTTTTTGATGTTTGCAAATGTTGTATTTTCCCTTTAAGTATTTCTCAAGTTATCGCGCTGACAAGATTTCTATTGTTTTAGCGACTGTGAACTTGACCTTTGGCCTTTTGGCCCCAAATGCAAAAGGCTTCTTAGGATTACCAAGAACAATCCACAAACCAAATTTGAAGTTCATATGTTAAGAATTTCTCAAGTTATCGTGCTGACAAGATTTGTCCGGACACACACACACACCCACCCACCCAGACTTGTTTCACATACCTAGTGTGGACTTTCCTTTCTTTTCGTGTAGTTAAGGAACACCAGTGGAAAAACTCATTTTTCTCAAACTGTGAAATCTCTTACAACCCAATTTTTTTTCAATGATTCCCTTTAGTGTTTCTCTTCATTCTGCTACACATAAACCTAACCCAAAAATGCCTCTAAACCTGTTTTCCAGAAATGGGGAAACACTGTGTGGACGTGGGGTAAGTCCACACTTCGTCGCTGCTACCTACATTATGTGGACGTCTTTTGTTCGGAAGTCCACACTGCGTATGTAAGACAAGCTCACACCCCCCCACGGAAGGACAAGGCGGAAACAGTATGCCCCTTCGGCTTCGCCGCGGGGCATAAAAAACACAATAGTGAAACAGCCATATGTTTGTCAACAAACATACATCTAGTTTTGACTATTGTTCTACAGGATCTCAAGAATTCAGACCCAAAGACGATTTTGTTATTTAGAGTATCTGATCCCCATGTCCCCTGTTTTCATGCACGGCGACGCAGGCGCAACAAAGCATACATATATATCAATTATTATAAAAAGCAAGCCAGACAAAGTTACAACAATGCACCAGTGAGTTTTGTAAAAGGGTTACAAAATGTGGCTGGTTAGGCCTAAAAAAAAAGAAGTTATGTTGGCGTAACAGGCCAGAAAAAATAGGGTAGGTAGGTCATTTTGTTGTTGTTTTTTTTTTTGTTTTTTTTTTTAATCCCAGCAACGAGAATGACATTAAGCCGGTAGTAGTACACGATAACAAAAGAAAACAAGGCTACACACAATATTTATATACTTTTAAACTCATCATCAACCTTTCCAAAAGTACATATCAAAAAGCGGAATCCAAAATCAGACAAAATGTTAGCCGTTTCATCTGCATCGACATCTTTATATGGACCCGATTCTTCCTTTGAAGTTTGTATTTTTAGCACGGTGTAACCCGCTTTTACACCATCGGCACAGCTCTAGGCGATTACCCCCAGCTCTAGACTCAAATTCATCTGCATTAAACGGTTGAAATTGACCGAAGATCCCCATTTGCCCTTGATGGAAACGCTGTCGTGACTGTACGCTTCGGTACCGGGCGCCATGATGCGACGGCGTACTTGCGTACGTACGTAACCGGACCACGGGCCGGGGGCCGGCCGGCGGGTCGCATCGGCCGCCGGGGTTACAAAATAGTTTACCATTTTTAGAATAAATATATATCAATTGTTATCGTGTAAAATAGTGGAATATTAATTAAAATAATTTATATTATAATGAACTATTTTTTTTAACATGGAATAAATAGCGAAGTATTTTCAATAGTATATGTAGCAGTTCGCGCCGTGCAACAGTCTAGGACGAGGCTATACATGTACTGTACATTGTACATGTGCATCTATCATGCATGCATGGTGCATCGATCTCCGTACGTGCACTGCCTGTAGGCATGCGCGATCTTCTGCAAGTTCGTTGTGTCATGGAGAGGAAGGTGCAAAACATTGTGCACTCCAAAGTTCCACGCGCGCTATCGTCATACAATTGAGGAGAAACGGTCAGAAATGGTTTCAAAACGTATTTAAAATTCATTTTTATAGATTTTAATTATATTTCTTCCCTTCAAAAAAAAAAAAATATCCAGGGTCGGCCGCATTTTTAGGGTCGGTCGGGTTACGCCAACATAACACTTTTTTTTTAAGGCCTTATCGTGAACTTGAAATAATGTTTCATGGTTGGGTAAAGCGCTTTGGCTACTTTGATTCCGTGAAAAGATCATCAATCAGAAGTTTTGAAGAATAAAAGTGCTAAGGTAAACAAAGTTAATTGAGATGTCCCAGGGCAACGGAAATCTGATATGCTCTCCCCACATCGGTAATTACTTTAATGGACAACGGAATATCAGTATAGTACATTTGTGAAGTTTCAATTCAACCTGTTGAAATGTTTTGTTGTCGTGGTCATTTAAAGTCAGTCGGCGCTCTCATGCGCCCTCCGATGTACGTTATGGAACATGTAATGGAAAAGTTAGCATTTAAACTTATACCTGTTTTGTATTTGAAAATTTTGTGGCGAAGGTATGCCCTATTTTCATAAACGTGGTGTCAAAAAAACTGCAACATATCAGAGAAGTTTGGCAGAATTTAATAAATGCATTGCAACGGTAGGAGCCAAAATGTACACGGAGGGGGGTTGCAGCCCTGCCCCCTCCGCACTGTTCGCGCCGCTCTTAAGTTAATTAGTCTGGCCAAAAGGAACTCTTAAGTTATATTTTTTTCATATTCCACAAGTGCCAAGGCATCAATAAAAATGGTTTCATTTTCCCAATTTTAAGTTTTTAGTACATTTGCACAGTTTCAATTCAATCTGTAAGTCGGCACTGTCATGCACGCTTTCATGTGCATGTACTTTCAATGGGAAAAGTTAACATTTAGGCCTACCGGTACCTGTGTTGGAAAATGGACATTTCGTGACAAAGTTATGCCCTATTTTCATAAACTTGATGTCAAGATAACGGCAAGACATCAGAACAACGGTGCAAGAAACTTGGCAGGCAACCTCGTACCCAGGGTGTCGAGCAGTACGCGCCCATCACTACCTGCTCTCTCACCCTGGTATTGGATCATTTGCATGTGCAAGATTTTTGAACACGTATGCAAATGAGGAATAGTCTGGTGCCTGCATGTGCGTTAAATTAGCGTTTGTTTTTGTATGCGGTGTCTGGGGTAAAAACAGAGTCAATTCGTAGCAGCGCGAGCATGGCGTGAGTTACGAAAACACGATTTTTATTCAATTA
Source organism: Patiria miniata (assembly GCF_015706575.1). Lineage (NCBI taxonomy): Eukaryota > Metazoa > Echinodermata > Asteroidea > Valvatida > Asterinidae > Patiria > Patiria miniata. Next base: position 12,553,068 of record NW_024037048.1, on the reverse strand, counting down.
AACTGTTACGATCTTAACGAAACAATATGCAGTATCACATCAATTCACATTTCATATTTATATTAACAAATTGGAAAGAAAATTAATATTTTCGAGAAGGCGTGGACTAATGATCGCGAAAACACGTACTGCACGTTGAGAATAACAACACCAAGTACACGATAAAAATCCATTACTAGCCAATTGCGGTATCGAATCAGGATACAGGAAGAAAATTTCCTATCCAGGGTTTACTATTGGAAACCGTGTTGGAAATAAAGTAAGCACTGGGGACGAGGTTGCTTGGCAGGATTTAACAAATGCCTTGCGACGATATGAGCCAAAATGTACATGGTGGGGGGTTGGGCCCCGCCCCCTCCACGCATTTCCCGCCGCTCTTAAGGTAATTACCGTAGTCTGACCTAAAACCACTCTTAAGTTATATCTTTATATTCCATTCAGTGTTAAGGCATCAATACAAACTGGTTGCAACCCCCTACCTTCGATCGAACATTTACAGTCAACCATAGACCATCTCTCAACAAAACATCCCGATGCAGCCTTCATCCTTCTGGGTGATTTTAACCAACTTGACATCAACCCTCTCCTGAATAATCAGCAATACAAACAAATAGTGCAACAGCCAACGAGAGGTACCCAAACACTGGACAAAATTATTACAAACATTAGTCAATATTATGAAAGAGTTCGCATTATGTCACCTGTGGGTCGGTCTGATCATGCATCGTTATTATGGAGCCCAAAGTTCTATCACCCGTCACCTAATTGCACCAATATAAGGATAAATCGTCAAATGCCGGAGAGTGCGATAGCTCATATGACTGGTTGGAAGTTACAGAGCCAGATGACGTCAACGCACAGTGCTAGGCTTTCTACCACACACTGCACAAAGCTAGATCTTCACTTCCCGACTCGGCAAAGTAAGTAACACTCGAAGGACAAGCCGTGGATAAATGGTGAAATAAAATCTGTTATTCGAGAGAGACAGCGAGCGTACGACCCAACCCACAGTGACAATTGGAAGCGACTCCGTAATTAAGTAAAGCGTATAATATCCAAAACGATTCACAAGTATTACCCTACTCGCGTTCAATGCTTGAAGAAAAGCAACCCCTCGTCGTGGTATCGGGAAATTCGCGTGATGACCGGTGACAGACGGGAGCAAGAGCCGATCGCAGTACCGGGAATAGACCCGACCAATGACATAGACATTGCCAATGCAATAAACGACCATTTCATAGCGATATCACAGGATTTGAGCCCACTTAACGCTTCAGAACTACCTGCCTTTCTGCCAGCACCGAAGCCGACTCCAATGATTTACCCGTGGGAGGTTGAAAAAGCTTTATCGAAGATCAGGCGAACCACCGCTGGAGGTCCAGACGGTGTTCCAACGAGAGTGATTCGTCAGTTCTCTTATGAATTGGCAACACCCTTGCACACATCATTAACTCTTCGCTCCAACAAAATGTCGTACCGAATGAATGGAAACGTGCGATTGTAATACGTATTCCCAAAGCACACCCCCCCAACTATAGAAAAGTTGCGCCCGGTATCACTTACGGATCACTTCGCGAAAATAGCGAAGTGGGTGTTACGTGACATAGAACCTCGATTGGACCCCAACCAGTTTGGCAACCGGAAAACTTGTCGACTTCACACTGCATAATAAACATTCTAAACAATGTATTTCTGAATGCAGAGAAGTCTAAATCTACATCAACTCTGCTTGTCACCGATTTCTCGTAGGCATTCGACCGCATAGACCACTCCATTGCTGTTTCAAAGTTATTGAAATTAGGAGTGTGAGAAAGTCTGATCCCATGGATAACAAACTTCCTTGTATCGCGGCAACAACGTGTAACATGTGTAAGGTATAGATCGCATATGTCCAACTGGTCTGTGCTACATGCTGGAGTACCGCAGGGAACATGTTTGGGCCCTATTATTTTTCTCGCAATGATAAACGATGCATGTGCACTAGACGGTATAAATGCCTATAAATACGTTGATGACATGACGCTGATTGAAACCCGGAGCACAGACCAGCCCTCTGGAATGGAAGATGCGGTTACACATATTGTAAAGTGGTCGAGTGACAATAACATGAAAGTGAATCCTGCTAAATGTTGTGTAATGCAAATTAATTTCTTACGGAATCTTGCAGTAATGAATGAAATTAGCATTAATGGCCATGCGTTGCAGTGTGTTAATGTACTTAAATTACTCGGCATTCTAATTCAAAATGACCTGAAATGGGAATCACACGTAGTTGATCTTGTTAAGAGAGCAAATAGAAAATTACATATGCTACGTGTCCTCAAACGACATCGTCTGCCCGACAATGACTTGTTGACAGTGTACTGTTCTTATATTCGCCCCATCTTGGAATATGGGGCTCCAGTCTGGAGTAGTGGTCTCACCAACAAGCAGTGCTTAGCTCTTGAGTCAATCCAAAAACGAGCTTTTCGAATCATTCTTGGCAGACGTTTTATAAGTTATGAGAACTCAAAAAATGTGCTAGGTATGGAAAACTTAGAAGAAAGGCGAGTATCATTGTGTACTTCGTTCATGCAAAAGACAATAACCCATTCAAAACAGTTTCAGAATTTTCTTCCATCTGCGGAAAACGCAAGACAGTTAAGACATACTAAAAAAATTCCAGAGCCTCGCTGTAGAACAACAAGAATGAGAAACAGCCCAATACCATCTTTGATAAGACTTTATAATGCGAAGTAATATTTATCTCTATTGAGTAGCAACAGCTTATTAATTGACCAGTCTCAGTCTCTTGTATCTCACTGTATAACTCTTACATTTTTAATGCATATGTCATGTTCCAACACAACTCTTTTACTTTGTTCACTTTATATTTACGGGTTATTACAAAACTGACTCTTTAAATTGAATTTTATCAAAGAAGTTTATAATTTTAGCTCAAGGGCTGATTATGTATTTTTTTCCCCTTAAATGTAATATTTAATAAGTGTTTTTTACTGGTATGTGTCATAGTTTCGTGTTTCTTATTTGTATGTAAGCATTGTCTTTTAACAATATTTGTAAATCATGTAAAACATTGTGCAATTCGGCTGCGAGGCTGCGATATGATGTTTTTAAAATAAACCATTTAATAAATAAATAAATACCTAAGTTAGACACAAAAATCTCTTTTGAAACTCAATTTATCATCCGGAAACCATTTACCTTTAACTCACCACGGTGACCTTGACCTTTGACCTTTTTACCCCAAAACCAAACCCAACTTGCCTATTCCCAAGGGCAACCCCCTACCAAAGCTAGACACCAAAATCTCATTTCTAACTGAAGTTATCATCCGGAAACCATTTACCTTTAACTCACCATGGTGACCTTGACCTTTGACCTTTTGACCTCAAAACTACTCCTAACTTACCTACTTCTAAGGGCAACCCCCTACTGAAGTTACAATCCCAAACAACATTTTTAACTCAAGTTATCATCCAGAAATTAAGCTGCCCGGACGGACATTCCAGCCAGACAGAATTGTGGGGTGATAGCATTGTGTTCCCATTATCCCTTTTCTAAAGATTCTCTTCTGGGGTGATGTTTTTCTATTGTGAAAATAGTGGGGTGATGTGTCCTGAAAGGAACATCACCCCACAAGGGTGGTATGGTCAGAACGCCCGGATGGACGGACGGACAGACGGATGGTCCAAGGACTAATGTGAGTGCGATTTTGGGTGGTGGTGGTTTTGTAGTCGGTATTTTAACTGGCAGTTTATCAAATACCTCGATGTATTCACTCTGGAAAGGATGCATTTATTTATTTAAACTAAAATGTCTTTTTCCAACTTTCACTCGGGAGGTAACACACTGAGAATACAGTGTTTATACGTCAGTAAAGGGCAAACCTAATTTGATTTACATCACCCCGACGCAAAATTCCATCTTATGAATAGTTAATGCGGTACCCGCTGCTATGTACATCTGATTCGAATTAGCCAACCGATCCCGTTAGCTCGGTGGTTGAGTGGTCAGACATCTACACTAGAAAACAGGAGGTCGTTGGTTCGAGTCCCACCCGAGCGATTTTTTTCAAACTTTCACTCTGGAGGTAACACAATGAGTATACAATGTTTATACGTCGGTGAAGGGCAAACCTAATTTGAATTAAAATGTCTTTAATAAAAAATGATATTTTTAATAAAACTTTTATATATATTTTTTTAAAGTAGCCATCTGTCTGATCATATTACCCTCCATTTATTATAAAAAATAGCTCCCTACCTTTTCAGAGGTAGGGAGCTTTTTTTCCCCCCACATGTTTCAAGGTCGCATTGTTTATGCCAAATTCCATTGTGCTATAGAACTTGCAAGGTTGTGCGGTATTACCCCCCCCCCCCCCCTCGTGTTTCAAGGTCATGTTGTTTATGCTTAATTCCATTGTTCCTCAACATGTTCAAGATCACACATGGTCGGGTGAGTCTAGACGTGTCGTGCGGGGATTTCCCCTTTTTTTGGGCCGTATTTAGAAATGCTAGCTTTTTTAAATGTATTTATTTATTTAGTCTAGAACCCCCACATTCTATACATGTACCACTGTTTGGGATCGTTTCAAAACGTTTACATGACATAAATTTCAAGCTGTCGGGGTCATTGCCGAATACTAACTGGTTCCTGGTCCTTATATCGTTCCAATTATCATCTTCATTTCGCATTCTACACAATCTGTTTCTTATATGGTATACGTACACATACACAAGAACTTGAAGACCAAAAATTTGCAGATCGATGTCGTGAATGTTATTTTAAAATTAGTTCAAGCAATGCTTCATGCACTATCGATCACCGTTGCTCCGGTCCATCGATGTGAAAGAAGAAATACAAATGGGGTAACTTTTGACCCCCAAGTTGAGATTGACGAACTTAAAAAAAAAGAGTGAAGTCAAGCAAACAAAAGGGGAGTGGGAAAATTTTTAAAAGTGGATATCACACGCCTGGAGATGACAGATGGATTGGTTTCTATTCCACGAGGGAAGCCAAGTGGAATGGAACATTCCATATGTCACTGAGTAATATTACTGTTATTACTGTTTCCATTGCACAAATGTAAAACATTACAATGCTGTGCCACCAAGTGGAATTTCTTTATCAGTGGAATTGAACTTCTATTGTTGTAATTCGGCCAGGCTGGTTTTCTTTAATGGGGGTCGAATAAATCATCCCAAATACCATGGTCCACATACTACCCCGAGTATTGCTCATTCTACTAAGATACCAACACTTTCCCTGCTGCATGCATGTGCAATAAGGATAACGGCTGAAAAGTTAGTGTACAGCATGTGGGTTCCATCTTTACTGTGCGTCAACTTTGCTATATAGTTCGTCGGTTGCACCACGAACCGACGTATTGCATTTTTTTTGTGTTTCGAGAAAAACCGATTTAAAGTTGGTCATTATTTTGTAGGCTCATTCAATATACTCACTGTGTAAGAATTCAAACTGTTTCATTTTTGCTATTAAATTATAGATTGAACTTTATTGTATGCAATCCGTGTGCATCTGAGTTGCTTAGTTTTTGAGAAATTCAGTTCCAAAGTTTTTCGTCACTTTGTGAAAAAGATTTTTATCATGTTTATCGTATGTCATACTACGCGCGTAATAGTGGCCGTGTGCCAGATACAGAGATACGTCGGTTTGTGAAACGCTAAATTCCAATTTTTCATGTAGACACACCTTTGTGACGTCATAGCACTATGGGACTTAGCGTGTAAAGTGGCGTATCGGGATACGCCACTTCGTGGTGCAGCATTTTTCATTTTTTAGAGATACGCCACACAGTCCAATTAGCGTTCTTAGTTAATTAGAACTCCGATTGGAATAAAACTTTCTGAGAATGAGCACTTTGATAAAATAATAACATTAATGACAAAAACTCAATTTGGCAAAAAATCGAGATACACCGGTTCGTGGTGCGACCAACGAGTTGTTCCACCCCCCCCCCCACCCCACCCCATGCTCGTGGAACACAGAAAAGGTAGTGCATCTGAGTTCCATATACCACCAGGCTAAAGATACAGATGTTCCAGTTGGGCTTGTTGGATAACAAAGAATAACTAGAAATGTTTTTATGGACAAACACAAGCTGTTTCTGACTTGAAGAACAAGCAAAGTACTCCCTAACTAAAATGTGTGCTTACAGAAAAAGAAGGAAATTGGATTGTTTACCCATAAAACATATATACCGAATAAGGCTAAAGTCAAGAAAACCCAAGTGAAAGTAATATTGAACCAACCATGAATTGGTCAAAGTACGGCAGTTACAATGTGGGTGCCTCACTCTTTTGGGAATTAACTTTACGACCTTTCTACAGTCCAGACCAAGGCCTCCGAGAACCCTTGTAGTCAGATCTGTACTTTTTGCCCAAGGATAACGACTTTATCATGAGCTTCGGACATGTACAAAGTCAATTCCACAAAATCGGACTGCCGAAAGTGCCAAAGTGTATGGGTAGAACAAATACGTGTACAAAACCAATGGAGAGGAGTCTGAAAAAGGAGAACTTAAAACAAAAAACTGTAACGAAAACAAGAGCTGTATGTACTCCAAAACAGCTAAATACACAAATAATAACAACATCACAAAACTAGAGCTATGTCTGTTCAATGAACAGAACATAGGCTTTTCCGCATTTGTAAATAATAATATGTCAAAGTTTTGTATAAGAAGAAAATGTAAAAAGTTGATAAATTATTAAAACAAATTAGGAGATGACGTCATCAGGAGTTCATTTCAGATTTAAATCTGCATACTACCGGTATTAACAGTATCTACCTACCCACCAAGTTTCAAAGTCAATCGGACTTATATGTGTTTTGAAAAATCACATTTTTGATGACTCAACATGACGTCACACAATTTTCAAAATGTTCAAGAGATATGGTGATAATCTTCAAAACTTTAAAAATCGATATAAAATCACACGATGACGTCGCCTCAATTTTTACCTAAACACACCCAGGTCTACTTACATACCGAGTGTGAACCCAATCGGACTTAACTCTAGATATAGGGTCTTTAAGTTTGCACATTTAAGATGACATCATGTGACCCATGATGACGTCATCATGACATCACTCTTCGGGACACAAGTTCACTGTGGGGTCTTGACATTGGTTCAGTTTCATTAGAATACTAGTTTGTTTTAGTAAAAATGCCGGGCTTAATAAATGTGTACAAAGTCTATGGGATTTGGGGTGGAACAAAAGAAAAAAAAGAAGAAAAACTAGAAATGTGTTTGTGGACAAACACTGAGCTGTTTCGACTGTTTTAGCAATAACTGCCGTAAATGAGTTTCATCCAAGTTGAATGAACATGTACATGAGTATTTTAAACATGGTGGTCTAAGTGTCCATCTAAGTGTCCAGTGTAAAAAACAACAACACATTTTTCATGACGTCATAGTGACGTCACACATTTTTTTCGAAATTTTCTGTATCTATCTACGACCTAACAAACCTTTTGCAAAAGAATTTTAAATAAGGTTATGATTGAAATATCTCTAATTGCATTAATAGCAATCAATGTTTAAACGTAACCAAACGGTTTGAGTTCTTTGTAGTAAAAAAATATTTTTCACTTTAAGACACGATTTCTCAAAAAATGTTTGATAAAATTGGGTTTTCTTTGTTAATTTCTCATACTTGAATGTATAATCTGTAATAAAAATGTGAAACTGGGTTAAAAAATAAAACTTTTTTTCTTAGCCATGTCCATCAAACTGTGGAATTGCCCAAACCGAGTTTGAACTCGATTGGACCTCGGGGTTCTGTAGATATAGGGACTTATAGTATAAAATTGTAGGATAACGTCACATGACGCGTGATGACGTCATGATGATGTCATGATTTGGCCTGAATCTTCACATGATGGTCTAAGTGTGTACCAGGTTTAAAGTCGATCCGACCATATTTTATGTTATTTTTGCTAATTAGAAGAAAACATTAAAATGTATAAAAAATAATAAAAATCAGATGATGACGTCATGATGACGTCATGATGACGTTACTTCAAATTTTCAATGCTTTTATCAATATCTACCTACCCACTTAGTTTCATAACGATCGGACATACCCTTATATGTGAATCAAAAAATCACGTTTTTGATGACGTCACACATTTTACGAAATTTTGTTTATCTGCCTTGACATAAACCTTTTAAAAAAGGAATGTCGAATTTACCACCTTCCGTTGATGAGATATGAGTAAAAGGTCCAAAAATTGAATAATTTATATAAAATCACATGATGACGTCATGATGACGTCATCGTGACGTCACTGTAAATTTTGTCTATATAACACATTCCGGAATACCTGCATACCGAGTTTGAACCTGATCCGACTTCCGGTTCTGTACCTGTATATAGGGCCATAAAGTATGCACTTTTCGAATGACGTCACGTGACACGTGATGACGTCATGATTCGGCATACATCTTCAGATGGTGGTCTAAGTGTGTGCCAGGTTTGAAGTCGATCAAAAGTATTTGTCAAGCATTCGTGCTGACAATATTTCTATTGTTTTAGCAATATTGACCTTGACCTTTGACCTGTGGGCCCCAAAAGCAACAGGCTTCCAAAGACTATCAAGAACAACCCAAAAAACTAATTTCAAGTTCCTACATGTAAGTAAAATATTACTGAAGTTATCGCATTGCCAAGATATTGTTTTAGCAATAGTGACCTTGACCTTTGACCTGTCGGCCCCAAAAGCAGGCTTCTTAAGACTACCAATAACAACCAACAAACCTAATTTCAAGTTCTTAAGTTAAGTATTTCTGAAGTTACCACATTGAAAAGATTTCAATTCTTTTATAGTGACCATGACCTTTGACCTGTCGGCCCCAAACGCAATAGGCTCCTTAACACTATCAAGAACAACCCACAAAACAAATTTCAAGTTCCTAAGTAAAGTATTTCTCAAGTTATCGAGCTGATAAGAGTCAACCTAACCAAATCATAACACACACAGACACACGCAAACGTGTGTTCACCGTTGATCGTGGACGTCCTATTGTCCCTTTTTTGTTTGTACTTTACTTTTTAGGAAGACTCCCATAGGTTTTGTACACGACCCCAATCGCGGACGTATGTTGGGAATCGTGGATGATATTGTTCTCTTTTTTTCTCTGGTATTTTTCGTCCACGGTTTGAAAAGATGAACACGTACACGTATGTAAACACCGGCAATCGTGGATACCCCATTGTCCCTAATCCTCATTCCTTTGTTTGTACTCTTTCACATTTTAGCAACAGCTCTCATTGGTTTTGTACACGATTTGAGATCGTGGACGTTCGGTCAATCATGGACCCTTTGTTTGTGCCCAAACCCTTTTGTCCCTAGTCCATGATTGCCGGTGTTTACACTAGCAGACATGTATTAACACAGAAGGAATACGCTATCGCAATATCCCCCTCCAGCTTACAGCCAGGGGGATAAAAATTAAGATAAAGACAACACTAACCAAAACCAAACAAATTACAATTGATAACATATAAAAGCAACGTGCAAACAAAATGATATGAATTATGGGATGCAAAAAAAGAAAAAAAAAAAGATATCTATTAATTACATTACCTTGGCTGACACCTTTGAAAACTGCCAATTACATGCAGAGCACAGACACAGCAAAGCAATATGAAGAAGCAAAGTAATTGTTAGGGAAAAGTACACGTGTACACTACCGGTACTTACAAACAATCATATGTTCTGAAAGCACAAATTACAGTAGAACAGGTAGAACAGGTAGAACAGGCGCGACTGCACTACGGAGAAATAGGGAAATATCACCATGTACATGTACATGTACATGGATCATTCTATAAATTTGAGATTCACTTTTTTCCGTTGTCCCAGTTACATCTGAAATTGATGATTTATATATTCTTGTGCAATCCTTAATGCAGTCATCCACCAAATATGATTATTATTAAATAGCAAACTACCTACCTAACAACTAAAAAATTTGTTTCAAGTCATTCTTAATGATACATGCATGGCAATTTCGAAAGTACGAAGGCAACAGGAAAAATAACACATTGGACCCTAAATTTATAGAATGACCCACATACACTTGATCTTCAATTGAATTTAATTAAAATACATGTAATCCTGTGTTAATTGTTTGCCGGTTCCACCTCCTGGAGGTTGAATAAATAAAAATATAATCTTGTTATCTTTTCTGTCTTCACAAAATACCTCTCAACAACCCTTTAGCGTCAAACAAAGCTTGTATTTATTTGTTTCTTACTTACATTCCATTTTTTTTCTCCAAAAGAAACCTGCGTTATTTTTACAAATTCGCTTTGCGATATACATGTACATGTAACTTCTTCGCAATTCGATGTCATGGTGGCTATAATCACGTGCGTAAACCTAGCTCAATGCAGTGACAACTGGTTCCCGCCGCGCCGCGCAGGGGCCAATTTAGAAGACATGATGAAAATGCTGTAACCAGTCCATGGCTATGCGATCGATAGCGCTAGCACTATATGCATTGCAGGCACGTGCACTATCAACTGGTTAAATTGAACATAGTAAAAATGCCAAGAAAACATCGATGGAGAAAGAACATTTTTGCAAGTTAATTCACAGGATTGATCTAGCTTGTCTGTGTATGTATTTTCCGTGTTCAAGAGTTTATTTTGAGATCGCACTACTCGTATTTGGAATGAAACATGCCGCGTGTTTCCCGAAATTTTCGACAGTAAAAACGAGGTCTGTCAGCCCATGGTCAGCCGCGCGCCACACATGCACAGTGCATCACACACCTCAGAGTTTTGGCCAGCTTCCCATCTTTACTAGCGTTGTGCATATGGTGCGAACGACCTGAATTTTCCACTATTTTTAAAGAATTATCGAACGTTAATATATTGACAATAATTAAGGTAGGTTTTATTCACTTTCTGTGGCCATTTTGTGTACACATAGCTTTCGTAGTGCAATGGAAATAGTCTAACAGGCTAAAAACTTTGCATATAATTGAATACCCCATTCAATCTGCATACAAAAAATTGGCCTCCCCCCCCCAAAAAAAATTCTGTCTGACCGACCGACCCTATTTTTGAAAGGCATGTAATCGGAAGCAGACATTTTTTTTCGAGCCTAAGTATCCATTTTATAAATGAGCCTGTTTTAGGCAAAATCAAAAATATATATCATTTTATCAATATCAAAAATATTGATAAAAATCAATTTATATCAATATAAAGAATATTGATATTAATCAATATTTTTTTATATTGCTTAAACAGGCTTAACTACAGGTTCACATTTGTTGAGTTACAAATGCAGAGTGGTCGGGCAGACAACTATTTCATTGAACACTGCCCATTAAAGTTATGAATATTTTTGTCAGAACAAAATCCGCCCCTTTTTATTTGAGATGTCTTTGGGGATGGGGGATGGGGGTGTTCTTTTTTTCACCTTTTGTCATTTATTTTCTTGTTGAGCATGTTTTAATCGTTATTGTACACTGTTTGTAGTTTATCTTTTAAATACTTTTTGTTTGTCTGCTTGTCTGTTTTTGTACCCTGTATATGGTCTGTAAAAGGACCAATAACCTGGGTTTTGTGTTCAATCTTTATATAAAAGGAGAAGTGAATACTGTTCAAAGAGGATACATGCTCCAAATAACGTATGAAAATATCGAAAAAATAAGAGTATGTATTAATAACACCTAACCTCCGGTTTGATGACGTCACAGCATTAGGGATCCAAAGGTCAACATTGTAACAGATATCACTATTTGGGCTACGAACATAGGGCTACGAATATAGCCATACATTTATAGCCATAAATGATCGCTTTCACATTCACCCTACGAGGATGTCATGATTTTGAAACCTTGCAAAGTTATCTGTGGTTAATAAAAGATCATAAAGGGGCTATTTGGTAAAATTTGGACAGATCGTTATTAAATAAATTTAAAAAAAACAACTATATTTGATGTGCCACTAAGAGGGTGTCTTTTCGGATGATGCTGTCATCATGTTGATTTTGTTTGTGTCTGGCATCCCACACTAAACTCTTTCATAATTGATTTGTCTATAGCAAATGCTTCCACTTTCGAGATATATTCAATTTTTATTGTACTTCCAGTATCAAGGCACAGTCTACAACATCACGAAAAGCGAACACAATACTCTATTTAGTTCAAATGATATAGCTCAAACTACGGGTATTTTGTCAAATTTTGCCCTCAAATCCCTTGTTATGTGATACCTGATGACATCACGATGACATCATGATGATGTCACCAAAATTTCAACATCTTTGTACCGGGTTCCAAGTTTAAACTAGGTTTTATTATAACCACGTCAACCATTCGGACGGAGAAAATCTTGTTTTCTTTTTATTTGAGACTCATTTCATTTGAGACTTGGACCTTCCAGTAGCCGCGGAAGCAAAGGTCAGATGACTTTGACATCAAAAAAAAAATGTTTATCAAGGTATGGTCCCATCAGATCACAAAGTATGAACGTGATCGTTCATTTTGTTCATGAGTTATAAATGACAGAAAATTGCCATATTTTGAACAAAAATCACTCGTAATTTGATACGTGATGATACGGTCGATATATGTTGAAAGTTACAAGTTCATACCACAAGATGGTTCTGGAACCATGCATCTTGCCTGCTTTCACGATTGTCTTTAAAGAGTGACTAATCAGTATGAAGGTTGCTATGTTGCATCTACCGGTATGACCCAAGTTTGGTTCCAATTGGACTTAAACTATTCAAATGAGACCAGTTTTACATTTTCTACCTCTTGTACAACTGGACCTCAGACGACCTTTGACTTTGGTATGTACTGTAACCTTTGACATCATTATCAAATATGAAGGTTGCCATGTTGCATCTATGACCCCAGTTTAGTTCCAATTGGACTTCAACTTTTGAAATGAGACCAATTTTATGAAACTTTTACCAAAATACCACATATGTACATTCTACATACGTACGGACATAGTGATTGCATAGTCTCTTTCCTGAACAAAGTTCAGCCGAGAAAATAAACGGTTTAGGAGAAAACCTGCAGAGAATTATTGTCCGAAAAAAACAAAAACCAAACAAACAAACAAAGAAGATCTATCAGAACGATTTCAAACAGTGGTCGGGTTGTGCCCAACCACTAAATAAATACAGAAATGGATAGTTTTACGCATTACATACCGTACATTAAATAGAGATTATACAGACACATTACCAGTCAGTGAAAAAATTATACATGCACATTCGTAAGGACCACTTTTACTCCACGATGTATGTAAAACAAGAAAAATTTGTTGACAAACATATATGCCGCAATGATATCATACGTCAGTTATCAAGGCTGTAATCTATTGTGGTAAAATCATGGGTCTCAACCCAATCACACACACCAACTCATAATAAAAATTAACTAGAGGTTCGTGTTTGTTGAGTTACAAATGCTGGTTGATCGGGCTGAAAATTACTTCACAGGACAGAAAAACAATCATGAAATCCAGCCTCTCCAGTAAAATCGTCTTAATTTGAGAGGAAAAAAAATGGATCTTTTGGGGTATAATAGATTTCAGTACATTTTATGTACATGTTATTTTCGGTTTGATGACGTCAGCAGTTATAATGAATACTGAATCAGGCCTTGAATTTGGGAATTTTTAGGGCAAGGCCACTTTGGCCTTGAATGGAGCAAAATTATAGAGGGCACCAAGGCCAGTTGGGAGGGCACCAAGGCCAAACTAATATCTGCAGAAGGGGCACAGAGGCCGGCTAAAAAAAAATGCGAATTTATATCGGCGATCATGTAGTTTATGGCCCCTCTTTAGTTTCGATCAAATTTGAGTCAAAGGTGTTTTTATCATTCAAATTACCTTTTCAACCTAAAGCAGACTTCTCTCAGCTTATATGGCACCTGTTTTGTAATTTTGAACACTTTTTGGGGATAGAAATTACGTTTTTTGTAAGCGGTTTTATGGTTGGTGACGTGCGATCATGGTGCGATCGCCATCTCTATTTTCGTGTTGCGTTTTTTCGTTGTCGTTTTCCCTCCAAATTCCCCTTAAAAATTCGAAACCCTTCCCTCTATCTATAACCTACCTGCATGTTCTTAATGTGGCTTAAAGGTTGATTTTGTTCTCTTGGGGAATCGGGCCCATAATTAATAAACGATCACCATTTACAATGTCCACTTTTGACAATCGGAATTCGGAACGCCATGTGCACGCGTGTTTTTACTATGCCCCGAGCTCGCTTGCCTCGTACACGAACAGCAATGTGTTCTGTATGTACCGCGCATGCAAGCACTGAGAAAAAAAAAGTCTGTTGACTACACGTAAGATCTGCCGTACCTACTCCTGCTGGTATGTGTGTGTACAAATACAGACATATATTTTTGCGGCGGGGGTGTCGCTACTTGAAGTATCGGCACATACAGGAACTGGAGATTCAGTTGTCAGTGTACGTGCATGAACATCATGTACAGTGGGGAATCGCCGGCGTTTGGCCGGCCGGCCACGGCCGTACTGCGCGCGTGTGATTGATTCGGCGAGGTATTAAGACAACTGATCGGGCTGGCATGGCATCGAAATACATTGTCAATGTGTGGAAAAACAACTGGAATCAAGGATTGTAGTGGTTTTAATAGGCTGATAGATGTTTTTGCAAAAAGGGCACGACGGCCAAGGTAATTATGGGGCAAGGCAAAACTGGCCGTGAAGACAGGGATTTTTTGTGGGGCACCTTGGCCAGTAAGAAGGCAACGACGGCACTGGCCGTCGTGGCCGTCGTTCAATTCAAGCCCTGCTGAATCGAACTCAGTTGCACGTATGTTCATCATGTTCATTACCAAAGTACCGATACGTGTGCAGAAGAAAAGTGCTAAACAACGGCATAGCAACAAAAGTGTCTGTTTTCTCACACATTGATCCTAATTTGAAGCATCGTTTTTGTCAATAGATTTCAATAAATTTCACTGAAATTAGTAACATGCTTGTCGTCATCAGGGGTCATGTCCTTGACATGACCTTTTGAGCACAAAATAAACTTTCAAATTATTTCTTCATAAGCTGTTTAGGTTCTGTTTTAAATGTCAAATAACAAAGCAAGATCAAGAATGCGTGTAAAAATTCTACCTTCACTGAGGGTGGACGAGGCAACATCTCCCATCTTGTCAAGGGCCTCGTCCATCTTCTTCTGGTGCTTCAGGACAAAAGGCTTGATGAAACGATGATAGATAAACTGGGAGCCATTGGAAGATATGGGAGCCATGCACCAGCCAAGAAACAACATCTGTAAACGAGATAAGAGAAAGGGAGGGATACAGGGAAAAGGAACAATTATGAATGTAATCACAACAAAATGTAATTACAAACTTGTTCCTCGCATGGGTAATATTGGGAGAAAATGAAAAATCCACAAAAGAGAATTGGCAGAGGGTTTAGGGGCCACAGAGCAATGTAGGGTCTATGGTATACTTTTGAATTTGACTAAAAGTCACCCCTTAAAATACTCATTGCTTTTGTTCTACAAAGCACTTTTATTGTAAAATATCGGGTATTCCATATTTCAAACGAAATTCTTTTAAAAACCAGGTTAAATCCAGACAAATCTCACCCCTGGCCCTGTATATTTTGTTGCAGCATATTCAAAATGTCTTACTGTACTCCGACAGAGATTCAGTTCAAAACATGTCCATACCGGTATGTGCAAAACACACACATGCATAATTTGCTTCTTTCAAATTGTCAAATGTGAAAATTTCTGTGAGTCAGTTATCGTTTTAAAATTGAACAAGTAATCTATATTACCTTCATATAATTCTATAAATGTTTAAGTGAGTCACCTAATTTTAAATGCTTTATCTTTAAAATATGTCTATGATCAATTAATATACCCAAACTTAAATTAATTACACAAATCCAATACTGTTTGAGGGTATGCATTATCCAGAATACTTTGTGTTGCATAAATAATTTGTGAAAAAGATCTGCTGTTACTAGCCCTTTTGAACAGAATGATGGAAGTAAGAAAGGCACTCTCTGTGCAGTGTTTCTATTCTGCAATTATTTTTATCTAGACTTATTTTTCAAAGGCTTATTTTTGGTCGGACTGACGGCGGAATTTTAAAAGATTGGGCCGAGTCCTTTTAAAAGTCTTTCACTGCAAGTCCTTGTAAAGGATATCCAGTCTGAGCCCTATAATTCTTAGTTTGACTTAATAGTCTGAGTCAGCACTTGAGAACTACAACAGTGCCCTGAACAAATACAATTGAATTCTTCAATATATTTGTCAGCAATACTTTTTTTGTGTTGTGTATAAAAACATCCACAAGCACCATGCTGC
This sequence comes from Patiria miniata, assembly GCF_015706575.1. Taxonomy (NCBI): domain Eukaryota; kingdom Metazoa; phylum Echinodermata; class Asteroidea; order Valvatida; family Asterinidae; genus Patiria; species Patiria miniata. The sequence goes on along the minus strand of NW_024037048.1, from coordinate 12,536,702 downwards.
AGGTACTGCACCTGCATACAATAGGCTTGCTCACTAGCAGAATTAGCAAGGCCGACAGACTTGGAACCTCTTGGGGAAGGTTTGCAGCTGGTAAAGGGAGTGTGTGTCAGGAATATTGACAAATGAGGTGCACACACTTGCACAGCATCTATGCATAATGTCCCACAAAAATGTAAAACATATACCTTAGCCAGGTAGTAGAAGGGAAACCAGGAAAGGAAGATATCGGTGAAGAACTCTGCCATGCCAAAGACACTGTAAACCACCCAGTAGGTCAGCCATTGGGTGTCATCGTCAGTACGTACACTTTCTATGGCCTTCACGCTTAAAAAAACACAAAGATTAAGAAAAATAATTATTACAAAGAAATATTTCACTAAAAAATCTAAACATTCCATAAAACAATTGGCATGAGCACAGTATAGAGTGGATTGTTGATGTACCTTGTTTCATGCATACAGAGCCACTTTTTACATCTTCTAAACTGATTTGGCACTATGAATGGTAATAAATAAATAAATGCTCAAATGGGCACTGAAAACATTGCAGCCAAGTGCCTGTAAAATGCATGACTCTCATTTTTATTTTTCATTTCTAAATTCAATATCAATATAAATACATATTGAAAGTTTCCAGTTTTACATTTTTAGCTGTTTTGGTGTACACACCGAAACAGCTCTTGTTTTCGTTAAGATTTTTGGCTTTTCCGCAAAGTTGCGGAAAAGCCTTTCTTTTTCTTCTCCTTTTTCAGACTTTTTCTCCATAGGTTTAACACACGTTTCTTCCACCAATCCACTTTGGCACTTTTTTAAATCCGATCAATTTCAGACTTTTTTTACATACTTAGACCACCACCCACAGACGGTCCTAGAAGAAATTCGTGACCGTGACGTTATCGGGTGTCGGGTTACGTCACATTAAAGATGCTTTTTTCCCCATATGTTTTGTACACATTTTAAAACACTCCACATTGGCACCTTCGTAAGTCCGATCGACCTCAGACTTGATACATACTTAGACCACCACCCACAGATGGTCCTAGAACAAAGTCGTGACCGTGACGTCATCAGGTGTCGGGTTACGTCACATTAAAGATGCATTTTTCCCCATATGTTTTGTACACATTTTAAAACACTCCACATTGGCACCTTCGTAAGTCCGATCGACCTTAGACTTGATACATACTTAGACCACCACCCACAGATGGTCCTAGAACAAAGTCGTGACCGTGACGTCATCAGGTGTCGGGTTACGTCACATTAAAGATGCATTTTTCCCCATATGTTTTGTACACGTTTTAAAACACTCCACTTTGGCCTCTTCGTAAATCTGATCGACCTCAGACTTGATTCATACTTAGACCACTACCCACAGATGGTCCTAGAAGAAATTCGTGATTGTGACGTCTTAGGTGTCAGGTTACGTCACATTAAAGATGCATTTTCCCCAAAGGGTTTGTATACATTTTAAAACACTCCACTTTGGCACTTTTGTAAATTCGATGTACTTTAGACTTGGCACACACTTAGACCATCACCCACAGATGGTCCTAGAAGAAATTGTGATCGTGACGTCATCAGGTGTTGGGTTACGTCACATTAAGGATGAATTTTTCCCCATAGGGTTTGTACACGTTTTAAAACATTCTACTTTGGCACTTTCGTAAATCCGATCGACGTTAGACTTGGTACACACTTAGACTACCACCCACAGATGGTCCTAGAAGAAATTCATGATCGTGACATCATCAGGTGTAAGGTTACTTCACATTAAAGATGCATTTTTCCCCATAGGTTTTGTACACATTTTTCTTCAAATCATACTTTGGCACTATATGTCTGATTGACTTTTCACTTGGCAGATGACATTCGAAGTGACATCATCAAGTGTTCATCACGTGCACAGAGTATTTCAAATATCCGAAACAGCTTGTGTTTGTCCACAAACACATTTCTAGTTATTTTTTCTTCTTCTTTTTATTCCCTGGCAAATCCCATAGACATTGTACACGTTTCTTCCACCCCTCACTTTTGCTATTCATCTTTGTCATAAATCATTCAAAGTCAGCATAGGCTTAGTCCTTACAGCATAGATGTGCCCCGAAGAGTGACGTCATCATGACGTCACCATGGGTCACATGACGTCATCACAAATGTGCATATTTTAAAGTCCTAAATATACAAAACTGTAAGTCCGATTGGGTTGAAACTCGGTATGTAGGTAGGCCGGGATGTGTAATAGGTAAAAATTGAGGTGACGTCATCGTGACATCATCATGTGACTTCATATCGATTTTTGATTTTTTGGACCCTTAAGCCATATCTCACAAACGCAATATGCTAAATTCAAAATTCTTTTAATATTATGTTCGTTAGGTAATAGGTATATTCTCAAAATAGTGAAAATTGTGTGACGTCAATGACGTCACACAATTTTCCCTCTTATTACTTTTTATAAAAGTGGGGGAAATGGTGTGTACAGAAAATCTATCTGCAACGGGCAATCCTGTTCTTTTTTTTCCACAATTTTTTCATAAAAAGGGCCCACATCTTGCATATGAACACAAATACAACATTCTTACCCAAATTTTGATATTTTTTTTTAAACATTAAATAAACAAATCTATGAAGCTCATTATTTTCAGGGGTGTGAGTGACCACTGATAAAAATAGCTGAAAACAGCTGAAAAAGGTGTAAAAAAGCTGAATTTTGGAGATCTCCTATACTTTTGTACACAGCAAGTGAGGGAAAAAGCTGAAAAAAAGCTGAAATCCAAAACCAAAAAAGCTGAAATCAGCTTTAAAGCTGAGATTTCACACCCCTGTATTTTTTATATGAAATTTTAGCTGGTACCGGCATGTCCTTGATTTTAGACATAAAACTAAACTTTCCAACAGTGGTAGAAAGAGAGTGATTTCACATAAAAGGACAAATTTATGTTGTTTTGTTGGTCTGAAATCAGCGAAATAAAAGCATATTACTATACATACCGTGGTTTAGTCTGTAACTGTATCTCAAATTGCTATACGTTCACTTGACAACTGAAATTGACATTCCAATTTGGTTGTTACATCAAATGTACTCATTTTCTGGTTTTTTGTCCCTTCTCTTAATTTACACAAATTAATTTTTAATCCGTCCCAACATTTCCCATTTATGTGCGGGTTATGCTTTAAAGAATGTTTCAGCTCTGTTTTCTGATTTAAGTGTGAGCAAAATTGATTTTAAGGACAAAATTGTAAATTTGTTATCATTCTCCATATACAGGTAAAAACCCTTCTACTTCATAAAAGCTAAATACAATTTGAAATTTTGCCGTATAATTTACTGCTTAGGCCGACAGGCTAATTTTTTTCTAGTTTGGATTAATGTTGTAGTATCTTGTAAGTTCATATTTTCCCAACCCACCAAATTATGAAAGGTGTCCCCGCCCCCTAAAGAAAATATTTGTCCAAAATTGTGTTTCAACATGTAATTGGGTCTTTCTGAGATAATGGGGATTATTTTGCCCTTTCTGTTTTGTTTAATCGATTATTGTTAAAGGAAATGTGCAATAGGATTTTTATGACTTCAAAACATTTAAAACAGATTTATTGCCATGTTACAATGACTTTCCACCTCCTTTGTAGCAGTAAAAGGGAGAAATTTCAACATTTTAGTTCTTATAATGAACATTTCCATATTCTTGAGTCCAAGCGTGATGTCATTCAAGGCAGAAAAGTAGTGTCTCTATAACGGTAGCACTGTTATATCAAACTTTTCTTCATTTTCTGGAATAAGTTCCACTTTTTACTTGTTTATCGTGTTAAACAGCTTGTTTGGACACTGGTAGTGGCCAATATTTCTTCAAAACTTTTTTTGTGGGTAATTTTGAAAGACTAATTTTTGTACTGTGCACTTTTGACAAGGAGTACCTGGTGTGACAAAGCAAAATAGTGCCCTCTTAAATGTATTGATGAAAGGTTTTGCTAATAATTGAAATATTACCACTTTCTTGTCACTTCCAATGAAAACAAGTATTAAGATCTTGTATATTGGGTATATGATGAAAATAAGTTGCATGTACTGTTGCAACACACAGTAATATGCATAGATGAGCTGAATTTCCACTGCATGTTTCCTTTAAGTATTCATAAAGTATGCAAAACAATGATCCCGGATCAATATTGGTTACCAGATGAAGACCTTCAGCCTTTTACTGATGCCAGTGGGAATACTTTCAAGGCAGGTGGTTCAATGGGACATGGCCCCACCTTATCCGCAACAACATGCCATCCATTGCCTGGCTAGAATTCTTTCCTGTGGTAGTTGCTCTCACCCTGTGTGGTAAGGCTCTTTCCCGTAAACAAGTCCTAATACGGTCTGACAATGCAGCAGTGGTGTCCATCATTAATAAGCAATCATCCAAATGCTGCGAAATCATGAAATTAGTCAGATTTTTCGTTTTACAGTGCCTCCACGACAACATTAACTTCAGAGCCAGTCACATTCCCGGCATTCACAATAATATTGCAGATGTTTGCAGATGCACAGATTCCGACAATTGGCCCCCTCAGCTACCCCTCGGGGGTTGGAAGTCCCAGAGCTCCTATGGAAGCTTTAAACTTGGAAGCACTATGCCTCCTGGGGGCATCCTTTGCTAGCGGCACTGGGGAGGTATACGGGAAGGGTGCAGAGCAGTTCAACCAATTCCGGCTCCAAACCAAGCTCCCCCTAATGTGGCCCGCTCCTAGTAGCCATGTAGCTGCATTCATTGCACACCTATCCTTGGAAGGATAAGCCCCCTCCACAATCGGTATGTATACCGCAGCGGTTGCTTACATACACAAAATCAATGGCTGGCCCGACCCCACCGATTCATTTCTGATTAAAATAAGGGAAGGTTGCCGTCGGCAGGGCCCGCGCTCTGATCCCAGATGCCCCATCACAGCAGATTTGCTCGGGCAAAAATGCTACATTTTACAAGCGATTACATCATCAGACTTCGAGATCAACCTGTTCCGTGCAGCATAGGCCTATACCTTGGCCTTTTTTGGGTGTTTGTGAGTAGGGGAATTTACAGCAGCCACTAAAGCCGGCGATCAATCCAAGATTTTGAACCTCCTTGACATTTGGTTCGAGGGCTCCGCCGTTGCCACGCTGGTCGTGAAGGTTAGATTTTCTAAAACTGACCAAGGTGGTAATTCCACTGAGCTGCCGCTCAACAAGGGGCCATCCCAAAATATTTGCCCCATCGTTTGGGTTTCCAAATATTTACGGCTCCACCCCCTCAACCAGGCCCCTCTTCCTTCACATTGATGGCACCCCCCTCACAACTCACCAATTCCGCCAAATGCTAGTCAAATCCTTGGAGGCCCTGGGGATCCCATCCGAAGGCTTCAACACCCACAGCTTTCACATTGGCGCTGCTACTTCGGCTGCCCTTACAGGCACTCCCTTGCCCCAGATTCAGTCTCTGGGACGATGGAAATCCCTAGCAGTGAATAGGTACATCCGCCCAGATAAAGTTTTCCCATCTATGCAGCAGCAACCCACCATAGGAACCTCCTGTTAGGCGAAAATTGCCTCTTTGGTCCATTCCCAAAAGATGGGGGGGGGGGGGGGGAACTTGCTTACTTTGGAGAGAAGTTTAGGGGAGAAAAGGGGGGGGGGTAGGGAACTTGCTTACTTTGGAGAGAAGTTTAGGGGAGAGAGGGGGGGATTTGGCAAGTTCCTTATGTCCGAACTTATTTGGCATAATTGTGTCTGGTTGTTTGTCCCAAACCCCCAGTCTGGGCAAATTTCTTCCCCTGTGTTCCCCCCGTGCTTGGGGCATGAGGTTTGGCCCAGGAGAGGGGTGCGGCCTGCATGTAAAAGGGGGGTATCATATTTGGGGGCGAGAATATGGAGTTCGGCTATCTCCACTTGCTCTAATTAATGATTGTAGCTGTCGATTCCAATCTCGGTGTTACAAAATTCTGATTGGCATTTATTAAAGTCATAGCTGATTATTGACACACATGTTCTTGCAAATTACTGTTAACTTGTTAGACATTGTTATGGCATTTCTTGCCCGTTGTATAAACACGTATAAACAACTCTTGTTTACTGCCGTGTTTATGCTTAATTAGTATAACACTGTGTATGATGCAAATGCACATCTGTTGGAAATAACTTTAGAATAACTTTATTTGATCTTAATGGGGCCCCAATTCACATTGGAACTTTAACAATGAATGTTGTATGGTTACTATGTCAGGTGGCTATTGTGCATTAAACGCTGGGCGTGGAAGGACCGAAGCATACCCAAAATCATTGTCTGGTTCCTCTCAACCTCTCTAGGGCCAATTTAGAAATACTTAAAATTGTTGACTGAGCAACTGAGCCTCATAAGCACAATCATCATTTATTGAAATTTAAACATAGCCTAACGGTGGGTTACAACCACTGATCTCTATATAAAGACTGGATAGCGGATATCCATACACCAGTCACAAAGTAGACTTTGTATATTGACCAATTCGCCCCTGGTCTCACGAAGATGGCCACGTATAATACGAACGTTCTATGCGTATATACAGCGTGCGCTGTATCAAGAGATGACGCGCATTTTGGTCACGTACATGCATTTTGGTCACGTACACGCATTATGATGTTCTAAAAAGGACACATTTTTAATAAGTGGTTATTATTTCCAAAACGCCGAAAAAGTAAACCGCGGCATTAAAAAAAAAGTAAACCACGACGTTAGAACTGTGGTCAGTGGTGGTGGTCAAAATATAAGTCAAGTGAACCACGATGTTACAAAAATAATCATGTTGTCTATAAAGGCGGCAACTTGTCCTTTGTAGATCACCAGCCGGTCTCACCAATATGGCGTCAAATTAATTCATTGTGCAGCTCTTTATCCACTATCCAGTCTTTATATAGAGATCAGTGGTTACAACTATATGTGGGGATAGAAGATTAAAAAGAGCCATCAAAATAGTTTACGTAGGTAGCCCAGTATAGTATCTCCCTTTTTCATCATTCCCTTCTAAACTGGACTCACAGAGTTTGTATAGCTCAACCTGGTCATGTAGTCGAGAAATTTGTTCATCTTGGTACAAAGTGTGGTGCACAATACGGTTTATGTCTTGTCCAGTTAAATCAGCTTGTGACATCACATCTTGAAAGTAGGGTCTTGTGTTCCCAGTATCGTGGTGGGGATCATCAGCTTGGCTTGTTGAACTATGCAGTAAAGGTGACTGGTTACCATGCTGTACTGTTTGTGGTGGTTGGCTGCATGCTTAAAAGGATTCCTGCCTGTTCTTTGCTGCCTCTTTGATCTCATGTTGGACTTTTCTTTGCTTCTTTGCTCTGTCGTTTCGCTCTGTAGTTCCCTGGCTTGGTTGCTTCACCTTGTCATGACCCAGACACAGTATTGGAACCCAGTCAATGCTGGATGTTTCCCGATCCCTAGCACCTCTGCCTGCATCATAAAGTAACAAGAAAATGAAAATGGTATTTATTCATTAAATACAGTACCAGTACATGAGCAACTGTTTTGATAAAATGGGGCCAAAAAAAAGGGTGTGCTTCAGGACCGTTTTTTACTTAATATTCACCATGGAAGATAATTACCTGGTGAATAACCAAGATAAAATTCTGTTTCTGTAAGTGTCCAGTTATCCTGTGATTTGTGAAAGTGAGTTTGTGCAAAAGAAACTTCAAAATTTGCAGCAATTTTCCCTCGGTCGCAGGTCATGTACACTTGACCCTTTGAATTTGATTTTCCATGGTGAATTTCAAATGAAAAAAATTCAAATTTCAGTTTCCTCACAAAAAACACACTGTCCTGTGGCTCTATAATAATGGAGGAAGACCAGTATTTGAGCCACATTAATGGGGATAAACATAGGCCTACCCAAATTGTAATTTTTTCTTGGTCCCTTTCCCAAATTCATTTTTTCCTAACAATCATTCATGGACTGACCAGTGAGATTAAAAAAATGATGAAACATTGGCATAAGGAATTCAACTATCTCTCCCTGTTTTTTTGTGTGTGTGTTAATGTCAGGCCCTAACATTAGCTCTAAGGCAATGGTTATTTGACAGTGATTAAGACATCTGATTAATTTGAAGCTACAAAACCAATCCCAACTTGCCTGTACCCAAGGGCAACCCCCTACCGAAGTTTGACACCAAAATCTCATTTCTAACTTAAATTATCATCCGGAAACCATTAACCTTTAACTCACAAAGGTGACCTTGCCCTTTGACCCCAAAACCAATCACAATTTGCCTACTCCCAAGGGCAACCCCCTACAAAAGGTACAATCCCAAACAACATTTCTAACTCAAGTTATCATCCGGAAACTGAGCTGCCTGGATGGACGCCTGGACGCCCTGACATCCGGACAGATGCCGTAGGCGATGACAATACCCCTCAAGCCTCTCGGCTTAGGGGGAAAAAGATAGATCATGAACCAGCTAAATAAACACTTTGTAACCCCAAACAATCACTGCCATTGGACTTTGTATGCACGGTGATCCTACCCATAGCCCATTATTAACATTATTAATATTATATTTCATAACTTTTTCATAACTCTGTTTACTGCTTAGAATTATACATGTGTGTAATTGTTTTTCTTCTATTATTATTCGTCTGTTTTGTGTAATTGCATGCCTGGTACAAGCTATGCTTTTAAGGTTTTGCCACCTCTAGTGGCCTTTATATTTTGTATCAATACTTATATTATTTTTTTCATTTCTGTCATGAAGAGGAAATAAATGTGATTTGATTTGTGAAATCCATAATACTGACAACCAGCAAGTTCTTCCCCCTCATAATCAGCACCACCTTTTGCATTCTATAATTTATAGATCCTTACCACTGAAAAAATGGCGAGAACAGACTCTGGCATGCTTGCCAAAATCGTTTGTGTCAGCCTGGCTGATGGCAGAAATCCACAGTCGCCGACGTTTTACCGTGAGTGCTCTCTCTCTTGGTCACCATGATGCACTTTTATTTTGCTTGCTTGCTTGCAGCCGCGTTACACATATGACGATTGGCTACCTCTCTCACGCATCTCTTGATCTCCTGCCTCCACGCTGTTTTGTTCTGAGTGAGACGCTTGGCTTGTACAAAGCTCTTTCCTGTCCATTCTTTGATGGGTATACGAAAAACTTTGCCCCATCACGATCTCCATGTGATTCGCAACCATAAACAGCACAAAAGGCAGAGCCAGTCCCCTCAAGCTTCCCCGTGGGGATGGGACGGAGGGTGTAGTGACGCTCGGACCCAAACCACGTTTACCCTGTCAACCTTTTTTAGGCTCAACTCCGGCACAGGAGATATTTGGAGTTTTGAAGGAACCTTGCCGGAGCGTACCTTTTGTTGGATGTTCCGATTGGATTGGCCAGAGAGGGTGACCGATGGTACCCAAACCGTCCAGCTGAACTGCCAGCGCCCTCACCCAGCAGTAACCAAACCGAGGGTGCTAGACGGGAGACTGCTGCCGCAGTAACGATGGAGCGTTAACAGCAGAGACCTCAGAGAACTCTCTCAGTTCCTTGGGAGAGGAATCCCCCCCCCCCACATCCCTGTTTGTGACAGGCCGGTTCTCTCCAAATGTTTCATTACTAAGGGAATAAATGTGTGCTTTGGAGGTTTTATTTCTGCGAGGGTAATTATCAGCACCCAGACTCTAAGCGGTCTGAAACAGAGTGATTAATACCGACCGAGCACATATTTATTTCCATTCATAAATACATTTTCGGTCAAAAAAAAATCAAAACTTTTTGGTCCAAAAATCCTGATTTTGTTCAACAAGTTCACTTCATGTTTTTTAAACACCCCTCTAGCTAAATAATGGAGTGTCCAGCAAATAAGGTGTAAAAACTCCTTTTATGGAGATTGGCGCGTGCGTCGCGCAGAATGCACCTGGGGCGTTGCGTTGTGAATTTAGGACTATAAAATACTGACTCACTGGTAGTATTGCGCATGCCTACGTGAGGATTGTGAACGTTCAACCAATATAACGGTAAGAGGCACTGGAGTTTTAAGAGTCCAAATTTCATGTGACACTGGAAAAGTGTTTAAGATCAGCTAGCCATGTCTTTATCATCCGTTTAAGACCGGCCACGTGATGGGCTCTCAACCAATAGGAATGGGTAAACTGTCTTAGGTATTTATGAATATCAAATAAATACAGAAGACAAAACTATTACTGTACAATAATCTTCAAAGTTATCAAATACAACTCTTAAAGCAAAAAGGATAGAAGAAATTGACGAAAAATACGGAGCGTATTTTCTGCACGTCCTACCCGACCTGCCACTTAGAGAAAAGAGAACGCTCACCAGCCTCAACTCCATGGGCGTGTGCATGTTCCTTCACTAACCCCTGGCCGTGATGAACACGTAAACAATGCTGACTGGCTATTTAGAGCATACTGCACGCACATTTCGAAGACTGCACGTCCTGTAATGCGCTTGTGTGGTTTGCATGTCACGTCACGTACAAACTTTTTTTTTTCAAAACTGCCCAATGCCTGTACGATATGGATTATGCCAGCCTCGTTTTTCGCCCCCAAAAAACCTGTATCTTTGGTTGTACAGGGACAAAAGAGGTACGTACATTTAATACAAATACTTGCTAAATAACACTACGTCAAAACCTTATGTTTGAAAGGATTGATTCTTCAAAAACACAACTTCCAACATTTTAAAGATGGGGTTGCGCGTTATATACATCGACTGCAGTCCTAATTTAAATGTGTCATATTTTGAAACATTTAAATTAGACAAATCCAGGGGCTAAGATCGCGCAAGACATGATAGGAAACAACATGGCGCATCAAGATTGTACCCATGGAAACAAGGTTGGACGCTCACAAGTCATACATGCTGCAGGGCACTATGGGTAGGACACAAGAGGGCGCTGTTGCAAAAAGTCTTAGCGTAAATACCTGCCGGTATGGGGAATATGCATTTATAAGTAAATTGCTCTACAGGTAAGTAGAGTGACATGGACTTTGATTTTTGAACTCTGATGATTGTTCTTGTAACTTCAGTGGAGTTCAGGTAATTTGGGCGATTCACAATGCAGTGCGCTACCAAGAGTTTGCCATGGAAAGTAAATTTTCCAGCTTTACGGTTGACAAAACATGGCCCTTTTCATTGAGTGTCAGTAGACAACTTGAGCTAATATGTCCGAGATTGGGGCATAGTGTTCTGCCGCCTCACAAAAAAACACCATACTGATACAAAGAAAATAAAAGGGCAAACAGATCCTTGAATCATACGCTTACGAAACTACTGACCGGAAAAACTAGGCTTTTCAAATGTCATACGCTTACGAAACTACTGACCGGAAAAACTAGGCTTTTCAAATGTCCCGCACTGCGAATTTGTCGACTATCTCCCACAATGCACTGGGAAAAATGAACTCTCCGTGGCAAACTCTTGGTGGCGCGCTGCATTGTGAATCGCCCGAATTGTATCTTCAAAGTACATGTAAAAGTCAAGTTATCCTAAGGTGTCAGTATTATACATGAGGATATGGCAGAAATGACAAGTGAATATTTCCAGTCAGAGCACTTAGTTGTTTGGAGACTGGGCTTATGACCTGTACCATAAAACAGAGCTGGACTAATGTGCCTGCTGACAGCCACCTTGTCCCTAGTGGTCATTTGTTATGTTGCTGCAAAGGTGTAACCATGTTTTGCGAGCAACGCTATTTTACACGGAATTAGGATGCGACAAAAATCTGTTCTGTGATTTAATTCTTTGATTCAAGTATGCCTTTGGATAATAGAAAACTACATATTTACTGTTGTAAATCATTGTTTAAAATTTAAATTTGGCAGCTTGATTTTTAAAGCTTGGCAGCGACTTTCTAAGCTTGGTGAGAATTGCACAAAGCTTATTGGTCCAACAGTGGCTTACCTGGCATAAGCTGGATACAGGAAACCCAGGAAACTGCTAATGAATGATGCAGCATAGCCGAATACAAGCCACAATGCAACTACAGCGGCCACACCTGTTAATAAAAAAACATAAAAACAGCAAATTATAGATAATAAACCCTACTCATGTCTCAACAAACAGTCAAAAAATCAATTCCCCCATTCTTAATCTTAATATTATTATAGTTTTTTGTGCCTTTGTGATAGCATTGTATTTTTAGTGTTTTTGTGAAATGGTACTATAATTGAAATTGTATAATACTAATTCTTTTTTAATTGTACCGGTGAGCAAATGTAATTTCCTAGATGGATTAATGAAGTGTTTTCAATTCTATTCAATTCAATTCATTCCTTCTTACAGAGGCTAGTAATAGTCAGGTGGCATATGGTCGGAATCGTGACTGATTGGTCCAAGACACCAAACTTGGCAGATAGATTCTTATAGCCCTAGGGAAGTTATTTAGAAAGGGTGACACCTGAAATTCTAATGGGAAGGGTGCCTTATTTGTATAAATCGTTAATACCTGCCGTGTAATATATTTATTCCATATTTTGGTATATTTTTATTTTATGTATTTTTTGAAAAGCACATTTTGGGGATTCTATTTACATATCGTTACTTCATAGATAACATTTTCTGAAGCATATCAGAGACTGCATGATTATGAGGACATAATAATGATAAAAAATGGCTGCCATTATATTCTTAAGTTGTGCGCATTTACCTTTTCTTCAGATATCAGCAAGTAGTCTCGCTTAATGTCGGTATTGATGAGCTTCAAATTCACAAAGTTCCTTACTGACACAGTTACCCTAACAAAAATAAATGGGAAATCATGTGAACAACTATAACATCTTGATATTTAGCCCAAAAATCAAAAAAGGGGAAAAATGAGGTGTCCATAAATTGGGCTAAAAATTAGGCAAAGGGTTGCCTAACGTGGGGGACTTTAACAATAATTATGTCTACGTCAAAACGTTTTCTTACAAATAATTTTGGGAATTTCCTTGAACTTGTTCAAGTCTCCCACGTTAGGCAACCTTCTCCTACTTTTTAGCCCAATTTACGGACACCTCGTCCCCCCCCCCCCCCCCCCCCCCCCCCCCCCCCCCCCCGTTTTTGTTTTCTGGGCTAAATATCACAATGTAAACATTAATCACATGATTCTCCATAAAATTTTAATAGAGTAACTGTGCCAGTAAGCAACTTGGTGAATTTGAAGCTCATCAATACTGAGGTTTGGCAAAACTACTTGATATCTGGAGACAAGGTAAATGCGCGCAACTTTATGGTAAAATAGTAGCAAGTTACTTTGTCCTCATAATTATTCAGTCACTTATTTGCTTTAGAAAATGTTTTATTGAAGTTTTTTTGGATACATGTACTTTCACATGTATTTACCAATCTCCCCCCCCCCCCTCCTTCCCCCGATTTGACTTTGATCATCCATACCATAAAACGTATCTCATCTGTAAATAGTTTTTTTCACCATTTCTGCTTTTTATGACCATTTGAATCCATTATCATGTACCCCATGACTATGTACCCCAATACCATGAGTTTCTTTCCCCATATTGTAAAATATACTTGTAAAAAAAGCAACGGTAGAAAATGGGTTTTTGTTTCCACTTTTTTTTCACATATCTCTCGTCATTTCTTTTTCATTCCTCTTCATATTTACAAAAGTGATTTTGCACATCTTATTTTCTCTTTCTTTTTTATGCTGATAATTACAAATAAAATGAACTAACTGAATTGAAGTAATAATTGTGTCGCTTGTCCATTTTTTCCCCTTCATATTTACAAATATTTACAGATGTTATTTTGCTATTCACTTAATTTTCTGTCTTTTTTGCTCTTTATAATTACAACTGAAATGACACTAAAATACTGTACAGTGAAATGATTAGGTGGGTTGCATACACGATGTCTTCCAGAGGATATCAAACAATTTACTTGGTTGAATGATAAACTTTGAAAATGGGGCAGCACATAGGGAACTTCACAAGTTTCACACATGAACCTAGTTTCTTTCTCATGAAATTTCTTGAACAAATAACACAACGTTTGAATAACTTATCACGTTTCCCTGTTGAGGGTATGTCAGCAGGGAAATGTCTTCTTAACAGTCTACCTGGACCAGGAAGACGGACTAGCCTCCTCTAGATCCACATGCAGGGAGATTTGGTGTGTGGGCCTCTAATATTTCATTCACTAGTGTCCACCTGAAATTCTAGTATATTTGTCAGTCCCACCCAATGCTTTGTGCACAAGATGAGAGTTCAAAAGGCAGACATCTGGCAGGTAGAAGAACAGTTTCTTGTACCACTTGATGGACTTCCTGACCGTGCGGTGAGATGAGGAAAGTTGGTCTGACATGTCTACGCCCTTCATGCCTGTGTTGTAGTCGATGACACACTTGGGCTTCTCGATGGACTTCTTGTAACGGTCGCGCTTCCCGGGTGTCCCCCATTGCAGCCGTGTGCATCATAGGTAACATGCGGACATCTTTCTTGTCTTTCCAGACCAAGGCAAGCAGGCCTTTGTCTGAAGAGCAACATGCAACTTCACCTTTACGAAGTTGCAAGTCGAACAAGTCCTGGGGCATTTCCTTGCGATTTTTCCTGACTGTCCCAACGACAATGGTCTTGTGCCTCTGGAGTTCCCGGAACAGAGAAAGCAGAACCAGTTGTCAAGAAAAGCAGTGTACCCCTTGTCGAGTAGATCTGCATTCAAGTCACGTACGATTCGTGTACTTGCCGGTGTATCACTCTTGTCTTGCCCCATGTATATTTTAAAGTTCCAGGTATATCCAGCGGCAGCTACCGTGCTTTGGCAGATCTCATGATCTTGATGCCGCTTCTTGGGGTTGAACTGTTTAAACATTAATCTCCCCTTGAACTTCCACAGTGACTCGTCTGTGGATGTACGGCTGTCGGGAAAATAGACTGATTTGAATTTCTCAGTCAGTGTATCTACCACTTGTATCTGCCTGACTGTTGTCGGTGGAGTGCAGATGGGACAGAAGTCCATGAATCTGTCTTAGAGCATGGTGTTGGGAAGAACAGAGTCTCAAATACGAGGTCTCTTGTCCAGTAGAGTTTCAAGTCCGGCTTGGGCATAATTCCCATGATGATTATCATGGGAATTTGCTCCTCCTCACTGGAAGACATCGTGTATGCAAGTGCCTATAGGCTGTGTAGATGTACACCGAAAGCCCAGTGTGATCAATCGAGCGTACCCTATACAAAGAGCACACATTTGAAAATCGTTACAAAGCTAATTTTAGAAATTGAAAAAAGCAAAGAGACAAACAATAAAAATTAAGTTTCAATTTTAACATTAAAATATAGATAATACATGTAAATAAAAAATAAAAATTAAGAAAACTAAAAATAAAAAGGAAGAATAATTCATACTTTTCAACTTTGAATCTACAATCACCACCGAAAAATAAAAATATCGAGCAGCAAATAGAAAAATGCAAAGAGAACATTTGTGTAGACCTAATTCAAGAAAAAAACGAAATGCTAACAGGCAACGTCAAATAGTTCACTGTACAAATTCCTTAAATTGAGGTACAGTTGTAGCTTTAGGATACATGCAAGGCATCTTTTTCGTATTTTTCTCGAAATTCTTTCAATATTCCAGTTTTTTTCATGGCGAGCATGAAGATACACCTTTATTTCACATGTACTTTAATGATTCATTAAATCTACGAAACATCGGAAGTAAAGTCAATTGGAAGTACATTTACGGGGTTCGTTGAGTTATAAATGCAGGGTGATCGGGCAGAGAACTACAATTGTATTTCATCAGACATTATCCAGGTTAGTTGTTGATATTTTCTATGCCAGAATAGAAAAAAAAGAATCACAAAATTCAGCCTTTTCCAGAGGAAACAGTTGTGTAAATTTGAAAGAAAAAAAACATCCTTAAATTGCATATGATTCATTTCAGTATACATTTTATTTACCAGACATGTACACGCTACGCGGCTACGTCCTGTTTGATTACATCATCACTTTAAAATGTGCAAACTGAATATTGATTTAGTTCTCACAGGATACATGTTCATACAAACATATACAAACCCACAGAAAACATTAATTAAAAAGTTTAACCAACTTTGAATATACATTGAGAGGATGGTCTTCTTGCCTGGAGAGGCTACGATATTGAACCAGCAACAATCATACCTAAGCATGAGTTCACAAAAGTTTAAATTCCATCCCTGGCCATTTGAAGTGGGCCTTCCAAACAGTTGGATATGTTCAATGAAGTGTACATGTATCTAATTAGGATATTTCCCCCGTCAAGAAGGTTCGTTCGCTCCTCGAATCATGGCAGATTTGATTGATTTCGTGAGAACTTTGAATGAGTTGATGTCAGTGAAAATAATGGTAAAGGCAGACAGAGAATTTTCAGACAGCACAAACGAGAAGAGGACGTAACACTATGCAACGTCTCGAAATTGCAAGTACAGATAACAAGGTCATTTTCCCCATCCGAAACTGTCGGTATTGCGTCGTATCGCTTCGGTCTTAAATAGCTTACTATTTTAGCTCGTGAAAATGATCCGCTTAGGTCAAAGGTCCAATTGTGCACAGCACCCGCAATATGGGACATTCTGCCAGGCACTCACAGCCATATGGTTGCGAAGGGCTATTTCTAGAGGTTACGCAACACTTTATTTTGAATGAAAGTACATATACACACACATGTTTACCCAGGCGGGCAAAATCTTTGAAAATTAATATCTCCTGTTTGGAAGACCGTATCTTCATGCAACTTTCGGGGTTTATTTCTCTTGTATTGATCCAAGTACATGTATGTGCTAAAAATCGTTGTGATATATTCTTTAATTTTCGTTCGAATTGGAAAAATAGGCCTGGCTCCGTGTATTTTTGAAAGTTGTAACACTGGCGTCTGCAATATCTGTCAATCTTTTCAAGCCTCACGAATATTAATAAGGTTCCTATCCATTATAGTGTGCAGTAAAAATTTGCATAAAAGCCTCCTTCATGAGTTATTAATTAATCAATACGGTATCACCCTTTTTGCCGGCTTCCATTGGTCGATGCTGAGACCCACACCAAGTTACGCCGAGTGACGCTAATGAATATTCTAATATGCGATCTTCCATTGTGTTGCCGGGCAGAAATCGGTCAACCATAGGAAAACCATACACCTGGGTTTGGTCGGAAAATATTCTTGTCAAAATTTTCCTTGGAGATAGTTCCAGGTGTAACACAAGCGTTCGCAACAGATTAAGCTGAAATTCTGAATATATACGTAGAGATGACATACATGTAGGCGTTCAACTATTCGTGAAATAACAACTTGCATAGATTCCTAGAAATTGATATAATAAATAATAATAATAACAGATAATTTATAAGGCGCACAGTATCTGGAGAACCATTCAAAGGCGCCGGTCACTGGCAAATCACTGTGGATTAAATGATAGATTAAAAAGATGAGTCTTAAGATGGCGTTTGAATGATGACAGATCAGTTGTGTCCCTTAACTCGTCTGGCAAGGCATTCCAGAGACGCGGTGCACAGCTGGAAAAGGCTCAGTCCCCGTAGCTTGCCGGGCGAGTTTTGGGAACAGAAAGCATCTGTGATGAAGAAGATCCGAGGCCCGGTCGCATGTTGCGAAGTTGTAACAGGTCTCTTATGTAGGATGGAGCTAATCCATGAAGGGCTTTGAATGTAAGGAGCAGGATTTTGAATTGTATTCTGTATTTAACAGGAAGCCAATGAAGATTGTATAATATAGGTGTTATGTGCTCGTATGATCTTGTTCTGGTCAGTAAGCAGGCAGACAGATTTTGGACTCTCTGGAGGCGTATTAATGATTGCTATGTATAAATACATAGATTTGGGGAAGTTTTCGAACGATTTCTTCCGGTCATGACGGTCAGCTTTACCAGTAACCAGGATTGACATTTCGGCATCGATGATGGTGATTTTGTCACTTCATGAAGTTTAGAATTTCTTCTTCCGTTATAATTGATTATTTAAATCATACTGAGAATATTTTCTGAGAAACACAATGTTCAAAAGGTCATGTTTTTGGGGGTTCACAAATTTCACTGCTCTGTTACAGCGTCTAAGTACGTAATCGGATTAGCTTTGCTTAACAACCGGCACTCTTTGGCTTTAGCAACCACATGGCTGCTCACGGCCAATAAACATTGTGTCGGTGTCAAAAAAAGTCCTAGTGGGACTTATATGTACACAAGCTGATTTACCCGATCATAGATCGGGTAGGGCGTAGTGTTGGGGATGAAAATGTGGGGAGTTAAATGTTAATGGGGGATATAGTTGGGAGACATGCAGTTATAGTAAAGCAATTTCTGTGGTGTGATCTGAGGCAATTTCTGACCACTGAAACCAATTTGAGCAGAACATCATCTTTTAAAGTTTTGAGTTTGGAGTAATTGAATCAGCTACATGTATTCTGAGCAATAGAATCAGTCGCATTTGTGAGGCAGTCGCATTTGGAAAACGTAGTGAAAAGGTTCCTGTAGTACACAGGCGAAGGCTGATTGTACAGTTTTGACAATAAATCATAATGCAATAAAACGTGAAGGTGTCATTTGAAATGAAAATGAAAACGGTCTGAATCATGGAGGAAGGTCATAATTAAGTTTCAGTATTGTTCTCTTCAACAAACGTAAACTTGAACTTCTTACAATTTGCGAGACCGTCTGCGAGGAAAAAGTCGAGTCAACTTTTATTCAAGTTGGTTCAACCATCTATAATAAGAGCAAGTTTTACTCGGCCTCCGAGAAATGTTTGCTCCTGAAAGGATCCGAGACCGCGGCTTCACGTCCGTCCAAAAATGTGGAGGGTGTGTTCCACCGGGTCGGACACTATTTTGTCGATTTTTTGTGACAGCGTTTAAGATCGCGGTATTTGAAGCAATGCATCGATCCTTCGTTGATCCAAAACAGGCCCCCATTACAACGCGACACTGAATTATACGTGGCGGGCAGCGAACTCACAACGGTCAGCCTTGGTGGATGCATGGAGCTGCAAACACACGATGAAAGCAACAGAGCACTATACACGTCACTCACATGCTTGTGCTTCAAATCATGCAAATAGCGAGCACCGTAGACTCAACCTCGTTTCCAGGGTGTGGAGCAGGCTGCAGTACGCGTTGCCATCGACAGTTTTGCATAGCCCGGAAATACTACGCAGTGTAGACTTTCGATTGGTCAGACCGCGGAAGGCATACTTAATGTGAAGTCCTTCTGAGTATTCGTTGCACTCGGCGCAGGGGCGGCAAGCGAAGCATATGAAAGAATAGGGGCACTTGGTGGCCACGCACCATGGAGAAAAAATATTTTACCAAGGTCACCCCATAACACAATTTGGTGAACGCTTTTGCAGAAGGGCTGAGTAGAACACGTAAACGGAACCCCTACGTTGACCTCGCTGACCTCGCACAGTCTAGACACGCAGAGAAGCCAGCACAGAGGGCGACCAGGCAGTCAACGTGAAAGCGCACACGACGGCAAATTCCTGCGAAAAACGCAGTCACGAAAAATCGACGAAAAGGATCGCCGGTCCGTACGGGAAAATCAGGACGACCCGAAGTGTCCGACCCGGCGGAAGACACCCTCCGCATTTTTCCACGGACGTGGAGCGATTTTCGCGCAGCGGGAGCCCGCGGTCTCAGATCCTTTCATGAGCAAACATCGTCTCGGGGGCGAGTAAACTTCTCTCTTATATATATAGATGTATGTGAAGGAAGTCGAGGTAAGTTTCTGAGTGGCCGCAGAAGTACATGTCTAATTGGAACACGGCTTAAAGCAGACCCTGGGAATGATATTGAGTACGGTACATCGGATTGTCAGTGGCAGGTAAAAGATGCAGGTACATGTATACAGTGTACATGTCTGTTACTAAACATCGCTTAGACCGAAGGAGTACACATATAATTCAAAGCTGAAGGGCCAGAAAGCAGGGGATGTGACATTCAAGAGATGAGGAGAGGATCACCTGACTTTACAGTCATCAGGTCAATAAAGCAATACGTACCGGTACATGTACATGTACCAGCAAAAAATATTGCCTGGCAAGCATACATGTTCATCCGTTTGCATTGGCTTTTGGAAATGCCAGCATTACTTTGTAATGGCCTTCAACTGCTTTTGTATGCTTATGCAAGATACCGGTATCTAGAACTGAATCTTTTATTGGTTTAAAGTATACAGCGCACACAAAGTGCGTGAATATAGTGACATCAAGTGACTATACATGTATATTTAAGTAGGTGTTATGGACAATGTCTAAAAATGACTAACCCAAAATTCCATGAAACTTTTGCATTATGAACACTCCCCCCCCCCCCCCACAAACAAACAAAATTATAAGCTTAAAATGCAAAGGTCTGTTGAGGAAAATGCAGTGTCACATACTGATGTGCGCATGAATAACAATAAGCAACTTCACCTGCAAGAGAAAACTTGGCAATAGGTCCCATTAGAGAGATACTCATAGTGTTACATGGATGTGCACACCCGATTCACTATTCAACAGCAGCTCCTTGCAGTCACATCAAGCAGAGTGATGGGTGGTTAAACACATCAGACTACCGGGTACATGTACATCTGCATACATGACATAGGAATCCTTCTTTTCAGTTTTTTAAATACCAAGAGTCATTCTGGGCAGGAATGATGCTGACTCAAAAAATTCTTCAGCTGCCTGTAACAATTGGGGATCTGCACAATGAGATTTACTACTGAATGACTGCATTCTTTTGAAGCTTCTAGCAAAGAACCATACACATGATATCCTGTAGTGAAATGTAAAAACAAAAAAACAATGCGTTTTACACAAATGTCCTGCTGAGCCCATTTTAAATCTGATTACTGTTCAACTGTTTCTGAATTTATGCTTGGAAACAACTTCTATTGTTTAACCCATAATCACACTGACGTTTGCCCTATGGGGTCCAAAACAAATCCAGTAATTCTAGAAACATTTTGCGGACCCATTTCTATTGTTTTAACCATAATGAACTTGACCTTTGTGGTAAAAAACCTATAGGTTTCTTGAAACTCCAAGTCTAACCCACATACCAAGTTTAAAGATAGTATGCCCAGTAGCAACATCGTCCCCAGTGCTTACTTTATTTCCAACCTCATTTCCAATAGTAAGCCCTGGATAGAAAACTTTCTTATCTTAAACTTTCTATTCTTGTTTAACTTAGCTAGGTGAAGCAAGGATAGATTACATTTTGATTTGTTGTCTCAGAAATTAGCCCCTTTTGAAGAGAGAGATTTCAGATTAGTTTTATTCAAGGTTGGATAGAGTGTAATAAATCGAACAATTTCAATATTGTCAGGTTTGGGGCAACGAACACTGTAAGAGGTTGGTTGGGGCATGAGGTTCTGAACCAGTGTGCCATATGGAAAAGGAAAACAAAGTAACGAGAATATGCAGATAATTTAATAAACAGGCAAATAAGTATAGGATCCTCGCTTCGCCCCCCCCCCTCTCAGAAAGAGGAATAAAGGTAAAGACAAAGAAACAAAATATATATATATATATCCAATGAAATTGTCTTCTATCACAATTCACAGTGCTTGATACATCTCTGTAGACCTATAATCATGCTATAAATTCAGAATATGAGCTAATCAAACTTTAGCATATCTCTCTTCTGGACAGACTATTTCGTACCATAAGGCACTCATCAGCAGAATGACAAAAAATATAGAATACAAGTAGCATCTTACCTTATTTCGAATCAAGCGCGCGCACGCGTTACGTCATTGAAGTTACATGTAATAAGCGTTTACGTCACTGAAGTAAGAACACACCTGTCTCGATGCCTGCACTTGGAGACGATTTCACTTCTCTTATTTAGTGTACCTAGATCTGGCCTACATATGATTATTGTACTTCTCTGCTATACACAAATTGCATCTCTTGTTTACGTTAGAGTATGGCAGTGCTTTCTGAACAATGTCCCATTTGATTTCATAGTCTTTTCCCTCATCCTTTAAGTCCCATATATGTTTACTTAGCTCTGTTTGCGCCCTCTTGCTCTCGGAGCTGAATGACTGCTTGTTATTCGCCAGTCTCGCCTTGAAGGTTGTGGATGTTAGCCCGACGTATGCCTCCTTCCTGCCTTCGCTCGTGACGGTGGCCTGGTACATGATGTTCTTGCTGAGGCACTCCCCGTTCAGCGGGCATTCGGCATTGCGGGGGCAACTGCATGTTCTACCACCGACGTCGTCCTCTTGTTTTACCTTCTGTTTGTTGATTGACTGGATCGTTGCCTTCATGTTCGGCATGCAGCTGTACAATAACTTTACTGTGTTCCGGTTGAGCACTTTGTGAAGCTTATGTTCCTTGGGGAAGCATTTGTCTATTATCTGAAGGAATTTCTTTCCAATGTTGGTACGTACGTTCTTGTAGTATGGCGGGTTGTACCATATCACCTCCCTTTTTCTAGTCTTTTTCCTTGAGTTATTGCTCGGTGTGTATGTCAACTGATACCTGTGCCCGCTTTTTGCAGAGCCTCTTGGTAGGCCGGGGCAGCTTTCTCGAATGCCTCCTTGGATGACGAGATGTTGGAGAGACGCTTGTTGATTCCCTCTGGTATCTGTTTGATGACGGCGGGTGGATGGTTTGACTGGACATGTACATAGAGAGGCACATTACCTTGTTTCATGTATGGCTTGTACCTCCCGTTCGCAGGTCTAATGTGACGTCAAGGAAGTTTACTGTTGCCTTGTTGGCTTCGATCATTACCTTTAAATCATTTTCCTGGAATACTTGGCATATTTCCTTCTTAATATTTTTGTAGTTAAATAACAAATCAAAATTGTTAACTTAAAAAAAAAAAAATTCACAACCTGTGTTAAAGCTCCTGAACTAGAAAAGTATGGATTATATTTACAAGTAAGTTTCAAATCAAGAAATTAAGGTGAAGAAAAAAAATCACTTTTGCTTCTGATTACATGCCTTTCAAAATAGCGTCTGTAGGTCAGAACAATTACTTTGCCAATTTTGTTTGGGGTGCTGATCTATGGCGCATCATAGAGCAAGGAGCCAAGGAAACATGTTTATTTTGTGCCTGGATTATTTTCATTTGCGCCACGAAAATTATCAAGAATGGCCATCAAAAGTGATTAAAACTTGCCTCACAAAATTAAAAATATATTTGAGGTGGGTGATTCCACTATATGCTTACATATATAACGTACATCACAGCCGCTGGCGCCGCCAACATTCAGTCTGGCTGGCCGTAAATTGCGCCGTGCACACGGCGCAGTATCAGTGTGCACTACTGCACTGTGTACGGCCCATCCCACGTGGCCAAAAATCTGGCACTTCTGCAGAAACACACTACGATGTTTTGCCACAAGTTCAAGCTTTGCAATCTCGTCATTTTAATGGAAAACACATACACAGAAAATAAAGATCACGTTCTGTGAATTAATTCGCAGAAATTCTCTTTCTCCATCGATGTTTGTTTGGTATTTGTACGATCCAACTTCGGCCGATTGTACTACATCATCATGCATGGTACGATGTTATAGGCAGAGTCTGATGGCTATAGATTAAAATGCTCAAAGAGTACAAACCTTATTTTTGTGTGGTGGAATAATGAATAATTTCTGACCAAAATGAATCTATCACCGTGGCATAATTCCCCGTGATGATCGCACGACAGGCCGACAAATGATGACATCATAGTTCCGCACACGCGCAGTTGCGCCAGTGCACAATCAGTAAGCAACAGTCGTAAGCGATTATTTTCGTACAAAAACGCTTGTCCTGGAAATAAAACTATTTCGTGTAAGAAGTATAAACAACCTTTCCAACAGTAGCAAGTTTGATGTCTCCGGCGATTCCGTCTTTCAGAAAAAAGTTGATTTATCTTTCGAAATTGTGGAACCGGGCAATTTGCGGAACCTGGCAATCGGGAAAAAATCCATACTGGATCACCATTTTACCTGCCAACAAACACATCAATTTTCACCTCACCTTGTGATTTCACCCGAATCCAGGAAGCTGTGTAAATGCGGAAAAAAAATTAGGCGAAATGTGTTTTTAGAGCACATTTTGGATGCACACGTCGTGCAGAACTAAGTTGAAGCAGCCGGTCAAAACTGATTGAAGTGTCTGGAAGACAGCGGTACGTTAAACGCATGACATCGACAACCATGACAACGCATGAGCCGGCCAATGATAGTGCAATACGTCATTATGAATATTTATTTTCTCATGAATATTTAGTTTATTTTAATGGATACTTCAAATACGTCCAAAGATTGATATTGCAACAGCGATTGTGTGCGGCCTAGCGGTTAAGAGTCTCGTGTTTCAAGCAAGAGTCAGAGGTTTGAATCTCAATGAAGTAGGCCTAAGTGACCGATTAATAAATAGGAATAAAGAAAAGGAGAGGGTGAGAGTAGAGAAGGGAAAGTGGAGGGAATAACCATAAAGGATGCAACTTTTGGCGCTTGGAAATTAATTGAAAAAAAGTGGTGATCCAGTACGGAATTTTTTCCGGGCAATCAACTGTACTTAGTCCCATAAATGTGACTGAAATACTGGACTACCTCCGTATATCAGTCACAGAGCCACGTACGGCCTTTGAGTGGAGCGTCCCGTTGCTAGGGGAGCCGAAAATTAATTAAAGATCAAAATTATTTTGTCAGCAGAAAATCAACCCAGCTATAGTATGACTGCTAAATAGCACAAAATCGTTAAATTCAGTACTTTCAGAGGTCTAGTTATCCAAAAATCATGGTAATTCGTCAAAGAATGCAGATGAATTTGAACAAGCATGGCGTCTCTACTATTTACCAGACTGTTTCCCAACCACCCTAATGATAGTCAAAAATGCCAAAGGGGTCAAGGAACCAGACAAGAGCTTTAATTAACCCTAACCCTGCCAAATGCAACAAGATGCACCAATGGTGAGAAGTTGTTGCAAGTTGTTGCATTTAGCAGTGTCCTGATCTGCATGCATTCCATGCCTGCATTGCATTGCATTTGGCAGGGTAGGTACTTGGTACCAAGGCTGGCACTGCATTCTGTTGCATTTGGCAGGGTGCCTAGTGAATACCCCGTGGGGGTTAGGGTTTTAATCATCTACTGAGAGTGCGTCAACTTTGGCAAAGCGCACCGTGGCTGTTACCTGTCATTCCAAAATCTTTGAAACCCTCTGCAGTGAAGGGCGCCAAAGATTTTGGAATGACAGGCAACAGCCGCGGTGCGCTTTGCTAAAGTTGACGAACGCTCAGTAGATGATTAAAGCGCTTGTTTGGTTCCCTGACCCCTTTGGCTTCTTGATTATTATTAGGGTGGCCGGGAAACAGTCTGGTAAATATCAGAGACGCCATGCTTGCTCAAAACCGTCTGCATTCTTTGACGAATTACCATGATTTTTGGATAACTAGACCTCTGAAGGTACCGAATTTAACGATTTTGTGCTATTTCGTAGTCACACTAGTAATAGCTGGGTTGATTTTCTGCTGACAAAATAATTTCGATCTTTAATTAATTTTCGGCTCCCCTAGCAACGGGACGCTCGGCTCACAGGCCGTACGTGGCTCCGTACGTTCAGATTTACATAATTTAAAATATTAAAATCAAGCAGAACCTGTGGGTGAAGTGTTATAAAACAAATATTGAATGCTTTATCTCGTGGTGAAGTGGCTTGAGTAACTCCAGCTGACATGCTCATATTCATTCACATGTAACGCTGGAGACAAAACCTGTTCGTTAGAATGTGGTAGCAAGAGACCCTAAAAAAATGGCCTCTCAAAAACTGTCCATTTTCACCTAATATCCCACCCCAGATTTCATTTACATACCTCATACATTCAGCAGTCATTCACGAAGCCTAATGATCAACTTGAAAAAGAACACAAAAAAAACAAATGCGAAAAATTTTGATGATTTCGGTGGCTTGTCCGT
This sequence comes from Patiria miniata, assembly GCF_015706575.1. Classification (NCBI taxonomy): domain Eukaryota; kingdom Metazoa; phylum Echinodermata; class Asteroidea; order Valvatida; family Asterinidae; genus Patiria; species Patiria miniata. The sequence continues at coordinate 12,510,804 of NW_024037048.1, read as the reverse complement.
AAAAAAAACGCCAGTTCCAACGGCTGTCGTCCATTTTGTTTTGTTAATTATGTAAATGTATGCATCACGTGATGACATCGAAAAAATCTGCGCGCGATGTATGTGGGTACCACACCGCTTTCAGGCGCGGCAAGTGAGTTCAACTTTGGTCTGGTGCGTTGTCGCGGAAAGCAAGACAACGAGAATGCTTTCCCCGACAACGCACCAGACGAAAATTGAACTCACTTGCGGCGCCTGAAAGCGGTTTGGTACCCACATACATCGCTTGCAGATTTTGATACACGAGTCTCTTAACCGCTAGGCCGCGCACGATCGCTGTTGCAATGATCAATCTTTGGACATATTTGAAGTATCCATTGAAATAAACTAAATATTCATGAGAAAATAAATATTCATAATGATGTATTGCACTATCATTGGCCGGCTCATGCGACGTCTCATGCGACGTCATGGTTATCGATGTCATGCGTATAACGTACCGCTGTTCCAGACTGTTTCAACTCAGATCTGCACTACATGTGCATGCAAAATGGGCTCTAAAAACACTTTTTTACTAAATTTTTTTCGCATGTCCACTGTTTCCTGGATTCCTCTTGGTTGAAATCACAAGGTGAGGTGAAAATTTGGATGTTTGGCGGCAGGTAAGTGGTGTCCGGTTAGCCGAATTTTCCCCTATAGGCACGATAGGGCCTTAAGTTAGCCCAGGTTGGACGAAGTCTTCATTGCATTACGACTAACGTCCAGGGTGAGAATTCTCTACATAAGACCACCCAAAATTTGGACCAGATTTTTGTTACGTTTTACCTCGTTACAGAAGCTTATTTCACGCCTACATTTTCTATGTGTCCTTACCTATTGGGCCGCTGGGTTCAGGAATTCCATATGTGATGCTGACCGACATTAATCTGGAAAATAAACTCTAAAGCAGCGTTAAACTTGTACGTGTTTGTAGTTTCTTTTCATCAGTTTATTCCCAGAGTCGTACGTCATGTACAATGTACGTGCGTACCTACGAAAGCGCGCATGCATGCTAGCGCCCTCATTTGTTTAGTTTTGGTTGGAACCGTGACGTCACTCCAGCCAACCGATGTCACGAAAATGCTCAACCAATGACCAAAGCCGAAACGTGTTTCTGGTAACTGGCGCGAAAACACGCTCGGTCATTGGATTAGCGACCGCGCCTTCAAGTAAGTGCGCGTGCGTATGAGGGTGGTTACTAAGCAAATCGCGCGTGTGCACTGCATATTCATGCTGCATAGTCTGGCCCCCGGACCAGACGTGATATGAGCGTCGAGAATAATTGTCCGGTCTAGGGAACCAGACTACACGCTGCACAGACGTACAACATGTACGACTCGGCGGTGAGAAACTGATGAAAAGAGTCTACAAACACGTACAAGTTTAACGTTGCTTTCGAGTTTATTTTCCAGATGAAGGTCGGTCTACTCCTAGAACTATGAGGCTCCGCGTGAGCAGAGCCTCATAGATCAAGAAGCCCGCAAAATTGCCTGCAGCACAAAACACTAATAAAGTACAAAAACGTCCATCAAAATGCAGCCATTTCACACAGAACCGCTGCACAGTTTGCCCCTATACTCCGTACTTTATCTCTTGACATACTCACGTATCTTGTGCGGAACTAACATAGGTGGATTCTGTCGGTTTTTAGGCCAAAATGATGAAAAATATGCCCTTTCCGCATTGAGCCAACCTGACACTTGAAACGTGCACGCATTATGCATGATCGAGCGATGATTTTTGGTTCGCTCGGAGCGCGCCGCGGGGGGTACGGTACATGCACTTGTACGCATGCACATCATTTCGCTTGTACCGTACCCCCCGCGGCGTGCTCCGAGCGAACCGAAAATCATCGCTCGATCATGCGTAATGCGTGCACGTTTCAAGTGTCAGGTTGGCTCAGTGCGGAAAGGGCATATTTTTCATCATTTTGGCCTAAAAACCGACAGAATCCACCTATGTTAGTTCCGCGGTATCAGGTCAACTCGGACCCAAACCAAGTCGGACCCATGCCAAGTCGGACCCATGCCAACTCGGACCCACGCCAACTTGGACCCACTACCAACTCGGACCCACGACCAACTCGGACCCACGACCAACTCGGACCCACTACAAACTCGGACCCACGACCAACTCGGACCCACTACCAACTCGGACCCAAGCACGACCAACTCGGACCCAACAATGACTCAATCATTAGTTTCAGAGATTATATTTATAGGTGATATTAATGTTAGTGCTTTTATAGTGAAGATATTCTGTAATTACATTGGGCAGAATGGGGCTTTTAGTTTTGTTGTTTTCTTGTATTGCCGCTGTGTGGAGCGCTATTTTATAATGCGTACAGTAAATACTGTTGCTAAACGCTTATCGTTTTGAACGTCATGAAACTAAACGTGCTTAGCTTTTTGAAACCGTGACCTGTGAAGCTAAACCAAGAGGTATTAATAGCGTATAGTACGGTAAGGCATATCGTATGTCATTTGTACAACTTGATATATACGTGCTTTTTCAAAATCCCGATTATAATTTTTACGAATCCGATTAACTTTTTATACTTTTTGTGATTTAACTTTTTTGTTTAATATGGAACCTTCGTTTTTCTTGCAGTGTATGCAATGGTGTTTATGTGGGGTTTTTAAAAAAAAGATTAGAATAGACTTCGTTTTTATATCTTATTTATTTTATTTATTGACTTATAATGTTTACTTACATTTATTGAGTTAATAATGTTATGTTTGAAAGTGTTTATGTTTTAATGCCATACTTTCCAAATTTATTTTTATGTTTAGCAAGATGGTGTGCACGATGTCAATTAATATGTTTTAATGAAAGTAAATAATTGGTTAAACTTTTACAGCGTAATATGTTTTAATGGAAACAATTAAAAATAATAAATAATTAATTACACTTTTAAAGCGCATTTCAATGCGCTTTACAACGACAAAAATGTTATACTACTGCAATACAGATATGAGATAATTTACCTTACAATTACAATGAACATTTATACTAAACAGCATCACTGTAATAACAGATGAGAAGTGGACAAACTTTATGAAATGAATGATTGAAAACGATGTCGAATGATTGAAAACGATGGGTCCGAGTTGGTCATGCATGGGTCCGAGTTGGTAGTGGGTCCGAGTTGGTTGTGGGTCCGAGTTGGTAGTGGGTCCGAGTTGGTCGTGGGTCCGAGTTGGTAGTGGGTCCGAGTTGGCATGGGTCCGAGTTGGTAGTGGGTCCGAGTTGGCATGGGTCCGAGTTGGCTTGGGTCCGAGTTGGTTTGGGTCCGAGTTGGATCGAAACCAGTTCCGCACAAGATACGTGAGTATGTCAAGAGATAAAGTACGGAGTATAGGGGCAAACTGTGCAGCGGTTCTGTGTGAAATGGCTGCATTTTGATGGACGTTTTTGTACTTTATTAGTGTTTTGTGCTGCAGGCAATTTTGCGGGCTTCTTGATCTATGAGGCTCCGCTCACGCGGAGCCTCATAGTTCTAGGAGTAAGGTCGTCCAGCATCGCATATGGAATTTCTGAACCCAGCGGCCCAATAGATAAGGCTACATAGAATACTACGACGTAAAAATTAGCTTCTCCAACAAGGTAAAAATATTGAAAATACTGGTCATAAATTTTTTCGCCCGGTTTTGAGCACTTTATACCCTGGACTCCCTCCCTTACGTAGGGAGGAAAGGGAGTCCACCTGGGCTAGGCCTTAAGTCAAACTCAAAGAACACAACATGAAATTAAAAAGAACACAAACCAATCACGAAGTAGGTCCTTTTCACCCCAGTCTTTTCCTCAAGTTTTGCCAGGAGATCAGTGACTGCATTCTTCTCATACAGTGCTTTGTCCAATTTGGCTCGCCAATTTTCGACGCTCCCCATTTTGCAGGATTTGTTGTTGTTCTGTGAGTGTTACTAGAGCAAAGTAAGGCCTAGTACGTGTTGTAATAGTCGACTTGCGCAGGCCGGCCGCGCCTAATCCCGTACTATCGCATTATGGGATTTAAAGACAGGACACTCCTCTAACAAAAAGTGAAACAGGAAGCAGCTGCTCGAAGGCAAGGGCGCCACGACGTTCCTGGTAGGTTGCTCCAGTCACTTCGCTTCGCTCGTACCCCCCGCCCTGCAAACAGGACGCTGGGATACTCTGATGAGCTTCACAGAATTTTGTATAGGAAGTGGCCTATGACCTACGTATAAAGCATCTGGCTGCAGCTGTTCAAGACCGCAGTTAGACAATGTGCGCAAATGCTATCCGAAAACTTCTCATAGAAATGCGCACATTCCATACCGGATGTGATTTCTGTTTCATTGCGGACCATGTGGACAAAATTTTGAGCGTCGCATAATGCAATCCGACCGTTCGTGATTCGAAACGGAGCCTGAACAAGTGACGGGAATTGTAAATTTACAACACAGATAAGTTTCACAGAATTTCCTACATTATTACGCTTTTCAACGAAAAAAATAATCTTAACGGCCGTTTCAAACCTTGCAGAGTCACGACCTTGATGACGCGCAGGTCACAGGTCACGCAAAATCTATCCTATCAGAGCGCGAATTCATCAGAGTATCCCAGCGTCCTGTTTGCAGGGCGGGGGGTACGAGCGAATCACTTTGCTCGATTTAAACACTGTTAAGAGCACCCTCTTAATAGTGTCCGATCTCGCCTTAAAAAAAATTGCGGGAGGAAAGGGGGGGGGGTACGAGCGAATCACTCAACTTGATAACTTTAGTTCTAGTTAGTAAATCATGCAGATATGTAACATTTTAAAGCAGTTTATTCCCTGCTTTATAGTGGGGCGGTGGTACCGGGGCATGGCAGGGGAGGGGAGTACTTGCCCCGCCCCAGATTTTCCCAGGCCAACGTAAGTGCCCCTCTCGCGGTCATAATCCCCGGCCCTAGAGATGAAAACTGCCGCGTGTTCAAGTCTGACAGCGCTGATGCTAGTTCGATCCAGCACCTGGCCAGGGTCTGGTGTGTTCCTCAGAATGTGCAGGCTTTTAATCAAAGGTAGCTTTTCCAATGTGGCATTGCCTAAATGAGACGCTCGGGTAAATATCAGCACCAAGACCCCAAGCGGTCTTAAACAGAGTGATCAAAACCTCCAAAGCACACATTTATTCCCTTATTAATGATACAAATAAAATGTGGGTTTAGTTTTTAAAACGAAAGTTTTACTTGGTGTGTCTTATTTTGTTATTGACTGTCTGAAGTAGAAGTAATGAGTATTTACAGTAAAACAATTGACAGAAATTCACCGGGCTGGGAACACGTTTTGAATTGAGCAAAGTTTGATATTTATTCTTAGGATGCTTTGTTTTATACCTAGGTTCATTTAACTTCAAATAGTTTTACTTTAGTCCAACATGACTTACTTTATCCTTATAAAACAACTTTACTACTGAAACATTGGAAAATTAATTTTGTGGTGAAACAAAGGTTTTCTGTTTGTATACATTCCCCATATTTCCACTGAAAATTGATGCATATAATCTGAAACCTGCCTACGTGAAACCAATATCTCATCATTTGAATCTGGTTTCCACGTTTGAACAACTTCAGGAAAGTTGTAGACTCTTGAAACAATCGCCAGTATCCCCTCACTGAATATCTTAACTAATTGAATTATCTGATTCGATAAACATTGCTAAGGCTCAAAATGATATCAACATGTTACTATTTTCATTCCGTTATTCCTTAATATTCGTCCCTTCATTTCTTCACTTTTCTTCATCTTTTCAAAATTTCATTTTCTTCTTACACCCGGTACCAATGACAATTGTATAACTCTCGTGTTGATTCCCGTGAGCCTCACACGCGTTTACCTATCCAATGCCAGGGGCGCCCTTCCCCCATTTACCAATTTAATGACGTCATAGCGTTTCATCGGTCGCTGTACAAAAAGATATCCGGTGTCCATGTGATACGATCTTTTGTGTTCGTGCGCATGTACGGTGGCTTGAAGATGGGACATATCCATATGGATATGTCCCATACAGCTGTATTATATACAGCTCTATGGACATATCGCAAATCGTGAACATTGACCGTCAACTGTGATATCATTCACGACAAAAATTGACTTGCCCCAATATTGTCATATTGATGACGTCAATATTCGCCTTAAAAAAAAAAAATCAGGTGTCGCTCTTCGGTCGCAAATACGTCAATATTTGCGACGGGAGAGCGGGCGGGATTTTTTTGTTTGACGCGAATATTGACGTTCAATATTCTTGTCCAGCGCGAAATATTAACGATCTGCGATGTCCCTTCAGAGCAACCATACCTACAATTATGTAACTCTCTAGTATCGTTGTTATGCAATGATCCTATGCCATGTGCTGTAAATCTACTCCCAAAAAGTCTCCCATGGACCTCAGTGATAACATGGAGGAATATATTCTTATTCCTCCATGGTGATTGACAATAATGAAAATTAACATTGTAAGTTCTCAAAATAATGCAAAAGAATTATCAAGCCAACTGCATCAACTTCAGAGGCGGGTTTTGTACTGCTGTAACGCATGATACATGTAATTATGGTATAAATAGCGCGATGACGTAGGCCGTGCAATGTTCGATTAATAAATGCCGCGTGATCTATTACACATATATATTGGGTGGCTCAGAGTGAAATGGGAGACATATTTTCGCAAGGTAAAATCTGGATTTTTCCATTTCACGATGTGATAGCGGTTCGTGTGTGTGATAGCGGTTCGTGACTGCATAGCGGTTCGTTCGCTCGTACCCCCCGCCCTGCAAAAAGGGTGCTGGGAAGGACATGAGCTTCACAGAATCTTGTGAAGGAAGTGGGGATGGCATTCTGGGTAATTTATCATGACCTATGTAGAAGGCATCTGGCTGCAACTGTACACCGCGGTTAGCCAATGCGCGCAAATACTATCCGAAAAGTTCGCTATAGAAATGCATACACACCACACCGGATGTGTTTTTGTTTTTTTCACTGCGGACCATGTGGACACAATTTTGAGCGTCGAATCATATGCATTTCGTCGACCCTTCATGAATTTGAAAAGGAACCTTCATCAACATTTCATCTGTCACCGAATGAAATTATTCTTTCCATTGCACGAACGTGAAACATTCATTATTGTTTATATAACACCTGAATAAATCCTATTCATTTGATTGGTTGACTTTTAATTTATTCAGGTTAAAAACTGTTAAAAAGTTCGACTAGTTCATCATATTTATATTTATGCAAACTGTTTAACAGGTTAAGAACAATCATATTAAATGTATCTCGATTTAAAACAGCGCCACCAGCAGCAACAGTGACACCGTGCAGTGGAAGTTCTATTCACCGTGCAATAGAACTTCCATTTCACTGTGCGCTGCGCGCCACGCGCGCGCAGTGCGTTGGTACGAATAATTCAATGACATGTGATCAATGATCCACCAATCAGATGACGGGGATTTATTCAGGTGTTTTATAATATTTCCCATTTCCCCATGGGCGGATATAGTACTTTTTGAGACTCGGCGTGAATGGGAGTAATAACGAATGTCACGTGATGTGAGTTCCACCAATCAAACGACAAGGATATGTATGTCGGTTATATAAAATCCTCCAATCAAAAGACAAGGATTTACTTGGGTGTTCTGTTCTTCACCAGGCGCAGGTGAAGCATAGCAAAGTCAACCTCGTCCCCAGTGCTTACTTTATTTCCAACCGCGTTTCCAATAGTAAGCCCTGGATAGGAAACTTTCTTCCTGTATCCTGATTGGATACCGCCATTGGCTAGTAATGGATTTTTATCGTGTACTTGGTGCTATTATTCACAACGTGCAGTACGTGTTTTCGCGATCATTCGTACGTCCACGCCTTCTCGAAAATACTAATTTCCTTTCCAATTTGCTCATATTAATATGAAATATGATACTGCATGTTGTCTCGATAAGATCGTAACAGTTTGATTTCAAAAATCGTGTTTTTGTAACTCACGCCGTGCTCGCGCTGCTACGAATTGACTCTGTTTTTACCCCATACACCGCACACTGTTCCTCATTTGCATACGTGTTCAAAAATCTTGCACATGCAAATGATCCAATACCAGGGTAAGAGAGCAGGTAGTGATGGGCACTTACTGTTCGTACGCACCTCGAGCGTTTAGCCAATGGGCGCCTATAGTAATCGGTGGTGCGCGCGCTTGTATGACGTTTTTACTAACGCGGAACCGGAACGCGCACGCGCCCACGGAGTAAATTGTCATGTCAGGGAACCAGACTAGCCAAACTATGGAAGGTCCAATACTGCAAACACATGATCAATGTGCAATCATGAAGAATAGTTGTTTTTTATTACAAATTAAAAAAAATAATATTTGATTGTTGAATTACAAAATAATCAACACAAGCACAACAAACTATTCCCTAAACATGCCTTAAAAAAATGTAATGAGGCTGCCGCTATTATGTACGAAAGCCCATTAGCGCCACTGCAAGTATATATGTTACAGATTATGTAATTCGTTATTACGGATTATTAATTCGTTATTACGGATTATTAATTCGTTATTATACAAATAACGAATGTTTGTGAGTGCGATGGTAAGAATAATTTCATGAGGTGACAGATTGAATGTTCTATTCCAAGAGGCGAAGCCGAGTGGAATATGACATTCAATATGACGAACGTAAAACATTCGTTATTTGTTTTATACAACACCTGAATAAATCTCGTCATTTGATTGGTAAATTATAAACTACAATTTCTTTTGATTTCAAAGATGTTGAACTACCCCTTCACGAAAATGTTTGAACCCAACGCTGTAGCGCTGGCTCTTTGGAACAATACGCGCTACGCTGAACGCGCACGGTATAACGCATGGTATAACACATGGTCGCACCGTGCATTATACCGAATAATAATATGTCACGTGTACGGTGATCTACAATTCACCAATCAGATGACGGGGATTTATTCAGGTGTTGTATAATACGGATTATTAATTCGTTATTACGGATTATTAATTCGTTATTACGGATTATTTAATTCGTTATTACGGATTATTAATTCGTTATAACGGATTATTAATTCGTTATTACGGATGATTAATGCGTTATAACGGATTATTAATTCGTTATTACGGATTATTTAATTCGTTATTACGGATTATTAATTCGTTATTACGGATTATTAATTCGTTATAACGGATTATTAATTCGTAATAACGGATTATTAATTCGTTATTACGGATTATTTAATTCGTTATTATACAAATAACGAATGTTTGTGAGTGCGATGGTAAGAATAATTTCATGAAGTGACAGATTGAATGTTCTATTCCACGAGGCGAAGCCGAGTGGAATAGAACATTCAATCTGTCACCGAATGAAATTATTCTTTCCATTGCACGAACGTAAAACATTCGTTATTTGTTTTATACAACACCTGAATAAATTCTCGTCATTAATAAATTCTCGTCATTTGATTTGAACTACCCCTTCACGCTGAACTCGCGCACACCAGCATGCATTTTGCACGCAAATACCGCGTCATGGAACAAGCGCAAAGTGAAACGGTATAAACGCATGGGTATAACGCATGGTCGCACCGTGCATTATACCGAATAATAATATGTCACGTGATCTACAATTCTACGTGATTGGTAAATTATAAACTACAATTTATTTTGATTTAAAAGATGTTGAACTTCCCCTTCACGAAAATGTTTGAACCCAACGCTGTAGCGCCGGCTCTTTGGAACAATACACGCTAACGCTGAACGCACACACCAGCATGCATTTTGGACGCAAATACCGCGTCATGGAACAAGCGCAAAGTGAAACGGTATAACGCATGGGTATAACGCATGGTTGCACCGTGCATTATACCGAATAATAATATGTCACGTGATCTACAATTCACCAATCAGATGACGGGGATTTATTCAGGTGTTGTATAATACGAATTAAGTTTGATGTTCTCACACGTGACCAGGGGCCTATGCATATAGCGCCGCTAGGCGGCGCTATCTTTGCATACGTTTGCTTTACAACAGCACCACTCCTGTGCCATACTAAGTTGCCGAGTAATTCGTAATAACGAATTAATAATCCGTAATAACGAATTAAATAATCCGGAATAACGAATTAGTAATCCGTAATAACGAATTAAATAATCCGTAATAACGAATTAATAATCCGTTATAACGAATTAGTAATCCGTAATAACGAATTAATAATCCGTAATAACGAATTAAATAATCCGTTATAACGAATTAGTAATCCGTAATAACGAATTAAATAATCCGTAATAACGAATTAATAATCCGTAATAACGAATTAATAATCCGTTATAACGAATTAGTAATCCGTAATAACGAATTAATAATCCGTAATAACGAATTAAATAATCCGCAACATATATACTTGCAGTGGCGCTAATGGGCTTTCGTAATTATGAGGTCTTTTCGAGAAAATATGTTGCCAGCCTCGTCTTCAATTTATGCATGCGGCAACCCATACAAAATGGCGCTCACGAGTCACGTTTTATGGTAGCGCCAGTTCACGGGGCATCGCTTGAACATGAATTATGCAATATGTGTGCACCAGCAGTAGCACATGGTTCGCTCGTACCCCCGCCCTGCAAACAGGACGCTGGGATACTCTGATGAGCTTCACAGAATCTTGTGAAGGAAGTGGCCTATGACCTACGTATAAAGCATCTGGCTGCAGCTGTTCAAGACCGCAGTTAGACAATGTGCGCAAATGCTATCCAAAAACTTCTCATGGAATTGCGCACATTCCCATACCGGATGTGATTTCTGTTTCATTGCGGACCATGTGGACGAAATTTTGAGCGTCGCATAATGCAATCCGACCGTTCGTAATTCGAAACGGAGCCTGAGCGAGTGACGGGAATTGTAAATTTACAACACAGATAAGTTTTACAGAATTTCCTACATTATTACACTTTTTCAACGACAAAAAAAGCCCTCTCTTAACTGGAGTAAAAGAGTAATGAATCAGTCTTAACGGCCGTTTCAAACCTTGCAGAGTCATGACCTTGATGACGCGCAGGTCACTGGTCACGCAAAATCCAACCAATCAGAGCGTGAATTCATCAGTGTATCCCAGCGTCCTGTTTGCAGGGCGGGGGGTACGAGCGAATAGCACATCGCCAGTACGGAGGAAGGTACATTTATCATAATATTGCTTACGTACGTGACCATTTCGCCACAGAGGTCATGTGGCATGACTGGGAAAACTTGAATTATGCAGTACGTATGCACATGGATGTCCCGGATGATGGTAGATGCCTGCCTTGTTGTGAGCAAGTGCATCACTGCGCTAGCGCCGCGGACTGAGCTCAGGCTTAAGTTATGGGCTCCTGAAAACTGTGCAGAAGTATTGAGTTGAGTGTAAAACAGTTCTCGTTTCATTTACAGCAGAACAGTATGAGTAAAAAAAGGTGAACCCAAACCTCCAAAAATATAATTCATATTTAAATTTTTTTGTAGCACCAAAATAAGTAAAATGAAAACCAATTCCAAAAACTACTTTTAGATTAAAAAAAATTACTGAAATTGCTCAATCCTTTCAAACAATATCACTATTAAAACGCAATGACCCTAAAACCTTTTTTGTCCAAAAAAGAAGAAGAGCAATTTATTGTGCATGAATTCTGACTGTGAGGAACAACGAAGAAAATGACACAGAATACTTGTTTCAACAACTGTCAACAACTAGTAGCTCTAGTACACAATATCTTTATTAACAACCCTGGTCATTAGGCAGTCGCAAACAATATGATTTATAAAATCCACTTCTTCTTTTTTAAAAGACGGGCCTTCAAAAGAACTTTGTTGGATATTTTTAACAACTGAGGTTATTGCTCAGTGGTGATTATTATTATTATCATGATTTATTCGGCATTAAAAACACATATAAACAACAAACATTCACAAAATATTAAAACAAAAACAAAGAAAACAAAAGTCAGGGGCATATGCCCGGAATTAAAAAAGTTACCTAAAAACTGTGACCCGAAGGCCTTCAATTCCAATACCTCTGGCTACACAAAGAAATACATAAATCTGTAAAAATCTATAAAAATGTATCAACAATAAACACATATGTTAACGTTGTTTGAGCTTTTCCTTTTTAGAGTGTCTCATACCATGGAGGAAGGAATAGACAGGAGTTTGAACGGCCCGCCAAGCCCAACAGGATATTTACTGTCCAATTCATAAATCTGTAAAAATCTATAAAAATGTATCAACAATAAACACATATATTAACGTTGTTTGAACTTTTCCTTTTTAGACATGCTCATACTATTTGCATACATGTAAACGTGTATCCTGAGGCAATTTTGTCACTGTTTTAATAAACAGATCTAATAATTTAACCATAAATTTATTGATACAGGTACAGATTTACTTGCTGAATTTAATGATTTATTTTCCCCTTTCCTTTCAACTTTGCCTGGTAGCTGTAATCATGTTTGACTCGCCAAGCGGGCTGCGTAAGTTTTATTCCTAGGAGGGTTAGGGGCAATGTCATGAATAATTCATGTTTATCCATGAGAACGGACAATGACATCAACAGCATTGTTGTTAGTTACTCAACTAGTTTCAATACATTAAAGCATTTTAAAGAACGATTGTCGTCGAGCTACCACACAGTAGCCTAGTGGATATCGAGATGAGCTATGGATACAAAGATCCCTGGTTCGAATCCACGTCGTCGCTGCTCATTTTCATCAGCTATTTTTCTTCTCCAAATTTATCACTGAGATAATTTTAAATTAAGGGGAAAATAGAACGAGAACCTAAGTCTTGCAATGATTCAAAGGAAAAACTGAATTATTCATGACATTGCCCCTAACCCTCCTAGGTAAAAAAATTACGCAAGCGGGCTAGTTCGCGCGTCGGCGCGGCCGTCATACGACCTTCACATGAACATGGTGACGTAGGCATAAATTATGATAAGTTACCTTCCTAGGTTGCTTCCTAGACGCTCGAGCCTCGGGGCCGGGTACGGGCAACCTCGTCCCCAGGGTGTCGAGCAGTACGCGCCCACCGCTACCTGCTCTCTCAAACGCGGTTGGAAATAAAGTAAGCACTGGGGACGAGGTTGGGGTACGGGTGCACGTGACGTTTATTCCTTCCTCCTCCATGGCATGCATGGTGATACTGGCGCTACCCTAGCCCTCAGCTCTCTGGTTAGACATGGCAGAATTAGATTTTTTGAAGCAGGCAAACGCCACTGAGAAGAGATGTTCGTTCTCAAGTCTTGGGTTACACGATTGGCTGTCTGAGCAGTGTAGATCTTTGGGTATAACTCGACCAACTTCAATTCAGCAGAATTGTATTCCTCCAATATTACGAGGTAAACTAAGTACTAACTTGTCAATGTATTGCTTAACAATGAACATGATGAATGTATGGTGATCTGATCGATGTTGTGCCCATTCTTGAAAATCACGCATTCTCGAGAATGGGCATGCACATTCTCGAGAATGGGCGCGCATTCTTAAGAATGAGCGCCCATTCTTAAGAACGAGCACGCGTTCTTAAGAATGAGCGCTCATTCTTAAGATTGGGTGGGAATTACTCCTAGAACTATGAGGCTCCACGTAGTGGAGCCTCATAGGTTCAGAAGCCCGCAAAATTGTTGTCAGCACAAAACACTAATTAAGTACAAAAACGTCCATCCCAAGCAGGCCGTTTTCCACAGAACCGCTGCACAGTTTGCCCCTAAACTCCATACAATACCTCATGACATACTCACGTTATGTGCACCCAACAAACATCGGTGGATTCTGTCTGTTTTTCGGCAAAAATGATGAAAAATATGCCCTTTCCGCACTGAGCCAACCTAACACTTGAAACGAGCACGCGTGCAGAATGATCGCAGTTATTTTCGGTTCGATCGCTCGGAGCGCGCCGCGGGGGGTATGGTGTAGGAGCGGAACGATAGTATGCACATGCGTACAAGTGCAAGTACGTACCCCCCGCGGCGCGCTCCGAGCGATCGAACCGAAAATAACTGCGATCATTCTGCACGCGTGCTCGTTTCAAGTGTTAGGTTGGCTCAGTGCGGAAAGGGCATATTTTTCATCATTTTTGCCGAAAAACAGACAGAATCCACCGATGTTTGTTGGGTGCACATAACGTGAGTATGTCATGAGGTATTGTATGGAGTTTAGGGGCAAACTGTGCAGCGGTTCTGTGGAAAACGGCCTGCTTGGGATGGACGTTTTTGTACTTAATTAGTGTTTTGTGCTGACAACAATTTTGCGGGCTTCTGAACCTATGAGGCTCCACTACGTGGAGCCTCATAGTTCTAGGAGTAGGTGGGAATATCACGTGCACAATTTATGAATTTTGCCCAATCTTAACAAACATTGCACGACATAATTATGTTAAATGAATTGTATAGCGGTTAAAAGGGAAACAATTCATATAAAGAGGAAAGAAAATGTGCTATGCTTCTGTACTCGTATAACTACGATAATTTGAATCAAATTAAACCTGTTATTATTGCTTTTTTCTGCCCACTATGGGAAGTTTTGTAATAACGGAGGACTGGGAACTAGTCTGGGAAGTGCTTTGTTTAGGCTAGACAAGTTACAAGTCCCTGCATGTATCATATGCGTGCCACGAAAAAAAAACGATGTCCAGAAGCTGCCAAAATTGCTCTTTTGACTAGATAGAATCCAGCTCTGCGACGTTATGGTGGGATGTGAACAATAAATTGGTGGCAATTTAAATGGGAAATAGCATTAGCACTATGGGATGTCGCAGTATTCGTTCTCATTCTTCACATTCTTCATTTTTACGTTACCCCCCGCTTTTATTATTCCAAAAATCAGAATTCTTTGCACTAGTATTATTATGTCTCTTATATTTTCCCGGTCCCCCCCCCCCATATTAATACGCCTTTACTTATCATATCCACTCTACTTTTCAGCGCCTTGCGTTGCAACAGTATAATTATTGAGAATCAGTGAACGAGGATTCAGCTAGACTTGCCAAGCGCAGCCGGTGCTCGGCATCGACAAGACCGTTATCTTGTCGCGCATTCTCGAGAATGTGCGCTCAATCTGGAAGAGTTATTTTTTGCCAAGATTGAGCAAGGATCCAGTTGCACATTCTCAAGAATGTGCATGCCCATTCTCGAGAATGCGTGATTTTCAAGAATGGGCACAACATCCTCATAGTTCTAGAGTAGATCTAGCCCAGGTTGGACGTCTTCATTGCATTACGACTAAAGTCCAGGATGAGAATTCACTACATAAGAACATGGAGCTATAAGACCACCCAAAATTTGGACCAGATTTTTGTTACGTTTTACCTTGCTTGTTACAGAAGCTTATTTCACGCCTACATTTTCTATGTGTCCTTACCTATTGGGCCGCTGGGTTAAGCAGCGTTAAACTTGTACAGGAAAAAATTCCGTACTCGGACGTCACTTTTTTCAATTAATTTTCTAGCGCCAAAAGTTACATCTTTTTACTCCTAGAACTATGAGGCTCCACGTAGTGGAGCCTCATAGGTTCAGAACCCCGCAAAATTGTTGTCGGCACAAAACACTAATTAAGTACAAAAACGTCCATCCCAACCAAGCTTTTTCCCACAGAACCGCTGCACAGTTTGCCCCTAAACTCCGTACAATACCTCATGACATACTCACGTTATGTGCACCCAACAAACATCGGTGGATTCTGTCTGTTTTTCGGCAAAAATGATGAAAAATATGCCCTTTCCGCACTGAGCCAACCTGACACTTGAAACGTGCACGCGCGCAGAATGATCGCAGTCATTTTCGGGTTCGATCGCTCGGAGCGCGCCGCGGGGGGTACGTACTTGCACTTGTACGCATGCGCATACTATCGTTCCGCTCCTACACCATACCCCCCGCGGCGCGCTCGAGCAATCGAACCGAAAATGACTGCGATCATTCTGCGCGCGTGCTCGTTTCAAGTGTTAGGTTGGCTCAGTGCGGAAAGGGCATATTTTTCATCATTTTTGCCGAAAACAGACAGAATCCACCGATGTTTGTTGGGTGCACATAACGTGAGTATGTCATGAGGTATTGTACGGAGTTTAGGGGCAAACTGTGCAGCGGTTCTGTGGGAAAAAGCTTGGTTGGGATGGACGTTTTTGTACTTAATTAGTGTTTTGTGCTGACAACAATTTTGCGGGGTTCTGAACCTATGAGGCTCCACTACGTGGAGCCTCATAGTTCTAGGAGTAACATCTTTTATGGTTATTCCTCCACTTTCCCTCATCTACTCTCACCCTCTCCTTTCCTTAATTTCTATTTATTAATCAGTCAGTTACTTCATCGGGATTCGAACCTCTGACGCTTGCTTGATACACGAGACTCTTAACCGCTAGGCCGCGCACGATCGCTGTTGCAATAATCAATCTTTGGACGTATTTGAAGTATCCATTGAAATAAACTAAATATTCATGAGAAAATAAATATTCATCATAATGTATTGCACTATCATTGGCCGGCTCATGCGACGTCATGGTTATCGATGTGATGCAAATAACGTACCGCTGTCCCAGACACTACAATCAGTTTTGACCGGCTGCTTCAAGTTAGTTCTGCACGATGTATGCATCCAAAATGTGCTCTAAAAACACATTTTTCATAATTTTTTTTCACCTTTACACAGCTTCCTGGATTTCTCTTGGTTCAAATGAGAAGGTGAGGTGACAATTAATATGTTTGGCAGCAGATAAATTGATGTCCGAGTATGGAACTTTTCCCCTTGTACGTGCTTGTAGTCTCTTTTCATCAGTTTATTCCCAGAGTCGTACGTCATGATGTACTCCTAGAACTATGAGGCTCCACGTAGTGGAGCTCCACTACGTGGAGCCTCATGGTTCTAGGAGTAGTACGTCATGTACAATGTACGTGCGTACAAAAGCGCGCACGCACGCTAGCGCCCTCATTTGTTTAGATTTGGTTGGAACCGTGACGTCACTCCAGCCAACGGAAAAATTCGGCTACCCGATCACCACTTTTTTCAATTAATTTTCTAGCACCAAAAGTTACATCTTTTATGGTTATTCCCTCCACCTTCCCTCCTTTACTCTCACCCTCTCCTTTCCTTAATTTCCATTTATCAATCAGTCACTTACTTCATCGAGATTCGAACCTCGGACGCTTGCTTGATACACGAGACTCTTAACCGCTAGGCCGCGCACGATCGCTGTTGCAATGATCAATCTTTGGACGTATTTGAAGTATCCATTGAAATAAACTAAATATTCATGAGAAAATAAATATTCATCATAATGTATTGCACTATCATTGGCCGGCTCATGCGACGTCATGGTTATCGATGTGATGCAAATAACGTACCGCTGTCCCAGACACTTCAATCAGTTTTGACCGGCTGCTTCAACATGTTCAACTCAGATCTGCACTACATGTGCATGCAAAATGTGCTCTAAAAACACATTTTTACTAAATTTTTTTCGCATGTCTACTGTTTCCTGGCTTCCTCTTGGTTGAAATCACAAGGTGAGGTGAAAATTTGGATGTTTGGTGGCAGGTAAGTGGTGATCGGTTAGCCGAATTTTCCCCAGCCAACTGATGTCACGAAAATGCTCAACCAATGACCAAAGCCGAAACGTGTTTCTGGTAACTGGCGCGAAAACACGCTCGGTCATTGGATTAGCGACCGCGCCTTCAAGTAAGTGCGCGTGCGTATGAGGGTGGTTACTAAGCAAATCGCTCGTGCGCACTGCATATTCATGCTGCATAGTCTGGCCCCCGGACCAGACATGATATGAGCGTCGAGAATAATTGTCCGGTCTAGGGAACCAGACTACACGCTGCACAGATGTACATCATGTACAACTAGAATAGACTCGGCTGTGAGAAACTGATGAAAAGAGTCTACAAACACGTACAAGTTTAACGTTGCTTTAGAGTTTATTTTCCAGATTAAGGTCGGTCAGCATTGCATATGGAATTCCTGAACCCAGCGGCCCAATAGATAAGGACACATAAAATACTACAACGTAAAAATTGGCTTCTCCAACAAGGTAAAAATATTGAAAATATTGGTCATAAATTTTTTCGCCCAGTTTTGAGCACTTCATACCCTGGACTCCCTCCGTTACATAGGGAGGAAAGGGAGTCCACCTGGGCTATATGGTGATTGTGTACCGTAATTTCCTGCGGATAAGGCGCGCGGCGGATAAGGCGCGCGGCGGATAAGGCGCGCGGCGGATAAGGCGCGCGGCGGATAAGGCGCAGGCCCCTAAAATCACCCCCCAAAAATTCAAACGCCAACAGATAAGGCGCACCGCCGCATAAGACGCATGTTTGACCGCACACAGAAGAACACCAGGCGTCACCCGGTGTCGGTACATCGCCTTAGAACGATCACACTATTCGGAGGATGAATTAAACCGTAACCACATTGGCTGGTCACATGTAGAGCCAATGAAGCAAAGACCAATGTAAATTGATACCGACCTTCATCCATTCAGCCAACGCGCGCTGTGGATGCTTGCTTGCGGTTTCCGATCCTGGCCTTCCTTGGCCTTTTGTTAATGAAGTGCGGCCCAATCAGCGGCCAGAAACGATGGTCCACGCGCTGTCTGAAGATATTGCAACACGCACGCTGGATCAGATTTAGTCTGGTTCCCAGACCTGACAATTATTCCCGACGCTCACGTCTTAAATTGTAGGTCAGGCAGCCTCCGTGGCTAAAAATAAACATGACGACATTAATGGCCCTTTTTCAAAGCGTGGCTTCGTTTCCGATTTCGCTTTATCACTTGTAGCTTTTAATGTTCTGATCAAATCTTTAAATAAATCACTTGCTTCGTAATATCATACAGTTATGATAATACAGTTTGATGTTTTTGTAAGATAACATTGAGTAATGTTGATCTGGAATCTTCAAAATTAGGAAACCAAATAGCACTGTTAGCAGGCGGAGCCGAATGAAGACCGAGTTTTGGAAAATCTCGGTAACGGTCGTCAAATTCAAAATTGTACATGACGCAGCAAAAAGTTCGCCCGTACGATCCGAGTATATTTGATGCACAAAATCGTCGTTGAATTTCAAGTTTTCTAAAATGAAAACAATGAATATTAATTATCAACTCATTCAAAATAAAATTAATTAGCAATTAGCAGTTAATTAAACCTATATTATATACTCGGAAATACTCAGGCGCTATCCGATTGTTGACGAAACAACTTCGGCAAACTTCGGAAATTTTCGGAAAAAGGAGGAATTCCTCCCGTTTTAGTCACGTGACGTAAATTGTAATACATTGTATTACCGGAGGCTACCGGACCTAAGATTCATCAGGAATAGTCGGAATCTTTTGGTCTGGGAACCAGACTAGATCAGATTCGTAGACTTGCCCAGTCCCTCCGAGCCAGATGTTGCGCCCTCTACCGGTGACTAATACAAAAACTAGCGTCGCCTATATGTATATACCATACGAATATAATCCGTCACACCGGGGGAGACGTAACACAAATGTTTTATTATATTTTTCTAAAAATTGTTGTAATGTTTTTTTTGTATTTAAAGTTCTTTTCCTTTATTTCAAACCTATAATTTGTTAATCACGTTCATAAGATATTTGTTTAATACATCGCTTCTCTTAGTGTTAGTTTTGTTTTCAAGATCATTAAACTTATTTGATATCTTACTAATAAAATAAACGAACAGACACATGAACCATCTCTTTTCTCGTTTGGTCGTCCTGATAAGGACGGTTTGTTTTGTTGGACTCTTCAAAGTTTATTTGAAGCTATATGTCAGGTTGCTGGTGGAAAGAATACGCCGAATTTCATCTTGATCTTCAGGCTTGCAGAAAAAAACAACCGCACACCTTTGAGCAACACCAAAACGCGTCCTAGACTCCATGACGGCTCACAAAGACGAAGGTGTTCGGGATATCCTGAAGACGCAGCATGACACCATCCTGGCAGTCATTCCCGGCGGAATGACGAAGAAGCTGCAGCCACTGGACATCAGCGTCAACAAGGTGTTCAAGAGCCACATCCGGGAAGAGTGGGAGGAGTGGATGTCCGAAGGAATCCACTCCTACACTGAGACGGGGAGAATGCGACGGGCAACCTTCGCTGATGTCTGCGGTTGGGTCTTGCGGGCATGGGCTGCTGTTAAATCTTCCACTATCATCAACGGCTTCAGGAAGGCGAACATCATCCCAGGTGAAGACATCGCGGAGGAAGAGACAGCCGATCGTCGGGCAACAGACCTCGACGACGAGTTGATGGCTATGTTTCATAGCGACAGCGAGGATGACGACTTTGACGGCTTTCCAGACGTCTAGACAAACAAGAAAAATCAACCGGCTCTTTTCAGAGCCACCACATCATCAAAAAAGAGATTGATATCGTGCTGTCTGAATAAAGTAACAAATAAAAAGTTCAAAGGGTCAAAAAAGGTTTCCCAAATCATCAGAAAAGTCCCAACAAATCCAGAAACATAAGTCTTATCATAATATTATCCTAAATATAAAAATTTCTTAAAACAAAACTCTTATTACCATATTTAAAATAAAAATCCTGACCTACTATTATAATAAGATAATACAAATTCCCATAATACTTTTTAAAACAAACGTCTAAAAAGAGGCAATTAATAAATGAACGATTTGAACGTTTATGAAACAAATGAAAGTGCAACAAATAAACATTAGTACTTCATATTATCCTAAGTCTAAAGCAGACTTCGAAGATATCCTGTACAATAAACACCCTCAACGTTCACACAATAGAACTTGAGTGAATGCGATTTCCAAACGTTTAAGTAATTCTGATTGCAGCATTTTCGGAATGAAAAAACGGCCACAAAGAAAAACGTTTGTATGACGGCATTGTTGGAACGAAAGCACGATCACTAAGGGGGATCAAAGCATTGCGGCATTGTTGGAATGAAAGCACGATCATGGGGGATCAACACATCGCGGCATTGTTGGAATTAAAATACGGTCACAATGTCTGGAGAATTATTGATTGCGGCATTGAAAGAATTCTTCACACAAAGACCGTCACTTTGAACTCAAGCGACACCAGATAAGGCGCACCTGTAGATAAGGCGCAGCGATGTATTTGTGGTCTAGAAAGTCAGATAAGACGCGTCTTATCCGCAGGAAATTACGGTACCTATATTGATCATGGTGGTGTTCCTAGCCCAGGTTGGACGAAGTCTTCATTGCATTTACGACTGACGTCCAGGATGAGAATTCTCTACGTAATACCACCCAAAATTTTGACTAGATTTTTGTTACGTTTAACCTTATATAGTCGGACTCCCTATTATCGTGGCATCCCTATTAATTATCGCGGCATCCCTATTAATTATCGCGGCATGGGAAATTTCTCTTTTTGCATTGTCAAAACTCCTTCAAGTGGCGATTTTTATCCAGTTCACCAGTCATCAAGGATTTTCTACCGAGTTGTATAAAAGGGACGATTAAAAAATGTTGTGTCTTTCGGGACTTTTAACGATTTTAATAAATATTCATAAATACCTAAGACAGTTTACGCATTCCTTTTGGCTGAGAGCCCGTCACGTGGCCGGTCTTAAACGGATGA
Source organism: Patiria miniata (assembly GCF_015706575.1). Classification (NCBI taxonomy): domain Eukaryota; kingdom Metazoa; phylum Echinodermata; class Asteroidea; order Valvatida; family Asterinidae; genus Patiria; species Patiria miniata. The sequence continues at coordinate 12,489,186 of NW_024037048.1, read as the reverse complement.
TAAAGACATGGCTAGCTGGTCTTAAACACTTTTCCAGTGTCACAATAAAATGTGGACTCCTAAAACTCCAGTGTCTCTTATCGTTTCATTGGTTGAACGTTCACAATCCTCACGTAGGCATGCGCAACACTACCAGGGAGTCAGAATTTCAAGTTCTAAATTCAAAACGCAACGCGCCAGGTGCGTTCTGCGCGACATCGCGGAGAACATGATACGCGCGCGTCAATCTCCATAAAAGGGTTGTTTACATCTTACTCGCCAGCTGAACACTCCATTATTTTGCAAGAGGGATGTTTCAAAAAGCAGTGAATTTGTTAACAAAATCGGGATGTTTTGAACGAATTATATGATTTTTTTTTTACCGAAAAAGTATTTATGAATGGGAATAAATATATGACCACTTAGAGTCTGGCTGCTGATAATTACCCTTGCCTCTGGCTCGGGTAATTATCAGCACCCAGACTCTAAGTGGTCTTAAACAGAGTGATAAAAACATCCGGAGCACACATTTATTCCCTTATTAACATTTTTCAAAACTTGCAAAATTTTCCCTCACCGTGTCTGCTAAAAGGTACCGTTTATATTTTAACATAAAATATTTAATTGTGCTCTGTCCATGAAAGTTCCATTGTCTGGTTCCCATTCTTCAGCTGCAAATGTAAAATGAAGTCGAACGACGATATTTGCAGCGCGAAATCATAACAAATTTTACGGGATCAAAATAAGCACCGCGCGTTAGCGAAAATAAAACGGCACACCGTGTAAAGTGAATGGTGCCCTCAATCACCGATCAGTAGTAGTAGGGAAGGTGGGGGTCAGTGTTTCCCCTGCCCATTCTTTTGTGAGGCGGCCCGCCTCGGGACTTTTGGAGGCCGCCTCGGCCTTTTTTGGCCAATGTTGCTGCCTCACGAGTACGAAAAAGGAATAAAAAAATATTATAATCAAATCCTGTGCATTTTATGTGTGTGTCTTTGTATTTCACCTTCGAATTCTCCGGACTAATGTTAGTGTTCTTTGAGATCGTCATTCGTACCGTAAACGAAGCCGATGTACGTCCAATTCTCTAGCTAGTATGGAGCCTTTTCAACGTCCGTGTGTATATTACTGGTCGAGTCTGGGTGCATGTCGACTCGAGATTTTCGACTGAGTGACGAAGTGACAATGATCCCATTTATGGATACATTGCGCAATCCTAAAATGAACGCACAGATCCTCTGTGCTTAACAAGGCAGATAGTCCCAGAATGCTGCGCACGTTCCGGCTGATTCGCAGTGAGCTCCTCATGTGCAATTGGGCAAGTGGTGCGACGATCGTTGGTTGCACAGCATGCGTGCGTACATTATGTATGACCTGGTACCCTGCTCAGCCTGCCAAGCGATTGGTGAGTGCAATTTTTTCGTTTTCCGAAGGCTACAAAACGGTGCAATGTAACGGTTTTCCAATAAAAAATCCTCAAAATACATGCATAAGAAGTCCATGAAATGGGGTTTATTCGGAAGCTTGGACTTTCAGGAGAACACGAAAGTTGTTTTTTTTTGTCAAAAAATAATGCCGGCCCGTTCTGGCAGCCGATGTTATCAGCATGCCGCAATGTGTGATTACGCGTACACGTGCATGTTCCGTGTTGCCGCGTTGTGTGTACCGTGAATGGAGCTGTATTTTACCCGTGTGTTACGGCGGGCTGTGTGGTCGCATTGCGGTGTGGGCCCAGAGTCAGATATGTCGTACAATCGTGCGGCGCGGTGTTAGTGTTACGGGGGGGAAAAATCATAACTTTTCCGTAACGAGTGATAAAAAGCTGATTCAAAATTCAAAATATTAAGGGAATAAATGTGTGCTTGATAGCTTTTAATCACTCTGTTTAAGACTGCTTAGAGTCTGGGTGCTGATAATTACCCGAGCCGGAGGCGAGGGTATTATCAGCACCCAGACTCTAAGCAGTCTTAAACAGAGTGATTAATATCGACCAAGCACATATTTATTCCCATTCATAAATACCTTTTCGGTAAAAAAAAATAAAGTAATTCGTTCAAAAAATCCCGATTTTGAACAACAAGTTCACTCCAGTTTTTTGAAACATCCCTCTAGCAAAATAATGGAGTGTTCAGCTGGCGAGTAAGATGTAAACAACCCTTTTATGGAGATTGACGCGCGCGTATCATGTTCTGCGCGATGTCGCGCAGAACGCACCTGGGGCGTTGCATTTTGTGAGTCCGAACTATAAAATTCGGACTCACTGGTAGTGTTGCGCATGCCTACGTGAGGATTGTGAACGTTCAACCAATGAAACGGTAAGAGGCACTGGATTTTTAGGAGTCCACATTTTATTGTGACACTGGAAAAGTGTTTAAGACCAGCTAGCCATGTCTTTATCATCCGTTTAAGACCAGCCACGTGACGGGCTCTCGACCAATAGGAATGGATAAACTGTCAGGTATTTATGAATGTTTATTTTATAAGGATTCTTATGATAGATTCGAAAAATTAAATTAGAGGTGTTAAAATAATAATATTTTGACACTACAAATTTCAGAATGTTTTCAATTTCATTGAATTTTTTTTATTTTCACTATTATATCTCTAGAATGCAAGCTCATATGAAACTAATTGAAACGTTATTGATTTTGTCGTGTGATTCTCTTTCCAATTATACCAAATTTTCCAGGGTTGTAAAAAAAAATCCAAAAAGTGCTTGACTCCCTGGTGGTCAGGGTGGTGGTAGGCCTACATTTTCACAAATAAATAGGGGCCTATGTAGGATTTTTTGAAAAAAAATTCAATAATTTATATCAATATTTCATTCACATATACTGCCCCAAAAAGTAAGAAGAAAGTGACCTTAAATACCTCACATTGCAACACAGAGCGTCTAGAATGCAAAATTTTTCGGGGCCCTTAAGCGGGCCCTGAACCCACGCCGCAAGGGCTTCGCGCTTCGCGCTCGCGGGGTCTGTTTTTGACCAAATTTATTTTACCACCTCACACCTTCCACCAACCCAGGGGAAACACTGGTGGGGGTACGGGAGCAAAATGGAAAAAAAGTTTGTGGCAAGCCTGGACACGTCGCTCTCGTTCTAAAAATAGTTGGGGGAAAATATAGGGGAATCCCCCACGTCAAATTTTTTAGAAATCTGACGTCAGGTTCGGGAGCAAAATGGAAAAATGTGTGCCAAGTCAGGGCCTGTCGCTCTGGTGTTAAAAAATAAATCTGTCGTTGCTAAAATGATGTGTGTCACCAACATGTGTCCTTGAAATTTGGCGTAAACAACGTGACCTTGAAACGTGTTGAGGCACGACACAAAAAATTGGTGTAAACAACATGACCTTGAAACTTGGTGTACACAATGTGACCTTGAAACTCGGGATAAACAATATAACCTTGAAACTCGGGATAAAAAAAAGGGGAATTTCCACTACAATTAAGCTCTTGTCGATTACAAAATAATTGATCTGTCCTCCGGAAAAAAATTAGAAAAAAATATATTATATTTTCTATATTAAATGGAGAGTAATATGTTCAGACCGACCGTCAAAGAATATTCTAAATGGAACAAAGCCACTCTGCGTGATTACGTCCAGCGATATAATATACCGCACAATGAAAATGTTTCTCTTACTCGTAAAGTCTACATCGAAGGGATAAAAAAGTATGAAAGTCAATTTAAAAACTTGACGAAAAAGACACTACATGAGCTCAAACAGATTGTAGACGAACAAAATCTAGAATACGTACCGACGGGTTATAAAGGACGATTTTTGAAAAAAGATCTAATCTCGGCGATTAAAACATACAGACAACCCGAAGACTTTGCAGAGTCAGCTTTTAGAGAAACGATAAGGTTTAAAAATTACTACAGAAACTGGGAATTAAACCCTAGACTTTATAACCACGATTTAATCAAGTTTTTTGATTCGCACAAGGAACAAATAGTCAATAAAATCAAGTCTGAATTGAGAGAGCTCAGATGTTTAAAAGTAGAGATTGTACTAAAATAAGGTATCGAAAAATCAAACCGAACGATATCATCAAAACGATCGAAGCTATTCATTATAGCAAGCCGAAAGCCGTTTTAAATCAAAGTCAAATAAAAAAGGTTTTAAAAGAAGAGATCGATGAGCTATTTAAAAAGGATGAAAGGTATACGAATCAAGGAATCGGGTTGGGTAGTCGATACAATCAACATCAACAGATATAAACGTTATACATCAACAAAAACGTTATACATCAACATCAACAGATATAATCCTGCGAGAGGTAGTTCTTACATAAACCTACCCGAACATCTTAAAATTAAACAGGCGATAATCAACGTACAAAACCAAGATAACGAGTGTTTGAGATGGTGTTTGAGAGCTGCCTTGGGGTTATACACGGACAAAGTAAAAAGTCAAATAAGAAATAATCCTAAATATAAAATCAACGAAAGCAGACCGTTGATTTACATCAAAGACGACGGACTCAAATTTAAAGGCGTTGACTTTCCGACACCGGTTGATCAGATACCCAAGATAGAAAGACAAAATAATTTATCGATAAACGTATACGGTTATGAGGGTGAGATATATACATTATACGTGTCTCAAAACTACGGGTCACGATAGATTGATCTGCTTTTGATTTCTAAAGGTGACAAGCATCACTATTGTTGGATAAAATATTTTACGAGGTTGATGTACAGCGTTACGAAACATAAATGTGTAAAATATTTTTGTCGAAGATATCTATGTCATTTTACCAGTCAAACAAAATTAGACAGACATATCGCCGATTGTAAGGGTATAGATGCACATCCATCAAAGATTGTATTTCCTATGGGTAAACCAAAATACATAGATGGACACTGCAAAGAGTCTTGAAATTGATTGATACTCGTTTCCATGTCGTCTACTGCATTGATGATATCTTCAACGATGACGTTAAATTGTCTCTGAGCGTCTAATCCGGTGCCTGGTGATAATACGCTCGTTTTTGTTTGAGCCTGCGCACCTAGTAAAGCGTACACGTAAGATCTGATCGATTCGTTGATCTTTATGATTCCCGCTGGGGTAAACAAACTCGTGTCGGGTATAAAATCTAACCAAGCCTTTTGTACCGATTCATTTTGTTCGATGTAAATAACCGTCTAAGGAACGTAACTGCTTCCACTCTTTTTAGGACTATCTAGACCGTGGTAGCCGCCGTAAATAACGTTGGGGTTGTCGGGTAATGCTTATTCCATTACAGAAAATACCTCACCTCTGTTTACCTACATTTGCATATCAGCGCGCATGCGCACAAACATTCGCTGAAAAGAATAGCGCCCAAGCCACACCCTCATTGTCCACTGCATGCCCCACGCCCACAAAGGACCCTTAGACCGTGGGCCAGAAATCCTATCTCGCCTAGAAAATGAAGTCCGTTAAAAATTTTTGGTGGCAAGAAAAAAATGCTTGTTCTTTGTCAATTCGAGGGTGCTGAATTCAATTCTTCCTGTTGCCGAGCTGTTAAGTGGCACGTTTAGTCACAATCCCCGTCCAAAGTTTGATCCCCCCCAAAAAATCTATTAGGGGCCCCTAGCGACCGATGGCGGTATCCATCCCCTTAAAGTTCTCAGAAACGGCTACTCCGATTCAAATGCAGATCGTCACCCACTTAGAATAATTAATGATTATTAACTTTATAGACTTGTAGGTTCATATACAAGGTGGTTTCTTAATTACATGTACTTTAATTAATATGCAAAAACAATGTTCATATGCTCATATATGTTTTATTGCAATTGGCACAGAAGGCATACATGTAACTGACTTTTCCATATAAGGCATGACTGACCTTTTCTGTAATTGTATACGACTGCATTATATAACTAACCTAAAACAGTTGTTATATTGATGCCAAGGAAAAATATCATATTAATGGTTTTATTGTTGTGATCATTAAATATGAAATTATGCACAAAATAACGCTTTGGCCATATTCAGTGTTTTTTATGCCAATAAATAGTTTGTTCAAGGTATCACTGAAATTTTGCATGTGAGGCTGAAAGTATTGAATTACATGTACATTTATGTCATTAATCCAAAATGAGCTGTCTCCAAATTTAACATAATTACATAATTATGGTAATTAATTGTGCAATTTTGCAACAAATTGGATTATAACAGCACTAAGTTTTAATCTTAAATGTTTATGGAAGGAAAAACTATTTGGAGAAGACTGACTTATTTCATTTACCTAAAATAAAGTCCTTGATGCAAGCAATAAATGGTAATTAATTCTCAAACTATCAACAAGTAACGCTAAGTTGACCACAGTCAACACTTTGTACCACCCAATTTTTTTTTGTTTCAAGATATCACCGAGTTTTCCATAACATATGAAGTTCAAAGACTTATTTGCAGATTACCAAATTATGTCATTTACCTAAAATAGAGTATTTGGTTCCAACAATGACCTAATTGGAAAGGTTTTATTTTGTGGTAATTAATTAATAAATAAGCAACAAATAAATCTTTGGCCATACTTAATATGTTCTTCTTAAAAAAAATTCTTCAAGGTATCCCTGAATTTGCCATTAACACAAAAATTAACTGTCTAGACCTGGAACTTCCATAATTCCAAATACATATATGTCATAATTATTGTAATAAAGTATGCAATTATGCAATAATGGATTGTCAAGGCATTACATATATTGAGTTTTTCACTTAAGTGTGGAGCTGTTGCGCTCGTTGCGCTCGTCTCAAGCATCAACTTGGGTCAACAGAAGGTGGAGCTGGAAGAACTATTTGTAGATGAGGAATTGTCATAAGCCTAAAAATATACTGTTGGAAACTGGAAATTTGCTGTAAAAAACAAACCAAAGAAATATTCTTCCTGAAAGACATGATGGCAAATCACGTTTCTGCTGTCTACACCATGCCAAAAAAAAAGCTATGCATATTTACAAGTACATGTAGAATGAGCAAACACATAAATATGGCTGATGATGAATACTGGTATGTAAACTTTTCCGTACTACGATAAGTCCCTGTGTCTATTCATCGTCTTCAATGTCACTTTCTTCGTCATCGCTGGACAGGCATTCGATGTCTTCAGTAGTGGTGTTCTCACAATCACTGCAACGACACAAGTCTGTACACGGCAAGTCGCCTGCCACACAAGAACAAATTCGTGACTTGCAATGTCCCTTCTTGCATTTACAAGAAATGTTTCGGAGGATAGTTGCATGCATATTAAGTTATCTAGTTTACATGAATATAATGTGATGGCATGCCCATTTATTTATTATTTTTTTAAGTATCCTAGTATTTTCTACAATTAAAGGCACTATATCCTACAATTAAGGGCACTATTACTGTGATCTGACTTTAGTCACACTCTTAATAATATTCCATAAAATAGGAAAATATTATCACCTTGCACATTGACTAGCTGCCATGCTCTAAATCAACAGAAAATAATCCAAACGTCTAGCCACTTTTTATGATAAAGAAGGTTCTGCATTGATTTTTTTTTTTTTGGGGGGGGGAGTAACACAACATTGGTGATAGCTTAAATGTCTTACCTTGATGTAATTCTTGTGGCATGATCTGTGATACCGGACTTCGATTGCCACCATGTCTTGACCTTAAATATCAAGAAGGATGGATTCATCATTGAGTAGTTAAGCAGCCTTGAGAAGTTGTCCACCTGAAAAATATAGTGAAAACAAAATCTGGTTCAAAGTGGTTTCAACAATTATGTGGAAATGTCTTTCCATTTATATGACATTATGGTGGTGTCACACTTTATATACATGTACATGTAATTATGACTGTACCTTTTTCATATTCACACTTTGTGAGTGGCTCTTTTTTCCGCGGTCCATATGGCGGCTGGATCCATTTGCTCTTCTTGCATATGATGCACTCCACTGGTAGAGCATGCCTGGTCCTTTGCTCTTTCTCTCCTGTGCGTCTTCTCTTGCGGGGGATTACCACATCTCCTGTGCCATCACCTCCTTCACTAGTTGAGCTCTTTTCCATCCTCAGTTTTGCTCGCTTTATTTTTGATACATTGCAGAATCTGTTGAAATGAGAACGAGACAGATGAAATATTTGGCAATGAAATGGCTGATTGGATTTAAATAATAGAGATCCGAAAGTTTCAGTTAAAAGTATGTTTGTAATCAAATCATACTTCTTGTAGAAGTAGAATTAATTATTTTCCCTTCGTAATCGATATCCCTCATGTCCGTGGCTCTTCAAAGAAAAATACAGAATGTCCGAAAACCAACCTGTCTATAGTCTGGCTCTTACAGCCATGGATCCCAACATTGAGTATTACAAGAACCAGACAATGCTATAAAGACTAACAACAGAGGTTGACAATTACGTTACAGCTGCTGTAACGATAGCCGGTGTGAAACAAATAAGTGAAAGATTCCCAGATCTGGCCATCACTAATTTTTCCCTTCAGTGACCTAACAGCCATCAGAAAGTAAAATCAGTCTTAAAACTTAGCAGGGAAAATATTGAAGTATTTACTGAGAACACAATTCCAAATTTTAAGACCAGTTTCATATGTTCTGACTGTAAAGGGTGACAAGTGATGGCCAAATATGGTTATCTTACCCCCAAAATACTCAATCATTGTCAGATTGTCATGTTTGTCCAATCCTATTTTATTTTCAATGTAGGCCCTACTAATAGCAAACACAACCTATTTATTTGCTTTAAAAAATGACTTCAGTTACGTATTAAAATAGTATAAATAGCCCCCCCCCCCCAACTACGATGATAACAATTAACATTCGACATGTTTGGAATTGGAAACTTACATCTGGCAGTGGTACTAGCAATGCCGGTACGGTCATGACGGTGGTAGCCGTACTCGGCCTTTGGTCGTTCGTTTTTCGCTATATCTTTGCTTTTTTGGGCAACTTCCCTCTCCTTTCCATCCAATTCTTGCCATTGCTGACAACAAGTTACAAACGTCTTCCAGCACGTCTCTGAAAATGGTGAAATTTAACCGCTTTCTTCGCCAACGTTGCAAACGCACGTCCTGCCGACGGGCGCCGCCATGTTCCTCCTGACATCCTCATCCCCGGGAAAATTAACGCAATTTTCTAAATCGGTTATGAAGCGCTGATTCGAGGTTGCAACATACCGCCCTCAATCGGCGTTCAAAAAAACATCGCCGACGCGACGGGAAAGTGGCAATTTTCTACCTTGATTTTCACATTAGTTTGCAGGGTTTTCTGCCGGCAACATCAAAAATATTAATCAGTGTCACAAAAGGAGTCCATTAGGAAAGAAAAAAAGTTGCCACCAAAAACTCCGAACGATTCTGCACGCTACGATTTCTGGCCCACGGTCTACCTGTAACGTAATAGCTCGTCCTAGTTTTTCAGCGACGCGTAGTGTAAAGACGTACATTTTTTGGCTGTTCTCGCTGTGATTACAAAATGGCGGACTCCGCCAAAACCAAGAAGAAAACTATCTCAAGCCGTTCTACCGGAAAGTCACCCTCTACTAGTCAATCCAAGCGTGATAATTCCTCTGCTACGACCGGGTCCAATCTCCCGGGTTCGACAGTTGGAATTTCTCCGGGGACCAATACTTCTCCGACGAGAGTTACGGCCACTCCCCGACAAATCCCGCATTCTTACGGCAGCCTACAGGAGCACATGGCTTCGGAACAACAGGTCGACTCGCATGTGCAGGCGGGACGGCGGGGCTTGGCGTTCGAAACCCAGCGGTCCCTCGGTAATCCGACCAGCCCCGCCAGGTCACAGAGGCTTGGGGCACCACCACCACCATCATCTTCATTCAGCCATACTACGGGTTCGTATTCACAACCTAGTTTTACAAGCGAATCTCGGCGAGATTTTCCTCATCATTCGGAGCCTCACACGTGGCAATTCGACCACAATACTCGCACTCCGTATCCACTCAGTGCACCATCCTACGACCCGCGGGTTTATCCCCAGACTTTTCCGATGGGATTTTCACACTATTACCCACCTTATCAGGGTAATTCTTCACATTCTCCGCGAGATCATGGCGTACCTTTCACAGAACAAAGACTCCGTTCTCCGCAACGCTTCGGTGAACACACCAGCCGGGCGGGGAGAGAACGCCGCGATTCATGGCGCCGTTCCCGGTCTCGTGCGCGGTCCCGCTCGGACTCCGACGATCGACATCGGCGCCGACATCGTTCTTCTCGTCATGATCGTGATTACTCACGGTCGGATTCTGGTCATCGAAGCCGACACTCACGTTCTAGATCTCCTTCAAGGTCTTCTTTTTCCTCGGGCCGGACAGTGGATGAAGATAGTCTCTCCAATGCCCAACAGGCTAATCTTACGATGACGGAAGTGGGTAAGATCCTTCAGTTTCCACCCCCTTCCCCAGACGAATCTACTTTTCCTTCATTTCGCAGAGATTCTGGTACACGTAAATTTAGGCCTTCGCAGCCCACTTTTCCTATTGATAGATTGTGTGCTGACACTATGAATGAGTCCCTTAGTCAGGTGCATAGCAAACAAACTCTCTCTCGTGGCCAGAGCAGGTTTGCAGGCATGTTCAACACCAATAAAGCGGACACTGATAGATTTTTCTCTACCCCTTCCTTGTCTTCTGAGGCCAAAGACTTGCTGAGACGTGAGAATCCGCTATCTCAAAAGTTTTTTGATGCTAAGACGAATACACTTAACAAAAGATTTGCCTACTTGGATAGCCATATGCGTCAAGGGGCCAAAGTGGCCTCTTTCTCCATCCTGTTATCGGATACCCTTGCTCGATGTTATGGAGATCCTTCCTTGTGTGAGCCATACAAGATATCCGAAATGTTCCATTTTTTGGATGATTGCCTAGGTTTTTGCCTCAAGGAATTTAGTTTAGGTTTCGCTTCGACTTCGTTGCTGCGACGTTCCCTTGTTGTAGACAAGTTGTCTCTCCCTTCACTTGGTGCAAAGGATCACATGCTAGGCCTTCCCCTGGCTGGGCGTGATCTTTTTGACAACAAGTTCGATGAGACTATGTTACATGAAGCCAAACGCCTTAAAGCTGAAGACAAGTTCGATTTTCGTCGGCGTTCAACCAAACGCCCCTCTACATTTGCCCCCAGTCAGCCCAGCAAGAAGAATCAACGCCCGTTTTCTACCGACAAGGGCTCCAACCAGTCCAAATTTCAGGGGCATCAGGCTTCTTCGTCTTCTTCCAGCTACACCAGGAGACAGCCCCCCAGATATTCGCGTCCCTTCAAGTCCCGGGGGTCGCGAGGTAACAAGGGCCTATGACAACAACACAGTTTTCATCCCTCCAGCTTCGGGTCCAGTAGGTGGTCGTCTTGGGGAGTTCAGTCAGAGATGGTCTCACATAACCTCAGATACTTGGGTTCTTCAAACGATCTCGACAGGGTACCGTCTGGAATTCACCAGCAACCCTCCTCTACAACCTCCAAGATGACCAACTCCTGTTCCCTCAGAGTCTGCACGCCGGGCGGCGTTGGAGAAGGAAATAATCTCTCTGATAGACAAGAACGCCATCATTCTGCTTCCAACGGGGTCCACTCTTGGCGTCACCTCAACCTTTTTCCTGGCACCGAAGAAGTCGGGCGATTGGCGACCCATCATCAACCTACGACCTCTCAACAGTTACATCAAACCCAAACACTTCCGCATGGAGACTCTTTCCACGGTCCTCCAGTCCCTGAAAAGGAATTGGTGGGCTACTTCCATCGATCTGAAGGATGCCTACCTTCATGTACCTATCCACGCAGATCATCAGAAGTTTCTCCAGTTTCTATACCAGGGTTCCGGGTACCAATTTCGTTGCCTACCATTCGGCCTCTCCACAGCCCCTCGGGTCTTTACGAGAATAGCCAAAGCAGTAGCAGCTTTCTTGCGTCAAAAGCAGATCCACATATTCCTGTATCTGGACGATTGGCTCATAGTAGGTCCGACCTTCCAGGACACAGTAGATGCCCTCCGACAGACTGTTCAACTTACCCTCAATCTCGGCTTCATCATCAATGTCGAGAAGTCGTCTCTGATTCCAACTCAACAACCGACCTATCTTGGAGCAGTTCTAGACATGACAACAGGCAGAGCGATGCCATCGGGGGAAAGATGTCAGACACTCTGGGATTGCATCGGAATTTTCAGGTCATCTCCAATCCTCCCAGCCAAAGCTTGGCTCCGCCTTCTGGGCCTCATGGCAAGTCTTGTCGACTTGGTTCCCTGGTGCAGGATGCACATGCGTCCCTTACAGCTTCATCTCCTGTACCACTTTCGCCCTCGCAAAGATCCTCTATCGAAGATGGTTCCAGTTACTCCGTTAATTATCGACAAGCTCCGGTGGTGGCTAGCTCCGAACAATCTCCTATGTGGAGTCGTGTTCCCTCGCCCCTCTCCAGCAGCAATCCTCACAACAGATGCTTCAACTCTGGGTTGGGGAGCTCACATGGACTATCTTTCACGGGCCGGCACATGGTCGATGGAAGAGAGTCTACTTCACATCAATCAACTAGAACTCCTGGCAGTGGACAAGGCTTTACGTTCCCTAGAGTCCGAAGTCCTCAACAAATTAGTTCTAGTCAAGTCAGACAACTCCACAGTAGTGTCTTACATCAACCGTCAGGGGGAACTCACTCCCCGTCTCTCTGCCTAGCCACTTGGGAGCTACTCAGCTGGTGCATTCCTCGTCAAATATCTCTTCAAGCCACCCATCTGGCCGGGAAGAAGAATATCCTCGCCGACGCCCTTTCCAGGGGTCGCGTCTCTCCGACAGAATGGTCTCTCCGCCCTCCTGTAGTCAAACACATCTTCAACGTACTCGGAACTCCACATGTGGACCTATTCGCATCTCACCTGAACAACCAGCTTCTAACCTTTTGCACCCGTCACACTCATCCTCTGGCGTGGAAGGTAGATGCCCTCAGCTTCGACTGGTCAGGAATGCATGCTCATGCCTTCCCCCCGATCTCTCTCATTCAACGGGTCCTGACAAAGATAGAGACGGAGCTATCCAGAGTAGTCCTCATAGCTCCATTTTGGCCAAGACAGCCATGGTTTCCTCGCCTTCTGGATCTCCTGGTTCACTCGCCCCTCATACTTCCCAACCGGCCAGACCTCCTGTCACAACCCGGGTCTCACATTCTGCATCCGGATCCATCCACTCTCCATCTTTGTGCCTGGATGCTCTCAAAGTCTCCTTCCGATCAGCGGGACTTTCGGAGGAAGCTACGTCCTTGGCAACCAAGAGCAGATGGAGATCCACCAGAAGAACTTATGATAGTAGACTTCTCCACTTCACCAAATGGTGTGAGGAGAGAGCTGTCAATCCCCGTTCTGCATCTGTAACCTCGATTGGGGATTTCTTTCTTCACCTTTTTAATTCAGGCCTTCAAATTTCAACTATTAAGGGCTACAGATCAGCTATTGGTGTCCTTCATCAGGGTTTCCATGATGGCACAACAACTTCATCCAATACATCAATTTCTCACATGATACGTGGTATGTTTAATGATCGGCCTCCTACCAGGAAGCTGATACCTTCATGGGATCTGGGCACCGTCCTGTTATCTCTCTCCAAACCTCCGTTTGAACCAGCAGGTAGTTCGTCCCTTCACCATCTTACAGTTAAAACCATATTTTTACTGGCTGCAGCTACAGCTCGCCGCAGAAGCGAACTCCATGCTCTGTCAGTGGAACCGGGCCATATTCGATGGGAACCTGGCGGTGTACGACTAATTCCAAGGGTAGGTTTTCTCACCAAGAATCAATCTATGGGTTTCTCACCACCCGACATATTTGTACCAAGTTTGACATCGTTCTCTTCAGTAGCAGAGGATAAATGGTGGTGCCCCGTGCGAGCGCTCAAGTACTACATTGCTCGCACCAAGCCCCTCAGAGGAGACATCAAGCAACTGTTTATTACGACCATCCAGCCTCATCACAAAGCCTCTGTGACCACGATCGCTCGATGGATTTCGGTGGCCATACAATGCCATTCCGACCATCGAGGATCGAAATCAGGAGCCCACGAGACACGCAGCATGTCGACTTCATGGGCCCATCTGCTTGGAGTTCCTCTTTCAGAGATTATGAAAGCGGCCTGCTGGAAAAATCCTTCGACTTTCACATCATGCTACCTGAAGGATGTCCTGCAAGCGGAGGGACACATGGGCAAGAAAGTCCTCCAAGAAACTGCACGATCAGCAGCCCGCTCAGCCCGCACAGCTCCTTTGAAATAGATAGGCAGCTCCCGGGTATGTCTAGACAACCTTTGCTTGTTATTTAGAATTGCATGTAGGCCTAGTTTAGACTTTCAAGTACCACTGCATGTCCCTTTCCCCCCCCCCCCCTTGGAACTTTCGGTGCTACTCTGCAAATGTAGGTAAACAGAGGTGAGGTATTTTCTGTAATGGAATTCGTAAAATCCAAAGGGATTTTCCATTCTAGTAAGAAAATACTCACCTCTGTTTACCATCCCTCCCTTAAAAAAAAAAAAAAAAAAAAAAAAAAAATAGGACAAGCTATTACGTTACAGGGTCCTTTGTGGGCGTGGGGCATGCAGTGGACAATGAGGGTGTGGCTTGGGCGCTATTCTTTTCAGCGAATGTTTGTGCGCATGCGCGCTGATATGCAAATGTAGGTAAACAGAGGTGAGTATTTTCTTACTAGAATGGAAAATCCCTTTGGATTTTAGGAAATCGTATTCGCCAACTGCCACAAACTTGCCCTTATTAAAGATGTACGAGGTACCTAAACCTTTAGATTTTGTGTCTCTCGTCTGTTTAAAAGACTTGTTTTGATCTATGCCAAACAACAAACAGGTATCGGTAAATGCTCTGTGATTATAACTGTTGTCTAGAGCGTTAAATGCGTCATCTCCCGGTAAAGGAGCGGCAAAGTCGTATAGGATCTTTCTAACCGTAAAATATAAATGAAAGTTAAAGATGGCCCAAACGTAACGGTTGCTCGCGTTTAAAAGATCGAATCCAACACCGCAGCCCGTAGTAGCGCAGTAGATCGCAAAATTTAACTGATTTTGATAAAACGACATGGGCTGTGATTTCCAACGATCTACATCCTCATCCGTCTCAACGTGAGGCAATTTATAGTCCGAGGTTAAGTCGGGAAACAAGCTTAAAAACCCGTTGGTATTATTAACTATGACCTCCAGTTCACTGGGATTAGTGCTGTTTAAAAACTTTGCTTGGGATGCAGCTTGATGCTTTAGCTCGGTTGCCTTGGCTACATTTTGATTTACTTGTTTCTTTATCTGAT
Source organism: Patiria miniata (assembly GCF_015706575.1). Taxonomy (NCBI): domain Eukaryota; kingdom Metazoa; phylum Echinodermata; class Asteroidea; order Valvatida; family Asterinidae; genus Patiria; species Patiria miniata. The sequence goes on along the minus strand of NW_024037048.1, from coordinate 12,473,929 downwards.
AAGCTATACCTTGTATCTGCTTTTTTAACGACTTAAACTCACTCATTATTTTAGTTTCAGACTTTAAAATAAATGCATTCGTTTCACTTGTTTCAAAATGAGCAGACGTTTAAATTAGAAGACTTCTTAGATAATTTAAACAGTCAAAAATCTGTACGCGTAAAAAGGGTGATGTTTAACCCCGGATATTTTAATATTTCCAGCGCCACGGAGATTGATTGGTATACGCAATCAATCAATATGGTCATTTACCGCCGTTACCAGCTGGAGTCACCGGTTCAGTCACCATCCCACCGGGGTGGTACGACGTCGATTGGTTCGATTTCATTTTAAATTCTATACCCGGGGTAAGTTTTCGAATATTTAGAGAATCTAAAAAGGTGACGGTGGTGGTAACCGACGTAAATTTCAAATTGCGCTTCAACAGAGAAGTCTCTCGATTACTTAATTTACCCAAAGGAAGACTGATACCCAAAGTGGTGTATACGGGGTCTTACAACGTTAATCCGTTTAAATTTTTGTTTATTCGCTGCCCGCAATTAAGTACGAATGAAAATTTCCTCGATGGTCGTCCGTCTGATATCTGATATGCTTGGGCAAGATTATGAATATGCATTATTTAGTTCATGACCTCGTGTTTGTATGGCCAGCCGTGCCGCGCGACCGACAAACGTCATAAACTGCAATGCATATTCATAATCTTGCCCAAGCACGCCTGTATCATGCATACATTACAACGTGGTCGCCATTTTGAAATCGCATGGAGGACATTTTCGGAACGATATTTGTGGAAGATGATGACTGAAAGTCGTCTTTTGGCCAGATGGATGAAAATATTGGGACCAAAGAATGCTTTTTCGAAAAGGTATGAGTTCCTCTACGACTAGGAACCTTAACTTTGGAAATTTTTGTCCTGGATGAGAAGATAATCTCGTTCAAAATTGGTAGCAAAATCGCTACGTCAGAGTTCAGAGTTTAGGGGAGCATTGAGCGTCTGGCCGTACTACAGAGCTTGCGATAGTACTGTACAGCCAGATGCAGTCGGGCTAATTTCATGCCTACATACTCTATGTGTCCTTATCTATTGATCTGGGGGTTCAGGAATTCCATATGTGATGCTGACCGACGTTAATCAGGAAAATAAACTCTAAAGCAACGTTAAACTGGTACGTTTTTGTAGTCTCTTTTCATCAGTTTATCACAGAGGCGTACGTCATGTACGTGTGCGTATGAAAGCGCACACGCACTAGCAAGCACTCTTTTGTTTAGTTTTGGTTGGAGCAGTGACGTCACTTCAGCCAACCGAAGTCACGAAAACGCTCAACCAATGACCAAAGCCGAAACATGTTTCTGGTAACTGTCACGAAAACACGCTCGGTCATTGGATAGGCGACCGCGCCTACAAGTTAGTATGCGTATGAGGGCTAATACTAAGCAAATCGCGCGTGCGCACTGCGCGTTCACGTTGCACGGCCGTACGCCAAGTACGATTAGACTCGGTCATCATTCTCCAACAAGGTAAAAATATTGAAGATTTTGGTCATAAGTTTTTTTGCCCGGTTTTGAGCACTTCATACCCTGGACTCCCTCAGTAACGTAGGGAGGAAAGGGAGCCCACCTGGGCTAGTGGTGTTCCCTAACGTGGCGTACTTCGACGTTTACCTGACTTTTCTCGTGAAGTGTTGCCAAACCTTTTTGGTGACAAACCTCAAATTCATGCAGTGAAATACTGGTACTTTGACCTTAATTATGCTCGCTATTTAACCTCTGTGAACAATTTCGGTTTCATGAAATTTAATCCGAAAAACAAAAACGGTGGTGTCCGGAAATTGGGCACAAATTGGCAGAGTGTTTCCTAACGTGGCGCACTTGAATAAATCTCGGAAAATTCCAAATTGACATTTAAAAATTCATGTAAAATTGATAGATTCTGATAAACTATTATTATCTCTACTTACATACCCAACCAGAAGTTTTCCAGAATTTTTTTTTCTTATTTTTTGGGGCATTTTCAAAGGGTTCACTTTGCACTTCAAAATAAAATCGGAAAATCATGCCAAAATAAATTTTTCTTCTTGCTTTGTAACGGGTAGATAAACTGGCGATTTATGAACGGGAGTGTTAAGAACTTGATGAAATTTCACTTTCTGTGAAATTTTCAGTTAAAACTTTTGCTCTAGCTAGGCGCTACAGGCGAAAAATGAAAGTGCGCCACGTTGGGGGCCGCGCCACGTTAGGGTACATCAACAAGATACCAGTACAGTAGCCCCACTTGTGTGGCCTTCGTATTGCTGCATAGCCTTGACCAAGGCTTGTTGCTTGTCGGACACTTCGCCCCATTTCCACTTCTTCCCATGTCACTTCGCCCCTAACTACTTCACCCCATCCCCACTTCGCCCCATTCCCACTTCGCCCCATCCCCACTTTGCCCCATTCCCCCTTCGCCCCATCCCCACTTCGCCCCATCCCCACTTCGCCCCATCCCCACTTCGCTCACGTCTAAATTGTAGGTCAGGCAGCCTCCATGGTTAAAAATAAACATGACGACATTGATGGCCCTTTTTTAAAGCTGGACTTTGTTTCCGATTTTGCTTGATCACTTTTTTTTAGCTTTTATTTAGGCACTTCAGTGGGGTGTCGAATTACAGGAGTCCAAAACCTCAACACATGCACACACAGAACCATGCACACAGGCTCAAATGTCCTGATGAACTTCGAAAATTCATAACAAAAAAAGTGCTAAACTGATCGTTTTCAAATTTGGAGACATTCATTCTGAGTATTTCCTGTGTACTTCCACTGAAAATTATTGTCAAATTCTATGTAGATCTGGTTTTATGGCGACAGAAGTAACGCAGTGCGTGTACTTCACGATCACCTTCTTGTGCCGATCTTGAAGGTCATGACCCGGCACCGCTTTTCGCAGCACTTCGTATGCACTCGGTTTCGGGGTGAATTTCGGAGGGAAACCGGGCGTTCTGATTGGCTGAAGAGTCTCATCGTGGGCTCTTCATAATAGATCCGAAGACCTGCTTTCACGTGGTGTGTGTTCCAGGTCGATCGGTTCACAGAGAGTGGAGATACGAACTTTTGAAAAATTCAGCATTGTTTTTCGAGATGAAAATTCATGTAATTTACCAGGGAACAAGGTGTGTGTAAAACATTGACATTCAAGCTTTATATTGATATAGGTGACAATGAATTTACGATTTGCGAAAATCAACGGAAAGGGAAATGAAAATGATGGCTCTTTTGGGGAGTTGCGTGTACGCACGTACTTTGTGTGTACGGTGTGCGTGCACTGACTGACCGCAGAATGCCTGCCTGGATGCCCTACGCGTACGCTGGCCGGTCGGCACTCGGCCACGTGGCATGCATGCAATGTGCTGTGCCCCCGTGCCGTGGGAGTCACGGGACAAATGTTGCATGGATCGTTTCGTCCATTTCTGCGTGCAATTGTGGAGCATTATTTCAGTGAAAACTTTCACCGGGGATAGTGAAAAGGGCCCTAGCTTATATTTGAGTGAAAATGAATAAAAAGATGTGAGTGACTGTCGTATTTTTTTCACCGTTTAGGACCGTTAATTCCGGTCATAAACTTCGCCCCCAAAATGGACTCGCAACCATTTCGCCCCATATTCATTGCCGTTAAAGTCTAACAGCCACATCGCCCCAATGTCAGTTCGCCCCAAATTTTTCTCGGCGTGTTTATTATCTGAAAATCATAAAACAGAAGGCTATATTCCGCTATCATCTTCAACATGTACATGTAATTCTTTTATCCTACTTGAGTACAGGGTAGAGTTTGTTTTTACAAAACTGCAACTTCCATAAAAAATGATAATGTTTTTATTCCTCCACCGGCGCTATAATTTACCAGCTGGTGTGTACTTAAGATTAATTAACTATAATTCGTTTATATAATTATATGAAAATTACATGCTTGGTTGTGTTACATTTCACAAAACAAAAAGACACTAAGACAGTATATCTCCCAAAGGAAGTTTCCAGTGTTCGTACACAGTCTGGCAGGCCTGCTTTCGCATCAGATTTTACATTTTCTAATTAGAGCCAATTATAGTACTTAATTAATAAGGTTGTGACTTTTTGGACACGAGAACAAGTCAGGCACTTTCTCTGAAACATGGGAATATTTAATAATAAGGTCTACCTCGTATATCTTGTAAAAAGCACACAAGTTTGCTAAGTTTAATTAATTAATATGCAAATAAGATGCAGGACTAATTAATTATTTTGATTTAGCGTGCCCAGAAGACAGCTTAGTATATGTACATATGTAGATTATATTCTGAAAGTTTCCTGTGCATGCAATAAATATATTTACAGTTATAAGGCAATAAGTGCTTCTTCATGTGAAATCAACGGTGCCGACCTTAAAACAAAGAAAATAAAGAGAATGACCTTTGACATTGGATTGCGAAGAGGGGATGGGGCGAAGTGGTTAGGGGCGAAGCGTCCGACACCCAGCTAGTTGTATTGCCGTTAGCCTCAATGACCCTTGCATGTGCTTTGTCTGCACGTACACACGTACGCCCCACCAACACATCCGTAAACAGCCTTACATGCAGTCGAGGCGGATGACAGCCTTGACGCAACGGTAATATGCTCAATATGATAATTAGTACGCGCTATGGTAAATAGTCTTCTCTCATTGGAAAATGGCTAAAAAAAAAAAATGAATATTTATTATACTGCATATTACATCCAAACTTAATAAACCTGATGGCCTGTGGTATTACAATGTAAAATAAACTCTGAAATAATAGTAGAATAATATTCATAAAAATTAGTTATTCATAGTTTGGGTCGGCGAAAATGAAATAAAAAGGATACAAAATTTGACATTTAAAAAACGGCAAACAAACTGCGCGCCGGAAAAAAACAAAACGATGTCACTGTATACGGAGGCCACGTTGGGGCCGTCCACTGCAGGCACCGGCCCGGCTAGCGCCATGTGGTAAAACATGCTTGCTTTCTCGGTCAGCGGCAAAAAAAAAGCGCTCACACTATTGAATCTCTACCACTGACTTGTTTGGGGTATTTCTACTAGGCTGCACGGTCAAAAGGGACATGGGAAAACATGATCTCTTCTTCAGCTAACTTGTTCCTGAGAACTTGTACGTACAACTTATAAGTTATATGTCGTATGTACGACTTATGTCGACATGGTACGACATATAAATCATGTCGCACGGTACGAACGACTTATATGTCGACCGGTGCCAGTACGACATATATGTCGTAGGTACGACTTATGTGTCGACAGGGTACGACATGTCTCATATGAGTATGTCGTATACATACGACTTTATATCTTGCATGTACAACATATAAATTTTAACTCTTACGAACGAATTGTATTTCGATTGTGTCGAATATACGACATATCTTGTGAGTTCGACTTAATTGTATCTCGTGTATCTCGTATGTGCGACATATGAATAAAGTAGCTCGTACGTTTGACTCGCATGTCATACGACATATTACGTACAACTAATTTTGAAGATTCCAGGTCAACATTAGTCAATGTTTCCTTACAGAAATACCAAACTGTATTATCATAACCGTATGATATATGAAGCAAGTGATTTATTTTAAATATTTGATCGGAACATTAAAAGCTTTAAGTGATAAAGCGAATTCGGAAACGAAGCCGAGCTTTGAAAAAGGGCCGTCAATGTCGTGATGTTTATTTTTAGCCACGGAGGCTGCCTGACCTACAATTTAGACGTGTGTTCATGTACGTCGGGGGAAATTGTCAGGTCAGGAAACCAAGACTATACGTTAGGCCACACGTCTGGTTTCCCAACTAGCTTACTGAGGAGTTAAGTCCCAAACTGGCGCATATGGACTCCAGAAAGAGTTTTAAATTTGTCGAAAAATTTGAAGAAAGATTAGCCTACCTAATCAACCCGGAGGGCAAAAGATGAGAAATCATAGAATACAACCATATATACATGTATCGTCTGGGCAGCCATAATGACGCACTTTATGACGCACTCACCTTTCATGTTGAATAGCATGGCGTGCGCATGCCGACGCGACCAGCACTCATTGCAACCTGGAAAGTCACACCTGAATGAGCACTCATTCGCATAACAATGTGGAAAGTCAAGGCTTGGCTGGCAACTTATGGAAAATCAATAATTCTGTTATTTTATTAGCTAATTTACTAGATACAAAAACTGCAGGGCATACATTGCCCATAAAATTGCAATCATTTGCCGTGAGAGACTTTTGAAAGCGGCCCTCTGCCGGCCAATATCCCAACAAGCCATATCATATGATAACGTAATGCGTTATGGGTTTATTAATTTAGTAGGGAGCCCCTAGTAGCACATGTTTCTTATGTGGGTGTAAAAACATTTCCTAATGTTAACCTTAGGCAGATTAAGGCCTATGCTATAATAAGTGATTAATCTAGGGAATGGGTGCAATAAGGTACACATGTACTAATATGTTTTCATGGTTTGAGGTCAATTTATCAATAAACTTTTTTTTTTAACTGATTCGGGGCGCAGTTAACACCTAAAATAATTGACAGCCTTACGGCCGGGTGGGTTGGGGGTTTTTGTTTCTATAAATAAAAAGTTGTGTCTCAAGTTTTACATAAAAAGGCATGTTTTAAAATTACAACTGTTTAATTTGAGGTAATGCAACATATTATCAAGCTGTTTGTGATATAACAGCAATTGAAACTTTAAAAAATTATACAAACTACGCAGAAATTGCATGTTTTATTCACGAAGGACTTTGCATTTATCAAAATTGCTACTTTAATAAAGGTGGCATGTTATGGCCACCGTAGTTTTCAGCGTTTGGCATGGTACGTCATCATACATTCCCAACTTCCTTGTGACCTCTGAATGGGTGCGATGTTAGTTTGGTTTGTGCGAAACAAACCAGGTGAGCTCGGGCATCGAAGATCATTGATAAACACGTTGATGCATTACTGAAAAGAAATGTAATGTGAAAGGTATCAATATGCATAAGTTGTCCAACAGTTCAGCAGAAACTCTTATGTGCGTCATTATACCTTCCTCGAGGATACTATAGTCTGATAGTCGGACTCTCTATTATCGCGGCATCCATATTATCATGGCATGGGAAATTTCTCTTTTTGCGTTGCCAAAACTCCTTCAAGTGGCGATTTGTATCCAGTTCACCTGGCATTAAGGACTTTCTGCCGAGTTGTATAAAAAGGACGATTAAAAAATGTTGTGTCTTTCGGGACTCTTAACGAATTTTAATAAATATTAATGTTTTCCAAAACTTGCAAATTTTCCCTCACCGTGTCTGCTAAAAGGTACCGTCTATATTTTAACATAAATCTTTAATGGTGCTCTGTCCATGAAAGTTCCATTGTCTGGTTCCCATTCTACAGCTTCTACGGGATCAAAAAAAGGACAGCGTGAAACAAAATAAAACGGTACACTGTGTAAAGTGAATAGCGCCCCCAATCACCAATCAGTAGACTTGTCTCAGTGATTTTTGTTCTCCTTTCGGGGGAGGGGCAGGGTCTTAAGAAATCATCCTGCAGGCATATAGTCTTTAATCAATTTGAATGTAACAGGGAAAATATCAGACTTTATTCAGGGGATGTTTTGGTCAAACATTAACTATGAAAAAAAAGTTGAGATCATTATAAAAAACCACTTCCTGCATACCGCGATAATAAGGAATCCACCTCTGTTCGCACACTCCAAGCATGTCTACTTTCACAGGCATCGTACACGGAATAAACCACACCACCATCGGATTTGTTTATATCAATTTGAAAAGGAAGAGTTATACTACACAAAAGACAGGACAATTCGGGAAGGTTAATGGGCAATCTGTATTCCAAACGAGAAACCTGATAAGTACCGCGATAATACGGAGTCCCGTCCTACATGTATATACACTGGTACATATAAAAAATGCCAAACTAGAGATTCGCCTTTGTTGTTACAAACGCAGAGTGGTCGGGTAGACAAGTATTTTACGAAACACTGTCCAGTTAAATTATGAATACATTGTATTTTTGTGTAAGAACAAAGGATAACACAATTAAATCCTTTCCAGGACAATCAATTGTTTTGTTTAAAAAATGCATCTTTAACGGTGTGATAAATTTCAGTAAACATTCTATGTACATATACAACTTATTTTTGGCTTGATAACGTCATTAGTCAAAAACGGGAAGTGAATACTGATTTAGTTCGGAGTGGATGTTCATTGTGAAGTTAAATAACGTATGAAAATTTAGAAAAATATAAGTGTATGTATTCATAACACCGAACTTCCGGTTTGATGACGTCACAGTATTTGGAAGCAAAAGGTGAACATTATAATGGTATCGTTATTTGGGCTAAGATATACGACATGGATCCAATGATAGAATTAAAATATGATCGTTCGCAAATTCTCATAGAAGTAACTTCCGGTCTGATGACGTCATGAATTTGAAACCGGGCTAAGTTATATGTGGTTAATCAAAGAATATCAAGGGGCGATTTGGTAAAATTTGAACCTATGGTTTTAACCCTCCAACGCAGAAAGCCCATTTAGTAACACACTTACAGTAAGGGGTCCCCCGGGGACCCAAATATTTAGCGCCACGGTTTGAGGCTACACAACACTGTATCCACATGAACACAATCTTGCCATGTCTGTAGACTAAGGAGGTGTATTTGTAACTTTCAACATATATCGGCCCTCATCCCTAGTGGTGCATATTACTCTGACATCATGATGATGTCATCGGGTGTCAAATTACAAGCAATTTTTGTTTAAAAAATGACGATATTCTTTCACCTATAACTCTTGAACAAAATGATCAATTATTTTCCAACCTTGTAATCAGATAGACCATTAATTGATAAACATTTTTTGTCCCGTACGTTAACTCGCTTGACCTTTACTTCCGGGTCTACCGGAAGGTCAATTTGTGTCCATTCAAAATGAAGACTTTAGCATGAAATCAAAACAAAACAACATTTCTTCCGAACGGTTTACGGTGTGATCGTAAAACTTAGTGTGAACTTGTACCATGTATAAACGAAGATGTTATAAATTTTGTTACGTCATCATGACGTTTCAGGTATCAAATAACAAGCGATCTAAGGGCAAATTTCGACAAAATAGTTTGCGCTATATCTTTTTAACTAAATAGAGAATCGTGTTCGTTTTTTTCGTGACGTTGTAGACTATGCCGTGAGAAATATTTCGTGTTCCCATACACAAAACCGCTTGACCTTTACTTCCGGTGTAACCGAAAGTGCAATAAAAACCGAATATAACTCAAAGGCGGAAGCTTTTTACTACACACATACAATGCTCTAGTCCACACATGCACTCTGTACACTTTGGGGCTCCCCCTATTGAATTAACCGTACTGTGAGCACATCAATACCAGTACCCCCTCTAAGCTCTAGTCCCGCATGCGCTCTGTACATTTTTGGGGTCCCCTTATTGAATACTTCAGCCCTATATTTTATCATTGGGTTCAATTACAGTCCCAGTAACTAGGAAGTTGTCCTGGAGGCCACCATCTTGAATTCAAGATGGCGGTCTCCAGGACAACGAGGATCATGAGGATTAGTTTCCCAATTGAAGGTGAAATTTCTCTTTTCTTTCCTAAGGTACAGGTATGTGAACCTAACAACCACCATTTGTATTTTCAATTTCCAGTTAAGCCTACAGGGGCGCATAAGGCAGTTTGAGGACTGTTTAGGGGGTTCAATCTGAAGATTTCAATTGGGGGTATGATGAAAAAGATTGGAAATTTGATTAATGGTACTTGGGATAGTGATATGATGCTAGGACTCTACTATCGCCCGACCATGTCCAAATGTTAAAAAAGGCGATTCATAGAGTCCTAGTTACTCAAACTAGGGTTCAATAGCGCTGAAGTGAATTGTCAACATGGTAATCCTCATCTTTTACTTTAGGACCCCGTTCCTATAAGGTTATTAAGACTCACATCACCAAAACAACTGACTAAATGACTCTCAAAAGTGATATTCTGATATTTCTTGACACATCTGAACAGTTGGTAATGACACCTTATTGAATATCAGCCGGTTTAATTTTGTGAAAAGACGGTAGGGCTTTGATTTATGAGGGAAATTAAGGGGTAATAATTTTCTGAATGACGCCGAAGAAAACCAGAAAACAGACTTAAAAACCAAGATGGCAAACGTAAAAGCTAGATGCAATGAAAGCTCGATGCTGATTGGCTGATAAAACAAAAGATTTTATGTATTTTGTATAAAGTCACATTTTCTTTGAAAGTGCTTTCACAATTACAACAAACATGAGTTTATCTGTAGAAAAAAGACGGCAAAAGTCACTTTGGTACTGGACAGTCATCTGCAAAAGTCAGTTTTGAACAGAACTCGTAAAAAGTGGAGGAGTCCTAAAGATCAGGATTACCGTCAACATGGACTAGTATGTCTAAAAATTGAATTCGAAAATGTGCCATTTTGCCCCCGTAACACACTAATTCCCCTTGGGACTTAACCAAACCTTGTCCGGCATAACCACTATGTAGGTCCTTGAAAAAAATAACGATCCATGATGAAGATTCAGCCTACAATTGCAGTGAAAAAGGAGGCATTACTGACAGCTGATCAAGTTACATGTATGTTCGCTGGACAGGGATCACGTTTGGGTTTTGTGTACAAACAAAATTTGTGTACAGAGGAGTGGCAATGAGCAGTCGATTACCATGCACAGCGTTGCGCACCAGTCAGACTTGCCAACTGGGCGCTGAAGTGCACACCTGACGAATGCTTGTAGGCCAACTTTGGTTGCCGCTCTACCGCAGCTGTGATGCCAGTGCAAGTGACACAGGCCTCATAGTTAGTGCAGCAGTGGTACATCAAATTGGACCTGACAGCACAATTTTAAATTTATGTAGGTGTGGCTTGTCACATCTAGATTAACCAATATACATGTGTGGACTGATTTAATACCCATATTCTCCATAACAGGTCAAGATTGTATAGGTTGTGCCAAGACCGGAAGTGGTAAAACAGCTGCCTTTGCTCTTCCCATTCTCCAGAAACTAAGTGAGGATCCTAACGGCATCTTCTGTCTTGTTGTAACACCAACAAGGTACGAACACCTAAAGTTATTCAGCCTTGTGTAATATTATTGTGTTCCTATGGGTACCTGTACCTTATTCTACTTGGTTACTTTTTTTGGATGCCGTTAATTTTTTCCAGCTCCCTGCTGTGTTTTAGTCTGAGTATCACCCGTTATCCACGGAGCCCAGTCTCCGTATAACGTCTGATATATCTAAGCATGCAGATTTATGGGATCTCGCACCTCGGCCAATCGGAGTCGACTTTACTAAATCGTGAAGTCATTTCATTCTCAAATCAGGACTAAATGTTTGATTGCTAAGTTTGAATGCAGTGTTTTGTAATGTAACATGCATACAACACAACCAGGACAGGTTTTGCTTTCCTGTAAATCCCCAAATTGGAGTTAACCATCTTTATTAACACACTAACTCTTCAATCTTCAAAATTTCAATAATACATGTGATAAACAATGAATAAAATGAGCGCTCAATAATAACAGATGTACATGAACATGTACACAAGTACCAAGATTTAGGGTTTTCGTACTGACTCTTTTTAGTCGGACTCTTTTCCTGCAACTGGTCAGGAACAAGAGTTCCTCAAAAGAATAATAATTCATGGGGTCACCAGTCTCAGAACTGTGATCCAGGGGGCAAACTGTACATCCACCCCTTGAACAGAGTCCAATCAACGAGTTGGGGTCCACAACTGGTCCAAATCAACAGCTTGAATGCGGCAAGCGACAGGCTGTTGACCAATTAGCAGGCTTGCAACTCGAGACGAGCTGAGATCCAGTCAACAGGCTTGGATCCAGATGACAGGCTGGTAATGAACCAGTATTCAATCAGTAGGCTGGAAACCCACCAACGAGATGAGATCTAGTCCACAGACTTGGACCCAAATGTTAGGGTTAGGTTTATCCATCGAAAAAAGGAAGAAAAACATTCAAAGGAATCATAGAAAAAAAATTGGATTGAAAGAGTGTTCACAATTTGAGTAAAATGACTTTTTGGGGGTTGGTCCCGAAGTGGTCCCGATTGCGTGTTAGAGGTTGCTGGCGGTGCTACCTGTGATATCAGCATGCAATGCTGATGGATATGTGGAGAAGGAGGTAGGTCGTTGGGAAATGGGGGCTTGCAAAGGGATGGTGTTCCTGGTGTGGAAGTTGTTGTAGCCGATAGCGGGACTGGCTCCAGCCCTTGGTCTAACTCGGGGCGGCAGCAAGCCTGTGCTGAGAGTGAGGGGGCAATGCCTGGCCAGTGGCCGGGCATCCCGCAGCTGAAACGTGTCAGGATTTGACAAGCCTGAAAAACATATAATACAAAACAAAAGCAAGCAAAAGAAAAGCCAGGACAGAAGCTAAAAAAACGAAATGGCCAAAAACGCACAAATTAGCAGAATCTTGAATAAGCAACCAATTAAGGAAGAGAACATGGAAACTGCAAGGGGTGGGGATGGGTGGGTGGGAAACGGCAATTTAACGTCAAAATAACTCTTGAATTTATCTTAAGATCTTTAAACAGATCTTCAGTCTTAAACGAAGTGGATTGATCTTCTCGAGACAGTGAACAGCATACACGAAGCACTCAGCGCAAGGTGTAGAATCTGAACTGTCATTTGTCGCTCAGAAAACGCTTTTATAGAAGCACACGTCAGTGGGTTCAGTGAATGGGTAAGGACACACCCAAGTCTCATGACTACGACACGGGAAGTATTGAATTGTGATCTGATCACCCAACCGAATCAAACTAAATATATACCAATTAGTGGGTTATTGGTATGTGTTGCGCAGTTCTTGAAATATTGCATGGCCTTTATGTAAAAAGATTTCATGCGTAAATAAATAAAAGAACAAACAACATACATTGTAGCTAGGCCGTTTATTGGATTGTTCATCGAAGATTATTCAAAAGCATGTGGTAACTGCTCTAATTGCAAATTACTCGAGCGTCAATGTTGTGTAGACCCTTATGACGTTCTTTGTTAACTTGTTAACATTTTTTTTTTGTTTTTTTTGTTTTTTGGCTGAACATTTATTTCAACGTTGTTATGTCACTAGAAATATTAAATCGTTATGTTAACATTTAAGCATACAAAATATAATACGAAGTAATTTTACACAACACCGTTAACATGCTTAACTACAGGATTCTATTTGTGCAGGTGGAAAATAATATAGCCGTACAAAATCAATGATATCTCTGGTTGCATTGATGGATTTCTTGATATTTTCACCAATTATTAACAAGACCATAGGCTTTAAAATAATATAAAATTTGATTAGCTATTCTGACTAGCTTTTGTGAAAATCTGTGATTTCTTCATGCACAATGTTTTGTGGGACACCCTGTGTACATGCACCGGAACATGTGTGTTCCATTTTAGTTAGGTTAACTGTTTAGTGCTGTGTCGTATTAAAAGTCAGACTTCAATCTCTACCAAACTTAGTGACAACAATCTTTTGGTAGGGGAACTTCAGATGACTTGAGGCCTTTGAGGTCAAAGGTCATCTGGGGGTCAAATGAGATCATTTTCTATTTTGGTTTAATAGTTCAACTGTTTAATGATTTGATATGAAAAGTCAGACTTCAATCTCAACCAAACTTGGTGACAATAATCTTTGGGTAGGGGGGACTTCAGATGACTTGAGACAGTTGAGGTCAAAGGTCATCTTGGGGTCAAATGAGTTCATTGTTGATTTTGGTTCTACTGAAATGTGTGCTTACTAACTGTATTTTTTTGTGGTGTGGTAGGTATTGCCTTGGGCAATATTTTGGATTCCCAAGCACAAACGCATTTGACCTTCACTTCCATTGTTACTGGAAGTGCAATGAAAATTGAATATAACTTGAATATGGAACATTTTACTACTGTGACACTCGGAAAGTGAGGCCGAATAAAGTAGGAGGAGAACGGCGTCTGCAATTTTCTGAGATTTTATTCTGTAACAGAAGAGATGAGGACAAACGTAAGTGAACTCGTCTCTGACAAAGTAGATTGTCAATAGCATTTAAATTATTTAACATCAATACAAACATATTTAGAAACATAGACAATGATCACGTCAATAAATATAAAATGGCGGACAACATCTTCGACATTTGTCTCAAAGGAATAAATTAAATATATAAAGGAAATGCTTTGACATCCTCCCTCAATCACTTTATCAAAGCTAGCATATGTTCTAAAGGAAATAATATAATTAAGTCTAAGCTTCACTTGTGTACAGAAATAAGACATTTGGGGCAAAATCCATTTCCCGCCAAAACTAATGCACCGGCCGCCATATTGCGGACGCACTAACTTCATGAAAAATAACACTTAAATCACACATTATTAACAAAATACAGAAAACAGGAAAGGAATATAACTTCTGCGTCCTTTTCATTTACCATTTTGTGGAAAAAAGTTAAAGATTGAAAAGGAATTTGGCCTAATCAAGGTACATCGGCACTTTGTCAAAATTTATACAAAGGTTTTAAGGCATAAAACAGAACTTTCTCAAATAGTCAGGTGGCATATGGTCGGAATCGTGACCGACTGGTCCAAAGCACCAAACTTGGCAGATAGATTCTTATAGCCCTAGAGAAGATATTTAAAAGGGGTGACACCTGAAATTCTTTTGGGAAGGGTGCCTAATTTGCATAAATCGTTAATCCCTGCCGTGTAATATATTTATTCCCATATTTGGGTATATTTCTATTTTTTTTATTTTTTTGAAAAGTGTATTTTGGTGATTCTACTTGCATATTCTTACCTCAATAACATTTTGTAAAACATATAAGTGACTGAATAATTAGGAGGACATAGTAAAGAACCAAAATTGCTACTATTTTACCCTAAAGTTACGCGCATTTACCTTTTCTTCAGATATAATCAACTAGTCTCGCCAAACGTGAGTATTGATGAGCTTCAAATTGATGAGCTTCACAAAGTTACTTACTGGCATAGTTACCCTAACAAAAATAAGTGGGAAATCAAGTGAAAATTGATAACATCTTAATGTTTAGCCCAAAAGACCAAAAAAGGGGAGAAAATGTGATGTCCGTAAATTGGGCTAGTACGGGAAGGGTAACGTGGGGACTTGAACAAGTTCAACGAAATCCCCCTAAAAAAGAGATTATTGTTGTTTACAATCATTTTGTCTACGCCAAAACGTTTTCTCAACCATAATTTTGGGAATTTCCTTGAACTTGTTACAGTGTTCCTTGTTAGGGAACCCTTCACCTACTTGTTAGCCCAATTTATGGACACCTCGTTTTTCCCAGTTTTTGTTTTCTGGGCTAAATATCACAATGTTATCATTGTTCACATGATTTTGCATAAGGTTTTAATATGGTAACTGTACCAGTAAGCTACTTGGTGAATTTGAAGTTCATCAATGCTGATGTTTGGCAAGACTAATTGATGATATCTGGAGACAAGGTAAATGCGCGCAATTTTAGGGCATAATAGTAGCCATTTTGGATCGTTACTATGTCCTCATAATTATTCAGTCACTTATATGCTTTGGAAAATGTTATTTAAGTAAGGATATGTAAGTAGAATCCCCAAAATACACTTTTCAAAAAATAAAAAAATAAAAATATACCCAAATATGGGAATATATATATTACACGACAGGGATTAACGATTTATGCAAATTAGGCACCCTTCCCAAAAGAATTTCAGGTGTCACCCCTTCTAAATATCTTCTCTAGGTCTGTAAGAATCTATCTGCCAAGTTTGGTGCTTTGGACCAGTCGGTCACGATCTTGACGAAAATTAGATCTAAGCCACCTGACTAAAAAGCCTAATGTCAAACTTAAACATTGACGAAATATAGAAGTAAAGTGAATTAACAAGAATATTAAAGTGGCTTTTAAAATAATACTTAAGGAAATGAACAAAGTATTTTTACCTGTAACAGAAGAGATGAGGACAAACGTAAGTGAACTCGTCTCTGACGAAGTGGATTGTGAATAGGTCGTCACCGCTGGTGGCGACAAACAATAAAATAGTTCGGCGGATGGATAGTGGTGCATTAAAAGGAGAGAAATTAGTTCCTTCTTTATAAATAAGAAAATCAAAAATAATGGGGGGTATTCTTTTTTCTACCCGTGACACTACAATCAATCAGATTATGGAAATGCTAAGTGAGGGTTGCCATCATCAGCATGTGTCATAATCTGGAGGACACCCTCTAGCGGAAAGTCCAAGACAGTGTAACTTTTCTTCATTTTAAAAACCATTTGTGAATTTTTTTACCACATTGCCCATAAATAGTTTTTGGAAAAATGCAAATCCCGTTGCGAGGTCTAAGGATCATGACATCATCAGACTGGAAGTTATTTTATTGACAATTCGAAAATAATGATCAGTTTTCAGTAAGAGGTTCTGATGAAAAAAATAATGTCTTCATGTTGTGTGAGGAGTTAATAATGTAGTTGTGCATTTTTTTTACATGTCATTGTCATTGAGAATTTGGAGACAATACTTTGGAAAAGAATGCCATGTAAGGTGTCTCTAAAGCCGTGTCCGCACTGGACTTTTTTTTTGGAAGGTTTTACCGAGACGATGGTAAAATGAGAAATGGTCAAATGTGACACTGTCCGCACTTGGACTTTCGACACGGGAAAATTTACCCAGACTGCGTGGGAGAAGTAACCGAGCTGTCACAGTGTCAGTATAATGACTCACCGTACACAGAAAACAAATTGCCGATCACATTTTCAGCCGCCGATACGCACAGTAATATTACACACGCCATTTGCATGCACAACATAATCGTTTACACGATATTATTTCATCTTGACACGCTAAATCTTGACGAAAAGGCCTATAATTCTGACGCATTTGTGATGCACGTCGTCGAAGCCATGCCGCTGTACGATGTTCCGTGCGGCAGCAGTGCCATCAGTATTCGTTGGTTCCCATCGCATGCTTACAGAATCGAAGCTATGATGTGGGCCAGGAACCAGTGACTACGGCCTACGTACGGTACCGGACCATGATGTTCCGTGCATGACTACAGTAGCGTATCAGGACGAATTTGGATCGTAGAAAATAACATACATCGGTGGAGAAAGAGATTTTCCGCAAATTAATTCTCAGAACGTGATCTCTCTTCTCTGTGTATGTATTTGTCCGTTGAAATATATATTTTACCGAGATTTTACCGCTCGGACTTGATGATACACCGCAGCGTGTTTCTACAAAATGTTCGGCCACTGCACGTGCAGGTTCGTGCGGTCTCTGTATGCATAACAGGGCGCTCGGGCCGGATGTACGCTTTCCTGAGCCGCTTTTACCGACTCGCACTGTCCGCACTGGACTTATCGTCTCGGGAAAAGTGACCTGGTCAGTTTTCCTGGGCGCGTGGAAAGTTTTCCTGGGCAGCAGTTGGCCAGTAAAAGTAACCGCTGGACTCAGGAAAAGTAACCGAGAGGAAAACGTCCTAGGCTGTCCGCACTGGACTTAAAATGGGAAAAGTACCCATAGTCTCGGTTAGTTTGACCAAAAAAAGTCCAGTGCGGACAGGGCTTAAGCTTTTAATACCAATGTTGAAGTGGGAATCTTTCTCATATAAGTTCTTATATTTTCTTTGAATATTTAGAAGGTACTACATTGTACATGTAACTTTCCATGCGTTTACAAGATTTCCTACTCTCTTGAATTTGTGGGGGGCAATTGTTTATGTACGTGTATGTAGAACTTTGTATTTGAAAACTAAATGTAGCTCTGAAAAGTCTCAATGACGTAACCCAATAGCACTTTGAACCCCTTTCCTTGCAATGTTTTTTAATCAATTGGATCTAGACCATATTTAGTGACACATTTGTCTCTCTTCAATTTGTTTCATTTTGTTGATTATGTCACTGAATTTCTGAAGCTTGGCTAAAAATGATAATCTGGGATTGATCACTCTAATAATTATAGGTGAAGGTATAGGTTGCAAAATTTCTTGTTTGTGTAAGTTAAGCCAAACAAAACAAAACAAATTAGATGGTCTCTGGTCAGACCAAAGTTCCGGAATAGATGGGGCGATGCGTTTTGTTTTTCAAGCTTGGATTGTACAGACAAAGTGGGTACTATTTTGCTTTGTTTGTGCCTCCAGACAGTCACTTATTTGTTCTGTGAGGGGGATAACTTGGAAAAACCAGTTGGGGATGATCCGACCATTGCACACAGTCACCTTTGATCCAGCTTGCTTGGACTCTAGAAAAAAATCTCTCGCCACTGAACAGAGTTTCATCGCACACAGATTCGTGTACAATATACCGAGTCGTCACTGTCACATGACACAATACCGAACGGTCTAAGAGTTTTCACTCAACACAAACAACGGACGTGGAAATAAGTGGCATACCCGGTATTTCATGTATTTAGCCATGCTATTCACAATCACAATTGCCCACATCACATGTCATCATGTCAAAAACGTTGTGTCATGTGTGTAGGCCCAGTTGACTAGCCGCCATTGTTGTTGATCAGCTGGCAGCAACCTCGCACGCATGGTCTACTATCATTCGTTCAACATCAACCTTGATCGAACCGGATCTATCACACCCTGGGTACAAAGTCGACCTGCCAACGAAAATTTGACGAGGTGCAACAATAGAGTGCGTTGTATTGCGGAAAATTTGAAAAAAATGAGAGGTTGACGCGCATGATCAAAACCGACACGCACGCTGACCAGAGACCGAATATTCTTTTTTTTGGCCTATTCACACAAAACTGGATTTCCAACTCATTTCAGAAAATAAATTTGTTTCATTTTAGATCGTTCTCTTTTTTTCCTTTAGGGAGTTGGCATTCCAGATAGGTGACCAGTTCCGTGTCTTTGGAAAGCCAATTGGAGTTCGAGATTCTGTGATAGTTGGCGGGTTTGGTATGTTGATAAAGTGACATTATTAGGGTCCGCAATTGAAAAAAGGTCCATGATTGAGATTCATAACCAATGAGAGCTGTTGTTAAAAAGTTAAAGTAAAAACAAAAGAAAGACAATGGGGATCCACGATTACAGGTGTATACACACTTGTATGGGTTGGTGTAATGTGTGCGATTTCAATGGGCCCGAGGATCTGGGCAATAGTCCTCGGGAGAATTTTGTGTACAAACCGTATGGGAGCTGTCGAGGAAAAGTTACAAGTACAAACAAAAGGGAACAAAAGAATGAAAGGGGCAGGTCCTCATCTACATGCATGTAGTAAAAACAAGCTTTGTGGGTGTGTACATGTATGTGTGTACATGTATGGCTTTACGATAGAGGACAGACACACAAATGGTCCTTGTGCGTTGCGTGGAAAATGATCCTCGATCGTACGATTATGTGATTAGTCTATGGGAGAGTGTTATATTAGAGGGACAATGGGAAACACAAGGCATTGTCTTCGGGCGTATAGAAATTCGCAACTGCGTGTTCCATTTTGGTTTGGTTAACTGTTTAGTGCTGTCATATAAACAGTCAGACTTCAATCTCGACCAAACTTGGTGACAATAATCTATGGGTAGGAGGACTTCAGATGACGTGAGACTTTTGAGGTCAAAGGTCATCTAGGGGTCAAATGAGGTCATTGGTGATTTTGGTTAGATCAACTGAAAAGTGCTGTCATGAAAAGTCTGACTTTACCTCAACAAAACTTGGTGACAATAATCTTTGGGTGGGGTAACTTCAGATGACTTCAGATGTTTCAGGTCAAAGGTCATCTAGGAGTCAAATGAGGTCATTGTTGATTTTGGTTAGGTAAACTGAAAAGTGTGCTTACTTAAACTGACTGTATAAATACTGCCAGCATGCCGGGGATTGCAATACTTGCAGTATTGTTTTTTGGGGTTATAATCAAGTGTCATCTTTTTGGTCTTTAACTTTTACACAGGCATAATCGATGTATCGAATATTCTTGATATTTGATTTCTGATATGTCGATTATTAGACATTTTGATATCGACAGTGCTTAGACCTCCCTTATGTTTTGTACACATACTGGTACCTCAAAAGTTGACCTTCAGTCAATTGTGGACAGGGTTGGCAGATTTAAATCCCGTATTGTGATTTAAATCAAAGGATGTCTTTTTTTTTTAAATCACTGAGTCTACTTGATGATCCTACTAAAATGATCCTCAATTAATTATTTTGCTAAAAATAAGACTTTTACTCACAAATGATTTAAAATCCCCCCCCCACAGAAGTGTGGGACGAGTCTACAAGTGATACTTACCCAAATAGCTACTACATATGCATATTTATTCAGCTGACAGGCTCAAACGCTAAAAGATTTAATCAACCACCGAGCGCCCTCTCGGGGCCTACCAATTATGCCACGTCATGAATCCGTCATTATGCTTCCTCTTTTTTTCTAGCGACGGCATCGTGCAGAAGCAAAAAAATTTTGCTCTCGCCTTTTGACAAGTTTTTGTACGATTTTCGCTTTAAGAGTTTCTGTTTTATAGAATTTATCAACCAAGTGAGTTGTGTAGAATACTGTAGAGTTTGGTTTGAGTTAAGTAGTTCTCATTTGGAGTGATTTTGGAGTCATTTTGCTTTCGTTTTTCTTTCACGTGGCGTAGCAGGCTTTCATCCTTTGTTTGAAACCGCGTGCGGTGGGCCAGGTCGGCACCGTGGGACTAGCCCAGTGCCGGGTAGGCATCGTGGGTTCTCCCTTTGGGATCGAGTGCAATCCCCTTTTAGCCAAGTCGGCTTTCCTGAGTTATTATTATTATTTTCTGTTGTACAGTTATTTAATAATAATATTTCTTTGAAAAAAAAAAAAAAAAGCAGTGCATTTAGTTTATGACTCCATAAACGGACGAATCCGTAAAGACCTTTAGGGGAGACAGTGCGTCGTATATCCCCGGAGAGAAGTGCGGTTATTCTCCACAAGGTCTGCTAGTCGCCCCACACGTGGGGCCCCTGTTCCGGAAGTCAGACTTTCGGCCGTTCAGGGGACTAGCGAAACGTTTCGAAGAATATAGCGGTTTCGGCCGTTCCCTGTTCTCCGTTCGTTTCCCCTAAGCTCGCGGTGAGCTAGGGCCTAGCGAGAAGAGTACAGTGGGGGTATATCGACAGAGGTCATTCCCTTCCCCCCTGACGGTCTCAGCTAGCTCGGGGAGCTAGTAAGCTAGAAGAGGACGTTTCGTTGGGTATATCGACAGAGGTCGTTCCCTTCCCTCGGCCGCCTCGCCGGGCGTGTAAAGAGAAATTCCGTGGGGTACAACTACCAGCGGTCGTTCCCTTCCCCTCGGCCGTTCTGAACTGCATTTATCTCAGTAGTATAATAGTATGAAAAGACGAGATAGCAGTGAGTCCCCACGCAGGGACATCGCCGTAGTCTGTAACGGTCATCCCGTGTTACGCGTTTTGACCGACATCAAACATACGGTATGGAACACCGTGAGGATACCGGGGATAAAGCTCCCCGTGTAACCATGGCCCCCCAGGCGACCAGCGGTAAGGGTCCCGCGGTTAAAAAGGCCGCATCAAAGGCCACCGGCGGTCCCAAGGGTAAGACCCAAAAAGGGACCAATAGTCGCTCGATCGCGCCGCCGGTCTCCGGACCATCGGCGACACCTAGCAACCCGGCGTCGATTTCCCGTGGTTTCACGGGAATTTCTTCGCCTCGTCCCCCCGGTCTGCTGGCTCCAGCAATCCTCGGGGACGACCAGTCATGGAGCGGTAAAAGGATTCAATCCTCACCGGCCCCATCTGCGCGTTCATCGCTTGAAACCATTCAAGCCTTTTCGCCAACAGACGGCCAAGGCATCAGCTGGTGCAATGGTTTCAGCTCCACGCCCCTACTCTGCCCCTGCACGCCAATTTAGTGGCCGGGGACGTGGCGGTGGGCAATCGGCCCCCCGCTCTGGGTGGCGGCGGTGACGCCCCTACCGAGCCGACCCCGACACTGGGGCCCGTTGGGGGTCGTCTCAGAAATTTCGTAGGGCCCTGGAGAGAGATCACCTCCGACGCATGGGTGCTTTCTATAGTCAGCCACGGCTATCAACTAGAATTTACAAGCACCCCTCCGTCGGAAATATGTGTTCGCGAAACACCGGTTCCGGCAAACACGACAAACGATTAGCTCTCGAACAAGAGATCTCATCCCTCATCGAGAAGAGAGCGGTCCGCTTGGTGCCACCAATGGAGCAGTTCACAGGCTTCCTGTTCTCCTTCTTTCTAACACCAAAGAAGGCGTCTGGCAAATGGTGGCCGATAATCAATCTGAAACCGCTCAACAAGTTTGTCAGACCCAAACGTTTCCGAATGGAAACTCTCCATGTAGTTCTAGAGTCATTACCCACACCAGCGTGGGGAGCGTCATTAGACCTAAAAGACGCGTACCTACACGTCCCCATCTTCCAAGAGCACTCCCGATTCCTTTGTTTTCGGTATCAGGGGCGCACTTACGAGTTCACTGCCTTTCCCTTTGGGCTATCAACCTCGCCAAGAGTGTTCACCAGGGTTGTGCGGGCAGTTGCATCACGTCTCCGACGAGAAAACATAATGAGTTTTATGTATCTCGACGACTGGCTGATAGTGGGAAAATCAGAAGGCCAGACTGCTCAGAATTTGAGGGATACTTATACGTTGACAACGAGGCTAGGCTTCATCATCAACGAAAAGAAGTCCCACCTAATCCCGTCCCAGGAAATCACTTTCCTGGGAGCAGAGATTGATTTACGCAGGGGCATAGCCGTCCCCACAGGGGAACGTGTTACCAGCCTGCGGAAGTGCGTCAAACTTTTCCTATCCGTTCAAGTCGCTCCAGCCCGAGCTTGGCTGAAACTTGTAGGGTTCATGGCCAGCTTAATGGACCTGGTTCAATGGTGCAGACTGAGGATGCGTCCTTTGCAAATGCATCTTCTGGCACATTACAGACCAAAGACAGATCCAATCTCTCTATTGGTCTCGATTGACGATGTCATTCGGCCACACCTTCGGTGGTGGCTAATGGAACAGAACATTCGGTGCGGACGGAGCTTCCCCAGAGGGGATCCTCACGCCATAATCTCCACCGACGCCTCCAACGAGGGCTGGGGAGCCTCCCTTCCCCCTCGACAAGCTGCAGGCACTTGGGACGACAACACTCGATCCCTACATATCAATGTTCTAGAACTCCAGGCTGTAGTCAATGCCCTACACCACTTTCAAGCAGACGTAGTGGGTCGGTCTGTTCTAATCAAGACCGACAACACGACAGTGGTAGCATATATCAACAAACAGGGCGGTACAAGATCACCCCAGCTGTGCTACCGGACTTGGGAAATGTTTCATTGGCTAATCAGACAGTCGATCTACGTGCCATTCACATTCCTGGTGCGGAAAACGACATAGCGGACTCTCTCTCCAGGGGCAAAGTAGTTCCCACGGAGTAATCATTGAACAGGAGGATCATACATCAGATCTTCTCGATCCTAGGCCGTCCACACATAGACCTGTTCGCCTCAGCGCTCAACACTCAGCTCCCGGTGTTCTGCTCGAGAGCCCATCATCCTCATGCATGGGCCTCGGACGCACTATCAATAGACTGGACAAACATGTTCGCTTACGCCTTCCCCCCGATCTCAATCCTTACAAAGGTCATCGGAAAACTGGAGAGAGACAGGTGCAAGATCCTGCTGATTTTGGCCGCGTCAGCCCTGGTTTCCGCGACTGGTGAGGCTCCTAGTGGGCTCCCCTCTAATCCTCCCAGATCGTCACGACCTACTCGTTCAACCTCAGTCCCGGTTCCAACACCCATCTCCGGGAGATCTCCACTTTGCGTGCTGGCCACTGTCAAGCGCGCCTACCGAGCAGCAGGTCTTTCTGAAGACGCTGCAGCTCTGGCCGCAAAGGGACGTCGTCTCTCGACACGACGAATCTATGACAGTCGACTACGACATTATAGTAGGTGGTGCGCAGAACAGGCTGTGGATCCGCTCTGTGCTTCTTTAAGCCATTGTTCAGAATTCCTACTGTCATTGTTAAGAGCCAATTTGTCAGTAGGAACGATAGCAGCAGTTCACAAAGGCTTCGCTGATGGCTCATCTATCTCCTCTAATGTTGCAATCACTAACCTACTTCGGGGAATGTTCAACAAGAGACCTACAATCCGGAAACTGGTCCCATCCTGGGATCTAGGTCAGGTCCTGAACATTTTGGCCAAGGCTCCATACGAGCCTTTGGGCCAAGCACCCCTCATTCATGTATCTATAAAGTTGGCCTTCCTGCTCCCAGCGGCTACCGCTAGGCGGAGCAGCGAGATCCATGCGCTGACTTTAGATTCGGGACATATCCGCTGGGAACCAGGTGGGGTTCGCCTGATCCCGAAGGCGTCCTTCCTGACGAAAAATCAGACGGCAAGTTTCAGCCCTCCTGATATTTTCCTCCCGAAAATAGAGTCGACCTCCTCTATCCCCTCAGACAAATTATGGTGCCTGGTGCGCGCCCTAAAATGGTATCTGGCATGCACTAAGTCACTCAGGGATAAATGCATGCAGCTCTTTATTACAACCATAAAGCCACATGGCCCCGCCTCAAGGGACACCATTTCGCGTTGGGTAGTAGCTGCTATCAAATTCGCTAATGCGTACTGGCCATCCAAAAGGGATGCTTCTGTCCAAGGCCTTGTCCGAGCCCATGACGTACGCGCTGTAGCGGCGTCCTGGGCATTTTTTAGGGGGGTCCCTATTTCAGAGATTTCTCAAGCAGCATGCTGGAAGTCTGCCACGACATTCACATCCTGCTACCTACGTGACGTACTCCAGACTGGAGGGAACACGGGGAAGACGGTACTGACACAACACCAGTCCTCGTCTACGAACCCTACCCTGCGAAGTAGTCCTTCCCGGCCTGACCAGGAGACTAACTAAGCAGGTAATACATTTCCATGTATATTCAATCTAAATGGTCTAAATCATTATGTATATATATATATATATACTGTTATTTAACCATTTGATTTCAGGGCGTCTCGACTACCCAGCCACCGGTTGTCGGTGCCACTCTATGCATGTGTAGTAGCTATTTGGGTAAGTGAATGAAGTAGACTCTCCCCCCCCCCCCCCCCACAGAAGTGTGGGACGAGTCTACGAGTGATACTTACCCAAATAGCTTCCCGCCCTCCTCCCCACTCTCGGCTCGCGTTACGATGGTTTTTCACCTTTAGTGCGCGAGAAAAAAGAGGAAGTATAATGGCGGATTCATGACGTAGCATGATGGGTAGGCCCCGAGAGGGCGCTCGTTGGTTGATTAAATCTTTTAGCGTTTGAGCCTGTCGGCTGAATAAATATGCATATGTAGTAGCTATTTGGGTAAGTATCACTCGTAGACTCGTCCCACACTTCTGTGGGGGGGGGGGGATTTTAATGGAAAAGGGTAGTCTTTACATAATATTGGGGGGTAAATCCCCCCCCCCCCCTGTTTAAGCCTATGCGCTTTTCGGTTGGTTTAGTTATTTTGTAATTAACAAAATTTCCTGTGTACTTAATCGAGTTCGTTGTCTGGAAAGGGTTTCGAAAATAGCCAATACTTTAGGTGTCTACCCAGCTATCCCTGCTTTCTCTTCTTTTTTTTAAGAAATGGTGAAAACAAACTGCCAGTTCATTCACTAATTTGATGACTTTGTTTACACTCGTAAAAGTTGTTTAGTGTTAACCAGTTGGTAAAGAAGAGTGGAATGCGTGTTGTGTTTGTTTTTATTTTATTCAATTTATTTTATATATTTTCTAAATTAATTTTTTTACTTTTTTTGTATTTATATATTTTTAACTCGGACTCGGATGAGATACTCGGACTCGGACTCGGCGCTTTGGTCTCGGACTTGTCACGGTGTACTTGGACTCCGCCGTGGACTCGGCCCCTAAAGTACTCGGAGAACTGGGTACTCGGCTTTGAGGACTCGACTCCAATACTGGCAAGCTCCTGTCCTTGTGTAGCGAATGTGCAGAAACGTGAACGGAAAAATGTCTGAAAATCCCTGTTGCTATGGACTGCGAAGCTACTATTAGGCTCACTTGACTGTGAAGATCTCAATGCTTGTGTGTACAGATCCCATCCTCATCGCCAGTTAAATATTTGTGGGTTTAGGAACAAAGAATGAGGCCATTCAAGAAGTTAGTGAACGGGTACTACTTCTGTAATGTGACCTGACCTATTGAATAATACAGCAAGTTGAATGAGGGCGTTATTACAGATGCTACACCCGGTAAGGGTGCATGGGAAGATTTTGGGACAAATTAATATTTTGGAAGTTAAAATTAAAAAAAAAAATCCGGTTAGAATGCGTATGCATGTACACACACACCTTTTTGCACTTTATAGTACAGCGGTGTTAGCGGTGATGTGATTGCATTTTGTACTGTTCCAGTTGATGTGCAAGCTCCGGCTCAAAAACATAATTATCCTTTTTGAAGAAATTCTTTAGAAACTGCAGCAAATACTGCATACAAACTAGACAGTACATGTACATAGCAAGTTCTGAAACTTCCATGGCAGGAATTTCTTTTTATATACACGACTGTGCCGTATACCCATAGAGCTATATTAACCCTAACGTACCTAAATCCATCAAAATCCACCCCCCTGTTTCGGGGGATTTCGGCGGATTCATGATACCGGTACCTCCATATTGAACAAACTGGGGGATTTTGATGGACTCAGGATTCGAAGCCTAGCGGAACTGGCGGATTTTGATGGATTCAGGATACCTCCATTTTGAGCTATTGGGGGACTTTGATGGATTCAGGATCTCAACAGTTTAACTCTTTTGCGATGTTTGTGGTCAAGTAAATACTGCTGGCACTAGCCCTGCCAAGTCTGTCACATACTGTACAAACATGTACACACATGTACTGGGTGGACTTGCATGGAGGGTCACATGCTGGAGGAAAGATACAAATAATGCGCGTAAACGTTACAAATGCAACGCCGTTTACGCGCAATGAGCACCATGTGCATCGCTAATAATTATGTGTGCGCATCGCATAAATACTCAGTGCGCATATCTTGCTTCGCGCGTGTTGAGCTAGGTCACGTGCTGGAGGAAAGATACATTTAGCTCCATTACTTTACGTTAATTTGTTGTGCGTCTATGAGAGACAACCAAAATGGCGGAGACTTATCGCACAGTGACTGGACGCGTGTGGACACGCTGCCGATCTAGTCTTTTCATTCTATATCTATGGTTTACGGTTTACGGTTTATGGTTTACGGTTTACGGGCTGAAACACGCGCCAATGTTTTTCACACAAATTTTGTGTGCGAGATGTATTCACTTCGGTACTGATCCATGCTGGGGTCGCCATGCATTGGTGTATTTTGATGGATCCTATGCAACAACACACATCACAATTTTCACGCGAGCATGGTATCCTGAATCCGTCAAAATCCACCAGAAATTTAGGTGATGGATTTTGAAGACTCTATGGAAAAACATGCTGTATTTTTTTTTATGCCACCATGGTATCCTGAATCCGCCAGAATCCATCTAGCCTTGACCAAGGCTATCAGCTTGTTCCCATACGAGCTTGTTCCCGCTACCGCACACCGCGCGCGCCGCGACACAATCACTAGTTGTACTATGCCGTTAGCCCCAACGACCCTTGCGTGTGCTTTGTGTGCATGTACGTAAGCCCCACACACACTTCCGCAAACAGCCATACAGTAAGTCGAGGCGGAAGATAGCCTTGACGCAACCGTGGCGAATTCCTTATGTGTTTCTTTATAGTTTCGACCGAAATCGGCCGAGAATTTCTGATGCGCATATATTACACGATATCCAATCAAAGCCCGTAAACTTTGACCTGCGATATATATATTCATGATCCCACAAATTTCTGCATACACCACGTACATGTATGTTCAATCCCATATTAAACCATTTCTCCAGTTTTATTACAAACAAATGAAATATGCCGCTATATGAGTGAACAATTATTCAAAATGATACTATTTCCAATGTATTGCGAATTGGCCAGTTCAAGACAGTCCGCCGACGTTTATTGTCGGTGCAACAGCGTACATTATCACGCCACTACCTGCCCGTGCTATTCTGACAGCGAATGTAGGGAACAGGTCAACTCGGACCCAGGTCAAATCGTACCCATTCGAATGCAGGTTAACTCGTATCTATAAGTCATGTCGCACCCGTATGAATTAACTGCAAGAAACGAGCTATTGACTTTGGGATGGAAATATACGAAACTGTCAGGTGCATGGTGAAAAAAAACTCTCCCTGAATTCGTACCATGTGCAACATACATGTACATCTCATATGTACAACATGATTTTAATGCGTACGTATGAATCGTATGTCGTACCTACGACATACGTACGACATGTAAGTCGTAGATGTAAATCGTATGAGTATAAGTCGTTCTCACAAGATATGTTGTATGTACGACATAATCGACAAACAAGTCGAACATACGAGTTACAATTCATATTTTGTACACACGAGATATTAAGTCGTACTTATATAAGACTTTGTCGTATGCGACATATCGTACCCTGTCGACTCGACATATGCACGACATATATGTTGTACCGGCACCTGTCGACATTATGTCATACATGTATGTTTGATATGTCATACCCTGTCGACATATATGTCATACCCTGTCGATGATATTAGTCGTACCCTGTCAAAATATGTCGTACCCTGTCGATATATAGTTGAACATACAACATATAACTTATAAGTTGTTCATACAAGTTAAAATCAGTCTTACGGAATAAGTTAGCTTTTCCTATATCCCCTTGTGTGAGTGGTTTTTTTGCCGATGAACGAGAAAGCACAGCGTGTCTTACCGCATGGCGCCAGCCGGACCGGTGCCTACAGTGCACGGCCCCAACGTGGCTTCTGTGCACGGTGACATTGTTTTTGCCGGCGTGCGGTTTTGTACCGTTTGCCGTTTTTTGAAGGTCTAATTTTTCATCCTTTTCATTTCATTTTCGACCCAATCTACTTGTAACTTTATAAATATTATTCTACTATTATTTAAGATTTTAAGGGGGTGTTTTACAATAATTATTGTTACCACAGGTCGTCTGGTTTATAAACCTTTGGTCGTATTATGCAATTTAACAAATATTCATTTTTTTGTCAGCCGTTATCCAATGAGAGAAGACTATTTACCATAGCGCGTACTAATTATCATATTGAGCCTACACGGTTGCGTCAAGGCTATCTTCCGCCTCGACTTAACTGTACGACTGTTTGCGGAAGTGTGTTTGGGGCGTACGTACATGCACACAAAGCACACGCAAGGGTCGTTGGGGCTAACGTTATAGTACAACATTGTGTCGCTGCGCGCGCAGTGTGCGGTAGCGGGAACAAGCTCGTATGGGAACAAGCTGATAGCCTTGGTCAAGGCTAGAATCCATCAAGACTTTTGCTGGTGGATTCTGGCGGATTCAGGATACCTCCAGTATCTACACTGGGGGATTCTGATGGATTCAGGATACCAGCATTTTTGAAATACTAGAAATTTTGTACGGCTTTTGTACGGCTATTTACATATCTGCGTTTGTAATTCCATACTGGTGCGTTATCGAAGCCAATACGCCCAAAACCGAAATGCACGATCAGCAAATGAGCGTTTCATTTTGCTCTACGCAAACAGTGCAACGCGTGCGCGTAATCGCTGCAGATGCTTTTTGCCATCACGTTTTTTGAACCGTCAATGACGCGCTCAAGTTGTTTGCGTATGTTCTACTTGCGCGTTGCATGTAGATTACACTTTCAAAATTCAAACCATCTTATTGCATAATGTTCTACAAACACGCACATGAATTCAAAATGTCTGCACCCAGGACGGCTTCAAAGCGTCTCCACGCGCAGAATGACGAGTTAGCGCTCTAGTAATTTAATATAGCTCTATGCGTATACCTTTTCTCCTTTTTTAACAAAGAGAGTGAAACCTATCTTATAATGCACATGCCAAAATGGACATGTACAATATGTGTATACCGGTACTACCAGCCGGATTGATGACCTTTGCAGACCCATTTTATAAAACTAAAATTGAGAGTTTTTGAATGTCAGAAAAAGAAAGAAAAAGAACAGGCTTATTTATCCACTAAAATCACACCACTGTAGATACCAAATTTGTCCTTAAACCAGTCCTGAATCCTCCAATTTTAACACTATTTTGTACATGTATTGGATAATTAAAATATATGTACCTGTACCTGAGTTGTTTCATGTAGACAGGAACTACATGTAGTCAGTGGCGTCACCAGACTTTTCAGTCTGGGGGGACACAGGGGGGGCACCAGCATTTGATGGGGGGGGGGGCACTTAGGTGGATACGGATCGCCGTCCTGGGGGAGGGGTCTAAGGGGAGGGGGTGCCCCCCTCCCCTTTGGAAAATTTCGCATACGAAGGATGGGCTAGATGCAAAATGGTGCCACATTTGCAGCTCATTTGAAGAAAATACGAATTACTGTGCTTCTTTGTCCTTATGAAAAACCAACTCAGATGATGGGAGTTGAATATAACAAAATATATATATATATTTTTTTACCAACCCAAATCTCAGATGGGGGGGCACTCGGGGGGGCACTAGGTTTTCCAGGGGGGGCACGTGCCCCCCCTGGCCCCCCCCTTGGCGACGCCACTGCATGTAGTATGCACAAGATGTAATGCTCACTGTATTATGACACAGAAACTTTTATGACACAGAAACAATGTTCAACATTTAAAATGGTTTCTTAATTTTGAAGAATCCCTTTCAAGGTACATTGTAAACTGACCCATTGTAACCGACATGTTCTATTTTTGTCTAGTGGAAATAGGCCTTCACTGTGGCTAAGTGCACAAACTTGCTGAAGACAGAACATTTAAATAACCAAAAAAGAAAGGGAAAAAGGAATTAAAGTCATCCCTAAAATTGTTAGTGTTTTTAAAATTTTAATTTTTACATGGATCACATTCTTTCTTCACACTTTTTACAAAGCAAATATTTGTGCTTCTCAGCAGACCCATGACATTGGCTCTAATTTTTATTCTAATCAAATATGAGTGCTGAAAATGATTTTTTTTTATCAAATGGCAATATGCAAAACCAACTTTTATAGACTCTGTTTACCCTTTTCTTGTCATCTCACCTTCCTTTGATCAGATATGATTCGACAGGGTCTGGAATTGTCTAAGAGGCCTCATGTTGTTATCTCAACTCCTGGGCGGCTGGCTGACCACATCAAGAGCACCGACACTTGTGACCTTAGCAAAATCAAGTTCCTTGTAAGAATGAATTAGAGTGGTTATGCCTTTGATTTCAAGCCATATATGTTTATATTGATTACATGTACCTTGGTCTGGTTCCCTGACCTCATTGCCCTTCGGACTTCACAAATGGGGTCCAGTAATTAGCGGTGAATCTTCCATACATTACACGGAAATCTGTGTAATACATGCAAATTTATGCATGACGTCAATAGGTCTGAATCCGGCCTCTTTGATTCAAAATCACAATGGTAATATTTGCCCGCAACCAGCCTATTGGAAAATGGCAATAGCCTGGCCGCGAATTGGGAATTTTAGAGGTAATGATCTTCGATTTTTGCTGAATTTGAAAGTATCTGTGGCAAATATCAATAAAAAAAGAGATATTGCTGTTCAATATTTACAACCTATCATGCCTATGCAGTTGAAATGCTTGACAGTTGCTTTCATGGAGACACTGGTGATTTTTGTACTTTTTGTGATAAGATAAGCGCGAGTTTCTTGATAATGTCACGATTATGTGTTGAATGACCGGTGTCCATGCACAATTGAACAGCCATTCAAAAATAAACAATCATGCTGTGCGCGAAGAGGTGAGCCAATCAAGGGTTTTAAATGGGAGCCCTATTTTTTTTTGGGAGGGGAACAGTCTACATTTACCTTTTCAGCTTAATTGGATGAAGTGTATGAAAAACTGAGTCATCTGAGTCATCTGGCTAAAACAATAGAAATCTTGTCAGGGCAATAACTTGAGAGAAATAGTTAACAAATGAACTACAAATTCGGTTTGTGGATTGCTCTTGGTAGTCCTAAGAAGCCTATTTCAATTCGGGCTGGAAGGTCAAGGGTCAAGGTCACAGTGGCTAAAACAATAGAAATCATATCAGCGCAATAACTTGAAAAATACTTTACATATGAACTTCAAATTCGGTTGTGGATTGCTCTTGGTAGTCCCAAGAAGCCTATTGCAATTGGGGCCGAAAGGTCAAAGGTCAAAGGTCAAGGTCACAGTGGCTAAAACAATAGAAATCGTATCAGCGCAATAGCTTGAAAAATACTTTAGGCCAAAAAAAAAAAATATTCGGTCTCTGGTCAGACCAAAGTTCCGGAATTGACGCGGCCACGCGGCTTTTTTTTTTTTTGGCTTTTTTTTTTTTCCTTCAAGCTTGAATTGTACATACAAGGTGGGTACTATTTTGCTTTTTTGGTGTCCTCGTGTACATTGGTGTCCTCCATAATTTGCCTTGGTGCTTTCGATCATTTGCCTTGGTGCAATTTCCCATTCCTTGGTGCTCCGTGGAAAAAAAATTGAGGAGGTGCAGAAATAGAGGGCGCTGTTGGAGCTACCGCGGAACATTTTGAAAAAAAAAAAGATCGACACGCATGGTTAAAATCGACGCGCGCGCTGACCAGAGACCGACTTATTTTTTTTTTGGCCTTACATATGAACTTCAAATTTGGTTGTGAATTGCTCTTGGTAGTCCCAAGAAGCCTATTGCAATTGGGGCGAAAGGTTCAAGGTCACTGTGGCTAAAACAGTAGAAATATTGTCAGCGCGATAACTTGAGAAATACTTTGCATATGAACTTCAAATTTGGTTTATGGATTGCTCTTGGTAATCCTAAAAACATTTGCATTTGGGGCTGAAAGGGTCAAAGGTCAAGGTCACAGTGGCTAGAACAATTAAAAATCTTGTTTTGTATAAAATAGAAATGTGATCTTTTATTTCGTTTTATGTACATCTGTGTTTTTTTTTAAATTAAGCTTGTTTGTACAGGATTTCTTCACATTCACTCACTCTTTTAAATCACATACAATGTCTTCCCAACAGAAAAGCCAAAAAAAAAAGAAAAAAAAGAACACCATGTATTCTGAGATCATAGGGATTAATTCATATCCTACAGAAAATAATAACATGTCGAGTAATGTTCCATGTGACCCAGGTACATGTAAGTTGATGTTAAAAGAGTGGTGTCATGTCATGGGAACAGTCATGGTTGCGGGGCATTTGTGTTCATGTAAAAAATACACCTGAATTTTTTTTTTCCAAGATTTATAATGTCCATCCTTTATTGTGCATTGCGAGGGGGGAGGGGGGCAAGGAGGGGGGTGTTTGCCCCCCCCCCCCGAAAAGCAAAAAAAGAAACAAAAAAGAAAAAGAGGTGTAAAGTCACATTGCTGTTAATTTAACGGTTGGGGGGGGGGGGGAATGTCCCTGCCCACCCTCGAAAAATGATACATCAAGAATATCCTGGAAAAAGTACAGGGATTTTTTGGGGAAAATGTACTTTTCCCCCCTCTAGAAAAAAATCCTGGCGACGCCCATGGCTGTACATGTAATGCACGTAGCCCAACATTCAACTGTTGAGGGATTTAATTTATGTACTACTCTTGAGCCCATGAAGTTGTTGCTCTTTGAAACTATCTCCATAAAGTTTGCTTATTGATTTGTGCTAAATCAAAGAGGCATTAAAAAAAAATATGCCTGACTCCAGTTGAAAAAAATAAAACAATTCAAATTATGTAAAGGTAAGATGCTGTAAGAGTTGATTTGATTCCGAGTTGGTTTGGATCCAACTTGACTCAAAAAAGGAACATCTGCATGAGTTTAATAATGTACATTCTCAAACATCCAGTAGTGTAAGATGAAATATCAAATGAATCTTTTTGGACTCATGTTTTGCAACTTGTGACGTTGCATCCGAAACCATCGCATGATAGATGGCTAGGAATGCCTTGAATGGCCTGGTCCAGTACCTGGTCCGGTACCTGGTCCCAGGTAGTTAAACAAAATCGCAACCAATAATCAGCAAAATTATCAATGATGTTGACGGAAAATACCTTCGAATGGGTCACCTAGTTCACCAGACATGCGCAGTTACATGTAGCTCAACACAAGAAAACCAAGATTCACCATCGTGAAAAATTCACAAAACTGAATGTGTCTAAAGCAAACTGGAGGGTTTTGAAAGAATGTGCCTCCACTTCCTGTACTAGTAAATGGTTCAAGAATCTTTCAGACCATACTCTTTCACACCAGGCCTTGTCGGTTCTTGCTAAAGGATTGAATTAGGCAGTCATCCCTGAGAAAATACCGATCATCGGGATTGTTCTTGCGGACAAAGGCAAATGTGTGGTTGAACTGAACAACAAGACTACAATGGCAAATGCAAGGATTTACCCAAAGACAAGCAAAACATACAAATAGGTGGGTCATAATCCTACCAGTGGCTACAGAAAGGTAATAACTGATTTCACCAACAAGTTCTACTCTAACAGAAACTTGACAATTGATCAAAAGAGGAAATTCGATTCTCCCACTGAATCGTCGATCCCAGCATTTTATGGGCTACTGAAGATCCATAAGCCTGATCGTATACCATTAAGGCCAATTGTGAGCAGTATTGCATCTGTAACTTACAATCTTGCTAAACATGCGGCACATATTCTAAGACCCTTAGATGGTAAGTCTCCACACCACATCAAATTACCAAAGATTTTACAACGGATAAACAGATAAAGGATATCAAGCTACAAGACAAGACAATAACATCGTATGATGTCAAAGCACTTTTCATGAGTATCCTACCTAATGCTGCAATCCAAGCTGTTAGAAACGGCTGGAGTGTAACAAAATCACTAAACTAGTAGATATCTGCCTGAAAACCACATGTTTCTCCCACGCTGGGAAATTTGTACAAACAACAACATGGATGTGCAATGGGCTCTCCCAGTTCGCCTATTGTGATGCATCTTTGCATGGAAATCTTTTTAAACAAATGGCACTGAATAGCTGCACTGGCAATATTCCAAGACTTTGGCTAAGATACGTCGATGATACCTTCGTCATAATCCAGAAGCAGAAACCGGACGATTTCTTCGAACACATCAGTAGTACAGATGAAAACATCAAATTCACTCAAGAACAGTGCAAAGAGAACAAGCTTGCCTTTTGGACTGCATGGTTATTGTCAACAGTGATGGCACCGTCACTACTGATGTCTACAGGAAACCAACCCACACGGACCAATACTTACAATTTAGGTCACATCACCCCTTAGTTTACAAACTGGGAGTCATCGTCGTCGCCAGCCTCAGTCGGTCGGGAATCGACAATGGGTGATGCGCCCTTTATCAATTGTTGACTGGTGTGTGATGTGGGATATGACGTTTTGAACACCTGAGGGGCGCATATGCGCTCCGAGGTTGTTCAAAACATCATATCCCATATCACACTAGTCAACAATTGTTTTGTTATACCTATGTCTTGGATTTTTTCGATTTTGATGTAGAAATCACGAAAACAAACAGCAGTTAACACAACAATCATGACAATCTAACGGCAACTCACATGCATGTCGCGTGCTCGAAACAGCTGATAGTCTGCAAGTTCGTTGCATTTTACGTGTATACGCGTATGTACCGTACGCACCGTACGCACCGTACGCAGAAAGTCATTGCACACTCCCTGTGAGATCACGTCACAGGGAGTGTGCTATGACTCTATAAAATTAAACACGTGATCATTCTAGGCCAATGAAAATGCAGTATTCAAGACAGAGGTATCATATAACAAAGATGTTTGTTGCACTGCAGCTGGAGTTGGAACTGCGTCGGTTGTACTGATGACGCCAATGCTGGAATTACAGTCTCTGCCACAGCGGCCACATGTACGACTTGTCTCTGGGTAGCTTGCAGTGTTGTTGTACTCGTTCACAGTACTCGTTACTTTTTTTTAGAGAGCTCGTACTCGTATTCGAATGTCGAAGTACTCGTACTCAAAATGACGGTACTCGTACTTGGGCAGCAAAATACACAAGGTTGGTATTGTAGTGGTGTTCACTACATCGGGAAAATTCGAACGAAGCATCGTTTGGCTGACCGATATACTGAGCACCTTCGAAGTGTCCGACTTAATCTACCCGGACACCCTGTGGTGCGCCACTTCTCCAAGCCTCTTCACACGTGTGACGACATGCCTGTGTGTGTCCTGACCATGACAACATCGAAAGCCCAGTGCTTGGAGATGGAACTGAACACTGCATCCACTACAAGCTTGCAACGCTCACGTCAGCGGTTTGAATGTGGAATTTTCTGCATTCAAACTGCCAGTCCAACTCCCAGCTCCGATGAAGCTGTTGTTTGAAGCTCTTGTTTGGGATATGTTGTCCAGGTCTCGCTTCCATAGAGAAGAGTGCCGACAATGCAGGCGTTGTACACCGCTGTCTTGGTCTTGCTTGTGATTTTGTGTTCTCCCAAACATGTTTGGTGAGCCGAGTGAGAGTGGATGCACCATTCCCAATATATTTTTTTATTTCAACATCCAGGGAGAGGTTGTCGCTGATGGTGGACCCTAGGTATGGAAACTGGTGAACAACATCCAATTCATAGTTGTCGATGGTAATGACTGGTGGAGCTTCCACGTCCTGACCCAACACATTCATCTTCTCCAAACTGATGGTCATTCGGAAGTCTTTTCAAGCAAGGGGAAAGCAGTCCATCAGATACTGGAGTTGTTGCTCAGTGTGCGTTGCGACTGCAACATCATCTGCAAACAGCGTGTCCCTGATGAGGGTCTCACACACTTTGGTTTTGGCTCTGAGGTGTGCAAGGTTGAACAGTCGTCCGTCAGACCTAGTGTGAAGGTAGATTCCCTCCGTCAACAACCCAAAAGCATGCTTCAGAAGCAGGGAAAAAAACATAACAAAGAGGGTTGGGGCCAGAACACAGCCCTGTTTGACGCCACTGCGTGATATTGAAGGATTCCAATGAACTTCCGTCATACTGGACTGTTCCTCTCATGTTCTCATGGAAGGATTTGATCAAGCTGAGTAGCTTTTGGGGACAGCCAATCATTGGGAGAATTTGGAAGAGGCCATCTCTGCTGACCAGATCGAATGCCTTGGTGTGGTCTATGAAAGCAATGTACAGGGGCTTTTGCTGTTCCCTGTGCTTCTCCTGAAGCTGTCGGAAGGAGAAGATCATGTCCACCAAGGTCTTTTGCATTGTGACTCGTGGTAAAGGGTCCCACTAACTTCTGAAGCTGAATCAAGACAACACATGCAAATAGTTTGCCAACGATGCCAAGGTGGGAGATGCCCCTGTAGTTATTGTAATTGCTTCATTCACCCATTTTCTTGTAAAGAGTGGCAATCTTGGCATCGTGCATGTCCTGTGGTACGGATCCCTCGCTCCAGCACTTGCAGAGGATGTCATGTAAGGGGTGCAGAAGTGTACTTTTGCAGCACTTGATCTGGTCTGGTGGGATCCCATCATTACCAGGAGCTTTTCCAGAAGCCAAGCTGTCAATGGCCTTGCTGAGATCTTCCAGTGTTGGCTCTGTGTCTAGTTCGTCCATGGTGGGCAGGCAATCGATGGCATCAAGGGCCGAGTGGGTATCAGTGTTCTCTCTGGAATAGAGCTTGCTGTAGTGTTTTACCCATCTCTCCATATGTTTGCCTCTGTTGGTAATCACTTCATGTAAGTGGGGAAGGGGTTCTGTAAGTGGGGAAGCTCCTGGTACCGATGCATATAAAAGAATCTGGCCATAGTTTCGGTAGTGAGAAAGTTGTGATCCTAGACAAGAGGAGCACTAGCTGGCTTAAAAGAGGCATCGGGGAAGCCATCTGGGAAAGAATAGAACAGCCATCCCTCAACAAGAAGGGCGGGCTACTTTTTAACATATCTCATTCATGGGACCGGCCATTCCTAGCCATCTATCTTGTGACCAGCCCACCGGGTCATTAGTTGTGTGACGAAGTCCAATGGTGTCGGACACATGTTGCAAAATGTAAATCCAGAAAAAAGATTCATTTGACATTTCATCTGCATGAGTTTGTTATTTGCCCTAAGGAGTGAAGTAAATCATCAGTTTGGATGAAGAAAATAATGACTTTTCAGTACAGCTGTACAACACATTGCTGTACCTTGTTGTGAACACATGTACCTGCTAAACTCTTGTTTCAGGTTCTAGATGAGGCAGACAGGTTATTAGAAGGCAACTTTGGTCCAGATCTGGAGGTCATATTTGAAAATATTTCAGCAGAACGGCAAACGTTGCTCTTTAGTGCCACCATCACTGACACAATGAAGGAACTACAGAAAGTCTCTTTGAGCAAACCATTCTTCTGGATTTCTAAAACACCGTGAGTAGATCAGTGGTTGTTACGTGAAACTGGCTGCAAATAGTTACTGTTTTGATTGATTCCGCAGCAGAGCAATTGAAAAGATGTCTACCTTCTTCTTGACCTGTTGTGATTTTTTGTGTGACATGGTTGTTTTTCATTGCCATTAATCTGTTAACACTATTGTTTTTTTCTATTATTTACCCTCGTTTTTCTGTACACTGCTAATCCTAAGAGGCAGTGAGGCTTGTTGTGGGAACTGGATATCCATAAAGGAAATATTTTTGATGGTTTAATATTTGTAGTGTTGTCACAGTTGAGCAGCTGGATCAGCGTTATTGCATCACGCCAGCACAGGTCAAGGATGCCTACCTCATGCATATTGTGCATACATTTTGTTCAGAGAGCAAAGAGAAATCCATCATTATATTCACCAGTACATGCAAGTAAGTCAATTTCTTTGATGACTGTTTTAAATCTTTCCTAAAATAGACTCGTGGATTTGAATGAGCAGGGAAAATTTCACAAAAGTGGACTTTGCACACACCCAAGACTATAGTTCAATGACATTTATTATGTTATTGCCAATCAAATGTTGAATCAGTGTTCATCCAACTTGCCTTCTCTGTATGACCCAAAATGTCAGATCGACCCATAATGTAATATCAACGTATACTGTAATAAAAATAATCCCGCAAACATCGACCTAAAATGTAATAACTGAAATGTGTATTTTTATGCCCCGCGGCGAAGCCGAAGGGGCATACTGTTTCCGCCTTGTCCTTCCGTGGATGGGTGGGGACAGTGGCATCACCAGACTTTTCAGTCTGGGGGGGCACAGGGGGGGGGGGGCACCAGCATTTGATGGGGGGCACTTAGGTGGATACGGATCGCCGTCCTGGGGGAGGGGTCTAAGGGGAGGGGGTGCCCCCCTCCCCTTTGGAAAATTTTCGCATATGGAGGATGGGCTAGATGCAAAATGGTGCCACATTTGATGCTAAATTCGATCTGAAGATATCTCCAGAAATTGCTATTTAACCAACTCAGATGATGGGAGTTGAATATAACAAAATATATATATTTTTTTTTACCAACCCAAATCTCAGATGGGGGGGGCACTCGGGGGGGCACTAGGTTTTCCAGGGGGGGCACGTGCCCCCCCTGGCCCCCCCTTGGCGACGCCACTGGGTGGGGATGTATAAACACTGCCTTATGGGGTACTGGAACAATGGAAGGTACCCCACAAGGAATGCCCGCCAACTTGCGGGGTACCGTTTTGGTACCCCACAAGTTTTTCACGAAATAGATATATGGATTTTACTCAAAAACTAGGAATTTCCAAGGTGAGTTGATCTGTTGCAAACGGAAGAGTTTTTAGAAAAGGGATATTAAGTCAGAATTTCAGCCCAGAAAATTAATTCCGGTTAAAATAAGAGCATTTTGAAATTAGTGCGTGACATTGCAAAAATTTAGTACGCGAGAACAAAGGAAGTACCCCTCTTCTCTGCCTGTGTAAGTGGGTGTGGGTGAAAAATGAAGCGGAACTGCTTAGCACTGAAAAAAAAGTATAAGTGATGAAAACAAAAGTTAAAGCAGTGCTCACCGGGAATTGTTCTGGCTGAATTTTCGGCCCCGCTGGGCCTTCATCAGAGCTATGTCTGTTTGAATGCAGAAAAATCCACATTCAAACTGCCTGGCGTGAGTGTTCCAAGCTTGTAGATGATGCGTTGTTCCATCTCCAAGCACTGGGCGTTCGATGTTGTCATGGTCAGGACACACACGCGCATGTCGTCACACGTGTGTGGTGGCTTGGAGAAGTGGCGTGCCACAGGGTGTCCGGGGAGATTGAGTCGGACACTTAGAAGGTGCTCAGTATATGTCAGCCAAACGACGCTTCATTTCGCCGATGTAGTGGACACTGCATAGTTTGCGGGAGATACAATACACCAGGTTGGTGGATACGCAAGTGAATTGTCCCCTGGGTATATAACTGCCTTTGGGACCGTCGATCTTGCGTGGATTGTGGATGGACCTGCACATATTACAGCGTGTGCGATTGCAAACTGTGGTGCCGGTGTTGATGTCGTTAACATCGGAGACTGGTAAGAGCATTGATCGGATTAAAGTCTGTCCAATGAACCGGTCACGTCTGAAAGCAACGAGGGGAGTTGAATCGTTGTTGAAGATGTGGCTGGTCAAAGGATCAACTTGTAGCGTGCGGAACTTTTTCCGGATGATAGCACGAACCCGGTGTGGGTGAACGTATAAACACTGCCTTATGGGGTACAGGAACAATGGGAGGTACCCCACAAGGAATGCCCACCAACTTGCGGGGTACCGTTTTGGTACCCCATAAGTTTTTCACGAAATAGATATATAGATTTTACTCAAAAACTAGGAATTTCCAAGGTGAGTTGATCCGTCGCAAATGTAAGAGTTTTAGAAAAGGGATATTAAATCTGAATTTCAGCCCAGGAAATTAATTCTGGTTAAAATAAGAGCATTTTGAAATTAGTGTGCGACATTGCAAAATTTAAGTACACGAGAACAAAGGAAATACCCCACTTCTATGCCTGTGTTAGGGTGTGTGTGGGTAGGCATTGCATTCACTGTGTGGACTTCCGAACAAAAGAGGTCCACATAAACCAGGTAGAGGCGACGTTGTGGGGACTTGGGCAAGTCCACACAGTGTTTCTAGAAAACAGGTTTAGAGGCATTTTTGGGTTAGGTTTATCCGTGGCAAAATGAAGAGAAACACTAAAGGGGATCATAGAAAAAAAAATTGGGTTTAAAGAGTTTCCACAGTTTGAGAAAAAAAGATTTTTTTTCACTGGTTTTTCTTAAGTACACGAAACCAAGGGAATGTCCACACTTCGTATGTAACGTTAACATGCGTGTGTGTGTGCTATTGCAATACGCGATCATGGCTTGTTCACACATTGCTTTAAAGATCTATGTGATCACGGAGTGAGGTAATACCAGGTGAGGTGGAATCCTAAAATTCAACAAGCTTCACAGAAGTGAAGTTTGATTTGGATTCTAGCGAGCTGGATTACGTGCCCTCCCTAGTCGTCATTAATGACTCCCACCCGGTAATAGGATCAAAACAATTGATAGTGTTAGTTTTTGGCTTGATTTTACATGAGTTCACGAGCCAACTTTCAAGTCTGAAGGCGCGGTCAACGCAATCTCATGTAATCCCTCTGTGCCGTTATACGGCTCGGTAGAATACCAATCAAACTTCACTTCTGTGAAGCTCGTTTAATTTTAGGAGTTTACATTACGTTATGTGCCTATTTTAATTACATCATGGGTCTGTAAATATTACATTACGGGTCAATTGTTACATTATGGGTCGTAACATGATCTTTGCTTGTGTGAGGTGCTAGTCACAGACCATAATATATGGTCATGTAAAAATCCAACTTTGAAAAAGCACCTTTAACACTGCAGTCAACATCAATCAAGTGACTGTTTTCAACAGTTAAGACTTCCCAGCCTACACAAAGCAGGATTAATGGGCTATGACTGTTTATGTAACTTGATACAGCTACATGTGTATGCTTTGACTGTGGGTAATTGATGAGCCGGCTGTGCCTTCAACTTTCCTGCTTTGTCTGTTGACATGGCAGGGGAAGTGGATTGATTTTTTGACTGCCTGTGACTGTTAAAATGGCTGGAGGATTAATGTGATGTCACATGACATGTGATGATGTCATCATGACGTCACTTCAATTTTCATCTATGACACATCCCAGTCTAGGTATATACCAAGTTAGAATCAGATTGGGCATGTTCTGTGGATATTGGCAAATTTGAAAAAGCACCTTCAGTGTGACGTCACATCACATTATGACAAAATTTGAGTAAGATGCTCTGTAATAGGTGGCCGCAGTGCAACCAACATTCCTACCAAGTTTCAGGATTTTTAAATGTTTTTATTAAAAAAATAAATAAAAAAATAAACACTGTATACTCAGTGTTGTCCAAAATGATTGTGAAAAAAATCACAGCCTACTCAGGTGAGACTCGAACCTATGACCTGCTTACTAGTGCAGACGTCTTACCACTCGACCACTGAGGTTGCCAGGGTCAGCTGGCTGGTTCGAATTTGATATAGCAGCAGGTACTGCAACCAAACTTTTCATAAGATTTTCATCCGGATGATGTAAATTCAATATTGGGTTTTGCCCTTCACTGATGTAAATGATAACGTAAAAATGGTGTTTTTTTCTGTCTGAGGAATTGCCATTTGTTGGCCATCATGCTGAGAGAGATGGGTCTGCCTTGTGTCAGCCTTCATTCACTAGTAAAGCAGGTATTGTAACACTCATTGTCATTGTGTGCAATTGAGCTTTTCAGAGCCATTTATAAGTAAGATTTGAGGCTTTGCATGGTGGAAATACTAAATAATGAAAGGTTTGCGGAAACACCATGTGCGAATAATTTCTCAACTAAGAGAATGGTTCTGAAAAGAACCAGAGGTATAAACTCGACGATCCCTGAAGACGGTCAGAGCATACTGACCGGAACGTCGAGTTTATACCTCTGGTTCTTTTCAGAACCATTCTCTTAGTTGAGAAATTATTCGCACATGGTGTTTCTGCAAACCTTTCATTATTTAGAGCCATTTATGTAAATTTGTACCTAGATCTACTACCCCATAACAGTTATAATGCCAGTCTACGTCACTCAGCTTACCTGCAGAGCAATCTACTTATGCATATTCCCTAGACCGGCAGGTATTTCCGCTAAGAGTTTCATACAATAGCACCCTCTGGTGTCCTACCCATAATGCCCCGTGGCATGCGTGCCTCGTGAGCGTCCTCTTTTTCTTCTTCTTCCTTGTCAGTGCTGCTTTAATATGGTTGAAGATAAACGCACTGCGTTGGGCGCATGCATTGTCTAAGGACAACAGAAACTTGTGCTCGGGTACAGTGCTGTATATATACAGGTGCAAGTAAAAAATCTGAGGTTAATTGACCTATCGCCGTTTGGAAGGTAGCCACGCCCCTTGGACAACCCTATGAATTTTTGTACACTAAGCTTTGTTTGTCTCAGATTTTGCGCGTTCTGCGTATATTTGTATATCATGTAATTGGACAATATTTCACAAGCTGCGTTGACGCGATTCTAACGCGATTCTGACACGATAGGTCAATTTAAGCGGAGGTCTCTCAGCGCAAATTAGAAGGCGTGGAGGGATGGGTATGCAGCAGGATCAACTGGGAGGTGGTTCAGTCCCGGATGGTACGTGGGAAGTATGAGCTAGCATACACTGAAGATCTGGTGTGTGAGAAAGTGAATCTGGAA
The DNA here is from genome assembly GCF_015706575.1 of Patiria miniata. Classification (NCBI taxonomy): domain Eukaryota; kingdom Metazoa; phylum Echinodermata; class Asteroidea; order Valvatida; family Asterinidae; genus Patiria; species Patiria miniata. The sequence goes on along the minus strand of NW_024037048.1, from coordinate 12,430,216 downwards.
CTGTGTCCTCTGGAAGGTGTAGATAAATGAGTAAGATGGCTGCTGCAAGGGATGTCGACCAAGTTATATCTGACCTTGTTCATCATTTGCAGGCGATTCCTGTAGTGAGGGCCAGTCAAGATGTTCTAACATGGCTGTAACACTGCTTGTTCTTCTGTGATCGCCCATGACGAAACGAGCCTAGCTTCGTTGGACTTGCTCAAGCTTCTTGGTATTCCGTTGGGTATGTGGATCCCATGAAGCTGCTGCAAATTCGACAGATGGATGAATGAAGGTGGTGTAGACAGCTTCTTTGACTTTCTGACTGCTGTGGCTCAGGTTACGGGAGAAGAAGGGCTTGCTCTTAGTGGCAGATTGGGTAGGACGTGTTTAAAATACGCTCTGTATTTCTCGTCTGTTTTGCTACCCTTTTTCGCTTGAGAAGTTTATTGATAAAATAAAGACTTAAACAACAACTTGTAGAGTTTTCCATCGTCTTCTTTATTTATTCATCATGTCCATTTGATAAGGAATGAATTGTTTGGGGAGAACCGGCCTGTCACACACCTGGGGGAATTCCTCTCACATGGGACGGCCAAGTTCTTGGGGACTACACCGTTAACGCTTGCGCCGTTGCCGCAGCTGGTCCCTTGTCCAGCACCCCCGGCCACTGCTGGCTGCGGGCATTGGCAGTTCTGCTGGCCAGTTAAGGGGACCTCAGTGGCCTTCTCCGGTCAGCCCAAGCGGAACACCCAAACAATAGGTACGCTCCGGCAAGGTTCCTCCAAAACATATCTCCTGTGCCGGAGCAAAAACCTATAAAGGGCAGACAGGGTAAGTGTGGCTCGGGTGCGAGCGCCGCTATACCCTCCGGCCTTTCCCTGAACACAGGGCAGCTTGAGGGGACTAGTCGCCACGCTTCAGTGGACTCCAGTCACCTTTGTCCTCCCGGCACAGTGTTGAGCACCTCTGAGTGCTAGGACGGGCTATTTTACGGGCTACCGGACTGACCAGCGTTTGCTCAGCCCATGGGTTTGAGGCGCTGGTGGCTGGGAATGCTATGAGCGACACGGAGCCGGCCGTTCTGATGCCCCAGGCGTCACCCCCGAAGTTTCATCGGGTGTACCCCGGGGCTACAATAATCTTCGGGAGAGAAGAATAAAGCGGTTCGACTATCATGCATTTTTCTTATTGGGGCGATTTGTCGCACCGATCCCACTGCCCCAAATGCTACCGAGATGAGGAATCGGTCTTTTGAGCCCACTCATTGCAAGCCTTGCAATTGTTCTCAGCTTCATTGTCGACTCCATTGTCGGCCCTATATTGTCGGGCACCATTAATGAAACGGCCTGTCTGAGTTGGGTTGCGAGCCATGCTCTGTAGCCCTCTACATTAGTAATGGTTGAGTGGCTCGAGGACAAAGGGACATGCCGTGCACGTGCTTAGCCGTGCGCCGGTGTTTCTGCCTGAACTGAAATCGCTACAGTTTTCATGCACATGTACATATACATTGTACATGTACAGTGTACATGTGCATGTAATGTCCATTGTCTCCGAGGGAGTTGTTCCACCACTGACTGTGGCCGTGTGCAACTCGTCCCTCCAGGTGTGCTAGACGGTTCTCATTTACGGAGTTAATTCGACCCTTGTATTAGGATGGTTCATCTGATGGCAGCTGCTCTTAACAATGAACCCCAGCCTGAACATAACATCAGCGACTGGTTGTTGTGATGCTTCTGTAGATCAGGCTTGTGTGGACCACATTCGCAAGATTGTGCCTGCATCCAAAATGCCTGCTGCTCTTCAAGCAAGAATGTGATCATTACCATTTTCTGTTGGCAGATTTCAGTTTTCTCAGCTGCATACCTCTTGAAGATTTGCCGTGGTAGTTTTGTGTGGCCGCGCTATCAGCATTTTCGGTGCGCCACGCCACATTGGCTAAGTTCTTCACTGGCAGCAACGGCTCCGATTCGGCTTCATTTGTTTCGATGACTACCATAAGTGACTCATGACGACCTCCACCTGTCTGTCTCGTGGGAGCTCGTTGTCGAGACTTTGTGGCTGACATCAATACCAGTGGACCAACACAGTGTTGCGCCCCTCACGTTTTTCCCTCGGGGAGATGTTTATGAGATTTTAATAGTCGACTTTTACAACTGCAACTTATCAGGCCAGAGCACTGGGAATTTTGCGGTTTCAAACAAAGATTCCTGCTGCAAATTCGTGGTGTCCCCATTCAGCCATTTCCACCTCACTCCTGGACTCTGCTCAGATAGTAAAGGCGATTGGGCTGCGCTGCGGAAACGGAGAGTGGTTGCATAATTCACCTATTTTCCTTGTACTGGCCCAGTCATCACTGAATCCAGTGCACGCCGTGCCCTGACTTGTGCAGTGCCGCCAGTGGTGGTTCGACATTGCCAACCACACAAGGGTGTGCCTCTCATAGATCGCAGCCTTCGCTAACTGTCATGGCAGACGCGTTTCTCTGGCAGTTGACTACCCACCACCCGCATCTAGTGGCGGGTTGGTGAGGCCCTGTGTGAGCATCACTCAAGTTCCATTAACGTACTTAAGATATTGGCAGTCTCCGAGAAACTCTGATGTTATTTTCTAAAATCAGTGACGTGCCAGATGATCCTGGTTTGATGTGACAATGACACGGTTGTGGCTTACATCGACGACCAGGAGGGCACGCAGCCTGCTCAACTGTGTACTCTCACATGAGAAATCCCCCATTGGTGTTTGCGCCACAGTTTCGTGCTTTCGACGGTCCACCTCCCAAGCAAGGAGAACGTCGCTTCTAATGCCCTCCTTAACGTCGGTTTTCACGGGGCACGCGAACGATTTGCGAAGTCCAACATTCGGAGAAGTTTTTCTCCGAATGTCTCCCGACAATGGAGTCGTAAACCATTCTTGCGCAGTTTACTCGAAGTTCTCACAACGTATGTGCGAATGTCGTGTGTACCGTGACTGAACTACGGCCAGTCCACATAAACGAAGAACACGCGACTTAATGCGAGTAATGCTGGGACTCCACGGGTTCTTCTGATCGCTCCTCCTGGGAACTATGGGCCTCTTGCACACCTTCCATCTCCCCTGGCAGGGGGTTTGTCTTCCTCTTCTTGGTCAATCCAACACCTCGGCCACAACTCTTTCCTCCCATGGGCGGCATGTTGTTGTCTTGAGTCGAAGTCAAATGAAGTAAATAAACCACCCACTGTTTAACCTATGAGGCTATAGTATAGGCCAACATAGCCTACTTGCCTACAATACAGAATTCACACAGAGTAGCAAATGCGCGAAATAGTCGTGCGCTTTATATAGGTCAAACGTGGTGTGGATTTGCCGCCAAACGTGCACCAAACGTTCGTGAGAATGTCTCAAGAAGTACGCAAAAAGTTTGCGGAAAGGTCGACAAATAATCGCTTCTAGCGTGAGACACTCTCCAAATTGTCGGGGTCTGTTTGGGGATTTACGAAGAGTTTGCAAACATCGCGCACGTCGTGAGTAGGTCCTGCACATATGACAAAGCTTTTAAGACATTTTTGAGAACAAATCACGAGCAAAACACGACCTGGGATGCTGGAAACTTTCGCAAGAAATTCAAAAAAAATTTTGAAACTCCCGCCGAACTAAAAACGACGCCTGCGAATAATTGACGATGCTTCCGAACCCCCGCGATGGTTTGGCGATCCTTTGCAGCATAAAATACGAATGTTGGACTTTGCCATTTTTTTCGACATTCGCATCCTTCGCAAATCGTTCGCGTGCCCCGTGAAAACCGACCTTTAGGAGTGGTGGATCCTCCCAACAGTGGTAGCTGCTGAGCAACTAACCACATGTCAATCTGCTTGTTTCACGGATTAATCACCGGATAAATCACAGATTTCAGGTCTACTGCGCTAGGATTCCTGACCCCTGCACGTGGCAGACGAATACACTGGTGATGGAGACGGACGGGCTGCTTGCCTACGCCTTCCTGCCGTTCCCTCTCATCCCTCGGGTACTGAATCAACTGGAGTAGAAGGATGACAAGGGCCTCCTCTTAACTCCTTGTTGGTCCCATTGATTGGTTTCCTGGGGCTATAACCATTCCCTTGGTTCACCAGTTAGTGGTACTTCCGAGGAGAACAATATTTTGTTCCAGCTCAGCTTGGGTTTCCTTCACCCAGCTCCGCAGGAATTTCTCCTGATGCTCTGCAGGAATTTCTCCTGATGTGCTGGGTGCTGTCACGCAATTCCTCTGCATATCTGACCTTTCTCAAACAAGCTGTGGCTTTTGCAGCTTGCACTTGGGGGACTTCTAACACGACAGTAGATTACTTTGTGTTAGACAGTCGAACTCCCAGTCTGCTCTTAAATTAAGGAGACCTCTTCAACGCCTTTCTTATCCACGTTATTGAGATCTTTATATTTATTTAAACCAGTGGACAATTTCACATCTGTTTCAATTGTCCCAAAGATTGCCTTTTTGTTAGCAGTTGTTACTTCTAGATGTACATGTAGTAAAGAACTGCTTTCTTTATAATAGAGACGGACCCTATCTGGTGGGAACCTGTGTGCCCGTTCGATCCCTAAGGAAGATTTTTTAAACTAAGACTGTCGGAGTCCTCTTTGCCTCCGGACGTCTTTGTTCCAGGCATCAAATCATTCTTGTCCATTCCTGATGGAGAATTTTGGTGCCAATCATGACTTTGATGTCATACATCAGCTGCACAGGGGCGCTTTGAATCGGTCATTTGCAGTTGCATGTATTTGTCACAACAACCCTGCCATACCGGCAGGCTTCTCCTGACACGTTTTTGTCATAACAACCCTGCCATACCGGCAGGCCTCTCACGACATGTATTGCAAGATTGCCTGATGGTCGGTTATGGTCATCCATGAAACCACGGACGTATCAACGGCAGAGGCCGTGGGATCAGTCCGCATGCACAGAGCATGGGAAAGCAGTGCTGAGGGCAACATTTTCAGACCAGAGACCTCCCTAGAATTGGTGTCTCCTAACTCTGATTCTTTTTTTGAAGTCTGTACATATAATAGTGTCTATATGTACTAATGTCGTAATGCTTTGCCCATCTGGGGTTTACTTGTCATGTTACGTGCCCCTGTGAAAGCACAGTAGCATCTCGCATGACCCATTGCCTGGACGGTGCTAGTCTATGCAAAGGAAGATTGTTCTACAGGTAAGTTGAGTGACGTAGACTCACCCCCCCCCCCCCCACCCCCCCCCCCCCCACCCCCCCCCACCCCCTCCCCCCTGCAGAAGTGTTGATTGGGTCTACAAACGAATACTTACCTGTAAACCATCCCTCCCTCCTATGCTCACGAGGCACGCATGCCACGGGGCATTATGGGTAGGACACCAGAGGGCGCTATTGTATAAAACTCTGCCGGTCTAGGGAATATGCATAAGTAGATTGCTCTAAAGGTAAGTATTGGTTCGTAGACCCCATCCACACTTCTGTGTGGGGGGGGGGGGGGGATCCCCCTACAAAAAAACCTACAAGAAAGTATGGGCCCTAGGCCTTTCCCCTAAGAAATTGTTGGCTACCAGTGTTGAAACAACATAGATACTTTGTCGAGGTTCATTAAGTCATTTTTTTTCCTGGAGTATATTGAGCAGAGCATAGTACATGCACATGTATACATAGTTGTATATGTAAGGGCGCACCTAGTGGTGCGTTCCCTGGGGTAGTTTGAGCGTGTGCTATCAAACTGGGGTAGGGTGTGTGCCCTGGTGAATAATTGGCAGTCAACTCCAAATAAAGTGATCCAGTGACTCAAATATTGCAGCTCACAATTTATTTATTTGAAATTTATTATGTGTGGAAATCCCTTGACATTAAAATGGTCTCTGATAATAAGTTACAAATAGGAATGACAAATTATCACTCAAAATATTCCCTAAAAACAAATTGAATCCTGGCAGTCACAATACAAACTACTTGAATAATCCTAATGTCCAATCCTGAGATGATCTAAATCCTGGCATGTATCTCTGTAGAAACCCTCAGTTTCAATGTAGAAATCCTGGTATACACTCCCTGTAAAACTCCCCCTACAAATCCAAGAAGATATTTCTCCAAAAATCCAGATCCAAATCTTCAGTATAAATCAATCAATCCATCCCCCAGACCGGACCCAATACCATGCGCTGCTCTCTCTCGACTCCCTCGATGCTAGCGGACACGGCGGTCCTTAGCAACGGTACGGTATAACCTATGTACATGCAAATCAACGTATCGCGTGAACAATACATGTACATACAGAGAAGTTTCACGGTGTGTGAGTCAAAACAAATCATGAACTCATCACAATAAGCGAGCAAAAACTCTTTAATGAAAGTTTTCAAACTCTCATACCTGCACCAAACTGATCCTGAATCAAATGCGGACAAGTCACCTTCATGCATGATGAACTTGAAATGAGGAAAACACCTCGACTTCAAACGGAATCTTTGAACTAGAACTTTCTCAACTTTCGCCCCAAAAAACGTGGAGAGAGAGAGAGCTAACACGCATGTGCGGTTGGCCACATCAAAATACTTCAATGTTATCATACACGATTAACTCCCAAAAGTGTCTATAATACATAACAACATTGCAGTCATGCATTAACATTATCACTAATATAATCATAAATCACATACCCCTACATATATTACAAACATGGTATATTTATTGCAGGGAACTTTATTTTTAGAGGCAGACAAATCATTTTAATAAATTTGAATAGATATTAAGAAAAAGAATGATATGAATATATTGTTTTTGATAACAGAGAACAAGATTAGCATCGTTAGCAATGTTCAAGTCCAATCAAGTTCGTGTTTTGGTCGCCACCGATGTCGCGAGTAGGGGGCTAGATATACCAACAGTGGAGTTAGTTATTAATCACAATGTTCCTACATCACCCAAGGACTATGTACACCGAGTTGGTCGCACAGCAAGAGCAGGTGAGGCTAAGGATGTCTATTTCTGTTCAGATTTTAAACACTTCATAATCAAAATGTGCAGTGTTGTAAACACATTACATGTACATGTATTTGCCAACTTGCTAATTGAGAGGGTGCATCAGTTGATCTCAGAGAATACTCATTTAATTATCAGGATTGCTATTAAAATTGCTTGGAATGCATGGCAGATGAGAACTGTTGCAACCCAAGGACTGTAGAACAACCTGAAATTGATGGAAATGTGTACAACCTAAAAAGCTGAAATTAAGATAACTATATTAATTGGATTAGATGATGTAAATCGATGCGTGAAAAGTTCGCTGAACTGAGGACCTTTTGAGAAGAGGAATTTAACAGCCAAAAACAGACAATGTAAACAAATAATTGAGTTCCATTTTTTTCAATAGTGATATAGTAATTTAAAATACAATCATAAGACAAAAGGTACACTAAGAAAAGAATTTTTGATGTTGTTGTTGCTTACATGCATTTCGAGTTCCAGTCGCTATTCCACTTTGACCCCCCCCCCCAGTCTTAGGTATGATTACCGGTTGTCCAGTCTCTGAATACACTCGCAACCTCTTTACTTGTTCCCAAGTTTTTTTAACTGAGCAAAAAAGTTAACAACAAAAGGAATAATCTTCAAAGTTAAGTTTGCTCCTTGGAAAGGAAAAAAATTCAGAGAATTAAAAATAAATAGTGTTAAAAACGTGTCCCTCTTGTTTTCCAGTGAAAAAAAGAAAAGAAAAAGAACAAATCTGCCAAGTTTGCTCCTTAGGAAGGAAAAAAACTTTCAGATAAATGAAATGTTGCAACCTCTAAACTTGTTCCCCAGCTTTTTTTTTTTTTCAACCTTTTAACTTGTTTAACTTTTTTACAACGAAAAAAAGAAAAGAAAACGAAAGGGAACAAATCTTCTAAGTTTGCTCCTCAGGAAAAAAAATGTCCGAGATAGGAACATTAAAATGTTGCAACCTCTTTAACTTATTCCCAAGTTTTTTTTTGGGGGGGGGGGGGGTTTGAAATCTTCAAACTTTTCTCCTTAGGGAAAAAAAACAATAACAATGTTGAGCCTATATGTCGCAGTTTTGGATATATAATTTAAAATAAGTACAAAAATTCAGTTAGGCTGTTGGCGCCCTGGTTCTCCCCGTGTTCCTGTTTAAACTTCAGTTGGTCCTTCCAATCCATCCTCGTCTTCACCATCAGGCAGTGTCACATTGGAGCAGATACCTTTGCAGCATGCACATTCTGAGAACACTCCAAACCTTGTTTTCGGCAGCCACAGCGCTGTGTGTTGCATCCCGTCTTGCAGCTACTTCGTATTAGGCCCAAAAAAATCTCGGTTTCTGGTATGCATGCGTGTCCGTGCGCGTCGGCAAACTTAAAAGGAAAAAAATCAATGTAATATGATGTCTCAAAACAGCCAAACTCGCTGGTTTGACTGGAATCCTGCTGCTGCACAATTTTAATGTGTTTTTAGATGGGGTTCAGTCAAGAATAAGCTGTATGTGGCCTCTGGGCTCCCATATATTTTACACTAACTTTCATAGTCGGGCACCATTTGCAGATGATGTTGTAATTTTGTAATTGTGTCTGGAAGCCAGACTGAGGGAAGGATGGTCGTGTATCTGGAACCTGTAAATGCTTTTTAATTAGCACAATATATAAGGGAGCAGACTAATAACCAGCCTGGCAGCTCATGCACGATGTCGATGTCCCTGTATGGTCTAACGTTACTACCGTTTTCTCTTGTTTTTGTCTTGATTATCCAAATTTCTGGTAAAATGTTCATGTCAGTCGTGATAGTAAGTGGGTGCAGAATTCTCAAGCTTTATGGCCTGACTGAGGTTATCTCAAACTCTACTCTGAAGGATATTTTTGAGAGTTTTAAGGAGATCAAAGCATAATCTGCAAGCGTCATCAGCCGAGTTTTGAAGAAAAAAAGTAGGGGGAAAAAACCCCCTCCATACGCGACAGTCACTTAATCCCCTCTCATCAGCCCTATTTTTATTGCAGCTTCCTATACAAATCAGTTTGCAGTTCTTGCGGCAAAATTTAACATGGACACTTTGGCCTGCTCTTACACAAAGTGATTCTTCCAGTGCTTTCGCTAGCCCTGCTTATCCCTGGCATACCTTTTCTGTTATAAACATGCAAGCATTTTGTGTATTCGTCTATGGGCTCATTAAAAAAAAAAAAAAAAGTCTACTTCACTCTACTTACCTGTAGAGCAACACTACTTATGCATATTCCCCCTACCGGCAGGTATTTTCGCTAAGAGTTATATACAATAGCGCCCTCTGGCGCCCTACCCATAACACCCCGCGGCATGCGTGCCTCGTGAGCGTCCTCTTTTCTCTTAGCGGCAGGTCGGGTAGGACGTGCGTGAAATAGCTCGCTGTTTGCCTCGTCATTTACTACCCTTTTTTGCGTTTAAGAGAAGTATTTAATAAAAGAGTTAGTAATCATTAGTTTGTAGAGTTTCATCATTTTCTTGGTTTCATTTATTTCATAAATATGAAGCGTTTGGGGAGGGCCGATCTGTCACTAACCGGAGGGAATAGTTCTCCCACGGGACGGACCGAGTTCTCGGGGGACTCTGCCGTTAACGCTCCGTCGTTACCGCGGCAGCAGTCTCTCGTCCGGCACCCTCAGCCACAGTCGGCTGGGGGAGTTGGCAGTTCCGCCGATCAGTTAAGGGGACCTCGGTCACCTTCTCCGGTCAACTCGGGCGGAACACCCAAACTAAAGGCACACTCCGGCAAGGTTCCCCTAAAACATATCTCCTGTGCCGGAGCAAAGCCTAAGAAGGGCCGTCAGGGCAAGCGTGGCTCGGCAACGAGCGCCGCTTTGGCACCTAGCCCTCCCCCGATCACGGGGCAGCCCGAGGGGACTAGCCGTCACACTTCGGTGGGCTCTAGTCACCCGTGCCCTCCCGACACGGTGCCGAACACCACTGGTTGTCGGGATGGGCTATTGCACGGGCTACCGGTCCGTCCAGCGCTCGCTCAGCCCACGGGGCCTGAGGCGCTGTCGGCCGGGTGCATTATGAGCGATACGGAGCCGGTCGCCCCGGGGGATCCCGGGCCGACGGCCCCCGTGCTAGCTCGCTCAGAGGGACTACTCTCGTCATCGGATTTTTTCCGTTGTTCGGGGGTCCCGGTGCCCCAGGTGTTTTCCGATTTCTCCTCGGACACACCTCGGGGCCGTTCTTCTAAAAAGAAGAATAAGAAGAAGAAGGCTGCACGTCGATCGCACCGTTCTTCTTCGGGTTCTGACAACTCCTCTGACCGGTCCCGCCGGGGCAAACGCTCCCGGGGGAGGACGCGGTTTCTAGAGCAGATTTCCTGCAGGCTTTTCAGTCGATTCCGATACGCTATCGGCTATGTCGGCAGGCCGCCGGGCGGGCCCTATTGGGGGGCCCCCTGCAGCGGTGGACTACGGCCCACAACCATCGGTCGTTGGGCCCGCATTGCAGTCTTCAGTCACCGGTCACGCTTGGGTGACCCGTGAACAAAGGGACTTACCGCACAGTTAGCCGTGCTCCTGGAGTCTTTATCTGCAGTGAATGCTTCATAGTCGTCATTCATTGGTCACGATTGCGTCGCCCAAGCGCAACGAGGTACATGTACAAAAATGAAAAAAACGCATGTTCATACATGTACATGTATACCACACATGGTTGCGCGCCATACCGGAAGCCCGGCCTACGGCGAACAGGACTTCACATTCGCCGGCCGTGGACCGCGGTCGCGTGGTCCGGAGACAACGGGACCTACCGCACACAGTTAGCCGTGCGCCAGGATTCCCGCTTGTGTTTAGTCTTCTCCATCTGCATAATATTATGTATATTATCTCCGAGGGTGTTGCCCAGCCACCACCGCGTGGTTCTGTACAACTAGCCCCTCCAGACGGCTCTCAGTCATCGGGGTCATTTTGGCCTTCGCATTCGGCTGATTCATCCGATAATGACGGAGAATCAGACCGGTTACAATGGCTGTCCATCGCGGAAACGAAATTCCGTTTGCTGCAGAGGGACATTACACGGGTACATGTACTTATTTAATTACCCTCCGCCGATGAGCCCCCCTCCGCCCGATCACAAAAATTTTCAAATCAAGCGCAGGACGGGCTCCATATCTAACAAGGACAAGGTGTTCCCCATACCTCCGTTGGATCAAATGTGAAACACATCGACAGCGGACAAAGTGGTGTCCATTTCTCAGGCGGGAACGTCTTTATTATTTTTTCTAATCCGGGCGAGTTTATTGCACCGATCCCACCGCGGCATACGCTACCGGGGTGAGGACTCGGTTTTTCGGCCCACTCATTACAAGCCTTGCAATTGTTCTCGGCTTTATTATCGGTCATACATGTACAATGTACACTGTATACGTTTTATACACGTACATGTACAATGTATTGCCAGGCGGGCACGTTAATGAAACGTCCGTCTTCGTTCAGTTGCGAGCCGTGATCTCTGTAACCCTCTACATTAATCACGGTTGGGTGACTCAAGGACAATGGGACACGCCGCGCTGTGCTTAGCCGTGCGGCGGTGTTTCTTGCTGTACTGAGATCGCTAATTTTTCATGTACATTGTACATGTGTGCATTACTTGTGTATGTACACTGTCCATTGTCTCCGAGGGAGTTGTTCAACAGCTGACTGTGGCCGTGTGCAACTCGTCCCTTCAGATGTGTTTTACGGTTCTCGTTTACGGGGTCTATTCGACTCTTGCAGGCATGTTGTGGACCACATTCGAAAGATTGTGCCTTTATTCAAACTGCCTGCTGCTCTTCAAGCAATTATGTGATCATTACCGTTTTCCGTTAGCGAAATTCGGTATTTTTGTTGTTGTTGTCACATCTTCCCTCTTCAATGCAGCTAAGTAAAAAACAAGCTGCCAGCAGTAGAGGGACCCCATTATTCAAACAGCTCTTCGTAAATAATACTCGCAGAAGCTTGCATACACTTTGCAGTAGAATAATAAAGTGGGTTCGGCGATACGCGTTCAGCCTCCCTCTTTACCCTCATGAAGTACATTAGGTTTAATGTTTTAATCTTGACTCGACAGTCTTAGCGGACGTGTTGACTGCTATTTTCATTATCAATTTCACAGTCTGCACTCAGTATTCTATAATTTTACACGAGTGCAGACCCTAGCAATCTTGGCCCGCCGGGGTAACATGATTGATGAACTGTTTCTCCCGTCAAAGGGCGCCCGCCAAAGATTCGAGTCCCACCTTTAAATTTTTAACAGACAAAGATCTTTTCTTTTGCGGGGGATATCGATGTTTACACAACAATGTACATCCATATTGGTCGATGTCGACTACATGTGGGCCAGCGCAGGTGAAGAACAAACAGTTGTTTGTTTTCTCAACTGCATACCTCTTGAAGTTGGCCCAGATGATTTTGTGTGGCCCCATGCCACATAGGATAATGTAACAACGATTTCGATTCGGCTTCAGTTGTTTTGATGATTTCCTTAAGTGACCTACCTGACTCATGACGACCTCCACCCATCTGTCTCGTAGGAGCTCGTCAGAGAGACTTTGAGGCTGACATCAATAACATCGGGCCAGCACAGTGTTGCGCCCGTCTTGTATTTCCCTTGGAAAGATGTTGATGAGATTTAGACGACTGTCTAACACATCAACATGGGGAATGAACCTTGGCCTGAAGGGTACACAACTGCAACTCATTCAGGCCAGAGCACTGAGAATTTCACGGTGTTCAAACCAAGATTCTCGCTGCAACTTCATGGTGGCTCCATCCAGCCTTTTTTCCGCCTCACTCCTGGCCTCTGCTCAGATAGTAAAGGCGATATGACTGCGCCGTGGAAACAAAGATTGGTGGCATTCACCTATTTGCTTGTATCGGCCCAGTCCTCACTGCATTCAGTGCAGGCCATGACCTGACTTGTGCAGTACCTCCTGTGGTTCGGCGTTGCCAACCTCACAAGGGTGGGCCTCTCACAGATTGCAGCCTAATTCATTAACTGTCATGGCGAACATGTTACCCTGCCAGTTAACTGCCCACCACACGCATCTAGTGGCGGATTGGTGAGGCCCTGTGTGAGCATCATTCAAGTTCCATTAACATACTTGAGATGCTGGCAGTCTCGGAGGAACTGCGATGTTACTTCTATATTCGATGTTGTGCCAGATGATCCTGATTCGATGTGACTTTGACGCAGTTGTAGTTTACATCGATGACCAGGTGGGCAGGCAGCCTGCACACCTGTGTACACTCACTTGAGAAATACCCCATTGGGTTTTTTTTTTTTTTTTTTTTTTTCCTCATAGCTTCTTGCTTTCGACGGTCCTCCTCCCAAGCAAGGACAACTAACCACATGTCAATCTGACTTGTTTCATGAACTAGTCACAGATTTCCAGGCTAATGCCTGAGGGTTCCTGGCCCCTATACATGTACATGGCACGCGAATACGATGGTGATGAAGACGGACAGGCTACTTATATACACCTTCCTGTCGTCTTCCTCTTATTCCTCGGGTACTTAATCAACTGGAGCAGAAGGATGACAAGGTCCTCTTCTTAACTCCATGTTGACCTCATTGATTGGTTTTCCAGGGTTATAACCATTCCATTGGTTCACCAGTTGGAGGTACAAATGTTCTTCCGAGCAGAACAATATTCTGTTCCAGCACAGCTTGGGTTTCTTTCACCCAGCTCCGCAGGAATTTCTCCTGATGTACTGGATACTGTAATGCTCTCCTGTTCACATCAGACCTTTCTCAAACAAGCTATGGCTTTTACAGCCTGCACTTGAGGGACTTCTAACATGACAGTAGATTACTTAATGTTAGTCAGTTGAACGTCCGTGTCAGTTAACTTAAGGGGATGTTTTAACACCCCTGAATTGCAGGACCTCTTCAACACCTTCTTATCCAAAAGTGTTATAGAGATCTTTAGAGTTCTGTGAACCAGTGAACAATCTCACATCTGTTTCATTGGTTCCTATGGTTGCCTTTTTTCTTTTCTGTTTTGTAAGCAGTTGTTACTTCTTGGTATACATGTAGTAAACATCTGTTTTCTGTATAATGGAGACGGACCACATCTGATGGGAACCAAGTGTGCCCATCCGATTCCTTACGGGAGGATTTTTTTTTTTTTTTTTTTTAACTAAGAATGTCGGAGTCCTCTTTACCTCCGGACATCTTTGTTCTAGGCATCAAATCATTGTCCATTCCAGATGGAAAATGTTGGTGCCGCTCATGACTTTGGCGTCTGATCCCTAAGGAAGGTTTTTTGAGCTAAGACGGTCGGAGTCCTCTTTGCCTCCGGATGTCTTTGTTCTGGGCATCAAATGATTCTTGTCCGTTTCAGACAGCGAATTTTGGTGCTGATCATGACTTGATGTCTGCTCCCTAAGGAGGGATTTATACTAAGGACCGTCAGAGCCCTCTGGGCCTCCGGACGTCTTTGTTCCGGGCATCAAATCATTCTTGTACAGACGGAGAATTTTTGGTGCCAATCATGACTTAAACGTCGTACATTAGCTGCACTGGGACGCTTTGAATCGGTCACTTGCAGTTGCAAATGTAATTGTCACGACAACCCTGCCATACCAACAGGCTTCTCGCGACACGTATTTGTCATGACAACCCTGCCATACAAGCAGGCTTCTCGTGACATGTTTTTTGTCATGACGACCCTGCCATACAGGCAGGCCTTTCATGACATGTATTTATCATGGTGACCCCACCATACCTGCAGGCTTTCATGACAAGATTGCCTGAAGGTTGGCTACGGTCATCCATGCAACCACGGACATATCAACGGCAGAATCCGTGTGATTGGTCCGCATGCACAAAATAGAAGGCAGAGCATGGGAGAACAGTGTTGAGGGCGACTGACTGAGCCCCACTATGTTCTCAAGACATTTTCAGACCGGAGACCTCCCCAGCATTGGTGTCTCCTAACTCTGATTCTTTATTGAACTCTGTACATGTACATGTGCATATTATAGTGTCTATATGTACCTGTCATGATGTTTTGCCTTTCATGATAATTTTTATCTTGTGTGCCCCACCGAACTCTTATGTGTAGGTATCGGTGGGCTGTAATTCATTACGTGTGATTCCCACGGGGATCACATCTCTGTTGGCATGTTGAGGCTACCATTATGACTAATGTCTTTATCATGCCGACCTTTTTGGGCTGCCTTGTCCACCCACATGTGGAGCGACGGGCCCATCCAGGGTTTACGCGTATTGTTACGTGCCCCTGTGAAAGCACAATAGCATCTCGCATGACCCACCTCCTTGACGGTGCTAGTCTATGCATAAGTAGTGTTGCTCTACAGGTAAGTAGAGTGAAGTAGACTCCCCCCCCCACAGAAGTGTGGTTGGGGTCTACGAACGAATACTTACCTGTAGAGCATCCCTCCCCCCTACCCCACTCTTCTCGATGCCTTGGGTACTTTGTTGTATTCCGACTTAGCGCTCGAGAAAAGAGGACGCTCACGAGGCACGCATGCCGCGGGGTGTTATGGGTAGGGCGCCAGAGGGCGCTATTGTATATAACTCTTAGCGAAAATACCTGCCGGTAGGGGGAATATGCATAAGTAGTGTTGCTCTACAGGTAAGTATTCGTTCGTAGACCCCAACCACACTTCTGTGGGGGGGGGGGGGGAATTCACTTGCCAACTACCGCTATGTGTACTTCCATTCTGCCCGTGTGAAATTCTGAACGGGAAATAGTCCTGTCAAAGGCCTAAATATTCACCAAATCACAACATAATACTGCTTTTAATATATAATTATATTTATGTTATACGCCAACAATAAACTCTTTATCGCAAGTTAGCTCAAAACACTCAAATTTTAATCTACAAAAAGTTGCTTTGAAAAAAACCCCACCTTTCCACTCCATAAAACATTAGATTTTTAGTATGTTAATTAGTGATTCTTCCTTCTTGTGAGAGTGTTAAAATGATTTCTATTGCAATTTGGTCTAGGTCAAACCGTTAATTGACCGGACTACATGTGCTAGTGTCAAGCTCACTTCATAACATTAACCTGTGTACATGTCTCCCTGATTATAAAGGATTTTGTCAAAATACATGCATTGTGACAAAACCACATGTTTACAGTCTGATAACAAAAAAATTGTTGGACCGGTTGACATCAAACTGTGTAGGTTCATAGACAGGGATGTGTTATTGATAAAAATCATTTGTTACGTAATAGTAACCAAAAATATATATGCCTACTCCTACATCCTGAGATCTGTCCAGCTGTTTTGCCTCAAATTTTACATTACATGTATCTATTACATGAAGTTATCTTCATTTTTAAAGTAATAAGATGATGGATTACGTAATTCTCTTGTGACGTCATGAATGTCATAATTTGTGCAATTTTGTGGCCACCATAACTCAACAATACGAAAAAGGTATGATTCCACTTTGTTGCACATTGCATTATTGGCCTGAAGGCATACCTGCTGGAACGTCAAGGTCATGTGACCATATTACTTTCAGTGTTACTGAAAGTGTTAATTTTAAACCCTAATTATCATATCTCACGAATTATTAATTTGGTGGGGTTGATACTTTACATACCATTCACCAACAATTAAAGATACATATATTAAATGATTATTACTGCGTAGTTTATTGTTCTAATGTTGGCATCATGAATATTTAATGAGACAATTTTGTGGCCACCAGGTACATCTCAACAATATGCCTAGGTATGATACCAGTTCTTTGCAAATTGCATTATATTGGCCTGAAGGTGTGCCTGCTAAAACGGCAAGGTCAAGTGACCTTTACTTCCAGTGTTTCTGGAAGTGTTAATTTTAGATTCTCATCATCATATCTCACAAATTATCAATCTGATGGGGGTATTTACCTTATACATTTATTAGCATGAAGCAATTTTCAAAGATAAATGACATTAACATCAACGTGCAGTTAATTATTTGAATGTTATGAAATCATGAATATTTAATGAGGCAATTACATATTTCACCATATCTCAACAATGCGATAAGTTATTATTCTAGTCCTTTGCAAATTGCATTATATTGGCCTGAAAGTCAAGGTCTTGTCACCCTTACTTCTGGTTTTACTGAAAGTGTTACTTTTTTACCCTAATTATTGTAGCTTCTGAATTATTTAACGGGATTGATGCTTCACATGAGCATGTAGCAATATTCAAAGATAAACATATTACATAATTATTACCATACAGTTTTTTGTATGGTGATCTTGTGGCTACCATGAGTAAGATACTGGTTTGATCCTAGTTTATTGCAAATTGCATTACATTGTATATTGGCCTGAAGGTGTGCCTCCTTTGATATCAGGGTCATGTGACCTTTACTTCTGGTTACTTATGGTAAAACCAGATGTGTAGTCATTAAAGATTTTTAATTTGCATAAAATGGTTTTTGGATAATTAATTTTGTACTATCCACATTACATATCTTGCAGGGTCTGTGGAGTGCCATAAATGTACGTCGGTGATATCAAAAACACGCTACAAAAGCGGTTCTTTGCTCATCGATCGACTGTCAACACCAAGAGACTGGACGTCCCCTGTTGGTCACCACTTCAACCAGCCTAACCACCATTCCATTTCTGATATGATTTTACAGGGCATAGAATCACTTGGCCATTGCAAGGACTCAGTTGGCTTCAGCAGGGAGAAAGTGTAGATGAATCATCTTTGGACTATTCCACCACTTGAGCTCAACATCCAGCTAGGCAATGATTAACCTTTCCATTTCGTCCTCCATTGACATTTGTTACAGATAATCCCGTGGCTAGCCCAGTGTCTTGGGGTTTATTTTCCCCTTTGTTGCCCCCTCCTTTCCACTTTACCCTTTGCCTCATTCTACTGTTTTCCCCCCTCCCCAATTATCACCTTCTTTTACCCCATTCACCATCACATTCATACACTCCTTTCTCCTCCTATACCCCAGCCACTTTGTACATTACCCACCATCGCACTCCTTTGTTTGTTCTTTTAGTCCTTGTTTATTTGTCCGTCCTTCATTCGTTCTTCTACTCCCTGTACATGTGATCGTCACCCGTGTTCGTCTGTCACGTAATTAATTCCTCTTAGTCTGTCCCTTATTTTATCCGTCCTTGGTTCGTTCTTTTACTCCTTTCCCTGTGACCTTCACCCACAATGGTCTGTCCTCTATTTAATCCCTCTTTTGTGTTTCTCCTCCCAACCCTGCATGCTTGTGAGTCCCGACATGTTTGTTTCTTGTACCTCTGTTGTTTTGCCTCTGAAGAATATCTTAAGATTGCAATGTCAGGCCGCATACATTTTGTTGATTTTTATATTTCAGGTCAAACCAGTCAGAAAGCAGTTTGCAGCAGTTTTATCATTTTCATATCCATATAATAGACAATCAAAACAACCATTATCTGTAGTTATTATTATCCGTGATTCACAATGGGTGTAGGTCAACTGCAATTGACCTAATCTTGCTCTTTTTTCTTTTGCGATAGGAAGAGGAGGAATGGCGATAACCCTTGTCACACAATTTGATGTCCAGCTGATCAAAGCTGTTGAAAAACTCATCAGTACGTAAATATTGGGGGGAAAAGACAACATACATGCAGTTAATTAAACAGTTCTATTATGGATTCGTAAGATTTGAGGCTTTGCATAGTGAAGATACTAATGAATGAAAGCTTTGCGGAAACACAATGTGCGAATAATATGGGTTCAGCACTGAAAAGTTTGATATGTTTTCTTTATTTGCTACTGAACGTTATAAAATGTTCGTGTCTACTTCACTCAACTTACCTGTAGAGCAATACTACTTATGCTTATTCCCTATACCGGCAGGTATTTTCTGCTAAGAGTTTTATACAATAGGGCCCTCTGGCGCCCTACCCATAATACCCCGCGGCATGCATGCCTCGTGAGCGACCTCTTTTCTCTTAGCGGCAGGTCGGGTAGGACGTGGGTTAAATAACTCCTGTTTTTCCTTACTACCCTCTTTTTGCCTTATAAGTGAAGTTTTTGATTAAACAACAGTTTGTAAGGTGTTTCATCGTTTCCTTGATTTATTTGTTATATTTATTCGATTATTATGAAGCGTTTGGGGAGGACCGGTCTGTCACAAACCGGGGAGAATTGCTCTCCCATGGGAAGGACCGAGTTCGCAGGGGACTCTGCCGTCAACGCTGCATCGTTACCGCGGCAGCAGTCCCTCGTCCAGCACCCTCAGCCACTGCCGGCTGGGGCATTGGCAGTTCCGTTGACCAGTTAATAAGATCTCGGTCTTCTCCGGTCAATTCAAGCGGAACATCCAAACAAAAGGCACGCTCTGGCAAGGTTTCTATAAAACATACTTCCTGTGCCGGAGCAAAGCCTAAAAAGGGCTGTCAGGGCAAGCATGGCTGGGGTACAAGCACCGCTATACCGCCCGGCCTTTCCCCGAACACGGGGCAGCCGAGGGGACTAACAGCCATGCTTCGGTGGGCTCTAGTCACCCGTGCCCTCCCGACACAGTGACAAGTACCACTGGTTGCCGGGACGGGCTATTGCACGGGCTATCGTACCGACCAGCACTCGCTCAGCCCACGGGGCCTGAAGCGCTGTCGGCCAGGTATACTATGAGCGACGCGGAGCCGGTCGCCCGGGGGTCCCCGGCCCCATGGCCCCTGTTCTTTCTCGCTCTGAGGGACCATTCTCGTCATCGAATTTTTTCCGTTGTTCGGGGGTCCCGGTGCCCCAGGGGTCATCTGTTTTTTCCGGGGCCTTTCTTCAAAGAAAAAGAACAAGAAGAAGAAGCTGATCGCCGATCACGCCGTTTTTCTTCAGAATCTGACGGCTCCTCTGACCGATCCCACCGGGGCAAATGCTCCCGAGGTAAGGACTCGATTTCGAGGTCCGATTTCCTGCAGGCTTTTCAGTTGATTTCAGCTACGCTATCGGCTATGTCTGCAGGCCGCCAGACGGGCCCGATTGCTGGCCCCCCTGAAGTGGCGAGCTAGGCCCCACAACCATCGGTCATTAGTCTCGCCTCACAGTCTTCAGTCACCGGTCACGGTTGGATGGCCTGGGAACAAAGGGACTTCCCGCACACAGTTAGTCGTGAATGCTTCACAATCGTCATTCATTGGTCACGGTTGGGTGGCCCAAGCACAACGAGAAATACCACATGTGGTTGGTCGTACACCGGAGGCCCGGTCTACAGCGAGCGCTTCACATGCGTCGGCCGTGAGCCCTGGTTGGGTGGACCAAAGACATGGGGATTTACTGCACACAATTAGACGTGCACCGGGATCCCCTCCTGGGTTGAGTCTTCACCCATCGATGTCTTTTGTCTCCGAGGGAGTTGACCAGCCACCACTGCGTGGTTCTGTACAACTCGCCCCGCCAGATGGCTCTCGTTCACCGGAGTCAACTCGACCCTCACAATCGGCGAATTCATCGGTCGATGATGATGAAGAACCAGACCATTTACAGCGGCTGTCCATCGCCGAAACGGAACTCCGTTTGGTGCAGAGGGATATGATAGAGGTACTAAAATTACCCTCCACCGATGAGCCCCCTTCGCCTGATCATAAATCTTTCAAGTGTAGGACGGGCTCCACATCTAACGGTGACAAGGTGTTCCCCATACTCCCATTGGATCAAGTGTGTGTGGAACACACTGACAAAATTATGTCAACGAACAGATGGCGTCCATTTCTCAGGCGGGAACGAGATTACTATCGTTTCCCGCATGAGGATTTGACTAATTATTTCACCACGCCTAGGGAAATTTGTCATCCAAGCGGCCCTTCGTGGACAGGACACGGGGCAAGCTTGAGGACACTTTGAAGAAGATGGACTCAGCTTCCCATTTTGGTTTGCGTTCAACTTCTTTCTTGCTTCTCCTCACGGAATATTTGGCCTTAGGCTATGAGGACGACTCGCCGATTCCAGCGGACATGCTGACTGCGGCCCTTCATTGCCTCGATCATGGCCTACGCTCCGTGCTTGACCAGTTCGCAAGCATGTCGGCTTTGGCAACCTTCACCTGCCGGGGTAACGTGCTCGATGGGCTGTTCCTCCCGTCGCAGGGTGCCCGCAAGAGATTTGAGACTCTCCCTTTGACTGGGAAAGATCTCTGTGCCGGGAAATTCGAGGACCATATGCGAGATGAGGCCAAACGTCTGAAGGCTACTGAAAAGATCAACTTCAAGAAGCCTCCAACCCCAACGACCAAAGTACAATGGGGTAAGTGCAAATTGTTTGTTATCCCTTGTCGCACCACTGAAATCTAGTCGTGGTAGTTTTCGGGCCGCACCGACAACACTTCCGGTGCGCGCGCCACGCAAGCTTGCATGTTCTCCGGACAACAACGGCCCCAGTCGGGCGTTGGCCCCCTACCCCGGGGGCTGGCGCAAGTGACTTACTAGACTCTTGGCGGTCGGACCTGTCGGAGGCCGTCTCCGAGACTTTGCGGGGTCCTGGGCTTTAATTACGTTCGACCGGTTGGTGCTCGACTCAATCAGTTGCAGATACGCACTCGAGTTTTCAAGCACCCCCCGTTGGACATGCTCGTTCGTCCAACGGTAGTTCCGTCCGACCAAACGAAACGCCTCTCCCTCGAAGGGGAGATCAACTCCCTCCTCAGGAGAGACGCATTCGGGCTTCATGTTGCCCAATCTTGAATTAAAAGCCCCTCAACAAGTTCATTCGGCCAAGACGTTTTCGCATGGACACGCTCAGAATGGGGAGCCAGCCTAGATCGGAAGGACGCGTATTTACACACTCCTATCAGACCAGATCATCGGAAATTCCTTCGTTTCCAGTACAAGGATGTCCAATACGAGCTCATGGTGCTCCCATTTGGCTTCTCCACCTCACCCCGAGTCTTCACGCGTATAGTGAAGTCAGTCGGGCCGTGCAACGAAAACAAGGTGTGATGATCTTCATGTATCTTGACGACTGGATCATTGTTGATCAATCTCAGGCGACAACGTCAGCGGCACTCAACCTGACATGGCGTCTTGCATCGGACCTCCGGTTTATCATCAACGCCGAGAAGTCCCACCCACGCCCATCCCAATTCCCAATCTTTCTGGGAGGATTGGCCTGTCCTACGGAGGAACGGATTGTGAACCTTCAGCGGTGTGTATCTCTGTTTCTCCTGACGACCATGGCCCCAGCACAGGCTTGGCTCAGGTTGCTTGGCCTCATGGCCAGTATGGTGGACGTTGTGAATTTTTGCAGGCTAAGGATGGGCCTCATCCAACTGCACCTGCTGTCGTTCTATCATCCCAGTCGTCACCACATACATCATCTGGTGGCGACTACGCCTTGGCTATAGTTACGCACCTCCGTTGGTAGCTCGACAGTGCCAACCTCACGGAGGGGCGCATTTTTCACAATCCCAAACCGTCGGTGACCATCACAACAGACATGTCACCTTCTGGCTGGGGGGCCAACCTCCACCCGCGCCAAGTAGCGGGTCGGTGGGGCCCCGAAAACTACTCAAAACACATAAACGCACTGGAGATGCTGGCAGTCACCAATGCTCTCCAACGTTTTCAGACATCAGTGATGGGCCAGGTAGTCCGCATTCGATGCAACAATGTGACAATGCCACAGTGGTGGCCTACATCAATCGCCAAGGGGGCACGAGATTTGCCCAGCTGTGTGCGCTTATGTGGGAACTCCTCCATTGGTGTATGCGCCACAATGTCACACTCTTGGCAATTCATCTCCCAGGTGAGGAGAACGTCACAGCCGACACTCTCTCCAGGGGGTGGGTTGTTCCAACGGAATGGACGTTGCGCCCTCAGATTGTCCAGTCGCTCTTCCTACTGATCGACCGGCCTCATGCCTCTTGGAGCAACCACCAATTAACGGTTTACTGCGCGAGGATCAACGACCCCTACGCATGGCAGACAGATGAACTGGCGATACGATGGGATAGATTACTTGCCTATGCCTTCCCCCCGTTCTCCCTCATACCTAGGGTACTGACCAAGTTGGAGCAAGAGGACTGCAAGGTCCTCCTCATAGCCCCTTTTTGGCCCCGTCAGCCATGGTTCCCAAGACTCATCAAACTCTTGGTTCACCGCCTGGTGATTCTTCCGCAGAGAGCGGACATCCTGTTCCAGCCCAGCTCGGGTTTTCTTCACCCGGCCCCGGAGGATCTCCACCTGACGTGCTGGGTATTATCACGCGATTCCTCCGCACGGCGGGCCTTTCTGAACGAGCTGCGGCCATTGCAGTCTGCAGCCGGCGAGTGTCTACCAGGAAAATTTATGACAGTAGATTACGCCATTTTAAAAAATAACAGCGTTGCTGTTGAAACCCCTCAGCCAGAGTCAAGTTATCATCCGGAAACCATTAACTCAAAATGGTGATCTTGACCTTTGACCCCAGATTCAATCCTGACATGCCTGTACCAATGGGAAACCCCCTACTGAAGTTAGACACCAAAATCTCATTTCCAACTCAAGTTATCATCCGGAAACCATTTACCTTTAACTCACCACAGTGACCTTGACCTTTGACCTTTGAACCCCCAAACCAATCCCAACTTGCCTGTATCCAAGGGCAACCCCCTACCTAAGTTAGACACCAAAATCTCATTTCCAACTCAAGTTATCATCCGGAAACCATTTACCTTTAACACATCACTGTGACCTTGACCTTTGATCTTTTGACCCCCAAACCAATCCCAACTTGCCTACTTCCAAGGACAACCCTCTACCAAAGTTAGACACCAAAATCTCATTTCTAACTGAAGTTATCCAGAAACCATTTACTTTAAACTCACCACGGTGACCTTGACCTTTAACCTTTTGACCCCAAAACCAATCCCAACTTGCCTTCTCCCAAGGGCAACCCCCTACCAAAGTTACAATCCCAAACAACATTTCTAACTGAAGTTATCATCCGGAAATTAAGCTGCCCGGACGGATGGACGCCCTAGGTGATGACAATACCCCTCGAGCCTCTCGGCTGAGGGGTAAAAATGGTGTAGAACCCGATCTCTGCATTCCTCCGATACTTATGTAGGGGGGGTTGCAGACTTCTTTGTATACCTCTTTGAAAGTGACCTTACTACGGCCACCATTAAGAATTATTGTTTTGCTATAGCAGCTATTCATGGAGGCTTTTCGGATGGTTCCTCAGCGTCAGATAATCA
Organism: Patiria miniata; assembly: GCF_015706575.1. Classification (NCBI taxonomy): domain Eukaryota; kingdom Metazoa; phylum Echinodermata; class Asteroidea; order Valvatida; family Asterinidae; genus Patiria; species Patiria miniata. The sequence goes on along the minus strand of NW_024037048.1, from coordinate 12,406,123 downwards.
GAATCTCTGCCAACTCCTCAGGGGGATGTTTGTTTCACGCCCGCCAATGCGTAAGCTATTACCAGCATGGGATCTCTTTACTGTCTTATCAACCTTATCGAGACCCCCATTTGAACCAATGGTCTAGGCGACGTAGCGAACTACATTCACTTTATACTGTGGAGATAGGTGACATCAGGTGGGAACCAGGGGGTGTACGCCTGATTCCTAAAGCAGGTTTTCTGACTAAAAATCAGTCGGAATCCTTTTCACCTCCCGACATTTTTTTACTGGACATTAAATCCTTTTTGTCTGTCTCTCACAACAAGCTTTGGTGTCCGGTCAGGGCCCTGAAATGGTACGTTGATAGAACAAAAATGCTCCGAATGGGCCATTCGCAACTGTTTATAACAACAATTCCACCATTCCGACCGGCTTCACATGACACGATTGACCGCTGGTTGGTTTACGGCTATCAACTCGGCGGTGGACGCACCAACAACGAGTCCATTGGATCAGTCCATGCGCATGAGGTCAGGGCAGCTTCCACTTCCTGGGCCTTCTTTAAGGGTGTCTCTATACGGGACATCACACAGGCAGCATGTTGGAAGACCCCCAACACCTTCACTGAGTGCTACTTGAAAGATGTTCTCCAGACGGAGGGCAGAGCAGGGAGAGCAGTGCCGAGAGCGGCGAGCCGAGCATCATCATGTCCACAGGACCCTCTCCTGCCGGGGACTTCACTAGAATAGGTTAGTCTCCTTATTCTGACTATTTACCTTTACATAATATATTATGTATAAATGTATAGTCAAACACCTTTATAACAAGGTTCTTGGTCTTTACGAATTACCTTGTTATAACAGTTACCTTGTACAAGGACAGTTGGCTTGAAGTCTTTTTCAGCTTGCTATAAAATATAAGAAGTGTCTTGTACTAACAGTACTCTTCTTTTCAGGATTCGACTGTATTGTGTCATAATGCTTTAATGTCTTTTTGTACCACCGAGTACATTGTGTACATTATGCACCGGTGGGATACAGTCTACTGAGGCGTTTCCTCCTAACAAGGGCCGACGTCTCGGTTGGCATGTAAGGTTAATTAATATCCTTAACATGCAGATCTCTTGTTATTTTCTCCCTGTCCACCTTCAGTTGGAACAGTGGGGGCCATTTGGGGTTACGTTTCCATATTTCTTGCCCATGTGAGTAAACAATAGCATCTCGCATGACCCACTGCCTTGATGGTGCTAGCCTATGCATAAGTAGATTGCTCTACAGGTAAGTTGAGTGAAGTAGACTCCCCCCGACAGAAGTGTGGTTGGGGTCTACGAACGAATACTTACCTGTAGAGCATCCCTCCCCCTACCCCACTCTTCTCGATGCCATGAGTACATTTTGTATTCCGACTTAGCGCTTGAGAAAAGAGGACGCTCACGAGGCACGCATGCCGTGGGGTAATATGGGTAGGGCGCCAGAGGGCGCTATTGTATAAAATTCTTAGCGGAAAATACCTGCCGGTATAGGGAATATGCATAAGTAGTATTGCTCTACAGGTAAGTATTCGTTCGTTGACCCCAACCACACTTCTGTGGGGGGGGGGGGGGAATCCAGTTTGTATACAGAATATTTGTTTTGATTTTGTCTGTATTTTTTGGGAACTTGTTTTTGCAGACACTAAGCTGACCGAGTTCAAGGTGGATGAAAAGAAGAATGTACTGCCAATTCTAAATGAGGTGGCTTTGGCGAAAAGACAAGCAGAATTGGTAATAACAAACAAAGTTGACCTAACAGCAACTCATACTATGCTGAAAGCTGGGTATAGTATCTTGGCACAACCCACTTTTTAGGCGTACATGTACATGTAATTCTGTTTTGTGTCTCAGCTTAACACAACAGTGAGTGAAGATTTAGGTTCAACAGAATTTATAAAACTGCTAAGTAAAAAATCAGCTCTTGACTGTCAAAATAAATTGACTGTGACAATATTTCCTTGTTCGATTACTGTGACTGATACCTATAGTTATCTTTGTCCAAGTCACAACTTATTGAGCCTCCTGCCTTGGAGGTAATTCGGTATTCATTTAGAAATTATAAGAATCCTATACTTTATTCTATTTTCCCCCAGAAACTTGAAGAGCTTGATATTGATGAAAAGAGAGCCATCAACAAGCGGAAACAAATGATCCTGGATGGCAAGGTTAGAAATAAAGTAATTTCTTTTTACATTTTTATTTGTAGTTTTTCAACTGTCTACAGTTCTAGATTTCTGTGACTGAATTTCTTTTTTGGGGGCAGGACCCAGATGAGGAGGAAAGGAAAAAATACAAATTGCTGAAGAAAACAAGGTCACAACGACACGAAATGGAACAGGCCTCCACATCCACAGCTGCTTTACCATGAAATCCCCAATGTCATCTATCTCTGCTGTACGCTCCCTCACTGACCTGGCCTACATACGAGTACAGGAAAGTCGACGTTGCCATTGAAATAGGCAAAGATTGTGTAGCACCACGCACAGTACGTAGTAGGCAAGCCTTCAAAGCTATGATGGACGGCAACAAACTGTGAGAAAAACATGGATCGAACACCCAGTGCTGGGTCGGCATGATCATGACAACCGTACACAGCACAAATAGTCGCCATTATGCCATTGGATAAGAATTCATGTCTAGTATTATACATTGCAGGGCGTGGTTTCTAACCAAATGCTTGCCTGTTGCAATGTTGGCCAATCACAGAGAAACTAGATGGTCAAGTGATACTTCGATGTCATACATTACAGCCTTATAAAGCACGAAGTATACCGGTATGTGTGTGCATGTATGGGAGTTCACAAGTTGATCGTGCATTTTGTATGTGAAAGCCTGTTACTCAAAAGTATTGAATTTATTTGCAATTTGACAATAATCCAGTTCTGGCAGTGTGGACTGGTTCTCACCACCGTTTTTGGTAATGTTTAGACCGGAAACCAGTCTACTTGCAGGGTGGATCGGTTTGTGAGCAAAACCACCACCAATAAAAGCCTTTTCAGAAGGTTGCAAATGCCTTGATTAAGAGTAAAAAGGAAATTGAAAAAATAAAACACAAGTTAAAAATTAAATATTGGACACGTTACTGAAGGGGTTCTTCATTTTACTTTTCAGAATTTTTGGTATAGAATAATTAAGATTTTAACAAAAAACATTTTCTGAAAATACACTGATGTACGATTAACACTACGGTCTCAGTACGGGTTAAAAAAGTAACTTAATCAGGTTTTGTCATCTTCATCTGAATATTACAATACATTGTACACTCAACCAAAAAAGAAAGTCCCCCTTCCAATACTTTTTTGTCTAACTCAAAAACTACTGAGCACCTCTTGCTCAAATAAAGACTAATCAGTACAGAAATTCCTTAGCAATCCAGCCATACTCTTTATTTGGCCCAAAACAGTGATAATGGGTCGTATGTATAAAAACTAGTAAATGCTAGGAAGTTTAAGCAAAAAGTAAAAGCATTTACTTTAGAGTACAAGCATTAAGGAAAAGCAAATGCTTGATTTCGTATGAATAAAAGATTTCCTTTACTGTTCAGCATTTACTAGACAACAGGTAGCAAATGCTTCTTACTGTTGGATTGTTTTCATGGACGAATGATTGCCCACAATAGGGTTTCTTTTATGTGTACGAACTGCCGCACACACACAGGTTTACAGGTGGTGTAATAGTCCAAATCAAGGTGATGCATACAGTACATGTAGTAGTACATACATTTTGATCCTCAAATCCAGCAAAAATGATGACACTTTTCGACTGTTGCAGAATACAAAAAGTATACTTTCATCATTCATGAAAATTGTAAAGGTCCACAGTGTCCTGTGTAAACGTCACAATTGCATAAAAATCACAGACTTGTTAAAGTGGGTAAAATCATACTAACATTCGATACACAAAGAGTTTTGCTTATTGAAATATAAAAGAAAAATAATAGTGTGCAAAGATTGGTGACATAATAAACTAAACAAATGATTTCATTTTGTTCAGTCCCCAGGGTGCCGTTGGATAAAATGTATCCTTAATCCTTCTGTGCCGCACTGAAGTTACGCTAACACTTCTCATATCGTGAACAACTAAATGCGAAATTATCGTTTCTAATTCTAGTAATAAAATGCATAAAAAAGTATTTAAATTGCGCATAGTGTTAGTCAAAATATAGTGTATGGTATTATATGTAGTTTATTAACGTTTTGTGTCAATTTTAGGGCGATTAATATTAATAAATGCAGCAGTTTTTGCGCAGAAGTATTTGCTTTATATTTTTAAGGTTGCCCGAACCCAGCCTTGAAAAATGACAAGTAAATGCTTGAAATCTGAAGCATTTACTCCTTTTTATTCATACGAAATGAAGTAAACACTTCTAGTCTAGCGAAAGCTAGCAAGTAAAAAGTAAATACTTTTAGCTTTCAGCAAATGCTTTCCAGTAAAAGCATTTGCTTCATTTTTATTCATACAAATGCAAGTAAATGCTTACAAATGGGTAGTAAAAGTAAATGCTAGTTTTTATACATACGACCCATTGTGTACGAATTCATGCAATTTATAACAAATGATTTGTATACGTGCAAGTTGTGGTTCACACTCACCTTGCACGTATACAAAAGTGCAACTTTTTTTCCGGTACCATTTGTCATAAATTGCATAATTTTGTACACATTATTACTGTTTTGGGCCAAACAAAGAGTATGGCTGGATTGCTAAGGAATATCTGTACTGATCAGTTGTTATTTGAGCAAGATTTGCCCAGTAGTTTTTGAGTTAGACAAAAAAGTATTAAGGGGGGACTTTCTTTTTTTGGTTGAGTGTATTAGCATGAAGCAATAGTCAAAGATAAATGACATTAAGATTAATGTGCAGTCAATTTTTCTAATGTTTAACCTAATCACATTTTATTTCCATCTGAATATTATATTACATGTATGTTATGAACAGTTGAGTTGAATTTGAATTGACACCCTCTAGAATCTGACTTAGCTCCTATTTTGATTGAATCACCCACATGACCTGTGGTTTTAGTTGTCAAAAGATTGCAAATGAAACTGCTTACATTTTAGAGGTACATGTATTCAACTCTCTATTAACTATGACTTCTGGCGCTTACTCAAGCCTGGCCCAAGTAACCGAGCTGCTGAGCCAGTTATTCGAGAAAGTATCACATAATGTAATGTGCCAGTTGTGGGAAGTTCAAAAACGAAAATTTGTATCCAAATAACTCTAAGACAATGGGCGGAAATTTGACACATTGGGTACGTTCGAGCGTGTTACTCTTGCTACTCCAAAGTGCAGGAAAATGTTGCGTGCGCATTACTCTCAGTGCAGGAGTATACTCCCGGTATGATGGAGAGTATACTCTTGCTGACCTGCGGGTCGTACTCCTGCCGTTCGGGTGCTCAGGAGTATACTTGTGTTAACATGAGTAGCACGCTCGAACGCACCCATTGTGTGTCTAAAGCAGCATGGCTTCAGTGAAGTATGTCACCTTCAATATATTAAAAACCAACCACTTTAAAAGGGGGCTTCGATATTTAACGTTTATTATTCATTATGGCCACGTACCCGAGATCATTTGTTTACTCTCATGTATTGCGCATGTCACTTGTCGAGTGACCAGAGATCATTTACATATGCAACTTTTCCTGATTTAGAGGCACGAGTAAGGGGGAGTAATCGAACACGCTCATTATGTCTGAGAACAGTACTTTGTAAGTATTTTTAAGGTAATAAATATCCATGCACTTTAGAACATGTAAGTGTTGTTTGAGCCAAGTTTGATTACAAATTAGTTTTCTAAATGTTGAAAATGCCTCCCGGAATGTTTCTTTTACAAAGGCTATGTAATTTAGGATAGAACAAAGAAGACATAAATCAGAAGAAACAAAATATGACCCAAAAAACAAATGTAATAAAGGCTTTTCCACAACAGATAAATATATGTTCTCAAATTCAGGTTTCTGGTGACTGAAGTCTTCTGTCATATGTCCCAAGTACCATGATGCAGATTCTCGGATACTGACGCAGTATTGCAGCATTCTAGAATAATGCTATACCTCATATATATACCTCATATATACCTCATGTCGGCTGCTAGTTTTGCCATAATTTAACAAAACCTAGTTTTTTCAACTTCCAATAACTTTGGGAACTAACATAGCTCAGTAAAATCTGGACTTTTCCAGTTGACCCGGCTTTGCCTCGTGAACTGGAAAAGTCCAGATTTAACCTTGCGATAATATTCCTCCTATTTCACAATTTAAGACCACTCAATATTTGCATACTGATAAATATACCAATCCAGTGAATCCACACTTGGCTCATTGGGAATGCACTAAGGCATTGTGGAGGCACATGTGTTGATGCCCACATGCGCAGGATGCAGGGCCTAATGATCACTCAATGGTTAATCCCATACACCTACTACTCAATCAACCATAGTAGGGCTAGTGGTTTGGCTTTGCTTGGAACCTTGCACGGAGCCGGTCTTAAATAGAGGATGAGACGATTCCTTCCCTCCACTAGTTTTAGGGGTCACCTTGGGCAAGAGATAGTACCCTCTATGCCTCCAATGCCAAGGAAATATATGTAGTGAAATTGTTTCCAGTAAGACAATGGATTTAGATGCAGGCAGGCATATCTATGTCCTTGTTCCATCCATTTCTGCAGCCATTCAATGAATTGGTGATATGGCTGATCTTTAGTTGTCTCTCTCAATAATGAGGACTTATTATGGATCCAAAAGGGCTACCATTATACCCTAAAGTTGGGCACATTTATCTTTTCACATATTTCATCAAGTGGTCTTGCCAAACCTCAGTATTGAAGAACTTTGAATTCACAAAGTTGAGACTGGCACAGTTACCCCAATTAAAAAAGAAAAAAAAGGGGAAGGGGAATAGAAGTGTTAGGAAATTGGGCTTAAAATTAGACCAGAGTTCAAGTTCAAAGACATCCCCAAATTTACATGTAAGAAAATATTTGACATTAACATAAAACAACCATAATCTATTCTTTTGAGGGACGTCTTTGAACTTGTTCAAGTCCCACACTTAAGGCAACCCTTTGTAACTTTGTGAATTTGAAGCTCATCAATGCTGAGGTTTGGCAAGCCTTCTTGATAAAAAGGTAAAAGTGCGCAACTTTGGGGTAAGATTTTGGATCTTTCATATCTTCTGATAATTATCTAGTCACCTTTATGCTTTAGAAAATGTTGAATTAAGAATACATCAATTGAAACCCCAAACTATGTATGTGTATACTTATATGGCACGGCGGCCCTATATTAGGTAGCTTTCAAAAAAATTCAGGTGTCACCCTTTCTAAATATGCTTTGTATGGCCCATAGAGTCTACATGCGGAATTTGGCGCTTTGGACCAGTTGGTAATGATTCCACCCACCTTACTAATTCTTGTGGAGACGGGGATTTATCCTGGTCTTTTGTTTTCTTTTGATAACAAACAGGTTGAACATATTAGCTGGCATATTAACACAAACGTAAAGCCTACAAACTATACAGTAGTCTCGGAATGGTTTTTTTAGGGGTGGATTAGGGGAGTCACATATGTACATGTAGTTAAAATATAAGCAATGACATTTTCAGCTGATGTGGCGTGATTTTTCCCCCCGCAAAGTAGATGCAGCTTCCTCATGTTCCCCTCTGTCCTCATATAAAGTAGGATCCATCCTCTGGCCCAATGTATCCCACTGCTATAAGTACAACATCAACAAGTGTCCAGACACCCAGCCCACCAAAACTGAAGAGCTTGCCAAGGCCCTCCCGCCAGTAGCCTAGGTAGAACCTGTCTGCTCCAAAACCTCCTAATGTAATGCTGGAAAATAACAATAACAAGACAACACAATGTATGTTAATAAGGGAATAAACGGGTTCCTGGACAGTTTTAAACAAGTACGTTAAAACTGGCTATGGGGCTGGACATGGACAGTGGCTCGAGCTGAAGGCGAGGGCCATTATCAGCGACCACAGGCCCTTCCACGGTTTTAAATGTACTTGTTCATAAATTCCTTTTGGGCAAAACGTCAAAACAATTCAAAAATCACAATTTTCCAACAATTTGGTTCAAAACTTGTACCTCACATTTTGTGAAACACACCTCTGGCCATGTAAAGTATATGGTGTGTGCCTCATTTGCTTATTGCTAAAAAGCTTCTTTTAGGCCAAAAAAAAAATGTCTCCGGTTTCTGGTATGGAGCTTGCCCCAAAAGTGGTGCGGCGACGCGGCTTTTTTTTTTTTTTTACCTGTTTTTTTTTTTTTTTTGGCTTCAAATGTCGGCTGATGACTGCAAATGGTGCCCGACTAAACTTAGTGCAAATATATGGGAGTCCAGAGAGGCCACATAAAGCTTATTCTCGATCATAGCCCCATCTAAAAACACGTTAAAATTGTGCAGCAGCAGGATTCCAGTCAAACCAGTGAGTTTGGCGGTTTTGAGACATCATCTTGTATTGAAAAAAAAACCTTTTTCATTTTGCCGACGCGCATGGCTACGGCGACGTGCGCGCATACCAGAAACCGGAGACTTTTTTTTTTGGCCTTATGGAGATAGCAAATGTGCGGAGCGTATTGCGATTGTGGCTTAGAATGCAGCGGTACAGGAAATAAATGTTTAAAGCCCAGCCAGTGTTTTATCGGTGATAGAAACCCACCCACGTGATGGGCTCACTATGACAAGAAGAAACAACCCCCCCCCCCAAAAAAAAACCCACAAAAATAAATATAATTTGTAATACAGGATATGTGTGTTGTTTCGGTTTGCGGTAACACCATGTGGTAATAACTACTGCTTAGAAGATATTTAGTTCCGAAAAGAACTTGTCCTGCTTCAACCTTCGCTATGTAGTTTTTGTTTTGATAAGAACAGTCCTGCTTTAAGTTCTCCTGACGATGACTAGAGCAGGCTAGTCGAAACGTTGAGACCAAACAGTGGGCGATTTGGGATAAAATAATCCAGAGGACCTAAGCCAAGTTTTCCGGTATGGAATGCCAAACGTACACATTTATGATGCCAGTGAATTAAGGTTATTTGATAATGTCATTAATCAATTATAGGCTATCAGCTTCCGTCAAAAAATTGGGCCACCGGTTTCAAATGGCTGAAAAGAGCAATGTCCATTGCAATTTTTGGCAAGGTACATGTATACACATCTAGAATTTAAAAAATGTGTGATAGCTTTGTAGTGTGAGCGGTGGCAGTTTTTTGGATGTTATCACTTTTACTTTTCTTTTTCAAAATGGCCGCCAATATGCTTGAACCGGATTAATTATATGTGGAAACATGTTTTGGCTGCCATTTAAAAAAAAGGTGATGGCACACAAAAAGCTGCCACTGCTGCAATGCTTTCACATATTTTCCAACTACAGGGGTGCATACCTTGCCAAAAACCACAATGACCATTATTCCCCTCATTTGATACTGACCAATCCCCCAGGCTGATGGCCTTTTATGCTATATTGGTATTGTTGTTTCCGTTTTGTTTTGTTCACTTTGTTTTTTTTTTTTCACCAAGAAATGGTGATCTAAAATGGGCCAGCATGCACGATCATCTTGATGGGCTTGAACTGGTGCCGGTACGTCTACTGGAATTTGGATTTAGAATGTATATATTTTTTTATAGGCTTTTCCGCAGAGTTGCGGAAAAGCCTTTGTTTTTGTTCTGATCTGATCTTTTTCTTTCTTCTTCTTCTTGTTCTACTCCAAAAATGTCATAGACTTTGTACATGTCTTTTGTCGGTGCCACTTTTGGCATTAATCTTTGTCCTTCATCATTCAAAGTTACCATAGGCATAGTCCCTATAGCAAGGTTGCGTCCCGAAGAGTGACGTCAAAGTGACGTCATAGTGACGTCATAGTGATGTCATCATGGGTCACATGACGTCATCTTAAATGTGCAAATTTAACAGCCCTATATCTAGAGAACTGTATTAAAGTACGATCAGGATGAAATTTGGTATGTAGGTAGACCAGGTCAACGGGCTGTGTTATAGGTGAAAATTGAGGTGACGTCATCATGACCTCATCATGTGATTTTATACATATTTTTTTAAATTTTGAGGCTGTTTCAAACAGATATAGACCTCTTGTTTATTTATTTATTTAGTAAACTTATTATAATTGTTGGGAGGGGGAACCTGTCTAGCACCTGGGCAAGTTATCAACAATGCACCTTCAAAGTCATCCCCAGTTGGATGTTGAGAGCAGTCATTCAAAGCCTCTTTATTGACTTTTGCATTTCGGAGAAAGTATTGTTTTGGTCTTGTGTCGATGATGCCTTGGATATTGCTCTCTACCGACCTGACGAGTGGCTGTGGGGAAGGCCAGGGGTACAGGTCCGTTTTGGGGCAGTCTACCGCCTGGCGCGCAGGGTCACACACTTATACAAAACTCTCCTTTAGTTTACAAGAAAACAAAACTTCCAAAGGATCCTGTGCAACTCCAGCCAGGAAATCCATATCGTAGGTGCGCTGTATTTTGTCCTTGGGCACTTTGTTGCCTCCATGGTACACCTGTCGTGTAGTAGTCTCCATCACGCGGTTGACTCTACCCATCATGGCACTGATGAGACCCTCATCCGAATAAGGTGCTCCGACTGAATCACAATCGGTCTTCATCAACCTGCATATTAAGCGACCTTCTCCCTGTGATGTTGGACCTGGTGAGGTATGTTGCTGTGTCGACTTCTTTGCCTTTAGGTGTCTCAAGGTGGGAAGAACTCAAGTTTCTTTACTATATTACAACATTTACAATTTATTTACAAATAATCATAGTTACACATTCACAGGAGATATATTTCCTCCAAAATCGTATTAAATTTCTGATGATAGATTAAATCAATCAACTGAAGTAATTCCTCTTTAGACAAAATCAGTTCTCTATTATTTATAGGAAATTATTAAAGTATTTTCAAGGGTTTTTGTTTCTTCTCAATTCACAAATTTTCAAGAGTTCCTCTTTCAATCTTACAATTACCAACCACTTTTTTGAATTTTTAAATTGAAAAAAAAAGTATCTTCTTAGAACTTCTGGTTCTTAATAAAAAAAATAAGTAAATGATACAAGACTCAAATATTGATGGTGGTGTTGCCAGGTACTGGTGGTGTCAGGTTTTGTTGCACATTATGCATACATCTGATGGAGGTTCTATGCCCCCGGCTTCTGCCAGAAATAAAGCAAGTTTGATCCTCTAATAACAATTTCAATAGTCACTTTCTAGGCGAAAAGATGCTACTGTGAGTAAATTGGAGTTATAATAAACTTAAGTGAAATAACCAGAAAATTAAACTTACGAGTTCTCTTCAGAAATGGTGTCTTGATCTCGCAGGTTGGGTATCTGTGCCACTGCTACTCAATGTGCCAGGCAATCTTGGCTACGCCAAAGCTAAAAATTGCAGATTGGCAACGGTCTGCCTTGACGACTTTCGTCAAGCTTTACTTTTTCTTGTTGAAAAAACAACTGGCTCCAACACCTGGATAATGTGTTGGCTGAAGCGCAGACTTTGCAACAGATCAAAATTGGTGAAGTGGCTACCCCCAGCAAGGTTCTCTCTCTCTATCTCAAGCACACTCAACACTCAATAAAAAAGTACTTCCCTTAACAACTATCGAAGTGGCTTTCCTAGAAACCTACACATAACCCTCTTATGTAATACATGTATCATGAATACCTAACCTCATTTATAACAATGTCTTGTAACTGAAATAAAGAAACATAGTCCGGGTGTGTGCAGCCTGGTGCATGCTGCTAGCTTTATTGTCATCTGCATGCTGCATACTAACTTAACTACTCCTACAGAAGTAAAGAAACTATTTAAAGACCGTCACTGAACATAAGAACAACATGTGAAAAACAGCTTAAAGGAATGGAAGAACAACTCATGGCCAAAATAAAAGCTGAAGGGGAGGAAAAATGGAATAGTCCTGGTAAGTTAACTTTAGGAAACAACTATTTTCCTTAGAGGTAAGTTAAAACAAATAGGGGAAAAAGGTAAGTAAGAAAATAAGGAACATCTGAGACAGTGTCTTGTCTCCATCTCTATACAAGTAGGTGTCCTTAACTTCCCTGATCCGGACTGCCTGTCCCAGTAGCAGCCTGTCTAGGTGCAGTGGTGTTGACAGGATTGGGATGTTCTCTCCCCCCTTAGCAGAGGTTTCCTGACCATCGCGTTGTTTGGCCTCATCCCTCATCATTTTTATCATCCCTCGTGGCTTCCCTCTCGGCGGCATGACTGGCTCCTCATGGCTGTGGGGTTCCTCTAGATCCATCATCAGCGGAAGGGAAGGCGACAGTGTTATCTCTGGGAGCTCTCCACCGGCGTCTGAAGAGTAGAGCTCAGCCTTGGCTCATCAGGCTCATCGCAAACACTGCTACTGCTTGGTGCCTACTCCTCCTCAGGTGCATGTGAAACTGTCGATGGTGCCTTCTTCTCTTTGCGACGCTTCCTAGTCACCTCTTCTTCATCTTTCTTCTCCCGGCTACGCTTCTTTGTAGCGGCCGTAGGTCCACTTTCGCTCCGTCCAGCAGAACGCGACTTGATCTCTGGTTGTGAACCTGGTTCCTCCCGTTTACCCTTAGGTGACTTTTTGTCCTCTAGGCGATGCCTTTCTACCTCGCTCCTGGTATGCTCCTCACGCCTCCTGTCCTCATAGGACTCAGTTTTGATCCCATTCACCTCAGCCAGGCAAGACGGATGACAATCTTAATAATGCATCAGAAGATAACCCCGCTGATTGTTCTTGTGTGAACACTGCCGGCACCATTAAAACACTCGTCAGATGACGGTCCAGACTCCTCCAATGTAGGAACACACTGTGGCATTTCGGACAGTCTATTGTCTTCGTAGTAGGTCCAGTGGAGTCCTCTTCGCTGGTGAGTTTCGACTCATATTTTCCTCCTGACAATGATGGAAAGAAATGAATCTCGTTAGTTTCTCATGGCTAGTTAAAGAAATGGCTCGGGCATTCTGTAGCACGCCCACACACACATTCTGTTCAACGCTCAGGTTACCCTCACTGCCTGGCCTGTATAGGTTCCTGCCCCCGGCTGCCCCTGCGTACTCATCACTGCACTTCACCCGTTCTCCATTTACCGTGAGCTCAAGTGTACCTAAGTTGAGTGACCCGCACGTTGGGTACAAAAAACCCATACCCAGGATGCCATCCATAGACTATAAGTTTCCGAAGATTGAGTACACTGGATGTGTGTTTCTTCCCACCTGTAACTTCACCCAGGCGTTACCTAACGCCACTATCCAGGAACCATCAGCATTTTTAATGCACGAATCCTCATTAGAAAGATGTGGCCTATTCTCAGGTGAGATCTTGTGGTAGAGAGTAGATGACAGAAAAGAGTATGTTGCCCCGGTGTCCACCAGAAGCTTCGCCTGCTGTCCCCTCACCACTGCTGGTACAAACATGCCCCTTTTCACTTTTTCTTCTGTTGCAATCGAATTGGTAATTACATGATCCTTATCTACTAGATTGGCTCGTGGACGATGGTCTTGTTGCCCTCTTCTCCTCCCAGCTGTCCCTCGGGCATTGGGGTCAGCTGCAAGCCGTTTCCCGACCCGTGTCTCTTTGCTGGTGGCCATTTGCAGTCACGAGAGAAATATCCTTTCCTCTTGCACCTAAAGCATACAATGTCCTCTCTAGGTCGTCTCCTATAAGATTTACTCAGAACGCCTTCTGTCATCTTTGGTTTGTCGTTCCCTACACCTGTAGGTCTCCCTTGCACCAGGTTAGCCACCCACACTTTCGTCTCTTCTTGAGCTTTTTGTATGGCCTCTGCCGTCTGTTTCTGGCTATTTCCTACGAAATCCTTCAGCTTTTCCACCGAAGAGTCATTTTGTCCTTCCAGTACTCGTGCTTGTTTTGGGTTGCGACTGGGTCTTTGTTGCTCCAACTTGAGGAAACTCTCTGTCGCCATTGCTGCCCTTACAGCCTCATCAAGTGTCTTTGGCTGTGCCCGGAAAATTCCTTCACGAATGGCCCGGTCCTCTATTTCATCCGAAAAGTGACCTCTTGCTAGGCGATCCTTCCCTTCGTCTGCTATATCAGGATATGCCAGTGTGGCCAACTCCCTGATTGACTGACCTAGCTCCCTCAGTATCTCTTTAGGCCCTGTCCTTCACGAATGGCCCGGTCCTCTATTTCATCCGAAAAGTGACCTCTTGCTAGGCGATCCTTCCCTTCGTCTGCTATATCAGGATATGCCAGTGTGGCCAACTCCCTGATTGACTGACCTAGCTCCCTCAGTATCTCTTTAGGCCCTGTCGTCTGCAACACAGCTCCATCAAGTGGTTTTCCGACGATTGGCCTGGTCCGAATCTCCTCTCCAGCCTGTCTTTCAATTCTTTGTGTGCCATTGCTTGACTACCATCAGGTCTGTTTAGCACCTTTACCGCTATCCCCTGCAAGCTCGCAGCCAAGAAAACTTTAGCATGTTCGTCCGTCCACCCATTAGCAAGTTTGCACGCTTCAAAATGCTGCAAAAAGTCCCTCCATGCAGTCTTGCCTTTGTACCTATCTGGTACGATGTTGGGCCGCTTCAACCCTGCAGTCGAATGACCTTCTTTCTTCACTTCCACTACCAGCTCTCGCCTATCTAGGCTGGAGATGTCCTTGCCTGAAACTTGCTTCACTAGCTCTGATGCTCTCCCGGTTGCATCCACCAAGAAATTTCTCTCCATTGACCACCCTTTTACTATGTCAGCATTACTCTTGATTTCTTGATGGGACGCTTCTACCGATGTCGAAGATGTGACTGGTGTATTTGTAGGTACCAGTAATGAAGACGATAGTGTAGGATACCTGGTTCTGGGTTTTGGCGTAGGTCTGCACCTTGGCATAGGTGTTGACGATGATATCAGGCTACTTGATGCATCTCTAACAGTGTCAAGGTATCCGAAACTCGTTGATGGTAACTCCACTTGCGCACCTGCCTTTGCATCCACCTGCAGACTTTTAAGTCGCACCCTTCTCGTCTCCAGTTTGTCTAGCTGTTCATGGAGTTGACCCAATTTTGTCCAGAGCTCTCAGTCTCAACTTCTACGCATTGTTGCTCCTCCGCGTACTGGGAAGTTTCAGCCACGTCCTCGGTCGCTCGCAGTTCCTCTTTAAGTCCTGGTCTAGGTTGGTTTGCTAGTTTCTTGTCCATGACGCTTATCCGGGTGACTCGTTCCTAGGTAGGTGATTGTTTGCTTGTAGTTTGTGATGGGATTTGAGTTGTGTAATCCTGGCGCCTATCCCACTTCTGACACCATTTGTGGTGGTCTTGTGTCGACAATGCCTTGGATATTGCTCTCTGCCGACCCGACGAGCGGCTGTAGGGAAGGCCAGGGGAACAGGTTCGTTTTAGGGCAGTCTACCGCCAGGGGTGCAGTGCACACACTCTTTCACGCTCTCACGCAAACCTCACGAACACACTCGGGGAAGGGTTAACGTCCAATGAATTGATCCGACACTCAGGTACTTAGGGCTTCACTGCTTTATTATAACCACTTGAAGACCCAATAAGGTGCGTCCTACTTAGGTGTGTCCTACTTAGGTGTGTCCTGCCCGGGTGTAAGAATTGGCCCCTTCCCAATAATCGTCAAGAACTTAACTAGAATGCTTCCCGTACCAATCAGATTTCCTAATCCCTGCACTCACAGGAACTAAACCAGTGCTCTTCCTGAGTGAGAGACTGACCACAGCTGTACTGCACACGCTTCAGCAAGTCTCTGAGCGGGAACTGTGCTACGCTTTGCGCCACAACTTACAGCTAGAGCACACAATGACAGCAGCACAATGGAAAAGTGCAATGAAAGAGCACCGTGTGGAAGAGTGCGGTGAAACCCGCGCCAGGTACCAACCAATCACGCAATGCTCGCACTGTACAACAAACAGAAGTCCGCATACCAACCAACTAAACTATGGTGAGCTTTGCGCACCAATATCAACTGTTCTGCAACAGTATTATCGTATTGACTGTGCATATGGTGAGCTTTCTTTACTTGCCAATCTCTCACCCATTCTGTGCAATAAGGTCTCAGGGTCGAATGGCTTAATCAGCGATAATGTAGTAACCAACGGATAACGTATCATCAACCGAGAATGTCACACAAATTGACTGATATTTTATCACTAACCATTGACTAACAAAAATTGAATGATAGGTGTCGTACAATTTTTAACTGATAAGGCCAAAAAAAAATAATACTTCTGCTTCTGGTTACCCGACCGACCCTATTTTTGGGCTGCGACCCTAAAAAATTATCGGCAATTCCAAAAAAGAAAAGAAAAAATGATTCAATAAATAAAGATAAAAGCTTGTTGTCTTTTTTGTCTTCACAAAATACCTCTCAACAACCATTTGCATAAAAAAAATGCTTGTATTTATTTGTTTTCTTACTTACAATTACATTCGCTATTTTTTCCAAAGAAACCTCCGTTATTTTTACAAATTCACTTCGCGATCATCATACCTCGCAATTCCATGTGTCACGGTGACTATAGTATAATCACGTGCGTAGCTCAACTAGCCACGACTGGTTCCCGCCGCGCCGTGCAGGGGCCAATTTAGAAGACAAGATGAAAATGCGGTAACCAGTCTGTCATGGCTATACGATCGCTAGCACTAGCATGGCTAGGCACGTGCACTGTCAGCGTCAACTGGTCGGATTCGACATCGTAAAAATGCCCAGAAAACACCAATGGAGAAAGAAAATTTTTGCAAGTTAATTCACAGAATTGATCTAGATTGTCTGTGTATTTATTTTCCATGTTCAAGAGTTCATTTTTATTTGGAGTGATACATACAGCATGTTTCCCAAAATTTTCAACCATAAAACGAGGTATATCGGCCGTGCGCATCACACACTTCGGAGTTTTTGCCAGCTTCCCGTTTTGACAAGCGCTGTGCATATGATGCGAACGACCTGCATTTTCCATTATTTTTTAAGAATTATCGAACGTAAATATATTGACAATAATTAAGGTAGGTTTTATTCACTTTTTGTGGCCATTTTGTGTATACCTTTCGTAGTGCAATGGAAATAGTTCAGGCTAAAACTTCGCATATAATTGAATACCCCATTCAATCTGCATAAAAAAATATTGGCCAAAAGAAAAAAGAATTTCCGACCGACCAACCCTATTTTTGAAAGGCATGTAATCGAAAGCAGAAATTTTGTTTTTTTCCGGCCTAATGTATCACGTGTTGACGGATAATGTAATAAAATAAAAACCACTAACCAATAACATATACATTTGTACCACAAAACGGATACTTTATCAACCAATAATGTATTAATAATCAACACATAATGTACCAGTGGGGGGAAAGGTGTAAATATTCTTCATTAATTCAAGTCAAATAAGTACCTTTATTAACATCACATTCCAGGTAGCAACAACGTTGCTGCTTATAAAAATGGAACAAGCTTGGCTAGAAATTAAAAAAGATTGTAGGGGTTAATGTAACATTCATGACAACTTCGTTTATATTTACACAATCCTAATCTATAATCCTAACCAACATTATACATTTGTAGTTTTCCCATGCGGATTGGGATAATATGGATGTAAAGAATGGTCATAAATTTCAAATTGGTATCCCGGCACGTTGAGTTAGTATGTCAAGAAGTCTACATGTATCTATACCAGGTACTTATGTAAAAGTATACAGATGACAACCACAGAACATGCAGCTTCCAGGTGGGTCTAGTTAGAATCAAAAAAGGCAGATGAGGACGAAACAAAATTAAGGAAATCCCAGACCCTGTAAACGCGGTATTGGATGAAAGAGTCATGCCCTATCTGTAATATTTGACCAAATGTTTCTGTTTTTAAAATTTTCTCCTAATTTTTGACGTTTTGGCGGCCATTTTGAAAAAGAACCAACAATCCTCATATTTTGCATGGGTGGACTTTCTAGAGTTTAGTTTTACAGGAACATTATAGAAATGCACTGTGAAAACAGAAACTCTGTTGCACTTTGCTGACTCCCAGACAGTTTTATTGCACTATAGGTTGCGTGGGCTCAATGCTGCAGGTTGCAGGTTCATGTCTCCAGAATTTGACATTTTTCTTTTTGCCCCCAGAAGCGAATATTCTTTCTAACATTGTGTTAAATCAAGTCCTACTGATTGAAGAAATAAATTTCACACGAACATGCAATACACATGTGAGCCGTCAGCATATCACTGGCAGTGAACCTAATTCATTTATTTGTAAAAGAGGCAAAGTGTCTCCTCAAGCACCCGCTCAAACTGTAAGATCTAGTCAGTTGCAATTCAGTTGTCGATGAGGAAATGTCACAGAGTCATTTCAAACAGCTGGTGTTTGTCCACAGCTAGTGTTGTTGTTCCAACAAACGAACGTGCCAACAAACTGACAGGCCTACTACAGTCCATCAGTTCTCTGTTTCTGACAAATTGCCCCCTTTTGACTGAAAGTTGCTGCATGAGGACATAAATATTTCCAAGATGGAAAACCAATTCTTGCAGTGGGAGAAAGACCAGCTTTCCAGGAGTATTGCAGAACTGGAGGGTTCAACACCCGCCGGTTGATGATAAGAGAGGCACCAGGTCCTATGGAAGCTGCAGTGGGTGAGACCCCGCAGCCCAAGCTGATTGCAGATGCAGCCCCACCATTGGGAGGTCTGGGCCATGTTGCAATGATCAGTCTGTCACCAACTCCGATCTCCCCCTTGGTTGCCCCAAAGACACCCAATAACTTCCCAATCTACTTGTGTGAGAAACCACGCAGCTTCATGCAGTTGATGAAGAAGAGCGCAGTTGATGAAGAAGATAATATTTGATGGCTTTTTTCGGTGGATATAAGAATATATCGCTATGAAAATATTGCACGAGTCGAAGCTCGTGCAATATATTCTTGTATCCACCTTAAAGCCATCCAATAATATATAATTATTATTAGGCCAAAAAAAAAAAAATTGGTCTCTGGTCAGACCAAAGTTCCGGAATTTTGTTTTTGCTTTTTTTTTTTTCAAGCTTGGATTGTACAGACAAGGTGGGGTACTATTTTGCTTTTTTGGTGTCCTCATGTACATTGGTGTCCTCCATAATTTGCCTTGGTGCTCTCGATCATTTGTCTTGGTGCAATTTCCCATTCCTTGGTGCTCTTTGATAAAAAAAATTGAGGAGGTGCGGCAATAGAGGGCGCTGTTGGAGCTACAGCGGAACACTTTGGAAAAAAAAAGATTGACGCGCATGATTAAAATCGACGTGCGCACTGACCAGAGACCGACTTAATTTTTTTTTTTTTTGCCTTACTGTGCAGTTTATTATTCTCGTGTTATGACGTCATGAATATTCAATGAGGCAATATTGTGACTGCCATATCTCAACAATACAATAACAAATGATTCCAGTTCTTTGCACATTTCCTCACATCGCACTTGAAATGCACCTCCTGGAATGTCAAAGTCATGTGACCCTTACTTCCGGTTGTACCGGAAGTGCAAATATTACTGATTACACTTTCAATTTGAATATTTAATATTTTTTTTAAATCATTAAATCATTTTGT
The DNA here is from genome assembly GCF_015706575.1 of Patiria miniata. Taxonomy (NCBI): domain Eukaryota; kingdom Metazoa; phylum Echinodermata; class Asteroidea; order Valvatida; family Asterinidae; genus Patiria; species Patiria miniata. The sequence continues at coordinate 12,386,564 of NW_024037048.1, read as the reverse complement.
ACTGTCCAATAGACAATCAAAAATATTTTGGGAACAGCTCTGTGGTTGTTCACAACCACATCTCTAGTTATTTATTGTACCCTATAGAGAGAATTTGGAATCGAATCGGTTCTCCGTTCGTTACGTTTTCTCCCCTTTCGTGTGTACAACCGCTCATGGATACGGGAGCATAATTCCTGACATCACATCAAAATGGAAAGAGTAAACTTTGAATATTCAACGAAGAATATTCCAGTAGCATCGAGAACAACATACCCCAAGCGCTTAATCGAGAAAATGGAAATGTTCATCAAAAGGATTAGATGGAGATTATTATTCTTTTTGAATCCGGAGCTGAACAAAGACAAGGAGGAGAAAGAGGAAACATACAGATTTAACTCCCAGAATACACCATCAGTCATACCGGAACTGAGAGAATTCGAAGACAATTTGGATAGTCTGATTCAAAACATCGAATTTGAGAAGACCACTAGCCAGTTCCAACGCAAATTGAACGAAGACTTAAATACGATTAGGAACGATGATAAGCTTACCGTCAAGGCTAATGTAAATATGACTATGTAAGGGCGAATGTCACCAAAAAATTCAACAGAAAAGCTACTCCTGAAGGCCCTAGAGTTTGCGGAAAACTACGAGAACATTAGCGACAAAGAGAAAGATATCATCATCCATGCTAACAGACAGTGGTGTTCAATGAACAGGTGCCATGGAAAAAGCGTAATGCAGACAGTAAATTTGATGTCATGATGGGCAGTTTTGACGGGGCGGAGTCGTGCGAGCTGGTCGTAGCAAATATGCTGTCGATCCTGAAATCAAAGTACGGAAATGACGGTCTGGCAGTAGTCGAAGAGACTCCCAGAAAATAGAAAACATCAAGAAGGAAATATGCCAAGTATTCCGGGAAAATGACTTAAAGGTAACGATCGAAGCCAACAGTAAACTTCCTTGACGTCACATTAGACCTGCGAACGGGAGGTACAAGCCATACATGAAACCAGGTAATGTGCCTCTCTATGTACATGTCCAGGCAAACCACCCACCCGCCGTCATCAAACAGATACCAGAGGGAATCAACAACAGTCTCTCCAACATCTCGTCATTCAAGGAGGCATTCGAGAACACTGCCCCGGCCTACCAAGAGGCTCTGCAAAAAAGCGGGCACAAGTATCAGTTGACATACACACCGAGCAATAACTCAAGGAAAAAGACTAGAAAAAGGGAGGTGATATGGTACAACCCGCCATACTACAAGAACGTACGTACCAACATTGGAAAGAAATTCCTTCAGATAATAGACAAATGCTTCCCAAGGAACATTAGCTTCACAAAGTGCTCAACCGGAACACAGTAAAGGTATCGTAGTCAGTCAACAAACAGAAGGTAAAACAAGAGGACGATGTCGGTGGTAGAACATGCAGTTGCCCCTGCAATGCCGAATGCCCGCTGAGCGGGGAGTGCCTCAGCAAGAACATCGTGTACCAGGCCACCGTCACGAGCGAAAGCAGGAAGCATACGTTGGGCTAACATCCACAACCTTCAAGGCGAGACTGGCGAACCACAAGCAGTCATTCAGATCCGAGAGCAAGAGGGCGCAAACAGAGCTAAGTAAACATATATGGGACTTAAAGGACGAAGGGAAAGACTATGAAATCAAATGGGACATTGTTCAGAAAGCACTGCCATACTCTAACGTAAACAAGAGATGCAATTTGTGTAGAGCAGAGAAGTACAATAATCATATGTAGGCCAGAACTACAATCCTGGCCAAATCTCGCTGGGCCCCCAACCCCCCAGCCCCTGGTCAATGTTGTCTCTCATTGCGCAGTGTGTGCTCCATCCCCTGAAGAGAACAGCATTGACCAGGGGAGTGGGGAAGTTGGTGACCGTTGGAGGCTAAGGTTATTTCCAAGTGTCCCAACCATTTTGGCCGGGATTGTCTGAATGTACAGTAGCCTTGATATTGGATTTGGATATTGCGCGTAGTACGCGCTCAAATAATAATACACACACACGCGCGCGCGCTGGTAACATGGTCAATGCACACGATTCACCATGACGGTGCACCATGTCATTTTGGGCCGATATTTTTACAAAATACAGAGTGTGTTCGACGTGAAAGCCGTATTAGGATACACAACAACGTATCATCTTCTTCAATTTGTTTTTAATCCCTCATTTGGACGAAAAATCCATCCAAATCATAGTGTAACCACGGTTCACCACTGTAAATTATAGAAGAAGCAGAGTCACTCAATTCCTTTATATTTTGGTTTGGATGTGTAACCAGGTCGGGTTTCAATACTTACTTTTACCCGACAGGTTCCTTACTCCAGCATTCATTTCATAACTTCTTAATTTCGTGTTTGTGTCATTTTACATGTGAGCAGCCACTGCGATCATGCTTTGTGCCTAGCGCCCTCTCGCGGCCAACTAAACTTTTTTTACAGCGCGCGCCGCCTAGAATTTTGCTAAACTATGCAATGGGCGTAGCGAGCAGGCGAGTTTTGCATTCCACCGCCCTTTGTTTAAGAGAAATAGCTGACATTCCGGGCGTTTCGGTATAGTTTTCTTGAAGGGCTAGCTGCGAAATAACTTTGGATCACCATGGATTTTTCGGCAAATTAATGGAATGAGTGAATACAAACAAATTGACAAGGATCGTATGTTGTTTATGCATCCTAATGAGCCTTTCAAGTTAAATACAAACTGTATTTTGTACAGTTGTTGGCCAAAATGGCATGGTGAACCGTCATGGTGAACCGTTACGATGCACGCAACAATAAAGTCGTGATTTTAAAGAATTCGAACATTTGTATTTTTAATTTCCATTTTTGTATTACTATCAATAATTTTTATCTGGCCTAAATATGTGCTCTTTCATTCATCCTTCGGCCGCCATTTCATATTTTGGAAACGAAACTCAAGAAAACAGCTCCCCAAATGGCATGTCATGCATATTTTGAAAAATGAAAAAAATTCAGACAATCCTGGCCAAATCTCGCTGGGCCCCCAACCCCCCAGTCAATGTTGTCTCTCATTGCGCAGTGTGTGCTCCATCCCCTGAAGAGAACAACATTGACCGGGGGAGTGGGGGAGTTGGTGACCATTGGAGGCTAAGGTTATTTCCAAGTGTCCCAACCATTTTGGCCAGGATTGTAGGTACACTAAACAAGAGAAGCAAAATCATCTCTAAGTGAAGGCATCGAGACAGGTGTGTTCTTAGTTCAGTGACGTAAACTCGTACGTAACGCGCGTTACGCGTAAGCACCCTTGATTCAAAATGAGGGGAGATGCTACTTGTGTTCTATATTCTGTCATTCTGCTGATGAGTGCCTTCGGTACGAAACAGTCTGTCCAGAAGAGAAATATGCCAAAGTCTGATTAACTCATATCCTGAATATATTTATCCTGAATTTATTATTGTTGGTTCCATCCTAAATGGTATAATATCAAGCCTCAATATGAACGCTTACAAACTAACTGATGATGCGGGTGTGCAGCTTCTTTTCTTTTTTTAATAACTTTGATTAGGGGATAGTGGCCAGAAAAAAACATTGGTAAAGAAAAACAAATTTGTAAAGAAGGAAAAAATGTCTCACTTTTATCATTTAACTCAAAATTTTTGATTCACTTTTAAACATGCAATCCCAGCTTCAGATTTGAGAGTGTAGAATATTCTTCCATCATGCACCGCGCCATGCTACATGCTGGTTGCTCAATTGTACATTGAGACTCACACCCTTGCTGATTTATATAGCCCTATTAATCGGACATTCATAAATGCCTCAGACAGTTTACGCATTTCTATTGGTCGAGAACCCGTCACGTGGCCGGTCTTAAACGGATGAAAAAGACATGGCTAGCTGGTCTTAAACGCTTTTCCAGTGTCACATGAAATTTTAGACTCCTATGAAATCCGGTGCCTTTTAACGTTTCTTGCCTGAATGTTCAAATTCCTCCCGTATGCATGCGCAATGTACTACCAGTGAATCAGTATTTCATGGTCCAAAATTCACACTACACCAGCCCAGCTGCGTTTTGTGCGACATCGCGCAGTACGCGCGACACGCACGCCAATGTCCCTATTAGGTAACGAGTTGTGGAGGGGCATTCCATATTATAGTCAGAGGGGTGTTTCGTAAAACATGATGTAAAATTGTTGAACAAAATGGTTGGCAACGTCTAGTTTTTGACATTTTTTTTATTTTGGACCGAAAAGATATTTACGAATGGGAATAAATGTGTGTTCGGTCGGTATTAAACACTCTGTTTAAGACCGGTTTGAGTCTGGATGGGCGATAATTACCCTCGGCTTCGACTCAGGTTATCGCCCATCCAGACTCAAACCGGTCTTAAACAGAGTGTTATAATACCTCCCAAACACACATTTATTCCCTTAATCAAATATTTTGTGCTGAACTTGTTAATAAAACTCCTCCTAACTTGTGGTATACGAATATGGCCTCCGTGCTGTTGACCTGTAACACTACTTTGAATAATTTTATAATACTAATAATTGAACATGGTATGTACTTGTACCTGAGAGTAAGAGCTGTTGACCATCGGTACCCTGAGGTCCAGTTACAACGATTCCTTCTATGAAACTTCCTCTGACCTGCATTGTGTACACATTACATAAGCAATTTATTAGAGTGGGGATTTCTCTAGATCACTGTATTATTCTCTTTTTTTGGACAAATTCTTATCATTTGAATACTAAACTCTATGTTTTACACTGTATATATAATAACATCAGAAAATATAGTACATGTATGTGAAGTAATTGTTTTCTGAATAAGAAAAACAATATGATAGAAAACCAATCAAAGAAGGGGAATGCTCCACAATCATTCCATTCATCATGCACAGAACTGTGTTCATGCACTACCGGTAGATGCTATGCTGCTGTGTGTAACATTCATTTACTCTTGATTCTTAACAAATCAGACTGCTCCGTCCAAATATGGTAGCACAGGTTGTATATAGCTGATTTGGTGTGCAAATAGACATACACAAAAATTGCCAAACATGCCAAACTGTAACACTTTCCCCGGGGCAAAAAGGGGAGTGTGAAACGAGGAGGGGTGAATTCACCCCGGGGTGAGCATCGGAGGGTTGAAAAAGACTCAAGTTTGATGTAATTGCAACAATTCATCTGAAAATATGGTAAATTTTGGTTTGTTTTGGTTCCAGCCCTACACCCATGAGAGATCTGTGGGGGCGACACATTTGGCCTTTTCTCACTAGACCAAATCTCGGGGTGGCCCCGGGGCGACGCGGGAGTGAAAATAAGCCCGTTTCACACTTGAAATGTTCACCCCCCCACGTCACCCCCGAGCCAACCCCGAGATCGCTCATCCCCGGGGCGAGTTCACCCCTGCTCAGGACCAGGGTTGAAAATCTCATCCCCAGGGTGAGACACTTTCCCCGGGGCAAAAAGGGGAGTGTGAAACGAGGAGGGGTGAATTCGCCCCGGGGTGATCATTGGAGGGTTGAAAAAGACTCAGTTTGATGTAATTGCAACAATTCTTCTGAAAATATGGTAAATTGCGAACATACAACAACTTTGCACGCGTAGTGACATTGTTTTCTGGTGCCGGAGATAGGAAATTCATGCTTGCGCACAGTGAGGAAATGTATCAGAGTTTCAATGATACAATGCAATAAAATAAAACATTACAATGGAACCTGTCAAATTAAACTAGATGCTAAAATAATATCTGAATGCTTTTACAAATGCTCCGTTCTTTGGTGGATTATCAGTTTAATGACGTCATGTTTAACGGTCCGTAGCACGCACGATGATCGAAGCACATGTAACAAGTCAGGTGTGTTTACAAACACAAATGCCCCGCAACTGTGACTGTTGCCGTGACATAACATCATTCTTTTAACATCAACTTATTAAATGTACATTGGGTCACATAGAACGTTCATTGACATCATTAGTGTTTTCTGTAGGTTTTATATGAATTAATCCCTATGATCTCAGAATAAATACAAGATTTCTATTGTTTTAGCCACTATGACCTTGACCCTTGACTTTTCGACTTCAAATGCAATAGACTTCTTAGGATTACCAAGAACAATCCACAAACCAAATCTGAAGTTCACATGTGCAGTATTTCTCAAGTTACTGCGCTGACAAAATTTCTTTTGTTTTAGCCACTGTGACCTTGACCCTTGACCTTTCAACCCCAAATGCAAAAGGCTTCTTAGGATTACCAAGAACAATTCACAAACCAAATTTGAGGTTCATATGTTAAGTATTCTCAAGTTATCGCGCTGACAAGATTTGTCCGGACACCCACACCCACCCGCGCACGTGTGTAAACACCAGCAATCGTGGATCTTCACAACTATTACTATTTAATTGTGAAAGTACTTGTAAATTAACTTCGGCGTCTTTGGGAAAGAATCCAAATAATTTTTTTAATGTAATTAGTATAAATGTACGTTAGAATGGCTGAATGCCAGTAAAAAGAAACATTTACCTAAACAAAGGACATCTTGATTGATTGAGCAGTTAACCTTAATCATGGCAGGTGGATTGCTATTTACTCTGCAGTTAGTAGTAGGAGTGCAGGTATGTTCACTGGCATCAGACTGATAGCAGTACCGGCACCCGAACGTTTTCATAAACATGATGTCTCCCTGGGAGGAAAAAAAAATCATTCAGCTCCCAAAACTCAAACGGCAAATGGGTATGGTAACAACATGGTAGGTGAGGAGGACATACAAACAACTTTATAATTAGGGAATAAATAACAAAATGCTGGAATGGTCAAATGATAACGTAAGTTTTCATTCTAGGTGGAAGTAATAAAATCGACGGTGTTTTCACGAAGTGACAAAAACCTCAATATCATGCAAAAAGGTCATCCGGGATAATCGCCTTTGAAGTTAATCATTTTTTCAAAACACCTTTTCAACTAGTTTTTAGTTAAGGATTTATGAAATTCTTGCATTGTCAAGTAACGTATGCTTTGTTCTTTGCTAATTCAAAGTTGTTTATTAGAAGTCTCTATAATTAAACTGTAATTCATTAATAAAGATCAATAAAAGTTTTGTTCACTTCGTAAAAACGGCAAAACGCAGAGGCCACACTATTTTGTCCCATTAAGTTGTACACACTCTTCGTCAATTCGTGAAAACATAAAACGTTCTAAGAAATTGTTACATTTGCGCGTCTGACGTCACTGCAGCGCGCACGCGCCTGTTCTTTATCGACATCGTTCACGGCGTGCGCGCCCAATCACATCCTAACGTGTGTGTAGAGAAATGCATTATTCCTCTGGCCCTGCTAACGAGGTAAGTTTTTGTCACTTCGTGAAAACAGAAAAACACAGATTTTAGGCATTTTGTCAAATGTTTGTTTACGATAATTACAAAAGTAAACAATATTTCGCTTTGAAACTCGGCCAAATTTTTCCTTTTGTCAAGAGCAATAAATTGGCCGGCAAAACTCAAAATTGATTTTTGTCACTTTGTGAAAACATCGTCGAAATATAAAACAGCCCTATTTTAGCTGGTATTTTACAATTAAAGCCCAAGTATACAGGCTTCTGGAAAATTTTGAAAATATAGGCTTCAGCAAAGTTTTTGGGCAATGTGATGAAGTACACCAAGGAGACTAGAAAATCTTTTTGATCAATAAAAACAAACAGCAACTAAATGTATGCTTGTGGACAAACATATGGCTGTTTTGGCAATTTGTTTTATTGTATTTTTATGTCATGTTATAAACTGATAGGGTATACATGTGCAGTAGAAAAATGTTAAGGGCTGTTAAGGTCGAATATGTGATACAAATTGTGCACTTTGTGACTAAAGCATGAAACGTGCATGTTGGTTCTTCATGCCATGAAGAAAATTTTCAGATGTGGAGACATTTCATATTTGACTTCTGGTGACCTTTGAGAGGTCAATGACCTTTATATACACTATTATAATTGTTCTTGAAAACGACACTTTCCTATGACCTCAGTTTATATGTCATAGGTCTTCAGGCCATGGAAAATATGATCGGATGTGAAAAAAAAATCATACTTGACCTCCAGTGACCTTTCAGAGGTCAGTGACCTATACACAGTATAAAGTTATAAGATTTACACTTTAAACCCCAACTTTTTCAAGACCCAACTCTAAAAGTTAGGTGTTCATGCTATGAAAAGCATTTTCATATGAAGGGCATTTCATATCTGACCTCTGGTAACCTTCAAGAGGTCAATGAACTTTGTATGCCCTATTATGGATACTTATAAGATACTATTGAAAACCCCACTTTTTTATGACCTTAGTCTAAAAGTTGGCTCTTCCTGACATGAACAGAATTTTCAGATGTGTGAACATTTATATTGACCCCTGGTGACCTTCATATGGTCAATAAACTTTGCATACCTTATTCGCCGCTATTTATCATATTTAATATTGAAAATGCCACTTTTTAGTGGGCACGTGTGGTCTAGCAGTGGAGCACAGGATTCGTGATCGAGAGGTTGTGGGTTCAAGCTAAGCACCGTCAATACATCGATATATCGATTTTATCGATATTGATTTTATCGATATCGCCGATGTAAGTTATTTGGTAATATCGATATATTGAAAATATCGGATTTTGGAGAAATATCGAAAATATCGAAAATATCGAAACTACGAAAACATCGATATTGAGGAAGGAACTTTATTTAAAAAATACGAAAGTGCATCGTCACATTACCCTAATTTTCGATAAGCCACGGCTAACGTTGGTTCTCAAGCTGAGTGAAAAATGTCCCTGTAGCTTATATTCCGGGCGGCGTATGTGGCGAAATTTGAAGAATAAATTCAGTCACCTATCTCAGTCTCGCATTCAAAATTCGCGTACACTTTGCCTCGAAAATATCACCAAATTTATCCTCCAAAACAGAATTATTTGCTAACTAAACATATGTAGACTAGCACCACGTGCTGATGATATTGCTATGCACGGCAGCGTGTATCCCAGGCCCATCCCATGTAGGCAACGTACGTACGTAATACGGCTGCTAGAACCGCAGGCGGCGTCAGACGGGCCAATCAAAAGACCACGTGATAAACGCTGCTAAAAAATTGGAATCGCACTTATGATCCGGACATGAGGAGTGCCCAGAGCGACAGTGCGATACCAAATTATCCGCAGCATTTATGACGTTTAAAATGCACTGTCACCATGGATATACAGTTGCCTAGCAACACCATGTCAGTAGGAAGTTTGTAGGCCCACTTCATTGCCTTTCCCATACCAGTACTCAAAGCCCCTTGGTTATCAGTTGCAGTTAAATGTATTCTCAATTAACATTGGTCTACAAACTCCACCCTTATTTGCATAATCAAAAATATGCATTGGCCACTCTAAAAAAACATAATTCGTTGATAATATCTAAAATAACAATGATTGATTGAACATTTCAGACTTTATGTGTACAAAATGTAAGTGCAGAATCACTAATGATGACATCTGTTGCACTATCCTGTACATTTTGGTGCAAAAAATGAATTTCACTTTTTGTTACTGTGACTATAGAACTATGATTCATAATGTAATCTTTTCCTTTACTTTGCAGCCGCTGTTGTCATTGGTTGATGACTGATAAATACCACACGAACTTTAAACTAAAGAGTTAGACTTATTGAGTGACTGGAAAGGTGAACTGTATGATATAGATTCCGAAACCTCTTTCGCACAATTTAGCCATGAGATCTGTAAGTTAAGGGTCTGGTGTTGTCATTGCACATCATGGTGACCGTTTTAGCCGATTTTTTGCCAAATTTTGACAGATTTTTTTTTTAAAAACCAGTTTGACAGAAAATTTGACAGAATGGGTTTTTTTGGCAGATTTCTGGCAGAATTCTGCAAAAATGGTTATTTGACAAAAAAACATAGCAAATTGGAAAAAAATGGTAATTTGTTTAAAACAAACCTTCAATCTTTTCAAACAAACCCTTGCATAATGGGACAGGTTGGCTGGTCTATGTGCTGAGGTTCACTGCGAACAAGATTTTGTTGTGGCGCAACCACGTTTTTCTTGAAACTTACGCGATTTCATAAAATCTTTATGTGACTATAGATTGTTTATAATGTAATTTGAACCTTATATAAAGGCAATACTGCAACATCTGCATGTTATTTTAAGTGTTTATAGTGTATTTCGAGTAATTCTGGGGAATTTGGCAGATTTTTGATAAATCTGACAGATTTTTGAAGCGCATTTAGCAGAACTTAGACATGACCTTACGGTCACCCTGTTGCACATCGACCACATCACCCGTCGTGTTTGGGGTTCACGACTTAATACTTCCCCACGCAGATCCGGTGTCAAGCTATGTTTTTTAAGCGAATGAAAGAGTAGATCCCATGCAATTCGCGCCTGTTATAATACCTTGAAAATTAAAATAATAAAATATCAATTTATCGATAATATCGATATAAAAAAAATGATATATCGGTATCGGCCAGAGTACGATATCGACGGTGCCTAGTTCGAGCCCCACCGTGGCCGTGTGTGTTGTGCCCTTGAGTAAGGCGCTTTACCTCAATTACTCCTCTCAACCCAGGTGTTAAATGGGTACCGGCATTATTCAATGCTGGGAAGGTAACAGACTCACTGTGGAGGAGGTGTGGCGATCCCCCCACAGCAGCATATGAGTCTGGCCCAATTGCTAATGAATGAGAGATGGGCACTCCGTTCCTGCGAACACAGGTTCGTCCCCCTATGCCACTTTTTCATGATCCAAGTCTAAATAGTTCAAAACAAGTGTATTTTAAGTATTATTCAACAACATGTCATAAATTCAGACCCCAAGGACAATTTTGTTATGACCTCTGATCTCCATTTCTCTTTTTGAAGGGCAGACAGGGGCGCAACAGAATACAAGAGGTACACTGGACAAGAATCACACTTTAACAGTGACCAGTGGGATTGGTGGTGACCCAAGTCCATCTAGATACCACAGAGTGTAATAAGTACACAAGAGTGACTATCAATAGACATTTGTACATATTACATTGTAAAGAAAGACCAACAGTCTTCTATCCTAGTCGCAACATGTTGCGACTGCCAATTGAAAAAGGGAAATGGAGGTCAGATGTCACCCTAATTTTTTTTTGTGGGATTTGAATTCATTACATGACTGTATAATAATAGGTGCAATACCTTTCTTTTGCAATATAAAAAGGCGTTTTGACAAATAGATATAAAAATAGCGACAAATAAGGTATATAAAGTTCATTGACCTATCAAAGGGTACCAAAGGTCAGATATGATGTCCCCATGTCTGAAAATTATTTTCATGTTACAAAGAGCTGACTTTTAGACTTGAGTCATGAAATAGTTGGGTTTTGAATAATAAATCTTATAGCCTAAATATCTATGAATAGGGCATGCAAAGTTTATTGACCTTTTGAAGGTCACCAGAGGTCACTTATGAAATGCCCTTCATTATGAAAAAAAATCATAGCATGAACACCTGAATTTAGACTTAGTGTTAAAAAGTGGGGGTTTAAAGAGTAAATCATAATAACAATAAATATGTATACAAAGGTCATTGACATCTGGAAGGTCACTAAAGGTCAAATAATGTTTTTGCTTTCACATCTGATCTTTATTTTCATGGCCTGAGGACCTGGGGTGCTGTGGTCCAATGGTTACAGTGTACGACTCGTGTGCCGTGGTACATGGGTTCGAATCCTGACCGTGGGAACATGGTGCTTGTGCTCTTGAGCAAGGCATTTTACCATTATTGCTTCGTCCTTCGGATGGGACGTAAAGCCGTAGGTCCTGTGTGTTGTGTAATACACGTTAAAGAACCCAGTAACACTTATCGCTAAGAGAAGGGCTTTGCCCTGGTGTTTCTGGCAGTGGCTGCAATATGCGCCGCAGCACCTTGTAAACCCTTATAAGGTGCTACATAATGGGTCTCATATTTCTCATCAACTTTATTTACCTGTCTTTAATAATAGACATATCTTCAGCGCCTTGAGTACCTAAAAGTTGGTAGATACGTGCGCTATATAAGACTCCGATATTATTATTATTATTATTATGACATAGACTTTGGTCACAGGAAAGTAGTGTTTTCAAGAACAATTGTTAAAAATTGTGTATGTAAAGGTCATTGACCTCTCAAAGATCACCAGAGGTCAAATATGAAATGTCTCCACATCTGAAAATTTTCTTCGAGGCATGAAGAACCAATGTGCGAAGTTTCATGCTTTAGTCACAAAGTGCACAATCCTATCACTCAACAGCCCCACTACTGTGGGATCAGACCGGAAGTAAGGGTTACATGATTTTGCATGTACATGTATCATCAAAAATGAAGATCCTGGATTATTCTATCAACTCCTGTAAAAAGCAAAATCAGATCTCTCACTGTTGATTTTATATTGATTTTCAAAGATTACAGCTAGAAATCTTTGGTTGCTTGTAATCTGATACTTGATGACGTCATCGTGACGTCATTACCAGAAAGCTTGAGAGCTAAGTTAACTGTGCGATTTGAAGCAAGCATCTGGATTAAATCTCTTGCGGTTTATTTTTCAGCAATTTTTTAAGGTTTAAAGGTATTGTAAATTTGTAATTGTAACTTCCGGTTTGGTGACGTCATCAATCTTTCCCCCCCTCAACTTGTTGTTAGCATGAAGCTGGTTGTATACATCAATTATAAAAATGATTTCAGCAAACATCGCCAAACTCATCAACTCTAACATTTTATGACATCACCGTTATTTTTTTTGTACAGAACAACTTAGCCAGAGCATACATGTATATCGTTGAAAGCAAGTTCACATCTTTTACCAATTTTCAATCATAAGGATCTTCCGCTTTCATCAAGAAGGAATTGTCACATGATTTTGCAAGTAATATCAGAAATGAAGACCCTGGATTATTCTATCAATTCCCGCAAAAGTCATCTCACGGTTGATTTTATAATGATTTTCAAAGATTAAATCTATTAATCTTTAACGTCACCTGAATGCAACGTCATGTGACGGTGACCCATGATGACGTCATCATGACGGCACTTCATTTTTCATCTATAATACATCCTGGTCTAGGTACATACCATTTTTCAACCCAATCGGGTCTGTAGTTCTGTAGATATACCGGTATGCCTTCAAAATATGCGCCTTTACTGTGACGTCACATGACATGAGATGATGTCATCATACAACAATTTTCGACACACATCTGCAGGTGCTGGTCTGAGTGTGTGCCAAGTATAAGGCAATCGGATTGATTTTAGTGGCCAAAGTGCTGCTAAAAAAAACGTGTACAAACACTATGGGCAAAATGACTGGAAAAAAAAATAATAAGGAAAAAAAAAAATACAAATAAAATTTAAAAAAACAAAGGCTGTTTAGGCAAATATGCCGAAACAGCAAATTATTTGAAAGTTGGGTGTCTGGGTATTGATCAGTGTTGTAGTCGAGTGTTTTTTCCCCTAGTACCCAGTACTGCTGAGTAAGTAGATTGTCGAGTAAGAGTACCAGTACTTGTACTTCTGAGTACCAGTACGAGTACTTCAGAGTACGAGTACCAGTACTTGTATAGAGACGACATATATCGTGATTTTCGTCACGAACAAGATACAACTTGGGCACAAAAGTGTCACAAATTCTTCACAGGCCGAAAATTTTTGACAAGTGTTATTAGTATGCAAAATGTGAAGTGATGTCATAATAATGTAATCGGTTGATGTTTTTACGATTTTTTTAAATTAATTTTCAAAAATTTTCAAAAAAGCCTATGTTCTGTTAATTGTACAGACATACGGTACATGTAGTTCTAGGGTTTTTTTCTTTTTTTTTCTAGTGGTTCCACCCCGAATCCCATTGACTTTGTACACGTTTTGTAACCGCATCATTTTGGACCTTAAAACAATCTTGTATTCTAATGAAACCTAACCTATGTTTAGAACCAAAAACAAAAACAGTAAACAAACCATTGACCATTTTGTCGTTTTACAGTTTTGTCAAACGGTATTAAGATAAATACGGTTATTCCATTTTATAAGTTTAGTAAAAATGCATTACAGCATAACAATCAATGATTTCTGTTTTACAGTTTTACACAAACAACTTTAAAAAACAGCAAAACGGACAGTATTGAATGCAGACTGGTTTTTTTTTTTTCAGTGTAGTCATAGTTAACAGTCCGTGGTGCATTTTGTGGCGGTGGGCAAGGGGGTCTCAGGACTGAGGAGGGGGACCATGCCGTGCACGAAAAAGTGTTATCATTGTTTAAGTAATGCGTGGTGTGATTCTTTAATTATGGCGTGACCCTGACCCCCATCTACTGCGATTCACTTGGTGGGGCTTAAAGAGTTCAAGTTGCAAGCAAAATGGCACTGGGAAATTTCAAGGAGGAAATTTCACAATGGATATAGGATGGTAAGACGTATGAAGAAGTTGCAGATATGTTGAAGGAAATTTGAGTTCCACGTGGCTCTTCAATAGCCACTATTCGCAAATTCTGTCATGAGAACGACATAAATAAATATGAGGGCAAAATTCCCAGGCAGTGACTTGATCCCAAAGACACATTAACATTCCAAGGTGCATTGCTTAATTGCCAAACCTGAAGCCAAAAAAAAAAAAAACCAGGTAAAAACAAAAAAAAAGCCGCGTCGCCGCACCACTTTTGGGGCAAGCTCCATACCAGAAACCGGAGACTTTTTTTTTTGGCCTAACCGTTTATCGCTTTTTACAATTAAAAAAACACCAAAAAGGTAATTGTTTTTTTGTGACTTAATACCGTTTGACCGTTTTACAAAAATGTAAAACAACAAAATGGTCAATGGATAGTTTACTGTTTTTGTTTTTGAGGAAATCCAAAACGGTAAAACGAAATAACGGTATGTCCCGGGATTCTTGGCAAGGTTTCAGATTCATGACGTAATCAGATCGGAAGTTACTTCAAGGAGAATTTGAAAACAATCATATTTTAAATTGAATTCTATCATTTGATCCATGTCGTATATCTTCGTAGCCCAAGTAACGATTTCAATTACAATGTTCACCTTTTGCTTCCAAATACTAGTGACGTCATCAAACCGGAAGTTAAATGTTATGAATACATACACTAACTCTTTTTTTTCCATATTTGCATACGTTTTTTAAACTTCAAAGTCAACATTTATCCACTCCGAACTAAATCAGTATTCACTTCCCGTTTTTGAATAATTACGTCATCAAACCAGAAATAACTTGCATGTGTACACAGAATGTTTATGGAAATTTATCACACCGTTAAAGATGTATTTTAAAACAAAATAATTGATAGTGATGGATAGGATTTAATTTTGTGATCCTCTGTTTTTACATAAACATATTCATAACTTAACTCGGCAGTGTTTAATGAAAAAAACTGCCTGCCCGACCACTCTGCGTTTGTAACTAAACAAACGCGAACCTCTAGTTTCTTTTTTTTTCCGGGTTTTCTCCTAAACGGTATATGATATGAACTTGTAACTTCCAACACATATCGACCCTCATTCCGAGTGGTGCATATTACTCTGACGTCATCGAGTGTCAAATTATAAGCGATTTTAGCTAAAAAAAGTGACCAATTACTCTCACCTATAACTCTTGAACAAAATAATCAATGATGTTTGTATTTTGTAATCAGATAGACCATTAACTGACCAACATTTTTTGTTGTGTACGTGAACTGGCTTGACCTTTACTTCCAGGTCTACCGGAAGGTAAAATTCAGGTGAGTTCAAAATGAAGACTTTAGCCTGAAATCGAGACAAAAGAAAATTCCTTCGGAATGGTTTACGGTATGATCATAAAACCTAGTGTGAACTTGTACCATGTTACGAAGATGTTACAAATTTTGTTACGTCATCATGACGTCATCAGGTATCATATTACAAGCAATTTAAAGGGAATATACATCATTTGCTTTTGCTGTAATTTTCAGAAATGGATGGAATTGGGGGGTTGGAAATATATAGCAAATATAGTTACACTGACTTTTTTTGAGGTTTTGGGTTCGATAATGCTATAAAAACCAAGAAAAACAATCATTTTCCTGTAGTCTGGTTCCCTGACTCCATTTAAGAAGAAACAGAGCAGTTTACATATATTGGGGAATTGTAAGGTCAATGAACCAGTCTAGCTAGCTTGTACCCGTTCATAGGTGTGTAATCGATTGCAAACAAGTGCGATGGTCAACTGGGGCCAGTATTTGAAAAAAAGCCAGTGTTTTCCAACGCTGATCGGCCGATCAGCGTTGGAAATTGATACAAAAATACCACTTTTCTTGAAAATGACAGTATACCAGGTGCCATGATTTTACAGGATGCCATACACTGTCATTAACTAACAGTCCAGCAAGGTATTTCAAAATGATTTGGTAGTTTTATTTTTTGATGTTTGCAAATGTTGTATTTTCCCTTTAGGCCAAAAAAAAAAAGTCTCCGGTTTCTGGTATGCGCGCGCGTCGCCGTAGCCATGCGCGTCGGCAAAATGAAAAGTTTTTTTTCAATAAAAGATGATGTCTCAAAACCGCCAAACTCACTAGTTTGACTGGAATCCTGCTGCTGCACAATTTTAACGTGTTTTTAGATGGGGTTATGATCGAGAATAAGCTTTATGTGGCCTCAATAAAAGATGATGTCTCAAAACCGCCAAACTCACTAGTTTGACTGGAATCCTGCTGCTGCACAATTTTAACGTGTTTTTAGATGGGGTTATGATCGAGAATAAGCTTTATGTGGCCTCTCTGGACTCCCAAATATTTGCACTAAGTTTAGTCGGGCACCATTTGCAGTCATCAGCCGACATTTGAAGCAAAAAAAAACAGGTAAAAAAAAAAAAAAGCCGCGTCGCCGCACCACTTTTTGGGCAAGCTCCATACCAGAAACCGGAGACTTTTTTGGGGGGGCCTTAAGGGCAAATTTTGACAAAATAGTTTGTGCTATATCTTTTTTACTAAATAGAGTATCGTGTTCGTTTTTGCGTGAGGTTGTAAATGATGCTTCGGGCAACATTTCTTGTTCCCGGGCACAAAACCGCTTGACACCGGAAGTGCAATACAAATGTAATACAACTTGAAAGCGGAAGCTCTTTACTATAAGCAACTAAAGTGTTTAGAATGGAATACAGGACACCAAAACAGCATTATGACGTCATCATTTGAAAAGGTGCCCTCTGGCGGTACAACAAATGGGGTTTCCTGTTTTTTAATTTAAAAACCATCCGTCCAAATTTAACCAAATTGCCCTTTGTTATGTGTTGTCAGCTACAAGATTTCAAAATTTTAAGATTTCAAAATTATGACGTCATCAGACCGGAAGTTACTGGAAGGAGAATTTGAAAATGATCATTATTTGTTCATTCTATCATTTGATCCCTGTCTTATGACTTTGTTCGAAGCCCAAATAATGATAACCATTACAATGTTGACCTTTGGATCTTTAATGCTGTGATGTCATCAAACCCGAAGTGAGGTGTTAGTAATACATACACTTAAATTGTCCATATTTTCATACGTTATTTTAACTTCATAATGAACATGTGTCCTCTCCGAACTAAATAAGTATTCACTTTCCCTTTTTGAACTAATGACATCATCAAACCAGAATAACTTGTACGTGTACATGAAATGTTTAAATTTTCGTGATACTTTGTTCTGACGTAAAAATATTCATAACTTATTTAACTTGACAGTGTTTCATAAAACAGTTGTCTACCCGACCACTATGCGTTTGTAACAACAAACGCCAAACTTTTTTTTTCTTCTGCTTTTCCGCTTAAAAGCGGAAAAGCTTTTTGTTCTGATTTTGTTATTGCTTTAAAAGCAGAAAAGCATTGCTTTTGTTCTGATTTTTTTGTTCTGATTTTTTGAGTGGTCGGGCACAACCCGATCACTGTCTTTTATTGTTCCGATTAATTTTTTTTTTTCGGTCAATAATTCTCTGCGGGTTTTCTCCTCAACGGTATATGGTATGAACTTGTAACTTTCAACATATATTGACCCTCATCCCTAGTGGTGCATATTACTCTGACGTCATTATGACGTCATCGGGTGTCAAATTACAAGCGATTTTCGTTGAAAAAATGACTTTCTTCTTTCACCTGTAACTCTAGAACGAAACGATCAATAATGTTTCAATCTTGTAATCAGATAGACCATTAGGCCAAAAAAAAAAAGTCTCCGGTTTCTGGTATGCGCGCGCGTCGCCATAGCCATGCGCGTCGGCAAAATGAAAAAGTTTTTTTTTCAATACAAGATGATATCCCAAAACCGCCAAACTCACTGGTTTGACTGGAATCCTGCTGCTGCACAATTTTAACGTGTTTTGAGATGGGATTATGATCGAGAATAAGCTTTATGGGTCATTCCATGTCAGACCAACGCACTTTTTTACCTCATGTCTTCCGATTTTGATTAAAATTGCTGTGCTTGTAGGTCCTAATGAGCAATGAATACACACCAATTTTTAGCCCGATCCGACCTACCATGTGGTCAGGGCAGAAGCCACAAAAAATGGCATTTTTAGAGTAAAATACCACCCTTTTGGTATAAATATGTCAAAACTATGGCAATTTTCATCGAATATACAATGTATGTGAATTTGTTATTAAAATAATGAGGATTGCATGCTCAAAGCACTTCTTTTGTCAAAATTATATTTTGTGAAAAGTAGGTCACATGACCTTTAATATGCTATCGTGACCTTTGACCCATTTTTTGTAATAATGTATCATTCCGAAAATCAACGAAATAAAAATAACTTGCTAGAGCATGTCTTCCTCTATCAGAATCTACTAAACATCAGTTGGGGTCTTCAAAATTTACAACTTTATGACTATTTTTGTACAGTTGGTAGGTTACAAATGAGTCAATTTATAGACTTTACATAAGAAATACACCAACACAACTTACTATTCTGTTTCTAAAGTTACTAAAATATATCTTGGTTTGTGAATTTCTCATTCTGAGGGCTGATGAGGTCTAACCAGACTCATAGTGTAAATTATCAGCAGTGGCGCACCCAGGATTTGGCTTTTGGTGGGGGGGGGGTTCATAAATCGTTTTTTGTTCAAATTTCTGTTAAAGATTGGACCAACAAAAACTAGCCTAAAATCAAACAAACAAATTGACAATGTTGGGGGTATGTTCAAGCCCCCCCCCCCCCCCCCCCCTGGGTGCCACTGATAATTAGTTATCCCACGAACGCGCTTGGAATATGAAATAATGCAATGCTGCTGTGACCCATATGCCACTCGATGCACTACATAATTCCGTGTTCCACGAGTGCAAGTGGGATTTATAACCAATTTATCTTCAAGCAAACTTGATATCAAATGCGTACACGCGGTGAGGATGATATGTACGTGCATACATGTACTGTTTTGGTCCGTTCTGCAGGAAATAACACAACATATGTACACGTACATTTCTAATATCTGGGGTGCAATATAGCTGTGCAATATTAAAATCACACAGTTGTTGCTATAGATGGACTAATCAGGGTCTAGGATTCAAGTTTGCTTGAAGATATACTTAATATTACAATCAAAGTTACCTTTACTCATTCATCACTGTGCTTCTTGAACTTTAATGACTCTCACAGACTTGGCATTTTGTTTCTTTGAGATGAATTTCACCTGGACGTGAGTCCGCTGTACTGGGTGAAGGCCTGGTAACTGTTAGTGGTTAGCACACTTCCGAGTCCAGATATTCTGATTAGACAGTTTCTTTGGAATCAGAAGGTAGAATTTTGTTTTTCCTGGCTTTGTACTTTATACATAAAAATCTAGATTAATTTTAGTAACTTAAGAAACAGAATAGTAAGTTGTGTTGGTGTATTTCTTATGTAAAGTCTATAAATTGACTCATTTGTAACCTACCAACTGTACAAAAGTAGTCATAAAGTTGTAAATTTTGAAGACCCCAACTGATTTTTAGTAGATTCTGATAGAGGAAGACATGCTCTAGCAAGTTATTTTGATTTTGTTGATTTTCGGAATGATACATTATTACAAAAATTTGGTCAAAGGTCACGATAGCATATTAAAGGTCACATGACCTACTTTTCACAAAATATAATTTTGACAAAAGAAGTGCTTTGAGCATGCAATCCTCATTATTTTAATACCAAATCCACATATATTCGATGAAAATTGCCATAGTTTTGACATATTTATACCAAAAGGGTGGTATTTTACTCTAAAAATGCCATTTTTTGTGGCTTCTGCCCTGACCACATGGTAGGTCGGATCGGGCTAAAAATTGGTGTGTATTCATTGCTCATTAGGACCTACAAGCACAGCAATTTTAATCAAAATCGGAAGACATGAGGTAAAAAAGTGCGTTGGTCTGACATGGAATGACCCTTATGTGGCCTCTCTGGACTCCCATATATTTGCACTAAGTTTAGTCGGGCACCATTTGCAGTCATCAGCCGACATTTGAAGCAAAAAAAAAAAAAAAAAAACCAGGTAAAAAAAAAAAAAAAAGCCGCGTCGCCGCACCACTTTTGGGGCAAGCTCCATACCAGAAACCGGAGACTTTTTTTTTTTGGCCTTAGGTGGTTAACATTGTTAACAGAAAATGTTTCAGTCATCGTGACGTCACTCGTTGGCACACGATCCCACTATGGGGTCTTTACATGGGATAAGTTTCATTAGAATACGAGTTTGTTTAAGGTCCAAAATGCTGCGGGGAACAAAACGTGTACAAATTGTATAGGATTTGGGATAGAACTAGAAGAAAAAGAAAAAAAAATCTGAACAAAAACAATGCTTTTCCGCTTTCAAGCGGAAAAGCAATTACCAAAACAGCCATTTGTTTGTCCACAAACATACATCTAGCTAACTTGGGATTTTAATTTTATTGGATTGACTTATTATCTAATAAAGAATTAACAAAAAAGAAAAAAATAGGAATGGTGTGACTAGTGCAAATGTTACTTACTGTACAATTTACACCTGTTTTGGGAACACAAGTCACATTGTCCTCTTGTCCATAGATACATAAGGAATTCAGCTCACAGTCTAGGCAGTCAACACTCAAGTCAGAACATCTCATCCCACTTGAACAACTAGGTACTGCTGTGCTGGATATGACAGGGATCGTTGGCTGTGGTGTAGTGTTAGAAGTGTAAGTGCTGTTACTCATGCCAGTAATGGACTCTGAGGTTGGCCTAGATGGAAGCCTTTCCTGCGTTTGATGTGTAGAAGTGGCATGATACTTGGTTGTTGATTCTCCTGCAGTAAGAATGAGAATGAATCAAAATTTCAGAAGACGCTTTTGTTAGGCATTAGAAACTGTAGTTTTATTGGTCTAGAGTTGTCTCAAGTTATAAAACAAAATTTAAAAAAAAAGACGACCGAATGAAACGCATTGTTCGGAATATGGTTTATCTCAAACGCTTTTTTCGCTGTCACAGCCAGGTGTCTGGCTCAGCGAGTAGGCCATAGCGTTGTTCGTAGCTAGGAACTTGACTGGCTCAGTGTGGCGTGATGACTTACTGTGTGTGGGTCAATGCACGGCCGTTGGGCGATTGTAATATGATATCACGCTGTAGCTAGCTAACTCTGTGTTATTGCATACGTTGTAAAGCCAGGGCCCTGCAGCCCGGGCCGGGGCTATTGTTACGCGCACCCCGTTCTGTGTATGAGCTCCGTGTGTGTGTGTGCGTTCAGCGTTGTGTACAATACAATGGGCTTGCTTTCTAGTGATGTGTGCGCGCTGCTGTCTTCGAAAGAAATGAGACACGTTCCAACGCCGGGGGTGCTAACGGGTCCATCCACCCCTGGGCTACACTGTTCTAGGGTATAATCGTACCTCATTTGGGGCCTTACATTATTCATTTAGTAAGTTTGGGTCCATGCATTCCAATGTGGATGAGGTAATGTCTGAGTCCGTGTGTGTGGTTTCAGAGTGCGTGGTGCCTAATGCCATGGTAATACATAGCTATCATAGATACTACATTCTTCAGCTATCTCATCATCTGTTTCTGTTAGGCATCCATCTTCTTTCTCAAGTTGTGAAACTCCAACTTTCACCTTCTGTTTCTGTCCAACGTAGCTTTAGAAAGCTTTTGGTTTCCTCTTAAATTCCTTCATCAGTCTTTCCTCATAATTAGCTTGCTCTTGTCTGACAATTTTCCTTGTCTTGTTAATCTGCTTCTTGTACTCTTCATAGTCTTTGTACTGTTCTGATTTTCTGTACCTTTCATACAGATTGTATTTTGTCTTAATTGACTTCTTAACTTTGGAACATAGCCATGGTGGCTTGAATCTCTTCTTTGCTTTCTTCCGTGGGACATGGTCTTCTACAGCCCGGTTGTATACTTTGAGAAAACTCCATGACTCCTCGCAGTCAGGATCCTCCATCTCTTTCTCCCACTCCACTTTCTGAATGTCTTGTTTTAACTTGCTGTAGTCTCCTTTGCTGTAGGTTAATTCCGGAAAAAGAGTTGCGAACTCATGAATTTTCAAAGTACATTTTCCACAAGTAATACATTTTTTTTGGAAAGTACACAAACCAAGCTATCTGATCGCTGAGCCATGTCTCTGTACCAAGAACTATGTGAGGGTTCTCACTGGTGACTTTCTCTGCAACTGCATCTTTCTTTCCCCAAAGGCTTTGAAAGTTCACAACCCTAACCCCCTAGGCCCTTGTTGCTTACAACCATCCTCAATCCTCCAAAATGTTTCAACTCCGCCTAAATTTTTCAAAATTGTCAGACAGTCCTGCCTCAAAATGCATTCATCCTCAATCCTCCAAAATCCTCCTCATCCCAAAGCTTTGCACTTGTGTTTAAATGAAGGATAACCAACGCCAAATCCTTCAAAATCATCAGACAGTTCTGCCTCAAAATGCATTCATCCTCAATCCTCCAAAATCCTCTTGTGCTTCATTCACCATTCATCCTCAATCCTCCAAAATCCTCATGTGCTTCAATCGCCATTCATCCTCAATCCTCCAGAATCCTCATTTGATTCAATCACCATTCATCCTCAATCCTCTAGAATCCTCCAAAACCGCCAGGAGGATTTTGGAGGAGTGAGGTGGGTTAGGGTTAAATTAAGAGTTTCACGTGTCCTATCTTACGGGTCTTACAACCCTCGTCTACATCAGCATCGGAATTTCTTTTCTTGGCTTTGGTAGGCTTAGATCTATGTGTATCTCTTCTCTTGTTGGCAAATGGTGACGAAGTCATATGAGGGGAGGAGATATCACTCTCAAGACTGAAATTCGAATCAGAGTCAGTTCCATTGTCACTTGGGCACTCGATGAAAAGGAATTTTCATGGATGAAACTATGAGAAGACCAAAAAATACCAGGACTGATATTTGGGATGCCACATTGGTAGCATGTCCAAGAATAAGATGGATGTTCTTGAAGGACTTTGTACACCTCATCACTCATGTCAATACACAGCTTGTGATACCAACAGTTACACGTGTCGCAGGCAAGAGCTTCCTGGCCCCACTTTGCCGCCTTTTGACAGATTCTGCAGGGGTACTTTGGCTTGTAAGGCCCAGGATTAGGATAAATGTCTCCCGCTAGTGACAACGTGGCATATGTTTGAGCCACAATAGCAAGTTTACAAATCATGGCTAAATTCTTTGATGAAGGGTTGAGTATAATAGTTCCCAGAATGTAGTCTGGTGTGATTACAAAAGCTTCACTGTATCTGGCAGTAATACGTCTGCATGGGTGGTAATTTAGGCCACAGTTTATCAACATTCTAAGATGAACATCAGCAGCAATGCGAAAAACTGTATTGTTCAAGTTTATACAGTCAGGGTTGTTCAGTTGCTGAAGTCTTCCACAAGTCAAGAATGGCAAGAAATACAAAAATAGGGCCCACCTTCATGGTCTTGATATCCTTGAGTATGTTTAGTCAAGTACAATCCCTCTTGGTCATTGTTGGTAGTGCATGGAATTAGTACACAGAAGTAAAATCCCACAAAAATTGTCGTTAAAAATCCACTCGGCTGTCTATTTTTTGTACATGTGGCACGAACAGCGGCAGCCATCTTTAAAATGTCTCACGGCAGGATCACAAAAGACGGTTTAAAAAATGGTAAAAACTCGTTGAAGAGTCCTCCAAGGTTATTAAAAATGTGGATACGCTGGATAAGCAATGTAAAAACGATCAAAATCCACGAAGAATGACAAAAATTGATGCTAAAAACATAATAAAAAAGTTAAAATTCAAGCGAAAATCCCGAGCTCAAGACATACATTGTAACACGTCCACCCTCTTCCACACAGCACAGAACTGAAAAAAGATGTGATGATGGATCAACGACAGTGATTTGACTTCGGTTCGTGTTGTGTGAAAAAAGATACGAGCCGAGAGGCGAGAAAGTTGGTTGCGCGAATATTATAGTCGTGTTCCCTAACGTGGCGCACTTCGAAGCTTACCCGACTTTCCTTGTGTAGTGTTGCCAAACGTCTTTGTTGACTGCAGTGAAATACTAGTACTTTTACCTTATTAATGCTTGCTATTTAACCTCTGTGAACAATTTCGGTTTCATAAAATTTAATCTGAAATTTAAAAACGGTGGCGTCCGGAAATTGGGCACAAATTGGCGGAGTGTTCCCTAACGTGGCGCACTGAAATAAATCTCGGAAAATTCCAAATTAACATTTAAGAATTTCTGTAAACTTGATAAATTCTGATAAACAATTATTATCTCTACTTACATACCCAGCCAGATGTTTGTCAGAAAATTATTTTCATATTTTTCGGGGCATTTTGAAGGGTTCACTTTGCACTTGAAAATAAAATCGGAAAATCACTCCAAAATAAATTTTTCTTCTAACTTGGTTACGGGTAAATAAACTCGCGATTTATGAACAGGAGTGTTTAGAACTTGATGAAATTTCACTTTGTGTGAAATTTCAGTTAAAACTTTTGCTCTAGGTAGGCGCTACAGGCGAAAAATCAAAGTGCGCCACGTTGGGGACCACGCCACGTTAGGGTAGGCCCATCAACAATACAGGGTGTATCAAAAAAAAGTATACACTTAGAGAAATGTATCAAAAAAGGATGTTTTATAATTTTTTCAAAAATCTGTCACTAAATATTGATGGACCAAGGTCTCACGCTTCAATTGCCACCATGTCAATCTTCAGCTGTTCCGCATGAGTGAACACTAGCTATTTATTTTCACCAGATTTCAATTGGCTTGCGCACAAAAGTGAAATGGTTAAAACACAATCAAACACCGTGGTAGGGAAGTTTAGGCATGTGCTTTGTTGCTCACAAATTTTCTTGAAAATTGGATTAACCCTTAGTCCTCCACAGGCCCACCAGGTTTGGACTCAAGTTGCGCCTTCCTCAAAACATTAACAACAGCATGACCTTACAAGTCAATGATTAGGCCTAAGGGTAATCGTCATGAGGGAATGCAACGTTTGCACTTCATGCATGCACGATTCAGTCTTCGACGTGGCCACCATTTCTTTGCACACAGACTTCTGCCCTCCTCAGCATGTCAATGATTTTTGTCATTATCGACCTGGCAGAAGAAATGGACAATTTAGGCATGCCTGGTGGGCGCAAGATAAGGCACCACCGCACAAGAGGAGGATCGTGACTGAATTGTTTGGCGATCGCTTCTTCGCATTAAACCGTCCCGTCGAGTGGCCCCCAAGATCACCCGATCTTACCCCATACTGGACTTTTTCTTGTGAGGCCATGTTAAGTCTAAGGTGTACACCACTCCACCAAGAGACCTGGATGACCTGCAAGAACGTGTTACTGCCGAAGTTGCTGTTGTGAGGCAGGATGCCGCAATGATTAGGTGCGCAGTTTATGACATGCTGAGGAGGGCAGAAGTCTGTGTGCAAAGAAATGGTGGCCACGTCGAAGACTGAATCGTGCATGCATGAAGTGCAAACGTTGCATTCCCTCATGACGATTACCATTAGGCCTAATCATTGACTTGTAAGGTCATGCTGTTGTTAATGTTTTGAGGAAGGCGCAACTTGAGTCCAAACTTGGTGGGCCTGTGGAGGACTAAGAGTTAATCCAATTTTCTTGAAAATTTGTGAGCAACAAAGCACATGCCTAAACTTCCCTACCACGGTGTTTGATTGTGTTTTAACCATTTCACTTTTGTGCGCAAGCCAATTGAAATCTGGTGAAAGTAAATAGCGAGTGTTCACTCATGCGGAACAGCTGAAGATTGACATGGTGGCAATTGAAGCGTAAGACCTTGGTCCATCAATATTTAGTGACAGATTTTTGAAAAATTATAAAACATCCTTTTTTGATACATTTCTCTTAGTGTATACTTTTTTGATACACCCTGTATATTGGGCAGTGCGGATTTGGGGCACCGGACGATACAATAAGATAGTGGATATTTTGCCGGAGGTAATGACGGCAAACTAACGTTTACTAAAGGTTTGCCGGCGGCAATCCATATCAACAGAGGGCGCTGTACTCTTTAAGATAGGGCTGAATTATAAGAGGTATTAAATTCCCACAAAAAGTTGTGTAGCACGTTTGGTGTAGTGGTTAAGCGAAAGCTCTAATGAGCGGGATGACTCGAGTTCGAATCCGATTGCCGCCACGTTTTTAAGGTTTTTTTCCCATCCCCAAAAAATAAGAATATTCTTCTTTTATTATTTTAATATGTCTCAAACATTTTATTGCAGAGTATTACATTTTCTTTTTCAGATTTGTGGCTCTGGAGGATTTTTTTTAAAAGGGAAATAAAGTCCGAAATTATAAAATGGTCTGAATCTAGTCCGAGTAACTTGGACCCAACTTATCGCCTTTTTTAACATTTGGACATGGTCTGGCGATAGTAAGGTCCAAGCTAATACCGAGACCTAGACAACACAGTCCCAAAAACCAACATTTTCCAACAAAAAACATCAGATTTCACCTTCAAAACGGCCTCCAAATTACTAGATATGCCACCTGAGGTACAAGTAGACATCGATAATTAAGATGGTTGTACTGAAGTTTACTTACGATCCGGAAAAAAGTGAAATTTTCCGTTCAATTCTGAAGACCCCCTCTGCCAAGGTTGTCGTTGTTGTGCTCACGTTCAAAACTGCATGATAATGGCGTCTGACCTCGACCTCATGCAAATGTCTGGACGGCGCGCTTGCGCATAATGCACTGCATGCACGGCAGATTCCCCTGCGCCGCGCCGACGACTGTTTCCTGATGTAGAGCGCCAGCCATGCGCCTGGCTAGCCAGCGCGACTCCTAGGCGTGCCGCGAACTTACATAGCACTCTACATCAGGAAACAGTCGTCGGCGCGGCGCAGGGGAATCTGCCGTGCATGCAGTGCATTATGCGCAAGCGCGCCGTCACGACATTTGCATGAGGTCGAGGTCAGACGCCATTATCATGCAGTTTTGAACGTGAGCACAACAACGACAACCTAGGCAGAGGGGGTCTTCAGAATTGAACGGAAAATTTCACTTTTTTCCGGATCGTAAGTAAACTTCAGTACAACCATCTTAATTATCGATGTCTACTTGTACCTCAGGTGGCATATCTAGTAATTTGGAGGCCGTTTTGAAGGTGAAATCTGATGTTTTTTGTTGGAAAATGTTGGTTTTTGGGACTGTGTTGTCTAGGTCTCGGTATTAGCTTGGACCTTACTATCGCCAGACCATGTCCAAATGTTAAAAAAGGCGATAAGTTGGGTCCAAGTTACTCGGACTAGTCTGAATCCCATCTTGTGAATGTGAATACGAGGTTACAACGATAATATTGGCGTGGAGCCAGACTAAAATTTGTCACCGGAAAATGTTTAAGTACAAAAAAAAAATAACTGCGCATGTTCAGTGCATATCCGGCAAACTGACGTTTACTAAAGGTTTGCCGTCTCCGGCGAAATATCCACTGCCATACAATAAAGATAGTGGATATTTTGCCGGAGGTAACGACGGCAAACTAACGTTTACTAAAGGTTTGCCGACGGCAATCCATATCAACAGAGGGCGCTGTACTCTTTAAGATAGGGCTGAATTATCAGATAATGGTGTAGTGGTTAAGCAAAACCTCTAGTGAGCGGGATGACTCGGGTTTTCCCGATCCCCGCCACATCACATTTCAAAGTTTTTTTTCCCATCCCCAAATAAATAAGAATATTCTTCTTTTATTATTTTAACATGTCTCAAACATTTTATTGCAGAGTTAACATTTTCTTTTTCAGATCTGTGGCTCTGGAGGATTTTTTTTAAAAGGGAAATAAAGTACGAAATTATAAAATGGTCTGAATCCCATCTTGTGAATACATGGAATACGAGGTTACATCGATAATACTGGCATGGAGCCAGACTAAAATTTGTCGCCGGAAAATGTTTTAAGTACAAAAAAACAGTAACTGAGCTGCGCATGTTCAGTGCATATCCGGCAAACTAACGTTTACTAAAGGCTTGCCGTCTCCGGCAAAATATCCACTGCCTACAAAAATTAAAACAATCATCACTTGATCATGACATATTTAGCATGTTTAGCCAGGCATAGGGCCTAACTCACCTTGTCCACACACATGTATTGCACATGAATATATGACATACAGTAATACCACTAAGCCATTGCGGGATCCAGTTGATAAGTTGTTGGGCATGTTGGGGCATGGAGGAGTAAGTTTGGGGTTACGATCTGCCATTACCCTGCTGCTATAGTGCTAGGGTGTACTAGCTGCGAATTAGCTGTCGAGCGCAATTTGAGTCCCCGCGCAAGTTTAAACTTGCGCGAGCAAGTTTAAACCTGCGCGCACGCAAGTTTAAACTTGCGCGCTACATAGATTTTCCCCATGCATGCAAAGCCGCTAAACTATTTTTTTTTCCTGGTAAACTCAAGCAGATAATAACATTATTTTTCAAGTAGATTTTTCTCCGATTAATAGCACCACTGTGCTTCGTGAGACAATGCCTTTTTAAAAACTTTTTATTAACTAATGAGGTTGACTGTGTAGAGGATCAGAGATAAGGGGTGGTATAAATTGTTCGCATTACCATGGTAATGCGAACAATTTATGCACTTAATTTTCATCATGATGTGTATTGTTGTTTATGGCTCATTAGGATTTTTGTTTAATACACAACATATTTATTCATTTATTCGAATTAATTAATTAAATTAATAATTTGAATAAATTAATTAAATCATTAATAAGTTTATTTACTTTTTAAAATAATTACCATTTTATGTGCATAGCGTTTTTAAGTTAAAGCATGTAAACATTAATATGAATTATTGAGCCTGAAAATGAAATAGTTGTTGAAGTAACAAATTAAATTAATTAATTAAATTAGTAATGAGTTCATTATTTTTTAAATTATGCATTTTTTAAGTGTACACAGCGCTCGAAACGTTATGCAAAGTATTCTTAAAAACAAAATGAATACCGTCCAATTAATTGCTAAATTAATTAAATTAGTAATTTTTTTAGAATAAGTTCTTTTTTAATTGTCACAGTACATGTAAATTAAAGCATTTAAAAAATAATGTAAATGATTACTATAACGTACGTCAAAACTTGAAGGTATCATAATCATAAAAACAATTGAAGGTATCATAATCATTCTTTTTACGTTAACAACGGGTTACCCCTAAGAAATTATGATTTATTTCAATCAAAGAATATCAATAAAAGGCTAATTAGTTTTACAAGGCAAAAAAACTTGAAGCTGGTCTCCATTATTGAACACTTGAACTTCAGTACACTTTCCAAGCAATTGGCGTGCTTATTGATTGCTTGCCTGGTCCCCTCCCCGACCCCGCGCCCTCAGAAAACTTCTCTGATAAGCACTGCTAAATCTCAATGTTTCTTTTCAATTCCCCTCTTTATTTATTTTTTTGTTCATTAATTTATTCCATTATTTATTAATTTATTTCTCCATGTACTCGTGTTTTGAACATTTTTTTTCTTCATCAATGAAAATCCCGCCCGCAAGGTTCTCAAAATTGCGATCGCCTTTGCGCAAGTTGTAACGTGCGCACGCAAATTAAAATGGCGCGGTGTAATTTGCGTGCTTCGGGAGTCCCTCGCGCAAGTTAAAACTTGCGTGGGGACTCAAAATTGCGCTCGACAGCTGTATACAGTATTATACAACACCTGAATAAATCCCCGTCATCTGATTGGTGAATTGTAGATCACGTGACATATTATTATTCGGTATAAATGCACGGTGCGACCATGCGTTATACCCATGCGTTATACCGTTTCACTTTGCGCTTGTTCCATGACGCGGTATTTGCGTGCAAAATGCATGCTGGTGTTCGCGTTCAGCGTAGCGCGTATTGTTCCAAAGAGCCAGCGCTACAGCGTTGGGTTCAAACAGTTTCGTGAAGGGGTAGTTCAACATCTTTAAAATCAAAATAAATTGTAGTTTATAATTTACCAATCAAATGACGAGAATTTATTCTGGTGTTGTATAAAACAAATAACGAATGTTTTACGTTCGTGCGATGGTAAGAATAATTTCATTCGGTGACAGATTGAATGTTCTATTCCACTCGGCTTCGCCTCGTGGAATAGAACATTCAATCTGTCACCTCATGAAATTATTCTTACCGTCGCACTCACAAACATTCGTTATTTGTAAACTGTTATCACACTCACAGCGAAAAGGTTACGTTAGGGCCGGTGTCACATAAAAATCCGACTCCTTTTTTTTCCCCGGAGGACTGGGAACTAGTCTGGGAAGTGCTTTGTTTAGGCTAGACAAGTTACAAGTCCCTGTATATGTATCATATGCATGCCACGAAAACCCCCCGATATCCAGAAGTTGCCAAAATTGCTCCTTTGACAAGATAGAATCCAGCTCTGCAGCGTAATGTTGGGGGTGGGTGTGAACAATTAATTGGTGGCAATTTAAATGGGAAATAGCATTAGCGTTATGGGATGGGATGTCACAGTATTCATTCCCATTTTAGCCTTGGTCAAGGCTGGTCAAGGCGCTAGTTGTTATTCATCCGGCCGTAACGCGGTAAACGATATCTTCGCTAGCGCTATGCATGCAGTCATATGTCTATGCATGCAGTGCATTAAAAATACAGCGCGAACATCGACCTCTCGCGGCCACTATTTTTATGCAGATCAGTTGGACCCAATCTAGCGCCTAATTGGTTCAATCGTCCATTTGAGGTTTTGGGGGTGGTGCTCATTATGTTAATAGCCTTAGCTGACCTTAAATGTCGTTTATTATTGGTCGATCGTTGCATGGAAACTTGCATAGTGAAACGTGGCACCATACATAATCCATACACATACACGTTGTGTGTCTCTGCACACGGCACCAATGCACAAAAACTGTGGTTCCTGTCTTCCTGTCACGTCCGCAAAAGGCGAATAGCTGCAAATATTTTGATGACGTCCGGATTTACCAAGGTGTGATTGGACACTCCACATATTAGCCCCGCCTACACTTATCTGTATTCGCATACGAGGTCGTGCGCTAGAAATCCAGCGAAAAATAAAGACGCTTGCCGACGATTGAACCAAGGCGCCAGATTGGATCCAACTGATTTGCATAGAATGGTGGCCGCGTGAGGTCGCTGTTCGCGCTTTATTTTTAATGCACCACATGCATAGCGCTAGCAAGGATATCGTTTACCGCGCTACGGCCGGGATGAATAACAACTAGCGCCTTGACCAAGGCTATCTCATTCTTCACATTCTTCATTCTTACGTTTCCCCCCCCCCCCCCCCCCCCGCTTTTATTATCCCAAAAATCAGAATTCTTTCCAATACACTATTATTATGTCTCTTATTTTTTCCCGTCCCCCCCCCCCCAATACGCGTATACTTTCATATCCACTCTACTTTTCAGCGTTAAGTAAGTGACCTTGCGTTGCAACAGTATAATTATTAAGCATCAGTGAACGAGGATGCAGCTAGACTTGCCAAGCGCAGCCGGTGCTTGGCATCGACAAGACCGTTATCTTGTCGCGCATTCTTAAGAATGTGCGCTCAATCTGGAAAAGTTATTTTTGCGAAGATTGCGCAAGGATCCAGTTGCGCAATCATAAGAATGTGTATGCGTATTCTTAAGAATGCGTGATTTTCAAGAAAGCGCACAACAGAGACAAGCATGCAACACACCAAGACTGTACGGTAACCATGTCAATTTACCTGGAAAGAGAAGTGTGACAATAATACCCAAAAACCTTAGGATTATTTAGCCTATAATATAGGCGGACTACTGAAAAATAGCAAGTCGCCATGGCTGGAAATACGAAGAAGAATAAAGGGAAAGGCGACAGCATATTGCAGCAAGAAGACATTCTGCAGGCTGTGGTGTTAGCAGACAGCTTCAACGTGCGGTTTGCGCCAATGACATCGGAGAGGCCGAGGGTGAACTTTACTAAAAATAAAGACTTAAAGTACTACTACTAGGCCTAGTTAGTACTAGCCCCATAAATGTGGCCTATTTACTGGACTGCCTCCGTAAACATAGGCCACACATCCACATGTACAAAAATCGTGTCGACTTTGCCAAATTTTGATTTTCACATTTAGGCTTAGTTTGTAGGATTTTTTTGCTTTAGAAGCATACTCACCCTCATTATAGGCTAGTCAGAAAGTGCTGCCTTTTTCAGATGTCTAATTTTTGTGAAATTTCATGTTGAAATTCTGATACGCAAACGTGTAAAAATGAATCTGGAAATTTCACGAAAAATATACATCTGAAAAAGGCAGCACTTTCTGATTGGCAAAGTCGACACAATTTTTGTACATGTGGATGTGTGGCCTATGTTTACGGAGGCAGTCCAGTAAATAGGCCACATTTATGGGGCTAAGTTAGTACTAGCATACCTCCATAGCCCCATAAATGTAGCCAATTTACTGGACTACCTCCGTAAACATAGGCCACACTTCCAGTTCCACCATGTACAAAAACATGTCGAACTTTAAATTTTGATTTTCACATTTATTTAGGTTTAGTTTGTAGTTTTTTTTGCTTGAGAAGCATACTCACCCTCTTTATACTATAGGATAATAGGCTAATCAAAAAGTGCTGCCTTTTCCGGATGTCTAATTTTTATGAAATTTCATGTTGAAATTTTGATACGCAAACGTGTGCAAACGAATCTGGAAATTTCACGAAAAATAGACATCTGATTCTGAAAAAGGCAGCACTTTCTGATTGGCCTATAATTGGGTGAGTATGCTTCTTAAGCAAAAAACCCTACAAATTAAGCCTAAGTGTGAAAATCAAAATTTGACAAAGTTCGACATGTTTTTGTACACGGTGGATGTGTGGCCTATGTTTACGGAGGTAGTCCAGTAAATTGGCCACATTTATGGGGCTAGTACAGTAGTGGTACAATACTAAACTGCTAAATACTATAGTCCAAGTAACTAGGACTCTACGAATCGCCTTTTTTAACATTTGGACATGGTCGGGCAATAGTTAGTACTAGTAGAGTCCTAGGTAGGCCTACATGCCATATTGTGTTACTAACATGTTTTGTGACCATTTTCACTCGTAGGCCTACCCCCAATCATAATCTTTAGATTTCACCCCCAAAACAGTCTTCAAACTTGTGTAGACCCGTGAACGTGGCTTGTAAACAACGCCACACTCTTGTACCATTTCGAACCAAGCGAAAACTGAACATTGCTTTACAGTGTGATAAGTACTCACATATCAAGCTTTCTTAAACATGTTGAAATCTGCTTTTACGCCAAATCTGGCATTTAAAGGAAATTCGAGGTAAAATCTGGCAAGATCTCGACGTCCTGCAACCTCCTCCTGATGCATGTGATTTACCATGTGATAAATGCTGCGGACAATTTGGTATCGCACTGACGCTCCGGGCATTCCTTATGTCCGGATCATAAGTGCGATTCCAACATATTAGCTGCGTTTATCACATGGTGTCGTGATTGGCCAATCTGACGCCGCCTATCATGTGCGCCACATGAAGCAGACAGGTAGCTCGGAGGGCTCCGAAAATTTCATCGAAATGACACATCCTGAACACGCGGGAAGGCAAATTTAGATTTCTAGGTGAGTACTTAACATGTATACAAAATTATGTATTGTCAGGTTCGAAATGACACAACAGCGTGGCTTTGTATACAATGCCACGTTCACGGGTCTACAAATGGTGGTGATTAGGTTTATGTTTACATACCTTTGGGAAGAAAAGAGAAATTTCACCTTCAATTTGGGAAACATCCTTGTCACAAATGCCTTGTTTGAAGGCTGCCATTTTGAATTCAGGAAAAGTAGACATGTGCATGGCTCTGGCTAGACTGTTTCCTGGCAAGCATCAGACAGACCAATCACAGGAACTTTGATTTGCTAAACAGTGAGTAAAGTTGGCCTGATCTTCTTTTGCATCATTTTGAGCACTTAAGGTCCCAGTCTGGGGGTGTACCATGTTCTTTTTTAAGAACAATTTACCAGCATTTTTCCACCGTTTTAAAATTAAAAATATTAATCTTTATGAAGTCCGAAACATTCCCTTGTTCAAAACGAAGTTCTTCACCATCACAATATATTTTTTTTAAAAGAATCTATTCAAGAAATGATGTAAAACTAAAACAAAAAGGGTAAAACACCCCCAACACAACGGTATCAATGGATGATCCGAAATATCATTGCGAAATGCAGCCACGTGATGCGCCACCGGCGCTACTTAAACATTACGAATCCAAGTTGTAATGCTTGGAATAAATACATTTAAACAGAAAAAACACGTACACTGAAAATATATCTTCCAGTTTTGTAAAGACCAGTCTATGTGCAAATATGTATTTATAGTGAGCACAAGATTTTTCGGGGCGGTAAAACACTTGCGGTAGATGTGGCCAAACCAGGCTCTTACCAGTATTTACGTCTTTGCTGTATATCCTACACAAACTAATAATAATAATGACAAATATTCTGAGACAATGATTTTGAAAGATGGTTCTCAAATTTTTTTAAATTTTTATTGCCCTGGCTTCACGCAGGACGGGGATATTGCGATCGCGTATGCCTTCTGTGTGTCCGTGTATGGGTGTGTACAAGCATTACACACACATGTACATTCACTGTGTGGACTTCCAACAAAAAAGGGCCACATAAACCAGGTAGCAGCGACGTGTGGACTTGCCCTCGTCCACACAGTGATTCCCCCTCTCACTATCCCTAAAACAAAAGAAATCTTGTCAACGCGATAACTTGAGAAATATTTTACTGAGGAACTTGAAATTTGGTTTGTGGGTTGTAATTGGTAGTCTTAAAGGGAAGATACAACATTTGCAAACATAAAAAAAAGAAATGATCAAATTATCATGCAATACCTTACTGAATAGTTAGGGATTGACAGTCTAAAGCCGGCCTCAGGTCGACCTTGTGACGACACAGATCAGTCGGCGACTGACTTTTCAGGATCAGGCTGTGCCTGAGCTATGACCGTCGGGAACATTTCAGTTGCCGATTTTTTGCGATCCGAGTATAACTGTGACGATATTAAGATGATCGGAATAAGTCGGCGCTAAAAAAAATCAAGTCGCAAGAGTAAAAAAATTGCAATCATTTTCAATTGTTTAGCCAATCAGCACCCTACACTGGCGCTCCGCGCGTCAATCACGCAGTGCGCATGCGCGCGCATCAATCACCATATAAGGAGATTGTTTACCTGCTCGCGAGAGGATATTCCATACCATAGCTAGAGGGGTGTTTAAAAAATGAAATGAGAGTGTTCAACAAAATCATTGAAAATGTATAAGTCACATGACTGTCTATGATGTGGAATCATGGTGGATCGTCACGTTGTGGGTAACATGAGCATGGTTGAGATTATTTTGCGTCGGGATGCCGCTTGTTCAAGAGAATCACACGATTTCTCAGTTTTGTGACCTGAGCATTATTTTTCTGCTTGATGCCGACGGTTCCGTCGTGGCGCAAGCAAATCGCGGGTTGACCTGAGGCGGGCTTAAAGCATCCTGTGTAATCGTGGCTCCTGGTGTGCTGACATTTTCAAGAAAACCTGTATTTTTCCAATGTTGGTCGGCCGACCAGCGTTGGCAAAACTGGCTTTTTCAAAAACTGCTCCAAATTTTTCATATTTAGTTATGCTGTTTTTTCTTTGCAATTGATTACACACATGTGAAGGGGTACAAACCTGCTAGAGTGATTCTTTGACCTTACATTACCCCAAAGTCTTTACATTTCTTCGTTTCATCTTAAGTTGGGTCAGGGAACCAGACTACATGTACAAGACTACAAGAACATGATTGGTTTTCTTGTTTTTTTCCAGCATATCCGCCCTGTTCACAAGTACCCCCTCACCGGCAAAGAAAGTACAGTTGGGGGTGACAGTCTGACTGCAATTTTGCTGCGATGCGTGGCCACCACTAGCACTGCGTGTACATACATGTAGTACAACTGAATTCCCTGGTGTATGTGCATCCACACACAAGGAACAGTGCGCGTCAACCGGTGAAATGTCCCGCCCATGGGAAGTCATTGCTAGGTGAAAAGCTGCCCTCTTTCGTTGGCGGGCATGGGACCCATACAAGCCTAAAACGTGAAACAAGTCAGTTAAACAATATATTCGCTATAACATACTAATCCTCCAAATCCATTTTTTTCTAAAAAATGCAGCAAAAGCAAATGTTTTACATTCCCTTTAACATGTTTAAGAAGCCTTTTGCTTTTGGGGCCGACAGGTCAAAGGTCAAGGTCACTCTTGCTAAAACAATAGAAATCTTGTCAATGCAATATTTGAGAAATACTTTACTTAGGAACTTGAAATTTAGTTTGTGGGTTGTTCTTGAGAGTCTTAAGAAGCCTGTTGCTTTTGGGGCCGACAGGTCAAAGGTCAAGGTCACTATTGTTAAAACAATAGAAATCTTCCATTTTGGTTAGGGACACTGACTTTATAAAACTGCCAGCATGCCAGGGGGATTCGCAAGTCTCACTTACAGTATTTTTAAAAATAACGACAACTGTTTTTTTTTTAATACAATGTTCAAAGACACAACAATGAAACAGACATGCTAGACAAGAGAGATAAACATGTAAGTACATGTACAGTTTTTATGCCCCGCGGCGAAGCCGAAGGGGCATACTGTTTCCGCCTTGTCCTTCCGTGGGTGGTTGGGTGGGTGTGTGGGTGTGTGTGTGGGTGGGTGGGTGTGTTCCTGTATTGTATTACGCTCGAGGACAGACAAAAAAAGGAGCACAAAGGGGCCATTCATCCTCGAACGACGGTGCCTATTGTCCTCGAACGCAGGTTTGTGCACTAAGTCTATGGGAAAGGTTTAGATCAGGGAACAAAGGAAAACACAAAGCAAATCCTCGGAAGCATAGCAGAAAACGACTGTGTGTGGGTGTGTGTGTCCGGACAAATCTTGTCAGCGTGATAACTTGAGAAATACTTTACATATGAACTTCAAATTTGGTTTGTGGATTGTCCTTGGCAATTCTAAGAAGCCATTTGCATTTGGGGCCAAAAGGTCAAGGGTCAAGGTCACAGTGGCTGAAACAATAGAAATTTTGTCAGCGCGATAACTTGAGAAATACTTTACATATGAACTTCAAATTTGGTTTGTGGATTGTCCTTGGTAATCCTAAGAAGCCTTTTGCATTTGGGGCTGAAAGGTCAAGGGTCAAGGTCACAGTGGCTGAAACAATAGAAATTTTGTCAGCGCGATAACTTGAGAAATACTTTACATATGAATTTCAAATTTGGTTTGTGGATTGTCCTTGGCAATCCTAAGAAGCCTATCGCATTGGGGGTCAAAAGGTCAAGGGTCAAGGTCACAGTGGCTAAAACAATAGAAATCTTGTATTTATTCTGAGATCATAGGGATTAGGGATTAATTCATATAAAACCTACAGAAGACACTAATGCTGTCAATGAACGTTCCATTTGAGCAAGGTACATTTGATGTTAGATGTTAGAGTGGTGTTATGTCATGGAAACAGTCACGGTTGCGGGGCATTTGTGTTTGTAAACACACCTGACTTGTTTTTATTTACAGTGGTTTTAATAGTTTGTAGCACGGTTTTTCAAGAATGAAAAACACTGCAATAGGTTTCACTTTCAATAGACTTGAACTTGCATTAACAAAATGTCTAAACAGCCATGTGTTAAAGGGATACTACGTCCTGGATTATACCCAATCGGGCTACAAAACACGTTTTGAAAGAGATGATGTTAATCGAAAAGAACTTTAAAAGTAGGATATGAACATCCACACAACTATCCTTTAATCATTGGGCGCTTTTGTGTTATTCTTGTATTAATCATGCGAGAATGAATTTGGGGTCCAATCTTTTGCGGATGTTTGAGAAACCACTTTATTTGCGCATTGGTATAGTGCTGCGTGTAATATCTATGCAACACACACAACGTGTATCGTACATTGTATGAAAACGACTGGAAAAATGTATGTGTTCTCCATCGTGTCTGATGTAAAAAAACATTTTTTTTTCTTTTCTTGGGAACAGTAAGACATTAGGTTGGTTTCCTTTCAACCAGATGTTTGAAATAGGATAAGTAAACAATCCAAAACATGAAATTTTCGGGGATTTCAGGACCTAGCGCCCCTTTAAACATAAGTCTAGTTTGCGGTTGTTTGCTGGTTTTTCTTCTTCAGGCTCCTGAAGTTTTCATCGTGCATGGCACTTTGGCACTAAAATCAATCAGACTGTCTTTAAACATGTACATGTACTTGACACACACTTAGACCAGCACCTGCAGATGTGCACCGAACATTGACGTCATCACGAGTCACGTGACGTCACAATAGAGGTGCATATTTTGAAGGCCTATATACATGTAACTTCAGAACTACAGTTCCGATCGGGTTGAAAGTTGATATGTACCTAGACCGGGATGTGTTATAGATGAAAATTGAAGTGATGTTATAATAACGTCATCACATGATATATTTCGTCATTTTAAAAGTGCATATTAGCCTCATTCAAATCTGAACTACGTAAAACGTTCATTCAGTAATAATATTTCTGCAAATAATTATTTGTGTATTTGCCGCTGTCTTCTCTGATTATACAAATCTAGATATGTGCTGATCTACGGAGTGAACAAACTTGGTTGCCATAATAATACGAAGATAATAAGAAGCCGGATGGGAATTTCCCCGTGTTTTCTCCCAAAAGGGTTTTCGCGGGGTTTTGGCCCCTCCCGTAATCAGCGAGTATAGTTACAGCAATATTGTTTTTGTTTTTGTTTTTGTTTTTCTTCTTTTTTTGATGTTACAAGATAGATCCAAATTGTTCGTGTTCACTGAATCAACTTTATAGTAAAGCATTCATACTGTACATGTAGTTATAATAGTTTTAAAATATATTGTATTTATAATATTTGCTTAACACCTATGCATTATTCAAATAATGTTTTATCTCACTGTATTGAATTTTATTGTATTTGTAATGTATTGTATAATTATACATGTTTGTAGTCATTGTTTATTGTATGCAGGGCCCCAATGGAAACCAGTTTTAAACTGTTTGGGCATACCCTGGGTAAAGAAATGGAATAAATAAATAAATAAATAAATATTTGGAAGGCCTATATCTATAGAACTGCAGGTTCGATTGGGTTGAAAGTTAGTTTGTACTTAGACCCAGGAGATGTTAAAGATGAAAAATGAAGTCATGTCATGTGACGTCAAATTAAAGATACTTACATGTATGTTGAAGGCCTCTACAGAGCTACAGGCCTGATTGGGTTGAAACTTGGTTTGTACCTAGACCGGGATGTGTTATAAATAAAAATTGATGATGACATCATCACATGTCATGTGACGTCACATTAAACGTGCATATTTTTCTAAGGCCTATCAGCAACACTGTTTGTCTGATTTGGTTGTAATTTTGGTTCGTACATGTACCTACGCTGGATCCATGTGTTAAAGTAAAAAAATTAAGTTTGGTGACGTCATGGAATGTTACGAGACGTCACATTAAATGTGCATTTAATGCCTTTTGTCACTGACGCAACATTGATGTTGCATTTTAACAGTGTGCTATCTTCAGAAATATACAGCTGATCACTCTGCAACATGTATGTCTTTTTAAATGAAATAAATGTCGAAACAGCCATGTGTTTGTCCACAAACATAAATCTAGTTTGTTTTGTTATGCTGTTTTGGCAAATTTGTTGCTTTGAGACTTTGAATAGTTAAATATGACAACATTATCTCTATGCAGGGGCGTAGCACGGTCATTTTTATTGGGGGGGGTAAACATTTCTTGAAAAGGGCTCTTCCACATCCTCACTGAAATGTAGACACTTTTTTTTCTCCAGACACTTGGCCTCCAGAAAATGGGGGGGGGGGGGGCTATATCATCCGTCTATGGGGGTGCTGTTCTGAACCGACGATTATGCTTACTAATGGACAATATATCGTGCTTTCAGGGCAATACATGCACAAAATAAAAAGGCACCCTAAGGCCAAAAAAAAAAAGTCTCCGGTTTCTGGTATGCGCACGCGTCGCCGTAGCCATGCGCGTTGGCAAAATGAAAAAGTTTTTTTTTCAATGAAAGATGATGTCTCAAAACCGCCAAACTCACTGGTTTGACTGGAATCCTGCTGCTGCACAATTTTAACGTGTTTTTAGATGGGGTTATGATCGAGAATAAGCTTTATGTGGCCTCTCTGGACTCCCATATATTTGCACTAAGTTTAGTCGGGCACCATTTGCAGTCATCAGCCGACATTTGACGCAAAAAAGTCAGGTAAAAAAAAAAAGCCGCGTCGCCGCACCACTTTTTGGGCAAGCTCCATACCAGAAACCGGAGACTTTTTTTTTGGCCTAAACGGCCGATGGCACAAAAAAGTTCATGACTACAGGGCACTTGTTCAGCAAAAACAGGCACTTGTTAGCAAAAGAAGGGCACTCTTTACAAATATTGGGAGGTGGGGGGTTAAGTGCTGGTGAAAAAGGGGCATTTACAAAATATTGGGGGGTCAAACCCCCCCCCCCAAAAAAAATGCCAAACAGTATCAGTGTGGACAAACAAAAACAAGATCCATTGTTAGCATTAAACAAGAATTGAATGACATGGGTTACACTCTGTGGGAATTAGTAGTATATGTACAGTACTGTTGTGACGGGATTTGAGTACCTTTTTGTTTAAATGGTGACGCGCCAAACAATAAATACCGGCTCGATGAAAAGTACTACTTCTGAAATCTGAATGTTGGGATCTCTGCATTGTACAAATGTATGTTTGCAGCATAGCATCAACACTAGCATGTGCCTAGCTATAGGGAGCCAACAAATGTGTCAGAGTGTTACCAATTTTAGTCGGGACTGGATGAACCACAGATGGGACCGTCCCAACTATAGATGGGACCTACACGTACCTTTATTTGATTGGTGTGGTACCAACTATGGATGGACATGTGCCACATACATTGTATGTATGGAACCAACAGTTATGTTGGAGCTGGCTTTTACAAACTTTACTTGAGACAAGGTGAACCACATATTGGATCAGCCCAACTACAGATTTGACCAATCTTTATCAGACTGATAGAGGGAACCTACAGACAGAAAACAGAATGTTCTTATCTTTTGGCCCAACTATCAGCCTATATGTAGTTGAGATATGACAGGTACAATAGGTCGCTGTCTATCAAACAAGGAAGGACTGGGTTTGGAGGTGAAGAGAAGCTTTTTATTTTCTCTTGCCTAAGGCCAAAAAAAAAAAGTCTCCGGTTTCTGGTATGGAGCTTGCCCAAAAAGTGGTGCGGCGACGCGGCTTTTTTTTTTTTTTTACCTGATTTTTTTGCTTCAAATGTCGGCTGATGACTGCAAATGGTGCCCGACTAAACTTAGTGCAAATATATGGGAGTCCAGAGAGGCCACATAAAGCTTACTCTGGACCATAACCCAATCTAAAAAAAAATTAAAATTGTGCAGCAGCAGGATTCCAGTCAAACCAGTGAGTTTAGCGGTTTTGAGACATCTTTCATTTAAAAAAAATCTTTTTCATTTTGCCGACGCGCATGGCTATGGCGACGCGCGCGCATACCAGAAACCAGAGACTTTTGGGGGGGGGGGGGCCTAATGATGACTAGCTAAAGGGAAAAGGTGACTGAGATGACTCTTGCATACCACTTCATGTGTAAGTAATCAATCAGCGGAACACTGTAAAAATAATATCCGCAATAAGAAGAGAGAATACCTTCACATCAGCCATAGAAGGAAAAAAGAAGCAATTCATCTACGCTGTTGAAAACACTAAGAAAAATTGTTGCAAATTCTATCACTTCCCCAAATGGGGAAAACATTGACAATCCCACCTACCTTGAATTTAAAGCGAATGTACATCATTGGCTTTTGCTGTAATTTTCAGAAATGAACTATTTGAGGGGTTAATACAATAGATCAAATATTGTTGCACTGGCATGTTCAAAGTTTTGTGTTCGAAAGTGCTGGAAAAATTAAGAAAAACATAAATGTTCAAGTAGATTGGTTCCCTGACTCAATAAAAGATGAACTGGATCAATTTGTAGATGATGGAAATTTGTAAGGTAAGGGAACCAGTCTAGCTGGCTTGGAAATTTATACAAAAAAACACTCTTCTTGAAAATGACTTTACACCAGGTGCCACCATTTTACAGGATGCTTTAGACTGTCATTTGCCAACATCCTAGTCTGGTATTTTGTAAAATAAAATTTATAGTTTTGTTTTTTGATGTTTGCAAATGTTGTATGTTCCCTTTAAGAGATGCTGCCTGTCAAAAACTAACTTTGAAAAAACAACTTTTTCAAAATGTGAGGTGAATCCCATTCAGTGACTGTTTTGTGACAATTATCGTACAAAGCTTGTCCATATTGTATAAAATGTTCTTTTACCAAATTGGAGTCCCATCTAAAAAAATGTTAAAGCTCTTCCATTTATAGGCACAGGGAAAGTGCAAAAGAAAATAATGCTACAACATTTCTCAAAATCTTGTACACTTTTCTTTGGAAAGTTCTGACCCTGTGTAACATGTTGAAAGTCAACAAATGATATTCCTTTTTTTTTGTACAGGCTTTGTTTCCATTGGTCAACTGTCCTCTCATTGATTACACACTTGAGTTTCTGGTCAGTGCTGGGGTTCAGGAGATATTTGTCTTTTGCTGTTCTCATGCTGACCAACTTAAAAAACATATCTGGTAAGTACTTATTTGTACATTTTTATGGCTTTTCCCCAGGTTTATCAAAAATTTGAAAACTTTACAGGTGTCATGTTACTCGATCCTCTTCAAACTGTTACTTCATGTGACTAAGTGTTTTGATCACCTCTCATCAGGGCCTCTAAATGGAACCATAAGAACTCCCACTGCATCATCACGCCGATTGTCTCTG
The DNA here is from genome assembly GCF_015706575.1 of Patiria miniata. Taxonomy (NCBI): domain Eukaryota; kingdom Metazoa; phylum Echinodermata; class Asteroidea; order Valvatida; family Asterinidae; genus Patiria; species Patiria miniata. Next base: position 12,343,249 of record NW_024037048.1, on the reverse strand, counting down.
AAGACTGTCACTCTGTTGGGGATGCACTCAGGGAGATTGAACGAAAGTCCATGATCAGATCTCACTTTGTTCTTGTCAGTGGCGACCTGGTGTCCAACATGCTGCTAAAAGACCTGATAGAACAGCACAAGTGAGTAGAACCAGCACATGCACCTGTATGTGTTTAAGGGTTTAGTAAAAGGCAAGGAACTCACTCGTTTTGCTCTGAGCTGCTTATGAATTAAGATCACTGGTTTGTTTTTTTCCCCCACTAATTTGGTAGTTTAACATCATTTCAATAGTAATGCACTTACTATTAATGCCAGCTCCCAGGGCAATGTGCTGAGAAACTTCCAGACTTCTCCAAACTTTATTGTGCATCACACATGTACTGTCTGTGGAACTTTTGAGTTTCACCTCGAAAAGTTATTTTGTTTTGAAAAGCACCCTAGCATGAAAGCTTTTGTCCCATAGGGTTGCAAGTACACACAGTCAAACAGTTTTTTCATTAAGAGAAAAAAGTTGAATTAGTTAAAGAGAAGAGGACATTACATCTTTAAACCTGTGGTACATTTTTTGTATAGTCAACTCCATTAATACAAATCAGCTGGACCTCTCCAAATTGTTTGATAGATGGGTCTTTCCATGAAGTTAGTGAACGTTTTGTGGCTTTCAGACATATTTGTGATGCAATCAAGCTAAATGAGGCGTTTGTCGGGAATTTTTATTTGGAGATACAGGACAAAATAAGACCACTTCATCGCATCACTTCATCACAGTTCTTGGTGTTCCAACTTCCATAATTTTTAACTGAAGGTGGTATCAGCATGCGGTTTTCACAGCAGTAATGCTGAGATTGTGCTCTTTTCAAATTTGTAATAAAAATCTTTTTGACCAGGGTCGACAAACGACTCATGTAGCTTGATCGCATCACATTTGTAGGTTAAGTATTTAAGTAGTCCACAGGCTTGCAACTTTTCCTCGGATCCGCTGATTTCCTTGTTTGTTACTTTTCACGAATGCCATTACAAATTGAAAAACACTGTACAAAGTCTTGTGTGGTTTGGAATTTCCTTGTTTTTTCCCCTAAATTCTCAGTTGCATGCCTGAGTCCATGAGCCAAGAACAGAAATTTGAAATATTGGTATCATCTGAAGGGACTAATTCCTATCATGATTTTTGGGTTTTGTTGGCAGAAAGAAATAGGTAATAAAAAATGGGAATCATAACTTTGAAGCAAAGGCAAAAGGGAGGCCAAGATTGATTAACAACATTTCTCCCAAATCAATCAACGGGTCAATGTGTTACAGCTTTTGGACGCGATGTTCAATCCAGTCTGTATAATGGAGATCAATGGTGACTGCACAGTCATTCGGCAGTTTTATAGTCAACATTTTGCAGCTGATATTTCACTTCAGGGACAAATTACAACTTTGTAACCTCTGTTCTTAAAATGTACTACACTGTAGGTTATAACTTAAACGTTTAATTTGTGATGGAAAATGTTGCTTTGGCTGAACAAAGAAATTGACTGGGGCGGGGTTTCAGAACCTTCGATCTCTGGATAACCGTTCCGTTGCTCTACCAACTGAGCTATCCAGCCCTATGTTGCGGTTTCCCATTTAGTCAATGTCTTTGTTCAATAGGTGCTGGTCAGAAGCCATAAACCCATGCCATGTAGCCAGGGATCATGCCCAAAGTCACGATGCAAGCAACAGGGAGATAAACTAGGTGCATTATAATTATTTTAATAAACATAATTAATAAAAGGAAAACATGGTTCTTTCAGAGCACGATTCAAGGTGGACAAGTCAGCAGTGATAACGTTAGTCTTCAAGCAAGCTTATCCTGGCCATAGGACCCGCAGTGAAGAAGATGACATTGTAGTTGCCACAGATACCACACATCGTATACTGAGCTATCAGAAAATGCATGGAAAGATGAAAGCAAGGTTCCCCCTGGTAAGAAAAAGCAATTATTGTGGTGTTGGTTAGTTTTGTTTTTGGGAATGGTTGGGGTGCATGGTTGATTCTTGTTTCATACTTTCGAGGGGCAACTTTTTAACATGAGTATTATTAAACAGTGCAAAATGCCAACCAACTGTTGATAAATTCAGCTTTTAAAATGTTCAATTTGATAAACTTCAATCTTCATAAAGACACAATGCAGTTGAAAGTATGTGATGAGTGATGAGGGAGCAAAGCCCAAATTGGGAATGAACTTGCTGATGCTAGTTTGGGTCATGATGGTGGCAGACCGATTTATTGGTCATTGAACCAGCAGTGAGGTCATGCAGATTTCTGAAAGACTAGTCGTCAACTTATTTTTGGATTAATATTTCTTATAGTTTGATGTACATGTAACCTGTAAAGTGGACTCTCTTAACTTTGCACATTGTGTTGGGTGATTGGGCAACAACGCATCAAATTCAAACTTTGTATGAACATCAACCACGATGGAGGTGTGCATACAAATTTGACGTCATGATATCCTCATAATGTGTACAAGTTCAAAAAGGTACCGTTTTGTTTCAGTCACCACTCATGAACAAAACAAAGAATGAAGTTCATACTTTGTAATCTGATAGACCATGCCCAGATGAACTTTTATTGTGGTGTGAATTCAAAATACCGAAAGAAACATGGATATTAATACAAATGGAAGTTCTGCCAAACGGTTCAAGGGATGAAGATGTAACCTTGTACAAACATGAACCCTTGTCCAAACATGTGACAAAATTTGTGATGTCTTGACATCATTTTTCTTTTCAAATTGCAATGATTTAACATCAAAATTTAACAAAATACAGGGTGTATCCAAAAAAGGAAACCCAGATGTAAATGTAAGCCATATAAAATGTAATAAATATTTTCAAATAAGTTAAAGATCATGTGAAACACCAATGTGTCCTCTTGATTGTGAGTCTGTGGCCAAGGATGACTGAGCATTCGTTGTTAATCTGTCAAGGGTCAAACCTGCACTGGGCCAAGTTTATGCGAAAGGGTAACTGGTATTCTGGGCATGTGGAACGGCTTAATTTAAAGAAAGGAGACATCCTTTTCTTTAAAACAATTTATTCAATTTAACACAGTCATTTAACCACTCTCATTGTTGAGGTTAACCTCTCATGGCCCAATGCCTTCAACGTGGCCACCACCTCTTTCCACACAATACAAAGCTCTGCACAACGACACATATCGTTTGCAACCTTTGCACGACAAACCAGCCAGCAATCTTAGCCAAGTAAAACTTGGCCCAGTAAGGTTTTGACCCTTGACAGAAAAGCAACGAATGCTCGGTCATCCGTGGCCACAGACACACAATCAAGGTTTCAAGGTTTCAGTGGAAAGAAGACACATTGGTGTTTCACATGATCTTTAACTTGTTTGAAAACATTTATTAGATTTTTATGCCCTGTGGCATAAAAAAAAAAATTTTCATTTTGCCGACGCGCATGGCTACGGCGACGCGCGCGCATATCAGAAACCAGAGCTTTTTTTTTGGCCTTATGCACATTTTGAACTGAATTGAATTTCATACTCTTTCTGTTTTCTTTGCATTTAACATATTTACAACTGAGTTAGACAATGTCAAATAAAACGTTATGTGCCCCATCACCCTGCGTTTGTTACAAAGACAAATGCAAACCTCTAGTTTGATTTTGATTTTTGATTGTATTTTGACGATTTACTGCACACTTCCAGTGCTTTCTTTGAGCAGTTTCAGGCGAGCATTTCCCCCCTGCCAAAAATCTTAACATTTTGCTGCTCCACAAAAAAAAATGGGCAGTTGTGTCTTTTTACATCAACCCACTGAACTTTTCAGTTAACAAGGAAAAGTACATGATTACTGTAAAACATGAATTTTGAAGCAATGTTTTGTCTACCGAGCCATACTGGCCTTTTCTGTTTTCATATTTAGACAGACTGGCAACATTTGATTTTTGACGGACTCTTTGCAAAATCAAAAGTATAAAATGGCGGGCAGATTGGTATAAGAAATTACATTTCAAGTACGTACCAATTTTATATTTGTTGTCTTAAATCAGTACCAGTAGCTGTGAGCACATCCATACAGTTCTCACTGTGGGGAATTCCCTTGTAGTTTTGTAAGCACATGTTGCTGTCTGATCTATTGCGGGTAGTCATTTACTGATTTTTTGCCAACTTCAGATGCTTTAGGACTTGTTCCTCGAGTGACCATCGACCCCTCGCACTGTGTCGCTCCCCAACAGCCCTAATACCCTGGAATAATGCATCTGTTTGGATAGTGCTGTCTGGAACTGGGTCAAGAATATCATGACCATTCCATTGCCCAATGCAGTGTATTTATGTTCCCGTCGGGAAAGCTTGGGATAGGATCATTTGGGACAGGATCACATGTGATTGTGATTCATATGAATTCTGTCTGCAAAGGGCCATCTGTTTTCCTGCTGAAGTCTCGGATAAGACGGTGGTGCTGAAAATACTGCCTGAATGGTTTATAACAGACAGCCAATCAGTGTTGCCAGATCTTGCACTGTCAAATCTTGTAGATGCAGCTTTAAATAAAATTTTCTTTCAAAGTATTGCCCTTTTGATAGAATGTCTGGTTCTTTATTCCATATACATAAAACACTGTATCGAATAAGTACAGTCAAACCTGCCTCGGCGACCCACTGTATACAACAACCACCTGTCTGTAACGACCATTTAAAAATCCCCCACTGAAAAATCCTGTTACTTGTGTAGAATGACCACCTGCTTAACGCGACCAGTGACCGCACATTTTGCTTCCGTAGGAATGCTGAAGTCTGTACAGAACGACCGCAGGCCATGAAACGCGACCGCTGGCCATGAACATGATGAAAAGCAACTGCAAGCCATGAAAAGCGACCGCCGAACGCCCGATTGCTTCTGGTACAATGGTTGATTCCTTACTCAAAAGCCATAAAATTAAGCGGATTAGTGAATCAACCACAGGATTCCCAGGACATTTTCAAGCTTAATCTGGGTCTGCGGTCACATCAACAATGCACCTATTGTCAGTGCAGCAGCTTGGATGGCACAGCTTTCTTGCGCTAGCTCCATTCAACACAATGCGCTAGGCATGTGCATGACCTGTCAGTCTCGTCTACTCACATACTTTTTGTTATCATTAAAATAAATTCAATTAAAATTTGTATACATGTTTTCTGAAGAACCAAAAAACACACAACATACTCAAGTATTTTTGTTTGTCAATTTTATTGTTAAATCGTGAAATAAAGTTTTAGTTTGTTTGTGCTCTAGATCGACCTTTCAGCTTTTCAGCAAGTTTGCTAGCATGTGCAATTTTGCACATTGTGTCTACACAACACCGCATGCGTAGATTACTTCTGCTCTGTCATTTATAAAGCGAGTGTGTTCCAATATCGCTTTTGAAAAAGAGAGAATAGGGCTCCAAATTCTTCAAGCCCGAATCCTGAAAGGAATTGTCGAAGTTACCTTTCACTTCAAATGAAATTGGAGGTCATAAGCTGTTTGTGTGATCGTCAAGAATCTCGGAACTGAAGAGAAACAAGGAAGAGTTATGTATTAAACAAATAACTAAAAGAAGGAAGAACATGATGTTTGAAAGGCAGGTTTAAACTGTAATGACCCCCGCGTTACGTTAGGAAGCCAAGGGATATTACCAACCTGTACAGAGAGACCACCTGTCTATAAAGACTGTTTTTACCGTTTCCCTTGAGCGGTCTTTCTTTACAGGTTTGACTGTACATACATGTGTACATCTTACATTAATACAAGTGAGAGAGTTGTTGTTCTGATTACAGACGGGTTGGACGTGTCCGATTAGAAGCAATAAATACTTTAATCAATGTAGTTCCAATGGAGTGAAAGCCTCCCGTTACTTTGCACCTCCCTAAGAACGAACTCTCCACAATATTCATAAGGACCAAAATCTTCTCATAGTCTTTGCATGGCATTGAAATTTGGGTTTCCTACATCTGTTGTGCACAGTAGAAAAGGCTGTTGTCACAACTTACATACCGCACATGTGAATTCAGTGTATGTATGGGGGCCCTTTATATGGAATAAGGGTGATCCTATGCAATAGGAATGTCCCATTTGCCCCCAAAATGAAACTGCAGATATCAACGGTCGAGAAATTGGTTCCGATGCACAGTCCTAACCCTGATTGAATGTCTGTGCTACAACTAAAAAAAAACCTTTTTTTTTTAAATTGGCTCCGTATCTTCAACAGTCATTTAGATTTGAATTAATTCTGTTGTTGAAATTTGACTTTGCACTGTTTCGTTGTTTGAGCTGTCTTGCTTATCTGAGATCCAGACACATTGTTAAGAATTCGTAAATTGTTTAAAGTTTAAGCAAATTAACTTCATGCAAATTAGGCCAATGGCCCGCGATCGTCCTGCGTAGTCCCCTTTTGTTGCAACAAACTTTTGGTCCCGCACTGGGACTTCGCGCTTAAGTCCAACCCACATTCCTTACCAGTGGAATGGACATTGGAATTCCCTGCCGGACTTAAAAGCTCTGGCATTCTTTTTCATTTCCTCAATTAGAATCTGTTTGAAGATAACAGGGAAATGATCCTTCGGTATGACCTGATGCATAGTCACATTAGCATCTGCTCCCCTAGGGTCACTGAGCTCTTTGTGGACAACTTTGACTACCAGAACATGTCAGATCTTATCCGTGGAATACTAATTAATGAGGAGGTAAGATTACATGAATTATTGTGAAGAAATTGGTATACAGAATATCTTTTGGTGTATTTGTGATGTAGTTGTATTTGTACCTGAGTGTTTAGTGTAATTGTTTAATACAATTTTTAAATAATGCTTATAATTGAGTATATCAGGAAGACATGTTCATGTATTGTTTTAATGTGTGACTAATAAATTATTCTATTTTATACAACACCTGAATAAATCCCCATCATCTGATAGGTGGGTCGTTGATCACATGTCATTGAATTATTTATCCCAATGCATGGCGCGTGTGTGGCACGCAGCACACAGTGCAATGGAAGTTTAATATTGCACGCTGAATAGAACTTCCATTGCAAGGTGTCACTGCTGCTGGTGGTGGCGCTGTTTTAAATCAAGATCAATTGAATATGATTGTTCTCAGCCTGTTGAACTGTTTGCATAAATTTAATATGATGAACTTGTCGGACTTTTAAACAGTTTTTAACCTGAAGAAATTGGCTTTTAAAAGTCAACCGAGCAGTTGACAAGGATTTTTTTCAGGTGTTATATAAAACAAATAATGAATGTTTCTCGTTCCTGCAATGGAAAGACTAATTTCATGAGGTGACGGATGATATGTTCCGTTCCAATGGAACATTTCATCTGTCACCTCATGAAATTAGTCTTACCATTGCACTCACAAACATTCATTATTTGTGTACTATTTCTTTCACAGTTTATCAGTGTAGCGTTGGTTTTGGACTATTTGGAAGACTTCAACATATTGTAGTATCAACTATTGATTTGTTGTATTTTTTCCATAGATTGAAGGCAACAAGCTTTACATGCATGTTATTGAGGAAGAGTATGCTGCTAGGGTAACTGATCTACCAATGTACGATTCCATTAGGTAAGCTACATACCTACATGCTGTTTTATAAAAACTTTTTTCTCTTGGGAAAAGTGTTATTTTACAATTAAGGGGTTCTTTCTAAACTAAATCTTTTTTGAAATTGGCCATTTCATGGCAAAAATCCACAGAGTGGCTCTGGTACAGCAAAAGGTATTACTATACCTCATACAGAGATGCCACTTTTCTGATTTTAACCGGAATTCCGGTGTTTTTTTTAAATCTCACAAAACTCTGGTTTTTCCTGCTGTCAAAATATACCAGGAAAAAAAGAAGAAAAACTGTGGAAATGCATTGATTTTTACCTCGTTGGCGCTCTCGATTTAGTACATCTCAGGCACACGTACGGCACAACGTTGTTCATTGAAGTAGTCTTAAAAACAGGCTTTGTTGTTGCCGAGCCTGCATGCGGCCAACGTACTTGCACGCAGTATACAACGGCGCCTCACGCGTGCTTCACCGCGTGCTGGCGTGTTGTGCGCTAAGCACACAAAGCATTCAGCCTGGAAATCAAGTCTATCATTTCAGTTATCGGTGGTTTCCGATACCAGTGATATATGTGAATACAAAAAATGCCGGGTACTAGCCATGTTTTCGTCAAACGCATCGCGTAGTGCAAAGGTTATGTACACTGTACCGACAGCAGTGTTGTGGAATCATGCATGTTTCAAGTCGAATATTACGTTGGAAATTCGGGTTGGCGGAATAATTAGGAATTTGGGAAAAAGTCAAAGTGATTGAACGTACCGACAGCTTAAAGGCCATAGAAGCAAAATTAAGAAATTTAACGGAACTGGGCTTGGCTACAAGATAAAGATGACAACAGGTACTTTGTGTCGGACTCGGAGTGGATTTTTCACACACACAAATGTTCCGGTTTTTTTAAGCAGCCATTCCGTTTTTTTCAAGCAGACCCAGTTCCGTTTTTTTCAAGTAGACTCTGTGGCATCTCTGCTCAAACATATTCATGATCGAGAGCTAAACTCTCACTGGTCAATTCACCATCACGTGCCAGATGTTGTTTTGCTGTACCAAGTGCGCGCGCGAGGATTCATGCACAGGGTAAATACGCATGCGTAGTAGACTGTCGCACGGGCTACCAGTGCGACAGTCTACTCGTGCGACAGTCTACTACGCGTGCGCTTTACAAAGCAATTGTGGAACTGTCGCATGGATGTAGAACGCACGTGCGAACAAGCGAGCTACATGCGAAGAGATGGTTGCATGATACGGTACCCATAAATGTTAATTTTCCCGAGCTCAGTGATGCCGAACTGGAGAAAATGTATGGACAATAAAGATGCCTCCTGTACAAAAGAAAGTTGTCCTCAAACATGGAAAAATCAGTGTGTCGCACGGTAATACAGTGTGATGCATGCATGTACAGCTGCACACAATGATATGCAATGGTACCACGTTACCACCGTCAGCTAGCACATGGCGGGTCGGGAACATAGCCTCGTGAACGATCCAGTGGATGAAATCCATTATGTTGTGCAATTTTCTGAGTTTTCAGATTTAGTTGTACAAAATGCAATGCTTTAAATCATGATGATTATCTCGAGGACAGCGAAGAGAGCATTAGCGAAACATTTCACTAGCATTTGTTGGAAGAAAAAGACTTTTTCCTCGACTTTCTTAAGTAAGAATTGAACTTTTTTATTGATGACTCCAAAAAATGACTCCATTACTCTAACTGTAATTCAGGTGTTTTATGCTATGAAAACACTGACCATTTTTTTTCATCGTAAAATTGTGTTTGAATCGAAAATAAAGCAGGAGTCGGTGTCTGGAAATTGGGCATGAAGTGTTTTGTACATGCATGTACATGTATAATTGTATATGTAACTGCAGCGCGGCCCAGATTTCGGACACGTATTTTCATTCGGTCTATTTTCCGATTTTTTTGCCATATGCCAGTTTCATCTCTGAGTTACTGTATTGCAAACCAACTGAACTACTGAAATTGAGTGATAAAATTCTTTTGGTGAGCTGGACAAGTTTCTCTGAAGATCTTGTTTAAGGTGCATACTGCAACGGAAAAAAATCGGCAACTGAATATGTATGAGGTATAGTAAAACAAATATAACATGGTTTATTTCGGGTGGACAGTCGATATTACCCCCGGTAGCTCCCCTCGGTATTAGAAGTTTACAAACTACATGTAGTTTTGCAATACCTCGGGGAGTGAATATCGACTGTCCACCTTCAAACCATGTTATATTTGTGTACCGTGCCATGTAAATATTTGCAGGTGCCTATGAACACCTGCAATGCCTTGTTTTGCGGTGAACATTAATTCAATTCTCACCTGACAGACCTGAACACGAAACAGTAGGTGCACAAACCAACTACTTCCATCACATCTACCATTGTACATATAAGATTTTATTTTAAGTTTTGTACCGGTACCGGGTAGCAATATGGATTTTTTTACTGAAAAGCTATTTAAATGGAATTTCTTGTTAAAGTAAAACACTTTGATCATAGTAAATCATGTACTGAGTCCATACACACACACAGAGATTCTTAGAGATAAAGTCACTGATGTAGAAAATGTATAGAATTGTTATATAACAGCCTCGTGTCTGGACAATAAAAAGGCATTTACAATGGCTATCTCACATACAATGTAGAACCTGCACGAGCTCGCAATGCATGCACAACTGCCATCAGTTTCATGTCAGGCAGGAAAACCTGAAGTTATCCAGGGTTACACCGCACTGATTTCATTATTTCTTGCAAAGTAAATTCCAACCATTTATTGTTGTGACTTACTGGTACGATATAACAAAACAATTGTTGACTGCTGTGATATACATGTAGGATATGCCATTTTTAACCCCCTCGGGACGCAAATGCGCCCCTCGGGTGTAAAAAAACGTCATATTATCTAGACAACAAAACAAGGTTCACTGTACCAGGCTGAAGGAAGACTGGAGTTAGACCGTGTTCTCCTAAAGCAGTTGGTCCATTGCAATCACAGCCAAGCCAGTAGGCTACAGACTCTGTCAACAAATACCGACCTCAACTTTAGAAAGAGAAAGTTTGGGGAGACCTCTGGGAGGGACTTCAGAGCGTATTGTTGATGGTGCCTGAAGCTTATAGGAAGATCTTGATGCTTGTAAGAAGAACGTGTGGATTTGTACACATTAAGAATAAAAATAGTCACGTGTACCTCAAGCTATACAAGTGTGAACCAGTGTGGGCATGCGGTGTGTTCCTCTTACTTAAAAGCATTCATCAGTAGTGACGAAGCTTCATCTAACATTCATGAATGGACTCCATAGAGGACAATACAAAGAAGATGAAGTAAATTGAGTCGTGGGAATCTATGCAATCACAACTGCAAAATTCCCAGCACACACAATGCATGCTCAGGCCCGAGTGTCGAGACTCCCATGACTTAATTGGACTGGTCTTGTTGATAACACCCTCTATCATCCCAGTGGCTGGGCTGCACCTGCCAGGGAAAAAACTAGCTGCATTTATAGGGAGACTTCAAAATATAGCAGTAGCTGAAGACTCAAACATTCATTGAGCTTTAGTTTTATTAGATCTCTCATGAATACTTGGTGCAGTGATTTCCAAGTTTCAATAATTTACAATTTTTTACATTTTCATTCCTCAAGCAAAGATGTAATTAGGAGGTGGGCGCATCCCTTGGTACCTGAAAATTTAACAGCTGAGGGTGAAGGCTACAAACTGGGCAGGCATAATGTATATCTGGCAAGTGATGTCACTTTAGAAAGGTGAGTTTTCTAAATGTTGCTGTTATCTCATTGTTGGCTTTAAATAGACCTAAGACCTAATGATGTTACATGTGTGCTTTTGTATGAAAGCTACACGTCCCCCCTTGCTCATGTAGCCATGATTGTCTAATCAATCCTTCATACACTTCATAGTACCATCTCTTTGATCCACACTTTGGTCATGTCTGACTTACTTGGCTACAGCCAGCAGCAATGCCTATGTCTATGGGAAATAGCTTCAGCCGCTTCAGAATCGGGTTCCAATCATGCCAATTGCGTCAACGCAGCTTGTGAAATATTGTCCAATTACATGATATACAAATGGACACGGAACGTGCAAAATCTGAGACAAACAAAAAACTCAGTGTACAAAAACCCCATATGGTTGTGTAAGGGGCGTGGCTAACTCAAAAATGGTGATAGGTCAATTGCATGCAGTAGCCAAGTAATGCAGACACAGCCTCGGTTGCTCTAACCCTGCCAAACAGTGACCAATGTGATCTTAAACGTTGACTGCTTGAGCAGTGGAATCAGCACCTTAGTTGTATCAATTGACTGTGTTTTATTCAGTAAGCTGGCTTCACTCCTTAACAGACACTTTGCATTGTAGCCACAACTGTTACTGAATCAAAATAACAAAAAATTTCAAATGTCTTAATTCTCAAGTCAAGTCACAAGCTACTCAAAATAAATGAACTATAACAAGAGGAATTGCTTTGAGAGGGATTTTGAAGGATGTAGGAAAATTAGAGTTAATATTGATCTTAGGTTTTTTTTGCTTTTGTTTTGTTGCTTTTCAGAGGTAGCATTCTTCAGGAAGATGTCATTATTGGTCAGGGTTCTACCATTGGCACTAACACCATTATATCACAATCTGTCATTGGTAAAAACTGTGTGATAGGTAAGGTCCTTTGTTTGGTGAACAGAAAATTCACTTGGTTTTCTTTTGACAGGCTACTCTTTTCATCATCAGTGTAGTCTGAAAGATCATGTGCAAAGTGTATGGATCCACCGGAGCAGAAACCAGCTTCAAGTAACGAACATATAGTGCATACATTCACTACATGTGTTTTTTTTAATTGTTACTTTTCTTGTAAGCCAAAATTCACCAAATAAAGCACTTGTGAACCAACTCGAATCATCTACCGATGCTCCAGATTTTCTCCGCTTTTTCCCCCGCGCGTAAGCATTGATTTTATTTTCTGTTTATTTATTTTATTTTCCACCGCCGCCGAACGCGCACGAAAAACGCAGTTGATCCGCTCTACATGTAGCTCTGTGGTGCAAGCGAGTATGCAAGCGAATACAATCACCCATGTACGTGTACTGTACATGTACATATGCTGTGTACGATGTGCATGCATTTTTCAGCTCGAAGTCGTGTGTGTACAGTGTATTGTACACTATGTAAACAGCATCCGGGGAACCAACAGTCATTGCGCTGTGATTGGCTGCAGATAAATATCAATTATCACACATGCGCCATGAAGCGCGTTGGGACTCTGCAGCCGTTCCTGTGTCTGTGTAAGTAGTGACACACAATGATCTCCACAATAACTCGCTGTAAACCACGAAGAGATCACTTTGCACACGTCTCATTGCAAATATAAAGCCTTGAAATAAGACAAGTAAATTGTCGCCATGCCGATAGAGGGCTTCATGTTGGGGGCAAAGTTCATGCATGTATGCATTCCTCGCTGCTGCTACGGTAGTGTGTCGTTTCTTGGTGGACAGAGTCTTTTCTAACCGTCTTAAAGCAATAGCAGGAGTACGTACGGCAGATCTTACGTGCTGTCAACAGACTTTCTTTCTCTCAGTGCACGCACGATACACAGAATACATTTTGATGTTCGTGTCCGATAGTCACAACGTGCTTGCACCTGGTGTTCCGTTATGTCAAACATTTTTGAATAGTAAAGTTTGATACTACATGTCGTTCTGAAACGAATTCAAAAATCAGAAAAATCAACAATTGAAGCAGGCGTCCCAAACCGAACCAGGTAAATCAGCCAGCAAATGCAAGAAATTGATTTCTTTTTGGGCAGGCCAAGTTTAAAATGAAACTCAGTTCGATCGCTGTGTATTTTTATTTAACAACAGTGGCGTAGCCAGTGGGGGGGCGTCCGCCCCCCCATGAAACCTTGTGGCCCCCCCAGTCGCCCTCCCCCCCCCCCCCCCCCCCACTGAGATTTTGAGTTTCTAAAAAAATTATCATTGATTTAATCTAAATAGTCGCGAATGATCCACATGATGACCACTGAGAAACGACCCTTCGACCAGCGACCGCGGACCAGTAAGCTGACAACCGGCGTGACATAGCGCATAATGATAATCTAAAATGCGTATTAACACCCACTGCACTGCTCGCTCAAACCACGGAACACGTATTATAAACAGTTGGTCCGTGGGTCACACAGTTTCAGTCAGCGATATCACGTGAATCGGCCACGCACAAAATTTTTTCCTCCATTCATATAAGCTAAATAATAATAATAGACCAATTAAAATTCCTTGAAATCAGTGGCGTAGCCACGGCGGGGCGTGGTGGGGGGGGCGACAGCGACATGAAACCTTGTTGTCCCCCCCCAGTCGCCCCCCCCCCCCCCCCCCAGTCGCCCCCACTGAGATGTTGAGTTTCTAAAAAAATTATCATTGATCTACATGACGCCATGGGCGTCAATCCTGGCGGGACAGGGGGACTGGTCTCCCCCCCCCCCCCCCCCCCCCACTTTTTGAAGGGTGGGGGACACGATATCAAATGTCCCCCCCCCCCAGATTTTTGAACTCGTGTCTCATTTACAGGGCCCTATTATGTACTACAATGTATCTTTTGCTTAGAAAATATTGGTTAAAGTGGTCAGAAATTGCCTCAGATAGCACCACAGAGCATTCAGAATCCAAAATTTTTTCTTATGCCTTTAGCTGTGAAAACCTCGAAAATTATGTTTAAATTATTATCCTTTGTGCTAAGATAATTATTGGTTAAAATGGTAAGAAATTGCCTCAGATCACACCACAGAGCATTGAGAATCCAATTTTTTTTCGGGGCCCTTAAGCGGGCCCCGAACCCCACGCCTATAGCTCAGAATACCGATAGCTGATTCAATGACTCCAACCTCGAAAACGATGTTCAAATAACTATCTTTTGCTAAGAAAATATTAGTTGAAGCATTGAGGAAAGTGGTTAGAAATTGCTTCAGATCACACCACAGAACATCTAAAATCCATTTTTTTTCGGGGCCCTTAAGCGGGCCTCGAACCCCCACGCCGTAAGGGCTTCGCGCTCGCATCAGTTCTGATCAAGGTATGTCCCCCCCCCCCCCACTTTTGAGAAGCGATTGATGCCCCTACATGACGCCCCCCCATGAAATGTTCCAGCCCCCCCCCCAGCGCCCCCCACTGAAAAATTCCTGGCTACGCCACTGTTTAACAGTCAATGTGTGAACGTGAATTATGATTCAAGAATCAAACTGGCACTTGGCGGCGACTGATAAAACATGAATAAGCTTAGATTATACTTGGAAGTGATATGAACGTTTCACCTGCGTTATAGGTTGATTTATTTCAAACATGAGGAAGTCTAGTCTTTAGTTTATGTTTAGGTAGACTTGCATTGAATAGTTTTTAAAGTAGTTTGTTTATGAATAAGGTATATGATCAATATCCTTATTCATGCAAATTGTTTGATTGGGTTTACCACCCGCAGGGAGACCTCTGGTCATTTTTTGTAACTTTATTTGTTCGTATAGCCCGTCTGTATATTTTTTAAAAATACAGGTTTTTAAAGAAAAATACAACTTTTGTAGATTCAGAATACAGTTTTTCGATCCCAAAGGTTGGCAGGTCTACAAAGGCCGCATTTCGTCCCTTTCGGGTTCCAAAACAGGATACAGAGGAATTTTTTACATTTTAACCAGTTATCCCAGACAATGAAAAGGACAAGATGGCAGCAGATACAGGGAAGCAATCACAGAAAGCTCCCTTTGCCGATGCTGTCCGGAACAAGCTTGAAAAAGTATTACATATAAAGGTTGATGCAACATCCCGCATGGGTCTGCAAACAACTTCATTCATGCTTCTATTATCAGAATACTTGGTTACTGCATGTGATTCCGGTTCCAGTGTTTCCCCTGCAATGGCTGTAAACGCCTTTCAGTGTCTATAGGGTGGATTACGCATCATCCTAGACCAATTTGCTAGGGTCTCTACACTTGTGACAGTCTCCAGACGTTCCAATGTACTGTAAACGATCTTCTTCCCTTCAGAAGGGGCAAGAAGATGCATGGAGGCTCTTCCTTTATGGAGCAATGATTTGTTTGTGGATCAGTTCCAGACCATGGGGGGCCGCTTAAGGTAATTCGGGGAGACTTGGACTCTTTTTTGCACCGATGGGTGGGTGCTCCAGACAGACACACAGGGATACTGCCTAGAGTTTACGAGCACCTCTCCATTGGTAATGGTTTGACGTCCCACCCCTGTTCCATCAGAAAGAGAACAGCGGAGGGCATTGGGGAAAGAAATTGAGACCCTGCTATTGAAACAGGCAATTCGACTGTTACAAAGCCCAGTAGAAAAATCAGGTTTTATGTCGACATTCTTCCTTACACCCAAGAAGAAGCAAGGCGAGTGGCGTCCTATTCTGATCCTAAAACCGTTGAACAGGTTTATTTGTCTTAAATTCTCTTCCAGCACATCTTGGGCTGCCTCAATAGCTCTGCAAGATGCTTATCTTCACATACCCTTTTGCAAGAAGCACAGCAAATGCATCTACCTAGACAATGGGTTAATCATAGGCAGATCAGAAGAAGAAGTTTGTCAGTCCTGCAAGTAACCATCGACTTGACAACAAGGTTAGGTTTTCTGATCAATTGGAAAAGGCTCATCTGGTCCCCACCCAGACACCGTCTTTTCTAGGGGCAGAAATCGACCTGGTAACAGGGATAGCTTACCCTTCCAACAAACGGATACATAATGTTCAGGAGTGCGCCACGCTGTTCCTGACAGCTCAATCAGCACCAGCGGTGGCCTGGCTACGACTGCTGGGCCTAATGGCCAGTCTGGTCGATCGAGTCCCATGGTGTCTCCTGAGGATGAGGCCAATTCAACTGCATCTTTTGGCTCACTTTCGACCCAGTCAACATCCTTTGTCAAAAGACATGCCAATACTGAAGCCAATCATCCCCCAAATTCATTGGTGGACAATTTGGAGCAACCTGAGGCAGGGTTTGCCGTTTCCTCCTCCACTTCCCACTGTGACTCTTACGACAGATGCATCCAACATGGGATGGGGTGCGCATCTGCAGTCACAGCAAGTGTCAGGTCTTTGGACGCCAGGCAAACTGGGTTTCCAAATCAATGTTCTGGAACTCCTTGCACTTCGCAGAGCCTTATCTCAGCTCATCAACCTAGTCGAATGGAAGGTTGTAATGGTGCAATCCGACAACTCAACTGTAGTGGCCTACATAAATTGCCAGTGGGCTCCTCCTTTGGTGTGATTCACTCACGCTAAAGAAAGAGGACGACAATGGCGCAGGCTCTGAATATTGTGGGTGCTGGCGCAGGAGGGCGCTGTGGTACGCTATAGCAAATCTTTACTTTACCGGTTAATTGACACAGCTAAGGAAATATGCATTTATAGGTCCAACAGGTTAGTAATCCCCTCGTGGACAACCAAACACCATAGTTTGGGGTTTTTTATGGACTGGACACATGGCCAATGTAGACCAATGAAATTGCAGTATCCAAGACACAATATAATGATCAAACTTTTTTTGACAACTTCAACATGGCACAGTGGTTTTAGACCCAGACATTTCACCCGAGTAGCCCAAAAATCCCCCAAATCACCTTCATTTCAAAAATCGATCATTTTAGCCAGCCTCGTGATCGGAATGCAGCGGCTGAGCAAGAGAAACAGCGCCTTCTGTTGACAAGCCATGAACAGGGGAATTCCTGTTCGGATCCGATTGTTCTGTAATGAGCGCACCTCATGTACTGTACATACACATGACACAAAACATCGATATTACATTTTACTAGGTGTCCTTGGCATGACATAAAGGTGCAAATTTCGCACAGGCAGGTTCTTTGTAGGGTTTGATGTCATGTAGAGTTTAGAGCAGTTAATATCGGAACTTGAACTTTCTTGTAAAGTTTGAAGAGAAAACATTTTCTTCGTAAACTAATTGCATGTATCAGACATTGACTTTTATTCAAAATGCCATGTGTTTAAGTACCACTTTGGACTATAATTGTAACACAATTTATTTGGGAATAGGCCCTTTCTTTTTTATTATGAAAAAGCTTTCAGTATGATTCTGTATGACTTTCACTTACAGCAAAACCTGATCTGTCCTATAAGTGTAAAGGCCTTTCGTCTCAATTTTAAAGTTCTTTTACTCTGGTTTTTCAAGAAACAAAGTGGCTGGAGCTACAGAACATGGATTTTTTTTTAGACACCGGACTAATACTACTAGCTTCACTGTTGTTTAAGAAATTATTATTGATAAACCGGACCCAAATACACCGAGAAAATCCTACGTTGAATCAGATTATTAAATAGTGAATGGAAGCAAATACAAAACGCGGCACAGTGACAAACAAAAAAGTTGTGATTGGATGAGTTTCTCGGTCGATGAAGCATTTGTTGTTAGGCAGATTTCACGATCGCTGGAGCAAAGAAGACCGTGTAACGGAACACCTTCCTTAGCCCAGTATAAAGCTTAGAGTAAGTTACGAAGTAGTTTTAGTTGTTCTTTTTTTTTAGAAAATAATACTTCTAAAATGTGTAGGCCTATATATGATGATATTCCATGATTGCCCTTTCTTCCCCAAACCCCCCCCCCCAAAAAAAAGTGAGAAACATCATAAACGTACATATTTACCTGCGTCGCACACAATGATTGATTTTATTTCCCAAATTTCGAGGGGAAAAAGATTAAATATTACTCTAAATTCCTTCAAAAATGAAAATTCTCCAGTAAATTGATAAGTCCCATTTGTGTAATTGAATAAAAACATGGGTAATTCTTACTTTTAATCTCACAAAATAGTGCAATGAACGTACGTCGTCCTAGATCCGCAAAGTTTCGAACTGAAAAAATAGTTGTCACACTGTACAATATTGGTCAACAGAGGGCGTTACTCACCAACGGTGAGTAAAACTCCCGAATAGCAAGATCTGCATCGTTTTGACAAAGATGCACGTACTAATGAATTCAGAACATATTTTACATGGTAAATAATCGCATCTGAATTCTTTTTCAATAATATTTTTGATGATGATTCAAGAAAATCGATGATGTCTGGGTCATGTATGGTTTTAAACCACTGTGCATGGGTACTACAAGTAATGTAATTCAAAAGATCAAAACGACAATTTTGTTCTATTTCTTTAACCGCTAACTTTTGTTTCAACTTTGATTTTTTTAAAACGTTGTTTTGATTGCTAATTACGAATAGTATTAAGGTCGGTAACAGAATGACGCTAAAATTAACATGACTTCTTTACATTTTGCCAAAAACTCCGAATTTTTAAAGGCAATCTTGAAATAAAAAAAACTAGAGTTTAGGCCATAATATAACAGTTTTTAATTGTAACTTTCTTGTTCAGTATTATGTATAGGTTGAGTAAGAAAACAGCGAAACCCAAATGTCGGGACCATTGTTTTAGTGTCGGGACCAAGTTCAGTTTGTTATGTCTGCGTTGTTCCATTGTCATCAGTCAACCTTGTTTCCATACCGACCTCCGCGTCTTGATAGTCCAACTTGTTCCAACTGTAGATAGATGGGGAGATCACGTGAGTGACCCTTCAAACATATGGGGATGAAGTTTGGTTCAGCGTTAACATTGAAGTAGACTTAATTACAAGTTGGTAATGGTCAGGGTTTTTTTGGAGGGGGGGTACAACATGGCAGTGCAGCACGGTCTGGTACATCAGTGGCGCTCACTCAGTGGTGAAACCAGGTTTGAATTACAGATTATTTGTGCAGCGCTGACATGTTTTTTGTGGTAAGCATGGCCGCCATCATGCTTGTCATGTGCGAGATCTCGCTGGATCTACAACACTTTTGGACACAGCAAAAGCTAATAATAATGAAGCCGAAAATACTGTATGATTTTTTAGTTTGAACAACATGTCTACTCTCCAGAAGTCCTGAGCTGGGAGAGCATTGACCTAGAATATCTGCTTCATATGAGGCATTACTTTGTTCTTCAGTGTAGGTCTGTAAGATATGCCCATTCAACATTTAAAAATTCAAATTGGGGGTGGATGGGTGGGTCAAAACAATTGCAAAACAAAATCGAAAATTTTAAACATTGATTATTCTGAATGGCCCCTAATACAATACCAAGTCAAACTGGATATTGTATGCCAATAATACAGCATTTTTATATAGATTTTCACTTGAGTTTTTGCTAAACATGAAAGAAAATAACTATCCAGGCCGGTTCATACATGGTACCAAAACGAACTCGAATTTGCACCGTCAATACAAGTTTTCGTGCCGAATTTGCGAAAGTAGAACACATTGCAACTATGGTAAATTTCACAGCGAATGTTTCCGTCAAATTCGCTTCGCATTCGCATGAAGATTGAACTGGCCTATCACAGAGACCACAGAGATTATCTTTAAATAGTAAAAGCAAATATAAAAATCACCAAATGTTCCACCCATAATGAAGGCAAAAAATAAACAATGAAGACTTCATTGACATAATCATGTGTACAAAGAATAGTTCATCTGTTAAGCACCAGGCATGCCAGGGATGACTCTCTGTACACAGCTGGCAGGCATGCAGTATGTGACAGACTTTCACTAGTTCTCCCATCCCTCTCCCACTCATAAAACAGGACATCAACAAGGGTGTCTCTTATTTTTTGGCGACGTTCACAGATTAAACAAAGTGTCCAAAAAGATACCAGAACTCATGGCTTGCTACTATCTTTTCCATTATCAACTGTGATGAAAAAAATAACACTTGTGCCATAGAAAAATATTTTATTGCTATATCTCATACATATTCATGATCGAGAGCCAAATTCTCACTGGTCCATTCACCATCACGTGCCGGATGCTATTTTTACAGTTTTCTAAGCGCGCAGGGTAAATACGCATGCGTAGTAGACAGTCTACTACGCATGCACTTTACGAAGCAATCTTGGAACTATCACACGGTTGCAGTACGCATGCGCGAACATCGCCGTAGCTACACATGGAAAGATGGCTGCACGCAACTACTAAAAAAAAGTTGTCCACAATGCGGTAGAAACTCTTAGGAGTTACTGTATTGCAAAAGAATTGAACTTAACTGAGGTTGAGCAATATTCTTCTGGTGAGCTGGACAAGTTTCTCCAAAGATGTTATGCCGACGTGCATACTGCAGTTGGAAAAGTCAGCAACTGAATATGTATGAGGTATAGTAAAACAAAATAACATTGTTTATTTCGGGTGGATAGTCGAGATTAGTCCCCTCGGTATTGGAAGTTGATGAACTAGTTCCCGAGGCGAGTAGTTTGTCAATTTTTAATACCTCGGGGAGTTAATATTGACTATATTTGTATACTCTAACATGGACCTTGATGTCTGTTTTGTTTTTGCAGGTGAAAATGTTATTCTAGAAAACACCTATATATGGGACAATGTCAGAATAGAATCGAACTGCAAAATGAGCATGGTTGTGTTGTGTGATAGGGTGAGGCTGATGGATTCAGTCATTATACAACCTGGCTGTGTGCTCTCCTATGGGGTGAGTGAATTCATAACACTGTTTCCTAGTCACTATGGATTCTGCTTAGCATTTGTGATCTTGAGACATGACAAATCTTTGTTCCAGCCTACCGTCCTTGGGATGAGAGCTCCACCCCAACATTCATAATAAGGCCCCCCAAAAAACTGCTTCCGGTTTCCCCGACTGACCCTAACAATTTTATCGGCAATTCCAAAAAAAATTTAAAAATTAATGATTGAATAAATCAAAAAAACATCTTGTTGTGTTTTTCTGTCTTCACAAAATACCTCTCAACAACCCTTTTGCGTCAAAAATGCATGTATACATGTAGGGTACATCAACAATAGGCCTGGTACACCTCCAACTGCCTTTGATTGCAATGTTGCCTGCTGTGATGTGGTCCATGGGTTTGTATGAGTGAGGGCAACACCTGGCAGTCCAGGGCAATAGAAGGGTGCCATGTGCCAGTTTGGTGTACAAAACCAATAAACCGGATCACAATAGACAACACATGTTGTTATGATATGGTTAATTTTTTTCAACTTTTTTGTGTTTTTCATAAGTAATAACTAAATAAATAAGTCATTATATGAAATGTACAAAAAAGTATTACAACAATTCTTTTCACACTCCTACGCTAAGTCAAATTGAACTTGATCTTTGATCTGTACATCTGTGTTTGACTGTTACATGCACGTGGGTCTGCACACAGGGTACATTATCTATCATGTGCGCATGGTCTCTTCTAGTGATGCTGTGCAAAGCAGTGGGGAAGAAAACATTCCAATGTCTTTGAGAACAACCAAGGTGATTAGGGGGGGGGGGGCAAGTGCCCCCCTCTTGCGATGCCCATGTCAGTGGAGTGTTCTATCTCCCCCATAAACAATCTTTGGTGCTGTCCCCTTTGCTCGCTTCACATAGGTTCTTGGCACCTTTTAGCAAAGCCTTATTTTAAGCCCACGCCCTTGCTCTGTAGTCATGTTCATATTGAATTGAAAAACGTAATGAAATTGACATTGCTTTTAAAATATATTTAAATATCAATTTCCCCCATAAACAATCTTTGGTGCTGTCCCCTTTGCTCGCTTCACATAGGTTCTTGGCACCTTTTAGCAAAGCCTTATTTTAAGCCCACGCCCTTGCTCTGTAGTCATGTTCATATTGAATTGAAAAACGTAATGAAATTGACATTGCTTTTAAAATATATTTAAATATCAATTTACATACTATGGCTTTTTAGAGGCAAGTGTATAATTAATGCATTAATGACATTCTAAAGTTTGCCCAATTAATCTCTGACAATTTGTCCAGGTCAAAGTAGGCCCAAGTATCACCCTACCATCAGGAACCCTCCTCACATTGTACCCCCCTAGCCATGGTGAATCAGACCAAGAAGACAAGGTTGATGATAGGCACATGAATCGTACCAACAGACAGCTGGGGGATGTTCCAGTGGACAAGGATGTTGTAGGAGAGGAGGGTGAGGGCTATGTGTGGCAACCTCCACTTGATCCTGATGATGATGATGGCCAAAGGCAACAGTTATTAGGTACGATAGAGAGAGAATACATACTGCACATCATGCAGCCACTATGTTGCATGTTGAGTCAGATGAGATGGGGTTTAGGGGCCGCCACCAAGGGTCTTTTTCCATTTATAATCGTGTATTTTTTTCCAAAGAAGTGTTTTCTTCAACGATAAAATAGCAAGGAAAAACTGGCATATGTAGACAAAATTCAGGGAATAATCCATTTATTTTTTGTTGGAAAAGTCCAAGAAGATTGCCGCCGTGAAACACAATTAATTAAACGGAGAAGGGAAAATGGGATTATTTGCTACAAGCATCTGCAGGGCCGTTATTAATTCTTATTAGAGTGTATTTGTTAAGTTTTTCTCTTCCGTAAATACGCATTTAGGAAGTTAATCCCGGAATATGCTGCAAGGTGGCTGTGGATGGGTTATTTTGTCAACAGATAAACTGCCTGCGGCTTATTAGGTTAGATTAAGGAGTGGGAGTATGAAAAAATCATCTCCAGTGTACGCGATGCATGGGCTGGTTTGTGTACATATGTGTTTTTTAGCTGTTTTGGAAAATTTCTGAAACAGCTCTTGTTTTTGTTAAGATTTTTTTTTGCCAAAATAGGTTGGGTCTCGAAGAGTGTATTTTGATATTCATTTTGGCTGATCAAATGCCAATGTTTTAGAGGGGCCTTCTTGAGAGCTGGGTGTTTTATTTGTGTTTTTATATTTTTATTATTTTCGGACTGCATGCGCTTCCCATAGCCACGCCAATTTTCTGTCTGAAGAACTTTCCATAGAATTCAAATATGTTTTGATGCATGATAAGTTCCAGGAGACAGCGTGCGTGTTCTCTTGTAGGTTTGGGTATTGCATGCAGTTAATTGTCAGCCACATCAGTGCATTGCAAAGTGATTCAATTGCCTCATCTTGTGGGCAGTTTGTAAACATGGTGACAATATCGAATGTTATCAACAGGCTATCTGGCTTCAATGTCACGTTCACTTTTTCAAGCACATGCCCGGAATCATGTGTATACATGTATGTGCTTTGTTGTTCGACAACAGGAAGCAGAAAATAGTCTATGTATTTTGAAATAGATTGAGTCAGACCTCTGCAACCACTAATGATAGGCCTCCCCACAAACCATGTTCCTTCAGGTGCTTCTTTGTGAACTTTTGGTAAGAGGTAAAGGCAGGGAATTTTGATGTCATGGTGGTTGTGGTTGAGATATTATTCCATCCATTGAAGTTTGAGTATGGCTTAAGAGACCAATTGCACAGTTTCCCCAGTCAAATCCCAATCAATCTCTTCATACTGTGGGCCTGATAAGTGCTGTAACCCTTCATGTATGTAGTCCTGTCTATTTATGCATACACTGCGGCCTTTGTCAAACGGCTTAATGACTGCGCGTTGTCTTTTCATCATGCCGATCAATGGGATACGTTCTGCTTCCATTATGAAAAGATTGACATTTTGAATTTTCCTCCAAAGTACCTTCTATGTATGATTCTAGGTTTAAGTTGAAGGTAGGCTGGGGATCCAGATTGAAGTGTTTGAATAGATGCGAGTTTGAAGGTCTTACTCTCCCTGCCATTTTGAAACGTGATCTAATTTTCTGAAGAATGATTGAGAACGGTGAAGGATGGTTGACCTGTTTGGTTTTCTAGAGGTGGGAATAAAGTTAAGACCCCTGCGCAGTGCAGACAGTTTCATGTTTGAGAGCTGACTGTCCGATAGGTGTTGTTTTAGCTTTTATTAATTCCCCTCATGATGCTTTAGCAGACTCGATAGAGAGTATATGTTCAGTCAATATTTGCTGAGTGATATCTGCAAGAGAGCATGGAAATTGTGGTTTGGTTCGCAAAGTACAAAATGAAGTATATGCTGGTTTCTTTTGTGCGTGTGCTGTGAACAAGGTCACGGCAAGTACACACACAAGAGTTATTATCAGGTGGGCAGGTGGGTGGGGGGGGGGGGGGCAGGAACACATGTACATATTGGCACAGGATTCCATAACCATCATTGTATGTATACCTAGGTGTCTCAAGAGTTATGTTTTATACATAAATGGAGTGAGGAGTAGGGCTAGATCAAACACATTATTTATACTGTAGCCTTGGAAACAACATTGCCACGTAAATGTTTTATTTGAAAATATTTGGTCCCTTCTGAACGCACTCTTGTAATGATGAGGCAGTACCGTAGTAGTGGTATGGTGGTGGTTTACTGTAATGTTACAAACATTATAATACTTAACTTTAGTAACAATTACATATGAAAACTTCACTTAGAAAAGTTGCAAAATAATCCCATCAAATCACTCAGAATATGATAAATTGTAACCATAAATAGATCAATAAAGCTTACCGATTGTGTTGGAATCCGAATCTACAACATTTGGGACCTAGTCACCTTGATAATTTTACATAATAGGGAGATAAATTTGGTATGTGTCAATAATTTACTAATCATCGGAATCGTAAAGAATTTAAACTGTGACCTCACAAATGTACAATATCGAAAGAGGGCGTGCTATAACGAAAGTACAGGAACCAAAAAAATGTTACCGCAACAAACTTATTTCCAATCAAATGTGTGATCTTAAATTACAAAGAAAGAAAACACTTTGAAACCCAAATCAAATTTCACAACTTACCGCTACATATAGCATAGAGGAATTAGCATATTATGACTGGGTTTATGGAATTCTCTCAAATCAATAAGTGCACTTTTTTATCATACTTCTGTGAACCTAAACTGGAATTGAAGGTTAGCGTGCACAACCAATTAAAGGGTGACATATTTGGTACAGTTGGCTCAGAAAATATAAGTGTGAAAGATGCCATGTTGTATTAGAACAATTGATATAGTGACCCATGAACAGTATTGCAAGACTTGTATTTTATCCCTGTTTTATTCATTATTAACTATTAAGGCAAATTTGATGGCAAGTTTATGAGTGATGATAGCTAGCACAGCATGACAAGTTTTCGTTGCTTCTTCACAACTAACACATCTTGTGAAGTTTTCATTGTACATGTACCATGAATTTTGAATCATTTACCAACATTTCTTATTGGTCAGGTCTAAACGTTTCAGTGGAAGATGAGACGAAAGGCAGCTCAGAAGAATCAGAAGATGAAGGGCAAGAGGACTTTGTTTCCATTTCACCTCCACCAGATGACACTAGATGTTAGTGGCATAGATATGCTTATATTTAGGCAAAAACAAAATTTGGTGTGTTGCCCTCATCAGATCGACCTAAAAATCTGGAAATCTCCGGTCGGCTTTTTTTTTTTTTTTTCACACTTGGAAAAAAATAACAAACTTGATCCTAAATGTTACTGTTTCATTGTAATGCAGTAATTTAGCATTTCGTTACAAAACATACATACCTGAATGGTAGCACAGTGCGAATTGACCGTATTTTGTACATGTAACTGAGGCTTGGGGCATGTGGTGTGATGTACTGCATACATTGTATACTGGTGTGTATGTACATGCACTGTACATTGTATTGCACAGTATAGTTGGCCCGTGCAGTACATGCTTAGCCTTTAGAAATGTTTCGTGTACTTTGGTAGAGGGGAACTGGTAACTAAATGGATTTTTTTTTTTAAAGTCCCAACCAACCAACCCCACTTACATTTTTTTTTATGTGAGGGCAACATAACAGGTTTTTTTTGGCTTATGTTCATGTACTTTTTTGTATTTGCTGCTCATTAGAAAAAGTTGAAAATCCTTTACATGTTTAAATAGCAAAATAAGTACATGTATTGAGTTTATAGGGTTATACTAAAACACAAAAAGAAACGAAAAGAATATAAATAATGCACAATTGATATATAACGAGAAAAGCAACTTAAAGGGAATATACATCATTTGCTTTTGCTGTAATTTTCAGAAATGGATGGAATTGGGGGGTTGGAAATATATAGCAAACATAGTTACACTGACTTTTTTGAGGTTTTGGGTTCGAAAATGCTATAAAAACCAAGAAAAACGATCATTTTCCTGTAGTCTGGTTCCCTGACCCCATATAAGAAGAAACTGAGCAGTTTACATACATTGGGGAATTGTAAGGTCAGGGAACCAGTCTAGCTGGCTCGTACCCGTTCATAGGTTTGTAATCGATTGCAAACAAGTGCGATGGTCAATTGGGGCCAGTATTTGAAAAAAAGCCAGTTGTTTCCAACGCTGATCGGCCGATCAGCGTTGGAAATTGATACAAAAATACCACTTTTCTTGAAAATGACAGTATACCAGGTGCCATGATTTTACAGGATGCTTTACACTGTCATTCACTAACAGTCCAGCAAGGTATTTCAAAATGATTTGGTAGTTTTATTTTTTGATGTTTGCAAATGTTGTATTTTCCCTTTAATATCTTAAACATCAGTTACAGTCTTTTTTTATTATTTTTCAATATTACCTTATGCAGTGTTTTACAATGAGGTGATAGATAGCATGCAGCGGACCATTGAGGAAAATGTGAAGTTGGAGAACTTGATTCTTGAAGTAAACTCCTCCAAGTATGCATACAATGTGTCCATGCGAGAGCTGGTTCAGCTGGTAGTGAAGGCTGTGCTAGAGATGCCTCACCTGAAGGTCACTGAGCCCCTACAAGCCAGCCAGTTGTTGCCAAGACTCACAACGGTCAGTTTTAGAAAACTGAGGAAAGTTTCTAGGCAAGATCTAGGCAACAGTAATCACTTACAGTAAACTCCGGCTAAACCTACATCGTACAACTCGTCAAATCGCTCAAGTCGGCTGTTTGACTAAAGTCCCGATTGTCCGTAACATTTCCATTGAATTTTTTATTTCTAAGTCAGCTTTTGTAAGTCGCCATTTCGTTCAAGTCATCATGTTACTGTCGGTCCCCTTTCCATAAAAAGCATTACAAAATCCTTTGTGTAAGTCGGCATTCAACAAATCACGCATTGGCATCGACTTCCTGTACTGCTATTGGCAAAGTGTTGAGTAAAATGTGGTTTCACACGGCCCGTGATCACTGCATGCATCAGTGTTGAAAAAGGGTGTCCTACTGCATACATCGCATATGCATCGTGAGCACATCAATACCAGTACCCCCTCTAGGCTGTACGCATTGGCTCTGCCCATTTTGGGGGTTGTCTTATTGAATGACTACTGCTGCAGTCAATGTGTGCGTGGTATATACCGGACCACGCACGCATTGAATTCGTTACTGTGCACGTACATATGTATTGGGGTCTCCACTATCAATACCCCAAACGTGATGATACAATTCGAGGATTAATTTGCTGGATTCAACTCGAGCATTAAGGAGATAATCCAGGGTAAATCGAAGCCAATTAGTGCAATGAATCATGTGTGCAAAAGACCATTCATGTAAGTCGGCAGAATGACGACTTACAGCAGATATCGGCATTCGCGTAAGTGAGCACAAATTCTCGGGTCCCGAGAGTGCCGACTTAGCCAGAGTTTACTGTATTTTGAACATTATCAGTTCTTCAAATTTTTCATATGTTAGGATCGTTACATTCTCCAACAAACACTGTTTCACTTGATTAATTAGCAGAGCCTCATAATAATAGCTAATCAATTGAACTGATGGTATGTCATTTTATGTTTACAACAGAGGTATTTACCGTATTTTAAAATTCTTAAAATTCTTCATGTTGGAGTCTTACTCCAAAGTTGGAGTCCAGGTTTTGGTCACTGTTCAATGTGAGTCAGAGTCCAATACACATAAAAAAAAAAAATGGGTTGATATGGCCAAACTATACCTTTACCAGCAAAAACACATGGTATCACCTTAAAACAGGAGCTACATGCTTTTCAATGATACCTTGGTTACTTTCCAGGGTCATGCATTATTGAGCACGATTGTCTTGAAAATATGGTGCAAAATTGGGGTTGGTACACTTTCATGTTGAACAAAATCGGCACAGTGTGCCGGAGGACAATGGAGATAAAAGAGCACAAGAACATAACAAATTGAAGAAGACTCATGATTCTTGTACATTAATTAAATTGTATCCATGAGTCAAACATTATCCAGCATGAGTTTCCGATTTTCCCTCATTCACCAAGACTCCTGCCTCGAACCACCCCACCCCGTTGGATGCCTGCCCCCCCCCCCCCCCCCCCCCACCAGACCTCACGCCCTGTGACTTCTTTTTGTTGGGTCATTTGAAGAACAAAATGTTCAGCACTCCACCAAGCAACATGCAGGATTTGCGTAACTGGCTTCAGCACGAAGTGGATATTTTGCGAGGAGATCCAGATGCCATGAGACGAGCTGAGGACAACATGCACCGTTGATGTCAACTGTGCTTGAAGAGGGGAGGTGGACGTGTGGAGAGTCTTGGCAAATGAGGGAAAATTAAAAAACTCATGCTGGATAATGTTTGACTCATGAATAAAATTCAATTAATGTACAAGAATCTGAGTCTTCTTCAATTTGTTATGTTCTTGTGCTCTTTTATCTCCATTGTCCTCCGGCACACTGTGCCGATTTTGTTCAACATGAAAGTGTACCAACCCCAATTTTGCACCACATGTTCAAGACAATGGTGCTCAATGATGTGTGACTCTGGAAGGTCAACCAAGGTATCATTGGAAAGCATGTAGCTTCTGCTTTAAGATGATACCATGCTGTTGCTGTATAGTTTGGCTATATCAACCCTTGAAAGTAGGATTACTTTTTTTTTAACACCCTGTGCAACCAAGACAAGTTGCAATTTCACGACAAAGTCATGTTTTTCATTCTGATTAATTTGTTATTTAATTTGTTTACTTTTTTACAGCTAGTGCACAAGCTTCTTCCTGTTTTTCGGAATTACATCAAGAATGTGGAATCACAGCTTGATTGTCTCAATGCACTGGAGGTAATACAAGAAATATGCTAAAACAAACATATCTTGACCCTTAATATACATGTATTGTGATCTATGTAATGTTACCAAATTAGTTTTTGTCTCGCCTGAACTCTGTTCAGGAAAGGAAAGAGACTATGCAATCACTATGTCTGTAGGTATGTAGTATGTATGTATGCGTGATCTGGCACACGGTACCCTCTGGAGACATGTGCACAATAGGGAACAAAAGATTGTATACGTCTCCAGGGAGCAATTTCTATAGGTGAATACGTCTCCACAAGGCTATCACGAAATAGATATATGGATTTTACTCAAAAAGTAGGAATTTCCAAGGTGTGTTGATCCGTTGCAAATTGAAATAGTTTATGTAAGGGATATCAAGTCCGAATTTCAGCCCAGGAAATTCATTCTGGTTAAAATAGAAGCATTTTGAAAGTACATTTTCAAACTTGAAAACTTTAGTACACGAGAACAAAGAAATGACTCCACAAGGATACAAATTCAAGAATCTGTGTATTCATGTATGTATGATCTGATACACTGTGCCCTCTGGAGACATGCACACAATAGGGAATAAAAGATTGTATACGTCTCCGCAGGGCAATTTCTATAGATGAATACGTCTCCACAAGGTTTTCATGAAATATATGGATTTTACTCAAAAACTAGGAATTTCCAAGGTGGGTTGATCTGTCACAAATGGAAGAGTTTTAGAAAAGGGATATTAAGTCTGAATTGAAATTAATTCTGGTTAAAATAAGAGCAATTTGAAACAACACTTTCAAACTCGAAAACTTTACTACACGAGAACAAAGAAATGTCTCCACAAGGATACACATTTCAGTATGTGTGTATACTATGTATGTGGTATTTTGGTAAAAGTTTTGTAAAATTGGTCTCATATTAAAAGTTGAAGTCCAATTGGAACCAAAGTTGGGTCTGATGCAACTTGGCAACCTTCATATGATAATGTTGTTAATGGTCACATACCAAGGTCTAAGGTCATCTGAGGTCAAGTTGTAAAATAGGCTGAACATGTAAAATTGGTCTCATTTGAAAAGTTGAAGTCCAATTGGAACCAAACTTGGGTCATAGATGCAACATCAAAATGGCAACCTACATATGATAATGATGTCAAAGGTCACATACCAAGGTCAAAGGTCACATACCAAGGTCAAAGGTCATCCGAGATCAAGTTGTAAAAGAGGCTGACATGAAAAATTGGTCTCATTTGAAAAATTAAAGTCCAGTTTGAACCAAGTTTGGGTCATAGATGCAACATATCAACCTTCATACTGATCAGTCACTCTTTAAAGATAATTGCAAAAGAATCATGTTGTTATAGATTATGAGGTGTTCGTCAAAGTTCTCTATCCCATGCATAGAAACTGACATACCTTGGTCCATGATCAACTTGAACAAAATGACTTTGTCAATGCCAGAGGAGACAGTCAACAAGATGTCAGGAGGTTGTCTGCAAGGACACCTTACAAAGCAAGACCTAGCAAAGCTGACTGCAAGCCTTCCATCAAGCATTTGGGTCATGTTTCCTGCAGCCCTGTTCTATCAGAGTCTCTAACAGGACAAAGGAGATGCCCCTTAAAGAGAGGCTTTATATGAAGTGCTGGCAGTTCTTTCTCCAGCATCCCGAGAATTATATGCCTGGATCCGTTGCATCAGGTAATAAAATGATCAGACGTCTCTCAATCCAATTCCAGACATCACCATCCAGACAGATGCGTCACTCCAAACTTGGGATGCCCACACTGTGCACAAAGGTGTGGGGGTTGATCATCAACCAAACATGACATTATCAGCAGAATACATTCTATGCAAACAAAACACAGTTGCTGAAAGGATGTCTGTGTTATTCCATAAACAAATGGGGTGACATCTTCATCTTTACTGATGTGAGCTCCATCTATCAGTGGATCTAGCACAAGCCTTAGTGACAGGATGTATTCACCATCAGCTGGATCAGCTGCAAGATGCTAAAAGTTTACTTCTTTACCTTTTTGTAAACATGATGACTAGAGGAGATCCTCAGAAACAAAACCAGAGTCATTCCGTAGTGAAAATGTGACCATAGTATCCTAGTTTAGTGAAATTTGCAATAAGATCATTCAGTTTTGCTACCTTAAAGCAAGTGATCGGGCTTGGCTTTCATTAACTTTCATTAACTGCCTGAAAATGAATAAACTAATTGAGCTACTAAAGTTAATGTTCCCAACTGCAATCGGGAACAATTGATACAATCAATCGTAGAATCAAATCAGAAATGGAATGGTTAGGCAGGTTGCAGGGATTATCCTTAGCGGTCGCCCGCTCGCCAAATGCGAGTGAAAACAGCGGCGGGCGAGTCAAAACCCTCCTCTCAGTAGTCCGACGGGCGAGTCAAAAAACTGTTAAAGAAAATAAAAATAACGAAGTTTTCCCTACAGTATTTTACAATCAATCAAAATAAAAAGTTAAGGGTGATACAACACATGAATACTTTTGCCACGCCGACCGAAATAAAAACATCGGTAGTTCGAATTCGTATCACTCCATGTATATTCGCAGTGCGCTGTGCATTGAAATCCCAACGACGAACATGAGGCGAATCAACGTGTATTTGCCATTACACATTGTGCACACATGCAGCGCACGTGATTTACTTCGTCTGCAGTAGTCCACAAGGTACGGACGTACCACGTACAGTACATGTACGTTAACATCGTATTCGTATCATACAACGTGGTGAGGAGAAAACTTTCATGACAGTCTGCCAAAACTTGTGCCCGAACGGATTCTTGGGATGATTTCTTGAACACTATCAAACGAATGTACCGAAAAGATGAGGACAATATGAGATTCGAGGGGCCTATTTTGAATGTAAAGACTAGTGAATGTAAAGTGGACCATGCTCCGGAAAACGTTATGGATTGACGTGACCAGCGTAAGTTCGTGGGTCGCCCACCCGCAGCGCTTCTTGGCTAGGCACGCTGATTGCACCATTCTTCGCTAGAAATGCATGGCGCGCGCGAGAGATGTTTTTTTGAAAATACTGGCCTTCTCACTCATTTTCAAACAAGTTAAAACAGTTCAGTTACTAACTTGGTAAACTCCCATTAATACCACGACTGTGTGCAATGTTTTCTTGTTCCTCAAGATAACGCTTTTTTAGTTCGTGTTTTATCAAAACATGTCGGAAATAGAACACCTAAAGCCTTAAGTTCGGAACGAAGCACACTGCATAAATTTTGATTATAACTTCTCCCCCTATTTGATTCCTGTTAATTAAAGCCTTGCTCTATGTTAAAGCATGGACGATTAAAGAAACATTGACATCTTTTAAAAAGGAACTACATGCAATATTATGTACATGATTAAGATAAGTATTCATATTGCATAATTTATTATCAAAACTGTTATCAAAAATGCTTATGGTGATTTGATTGAAAGTTACTATTAAAACATGTGGGCTAGTGAAAAAGGTTGCGGGCCAGTGAAAACTCTGGTTTACTGGCCCGGCCGGCCAGTAAAGGAAAAAGTTAAGGAAAACCCCTGCAGGTTGAAGTGGTGACCAACAGGGGTGTCCAGTCTCTTGGTGTTGACAGTCGATCAATGGCCATAGAAATGTTTCTTGGTGAGGATGCCATTAGGCTAATACCTGGTTGTCGGGTATGGCGCAAGCAAGGCGATCTGAAGTGTGAAAAATGTGATGGTTGTCATTAGTGATTTTACAAAGATGAGGGAGACTGGGGGTGAAAGGTGGTGACCAAGGGAATCTTAGAGTTGTCATTTGCTCTTGGGGCCTTTTCTCGGAGAGCCACATTGATGGGGATAGCTTTGGCTCAGGCAATAGCATGTTGAACTTGGCAGGAGCTGTGAGCCCTGGCAACCAAGTTGTTCTTCAATGCCTGTGCATGATGGGAGAAATCAGATTTATTAGAACTAATCCTTCTGTGTCTGAGTGCCTGGCTGAACGCTATACCCGTCTTACAATGCCTCGGGTGACAGCTGGAGGAGTGGAGGTACTCGTGGGTGCCTGTAAGGTTTAAAATACAGATCAGTGGTTATTGAGTTGTGTTCCTTGAGAATGGTGATGTCAAGGAAGCGGGTCTGTTGAACTGAGTACTCTGATGTGAACTTGATGGTCCTGTGGAAGGAATTGATGTGATAAGTGAAAGTCGCCAGGCTGTCCTCATCAATGGTCCTAATGAAAAATACATCATCAATATATCTCCACCAGATCCAGGGATGACAAGGTGCTGCACCAAGCATGCATTCTTCGAGGCCACCCATGAAGAGGCATGCAAATGAGGGGGCCATGCGAGTACCCATTGCTGTCCAACGTATGTGCAGATAGTGTTTACCCAGGAAGGAAAAGTTGTTCTTTGTAGTACAAGTCTCATGAGGGTACCAGTATCACTGATGGGAGGAGTCGTGTGTCCTGCCTTGGCCAGGGCAGAGGAGCAGGCACGAATACCTTCCTCATGTTGGATATTGGTGTGAGGGGATGAGACGTCAAAAGTCCCAATGATGGCCGTGCTGGGAATCTGGTCCTTAATTCCTTCTAGCTTACGCAAGAAGGCCGTGATGTCATGAATATACAATGGGACCTGTGGGACAAGGGGTTTGAGAAAACTGTCAATAAACAGGGAGATGCTTTCCTTGGTTGAACCACAGAAGATAGGTCTACCAGGGTTACCAGCCTTCTCAATCTTGGGAGAAGGTAAAATTTGGCAGTCCCACAGTCAGTTGGGGAAGAAATTTGTGAGCTTTCTTTGATAGCTGGTCACGTGATCGCATATCAGCAAGCACCTGCTGTATCTGTTGACAGAATGAACCTGTGAGATCAGAGTCAAGGCAGATGTAGTTAGTGCAGTTATCCAACTGGTGTCGGGCCTCATCGATGTACTGCTGATGATCTATGATGACCACAGCTGAGCCTTTGTCTGCTGGCTTGATGATGTCAGTACGAGAGCGCAAGGTATTGAGTGCCAAACGCTCCTCTTTGGGGAGATTATCTTGAGTCGTGTGGGGGAAGTTTTCAGGGTTGGGAACTGACAACTTGAACATATGTTTCAAGGGCTGGTACACGATTATTTGGGGTACCTAGGTACTTTTAACACGGAAGGGTTCTTGGTCACATGGGTCAGAATCAAGGAAATACTCACGGAGACAGATCCTACGGTAGTAATCCGTGAGATCTTGGCTGAGCTGAACCTGGTTTACACAGCTGGGAGTGGGACAAAGGTTGAGACCTTTGGTTAGAAGTTTATGTTCAGCAATCAGAAATGGATGAGGATGAAATGTTAACTACAGTATTGGAAGGGGTAGCTTTGTGGGCTGGGGCCTTGGACATCTGAAGCGTCTATGTTTGTGCTGATGTTGCTTGGCAAGCAAGTCGCCAATCTTCTTGTTCCTCCTGTTGAGAAGAACAGAGTCAAGGCTAGATAGGCCCCTTTCAATCTCATCATGGAAATTCCTGTACCTAGTGTCGGAACAAATGGATCTAAGTTCTGAGTCAACGTGGGCAATATTTTGATGGAGTTCCTGAAGTGTAGATTGACACTGTTGAGAGAGAATATTGATGAGTTTAATAGAGGTACCGGTACCGTGTAGAACTTGATTCCATCTCCTTGGAAGATGTGGGAAGAGAGATAGAGAGAAAACAGTGTAGTTATATTGATGGTAGGAATAGCGAAAGGCCTCCTCCCTAGCCTTTCTGGGCTGCTGGAATGTACACATTTTTCCCACTCTTTTCATTACTATTATTATTACATGCATAGCGGGTAGGCAGCGATCTTGGCTGTAATCAACCTCTCACAGTGACCAACTCTGCCCTCACAGGTACCCATCTACTCCTGGGTGGAGAGAAGCAATGAGTGACAAAGAGCCTTGCTCAAGGGTACACGCACCATAACCCCAGGCTGGACTCGAACCCACAACCTGCAGAATTACCGCAGACCACAAATTCAATGCTCCAGACCACTAGGTCACAGTATCCTACAAAGTGTGTGTAATGTAGTTATCATAGATCTAGTTATAATGTGTAATGTCTGGTGTAAATTGGTACAGGCATTGCTTAATCAACTTCGTCAGCATAGGAACCAAAACGGATGATTTAGAGGTAATCTGTAAATGAGTCCTTCAACAAAGTGATCTGAAACCACTTCAAAACTGCTTAAACAAAAGTCATTGTCTGAGACGTGGTGGAGCGGTGGGATTGAAGGCATATTTTCATGGATAGTTTCTATCATTCTATGAAAGAACTCGATAAAAATTCCAGGTAGTGTAGCCAAGTCGAGATCAGGAGTGACTGCAGTTTTTGTTCTCTTTGTGCCTGTGATCTCATCAATGACATGAAACAAAGTTCCTGTAGCAGCACCAACTGTGCAATCTTGGTGATAAGAAGCGTGGGCATCACGCAGCTTTGATACATATGTCATTCTTAACATTTGTTCATGAACTACAGGGTCTGATTTCATCCAGCCTCATTTCATCTGACAAAGACCTCTGCATTCCTCCAACACCATTTCTTAAACTACAGAGTACAAACTTTATCCCAAAATTCCTTGCAGGTGACTGGAGCAACCTCATCAGTGATAGATGTCAGTATATTGTATTCAGTTAAGGAGAATACACAAGAAAGTGTGGATTTGTAATTTAAGAATTCACGAGGCGGAGAATCTGTGACAGTGAAGATGCATTGGTAATTTTCGGAAAGCAAATTTTCACGCAGACGGTCCTATTCAGGCTCATTATGGAGAGCAATTGTCCGACGTGTTCAAAGTGTGGATTCGTTATTCCGAATCCACACTTTACTAAAGATTCGTCTCTGAATCCAGACTTTGTGACCAGTGTAAGAGATTCGTTGATCTAAATCCACACTTTTAACAATAGTGTTGCATCATAGCAATGGTTTAATTAACAAGATCAGATGGACTGCAATGCGGCGCAGGTAGAATTGGCTGTAATGATGATGTAATGAATTGGCTGTAATGAGGATGTAATCTTTTGCTGAAGATACTCCATATCAAAAGAAAATTTATGACAGCAAAACATCCCAATTCTGGCAAATTCTAATGCTGAAAAAGCTGTAACATTGAGGTTTCTGCCTGAAATGACATCACACTTTTTGCTCATGAATATGAAAATTTGCATTAGCATAAAAACCAAAAAGGCACCAAAATATCCTTGAAAATGGCAAAACAATAATTTGAAAATAGGGTTACATGGGACACAAAGGTGCATTTTTAAGGATTGCATCAAACAATCACATTGCATGACCTTTAAGGTTGTTTTTAGGGGGTTTTGTTTTGAGGATTTTCTAATTTAAAAATGAAACAGGATTTCAAAATTTGGATGCCTTTGAAACATTATTGCATCTTTTATCAGCACATGGTAAAATAATTCTTGTGTCAATTTCATGTTATAATACTACTGCAACTTGGATGAAATGGATATACATATACCTGTATAGCATTTGGAAACAAACCCTTTGCTCGTTTCTTTGTATAAAAGCTTTTCAATTTGACTTTTTGAAATCATTAAATTATTTTTAATATTTGCACTTCGTTCACTTAGAACGGACCAACGTTGGGAGCAAGACAAGATTGGGTTTTGTAGCATCTCGGCCTTTCATTAAATAATGTTAAGAGAATCTGTTGATACGTCCTGGAGAGATTTGCTTCATTGTGCAAGTCTACAATAACAGGAGCACTACATGTACATACCTTTTGAAAATCTGAAAGTAGTACTGTTAAAATGCTGCATTTCACTGTGAAGAAAGCTACGATGCCATATTGTAGTCATGCAAACTGGCACATTCCTTGTGGTTGAGCATTTTTGTTTGGTTTCGTCTGTATCTAAATAAACCAGGCAATAAACTTGCTGGTATCTCTCCAATATATTTCTACTGTAGAACTTTGAAGACAATGATTAACAGCCCATGAATAAAAGTTATACTTTGTTGATACTAAGTGTTCTTTAAGATTAGTGACATGTACATGTAGAAGTTTACAAATGCTCACTTAATTAAAGAAGTTGGCACATTTGGGATGTCAGTTTACGGGAAGTGTACTATCATACATGTATCTCTCTAGAATGTATCTCTTTTAATGTTGAAAAACAAGAATTTCTTTGAATGAGGACCCGAGTTTACAACCAATGCATGGTGCTTGACCAGAAATGGTTATTGGCCATATATATGTGAGAAAAACAGTACACTGTGACAATGCCGGTTGGGGGGGGGGGGGGCATTACAGTGCCCTCATTTGTCCAAAGTTATGGCTCAACAACATCTTGTTTTCTTAGAAATAAGAGGTAAATGGAAACACTCATGGAACCTCTGAGGGAAACAATACTCAAAGTGGACCAATTCAATCAAGTAGTGTTCTGGTGTACCCCTCTATTAGGATTACTGCCATGCTAGTAGGGCAACCACTGCAGCCCTTCCAAAGATACTGCTGCTGTTGTATGAGGCAGATGTACTGAGTGAGGAAGCTATACTCCAGTGGTACAACAGCAAATCGTCATCAGATGACCCAGCCAATAGTGCAAATAGACAACAGATCCAAACTCAGGTAAGTCTTTAATTTCATGGAGATAGACTCCACCTTAAACACTGTGAAGGCTTCAATTTGCCCAAAGAAAACTTGAGCTATGCGCCACACTTTGGTACTAGTCATGTATTGTGGTTGAATGCATTTTTGTTTTACTCAAGTGAATTTGAATCAATGACCTTTAGAATAGTGTTTTGGTTTAATATGTGCTCTACCACCTGAGTTATCAAACAGCATCGATAGTAGAGAAAACCTATCGGTTTTGTGATTAAGAAGAGCCATTAGACTCGGTAAGGAGATGTAATAATTATATGATATACTGGTACAGTCTAATGTGAAAGTGAGAGCGGATTTGTTAAAACGAGCATATTTCAAAAGTCTCAACCAAAATGTGCACATTCCTGTGAGAGAAAATGTTCTTAATACTTGCTTTGCTAGTATGAAAACACGGTTAGGACACGCGTTTTCGTTGACCTGGTTGTGTGCAAAGGCATTGTTTACAATGAGTAGTATTCAAAATACCTTGTCAATTCATTCAATCAATTATTGTAGTGCTAGTGCTGGCTTATTCAGTGCTGCGGTTTTCACTGGGTGGACCCAGCAACTGTTTGCCTTGTACTGCTAGAGGGTGTTTTATGAAGAAAAATAATGGTCGTTGCAGCTGTCTTACCACCAAGAGGGGGTTTATTACAAATAGACAATTGGTATTAGAGGTGAAATTTGGGGAAAATGAAAAATCCACAAAATATTCAGCAGAGGGGAGGGTGTGGGGCTGCTGAGGGCCCCAGAGCAATGTAGTTTCTATGCTATATGTTTGTATTTGCCTAAAGGCAGCCCTTAAAATACCTATTTCTTTTGTTCTTTAAAAATGTGTATAGGTTAACACCTTTTGGTAAAAACACCAGATTCAAAAGGGATTCTTTAAAAATCCTGAAATGGAGAAAAATGCTTAAGGATTTAAAAAAAAACCTTGAAATCAAGAAAACATGCTCCCAAATATCGCCCTGGGGGTATGCCTCACATTCGTTGGATGAGAAATGCGTGGTGTGGTTCATAATTAAACAACATTTCCCACTGAAAGAAATTTAAATTCTACTTCGCTTGTTCGTAGAGTATTACTAGATATATAATATCCCCTAGAAGGTGCCAGTAAGTCATTGGCTCAGATGTATTTCCCACAGTGCCTTGTGGCTCCAAGCCATGACACATCCTCTTTTCTCTTAGCGTGCGCTACTGGAAAGAGGTGTTTTTAAGAGTTTTCTGTAGTTATTATGTACTGCCTTCTTGATATCTTTGAGTATTCTGCAGTGAATTTTGGTGCAGTTCGACAGGAAGATTTAGCGGAGTACAGAGTTGTAATGAGTCACTGATTTTTGTGACTCAAGTCGAGTCAAGTCATTTTAAAGAAGCAACTCCATTCGATTCCAGTCATTAGGTCAATAGGTCGAGTCGAGTCGAGTCACAGTGTGAAGTCGAGTCAAGTCGAGTCAAGTCAAGTATTTAGATCGAGTTAGATCAAGTCACAAATATTTGAACACTATACAATAAATAAACATGAGATTAAGTTATTTTTTGGCTTTTTAAAATTTTACATTCGGGCTACTACATGTGGCTACCAGCTGCTCTCCATTCAACTAATGGGGACACTGATCAAACCACGTATGTATATGTATCGCGAACATACACTGTACATGTACTATATGTGATGTGAACAGAACCCGGCAACGGCGTGAGTCATTGCAAATATTTTTCGCAAAGGTTTGCTTTTATTTTTGGGACTCGAATCTTATTAGCCTTCCTCGAGTCAAGTCGAGTCTTTCTGATGAGGGACTCAAGCGAGTCGAGTCATTTGCTCACAGTGACTCGAGTTGAGTCGAGTCATTTACCCATCGGGACTCAAGTCGAGTCGAGTCGC
Organism: Patiria miniata; assembly: GCF_015706575.1. NCBI lineage: Eukaryota > Metazoa > Echinodermata > Asteroidea > Valvatida > Asterinidae > Patiria > Patiria miniata. The sequence continues at coordinate 12,303,351 of NW_024037048.1, read as the reverse complement.
CAGAAATTGTGACTCGAGTTGAAGTCATTGACTTGAGTCATTACAACTCTGGCAGAGTCGTGCTTGCCCAATCTAGGCAACTCGCTCTCCCACTATTGTCAAGGAGGTGCACTTGTCTCATCTCATCTTGGCAATTCAAACATGTACCTCCCATCCAGAGCAACGCTTCCCCAACTCAGCAACACATACTCCTGCATCTTCCATAACAACTGGTTGCTTGTCATGCAGAATTACATTTCGCCCATCTTGGCAACTCACGCTCCCTATATTTGACTGGGAAGTTACACTTGCCCAACCTTGGCAGTTCGCACTCTAGAACACGGATAATAATTCATGCTGCTTTGCCCACAAGGCATCGACCCATGCTACTCCTGCTACTTCTGCTAATTACTGGTCAGACGGAGCTGCCTTTGCCCTACATCAGCAACTCCTGCTGCCCTATTTGGTTGTGTCAACAGCAGAAGTCTGGTATCTCCGAAGTGGCAATGAATATTGCCTATGGTTGATAAAAAAAAAGAGATGATTTCACTCCCATATCTAAATGATGTGTTTCTGTGTTGGAGGGCAAGCCTTACGCCATTAAGCTCCAGTTCTTGGAACCTCCAGAACTTGGAACCTCCAGATCTTGAAGGGCCTGGTTTCTTCATACCGATGTCACCAACTGCAAACAATTTGAACTTCGAAAATCTACAAAGCATTTGAACAATTCAGTGTATAGCATTTTTGAGATGTAAGTCTTAAGGGCATACGTTAATCACAGTTGACTGGTTTATATGCAAGGCTTGACTTTGATGTGCCAAAACTTGTTTGCACAAAATTTGTGTCAGGGATGGAACATTATTAAATTGCTTACTTTTATCTGACCAAGTGATATTTTGTTATGCAGGTTCAGCCATTCATCAAGTGGCTAGAGGAGGCAGAGGAAGAGAGTGATAGCGAAGAGGAAGATTAGTTTCCATGATAATTGATGGCCACAAACAAGATGCCAGGGATTGGGGAATTTTTCAATGGACAGCTGTGTATCACAATGCTGCAGTACAACAAACTACATATTTTTGATATTGATGGCAAAGAAGCTCAGTGCGATAATTTGATTGGTTAGGTCCAGTGGTCACATGCTGAATGTTAGTGTGGCATTCTAGACACCATGATTGATACCACTTGCCCTGAGCAAGACTGCTGCTATTGCCTTTTTTCACCCAGAAACATCAAATGGTGACTTAAAACAAAAAAAACAGGTTTGGTTATAGTATTTGAGCCACATTGGGGCTTAAGATTGCCGGCAGTCACATATGCAATGGTGGATCAACATTTTTCCATTTTTCCAAGATGGGTTGACTGGGACTTGAAAACCAAGAATTTTTTTTAGGGGGGGGGGGGTGGAGTCATCCAACCAAAAAGACCAAAGGCCTGAAACAACAAATTAATATTTTACAGTATTGAGTGATGACATGTTATTCGTGGAATAAAAGGAAATCTGGATTTGTTTTTCATTATGCAAAACATACGTCAGCCAGTGTGTGGGTGAGGGGGGGGGGGGGGTGGGTAGCCACCCGACCCACCCCTTTCCCTGGTTTCGTCATTGCAAATGGGCTGTGAATCACAGCAGTTTCAATTGTAACTTAAGTACACCCTCCTTCAGTAGGACGCACACTACAGATTGACATTGTACAAATCTACTTTGGGAAAACCAGGAACGAGATGTTTCCCTCAATGAACTTGAAGATGGCAAGTCTGTGACTATAAAACAGGGCTGAAATGACCTGCAGTCAACTTGTCCCTCTTGCATGTGTTAGTTATCAACTCATACTTGTTACCGTGTTCATGTACCGGTACTTGTATTTGTGTCAAACTCAAGGTAAAATAATTATTGTGTGTTAAATCAACCACTATTGACTGCTGCTATTTTGCTCAATCATCATTTCTTTAAACAATTTGGAGTGATGTGGGTCACATTTTTGGCACGCAACATGGCTTTCCAAGTGCTGGATAATAAATTATTTCTGGAAACAAATTGTGCAAAAATAATATACACTGCGTACAAACCAATGGGGGTCTTGACAAATATTGACCCAAGTAATAACAAGGCTGACAATGCATGTTTCCATAGGAGGGTTAATTTTAATAATGCTATATACTTTATTGTAGTTACAATGTTTTGAATTCTTCATAAACATATTACACTCAAGTTGGTCGTGAACACAAGATTGGATCGACATTTGTAGTTATGATGTACAAGTTATGAGGCATTGTAATGCATGAGAGTGTAGGTCATCCAGGCAATATTATGCATCAGATTAAATGCAAACATTTGTGTATAAGGGAACAATGTTTACTAGAGCTTCGCGTTTGTTTAGTTACAAACGCAGAGTGGTTGGGCTGGCCTTTTTTCATTAAATACTTCCGAGATAAATATGTTTATATAAGAACAAAGGATCAAAAAAATAAATCCTTTCCAGTACAATTAATTTGTTTAAAAAATCTTCTTAAACGGATTGATAACTTTCAGTAAACATTTTATGAACACATCCAAGTTATTTCTGGCTTAATGACGTCATAAGTCAAAAACAGGAGTGAATACTGATTTAGTTCGGAGTGGATAAATGTTCCTTGTAAAGTTAAATAACTATGAAAATATGGAAAAAATATAAGTGTATGTATTAATAACACCTAACTTCCGGTTTGATGATGTCACAGTATTTGGAAGCAAAATATGAACATTCTAATGATTATCAATATTTGGGCTACGAAGATATTAGACAGGGATCAAATGATAGAATTAAATTGATGATGGTTTTAAATTAAAGAAAGCAAACACTATTTTTTGTGCTGCTAGGGGGCGCCCTTTTGGATGATGACGTCATCACACTGTTGTTGTTTTTTTTGCGTCTGGCATTCCTCACTTAACACTTTCATAATATATGTCTGTAATGAAATGCTTCCGCTTTTGAGTTATATTCAGTTTTTATTGCACTTCCGGTAACACCGGAAGTAAAGGTCAAGCGGTTTTGTGTCCGGGAACAAGAAATGTTTCTCAAGGCATAGTCTACATTCTCACGACAAAAACGAACACGATACTCTATTTAGTTCAAAAGATGTAGCGCAAGCGATTTTGTCAAAATTTGCCCTGAAATCACTTGTAATTTGATACCTGATGACGTCATGATGATGTATTTTTTTTAATAACATCTTGGTAACGTGGTACGGGTTCACACTAAAGTTTTATGATCATACCGTAAACCGTTTGGAAGAAACTTTGCTTTGTTTGATTTCAGGCAAACGGCTTCATTTTGAATTCACCTAACTTTGACCTTCCGGTTGACCCGGAAGTAAAGGTCAAGTGACTTCACGTACACGAAATGAAATGTTTATCAATTAATTGTCTATCTGATTGCAAGGTTGGAACATGATTGATCATTTTGTTCAAGAGTTATATGTGAAAGAAGATCGTCATTTTTTTCAACGAAAATCGCTTGTAATTTGACACCCAATTACGTCATTGTGACATCAGAGTAATATGCACTACTAGGGATGAGGTTCGATATATGTTGAAAGGTACAAGTTCATACCCTATGCCGTTTAGGAGAAAACCCGCGGAGAAGTATTGTCCGGAATAAAAAGAAAGAAAGAACTAGAGGTTCGCGTTTGTTGTTACAAACACAGAGTGGTCAGGCAGACATTTCTTTTCAATAAACACTGCCATGTTAAGTTATGAATATTTTTATGTAAGAACAAAGGATCACGAAATTAAATCCTGTCAGGAACAATCAATTATTTTCTGGTAAAATTCAGTAAACATTCTATGTACACAAGTTATTTCTGGCTTGATGACATCATTATTCAAAACGGGAAGTGAATACTGATTTAGTTCGGAGTGGATAAATGTTCATTGTGAAGTTTAAATGACGTATGAAAGTATGGAAAATATACGTGTATTTATTCATAACAATTAACTTCCAGTTTTATGACGTCACAGTATTTGGCAGCAAAAAGTGAACATTGTAATGGATATCGTAACTTGGGCTACGAAGATATACGACATGAATCGAATTTTAGAATATGGTCGTTTTCAAATTCTCACAGAAGTATAACTTCCGGTCTGATGACGTCATGAATTTGAAACCTTGCAAAGTTATTTTTAGTTAATCAAAGAGTATCAAGGAGCGATTTGGTAAAATTTGAACCGATTGTTTTCAAATTAGAAAGAGCAAACACTGTGGTATGTGCCGCTAGGGGGGCGCCCTTTCGAAAGATGACGTCATCACACTTTTTTTGTTGTCCGGCATTTCTCACTAAACACTTTCATAATTTATATGTGTGTAGTAAAATGCTTCAGCTTTTGAATTACATTCGGTTTTCATTGCCCTTCCGGTAATACCGGAAGTGAAGGTCAAGCGGTTTTGTGTCCGGGAACAAGAAATGTTTCTCACGACGTAGTCTACAACCACACGAAAAAACGAACACGATACTCTATTTTAGTTCAAAAGATATCGCGCAAACTATTTTGTCAAAATTTGCCCTGAAATCGCTTGTAATTTGATCCCTGGTGACGTCATGATGACGTAACAAAATTTATAACATCTTCATAGCATGGTACAAGTTCACATTAGGTTTCTGGGTCATACCGTAAACTGTTAGGAAGAAATTCTGCTTTGTTTTGATTTCAGGCTAAAGTCTTCATTTTAAATTCACCCAACTTTGACCTTCCGGTAGACCCGGAAGTAAAGGTTAAGCGAGTTCACGTACACGACAAAAAAATGTTTATCAATCAAAACATCATATTTTGTTCAAGAGTTATAGGTGAAAGTAATTGATCACTTTTTCAGCTGAAATCGCTTGTAATTTGACACCCGATGACATCATCATGACGTCAGAGTAATATGCACCACTAGGGATGAGGGTCGATATACAAGTTCATTTCATGAACCATTTAGGAGAAAAGCCACGGAGAAGTATTGTCCGGAAAAAAAAGAAAGATTTATCAGAACAAAAACAGAGAGTGGTCGGTTTGCGCCCGACCACTCAACTAGAGATTCGCATTTGTTGAGTTACAAACGCAGAGTGGTCAGGCGGACAGCCTTTTCATTATACACTGCCCAGAAAAGTTACGAATATACGTAGTATATATAGAACAAAGGATCACAAAATTAAATCCCTTCCAGTACAATCAACTATTTTGTTACAAAAATAAACGGTGTAGTAAAATGCTTCTGCTTTTGAGTTATATTCTGATTTTATTGCACCTCCGGTAACACCGGAAGTGAAGGTCAAGCGGTTTTGCGTCCGGGGATAAAAAACGTTTCTCACGGCATAGTGTACAACCTCACGAAATAACACAATACTCTATTTAGTTCAAAAGATATAGCGCAAACTATTTTGTCAAAATTTGCCCTTAAATTGCTTGTAATTTGATACCCGATGACGTCAAGATGACATAACAAAGATAATAGATTTCGAAAGATGATGTCGTCACACTGTTTTAGGTGTCTGACATTCCTCACTTAACACTTTCCTAATTTGTATGTGTGTAATAAAATGCTTCTGCTTTTGAGTTGTATTCAGTTTTTATTGCACTTCCAGTAACACCGGAAGTAAAGGCCGAGCGGTTTTCTGTCCGGAGACAAGAAATGTTTTCACAGCATACAACCTCACGAAAAAAAAGAACACGAAACTCTATTTAGTTCAAAAGATATAGCGCAAACTATTTTGTCAAAAATTGCCTTTAAATCGCTTGTAATTTGATACCTGATCAGAAAAGGACAAACGACTTTGACTTTAAAATCAAAAATGTTTATCAAGGTATGGTCCATCAGATCACAAAGTATGAACGTGATCGTTCATTTTGTTCATGAGTTATAATTGACAGAAAATGTTCATATTTTGACAAAAAATCGCTTGTAATCTGACACCTGATGACGTCATCATTGACGTCAGAGTAATATGCACCACTTGGGATGAGGGTTGATATTGAAAGTTACAAGTTCATATCATAAATCGTCTAGGAGAAAACCCGCAGAGAAGTATTGTCCGGAAAAAAAGAAAAGGAACAAAGATTAATTGGAACAACTCCAAGAAAGAAAGAAGATTTATGAGCGACAAATCCAGACAGTGGTCGGGTTGTGCCCGACCACTCAATTATGTTTAAATAGTTGAAAAAATAGGTACCTTAAGATTGACCCTAAATAACATGTTTCAGTTACAAAATGTTGCTCTCATTGTGAGACCTAATTCCCACTGTAAATTCCACTATGACTTTGACAGCTCTTGCCAGTGATGTGATGGCTTTATTCTCTGCTGGAAATATGTACAGATGAATCCAGGCATGTGATCACTGAACACAAACAAGGCCCCCTTCAATGGAGAAACCATTGTGCACGTATTGTACAGAGCAACTGCCCTGTGACGGATCATCTGAACAAGAGCAAACACAATGCGTTTGCCAAAATGTGGCGGGGCCTCGGTGGCAGAATTGATAGCATGCCCCTATTGGCCTGTGGACAAAGCTGGTCCCAGAGGGCCAGCCTTCAGTTCGCTTTGTACCCATCACACTGACTGACTGACTGACTGACTGTCATTCATTTTGTGAATTCAAGTTACTAAAGCCTCACCTTGGCCCCAAAATTGATATATTGCCTTTGGAATGATTGTTCTTCTGAGTTGAACCACAATTTAATAAACCAAAACAATTTCAGATAAAACTAATAATATGTAAATCTTACATATGTACAGCTTTCCGAAATGACAGTTTAGTTTGAAATACCTTTTTGAAGTAATCCAAAAAATGAAGTCTGTGCCTATTTTTGGTTGTGCATTTAATCTTTGTCACTATGTAGTGCCTTTGTTGAAGAAGTGAATAAAGGGACTTTTAGTCAGTGACTGATCTAATAGCAAACAAAATTCTTAATAACTAAGAACACGAGACGCAACATGAGATTCACAATAAGGTAGCGCTATTTGAAGTGAGTACATGCATCCAAATAGAGCCCTTCTATTGTGTCCACCATACTGCAAAAAGATTTATGACTGGGTTGTTTTTGTTTTGTTACCAAGATGCTTGTCGTCTTGACATCTGAACTTGTGGACAAAATGAAACAGCTTTTAAATAATGTACTTTCCAATATCTATGTTAAAAGATTTTGACTTCCGTTTCAACATGGTCACAGCATGCCTCCGGTACCACTTGTTAACTTCACCACAGCAGATAATTGTGTATAATTGGTTTGAGGGGTTCTCTGTAAGATTTGTAATAGTATTAGTTTTCAAAGTAAATCAATCTTACATATGTACTCTTTCACATTTGTTTGAGTTAAATCAAAATAAGAGGAAAACACTCAGTAAAAGGATAAACTCCAGTAGAATGGTTGTCATTACATTCCAAGACATTCTCTTTATTTTGATGTTCATTGATTGTTCTTGGCATATTTCAGAAATGAAACTTTTGCAGCTTTTGAGATATTAAAAGTAAAATAGTTGGCAACTCTACAGCCTGACATTCACATTATAGATGTAGTCTTGTTCCCTGACCTAACCATCCCCAAAGTAAATAAGGGCTCGGGGGTTCCAGTCCTAGTCCTCCAATTCACAAGCTTAGACGACTATACTGGGTGCAGTGTTAATATTATTCTGCTGGTAAAGGGAAAACTTGATATTAAAATGTACACCCACTTTATCCATGCCATTCAAGTCACAAACCATTTACTCCAATCTGTCAATTGATGTAATTGGATTGAAAGTCATTTGAAGCTTAGCTGACTATTTCAATTTACTAATCAATATTCCCTGTTAATATCGGTATATTAAGTTGAGAGTGGGTAATACTTTTTGTTTTGGAGTTCTCAGATGTGGACAGTCGTCTTCTGGTAGTGACCAATTGTCAATATCAAGGTACAAATAGAATATTTCAGAATGAAGTAAAGAAAAAAAAATAGATCAACTACAAGCTCAGCAGGCGCGGTTCTAGAACCAATATTTTGTGGGGGCTAGCAAGGTGGATCCAGAATTTTTTCAGGGAGGTGTGCTGAAATGTTGACCGGTTATTTTTTTCCAGACACTTAGGCCTCCGAAAATCAATGGGGGGGGGGGGGGGGGGGGGGGGGGCCTCATGCCATATTTTCAATGGGGAGCACCAATAAAATCATAAAATCATTCACACTATATTAACTAATGCACCCTTGTCGACGGCTATTTCTTCTTTAGGGGGAGACCGTTCGCATGTACATCACAATCCTTCTTTTTGCTAATGCAATTTTTTTTTTTTTACGGAATTTATTTCGGGGGGGCTAGACAAAATTTTGGGGGGCTACAGCCCCCCAGCCCCCCGTAGAACCGCGCCTGAAGCTCAGCATCAAAAGTTCACTATACAAAATGTAAAAGGAAAACAAATTATTATGATGTTATTTTTTAATTGTGCCCAGGTTTACATTTTAATAAGGAAATAAACATGAGCTTGGCCGGTTTTAAACCGTCCGTTTAATTTGGAGAATGGATGCTGATAATAGCCCGAGCCAAAGGAGAGGGATATTATTGACAACCGGGCCCCCAGCCGGTCTCAAATGGACTTGTTTAATACCGTCCATGCACATATTTATTCACATTCATATTTATTCACATTCATAAATACCTTTTCAGTCAACGAGTCAAAACAAATAAAACAAACATGTTGTTAAACACCCCTCTAGCTCTTTTATGGTATGTGCCTCTTGCGAGTAGTCGTAAACAACTTCTTATATGGAAATTAATGCGTGCACTGCGTATTGTGCGAGTGGCTCAGAATGCAGCTGTGCCGGTGTAGTGTGAATTTAGGACTATGAAATACGGACTGGTTGGTCGTATTATACAGGCCTAAGTGAGGATTGGATAGGAGTCCAAATTTTATGTGACACTGTAAAACTATTTTAGACCAGCCAGCCAGTGTTTAGACTGTTTAAAACCGGCCATGTGATGGGCTCTCAACCAATAGGAATGGGTAAACTATCTTAGGTATTTATGAATAGGTTTTAAGATGAAAGAATAAAAAACACTGAATATTCAAAAATAGAAGCATGTTCCTGTTCAATGTTTGAAGATTTCTGAAAGCAATCTACACGGGTGAATTGTTATGCTATATATTTTCAATAAATCTTTCAGAATGCAATAAAACAAGCTGTGCTACATATAACCATGTAGCATGGCCACGGTCCATACCGCACTCCGGGTATTGAGCTATTCTAAGATGCAAGCGCCATTCCGTACAACACGCAGGAGTAAGTTCCTATTATGTTTACTTCTTCCAACACAACTTCCAAAGTAGACAATAAATGCTGAAACAACTGTTTTAAAAATAGATTTATTACAGCTATTCAAAGTTTTAATTTTTTTTAACTTTAAAAAGATAAAAACCACAACCAAGGCACTTTTGCTGGAATCAATTTATACACATAGTTGAACCAATTTGTACTAAATTTACATAAACTATCATGATTGTTCAAATTCAACCAACAGTATTTTCCAACATTGACACAAAAGCAAACAAAGCTAACACCCCCTAAAGAAATGTTTAAACCCTTTAAGACATACATGTACATGTACCAGAATACACTTCAACAAAATAGCCAGACCACCTCCCAATCAATACACACTATCAAAGTTTGTAGAAAATCCACATCCATTCTAAACTATCTTATTCAATCAGCTGTGTGAGATATCCAGCACTACTCCAATACATTTTACTTTTGTTTGACTTTCCCACTCTTTACATCAAGTGTACGTTGTACAAAAGTCCACTAAATTCTGTAACACTATATTACTTGAAAAACACAAGGTATGATAATTACTACACTGATTAGTCTGTCAATGATACAATTATACAATGTTTGAATCATAACTAAACAGTCATATCGACACTGTATCGGTATGTGTACACAGGTTTTTAATACATCGTTCTTCACAAGCATATCAAGAAATCAGTCTGGAGATGGGGCTCATGACATGGGGTCACCAATTTGAAAAAAAGGGGAGGGGAATGTTGACAACACGTGACACTGCTGTTTAATGCACATGAGACTGGACACCCTAGGTGGCGCTGTTCATCAGTTGGGGGGGGGGGGGGGCCTAAAGGAAGCAAACCTTGGGATGGGGTTTAAAGAGGGCTGATTAACCTAAAGCAGGAAGGGGGTTTCTGCACACTCAGGACAAGGGTTTGTAGTTCACTATGCAAGAAAGGAATTAAATCGCTGCAGTGTAACCTTGTGATTGTGAGCTTTTCCTGCCAGACATGCCATGAGAGGTTGCAGTTCCCTGACACGAGAAACGCAGACCCTACACGCATAGTAATCAAGTGAGTTTACAATAACGGTTGTCTCTCATGACTTCTGATATGTCATGTCAACAGTCATCAACCAAAGAAATTTCAGAAACTTATTCCATGGCATAACAAGATGTTTTGTTCCACCCTACTTTAAGGGAATGTACATGTACTATAAATTTGATTGTCCTATAAAAGCAATCAGCACTTTCCCGTACTGAAATATGAACAAACGGCCATCAAATAATGAGAAACAGATTCAAAATGAACAAAACCTTATCTTCTTAGGAGAAAGAGGCATTTGGGAAAAGTTTTTAATTTGATAAAGCTAGTCGTTGCTAACTCGGTGTCGCATGACAATTTGCAGTACTGAGTGATTAAGGCTCTAGTCATAGCCATTCACACCACTGATCAGCGTCTTCTTACCCACAGTCTCTATGTGAAATCCCAGTTGATGTAGAAGGCTGTGGTCCAAGATGCGACGACCATCAAAGGCAAATGCAGGCTTCAACATGCTGTCATATACCGCCCGGTAGTCCATGGTCTAGAAAGTACATGTATAGCAACAAACTGATATGGAAGTGGTCCTTGGATTCATATCTGTACATGTATATCTAACTCAGTTAACACCTTGTAAAATGTATGTTCATGAAGCCTTTCAGGTATTTCATCTACATGTAGTATGCATCATTATAAAAAAAAAACCCAGTATTAATATGCCTGTAAGTCAAATCTGACTGAGGATGGGTGCTGTGGGATGAAGGTTTGTCCTGCCATGGTCTGAGAAACATGTGGTCGACCAAACAACATATCACACAAAAACCAAAGAACAGAATGTACATCAGTGATGGAAAGGACGAGAATGCTGGTGACTGAGAGACCCACTACAAGATCTACTTTTGGTCTTAAGTGTTGTTCATTTTGACTTTGTTGATCCAAACATGCCAATGTCATGGCACATACATGTACATAAATACCATCATTTTACACTATCACTTATTCAGGTACTAGTGTGTGAAGCTGGACTTAGGACTTGGGCCAAACCCAAAAAATAGTGTTTACAGTAACTTACGGCCTGAAAAAAAATCCAGGTAGGTAGGTAAGGAAATAATTTTATTTTGTATTTTATTTTTTTTCATTGCAGTTCTGCATGCCCATGCGTGTTCTTTCGCAAAAAAAATTGTATAAAAACATTATTCAAGCATTCAAGATATTTAATAGATATATTTCATTCCAAATTAATTCGTATCGTCCCAGGGTTCTCCAGCTCCCCAAGATTTTTTCAAACCTGTGAGGGAAGATTTGCTGTGATTCAACAACCCGAAAATTTTGAACTTTTTTTTGTGAAAATTTTAGAAGCTCTCTGGTACATTTTAGACAAATCTGAGGGTCTTTAACTTAAGATTTGTCCTTCAAATTCAGAGGAGATCTTGCAGGTCCCTAATATTTTTGTAATTAAAGAAAAAAAAAAATCAAAATTGTTAACTTAAAAAAAATCAACATTTCACAACCTGTGTTTAACTGCTTCCTAAACTAGAAAAGTATTTTACCAAATAATTTTTCATGGATGAGGTCATCTTTTATTGTATCACATTATTTGTTCTGTAACGCACCACCCACAGATTTTCCTTTTTATTTTCCAAGACATCTGATTACTGAAATCCAGTCCAATTGTTCGTCAATTTCAATTCGAAATTGGTTTAAAGTTTGCCATTTTTCAAAGTACTCCGTCACTTTATGAAATGTTTATTACCTAACAGGGTGTGGGAACCATACATGCAACACACACACACACACGTGTGTAAATGCCAGCAATCATGGACGCCCCATTGTCCCTAATCCTCTTTCCTTTGTTTGTACTAACTTTTTGGCGACAGCTCTCATTGGTTTTGTACACGATTTGAGATCGTGGACGTTCGGTCAATCGTGGACGTATTGTTTGCGCCCCAATTCTTTTGTCCTACGTCCACGATTGCCAGTGTTTACATACTCACCCACACACGCGCTTACATAGGCATAGAAGTGGGGTACTTCCTTCGTTCTGGTGTACTAAAATTTTGCAACGTCGCACACTTATGTCAAAATGCTCTTATTTTAACCACAGTTAATTTCCTGGGCTGAAATTCGGACTTAATATCCCTTTTCTAAAACTCTTCCATTTGCGACGGATCAACCCACCTTGGAAATTCCTAGTTTTTGAGTAAAATCCATTTATTTCGTGAAAAACTTGTGGGGTACCAAAATGGTACCCGCAAGTCAGTGGGCATTCCTTGTGGGGTACCTCCCATTGTTCCGGTACCCCACAAGGCAGTGTTTGTACACGCACATGCATGGGCGACTAGACCTGTGGTTGCTATGTGTAAAGTACCTTTTTAGAGTGAGACTGCCATTGTATAGGCTTGTTACAATAAATATACAAATTGTTTTAGGATTCTAAATACCTTGAATTCATCCCATTCGGTGCAAACAGCAAAGGCATGGGTTCCTTTGATGGCCTCATAGGGATTGCTGAATACAGTTACAAGGCGATCCACTAAAAAAAAACAAAAAAAACATGACATAACCAAAATCCCACTTTGTTTTAGCCACTATGAACTGTACCTCGTATCGTGTTGCTAAGGGTCATCAGATGGTTTGCCTATAGCTTCACTGCCTTCAGAAAGTCTTCTTTCTGCTACATTAAACCACGGATCCTACACACATGGGTTAACGACTCAGCCAAACTCCTGGTTAGACACGTGGTAATGGCCCGTACAGGTGGCAATTACCATCAATATTTGTCAACAAAGACCCAGACAGCTTAATCACTTCACTGCGCGCGGTGGCTTTCAAATTTGCAGGGCTCTGCACTCGATCTGGTGTCGAATTCTGTCCAGCCAGCTAATTATATTTTCGAATATTCATGATCCTACGTTTTTGGTCTTTATTATTATATTCTGATAAGTGATAACTACATAACCATGTTAACGCCAAGCACAATATCTTTAGCTTTAAAATAAACTATGAAATGTCGCATTTGTTACATCGGTTCGGGACCACATCTCTCTTAAACGTTTTGATGAAAGCCTCATTAAAAACCAGATTTGGGTATTACCCAAATCTCATTTATAATGAGGCTTTTATCAAAAAGTTTAAAACAGTGTTCTCCTCGAAAAAGGTGTCACATTTGACGTGGGATTTACTCTGCAATGTTCCCATGCAAAAGGATACGGCTAAAAAAGACGGAATTCTAGATACCGGTAACAAACAAACAAAAGGTTTGAATCCGTGCATTTAATTGTGGAAGCACTCCAGACAGCTGTTTCTTTTCTCATACAGCATTGATATTCATAAGGCTGACCTTTCTCTGGGTCATCACAGATGCTTGGATGCTTAAGCTCACTCAGGATCTGGTCGGGGTCAACCTGGGGGTCATAGATGTTCAGTCTGGCACCCTCTTCCATCAGGTGTTTACTGACGTAGATACTGGAGGATTCCCTACAATCCAAGAAATTAATCCCAGCATCTTTAGAGAAGGACGTCTTATACAAAATATATTCATGTTAAAAATCAACTCAGTGAAAGTTTGCATTAGGATAACACTTGTTTTCGTTCTGAGCACCATTTTGGGACTTTTTTCAAATCCGATGGACTTCAAACCTGACACACACTTAGACCACCATCTGAAGATTCAGGCCGAATCATGACGTCATGATTACATCATCATGTGTCACGTAACGTCATCCTAAAAATGCATATTTTAAGGCGCTATTTCTACAGAACAAGAAGTCCGATGTGGTTGAAACTCAGTATGCATGTATTCAGGGACGTGTTATAGAAAAAAATTGCAGTAACGTCATGATGACGTCATCATGTGATTTTATATTAACTGAGAGACCGATTGAGCGATATTGTGGTTTAAGACCCTGTTCTGACACAGACCGAAAATAGACATTCATTTTATGGACTCACATAGAATTCAAGCAATGCTGGAAAGCAACAGGAATGTTGTGGAAAAAAGGCTTTTTTTTTTGTTAAACTGATTTTGAGGGAAATTATTGGGTAAAACGACAACATAGTGGGTTCACAACATACATTAGAATAACTGACTGCCTACAAGTTTCTGTTTGCTTCCCTCATTGATCCAACTTTTCATTCTGAGCACTCTTGTACTAAACATTGTCCAAGAAAATGCCACTTTTTAATTAATTCGGAGAGAAATGCTTATTTGTTTGTAGTTGATATGGTAGTGGGAAAAAAATCATGACCAAAAAAGGGGGAGTAAAGACAAAGTGACTGAGCTATAAACATTTTTTTTAGTCTTTGGAAATTAATCTTCAATGATTGAACAACGTACAAAAAAGGATGTCAGCCACGAACAACAAACACAAATTGTTTGTCTTTCTTTTTTGCTGTCTAATCTACTTTAGGATTACTTACATTTCTGTTGTCCATAAGAGACCCTATATCTCACCTAGTGTCCCCAGTATCCTTCTTGAAAGCAAAGCCCAAGATTGCTATTTTCTTGTCTGTCACCGTGTTGAACAAACAGTTGATGATCTTGCTGGCAAAACGACGTCGCTGATAGTCATTCATGGATATAACCTGAAAATACCAGACAAATAAAGACATGGTCATGGATAGAATGAGGATGTCACCCAGGTGGATCCGGAATCCAATCTGGAATCAGGTGACTAGGCACCAAGTTATCTTTAGATGATTGGACTCAATCCAAGCACCTATTGGAATCGTTTGAATTCTTCACGGTTATTTTCTTCATATTCTTTGTTTTTCGCAAGCTTTGAGGTTTTGGTATATCCGAAACTCCAGAGACTTTGCACATGATATCGCTATAAGGCACTTTGGTCACTCTTTAACATTACTCTATTGATCAAACTTGATCTAAACAAAGACCACATAGAAGAGCATGATGTCAACTATGACTTCATCATACAATGCAAGTCATGTGACGTCATCTGAAAGGAGCACTTTTTAGGGTTCTATTTTTAGAAAACTAAAAATGTGATTGGTTCAAATAACATATCTATATGGGTAGATACATGTTACATGTATATGTAAAAATGAGGGTATGTAAACATGAAAAATACATGCTACATGCTACATTCTGTTTGTAACAGCTGAGGTTGGTCATTACATGACAGCTGGATGGTGCAGTATGGATGGTGCAGTTTCACAAAATGTCCCAATCCCATTCGCAGTGTTAACTTTCAATAGCAATGTACAAAATTTCAATTTCCATTTACCAAAAAGTAGAAATGTATACCTGAACTATGCAAGTCAACGCTTTCAGGCTAGCAGTAGCAATGGTCAGTCTCCTACAAATATCTGTTCGCGACACTGGACAACTTTGAACATGGGCAATTCCATGCAAAAGTGGACACAGCTGAATGTGTTGAAAATTCATGAAATCTATAGAACTACAAGCATCACAAACTCAAATGTGATATCAAATAAAAGGGGGCAATACCTTTTATTTGAGTGGTGCGCCAATGAGATGGAATGTGGCGACATGAATTTTAAGCACCCTGAAAAAGTATTTTTCGGGGTGCTAAAATTATGGACTTTAGGGTAGTCATTTTGGCAATTTTTTTTCGCATGCAAAATGCAAGTGTTATTGTGAGCTTTTGTTTATAAGGCAGAGACAAAGGTTCCTATTTTATAAAAAATAACACACAGAACTTACCATGATTCAGTGTGTTTTTTCACATGTGTAAAATCGATTTCAGACATTTAACATCCGTAACGTTGTCATGTAACATCAGCAACAACAATAGCGTGATGTTTCCATAACATTGGACTTTTTCATAATAAGGACTTTTTTTGTAAAATGTCATTGATGTTTGTTAAGAGTTCAGCTATTTCTACCACAACATACTTATTTCAGTCCAGTGGCTTAAGGAAAACATCGTGACCTGCCGGATTAAAGCGACAAATTTGGTACACTTACTGTGTAGGTCCCAAGAAGTCATTCTAAGTCTATTCTAGAATAGCCAAATAATCTCCGTAAGTTGCCGAGATTTATGATGATACAAAGCTATTGATGAGGAAAGATTGTAATCGTGCAGTGCATTCTCTTCAGTTTTAAGGACACAGAATTATGAATGAAAATAATGTAAATCAGAAAATAAACTCTTATGAAAAGAACATAACAGTTTAAAGAGCGTACCGGTAGTATGCAGTACTGACCTTTCTCGACACAAATACAAGTCATGCATGTATACCTTCCACACTGTTAATCAAACATGGGTAACTACATGTACATGTAATATGACCAAGCCATTACACTGGACCAAGATTAGAATACTGGAAACTGATTGTACACCTTCATGTCATCGCATGTCCCGGCTTCTGATCGAGTCGCCTAATTTCTGCCCATTAACCATGACATGTGTTCCATCCAAATCCATTTCCACGGATTCGTAACCCGAGGATCGGTCTTGTCAATGTCCGTATCAAACTCCGAACCTCTTTGGATAATAACACATTTGTGTTGCACTGACATCTTGCGGAATTAATAATGTCAAAATACGTTCAAACATTTGAAACGACACACTAACGTACGTATCAGCGTGCAGCGGAATACATGCAGCAGGATGCATGCATGCAATGAAATGCACACATGAACTTTGCCCCGCATGATGCCCTCTACCGGCGCGGCACGGCGACAATTTACTAGTCTTATTTCAAGGCTTTATATTTGCAACAAGACGATTTTTACAGCGAGTTATTGTGGAGATCATCGCGTGTCAACACATGCATAGACACAGGAACGGCCGCAAAGAGTCCCAACGCGCTTCATGGCGCATGTGTGAATATTCATATTTATCTGCAGCCAATCACAGCGCAATCACTGTTGGTTCCCCGGATGCTGTGTACATGCTGTGTACAATACATTGTACACACGCGGCTTCGAGCTGAAAAATGCATGCACATGGCATCGTATACATGTAGTACACACGTACGTACATGTACGTACAATGTACATGTACATTGAATACTCGCTTGCACGCACCCCAGAGCTACCGTGACGTGTATGTTGTACTTGAGAGCGGATCGCGTGCGTTCGGCGGCGGCGGAAAATAAAATAAACGGAAATAAAATCAATGCTTACGCGCGGGCGAAAAAGCGGGGGGAAATCTGGACCATCGGAAGAAAAAATGCGGAAAACAACATGTGGCACGCTGAACAAAAAAGCGGAAATCCGCTAAATAGCGGAGATTTCACACCCCTGTTATACACATAATTTTATCAGATAAGCTGATTTATTTTATCAGATTTTTTAGCAACGCGCACCACCATTTTCAAACGGAACATAAATAAGAGGTGAAAATGAAGCAAACTTCGAGGTGACTATCCAGCTTGAAATTGCATATTGAATTTTGTTGGAGACATACTAACTTCTGGTCAAAAATGTTACTTTTACGGACATAAAAATGCAAGTTTGTGCACAAACCTACGGGAATTTAAGTGCGCGTAACGCAAGTTTTGACCCACGCACTACTGCGCGTAGAGCGTCCATGACGGAACGGGAAAATGTGTGCACACTCTATGGCGCGTCTGTACGCACTGCCGATCTAGTCTTTTTATTCTATATCTATGATCTGGCCCTGCTGCGCCATGTTCCAGCGTGACATAGTACGTTTGGACCAACCCAATTGCGATGAAGGGTGTGCTTTCCTCGGCAAAATTCACCAGCATTTTCAGTTTTTTCACTGTATCAGAATTTTAAAAAATACTATTTATGGAGTCTGAAAACTTTCTCATGTTCAGAATAAGTTTGTAGTTTTCGCACAATATTTCGACCGTTGACAACAATTTCGACTGTTGACGACCGTTGACGCTTGTTGATGCAGTTTAGTAGGACCCCTCACGGTACATCGCGCGGTGATCGCCATCTTTATTTTCGGGTTGCGTGTTGTGTCGCCGCGCTATCATCGTCATTTTACCCCCAAATTTCCCTTTAAAAAAATCAAAACCCTGCCCTCTATCTATGACATACCTGTTTATTGAGAACCGACTAGTTTGGTCTGTCTAATAATTTTAAAGTGGATTTTGGCCCTACACTACACGATCGCCAATTTTATCATAGTTGCCGGGCCAGATAGGGCTGCGATAGGTAACATGGTAGCAATTTACGATGCTCATTTCTCAATGTCGTCAAGTCAAATTATAATGGAATTTTGTTTACACAACAAAAATAAGATTCATCCTTCAACTTGTGTTGCACAGTACACATGGGTTTGTTCGAACAGGGGAACGGCCTATGTTTTTCATTGTAGCCCAATACGTACATGTATATTATGTATGCACTTCCGAAGCCGAACCGAACCGAAGTTCGGAGAAATAAAATAGAACCGCAACCGAACTGAACCGAACCGAACCGAACCGAACCAAATTTTGAGCAGCTCTATCTACCGGTAGTTTCAATCTGAACACGTGCCACTCCCTATTCAAATAACCTGCCCTGAGCCACTGAACTGTGCATCGTTTACATATATTCAGTCTAATTTGCACCAGTACAATAAATCAAAATTTATTTTCAGCCTTAAAAAAGAGAGGTATGCTCTATTGAATAAAATTTAGTCCATTTTGGTGTTAACCTTTTGGTTAGCTTGAGGGTCAATTTCATGCTATTTTTCTGTTACCTGTTGCCAGTATGCAGCCACATGAGGTAGGTTCAGAGCCTCACATAAGTACACCAAATTGAAGACGTCCTTTTGGAAACAGCTACCACCAAATCCTGCAGGTAAGTAAAGCTTAAAGTAAATGTTCTATTTATGCTACATGTACTTAATGATCCATACCATATTAGTCTCATCAAGGCAGTGTTCTCAACATGGGGTTTTGGGAGGGCAGGCTTTCCAGCTAAAATGCCGCCTGCAACATTGTTTTACCACCCTGCTATTTTTTCACATCACTCACTCCACATGCGTGAAATCATGAAGAACAAAGCACTGCTGCTACAATGTTTCATCTTGTCCATATTTCGTCTTTTGAATGGAGTGGCAAAATGTTTATATATTGGACACTTTGCCAAAAAAAAGCAATTAAAAAAGATATGCAATGTGACCTTAACCTCTTAACTGTACACTTACATACATGACCCGAGCCAGGAATTGAACCCAGGCCACAGCATTGAGAGGAGAGCGCTTTACCCACTGTGCTACCCATGCCATCTGTAACATTCCCAATAACATGATCACTACTTGGAGCTTACCCAGACTAGCCTGCAAGAATTTTGGTCCTATGCGTGAGTCTTTTCCAACTGCATGTGCAACCTCAGATACATCAGCCCCTGTTGCTTCACAGATGGCACTCATTGCATTGATACTAGAGATGCGTTGAGCTAGAAAGGCATTAGCAGCCTACAGAAACAGGAGAGACAAACAGGTACAGGGTGTAATGCAGACCTGCCAACCTTTGGGATCGAAAAACTGTATTCTGAATCTCCAAAAGTTGTATTTTTCATAAAAAACTGTATTTTTCAAAAAATATGCATAGATGGGCTATACGAACAAATAAATGTGGCTGCAATGCTCCATTTTAATACATCTTAATTAAAGTTATAAAAAAAAAGACCAGAGGTCTCCCTGCGGGTGGTAAACCCAATCAAACAATTTGCATGAATAAGGATATTGATCATATACCTTATTCATAAACAAACTACTTTAAAAACTATTCAATGCAAGTCTACCTAAACATAAACTAAAGACTAGACTTTCTCCTGTGCACGCACATTGTGACTACCGTACACGAACATCAAAATGTATTCTGTGTATCATGCGTGCACTGAGAGAAAGAAAGTCTGTTGACAGCACGTAAGATCTGCCGGACGTACTTCTACTGGTATGTGTGTGTACGAATACAGACATTTTTTTTTCGGCGGGGTGCCGCTGCTTGAAGTATTGGCACTGAAGTATTGGTTTGTGATACTGTGTACATAATGTACATCGAACAGTGTGAATCGCGAAACCAGATTCAGTTCGTGCATGAATAACATCGTTTGCTTGGCTGCTTGCAATTTACGTTGTTTCAGCCAATTTTATCCGGCAGAAATCTACACTCACAGCCGCTTTGAACTAGGATTTTTCCAGGCATGTCAAATTGGTCAAAACCCGTATTTTATGGGGGAAAAACGTACACTCGTATTTTCAACAAATTCCTGTACGAAATACGGCAGAATCGTACTAGTTGGCAGGTCTGGTAATGGAGTAGTCTTCTAAAACTAAGGATTTGAAGATTATCAGTATGTTGTGGGTTATCAGCTTGCCATGATTGATACCTTATTCGTACCCTTGGAAGCCATGGATAATCTCAGTGAGCACCACTGATACCATCACTGATACATGTAAGCTCAAAGTCTTTCATTTGCCAAATTAGTCTGATTTTGTGGTTGCATGAGCTGTCCGTGTGGGCAATAACTTTACTACATGTGGCATTACACTTTTTTGGCATTCTTTTGACATTGTGAGTGTTGTGGTCTTCACACTAATTAACAATGAGTTTCTTTTTTTTGCATAAACATACCCAATATTCAAGGCTTTCCCCTGATGTCAACAAAAGTTGTGCGTTCCCTCATTTGAGCATGGCACTCTTTAGAAATGTGGTTACTTTCGTTACACAAAAAGGATATATGCAAAAACATGTTTTTGTTTTAATTCAAAACTTTCCTAAGAGTGGAACTGCAATAGGCAAACGAATATTTCTTACAAGATGTCTAGCATATAAACCCTAACCCTGCCAGACGCAACACGGTGCATCAGGTGGAAAAGTCTGGTGCACTTTGATGCATTCAGCTACCAACACCAGTGCATAAACGGTCAATTCTGAGACAATGAGAGCTAGTCCCATAGAACAATGCCACAGTTGCATCCTGCTGCATTCGGTGACCACAGACTCTGAGGCAGTTTGGCCTGATGGATCTTGCTACACTGGGCAGACTTGTCACACAGACAAGTGTTGAGTGCTGCTGCGTTTGGCAGGGTTTCTAGCCAAAATACCCTAGATGGAGGGTTTTAGCTCAATATAACAGTTACTTTAAAGTTTTAAAGTTTGATAATTTTACCCGGGCATATTTTGATAAGTTTCGTGCAGTAAAACTGTATGACGACATTTTGTTTGAGCGCCTTCGTGTTCGTATACTGTGTCTGTACATTATGGGCATGCCCTGTAGTGTGAGATTTTTTGAAAAGAAATTTATTTATTTATTTTATTTCTTGCTCGCTGCCTGATCGGAGCACCTGAAAAATCCGTATTCCAAGTACTTCAAAAAAAAATTGGCCTGAGCATGCTATAATACGGTCTTATATAAAACACATGCTGTTGTAGCTAACCAAACACTTGCCAACTGCAATGGTGGCAGATCACAGGGAAACCCAATGGTCACATGATACCTCCACATCATATGATCAGAACCTATTAACGGTAAGCATAATATAAGCATGGCAATTCAAGTCACTGTTCAGATAATAGCCACTGAAATGAGAACTCACCAATTTGGATAGTTCTGATGACCAGGTATTGGTGAGTATAATCTTGTCTTTGTTAATCCAGTGTTCGTAGACGCTAGCCAGGTCTTTCATAGCTTGACGCCCAGACTTAGACTCGTCTCCACCAATCAGTACCCTGTCTGGATTCAAAAGGTCCTTGATAGCAGTGCCTTCGGCAAGGAACTCCGGATTAGAAAGTACCTATAAAATAACAAGACAAGGCAAACATTCTATTTTTTAATAATACAAGCTTCTAAAGCACTGGAACCTTGTTAGAAACCTATTCACTGCGCAAGCCTAGTTAAGTGAACAAAGTTCAAGAGGTTGTTGATAGCAGTGCCTTCAGCAAACAACTTTGACATGAAAGTATTATTAGCATACATGTATATGCCCAAAACATTCTTGACATTGATTTTAAAGTCTCAGGTTAAATGGTTAACACAAAGAACACTGAATTTTGGGACATCCATTTTAACATCTGACTGCTCATACGTATTTCTTCACAGTAGATTCCTGGAATAGTGGTCTTCTATAACTAAATTTGATTCTAAAGTTTCAAATGAACCACAAAGGGAAACTGACTAGGTGAATTAAATAACAATTTTTGAAAAGTTGAACAAAAAAGTTGACTGTAGCGGGGCTTGAACCTACGACCTTGGGATAACTATTCTGGTGCTCTATCAACAGAACATCTTATTTTTTTGAAGTAGGTACCCAGTATGTAATTGTTGAGGATCGCTAGCATCTTTGCATGTACAGGTATATAAGTACAGTACAGTGCAATTGAAACCTAACACTGCGAAATGGAATGGGAAAATTTGTGAAAAAAATTCGCATTCGCATTCGCAGTATGATTTCGCATTTTGAGCGTGACTTTTACCCCTTGCGAATTCGCAGTGAAAATGTGCGAATGCAGTGCGAAAACGGCGCGAACGCGGTGCGAAAAATTTGCAAATGCGGACGTTTTGCGAAAACGGTGCGAATATTTTGCGAACGCATTGCGAAAAAAACTGCGAACGCATTCCGAAAACGGTGCAAACACGTTGTGAAAAAAACTGCGAACGCGGTCCAAAAAAAATTGTGAACGCCGAGGGAAAAATTGGTGAGTACAAAATCAATGTGCGAAAAATGTGCGAAAGGGGACGCGAAAACGTTGCGAAATCGATGTGATGAAAGTACATGTAGCTGCCGGTACCTACCTCGTGGTGTGTTGCACCATGGTTGCAAGTACATGTATACAGAACGTACATACAGAGCTGCTTGATGTATGAAAACACGTGGGCCTGTACGTGCTATTGCAGCAGTGACTGGTTCCCGCTGTGCCGCGCACTGGCAAGATGGAAATGCGGTAACCAGTCAATGCAATAGTCGCGCGCAGTACCTGCATGTACACTACAGTACAGTTGCATGCAGGCCGGACGGCGCGGAATAGACATCGTGAAAATGCCTAGAAAACATCGATGGAGAAAGACGATCTTTGCAAGCTTATACTCACAGAACTTGATCTCTCTTGTCTGTGTATTTCCCGTGTTCGTGAATTATTTCGAGGAAATACTACTGGTATATGAAGTGAAACGATGCAGCGAGTTTCACCGAAATCACATACCGATAAACGAAGCTCAATGCCGGCTCACTGCCGGTCCACAACACACAGTGCATCATCGCACATTCGTACCAAGCGAAGTTCAGACATTGTTAGCCAGTTTCTCGTCGTAACTAGCATTGTGCATATGGTATAAATGACCTGCATTTTCCATTATTTTTAAGATTATCGACGGCAGATATTTTCGTTAACACTTAAGGCAAGTTTTTGTCATTTTTGAGGCCCTTTTTGTATAGCTTTCGTATTGCAATGGAAATAGTTCAGGCTGAACATTTTCATATAATTTTAACGGATCTGAAAACAAGTATTCAGTTGCTTTATCATGTTTATGTGCCGTTTATTAACTCCATTTTCCAAGATTAATTAATAGATGAACCAACTGACAACTGTATTGAAAATTTGAAAGCATAGCAGAATTCAAACCTTTTATTAATCTCCATTTAGATATTTTTTTAATATAAATTTTACCTGTCTTACAGTTACAAAAACGAAAGAAGTTAAGCCACATGAGCATATTATGCAAAAACTAATAATAATTGCAGCCCCTTGAATAAATCCTTATATTCAAAACAAAACAAAAACAATGTTTACCGTCGTTTATCCATGGATTTTTAATCCATTTGCTCTCCTCAAAGATTTGGGGAAAAAAGCATTTATAGCTCTCCTGGATTTTCTTTAAATGAAGGACTGCTGTGCCCCTGCAAGAGAATTAGACTAATTTTCCAGTGAACTAGCCAAGTGCACACACAAAACGGGCGACTCGTAAATACATGTAGTATTTTGTTGTCTTCCTGTCAAATACATGTAGTGCAAAATGTTGGGTTTTTTTTTTACTTGTTTATGACACAGGTCTTGTAAAAATAGTTCAGGTCCAGTAAGATTTTTCGGTTACTAGACCTGCTGTCTAGTGCTTTTTTTCCATGAAATTCGAGCCCTGTTTAATCATACACGCGTCGTGAAAATTTTTTCCACTGCAGTGTTCCCACTACGGTGCCCAGATTTCAAATTCAGATATCGTTTACCATCAAACAGTCAGTGATATACATGTACATGTAATATCGATACATCATCATGCCGTCCAACAAGAGAGTTAAAAAAAAGCACGAAGAAGAAATGGCTGAAGCGGCAGCTGAGTGCCAGCATTTGGACACTAGTTTTGAAAGTTAAAGTTTAAACACCATTAGGCCCAAAAAAAAAGTATGGAGCTTGGAGCTTGCCCAAAAAGTGGTGCGGCGACGAGGCTTTTTTTTTTTTTTACCTGATTTTTTTGCTTCAAATGTCGGCTGATGACTGCAAAATGGTGTCCGACTAAACTTAGTGCAAATATATGGGAGTCCAGAGAGGCCACATAAAGCTTATTCTCGACCATAACCCAATCTAAAAACACGTTAAAATTGTGCAGCAGCAGGATTCCAGTCAAACCAGTGAGACATCATCTTTCATTGAAAAAAAACCTTTTTCATTTTGCCGACGCGCATGGCTACGGCGACGCGCGCGCATACCAGAAACCGGAGACTTTTTTTTTTTGGCCTTATAAGTCGTCAACAGATAAAATGAACAACGACGCGACTTTCAAGTTCGGGAAACAAGTCCACGTACGGACGCCACCACAGCCCTGCTGTACAAAGACAGAAAAAGTCTTGTATTTTTCCCCTCCTAAATCAGTGTTTCTTCATCAGATTTTCAACTTTTGGTATAACAATTTCGGAATCAAGATAATTTAGCTGTTCTGCGTTCAATGCTGGTTTCCGACCGCCACCATAGCCAGACTTGAATTGACCAGTTGCCTCATATTTTCGCCAAAACCTAGAAATGGATTGCCTTGAAATTTTTATGCCGTCTTCCTCTAGCAATCTCCTTCGAATTTCAGCAAACGAAAGAACACATTTCTGTTTTAGATTGATGATCTGCTGTTTTCCATACTGGGAGATACGCATTTTGAGGACCATGAGAACATATCCATGCACATGTAATTTCAGTTTTGAGAGGTGTGAAAAATGTTTCCCACTTGTGTGAAAAAGGTGTAAAAATTTTTCCCACTTGTGTGAAAAAGGTGTGAAAATTTTTCACACTTGTGTGAAAAAGGTGTGAAAAATTTTCCCACTTGTGTGAAAAAGGTGTGAAAATGTTTCCCACTTGTGTGAAAAAGGTGCGAAAATTTTTCCCACTTTGTTGAAAAAAGTGTGAAAAATTTTCACACTAAGGGGAAAACTTTTCACATTTTGTGTAATGAATATTCAGTTCTTGAGAGGGGAAAAAGTGTGAAAATTTTCCCCCCTTTCAGGGTTAACTTTCAATTGCACTGTACTGTACTGTGTAGCTACACCTATAGCTACCGGTTATCCTACTGTTGACGGTCGTATCCTGGCAACCCAGTACACATGGGGTGGCACAGAGTACAAAAGAACAGACCACCTTACTTTATCTTCAACAAAGGCATAAAGCATTAGTCCACAGAAATGTTACAGATGAGTGCAGATCATAATGGTCTGTGCTTGCTGGCAGTCAAATTATACATGTTTGAATTAATCAACTGTTTAATAGATGAATAAACTGGGCATTAAATTTGCTGTCGAATATTAACCAAAAGCAATCCCAGCCATTGTTTGAGTATTAAAACGATTATGATTGCTAACAATCAAATGGAAGAGAAATAGAGACTTGAACACTATATTTTCACATGTGATTGCGATTTCTAAAAGAAGCAAATGTATGAAAGAAAATAAATAATGGAACTACAAGTAGGCCCTATAGTTTTAGTTACTTGTGTTGTTTTGCAATGACAACATCAAAAATACGGCTTGCCTTCTTGTGTTGGCGCATGGTACAGGATGAGTAAAAAAAACGAAAAACCCAACTGTCTGGACCATTTTTTGTGTGTGAAGTTCTGCATACATCTAAGATATCTAATTCACATAGGGATGTATGTGAATTGTTTTCATTTCCATAAGGTGAAAAGTGCATGAGTGATTTGAATGATTCGTGTACTTGTCAGGGTGAGTTTTAATCACCCTGTGGTTAATGTCTTTTAAAGTATCAAAAAAACAAACCAAGATACAGGCCTATAGGTACTATTTGCTATTTCAACATTGCAAGGTTTTGCAACACGTTTCGTCAGCGGACAGAAAGTAGAATTAATACGGCTTTCTGCGTTTTGTGTAGTATGCGACAGATTTATCACGCCGTTTTGCCAGCAGACAGAATGCAGTATTTATAAGGCTTTCCGTGTCTCATGTATTATACTACGGACGTCACACTGTTTAGTATGGAACACTGTATTTATAAGACTTTCCCGTCTCACGTTTATTCATACGACGTGTCATCTCAGCAACAATAGCGTCTGGTCAGGCTAGTCCATTAAATCACGATATGCCTGAGTGTGCACAGCTGTGCGGTTTGCAAACTTTCCTGTCATTGACAACGCCAGACTCATCGTTAAATATGAAGACTTCTTGCGTAAGAACACTTCGGACCAAACAGTAAGCCGTATAAGTTGGAACACAAAAAGAAGTTCATTGTAGGAATAGGGGCAGAGGTTGGAAAGTGTAAGTGTTATGGCAAGGATGAGGACTATTGGATTGGGACTTGATTGGCACACTGACATGGCAGGTCTTAGGTATGGTTACATGTCTATTTAAATTATCAAATCACCAATGTATGGGAAAAATTTGCCAAAAATTTGCCGGTGTTTACTCATTCACAGACAGACAGTTGTGAATTTATATGCCCGAGGACGATGCTTGGTATTTCCCCTTGTCCCTGTAATATAACACTCTCCCACAGACTTAGCACATAACCGTTCAGTCAAGGACTGTTTTCAACAAAAGACCCAATGCTCTGAGGACCTTTGTGAGTCTGTCCTCTATCGTAAAGCTATGTATGTAGACACACAGACTGATTACACTTACAATATCCTTCTTTCTGGCTTAAAAGCCAGGGGGATAAAAACAGGATATCGACTTAAGAGGGGAGGATTTTTAGATGCGCGTGGCATATTTAACAGTGCTCATTTGAACTGCTCTTCAATCCTCTCCTCCCTGCCCATGGTCACGCTATTTTTCTGGACATCACTTTGTGAAATTAAAATGTATGGCACTTAGGAACACGTAAGTTTGTTATATTTGCCTCACCTCAAACGAGCAACCAGACTTCTTGTTGGCTTGAAGGATGCACTGTATACTCTCAGCTGCTTTGACTGGCACTGTGCTCTTCTCTACAACAATCTTATTCCCCACAGTGGTAATTTTAGCAATTCTTCTGGCTGCTGCCTCTATGTATTTCAGGTCTGGTGCCCGCCCCTGTCAGGGAGGAAACTACACAATGTTAAGACGGATTTGTTTTTTTTGTAAATGGCTACTTGAACATTTTGACAAATATAAGCTGAGGCTTTGCATCGTATACGGTATAACTTTGGAATTGGCTGTGGAGGTACCATATAAAATGACTCTCAAAGAGTGAGATTGTTCACCTAAACTAGGTATTTACCTCAACATTTTAGTCAGTAAATGTCAAATAAGTTTACAAATATGTATTATACACAGAAAATAAAATATTCATAAAAGTGGATTAAACAGTTTTCTGTAGTTCTGGCACAGGCAGTTACATGTAGGTAAAACAAAAGAAAAACAGGAAGATAGGTTACCTTGCCTATACCAAATGTCTTTGTTGGTGTGTTAACAGAGATGAAGATAAGGTCAGCCTCTCGAATGGCACCATCAATGTCAGTGGAGAAGAAAAGGTTTCTCCCCCGACACTCCTGCACAATGTCCTTCAGAGCTGGCTGTCAAGTAGAATTCAATTCATAGTTCTTAATTTTGATGTTTTACCCCAGTGTGATGGGGCCTTGAACCTGCCAGAAGTGTACATCTATGTATGTATGCATGTACTGCGATTCAGCCTGGAGCTATTGGACTTTAACTTGCCACATGCATCCAGAACTTTGCTCATTATTCATGTTATTCTACGATACTGTATTGACATTTTGTCTGTCCAGTAATGTTAATCCGAATTCTGAAAATCGAGGCATGTACATGTATTCATAAAAATAATATCACACAGACTGCTGTTGGCAATGTATAGACCTTGTACAATGTACATGCTCAGAGGGTGGTCATTACTTTCATTTTGTTACAATGCATGCACAAAAGGTTTACTGCATATATCCCAGTGACACAAAACCATTGCCCTCTAACTCTGCCTGAATGCATTAGGTCTATTGGGCATACTCTGACACCAATAGTTGGGCCTTGTTTGTGAATTATACAAAGATATTCATGAGCGTTTCAGACATCAACAAGAGACAACCAATAACTCCAACTGTTCCTATTTGTAACACTAACATGTTCTTTTTTCTTTAGGTCAAATAATAATATAATATTCAATATATTGTCACATTTATAATTTATCACTCCATTTAACCTTACAATTGAGGTCAGCAACATAATATTCATGCAGGACCAACAGCAATTTGGGATACTAATCTGGAATACATGTATAGTGAAAGTATTGCAATTTGGGAACTTGTTCTTTTTATTTAGTGCATGACTTGTGAAGCGCATTTGACTTCCTCACAAAATGTATGTCGAGACTTGTTACTTGGACTTCAAATATTTACAAAATGTATCTTACTGACATGCTGCTACGTGCATGAGGAGTCAGGAGAGGGAAGATCTACATGTACATGGTACAGGTGGTAGACCACACCAAAGTACAATCAACTCTCGTTACCACAAACCTCCGGGGATATGATACAAAATGTATGCTAAGCAGAGTTCGAGGGAACCGAGATTTTCAACTTTTCCACATTAAAGTCCGATTTACACGTACATCGTAACTCACTCTGGCCAGCTAAATGGGCACGTTATTTGGCAATTTTCCTTCTTTTAAATTTATTCTAATAGTGTATTTTTTAAGTAAAAACTAACCTTTTTACCAAGATTTCATATTGTTCTTACCTAAAAGTGTCAATTCTATTGATAAACCTAATGATAAACCACTCAAATTGTGTAACTTTGTGTGGCAAATCTTTCTTTCGGATCGTTTTGTCTAGCAACGCACCACGCTTGTTGTGTTGGTGTCTTTTATTCCTTTTTTCCCCTCCTTTTTTATTTTATTCGAGTGAGGTTTGGCTAACGCAATAAAAAGCTGCATCCCCAAAGATTGCTATGCACTTACGTGGCCACCCCACTGTGCTAGTGATTGGGTATCCGATGCGGTCACATGTCCATTGTGCTAAGCCAGCGAGTGGCTCTGATTGGACAACCAGCATGTGAGCAAGCTCTGCAACTGAGCGTATCGATCAGGCAATAACGAGTGGTGTACACAAAGGTTTCCAATGCGGTCACCGCAAAGGACTACCAGCGTGTGGACTGCACCTGGGCCAGCGGTAGCAAGGTTTACTACTCGAAAGCCAGGACAGGTTATTGTGACTAGTCCGATCACAATGGCAGTGTGCGCGCAAAGTGTCCCAATGCGAAAAGACAAAGCAGGGGTTTCCTTTAACTTTTTCCTTTACTGGCCGGCCGGGCCAGTAAACCAGAGTTTTCACTGGCCCGCAACCTTTTTCACTAGCCCAGTAAGCCCACATGTTTTAATAGTAACTTTCAATCAAATCACCATAAGCATTTTTGATAACATTTTTGATAATAAATTATGCAATATGAATACAATCGGCAATTATCTTAATCATGTACATTATATTGCATGTAGTTCCTTTTTAAGTGATGTCAATGTTTCTTTAATCGTCCATGCTTTAACATAGAGCAAGGCTTTAATTAACAGGAATCAAATAGGGGGAGAAGTTATAATCAAAATTTATGCAGTGTGCTTCGTTCCGAACTTAAGGCTTTAGGTGTTCTATTTCCGACATGTTTTGATAAAACATGAACTAAAAAAGCGTTATCTTGAGGAACAAGAAAACATTGCACACAGTCGTGGTATTAATGGGAGTTTACCAAGTTAGTAACTGAACTGTTTTAACTTGTTTGAAAATGAGTGAGAAGGCCAGTATTTTCAAAAAAACATCTCTCGCGCGCGCCATGCATTTCTAGCGAAGAATGGTGCAATCAGCGTGCCTAGCCAAGAAGCGCTGCGGTCGGGCAACCCACGAACTTACGCTGGTCACGTCAATCCATAACGTTTTCCGGAGCACGGTCCACTTTACATTCACTAGTCTTTACATTCAAAATAGGCCCCTCGAATCTCATATTGTCCTCATCTTTTCGGTACATTCGTTTGATAGTGTTCAAGAAATCATCCCAAGAATTTGGCAGTGAAACTGTCATGAAAGTTTTCTCCTCACCACGTTGTATGATACAAATACGATGTTAACGTACGTACTGGACTCGACTAGACTGCAGACGAAGTAAATCACGTGCGCTGCATGTGTGCACAATGTGTAATGGCAAATACACGTTGATTCGCCTCATGTTCGTCATTGGGATTTCAATGCACAGAGCACTGCGAATATGCATGGAGTGATACGAATTCGAACTACCGATGTTTTTATTTCAGTCGGCGTGGCAAAAGTATTCATGTGTTGTATCACCCTTAACTTTTTATTTTGATTGATTGAAAAATACTGTAGGGAAAACTTCGTTATTTTTATTTTTTTTTAACAGTTTTTTGACTCGCCCGTCAGACTACTGAGAGGAGGGTTTAGACTCGCCCGCCGCTGTTTTCACTCGCATTTGGCGAGCGGGCGACCGCTCGCCAAATGCGAAGTGCGCTTGGCAGAGTCACTCATTAAAAAAAATCTGCGGCCTTTTTACACTACCGTTGCAGTTACAGGCTGGTTACTGTGACTTTTCCGATCACAATGGCAGCGTGCACACAGTGTCCAAGCATGAAAATACGAAGTGCACTGGGCAGTAATGACTCATGAAAGCAGTTTTGCGATCTTTTTGCACTTCTTTGTGACTGTTTTGGTGGTGTTTTCTATGAACTGGTTGAACAAAAGTTTGTGGTAAACGTAGGTACCAGTGCCGGTATTTGGAGATACAGGGGTATTTATGTACATAACATCCTATTCTCTTGACGGCAATGGGGTATTACTTCCAGATACACAGAGTTTCAAGGTATCCGACTGTGTTGTAACGACAGTTTACTGTGTAACTGTACTGTACATAAATGTATAAGTTACAAACTACAGCCTAAATACAAGTCCACTACCAGTCAATAACTGAATTAATAACTAATAAGATTTTCATGAACGTCAAAGTATTATGTACCTCATAAATTGGCAGACTGAAATCTTTGGAGTTCCACTGGTCAATCCGTTCTTGACTCAAGTCAACAACAGTGACTTGAACATCAGAGCATTTGTAGGCAATAACTGAGCATGTTGGTCCACCAACGTAGCCGGCCCCAATGCAACAGACTTTCTGGATGCCCATTTGCTAGCAGCGTTTGTTTCAATTCAGTCAATAATTCAGTCAATCTGTTGGGGAAAAATGGAAAAAATTAAAGGCTGGTTTATACATGTATATGTACTTAACAAGCCAACTGAATGTTGTATTCCAAGATTTATAATCATGATGACTGCCAAGATTGACCTGGTCAGTAAACATGGTAAATGACTGGTGATCAAGTTGCAGATGGTTGTAGTGAGAATTTCCCACAGACAATTTTACATCTGGTTTTGCCTTGTGGAAAGTCACATGACCATTCAAAGAGCTTTAATATGATGTACAACTTGGCTTTGTAGGTGCTCTTAACGATATGTACTGTTTCTTTTTCTTTCTTTTTCTTATTGATTTCGTCTCCATTTTCCGTTTCTTTGAACAGGTTTTGGATGCCATTTTCTTTTACGGAATGAACATGTACTTCGTGTATTAAAGCAAACGATGCACACAATGTACAGACTGTGCATGAAACAGTGTACACGTGTGATTAGTGTACATGTGCTGGCCGATGCATCAATCACGGGCCGTGCCATTCATAAACAGATGTCAGTTAGCAGTGTGTGGGACTTTTCACTCGACACTTCTTGCAAACTGCAGAGCACGATGCTGACTTATACAGAGGAATTTGTGTGGTTTTGAGGAAATGGGACTGAAAGTAACACGCCGACATACCGGTAGGCGAAATGGTGGCTTACAAAGGCCGTCTTAGAAATGAAAATGTCAATGGAAATATATATATTAGAGACAATCGGGACTTCCGTCAGACGGCCGATTTAAGCGATATGACGGTTTATACATGTACGATGTCAGTTTAGCCGGAGTTTACTGTACATGTAAAATCGCCGGGCCTTTAACCCTTACCCTACTTGACCCTCCAACGCATGCCAATATGTGCCTCAAGAAAATCTCCTATGTTTTTTGCATGGCCCTCCAATATCTGCCATGTCATTTCAAGGGTAACTGGACAGGCACTCCAATACATGCCACAGAGAACAATGAGAGTCCTCTGATAACAAAGTGAGTGCCCCCAGCTGGTCAGTATCAGGCACCCTCCAGGGCCTCCAACTCCTGCCAATTGGAGCCTTCACTGCTACATCAAAGTATCCTCCAATAAACTGCAGCTGGAGGGCATTGGCATAACCAACTGACATGCAGTAAACTACCCTCAGAGAGTAAGGGTTAGGGCAGAGATGCCAGCATTCAAAATTGAAAAAGAGTAATTTTCCATCAGACACCTGCTGAAGAAAGAAATTCCCTACATAACATAAAACCTGTTGAAAAAAAAACAGAAAATGTCACAGCGACATATATGTTGCAGAAGGCATATTTTTCCCCATGAACAGATTTCACAACAAAGTCCCACTTTTTGCTATACACATCTTTAACCCTAACGTACCTGAATCCATCAAAATCCACCCCCCCCCCCCCCCCCACCCTGTTTCGGGGGATTTCAGCGGATTCAGGATACCTCCATATTGAGCTGTTGGGGGACTTTGGTGGATTCAGGATCTCAACAGAATAACTCTTTGGCTATTTTTGTGGTCAAGTAAACACTGCCCCTTCGCCCTGCCAAGTCTTCACATGCTGTACAAAAATGTATGTACTGGGCGGTTGGGAGGTTGTGACTGGGGCTTATTAGGCCTCAGCATATAAACAACAAGCTGATTTACCCGAGACATGCAGTTATAGAAAAGCAATTTCTGTGGTGTGATCTGAGGCAATATCTGACCACTAAAACCAATTTGAGCAAAAGATCATCTTTTAAAGTTTTGAGTTTGGAGTAGGCTAATTGAATCAGCTACATGTATTCTGAGCGAAGGATGGTTGTACAGTTTTGACAATAAATCATAATGCAATGAAACGTGAAGGTGTCATTTGAAATGAAAATGTTGAGTGTTACCATAAAATTACAAACGGTCTGAATCATGGAGGAAGGTCATATGATATCAAAATGATATTCAAGAAGGTGTCATTGCCAATTGTTCAGATGTGTCAAGAAATATCAGAATGTCAATTTTGAGTGTCATTTACTAAAAATTTAGTCAACTGTTTTGGCGAGTCTAGTCTTTCCCTTCCTAGGAAGGAACTTCCTATAGGAACGGGGTCCTAAAGTAAGGATTACCAAAGTAAGGATTACCAGAAAACGACTGTACCGCGATAATACGGAGTCCCATCCTACATCATACATGTCCTACTCAGGAACTGAAGCAATATTTACTTACATTTACAATGAATACGGGCTGGGTCGAAAGTGGTCTGAGCACAACAGCACTAACTGTAGCAGGATTTCTGTCACTACAAGCATCAAAGTATATCGTTATCAGTTAATTTTAGTACGGTCACGCTTAAGTTAAAAAGGCAAAAATCTGATACGTGTCACTGTCAATTGAAAAGACCATGGAAAGACAAGCTGGGCGGCGCCGGGCGTATCTTTTACACGTTTTGTATGTAAAGCGCAGCGCCCGCCCGGGTGAAACATATGACGTCATTAAATTGGCTCGTGGGAAAGGGCGCCCCAAGCGTTAGATAGGTAAACGGAGCAAGCGGGATTTCATTTACATGGTACTTGGTTGGTTCTTCTCCTAAATACTCCGCAGGGGAGTTTTAACAGGAGGCCGGCCTCTTAAGGCATTCATTGCGATTTTTTTATTTAAGATGACGAAATGAAGAGACGAATAAATGAAGTAACAAATGAATGAACGAAAGGGGATAAACAGCGGCGTAGTCAGCGTTCTCCCGCGGCGTAGCTAGTGGGGGGTGGGGGCGGGGGTCATAAAAGGTTCGCCCCCTCACTGAAAATTTGGCGTCCGGAGAATGGGACAGCCATATGAACTGCAATGATTTGCTGGAAGAACATAAAGCCTCCCTTTTTCCGCGATTTTGTGCGTATTTTTCATCAAAACAATTCTTTTTTTTTTCGAGAGAGGCTGTTTATTGTAACGTCCCTTGGAAAGCGAAGCCTTGGCCTTAGCCTTAAAGGGAATATACAACATTTGCAAACATCGAAAAACAAAACTACCAAGTTTTTACGAAATACCTTACTAAGATGTTTATAAATGACGGTCTAAAGCATCCTGTCAAATTATGGCACCTGGTGTGAAGTCATTTTAAAGAAAATTGTAATTTTGTATACATTTCCAACTGCGGTCGGCCTACCACCGTTGAAAAAAAAACACTATTTTTCAACTACTGCTCCCAATTTACAAATTTTTTTTCAGTCACAATGTTGTTTGCTATTGGTTACATGTTCATGAACGGGTGCAGGCCAGCTAGACTGGTTCCCTTACCTTACAATTTTCCAGCATCTATAAATTATTGATCCATTTTATCTTTACTGGAGTCAGGGAACCAGACTACTTGAGCATTTTTTTTTTTTCCCAGCATTTTCGAACACAAAACTCCAAACATGTCAGTGTAACAATATTTGATCTATACTAACCCTCAAATAGTTCCTTTCTGAAAATTACAGCAAAAGCCAATGATGTACATTCCCTTTAAGGCTTAAGGGTCAAAGCCTTGGCCTTGGCCTTGGGGTCAAAGCATTGGCCTTGGCCTTGGCCTTGAGGGTCAAAGCCAATGCTCCAACACTGAATAGCGGTATGTAGCCATGATATACGTTTTGAACAACGCCCCCATGGGAAGATGGTGGCCAGCACACCCCCCCCCCCCCGATTATTTGAATTTACGGAAGGCGGGTGTCCGGTGAAAAACAACTGTCTACCTTTCAGCATTGATGACATTTTTGGCGCCCCTCCATTGTAACCTCAAGCCCCCCCCCCACACGCACCCCCCCCCCCCCCAGATGAGAACCCTGGCTACGGCGCTAGTGTTCTCACCATCATATGGCTCGAGTGTGGGGGGGGGTGTTACAGTGGGAAGGCACCAATTTGTGTGTAGCATCCGTGCTAAAAGGTATTGCTTTTAATTCAAGAGTCCACAACTTTCCCGGCAAGGATGGGAGGCTGGTGGGCGGATGGGTGTTGATTTCAGGCAGCCAGTGACAACTCTGAGTGCAGTGTGATAACCAATAATAAGCTACCACATTGAAAAGGCTATCATATCAAAACATAAACCAGGGATGTACAGCAATCAAAATATAGGCCTAACAACTACATCTTGCCACCTCTGCATGGGTACCAATTGGTGATTTTGGGGTCATGGCCAATCGACTATCTAGCTGGGTTTAGTATAGTGGTGTTCCCTAACGTGGCGCACTTCGACGTTTACCCCGACTTTTCACACGGTGTTGCCAAACTTCTTTGTTGACATACTTCAAATTGATTCACTGAAATACTGGTACTTTTACTAATGCTTGCTATTTAACCTCTGCGAACAATTTCGGTGTCATGAAATTTAATCCGAAATTCAAAAACGGTGGCGTTCGGAAATTGGGCACAAATCGGCTGAGTGTGCCCGAACGTGGCACATAAATCTCGGAAACTTCCATGTTAACATTTAAGAATTTCTGTAAAATTGATAAATTCTGATAAACTATTATTATCTCTACTTACATACCCAACTAGAAGTTTGTCAGATTTTTTTTGCAGATTTTTGGATGACATTTTCAAAGGGTTCACTGTGCACTTCGAAATAAAATCGGAAAATCACGCCGAAATACATTTTTCTTCTAACTTTGAAACGGGTAGATAAACTCGTGATTTATGAACAGGACAAAATTTCACTTTCTTTGAAATTTCAATTAAAAATTGAGATAAGTTTTGTGGTGAAATCAAAGGTGTGTTTTCTTTTTGTATATATCCCCCCATGTTCCACTGACATTGCATACCTTTTGAAACCTGCCTACTTAAAACCAATAGCTTATCATTTGTATGTGTTTTTCAGACGTGAAGCTGCATAACCTGGCAAGCTGCCTTGAAAGCTGCCGCCAACACAACTTACACCCTCCACAATAAGATGGAGTCGTACCCACCCAGAGACTCAAAAGCCGGAAACATTTTGTACAGAGCTGCCCACAACCGAGTTCTTGCATTCCAACAACAGATATCCCCACGCCAGAGAGAAGTGGCTGCTGTCAGATAACGGGAGCTAAGACAGCCTGAAGGTCGACTGAATAACCTCCTGCAGGTCTCCATCAAACCAACAGGGTTTGACCTTCCGATAAAAGAGTGGTGCCGCCTCTTGAGACTCAGAACTGGTGTATGTCTTTTCAATACCTGCATGCATGCCTGAAGGCTCCAACACCGCGATGCGAGTGCGGTGCACCTCAGCGTGGCCCATCCACCGACTTACATGAGGCTGCCAGGGATTCCATAAGGGAGCTCAATGAGGAAGCAAGAATCTGGCTTCAACTGCTAACTTCAAGCATCCCTGCAGAGCCGCCCTAATCCGACCACACAAAAATAGAAAAAGAGGAAACCCAAGTTCTGATATCCAGACCTCTTTTAATGTTAAAGCTTAAGAGGGGTGTTTCACAAAACATGAAGTTAAAGGGGTATAGCCTTTTGTAGACTAATTGGGCGCATTCCAAGACGTTATTCCCTTTAAATTGTTGAACAAAATCGCCGTTGGAAACGTATAAATTTTGATTTGGTTTGACATTTTGACCGAAAGCTATTTACTTATGGGAACAGATTCTAAAGGTAGAGTATCATTTACAGCTATCCAAAAGTAATTGACGTTAGTATTGTTGAAAAGCTTAGTTGGAAGTTTAAAGATTTTGCACTAAACTGCCTGTGAAATTATTCTTCCTGGAATGCTGTCATTTTGAAGAAAACAAAGGTCATTTCCAAAGATGCGCGACGGTGTAAAGACGCATTTTTTGGGAGATTTCCGTTAGTCCAAAAAAAATAAATAAGTCGGTCTCTGGTCAGCGCGCGCGTCGATTTTAATCATGCGCGTCGATTTTTTTTTTCCAAAATGTTCCGCGGTAGCTCCAACAGCGCCCTCTATTTCCGCACCTCCTTAATTTTTTTTTACCAAAGAGCACCAAGGAAAGGGAAATTGCACCAAGCAAATGATCGAAAGCACCAAGGCAAATTATGGAGGACACCAATGTACATGAGGACACCAAAAAAGCAAAATAGTACCCACCTTGTCTGTACAATCCAAGCTTGAATTAAAAAAAAAGCCGCGTGGCCGCGTCAATTCCGGAACTTTGGTCTGACCAGAGACCGAATATTTTTTTTTTGGCCTTACTGTTCGTTTTTAATTCGACGAAGCCGTGACACATCAAAACTCTCTTAATAACCATGCATGCCACTGTCACTTATCATAACCTTTATCAAAATACCTTCTGCTTCCAATGTTAAAGCAACATGCTTTGTAATGTCAAGAGTTTCAATATATAGTCTTGCCCAACCTTCAACTCAGTCTATGTACATGGCAGACCCTTTTATTGTGAAGCCGTTGTGTAAACATTGTATCCGAACCGACCAATAACAGTTTAAGTCCTGATTTGGGAATGAAATGACGTCACGAACTAGTAACGTCGACTCCGATTGGCGCTCGGCATCGCAGTGCATTCCTACACTCTCAAAACGTTGGTTAACTTTGGGTAAATTTAACAAGCGGTTGGTAAAATGACTAATTTTAACCGACTGTTGTTTACCAGGTGAACAACCCAACAGCTGGTTAAAAAAAAACAATACTCAACGTTGTGCAAAATGTGCCCAACGTTGAGTAAGCGTTGGGCAAAATTGGAAAATTTAACCAAGTTTTTTTAACTAACCAAATTTTAACCAGCGTTTTGAGAGTGTTGATAATATCAAACGTTCGACCGGAGGTAGGGCTCCGTGGAGAACTGGTGATACTCAGACTACCTTCTATTTATAGGGATTAATCTGATATCGTTTTCATGATACGACATGGTTTCATTTAACTGAAATATCACGTACCTTAAATGTGATCCGTGGACAACATATTAAAACTGTGTTTGTGTTCAAATTTCCATAACTAAAAAAACACGAGTGATTTTAATGATTTTTGTACTAAAAGAAAGGTTTATTAATTAAGCTAAATTTCATATCCTATCTGGAAAGCGCTACATGCGGAACTTTTTTTTTACAAAATAGGG
Organism: Patiria miniata; assembly: GCF_015706575.1. Lineage (NCBI taxonomy): Eukaryota > Metazoa > Echinodermata > Asteroidea > Valvatida > Asterinidae > Patiria > Patiria miniata. Next base: position 12,264,542 of record NW_024037048.1, on the reverse strand, counting down.
GGCGCCATGTGGGTTTACTATTTTTTGTTTACTCACTCTGTACTGCATTCACGGAGCTACAACTTCATTAGGTAAGTTATTAAAGGAAAATACAACATTTGCAAACATAAAAACACCGAAATTATCCAATTATCACGAAATACCTTACTTGATTGTTAGGGAAAGACAGTTTAAAGCATTCTGTAAAATTGTGGCTCCCCGCCGGTGTGCTGACATTTTCAAGAAAGCTTGTATTTTTCCAACGCTGGTCCGGCCAACCAGCGTTGGAGAAAACTGGCTATTTTAAAAAACTACCCAATATTTGTTATATCTAGTTATTCCACATTTTCTTTGCAAATTGATTACACACCTGTGAACGGGTACAAGCCAGCTAAATTGATACTCTGACCGTACAATTATCTATAAATTGCTCCATTTCTTCCTAAGTGGGGTCTGGGGAACCAGACTACAAGAACATTATTGGTTTCCCAGCATCTACAAGCCCAAAACGTGAAACAATTCAGTTTAACAATAATTGCTAAAACATACTAATCCTCCAAATCCATTTATTTCTGAAAATTGCAGCAAAAGCCAATGTTGTACATTCCTTTTAAGTACCCTTCTTTATGGATTTTGAGCACTTTTGTTGCTTACAAAAAATGCATAAATGACAAATCATATAATCCACTTTTAAACAAGTACATTTAAAACCGGCTTGGGCACTGGTCGCCGATGACGGCCCGAGCCTAGCCGTCGGCGTTCAGGCCCCAAGTCGGTCGCTTAAACGTACTGCTTTTTAACTACCAGGAATGTGGTGGCGCCCTTCCCGACGAGCAGATACTACCATTATACAAATATTGAGTGGCTCAGCGTGGAATGGGAGGAATATTATCGCAAGGTAAAATCTGGACTTTTCCTTTTCACGAGGCGAAGCCGAGTGAAATGGAAAAGTCCAGATTTGACCGAGCGATAATATTCCTCTCATTTCACAATTTAAAGCCACTCAATATTTGTTTCATATAACTGACATATAGATCCTTGTCATTTGATATATTTGAACTTTTATTTCAATACAAAACTGGAGGAAAATGTATTTCTCTCTTTGAAACCACCCCTTCACAAAAGTGTTTGAATCCAACGCTGTAGCGCTTGCTCTTTGGAACAATACGCGCTACGCGCAACGCTGAACGCGCATACAAGCATACATTTGCACACAAATACCGCGTCATGATCCTAACTGTTAAATAGTATACAAATATTGAATGCTTTATCTCGTGGTGTAGTAAAACTAGCCTCCCGAGGTGATCCATGGACCATTCTATTTTCCCTCGGCTTCGCCTCGGGAAAATAGAATGGTCCATGGATCACCTCGGGAGGCTAGTTTTACTTCACCACGAGATAAAGCATTCGATATTTGTTTTATAACACTTCACCCACAGATTCTGCTTGATTTTAATATTTTAAATTATTTAAATCTGAACACAGTTGAATAAACTTCAATTTCAATACAAAATTGGTGGAAAATGTATTTCTCTCTTAAAAACTACCCCTTCACGAAATGTTTGAACCCAAGTCTGCGGCGCGCTCTCTTTGGAATAATACGCGCTACGTACAACGCGCAACGCGCACACCACAGCATGCATTTGCACACAAATACCGCGCCGTGGAAATAGTACTTTGGTTGCTAATGGTATAGTACTTTGGTTGCTATGTGCATAGTACTTTTGGCCGTGCACAGAAAGATAGCAAAATTAGAAAGTAACATGTGACTCGCTCTCGGCCAATCAAGACACAGAATCTGTGGTTGAGGTGTTATTATATTTCCCATTCCCCATGGGCGGATAGTACTTTTTGAGCGGCGGCGTGAATGGGAGCAATAACAAATGTCACGTGATGTGAGTTCCACCAATCAAATGACAAGGATCTGTATGTCGGTTATATAATATACAAATAATGAATGTTTGTGGGTGCAATGGTAAGAATGATTTCATGAGGTGACAGATGAAATGTTCCAGTCCACGAGGCGAAGCCGAGTGGAGTGGAACATTTCATCTGTCACCGAATGAAATTATTCTTTCCATTGCACGAACGTGAAACATTCATTATTTGTTTTATATAACACCTGATAAATCCTTGTCATCTGATTGGTTGACTTTTAATAGCCAATATATTCAGGTAAAAGTTTGACAAGTTCATCATATTTATATAAATACAAATTACTATACCTCATACATATTCATGATCGAGAGCCGAACTCTCACTGGTCAATTCACCATCACGTGCCAGATGTTATTCTTGCTGTTTACCAAACGCGCGCGCGAGGATTCACGCACAGGGTAAATACGCATGCGTAGTAGACTGTCGCATGGGTTCGCTCGTACCCCCCGCCCTGCAAACAGGACGCTGGGATACTCTGATGAATTTACGCTCTGATTGGTTGGATTTTGCGTTACCTGTGACCTGCGCGTCAATCACGGTCATGACTCTGCAAGGTTTGAAACGGCCGTTAAGACTGGTTCATTACTCTTTTATTCCAGTTTAGAGATGTTGTTTATTCGTTGAAAAGTGTTATAATGTAGGAAATTCTGTAAAACTTATCTGTGTTGTAAATTTACAATTCCCGTCACTTGCTCAGGCTCCGTTTCGAATCACGAACGGTCGGATTGCATTATGTGACGCTCAAAATTTTGTCCACATGGTCCGCAATGAAGCAGAAATCACATCCGGTATGGAACGTGTGAATTTCTATGGGAAGTTTTCGGATAGCATTTGCGCACATTGTCTAACTGCGGTCTTGAACAGCTGCAGCCAGATGCTTTATACATAGGTCATAGGCCACTTCCTTCACAAGATTCTGTGAAGCTCATCAGAGTATCCCAGCGTCCTGTTTGCAGGGCGGGGGGTACGAGCGAAGCATGGGTTACCCGTGCGACAGTCTACTACGCATGCGCTTTACACAGCAATCGAGGAACTGTCGCACGGGTGCAGTACGCACGCGCGAACATCGCCCAGGAGAGTTCGCTCGTACCCCCCGCCCTGCAAACAGGACGCTGGGATACTCTGATGAGCTTCACAGAATCTTGTGAAGGAAATGGCCCATGACCTATGTATAAAGAATCTGGCTGCAGCTGTTCAAGACCGCATTTTGGCAATGTGCTCAAATGCTATCCGAAACTTCCCATGGAATGACGCGCGTTCCATACCGGATGTGATTTCTGTTTCATTGCGGACCATGTGGACAAAATTATGAGCATCGCATAATGCAATCCGACCGTTTGTGACTCGAAACGGAGCCTGAGCGAGTGACGGGAATTGTAAATTTACAACACAGATAAGTTTTACAAAATTTCCTACATTATTACGCTTTTCTAACAAGAAAAAACATCTCTAAACTGGAATAACAGTGTAATGAATCAGTCTAAGCTTAACGGCCGTTTCAAACCTTGCAGAGTCATGACCTTGATGACGCGCAGGTCACTGGTCACGCAAAATCCAACCAATCAGAGCATGAATTCATCAGAGTATCCCAGCGTCCTGTTTGCAGGGCGGGGGGTACGAGCGAACCAGGAGAGATGCATGGTTGCACGGTTCTTGTTAATGTTAATTTCCGGAGCTCAATGATGCCGTACTGGAGAAAACTTACAAAGAAAGTTGTACACAAACAACTGTATTTACAACTGTAGTAACTGTATTATATTGCAAACAAACTAGTAATTGAAGTTGAGCAACCAAATTTTTTTTGGGTGAGCTGTACATGTATGAGGTATAGTAAAACAAATATAACATGGTTTATTTCGGGTGGACAGTCGATATTGGCTCCCCTCGGTATTGGAAGTTGACAAACTAGTTCCCTCGGCTTCGCCTCGGGAACTAGTTTGTCAACTTCCAATACCTCGGGGAGCGAAAACGACTGTCCACCCTCAAACCATGTTATATTTGTATATTATATAACCGACATACAGATCCTTGTCATTTGATTGGTGAAACTCACATCACGTGGCATTCGTTATTGCTCCCATTCATGCCGCGGCTCAAAAAGTACTATCCGCCCATGGGGAATGGGAAATACTGACGCGGTAGTTGTGTGCAAATGCATGCTGGTGTGCGCGTTCAGCGTTGCGCGTAGCGCGTATTGTTCCAAAGAGCCAGTGCTACAGCGTTGGGTTCAAACATTTTCGTGAAGGGGTGGTATGGAAGAGAGAATACATTTTTCTCCAGTTTTGTATTGAAAAAAAGTTCAAATATATCAAATGACAACGATCTATATGTCAGTTATATAAAACAAATATTGAGTGGCTTTAAATTGTGAAATGGGAGGAATATTATCGCTCGGTAAATCTGGACTTTCCAAGTTCACTCGGCTTCGCCTTGTGAAATGGAAAAGTCCAGATTTTACCTTGCGATAATATTCCTCCCATCCCACGCTGAGCCACTCAATATTTGTATATCATTTAGCATACTGGTTATGAATGGCCATGCGGGTATATCCATACCTGTACTTTCGAAATTACATACACGCGCATGTTCTGCATATTTTTAATTATGTACATGTACGGGTATTGTACATACACAGTGTGCACTTATTGCTGAATGGCACTGAGGTGGCATGCATGTGACGATGTTTGCATCACGCATACGGTCCTGTGGAACATGACCTTTTCCAATTCCCAGCAGAGGCAGGGGAGTTCATGAAGGCATCGCAGCAGCGCTTGTTTCCCGCGGCGCTCTTTAGGTACTTCAGGTGGGATATTCGATCCTTGCCTTCTTGATGCCCTCATACAACCCTCTTGCATCACTGGTCTCTCGTGGCCCTGAGAGCATCTTGTGTGCTGGGACTTGGATCCTTCTTGTGGGCAAGGAGAGTTTTTCTCTTGGTTAGTGGTTCTACATTGTATTTCTTCCCAACTGGGCTCGTACCAGTCAGCTGGGCGTTCCTACGTTCTCTCTTCCCTTAGGCAGAAATGGCGAGGTTGTTTGATCATCACGCAGCCTGTGGGACCACTTGGACTCCACGGTCATCACCGCCTGTAACTGTAGGTTCTGCCAGAGCCTCTCCAAGACTGTGAATAAACTGCCGAGTCCTCTCTGGGTTCTTGATACAGCAGGTGGTGATTCGCGCTGACCCCTAGTCTTGGTGTGGTGGGGCTTTTTGGGTACGAGCTTCGCTTTGCTGGCTACGAGGGAACTTGTATCACCACACCAACCGCACTCCTGATATTTCTGTAGGGAATACTCCCTTAGCCTTTGCGGCTGAAACTTGAGGTATAGACTGTCAACCACGACTACTACGAGCTCGACCAACCCGGGTTTGTGATCAGAGTTTTCCTTCTCCTAGGCAGAACGCCTACCAAGGCCTACGTGTTCGACCTACCAGGGGTTGATCACAAACCCTAAAAAGAAAAATGTAAAGGGGACGAACCCCTGTTCCTGTGAACACAGGTTCGTCCCCTTTACATTTCCTTTTAAGGGTTTGTGAACAGGCCCGGTTTATCGAATAGGCACAGTAGGCACTGGGCCTAGGGCCAGCAAAAAATTGGGGGGCAAAAGAAAAATTCGGGGGCTTACGAAAATACAGCCAAAATGCGGAAAACAAGTTTCGAAAAAGTTTTAGGGTCTCTCTCAGTATTGTTGATTTCACCAACCGACGCTATACAGCATGTAGGCATACATGTAGGCCCTACGTATAAAATTTACGTGGTAGTGTCGTTGTGAAGCACAGTGCCAACAATGGGCGTCGATCAGTGGCGCACCCAGGATTTGTCTTGGGGGGGGGGGGGCTCAAAAAATTTTGCCCAAAATTTTTGGCCGCAGAAAACAATTGTTTTTTTTTCGGGGGGGGGGACTATTTTGCCGTTGATGGCGCCACTTACACCTCTATTATACTACTCGAAAATAGGCCACATTCATTATCACCTATCAAATCGAGGGACTAACAAAAATTATATGTACCAGAAAAAAAACCCAAAACCCAAACAATTGAAAACCTCTTGGAAGGGGGCTGAAGCCCCCGAGCCCCCTCCCCCCGGGGGCGCCACTGGTGTCGATCGGTGGGAGACGAGGGGAGCATGTCGGTCCCCAAACTATTTTCGTCACCGAATAAAAAAACGTGGTCTACATTTGATTCTATAGCTTAGAATAGCTGATTCAATGACTCCAAACTCGAAAATGAAGTTTAAATAATGATCTTTTGTTAAAAAAAACTGGTTAAAGCGGTCAGAAATTGCCTAAGATCGCATCACAGACCGTCTAGAATCCGCCGTTTACGCTTCGCACTCGCGTTAGTTCTGATCAAAGATACACTCTAAAAACAACTTAGTCAAAATATTGACTGGTTTTCCTAGTTATTGAAAATTGACTAGGAATTTAGTTAAACATGCAAATTTTTATACCATGACTAGAAAAAATAGTTGGGTTGGACTCCAATTTCAGTTATTTGCATAACTATTTTTCCAAAGTCAATAATACTGACTGGAAAAATCTAGTCAGTTTGACTGATTTTCAGTTGCACCCAGCTGACCCTGAATGGCTAGTCAAATTTAACTGGTTTCTAGTCAAATCTGACTAATGCTTTTTTAGAGTGTACGCATGTATGTACCACCCCCTTCAACTTTTGAGAAGCGATTGTCGCCCTTGGTGCCTACAGGCTTTTAGAGCAGTTTGGCCTGGCTTGATTGTACGGTGCTTTGTACTGTGAATTTGGTAAGGGTGCATAGGGCGGAGTTGGGCCTACGGGCTGTAGTCAGGCAGCTTAGGCCAGCTTTTGGAATGGATGTGGACATTCCAGACAAAAGCTCCAAATTTTCCATACATGCTCCTTATTGCCTTAACTTTCATTTTTTTTTTATAGGAACCAACTTATCCAATAAAAATATGGCGGCCATCTTGGATTTTAAAGATGGCTGCTATTGAAAACCTATTTTACCAATATCTCATCTTCTAAGCCGCTTAGGATTACAGTTTTGGTGTCTAAACATACATTTTCAGGGTCAAGGAATGCACTGTATCATTTGGGATAGTGTCAAATGGTTTGTTTGTCCAGATACAGTGTTGTTGCCATCTTATTTTTGAAGATGGCCGCCGGCATTGAAAACTACATGTATTGCATCTTTAAGTCACCTAGCATTGAAATCTTAGTGTCTAAACATTTATTTTCAGGGTCAAAGAACGCAACTGAACCATGTGAGTTAGTGCTAAATGTTTAATTTGTCCAGATACATAGCGGTGGCCATCTTTGATTTTAAAGATGGCCGCCATTGAAAACCTATATCTACCAATATCTGTTCTTCTAAGCCACTTAGGATTAAAATTTTGGCGTCCAAACATACATTTTCAGGGTCAAGGAATGCAACTATATTTTATGACAGTGTCCAATGTTCGGTTTGTACACTATTGTGGTCATTTCTGATTTTAAAGATGGCCACCAGATAATAATTGCATTTACTGATATCTCAGCTACTACCCCATATCAAATCACAGTTTAGGTTTCAAAACATACATGAAGATAAACTGAAGATAAAATCTCTAACAGAATACCGTTGATATATACTGCAGTCACCGAAAATACTGTATGTAGTATCAGTAAAACAACATTATGTGAGAATAGGCCCAGAAAAGTCTGGAGCTTGCCCCAAAAGTGGTGTGGCGACGCACTGCACTTTACCCAACATTTTTTTCTCTTCAAATGTTGGCTGATGTTGCAGATGACGCTTCGATCCCCTTAAAACTCTCAAAATATCCTTCAGAGTGCAGCTTAAGCTTGAGGTGGCCTCGGTGAGGCCATAAGGCCTGAGAAGTATATTGAGCTAATTAAAAAAGCGTTTACAGGTTCCAGCTATGCGATCATCGCTCCGTCAGTCTGGCTTCCAGACGCACAATTACAAAATTATAACACTGCAAATGGTACCCGACTAAATTTAGTGCAAACTATTTTGGAGCGTAGAGAGGCCACATAAAGCTTATATACTCGATCGTAACGCCATCTAAAAACACGTTAAAATTGTGCAGCAGCAGGATTCCAGTCAAACCAGTGAGTTTGGCGGTTTTGAGACATCATCCTACATTGAAAAAAAAAACTTTTTAATTTTGCCGACGCGCATGGCTACGGCGACGCGCGCGCATACCAGAAACCGGAGAATTTGTTTTTGGCCATAAATGTCATCACTCACAAAAGTCTACAGTTTAAAAGTGCTCGCCCTAATTCTCACAGTTGCAACAGCAGAGTTTATATTATTATTATTATTATGGCACTTAGCAAGGTGCTTCATGCACGTCTTGCACCGCATACACTTTGATTCTTGAAGCCACATAAACTAGTTCACTGTATGCAGGCTTTGGAGGCCACAGGTAACATGGTCCAGACAGGAACCCATTACTGTTCGAGTGTCGCCTCTTCCAGGGACGGCAAGCTTCGGATCAAAAGGCTGAAGTCAAGAAAAGCTTCCTCAGACATGTCCACTCCTTCACAACATCCAGGGAAGTGGCAAGACTCCAACACTGGAAGCAACGACTGGCAGCAAAAGCCCACCGATTGTCATGGTTATACATTATACTATAACAACGGCGGAACTTGAACCTCCCAACAGGTGCTACATCGACATGGGTTCAATGGAAAACTATCAGCCGCTTGAAAACCAGGACTAGCCGATCACAGACCCGTCTTAATCAAATGGAGCTACCAAAGTGGTTCAGCTGTATGTAGTTGTGGAGAGGCAGAGTTGTATCACTTCCTGTAGTGCCAGAGATTTCCACCTGCCTAGGTTCAAAGATGGCATTGACCCAGTAAATATTCGTCCATCATGAAGATGATGACCACGGCTTTAAATTTATATTCAACAGTTTCAATGTGTCCGGAGATGACTAATATCCAAACCGGGCACGAAAATCTCTCACACAATCATGTAGGGCACACATTATAGGTACAGGGTTTGACCACGGTAGTGGTGCTGGCAGCTCTAGCCTTACGAGCAGCACGCTTAGGCCTAAAAAAAAAAGAAGTTATGTTGGCGTAACGGGCCAGAAAAAATAGGGTAGGTAGGTCGGGTGTTTTTTTTTTTTTTTTTTTTTTAATCCCAGCAACGAAAATGACATTAAGCCGGTAGTAGTACACGATAACAAGAGAAAACAAGGCTCATCATCAACCTTTCCAAAGGTACCTATCAAAAAGCGGAATCCAAAATCAGACAAAATGTTAGCCGTTTCATCTGCATCGACATCTTTAAGACTTTATATGGACCCGATTCTTCCTTTGAAGTTTGTATTTTTAGCACGGTGTAAGTTAACCCGCTTTTACACCATCGGCACAGATCTGGGCGATTACCCCCAGCTCTAGACTCAAATTTATCCGCATTAAACGGTCGAAAATGACCGAAGATCCCCATTTGCCCTTGATGGAAACACTGTACGCTTCGGTACCGGGCGCCATGATGCGACGGCGTACGCGCGTTAACCACGGGCGCGGGCCGGGGCCGGCCGGGTCGCGTCGGCCGCCGGGGTTACAGAATAGTTTACAATTTTTAGAATAAATATATATCAATTGTTATCGTGTAAAATAGTGGAAAATTAATTAAAATAATTTATATTATAATGAACTATTTTTTTTTAACATGGAATAAATAGCGAAGTATTTTCAATAGTATATGTAGCAGTTCGCGCCGTGCAACAGTCTCGGACGAGGCTACACGTGTACTGTACATGTGCATCTATCATGCATGCATGGTGCATCGATCTCCGCACGCGCACTGCCTGTAGGCCTGCGCGATCTTCTGCATGTTCGTTGTGTCATGGAGAGGAAGGTGCAAAACATTGTGCACTCCAAAGTTCCACGCGCGCTATCGTCAATGGTCAGAAATGGTTTCAAAACGTATTTAAAATTAATTTCTATAGATTTTAATTATATTTCTTCCCTTCAAAAAAATAAAAAATATCCAGGGTCGGCCGCATTTTTAGGGTCGGTCGGGTTACGCCAACATAACACTTTTTTTTTTTAGGCCTTATTTTGTGCCTCTTGGATTCTGCAGTGTCTCTCTGCTGAGCAGCTGGCTAAATGCAGTTGTGATTCTATAGAGCCTGCAGTTAGGGCGATCTTGTACGTAAGTCTCCCAGGAGGCCACATCGATGTTAAGGCGTTTCAGGGACACTGTGAGTTCTTGAAGCGTTTGTTTTGCGCTAGCTCCTATTATGGAGCTAGCGCTTGCCTTCACACCCATGCGGGCGATATGTCCTGCCCATCTGACCTGAGCCTTCTGCAGCGATGTGTATAATTATGCTTTGGATGTTGGCCCTAGTGAGAACTTCAGTATTGGGAATTTTGTCATGCAAACTGATCCTCAGTATCTACGGAGGTAGCTCATTATGTCCGGCATGTCTGCTGTGCACAGTTTCACAGGTATAGAGTAGAGTTGTATCGGCACATAGCGGGGTACACTTTCAGCTTGGTGGTTGGGCTCATTCCTCTGCGGTCCCACACCTTCGCACGTAGTCTACCAAAGGAAGAACTGGCTTTGTCAATTCTGTTGCCCCTCATACATGTTGACTGTTCTTGACAGGGTGCTGCCTACATGTAGGTATGTGAAGCTGTCAACTGCTTAATTTCTAGGTGCTCGACCTTTCACAGTAATGTGCGGCGCACAATAAGGCTTTGCAGGGAGAGGCTGGTGCATGACTATTAGTCCGTCTTTTTGGTGTTTTTGGTCAGACCAAAGTTGCCACATTCCACAGAAAACTTGTCCATGCATGCCTGTCTGCAAGCCTTACTCTGAAATGGCATTGAGGGCACAATCATGGGGGAAAAAAGGAAGACTCTGCATGATGACAATCTCCTATCGTGACAGCTTGCAGCTCTCCGAGGTTGAACAGTTTACCGTCAGTCCTGTAGCCTATCTGAGACTGATGGGGATGCCGTCAATGTTAGTTTGGAAAGCGTGTACCCCACTACAGTGAACATCATGCTGAATAGTGTAGGGATAAGTACACATCCTTCCTTGACGCCATTTGTGACTGGGAAGGCTTCTGACGACTCGATCCCGTCATCCAGTATACATGAGCCATATCATGCCATCATGAAACTGGCGAACAGCTTAAATTGACCTGTCTGGACATCTAAACTTTGCCATGATCATTCACAGACCATCTCAACTGACCGGCGTCAAAGGCTTTTGTCAAGTGGACGAATGTTTTAAAGAGTCGCAGTGCTGTTCCTGGCACTTTTCCTGCACTCGTCTTACCAAAAAAATCATGTCGACTGTCCCTCGGCCGGTTCGAAAGAATTAAAGTAGTCTTTGTCCAAGACTGGATTTCGTTGACCGTTTTATGCAGCCGAACGTCATCAAAGATAGAGGGCACTATCTACGAGACGAACCAAATCCAGTCTTGGCGATTCAGGCAGACCTACCCAAAAAATTCCGAGCATACCTCCCGCATGCGCACTACCATGAATAATAGAGCGTGGGCTGTGCATAACGTTTACGTATATCACCTAGACGTGAAAGTACACGTAGTGTGTGCTGGGTCCTTGCACGGTGTGTGGTTTAGTGTGGCTTTCCAGTGGGTATATTTACAAAAAGGAGTGAACGTATTGGAAAGCTAGTGAAAATTTATGGATAAAACGTTTGTAAAATTAATTCCCAATCAAGGAATAAATATGTCGAACTAGTACCATACCAAGAGCTTATTTCTCAATCTCATCACGTCGATGTTTCAGCATTTTGCAAAGCAATTAAATTATCTACTATTGGGTTCGAGTTGGTTTTACGCTAGGGTCTGGCACACCGAAGGTTTAATACTGTCTTATGCAACGCCCGCTCAATTACAAATTCAACACCGTCAATCATAATGTGAGCTTGCCGTAATCGCCGTGTTTGCAGCAAAAATGCACAAATCCAGTCTTGGAACAAGACTGAGTTCGAAAGCCACATTGGCTCTCTGGGAGAAGGGTCCTGCTGCAGATGTAAAATCAAACGATTGAGCAAGACACAAGCCAGTATTTCGTCGGCAATTGACGATCGAATGGGAGATCCCTCTGTGGTTGTCACCTGCAGACTGACGATTGCCCTTTAGTCAGGTGGCATATGGTCGGAATCGTGACCGACTGGTCCAAAGCACCAAACTTGGCAGATAGATTCTTATAGCCCTAGAGAAGATATTTAGAAGGGGTGACACCTGAAATTCTTTTGGGAAGGGTGCCTAATTTGCATAAATCGTTAATCCCTGCCATGTAATTTATTTATTCCCATATTTGGGTATATTTTTATTTTTTTTATTTTTTTGAAAAGTGTATTTTGGTGATTCTACTTGCATATTCTTATTTCAATAACATTTTGTAAAACATATAAGTGACTGAATAATAAGGAGGACATAGTAAAGAACCAAAATTGCTACTATTTTACCCTAAAGTTACGCTCATTTACCTTTTCCTCAGATATCATCATCTAGTCTCGCCAAACGTGGGTATTGATGAGCTTCAAATTCACAAAGTTACTTACTGGCATAGTTACCCTAACAAAAATAAGTGGGAAATCAAGTGAAAATTGATAACATCTTGATGTTTAGCCCAAAAGACCCAAAAAGGGGAGAAAATGTGGTGTCCGTAAATTGGGCTAGTACGGGAAGGGTAACGTTGGGACTTGAACAAGTTCAACGAAATCCCCCTAAATAAGAGATTATTGTTGTTTACAATAATTTTGTCTACGCCAAAACGTTTTCTCAACAATAATTTTGGGAATTTCCTTGAACTTGTTCCAGTCTTCCATGTTAGGCAACCCTTCACCTACTTGTTGGCCTAATTTATGGACACCTCGTTTTTTCCCAGTTTTTGTTTTCTGGGCTAAATATCACAATGCTATCATTGTTCACATGATTTTGCATAAGGTTTTAATAAGGTAACTGTACCAGTAAGCTACTTGGTGAATTTGAAGTTCATCCATGCTGATGTTTGGCAAGAGTAATAGATGATATCTGGAGACAAGGTAAATGCGCGCAATTTTTGTGCATAATAGTAGCCATTTTGGATCGTTACTATGTCCTCATAATTATTCGGTCACTTATATGATTTGGAAAATGTTATTTAAGTAAAGATATGTAAGTAGAATCCCCAAAATACACTTTTCAAAAAAATAAAAAAAATAGAAATATACCCAAATATGGGAATAAATATATTACACGACAGGGATTAACGATTTATGCAAATTAGGCACCCTTCCCAAACGAATTTCAGGTGTCACCCCTTCTAAATATCTTCTCTAGGTCTATAAGAATCTATCTGCCAAGTTTGGTGCTTTGGACCAGTCGGTCACGATCTTGACGAAAATTAGATCTAAGCCACCTGACTACTTACGCTGGTACATGGAAGCTCCTTCATTCCAGATTGCTTGAAGTTGGCGTCAGTTTCTGTTGCAGCTTTGTTCCGCCTACTTTTTACACTTCGGTAGGGATTGCATCCGACCCTGGGGCTTTACCGGAGGACAACTGGCTGTTTGCTTTCTTGACTTCCTGCACAGTTGGTGGGGGTGTCAAGCTCTATCAACTTGAGGCATGCGTGTTATGGCGCGCTTCATCGTTGATGGGTGATTAGGACCGCATGAAGTGCTCAGCCCATCGATCCAAGATCTTTGCCTTGTCACTGTTGTAAGGAGGTGTTCTAATCTTAATATTAATTCCATGTTCCTAGTTCCTAATTCGTTCTTAGTTATATAAATCTCTCTCCGCCGGACAGCAAACGGTGGCGCCCTTCATCTTCTACATGTACTATGTAAAAAATTACTGACCTCAGGCTCCTCACCAGTGTGGCCACTGCTTGAAATTTTTTTTCAAGATCTTGAAAAATTGAGACAGAGCGCACGCTTATCATCTACGGGAAGAGACAGTAGATAATATTAGCTAGCGGGGCTGATGGCGTGCTGGACGGTACGGTGAATTCGGGCTGGGGTCAGGAGTGTCCGCAGAGGCTACTGGTGGCGGAGCGACGTACAGCTATCTGCCAATTGTAACTGGATGGAACCGGGAGTGCGCGCTCACATACCCGCCGCCTCGAGGAAGGAGACTAGAAACGATGAAGGATAGTAAAGTGGAGGCGGAATACGCACAGGAACACTAGAGGCGTATGATGGTTTCAAGGGGTTCAGAGGCTATTCCCCAGACAGGCATCGCCGTGCTGCCGGCACTAGCGGCCTTACAGCAGCGCCTTATGTGAGGCTAACCATAACTAGAGGCTCAGAGACCAATAGTTACTTATTAGAGGCTAACATTATAATTTGACGAAAGCTCGATCATACAACATGATTCTGTGTAAATAAATCAATCAGTAATTGAGGTCATTGACTATTTGTATTGATAGTCGTCTGTCCTTGTCCATCTGGAGGTTGAGAGGCGTGGGTGAGTGCCACTAAGCGTATAGGGCGGTATATTTCTATCCAAATGGGCCTGCATTCCCGGCTGCTGGGGTACTGATCCAAAGATAGGTTGTCCGGGTAACGGGACTAATGATCAGGTCACAGATAGTTGTGGCGGGAATATCTGCTAGGCAAATGGTTGCCTAGCAACCATTTGCCCACGTTTTCAACCCTGGGAGGCTTGGGGAGGCGAGGACCATTTTTCATTAATAAATACAACCATGTATGTCGCCTCAATGAGATACAACTAAATTTAATTAAGACGTAGACACAAACTAATAAGCACAGACCAGACTGCTAAGGAACTTCAAGAGTAGGCCGACAGTCTCCCAGTGGACCTCCAGGGAAGGGAGGATGAGCTCCAGCATTGAATGGAGGAGAGTTCACGCCAGGCGGCTACAATAGAAATATTGATGAGTAGGATATCTCGATTAAGGGTTTCTAGGAAGAACCGTAGTAAAGGGACTTCGCTGGATTCCGGTGTACACACTGGACTTGCCTCCATTTTCCAGGTGCAGGGCGTAGTACACGAGGTTTCTGGAGGCAACTCGATGCCTCCAAGGGGTATCATGAAGAAAAAAATCTGTCTTGGATGCGAAAGGCACAATCTACTGGCATTAGAGGAGACACAACGCCACATGTGGAGGCAATTGTGGAGTTAATGAAGCCAGTGGTAGTCATAAGTGAACTAGAGAAAAGTGAGCAGCCAGGTTGTGAAATAGGCCTATAGGAGGCGCAGGAGCCTCTAAGGAGACACCATGGCCGCTCAAACGAGACCAACGAATAATAGGGGATAAGCAGTTACAAGAGAGGCTGACAAAGAGCTTGAGCCGCCCAAGGATTGTCCCAGACCGCTTTGGAGGTAAACAGCTGTGGATAGACTACAGGAAACATTTCGAATCAGGTATAATAGCCAATGGATGGGACGACGAAGAGGCGGCGGTGTTTCTGTCGGCGAGCCTCCAGGGTCCGGCACTGAAGATACTTCTTCACCATAGCGAAGGAGAGAAGAAGAGTCAGAGACATTCATACAGCTAACTTCTCAAGCTTTTGGATGGGCGTTTTGACCGGGAGATCGAGCAAAAAATTTCCTCCTTGAGCTAAGGAATAGGAGGCAGAAGCTGAAGAAAACCGTACAGGAGCTCGGCCAGGCGGTACGTGCATTAGCGCCCTTTTCCTACCAGAATTACCGAAACCGCAAGGGACCGCCTTGCAAGAGGACACTTCTCTGATGCGATAGGCAGAGGCACTACGTATACTCCATCAGAAAGACGACATCAATGAACAACCATGAGGAGAGAAGCGACCGACTCAAAGCAAAACGAACGCACAGGAGGAACCGCCAGCCAAACGTAAGTCTGCCAAGTGGTGTACAGTCGCTCAAGGTGGCCCCCTTGATCTCTTGATCGTACGACCAGAGGCGAGTGGAGGACTGTCTTTGTCACCGGCCTCTTTGTCCTTGTTAGAAGAGGATATGCTAGCCCCAGTGTGTAAGCTGCTTGGTGGTAAGCCTCAGGGGATGCTCTTGATGGCCCAGCAGGATGACACAGAGAGCGGTGAAGAGGAGGCGGGAGTGATGCCACCACAGGAACCGGCTGAGGCAGCTAGCACCCAACAACGCAGCAGCTGTGCGCAGCAGCTGCGCACATCAGAGAGAATCTGCACCCAATCCACGTGACACCTCTGGAAGAGGTACCGAGGGGAAGGTTACCCAGGTGAAGGAGGTATCGACCACCCTCGAGTACCAGGAAGGTTTGAAAGTTCGTGAGCAGCTGTTGGACAGGGTATACGATGTTCAGTTTGACCAAGATTTACGCGAGAAGTAACAGCGCATCCGTGTTTCATACGGTTTCCAAAGTTAGGCTTGTTTCTCCAAGCCACTATTCCATAAAGTTCATATACATTGTACAGTTTTCTTTAAGTTTTCCAAAAAGTTTGGTGAAGTTTTCTATAAAGTTTTCTTAAAGTTTTTAAAGTAAACTGTATGTCTTTTATGAGGGGCATGTATAAAGAGGCGCCAACGTGTTGAAGTTATGGACCTTGTCGTTGTTTGGATCAAAAGTTAGATAATGAATCGTTGAGTAATTTGCTTTGAATCTCAGGTCTTCAGCAGCTGTTATGAACGAGGACGTTCATGCTAAGGAGGCTTTGTGGCCCAAATTACTATAGCGGGCGTAGCCTAAAGAGGGCCAGCTAGCAGCTGCATGGCCCTATATAAGGCCGGGGGCAGTTGCGAGATCATTTCTGATTAGTTCAGTTCAGTTCAGCTCAGATCAGATCTGAGACAACCTTTCGCAGAGCGCACGCTTATCATCTACGGGAAGAGACGGTAGGCATTAGCTAGCGGGGCTGATGGCGTGCTGGACGGTACGGTGAAGTCGGGCTGGGGTCAGGAGTCACGGAGTCGGCAGAGGCTACTGTTTGGGTTATTTTTTTTTACTCACCCTGTACACATTATAAAGCATACCGGTACATGTATATGTACATGTATATGTATCTCTCTCAAAAACTTGTACAAGCATGAGTAAAAACATGTGGTTATAAAAATAAAAGAAAAAAAGTTACACAGTTTGAAGCAATATTTGCAATCATTTTACACAAAGAATAAGTACTTTTTAGTTTTCAGCAAGCCGAGTGATGAATTCATGATGAGAAACCTACAGGTACCTCAAGCAGGATCTGATATTCTGGAGTACAGTACACTTTCATCTTGTGATGAACTGCCATACTATTAAAGGAAGACAACACCTAATCCACTAACTGTACTTTCTTAAAATTGTAATGATTGAAAAAAATTGAGTTATTAGTATAATGGTCATTTATTCTATGAAAAAAAAACACATTATAAATACACAACAGTCTATATAATAATATGAGGATTTGCAAACCCTGGAAATTTCATATGTTTGTCCAGAATTTCCAATTCCGAATCATTTCATACATTGTACATGTATACATATCACTACAGTACATTTGTCTAACCATTTGGTTAAGCTTGCCTCATTGGCAGCCGGACGTGTATGAAAGTGGAGGGGCATAGTACATAAGTTTCAGTTATGGCAAAGGAACAAGTTCACCGAATGTGGGAACCCTCCCCCCCCCACCTGCCGCTGCATATGGCTTGTGTACCAGTTTCAGTTTATTTCGTATGCTTCATACATGTATACAATAAACGCATAAACTGCCAGGTCCTATTCGAAAGTACATGCGCATTTCATGATCTGCGCGGCCCCCGACTAAAATCAAAACTATGGGCAAATCATAGAGCCATATTAAATTACTAGAGTGCTGGCTCGATGTACAAAGTGATGCCTGCTGGGCGCATCCATGTTTGTGCACAAACCTATGGAAAACTAAACATTTTGTACGGCTATTTGCATATCTGCATTTGTATTTTATACAGGTGCATTATCAAAGCTGATACACCCAAAAACCGAAACGTACAATCAGCAAATGAGCGTTTCATTTTGCTTTGCACCATCAACGCAAACAGTGCGTATCTGCTGCAGATGATTTATGCCGGAAGCTTTTTTAACCGTCATGACGCGCTTAAAGTGTTTTGTATGTTTCTACTTGCGCCTTGCATTTAGAGTACACTTTCAAAATTCACTCCATCTAATTTCACAATGTTCTACAAACTCACGCATTAATTAAAAATGTCTGCGTGCAGGACGGCTTCAAAGTATTTCCGCTCACAAGAGTGAGGAGTTAGCGCTCTAGGGTAATTAAATATAGCTCTATGGGGCAAATTTACCTCTTGGTATGGGAAGTTTACACACAGATGAAGAATTCCAGTCAAAAAAATGTTGATTGTAAAAAGATATCCCTTGTGTACCAAGTATGATTTAGGTAGATTAAAAAACAATATGGTACCCATCTTTTTCATGCAGATTTCGAGTAAAACAACCTTATTTTTAACCCCCCAAAAGTATGTACTGTATGCAAATGTACAATTGTATTAATCGCGAAGCCGCATATTGAATGCGCGTTGCATAGTTACGTGCTGTCAACAAACGGTTTGCCTGTACTTTTCCAAATCAGTTTTACTCGCAAGACTGGCGGTCTATCCATTTACATGTATATGTCTGTGGTATGCTTCTTTCTGGATGAATTCAATGGATGATTATAATAAAGCATGATTTTCTCACACACTCAGTAATCTGCAAATTGAGATAACTGCTGCATTTTGTGGAATTGCAAAATGTCTTTCGCATTATGAAAGATGCTGCATTTGCTGAACAAGTTGTTAGTGGTGCTGTCGATTCATTTTCATCATACATGTACTTGCAGATGTGAATAAGTATAAACTTGCATCTAGCTCAGTCAGAATGCTTAATTTTTATAAATTTGTATAACAAAATAGGGCCCTTACATGGTAGTTATTGTATTCTCCAAAATGAATATTGAAATAATATTTAGATTCCCAATGTTTTTGACTGTTTCCTCCTTTACACAGACATTAAAAACAAATAGCAAGATCTTACCGGTTATACATTGCTCTGAATGTGATGATTCATTTTTGTATTTTCTTGTAAATCTGATATTAACAATTTACAGCAGTAAAAAAACACTAAAAACTGACACGTGTTCTGTACATTTCACGTAACTTAAAAAGTAAGACGCACATTTCCTATATTGCCACTAAAAGATTACAGAAAGACAAGCTTGCAAAAAAAGAATAGATGATAATAATGGCGATAATTTAAACTTAAGTTCTGAAATACATGCACTTCAAACCAGATGGAGAATGCCAGGAGTTAATTGATTCTGAAGTAAAAGTCTGTTTGTGTATTCTTGCAAACAAATCTTGACATCCTTCTTTGAGGTCTACAGTTTGCCCACAGCACTTCACCCACCTTCACTTCAACCTCCCACACCTACAAAAGGCACTTTGAGAAACAACCTTATAAAAATGGAAACTTTCTTTTTCCCAAGCCCTTATTCCATCTTTCCCTGGCTAAGCTTTCCAGAAGTGTTGTGTGATGCACTGTTGGCAGGATCTCACCAAATATAAATCTTGCAGAAAAGGATTTACCGTGTAACACCTCTTCCATACAGTCCAATGTCAAATGCTTTCATAAGGGCTACAGTGTCCAGGCGAAAGTTTACAAAGGCTGATGCTGTAAGTCTCCCTTGCTGGTTCAGCTGGTTGTCTTTATTTGTTATAACTGCATCTGTTAGTGAAAACCAAACAAGAATTTACATCTGCTGTAAATAAACCTTTCCTACAAAGTTGCTTCAGAGCAATGAGGAAGTTGTGAGTAGCATAAACTGTATATATCCCCTCCCAAATGTGCATCAGCTGCCGACAGTGGATCTCTATCCAGTGGACAAATTTTGAGTGAAGATGAAAAAAACATTTTCTGCTAGTTCATGTCAAGTAAAAATACATCAATGTGAACAAAGGATTGATATGGACTCACCAGTAGCAATATCATTTATGCCTTCTTTCAAGTGGTTTCTGGTCTGGAGAAAAACAAAATGTGAAATGTGATCGACACTAAGAAATGACTTCACATGCCATTTGTGTGAAAACACCTTTCGCAACTTTGTCCCCTTTTCGTGGGAGATGTCAGTTGAGTTGCAACATGCAATTCTAACATGTATTTTTATTCACTGTAAAAGGTCTCAATATAGGACTTTCCTATAACCTCCAACTACTTTTGATACAGACCAGCCAACAAAAAGTCATGAAAATCAGCATCTGCTGTTTCACGTTTCTGACGGCCCGAGGAGAAATCCATGGGGGAACAAAAATGTAAGATTTGAACCTAAATTATCAAGCAATAACCCTTTTTGTGTGATGTAACTTGACGTTATAATATCATTTTCACATAAGTGGGATATCTAGAGATCCGTTTTACGTCGTCTTTATTTTGACTAAAAACACTGTCCCAAAAAAGTCTGTGGGTGGGAAAAAATAAGCGGAATCGGGTTCTTTAGTGTTTGGTTAATAAATCCCTGAAATTTTCAGAGAATGCATCCGAAACGTCTTATGCATCCCCATACTATTATTATAGGGGATGGTTTTGTACCATAAGCCCACAGACTACTAGCATATGTTTAGGTAAATATCCTGCATATGTCAGCCAGGCATGCACACAGCAAGACCTTTGTGTTTCATTCCCATTTGTTCTCACACTTGTCTTTACCCACAGACAATTCAGTCAAAAACAAAAAATACAATCTGGTTCCCAACGAATCTGCGCTTGAAAAACCCAGATGGCACCAAACAAGTCCTAAGAATGGTTGAAAACAAACAGACAAACATGGTACATTTGAGTGGCGGTCGATTTATAATGGGCAGGGGAAACACTGCTGGCATGATTGGCTGGCTGCAGCCATGCTATAAGCTGTGTAGTGGATGTGATTGTGATCAGACAAAAGACACAAAAAACAGTCCAGTACAGTCCAGTATCCCCAATAATTTTTTTCATTCACCCATGGGGCCGGTTAATCAATAATTCTATTTTAAAATCTAACAAGCTGATGATATGCTCAGCTCACACAATTTTCAGTTGACTGATAATTTTGAACGTTTCTTGAAATTTATACAATTTCTGGATAAAATAGATGGGTACCAAGTTCAAGCGAAAAGCATTTTCCCCTCCCACTTTGTCATGGTGTACACTTAACAAGGTTGGCTGCTGTGATGTGGGTCGTGAGATGATGTTTTTAACACACGAGACCTAGGGCATAGCACTCAAGGCAAAGCTGATTTGCAATTTTCAACTCCGAGTTGGGATGTCACTGGTACATGCCTCATATGTTATTGACATTGTCATCAGAAATTCCTCTTAGCAAACTTGCTTACCAGAATTTGGTACTTGTGTTGTTGGGTGGTAGTCCCACTCTGTTGGCCCTTTCCCTTCAGCTGTCCCTGTCCCATTGTAGGAGAAGCCCTGTTATACTGCAGTTTGTGTCTCCCAGTCATCCCATTTTGGAATTCCTGATGTGGATCTTTGAATCTGAGGAAGAGCTCGGTCTGGCTCTGGTTTTGACTTGAGAATGCCCGTTGCTGTTTCATTTTGTGTCTGTGGTCATTCATAAGTCTGTTCTCTGTTATTCCATTGACACTGGAACCTGCTGTCTTCTGTTTGCCGCTGCTGGGATTTTGCAATGTTTCTGTGATAGTTTGCTGCTGCAGCAGTTGTGGCTGTGTTAGTTTAGTCAGAGCAGCCAGTGGGGATTCAATGCGTGGTGGGTCTTTCTGTCCTTTCCTTTTGATGATTCTCTTCTTCAGTGTTCTTCTCACATAATGGTGGGGAAACGGAGGAATGCGGGGACAAAACACAAAATGTTACCACAAATACTTGTCATTTTGTTAGAAATATTCTTCCTGCCCCTAAAATGAACATTTGGACCTCATCTTTTTTTCATAGGATTTGTCACGCTTGTGACATGCAAGTACCAAAAATTTAACACATTTATCAACAAAATCAGCAATGTTACTCACTTCATGAAGGGAATTGCCATGAAGAAGTTGTTAGGGTTAAGTCCCAGGTTGATCTTGGGTGCATTATCTTTCTTGTTGGTTGGAAGATCATCAATGTGAAACCATTTGACATCCTTAAATCCAAAAAAAATGTCAAAGCAAAAAATATATGTAATGGCTATCATTTCTAAATTTTAAATGAATGACTTTTTGGCATTCACATTTTTCTCTTTTTTTTTTGGCCTATGATGATGAAAACCTTGGGTAAAAACATACAATGGTTTTGTTTCTCAACCCATTTGCACTCAAAGCGTCCGCAACCGCCTTGCCATTCTGGCTTTTAGCAATGGGGGCGGAGCAGTTTTTAAACTTTTATTTTATGGCTGAAAGTCCCCTTATTTAGTGTTTGATATTGTAGATTGTTTTTTTTTCTTCAAAATTAGTACATGTGTGCCACATTAAAGTGACTGATCTTTAACTCTATTGAGATGAAATTATAGCTTTAAATGGAATGCGAGAATATCATGCCACCAGTTGCAACTATGAGTATTCTGTTACTTGTGATTTTAGATGAAGCTATAAACAACAAAATCACTACTAGTGTACTTGCGTATCCAGAATCAAAGAGGATATTCCAACCAAAAGTTGAGTTACAAAGATACAGTGATGTTCAACAAAACCTAACTGAAGGATTTAGCTGCACCAAGCAGTCATTCAGACACCTGTAGCCAAATTATTGTCAAAGAAATCACTAAAAGTAAACTGACTAGGTTCATTTTAAAACATTTCGGTACAAAAATTGATATTACCTTAATTTCTCCCCTAGTCTTTGGTTTGAAGTCGGTGTCCATGGGGACGTTGGGCACCACATACAGCCTCGCTAATTGATCATTAAATGTAGCTTCAATAAATTCCTCCTCGTTAATCAATCCTGTAATGTCAAATCCTGTCTCCTCTTGCACCTGAAAAATGAAAATCCTTGATGGTAACAACCTTGACATGGTTTGAAATACAACTTAGCCCCCCCCCAAAAAAAAATAGCTCTGCTTCCGGTTTCCCTACCTTCCCTTTTCTGACAGCCCCTACCCTAATTTTTCATGGGAAAAATGAGAAAAAAAACACCCAAAATCATCAATTTCTACCTTTTACCCTTGACTTCACGCAGACGCCTCCATATGATCGTACACAAAAAAATTTGGCCGAAAAAAGAAAATGTCCTACCTACCTACCTACCCTATTTTTGAATAAGGGAATAACAGTGTGAGGAGCCAGTCTTCACTGCGTGATAATGACCGGGTGTGGGGGTAACCGCTGTTAATGGACTGAGATGAAGTCGAGGTCCATTAACAGCGGTCACCCCCACACCCGGTCATTATCACGCAGTGAAGACCGGATCCTCACACTGTTAAATTTTTAAAACTTTTTAAAGTGGGTGGGGGATATCATATGTCGCCCCTAACGTATACATGGTACTTTTTCCGTCCCCGTATGAAAATCGTTGCCTCAGAAAGGCTCAGAAAGTAAGCTCAGAAAGTAAGCTCAGAAAGGCTCATTCAATGACTTCAAACTCGAACAAATAATGTTTAAAAGATGATCTTTGGCTCACAAAAATTTGTTTAAATTGTCAAAATTGCCTAGATCGCAACACATATCGTCTAGAGTTCAAAAAGTTTCCCGGACCCCACACCGTTAGGGCTTCGCGCTTTGCGCTTTGCGATCGCATTCTTATCAAGGTATGTCCCCCCACTTTTGAGAAGCAATTGACCCCCTTGGTGAGACATGGGAGGTGGATTTCAAAGCAGGTCTTTTGCTATTTTTTGATTTTTTTTTTATAAACATTCCTGTATTATTCGTGATTGCACTGATAAATAAAGCTGATTCAATGGATATGTATGGAATTACTATGCCATCTTTAAGATGAAAAGACGGACATGGATGGACATTCTTGAATCATACTACTTTCATTCTTATAATTAATCCAGCTCTTGTTCCATTATTTAAAGTAGAATTGGTATCATTCAACACTAAAGCAACCTATTTTATTGATGAAATTGAGATGCGACTGGATACATGTTCATAACAAGGACACAAATTTGTGATAAACTTCTGTTCCTGTTATGAATATGTATGAAGTCTTGCAGATGTACATCCCTGTAGTTCAAAAATACCTACCGGTAGAGGTTTAATGTAAGATTGGCCAGTGGCAATCCCTCAATGGATAGCTTTACTTTAGGAAAAAATCTGGGATAATTCATGCATTTCATTTACTGCTTCCCAACACTTAAAAATAAAATGTCTGTCCATGTTATGAATGTTAAATCTTGAAGATAGTCCTCTGTAATTTCTGGAATCCTGAGAAAGTTATCAAACTTGTTGGTGGACAATGTTCTTACTAGGACATGGGATGTAGAAAGAGGAAAAAAAAACGTGACAGAGTACTTCATGTATCGACTTCTGTCTATGGTTCCCTCTAAATGTCACACCTTTGTTACCGTTTGTGTGGAAAGACCCCTAGGCCTATATCAGTTTTATACAATGATTTACATGTGTATCTACATGTATGCCCCGACTGTCTGTGATATTTAGTGATATTAGTGCATTAACAATGTTCTTAATATATTAAATTGTCAGTTATGTGCTCATCTATGAAAGCCTTATTGACTTCAGTGGTTTGTTCAATATAAACTATGTCAAAGCGATTAAAATGGGGAAAAAAGGCGTTCATTTTGCAATAATACTCACTGTCTACTGTGCGTGTAGTGCAAATTTAGTTTTTTGGGTGGGGTGGTTTTTTTTTTCATGCTAGATACCCACTTCCTATAAAAAATATCCCTCAAATGACACAATGCATCACCTCTGAAGTGGGGGCAATCATATTCCAAAATTTTGATTTTTATCCCAATTATCACCCCCGCTATTTTAGGACCCTAAAAGGCACCAAAAAAAAATTGGTGAAAGTTAGTTCGGGGGGGGGGGGGGGGGGGGACCCCATACATACTAAACTATATGTACTTGAGGGAAACTGGTGAAATAAAAAAGAAAGAAATTTCAACAACATGTAATAAAAGTAGATAAAAATTGCATTGTGTCCATGTAACATCCACAAACACTTTTTCAAATTTCATGCTGATTAACATCACAAGGCTCTGAAATATTGTAGAACAACTTGATTAGTTACGACCAACATTCATAAATACCCGGGACAGTTTACTCATTCCTATTGGTCGAGAGCCTGTCACGTGGGTGGTTTTAAATCCCTGGTAAAACATCGCTGCGTTCTGTGCCACATCGCGCTGCATACAAATTACCTCACATATCGCGTTGCATACAAATTATGACACTGGTTGCATATAAATGACCTCTGCAGTGTGCGCGCGTAGCACTGGTTCGCATGCCATGCGACTGAGAACTGCAATCGTTCATCAGTCTCATGTAAGGCAGGAAAGCTTGTAGATTACAACACACTGATTTTATTGATTTCTTGCAAAGTAAGTTTAAAACCCTTTATCTTTTTGACTTACTGACAGTATATAACAAACAAATTGTTCACTGCTGTGATGTGAGATACAATGTATGTCATTTTTAGCACTCTTGGCTTCACCTTGGTTGCCATACGCCCCTCGGTGTTAAAAATGCCATATCCTACATCACAACAGTCAACAATTGTTAAGTTGAAAACATCCAATGAGACAGGTTCTGGATCACTAGGTATAGTCAAGCCATATGAGATATTCATAAATGCTATCTCAGACAGGAGGCAATTCATTTCTACAGGAGAAAGGGGATTAGGTACATGTATGTTTATCATTGCATGTGGCAAAGCTCATTGGTGCTTCCTTTAATTTTAAGAACCCACCTCTCTTATTGCACATTGTTTGGGAGATTCACCTTGATTGACTTTGCCTTTGGGGAAGCCCCAGCTGGTTTTGCTAAAGAAGCTCTGTACCATAACAATCTGAAAGAAAAAAATCCAAAGCATCTAATAAGAATACCTCTTATGTATTTGTGCATTCACTTAATCACAGTTACAACTAGAGCTAATGTGCTTCCCGAAGCACGCATATCAGCCTAAATTGCCGTTTTATCGGTTTGTCTGAATACTGACTCTCACTGACCACTTCTACATGTGGCTGAGATCGGCAAAAGAATGTAAGAGAAACCACTATGAACATTTGACATTAAGACCGCCGAAACATTACATAAAATAGACGCCAAGACAATACATGAAACAGTAGTTAATGCCCGTAGATTAATCCACAAAAACAATCAAACATTAATCACAGCAATAGTGTTATTTATTGGCCTCCGTACTTTTTAATCTGCGGCGGAGTATCTGGCTGAATACGCAGCTATCTTTACGCAGGTGGCACTGCCGCTGAAACAAACCGAAAGAATGCAGTATCGAGACGCCACTTCAGCGGTTGTGTGCAAAGTCTATGGAGAGTGTGGCACTGTGCGTGCAATTGTCTGTCAACGTAGTTGGCCGTGCGCGC
The DNA here is from genome assembly GCF_015706575.1 of Patiria miniata. NCBI lineage: Eukaryota > Metazoa > Echinodermata > Asteroidea > Valvatida > Asterinidae > Patiria > Patiria miniata. Next base: position 12,238,251 of record NW_024037048.1, on the reverse strand, counting down.
GCGCACGGATGATATCGTTTTTGCATGCCACACAACATCCACAGTATCGTGCGTGGTGGTTTGAAACCTTCCCAGAATTCCTATGTTTTTATATTGTTTTTTAATTTTTTTCATAACATGACCCCTACTGACCAATAGGTGACCACTGGCCAAATTCTGTGAACAAGTTTTGTGAGGTTTGGTCCAAAGATACAACTGACCAAGTTTTACATTAATTGGGTCAAGACTGTGGGAGAAGAAGCATTTTGTAAATATTCATTAAATGACCTCTACTAACCATTGGATGACCAGTGGCCGGATTTTACGAACATGGCTAGGTAGGGCATGTGACAAGGTTTAATTTGGCCAAGTTTGTTTGAAATCGGCCAACTAGTTTAGGAGTTATGGCCATTGTTTCATTGGTCACGTGACCGTTTGCCCGAAGAAAGAAAGAAAGAAAGAAATCGGGCGATCACAGTATATCAGCATGCTTCGCGCACGGCTGATATAATTTGTCCACAAAAAGGGAAGAAGTTTCAATTAATGGAAAACGACACAGTTAAAGGAGCTGAGAGATCTATCACTTGTAAATTGATCTGTATCAATTAAGGTTGCATCTTAATAAGGAAGGTTTAACTGCTGTAAAGTGTATGCTAAAGAAAAGCCAAAGAGTCTAAAGAGATGGCATTAAGTGAACACTTGTGACAGCCAGAGTGGCAGAAGGGCATGGAGTGAGTGTGCACTGGTTCAAAAGCATATGGTGCAGGATTCACAAGACTCATTTTCAAATTGAAGTGCACAAACCTAGGGTGTCTTTGTGTGAGAATACACCTGGGCGAATAAGGATCCTTATTCTACTGTGCTCATCTTACCTGAAGAGCATAATTACATGTATACACAATATTACCAAACAAGACCATTGCTAAGATTTATTTCCTACAGTTCCCTGCAGCCTGCCCGCCATGACATGACCTACTTTTTCTGAGAGAACGTTACTCACAGACATGTTTCTCTGAGCTGGTGTCTTTCCTATTCAGGTATCCAAATTCACCATTATTTTTCATATTGGGGCAATTTCAAGTATGATGGCCTTTTGACCTTAAATTTGACTTTGTGGATCACGTGACCTTGAGACAAACTTGGATGAAATTATACTGCTACATTTTTTACAAATAATACAATATATTTTGTTTGGTTTCCAGCTCATCTCAAAGTTGCCAAACTTGTTGCAAAACGTGATATTCCTCTAGTGGATTTAAAGCAGGTTTTTTTTTATCCCTGAAATGTGTACAAGTATAAAAATGGACGTCCTAATGTCTTCACATTGACAGAGCTCCAGTGGGCACAGACAATGCCGCAGCCAATAGACTCTCCTGCCCATGGTACCCCCGGTATAATGATGATTATTGCCTAGCTCAATCAATGTCAATCTCTTCGCATCAATGTCAATCTTTTGCAATGGAATACAACTGTCAGCTCCTAGTTTCATGTTCCCAGATTCCATAAACCCCAGCCATGGCAAACAGACGCCCTCTCCATACCATGCATCAGCCTGTTAACATATGATTTTCCCCGATCTTCGTTCTACTTGAGAGATTGGGATTTTATTAGTTGCCCTGTCCTGGCCTTGCCAGCCGTGCTTTCCCAGGTTTGTCTGCCTAATCTCTCAAATCCTACTTCTCCCTCAGCTGTGGCAGGACATCGCTGTTTTCACTATTAAGGACTATCACTTATAAGACAGTCCTCAGTTTTAATATTGCACCGCCCTAGGTACCATATCTCCTCAAAAGTAAGTACTCTCCTTCTGTGTGGAAACTTGGGCAGGCAATTCTAGGATAATGTCAGCTCATCATTCTATGGATGGCTGCATGCAAATAGCCATTCTCTTTAGCAACAGCAATGGCCTAGACCCTTACTCCATATCACAAGCATTGGAAGCCAGGTGGTGGCTCTTTTTCGCACAAGAATCAGTCAGAGATATTTTCTTCACCTGACTTCTTCATGCCTGACTTGATACCTGTCTCATCAGATAACAAGCTTTGGTGCCCAATCCATGGCCGTTACTGGTACTTACAACAGATAATCTACTGGTCACCACAATTCCACCACAGCTGCATCTCGTGACATTATCAACCACTGAGTTGTGTCTGCCCAATGTTTAGGATCAACCGTTAGGCCTGACCCCTTGACAACAAGGTAGACATCAACAAAGTCAAGCACACACAGCAGCACACTTGAACCAAGTTCCTTCTCCAACTGGTGCTTAACAGAATAAATCAGTAACGGCCTATCCTTTTTGGTAAGTGCATATTTCTCTGGCTCTTAATTTGGGTGGGTGTTTATCAGTAGGGCTCATGCTTCCTTGTAGCCTGCTGACAATCTTGTAAACTTTTCCTGGCAATATGCTGAAATCCACTTGCCTGTAATGGCTATTATGCTAGTACATGTATAGGGTATTAGATGAGTACAGAAAAACCACACCCTCTCCAAACAGGGGTGTGGGCTGATTCTACACTGATTCCAGAGCTTCGCCCACCTCCTACCCCCCCCCCCCCCCCCACTGCGTATCACTCAAGAAAATAGGATGTGTCATGGTGGGCATGCTGCAAGAATCTATGGGAAATAAATCTTACTAAATGGCTAGCATCTTCTGGGGCAGTATATGTAGTAAAGCTTAAAGTCCTCGCATCTTTGGGGAGCTTCTCTCAACAAGGGGGGGATTAAGGGGAGCTACAAGCAGGACATTTGGCTCTCTCCTCCAAACCTCCTTTTGATCCCATGCTAGATACAGATGTATGTAGCTCCCCTCTCCCAATAAGAAACACTCAGTGCCACTGCTGGATAGTTTTGGTTATAAGGGCTAGCTCAGGGATTTAGTGGTGATTCAATCCCAGTGTGGAAATCAGTCCATTCTTTAACACATGTAAGAAGGGTTCTCTGTCTTCTGAATATTCAGTAATTTTCTTAAACCCCCTACAAAAAGAATTCTCTTAACTTTACAAATAGAAATATCACATGTACATGTACCTCAGTTTGCCCATGTCATAAGGTGATCTAAATATTTTGACACAGAGATAAACATTGTACGTACATTTTGAAGTGTTGTATCCAACATTATGGCACCATAGGTTGGCACACTCATTTTGTACTCCTTCCACTCTGCAAAATGCTCATCAACTTTGGCATTGTACTCTTTAAGAAAGGGGCAATGCCTGAAAAGTGCCACAAGAGTTAAGGTCAACCTGAGTAAAAGTTACACTTCAATTGTTCAACAAAATTAAAATAACAGTCAAGATGAAACGTGCCGTCAAATATGAAAACCAAATTTTCAAATTGAGATTATATACCACCATTAACCCACACAGAGGGCCCTTTTCTGGATGGATGTTATTACAACAATTTTGCAACATTACAAAGCAGGTGGGTAAATGGTAGTGCAATTTATGTATGCTGATTTGCAGTAGAAAATTTAATGTAAACATTATAAGAGTCTCATGGTATGAAATGTCATGTTCAGCTAGCTGGCCAGCAACCACACAATGTGCATGTAAGCAACCAGCAGCGCTATCGTTAATATGAACAAAATAACAAGAAAACCTTGAAATAACACGAAAACACAAAATTTACATACATAAGGAAAATTCAAGTTCGCAGACTGTGCAAAAACCCCTTTTTTTGGTGATGGGAACCAGTAAACCAAGTGCACTGCGTTGCACATACGATCGAGCAACGACCAAGTGGTACGTACTAAATTGAATCAAAAGCTTGTGGTTTTTTTGGGGGGGGGGGAGGGTCATCAAGAGTGGCATTTTTTCGTCTGCGAATTTTGTTATTTAAAAAAAAAATTTAAAATCTTTTTTTTAGTGGCGATTCTGTAATCCAATTTATTTAAACAAGTGATCCGCAGATCACCTGTTGCCTTTTCCCGCGGTCAATGCCTATATGTTTTTTTTTCAACGACCTCAAATAACCCCTAGATGACCCTTGACCTCCAATACCAGAAGAGCTGTGATGAACCCCCACCCATGGAGGACTCCATCCAAGTTAAATTAAAATCTATCAAATTCTGTAGACCAAAAACATTTAAAGCTTATTTGAACAATGACCTCTAATGACCCCCTACATGACCTTTGACCTCAGTAATCCAATAAAAAAATTGTGTCTTCCCACCCAAGTGTCACTGCATCCAAGTTTCATCAAAATCCATGAAAGCATGTAGAAGTTATACATTACTTTTTTCCAAAACTTAACCTAAACTTTAACATAATGGGTCTACGGTCATACAGAATTTACAACTGGTGTCACCCAAAACTTTATTTAGGCAACACAAAAATGACCTGATTGAAAAAAAAAATTATCCACAAATTTGACATGCATAGTAAAGATGGTACCAAACTGCACAGAATTCTATTCAACTGATTCAGAATGAGTTTGGTTTAGCCCATTTATTGGCATTAAGGAGTAATCCTATACAATAGCACTACCCAGCTCTCTTCACCAGCATGACCAGTCCAGTCCACATCCAGTCAAAGTCACAATGACAGTTGTTTAGACAGTCAGTCAGCCTATCAGTCAGTCAGTCAGTGAGATGGGTACAAAGATGACGTTGACCTTGACAATTATTTACCACGTAACTGTAGACAATGAAAGCACTGTCAACAGAAGTTATTTCAAATTTATTCTGAATGACTTTTTCTCAATGACAGAGCATATTTTTCTACCCTTGATAGACAGCCTACCATCGAACAATCCACAAAATTAATTATTTGACCTCCCCCCTCCCCCTCCCAATTTAGACATTTGGCAATGTAGATAATTTCTATCACTGGCCCGGTGTCTTGGAATGGACTGTTGTGGTTCCCATCACCACTCTATTCTTTGAAGACTAAAGAAAGAAATGATATACATATGTATCAACCATGTGGTCTCTGTGTCATTAGTTCAACAACTTGTGCATTTAGACAAGTCAATCACCTACATTTGACCTAGTGCATTCATGGTACCGGGTTAGTACTGAAAGCTGAGTCACAGTAATCCCAATTATAGTGTTAAGCACTTCAAGGCAACATCATCTAGTTCAAAACTTATGCCTTTTGTCTCTTTCAAAGGATATTGGCTTTGGAGAATTCCTTAATACCACAGCTGGGCAGGAAATGTTTCTCAGCTCTGTAGAAGTCAATGTAGAACCAGTGGGCCAGCTCAATCTGAAAGAACACACGTATCATGTTGTTTCTCTCCTCTGCAGGGATGTTGATCAAAAAACGACTGCCAGTACAAGAGCAATTGAAAAATTAGACATGAAGATAAATAAAATTATTGTATGTTAATACTTAACGAGCGCTTCAAAAGTGTATTTGCTTGTAAGTTATTTTTTAATATGTGTAATGGCATGAATGGTACCATTAAGGAGACATGTTATCGTAATTTCTTCACACAATGGGAGACATCGGTCATTGGGGAGACATTTTCATGTCTCCCTAATGTCACAGCCCCCCTTTAGAGGCAACATTTTATTGTCGCAATTAGGTTATATTTGTTGCTTGTGGTCTAATTAGCAAACATACCGAAATTCATGGAAAAAGGACAAGGGAATATTGGGTTAGGCCACATTTAAGTTTGAAACATTTTGTGCACAAGTCTATGGGGATGTCTCCCAAATGTCCAATCCAGGGTAATAATAATTATCACAATTATGTTACACATATACACATTGTGTTAATGAATCAGATGCATGTATATTCTAAAAGATACAACATGTTGCAAGCAACAAAAGACCTCTTGTGAATGTGAGCACACAGATCAAGGCCAGGGTGGAAAGGTTTGCAACATCCTTGTCACTGTATAATAATTACCTGTGCCTCTTTAACCTACATGTGTAGTAAGAACAATTCATGTCACTTTGGGAGTCAGGTGGAGATTGTACTGCACTGTCATGATTACGTTACACATTTTCCTAAGGTAAACCATACAAAAGTTTTGTCCCTTCCTTTTTTTACTTTCCATGTTGATGTGTCTGGTAATGGACACCAAGACTAAGGCTTATCAGTTCAACAGCAAAACCAATGTGAATTTGTATGAGGTCTCAATTGCAATGATAGCAAGAAGTATGACATTTTTTCCAGATGATTACCTACACAGAGAAAGTACTGGGGACAAATCATCCTCAAGTTGAGTAGCAGGTACATGTACCCAGTCTGAAGTTCTAAACTTAGCCTTAACCTTTTTCAGTAACCAGCCGGGCTACTGAAACACACTCTTAACTAGCCCATGAGTATTTTCAATAGCCCGATGTTTTTCTTTTCTAGAGTGTCTCATAAACAACAATGTGACTACATGTAAAAAGTGTATCCTGAGACAATCTTGTCGGTGTTTTTAATAAACAGATCTAATAATTTAACAGTAAACAGTTAATAAAATTAGGTTTGCTTTCTAAATTTAATGATGTATTTTTTCCTGTCCTTTCATCTTTGCTGAAGCTCAACAATTTTTTATTCGCCAGCCGGGTTACTTAAGGAATAGTTTGACCAGCCCACCGCTGTTTTGACTAGCATTTGACTAGTGGGCTACTGTCAAGTCAAACCCTGGTTAACTGCTCTCACTTCGATAAGAGTCTGATAATGGTCAGAGCGCTGGTAGCCTGATGACTCTGAAGCACACATGAGCAATATGAGTAGAAGCATATGAGGGGGCAAGACTTTAATGTGGCTTGACCCCTCCTCCCTTTCCAACCTAAGATCACACTCACCTGCACAGAGAATCCAATACATCTGGAGGTATGGCCACTGTCACCTGTTGACCATCCATGGTGGACCAGCTTCTATCACAATCAATTCTAATTAGTTATGATCAGCATTAGACAATCCCTTGACAGCACTGCCAGCTACACGTAAATGCCTGTTGATAACATCAAAACAATGCACACTATTCACAACATGACACAGGACATAACTGAAGTGCTCAATTGCACACTAAAACCGAAATTTGCATTCCCTGTGCTACTGACATTTGAGCAACCCACCTATGGAAACAAAATTCGGTTTACTGCTCAATCCAACAGGCTCCATCTGGTATGCAGTCCTCCTGATTTGAAAATCACAGGTGTGTAGAAAAAGGCACACCTGGATTTTTCTAGGCGTGTGATTTTTCTAGGCCTGTGATTTTTCTAGGCGTGTGGTTTTTCTAGGCCTGTGATTTTTCTAGGCGTGTGATTTTTCTAGGTGTGTGATTCTGTGGTCCGGGCTGGGACTGAACAATCTGGTACTTTTTTATAATATTCATCTTGGTTTAACAGTAAAGCCATTTTCTCTTCAGTGACGTACTTTTTATGGAGTATAATTATGCCGTAAATGTATGCCAAGGTGTGCGGTAAAGAGTGATTTAGGTGTGCAATTATTCGCACTTCTCGGCGAGCTTTAGGTGCGCGATGGCGTGGGGTGCAATTGCATGCCTCAAATCAGGACTGTATATGATATAGTTGGATTCTGTTGGATTCAGCAGGGTTAGGGCCAAGGTATTTGAACCTAACACCACCATTTGTATTTGGCGATTCTTAGAGTCTAGTTACTCGGACTAGGCAGACTGGCGCAGACTGATTATACCGTGAATAGTAGCTGGAGTTACCTCAGCCGGAAAGAATGTTGCAACCTAACGCCAGTTCAGCGGTTGTGTACAAAGTCCGTGGAGAGTCAAAACAAAATTTGAGATATTTCTCAGTCCAAGATTCACGTCTTGTCATCATTTTGCAATGAATGACCTTCATTGAGATGATACATTATATGAAGAAAAAAGTGGCGTCAGGTTGCAACATTTTTTTCCCTCAGCCCCATATTTAATAACTGGGTTGACCCAATGATAAAATATAGGGCTGAGGTAACTCCAGCTACGTGAACAGTAGACTTGATGACAAGTCGTAAGATAGTCGTATTTTGTCTGTGAACTTCAGTCGAACTCCATCGGGACGACCAATCGAAGCGCCCTGTCATTGGTTTGTCTGATGCTAGCAAGGAGCTAGACTGGTTTTCTGTCCCCATTGTCTTTTGGACTCCAATATTTTTAGGAGGCCCGGAAACAGTCTAGCCAGGAGCCATGCACAAGTCAATCGCAGCCGATCTCCGATATGTGCATGTAACCTCTCCATGTTGCTCGGTAAATCGCTCTCCAAAATGTGGAATTTATTGCGCATGATGATTTATACGATGATTGGCATATTCACTGTATTCTGAACAGGTAAGTACTTAATACTTAGGGACAAATGACATTCAGGTTGAAAATTTTGAGCACGTCGAAAGTTTTTTTTATCAGATCTATGCGTGATTTTTTCATTGACCCCACGTTCACGGGTCCACATTGTGATATACTTGATTTATTTGAGTCATGTATGCCCTATATAATTAATGAATTTTGTAATGTCACACAACACAAAGTAAAATCCCTCGAAGTAATGAGAATGATCTTCCGTCGCGGCCTAGAAATAGAATATGGTACACTCTGGAATCTGAACCAATCAGAGTGCTCGCATAGAATTTGCTAGCAATTCAAAATACTCCCATATGTTGTGTACAAAACTGAATAAGACTACGCGCATTGCAGTGATATTTTGCGAGTGTGGAGCCAGTCATCATCCTCATCATCTTGGCCTGTCCCGTTGTAAATGACGATGAGTTTGACGTCTTTCACAATCGTCAATGTAGGTCTGTGAAGAGACTGAATGCCCTGAGTGGATAGCAGAGCACCAGGAGGAGCGACCCAGTGCAACAGTCCCCCAGGTATCATGTGGATTGTCAAAGGCAGACAAGTCTCGCTTAAGGACGTCCTTGAAGCGCAACCTAGGGCGACCACAAGGACGTGGGGCATCAGCCAGTTCACCGTAGAAGATGTCCTTAGGGAGGCGACCATCATCCATTCTGCGAACATGACCGGTCCATCGAAGGTGACGTACTCTCAGCATGGTGAACATATCAGTCGCTCCAGTGAGAGCAAGGATGGTGGAGTTCGGAACGCGGTCTTTCCAGGTGATGCCAAGTATGGAACAAAGGCAACGGAAGTGAAATGGATTTAAGCGTCGCTCCTGGCGGCTGTGCGTGGCCCAAGTCTCGCTGCAGTAAAGTAGGACACTCAGTACGCAAGCTGTGTACACACGGATTTTAAGATTGATGGAGAGGTCCCTGTTGTCCCACACGCAGGAACGAAGCTGACCAAAGGTGGTTGAAGCCTTCCCAATGCGAGTGTCGATCTCCGCATCCAGAGAGTTGTTGTTAGTGATCGTGGAACCAAGGTAGCAGAACTCGTTTAACACATTTAGTGCTGAACCATTGATGGAGATGTTGGGTGGAGCTGGTGTCCCCTGAGAGAGAACTACTGTTTTGTTGAGGCTAATCTTCATGCCAAACTCTGAACACGCTTTGGCAAAAAAATTGCAGAGGTCTTGAAGTTCAGCTTCGGAGTGTGCAACAAAGGCAGCGTCGTCTGCATACAGGAGCTCTCTGATGAGAACCTTTCTGATCTTCGCTCTTGCACGGAGGCGTGAGAGGTTAAAAAACTTCCCAGAGCTGCGGGTGTGGAGCAGTACTCCTGAGGGGTCAGGAAATGCACGGTGAAGTAGTGCAGAGAACTAGATTCCAAACAGGGTGGGAGCAAGCACGCAACCCTGTTTGACGCCCCGGTGAATGTCAAACTTCCTGAATTTGGAGCCGTTGTGTTGGACTGTAGCTTTCATGTCCTCATGAAATCCCATCAGAATGGCTAGTAGGGTGTCTGGGCAGCTTAAGTGCTTCAAGATGACAAACAAGCTTGATCGGCTCACGAGGTCGAAAGCTTTTGTCAGGTCAACAAACACAGCAAAAAGTGGGCGCTGCTGCTCTGCACATTTCTCCTGGAGCTGACGTAGAGAAAATATCGCATCAGCGGTAGAGTGAGACGAACGAAAGCCACATTGGCTCTCAGGAAGGATCGTGTTGGCAATGACCTGCAGCCTAGGCAGTAGCACACGGCAGAAGACCTTGCCAGCTAAGCTCAGTAGAGAGATGCCCCTGTAATTATTGCAGTCTTGTCGATTGCCTTTGTTTTTGTACAGAGTGATTATATTGGCATCTTTTAAATCCTGTGGAATGCAGAGAGTGTGCCAGCAAAGTGTAATAACATTGTGAAGCTCAACAGCATGGGGCTCACGCCCGTCTTCAGCACTTCAGGAGAAATGCCATCTGCACCAGGAGACTTGTTGTTTTTCAGTCCACTGATAGAACGCTTCACTGCATCTAAGGTAATGACACTATCAAGGTCATGTAGGGACAGAAGTTTTGGCAGGGAAGTTATGGCAGCAATGTCCATTTCAACATCACTAGCATACATGAGCTGAAGTGCTCTGCCCAGTGGTCGAGCTGCGCTGACAAGTCAGTGAGGATATTGCCACTCGTAGACAGCAAAGGAGAGGACTTCTTTGGTGTGGGTCCGATGGCTTCTTTGATGCCTTTGTACAAGCCCCGAAGGTCACCATAGCAGCACAATGTTGGATACGTTCGCTGAGATTAGTCCATTAGCGACGGAGGGCTGTACGGGTTAGGCATTGAACATTAGCCTTTGCAGTTTGGAGTTCTGCCAACGAGGAACAGGTGTTGCGTTCGCTGACCTTTGCTCTGGCTGTGCGCCTCAAGAGCCGGAAGTAGTATGTTGGCACTGTCGCGTAACCAGTCTGGTTGCAACAGAGGGTGATGACCAAAGGCACTTCGAGCACTGTCCATGACTGTAGAGCGGAACCTGGACCATGCATCTACAGAGTTGTTTGGCACAGGGGAAGAGTTGAAATGACCAGTGAGCAGCTTCTGGAACTGGGCGACACAGAGGGTGTCCTTTGTAGCGGCAGTGTCAATTGCAGGGCCTCGGCTGTGCATGGTGGAACCGCTTAGGAAGCATTTTCAGCTTACAGCGAACAAGTGCATGGTCTGTGCTGCAGTCGGCACAGTGCATGCTATGGCAATGAATGACATCACATAGCTGCCTCTTTCTGATGATGATGTGATCAAGTTGATGCCAGCGGCGTGAGCGGGGATGCATCCAAGTGACCTTGAAGCGAAGTGAGCCTGCGAAAAACGTGCTAGCAATGCACAGATTGAGACTAGCACAGAGTTCAAGAAGCCGTTGGCCATTCTCATTCATTTTTCCGAGGCCATGGGGGCTCAGCACACCTCTCCAAGCATTGCAGTCAGAGCCAATACGAGCACTGAAGTCTCCAATGAAAGCAATACTGTCGCCAGCTGGTATGCTGAGTAACGTCTCGCTGAGCTGTAGGTAGAGCACATCCTTGGACTCTGAGGTAGACGTCAAAGTAGAGGCGTAGGCAGAGATGATGGTAATAAATCCGATTCTGAGACCCAAGCGCAAGGACATGAGGCGAGGCGAAATGGAGATGGGATGCTGGATACATGGGAGCAAGGAGTTTTTTACTGCAAGGCCTACCCCATGCATAGGTCTTACAGTGTCTGGGTAGCCGCTCCAAAAGAAGGTGAAGTTCGCTTCCTGAATCGAGCCACTACCAGTGGGCCACGTCTCACTGAGAGCAGAAACACTGATGCCTAGTCGAGTGAGTTCGAAGTCGATGATTGCTGACTTCCTTAGGGAAGAAGACTGAAAGTTCGAGCGGATGTTTAGTGAGCAAACATTCCAACAAGCTAAGACTAGGGAGGCAGTAGCAGGATGACGACCCGGCTGCGCCTGCCTGGAACGCAAACCTTGCCGGGCAACAAATGTCCCTGAAAGGGATGACCCCCGAGTTGCCGGTATCTGTGATTTAGTAGGTTGTACCATCATGATTGTGGGACGCCGAGTGCCGAGGAAAATTAGTGTAAGCGAATGGTTGCCCAAGACAGACGCTTACCTCTGGACCTTAACTCATGGAATCCAGCGGAACGCGCAAGCGTGACAGCTGAGATGGGGAAAGGTTGCCCCGCAGTAGCAAACTAACTGTGCTTCGTGACTGCTAACCGTTGACTTGAGGTAATCCAAGTTCATCCGCATGACGTCATCAGTCCTATAGAGAGGTGCACAACTTGACCTCACTGAGCAGAGTGACCGTTTCAGCCGAATTTAATGTTGTAACCTGACGCCACTTTTTTCTTCGCAATTGCAAAAATGCAGTGTTGTTGTACTCATACTCGTACTCGGTACTACTCGAGTACTTTTTTTGGAGTATTTGTACTCGTACTCATACTCGAATGTCAAAGTACTCGTACTCAGTATGACGGTACTCGTACTCGAGCAGCAAAGTGCTCGTACTCACACATGTTGAAATTGTACTCGATCATCAAAGTACTCGTACTCGAATAACAGTGCTCGACAAAATAAAATGCTTGTACTCGAATAGCGATACTCGAAAAAAACAAAATGGTATATCACTTACGTTACCACAGCCTTGTTTCATCGATACTTTCAGTTTCAAATGGTTGATTTAGGAGAAATCGAAATTTTCTCTACTCTACGCACGTCCTGACAAATGTAAGTAACAGCTAGCCATGACTGGGTCTGTATGTCTGACTGGGCCTGGGCCAATTACGCACAATGACCCATTTGCCGTATGTGGGCACAATGGCCAATCATTGTACACACTGTACGCCGAGGTGTTCCTCAAAATGGTCGTACAATTAAGTTGGGTGATTGGAGCAAAGCCGTTTTCTGAACCCCGGTTCATGAATGGACAAAGAGACACAGCCAAAGCAGGTCCACAACAGCCCAGCCTTAAACAGAGGCCTAGGAATGTGAAGCAGACTAGATGCATAGACACCAAGAAAATGCAAATCTGCCGGGTATTTGCATGCACGTTGCATGTGTACTTTGTTCATGTTCGATTGGGGGCGCCATTCACTTCACACGGTGCGCCGTTTTATTTTGTTTAACGCTAGTCCGCATTTTAAACATTCAGACATGGTCTGGCGATAGTAGCCACTATCTGTCCTTATTTTGATCCCGTAAAAGTTTTTAGGATTTCAAACTGTTTCGTGTAATAATACGTGGCTCTGATCTGCGCCGTACTACAGCATGGGCTTTGAATACGGCGCGGATCGGAGCACGTATCATTACACAAAACATTCGTTGATAAAGCACGACTCGTTTTCTTCGATCGAGCGACGATGATCACGTCACGTCAAGCGCCCTCATTCGTCAACTCGGTGCAAGGGACTGAGCAACATGGCAAACACAGTGAGCTTTCAGACTATTTTGCCATTTCTTCGAAATTGTCGCTGTTTGGGAACAATATCAGGAGTCTTATGGAGTGTCTAGCCCCATAAATGTGGCCAATTTACTGGACTACCTCCGTAAATAAAGGCCACACTTCCATCATGTACAAAAACATGTAGAACTTTGTCAAATTTTGATTTTCACATTTAGGCTTGTATGGAGGACCAAAAGTGGACAACCCATTTTCTCAAAATACTGTTAGAACAAAACCAGAATTATGGTTGAAATGGAGTCCTCTTTCTGAATTTCCATTTTTCTATTATCAAAAATGTGGATGTTTTATTTTCTTGTACACAAGGTGGTCCAAAAGTGGACAAATCAAATTTCCGAATTTCTGCTAGTAGGAAATCAGAAATTGCGTTAACCACTAAACCAAATTTCTGAAGTTCTACTAGCAGAAAAATCACAAAAATGCATTTACGACTAAACCAAATTTCCGAATTTCTACTAGCAGAAAATCAGAAATTGCGATAACGACCAAACCAAATTTCTGAATTTTTACTAGCAGAAATTCGGAAAATGCGTTCACAACCAAACCAAATTTCCGAATTTCTACTAGTAGGAAATCAGAAATTGTGTTTACGACCAAACCAAATTTCCGAATTTCTACTAGCAGAAAATCGGAAATTGCATTTGCGACTAAACCAAATTTCCCAATTTATACCAGCAGAAAATATGGAATGAACGTTTGATACCCAACAAAATTGGAATCGTTAGCATGTGTGTCTGTGTTCCGGAACTCGGAAGTTGGGTGTAGAATGGATCATAACTTCACGTATAGGGCCTAAGCTATGCTGCTTTGTGCGTCTGTGGGCTGATCAACTGATTGTGTATGTATAACATTATGGTTCAGTGTTATTATGGCGTTCATTGATGAACTTCTTCAATGCAATAGATATGTGTGCTAAGGGCAGATCCAGAACACAAAAAGTGAGTCCAAAAAAATTAGGGCGTGGGGTTCGGGGCGTTAGGCCAAAAAAAAAAACATGTTTAGCGTCCTGCCTTTTTGAAAAAAAGGAAGGAGGAGACCCTTTTTTCCCCTTCCAAAATGGCCGCCCGACCGGGCTATTTTTCAAGATGGCCACCAGCTTTTTTTTTTAAATGGCCGCCACTTGGACTCAGGAATGACATGCCAGCTTTACTGGCTAGATGCAACAGACAAAGAGGCCAGAATGATGTCACTGTTTAAAATGTATCATTTTTTCGTGATTTAAAAAAAGAAAAGAAAAAAAGAGGGGGCCTTCAGAAAGGAAGTGGGCCGGGGATGCTGAACTTTTGTATTTTTTTATTTGGCCTTAAGCTTAACGGCCCGGAAACATTTTTGGATTCTCGATGCTCTGTGGTGCGATTTGACCACTTTAACCAAATCTTTTTGAGAAAAAGATGGTGGTGTATGCAGTGACTGCCTTCATTGCCACGTCACTTAAAACAAAATTAAAAATTTGGAAAGCCCATGGCTCCCGTTGCCAGGGAGACTGAAAACAAATTTGCTGAAGATTGAAAATTATTAGTCAAGTGCCTCCCCTATCAATTTTCCTTAAGGCCTATAGATTAAAAAAGAAGAATGGGCATTTGTCATTGTTAAAGAAACACAAACATTTTGCTGATGAGGGTTTCTTACCCCAAACGACTTATGGACTAGCCCAAAAAATCTAACCTCATTTCCCGCTTAAATATTCCACCTTGATTTTCTACTAGTAAAAAAAAAATGAAATTTGGTTTATGGTATCAAACGTTCATTTTTCTGCTAGTGGAAATTCGTAAATTTGGTTTGGTCATAATAGTAGAAATTCGGAAATTTGGTTTGATCGTAAATGCAATTTCCGATTTTCTGCTAGTAGAATTCGGAAATTTGGTTTGGTCATAAACGCAATTTCTGATTTTCTACTTGTGGAAATTCGGAAATTTGGTTTGGTTGTAAACACAATTTCCGATTTTCTGCTGGTAGAAATTAGGAAATTTGGTTTGTCCACTTTTGAACGCAATTTCCGTTTTTCTGCTAGTAGAAATTCAGAAATTTGGTTTGATCGTAAACGCAATTTCCGATTTTCTGCTAGTAGAATTCAGAAATTTGGTTTGTCCACTTTTGAACGCAATTTCCGATTTTCTGCTAGTAGAAATTCGGGAATTTGGTTTGGTCGTAAACGCAATTTCCGATTTTCTGCTAGCAGAAATTCGGAAATTTAGTTTGGTCGTAAACGCTCCTGATGATTTTCTGTGCGTTGAAATTCGTAAATTTGGTTTGTCCTAGCTCTACTGAGTGGAGCGTTGAATTACGGGTACTCCTCCATACAAACGCTCCACCGATTTGCCATACTTTGGTGATGGCGTCACAGTAGCATAGTCACATACCCACGCGAGGAGACGGCTGAAACGTATTTTAATAACAATGGGATTTTCATTTGTCAGTATTAGTAGTAGTTCTTTGATACAAGTTTCATGTGGGTATCTGTCGTCATTAATTTGTTCATAATTTAGAACGTGTACGCTTCAGCCGTCTCCACCTTGCGTGTGTTCAAAGCCCATACTGTCGTACGGCGTGGATCGGAGCACGTATTATTACACGAAACAGTCGTTGATAAAGCGTGACTTGTTTTTCTCAATCCAGGGTAACTGTCTCTCTCATTTGTATTCTCTTTACCGGTTTTTGGGGGTCTTTTTGTCCTCGCGTGGGTTTGTGACTATGCTACTGTGACAGTGCCACCAAAGTATGGCAAATCGGTGGAGCGTTTGTATGGAGGGGTACCCGTAATTCAACGCTCCACTCAGTAGAGCTAGGTTTGTCCACTTTTGGACCGCCTGTGTACAAGAAAATAAAACATCAAAATTGTTGACAAAGTTCGACATGTTTTGTACATGGTCAGATGGTGGAAGTGTGGCCTTTATTTACCGAGGTAGTCCAGTAAATTGGCCACATAATGGGCTAATGGAATGTCATGAATGTGTAGATCTATCCAGGGCAGCTGTCTCTCTATTTTGTATTCTGACTATTCTCTTTACCGATTTTATTGGGGGTCTTTTGTCCTCGCGTGGGTATGTACAATTTGCTACCGTGTATCCGTCATCAAATTATGGCAAATCGGTGGAGCGTTAGTACGGAGTCGGATGGTACCGTAGGCTCCACTCAGTAGAGCTAGAGAGATGGACTCCATTGCGTGTACTCCTAGAACTATGAGGCTCCACGTAAAAATTGTTATCAACACAAAACACTAATTAAGTACAAAAACGTCCATCCCAACCAAGCTGTTTCCCACAGAACCACTGCACAGTTTGCCCCTAAACTCCGTACAATACCTCATGACATACTCACGTTATGTGCACCCAACAAACATCGGTGGATTCTGTCTGTTTTCGGCAAAAATGTTGAAAAATATGCCCTTTCCTATTGAGCCAACCTAACACTTGAAACGAGCACGCGCGCAGAATGATCGCAGTCATTTTCGGTTCGATCGCTCGGAGCGCGCCGCGGGGGGTATGGTGTAGGAGCGGAACGATAGTATGCGCATGCGTACAAGTGCAAGTATGTACCCCCCGCGGCGCGCTCCGAGCGCCCTAACCCGAAAATGACTGCGATCATTCTAAGCGCGCGTGCTCGTTAGGTTGGCTCAGTGCGGAAAGGGCATATTTTTCATCATTTTTGCCGAAAACAGACAGAATCCATCGATGTTTGTTGGGTGCACATAACGTGAGTATGTCATGAGTTATTGGGTATCGGGACAACTCGTACCCAGGACAACTCGTACCCGGGACGACTCGTACCCCAAATTTGTGACCTGGGACAACTCGTACCCGAGACGACTCATACCCGGGACAACTCGTACCCGGGACAACTCGTACCCGGGACGACTCGTACCTTGTACTTTTCTTACCATTTACTTTTCTGTTCCTTTTTAGTTAGATGTAATTGACAAATCCGAAGATGTGGAAAACCAAAAGCTGTTGAGTTTTGGGGAATTGCCAGCGGTGACAAACAAGAGATTGTTCTGGAGAGATTCTGGCAGCTGGCCGATGATCGAGGAGTTCGCCGAATTCGCGGAAGGAGCTATAGCAATCATGAGCTTCGTAACTTATTTGATCTTCATTTATTGCGAAAACTTATTTCTAAAATAAGTGGACCGAGTCATTAAAATTATAAAAATGTTACATATGTCACCTTCTACACTTTTTATGACATTAATTTTGATAACCATCAACAATCCCAGTAGCGTGTCAGTCTTTTGCATAATTATGTGAAATAATTCAAAAGTCACTTAATTAGAATTGTTAGCTTAGTGAGTAGCGTGAGATGCCATGTTTCACGTGTCATTGTGCTCTTTTCAGAGCCACCACATATTCCGAAAAGAGATTGCGTCAATGTTTCTGAAACAGAACGAAAATAAAACAGTATTAAAAAAAAAAAATCTTCAGGCCAACAACAGAGAGACCTATTTAAATGAAAAACTTCTTCTCTATTTAAAAATGAAAAATGGAAATAAAATAATTGAATAATAATTGGTTAAAAATAAGTATGATAACAGTCGGCACAAGTAAAGGCACAGATACGAGTACGCTGCACAGTGTTTTATTTTCAGACGAGTACGAGTTGTCCCGGGTACGAGTTGTCCCGGGTACGAGTTGTCCCGGGTACGAGTTGTCCAACATTCAGTTATTGTACGGAGTTTAGGGGCAAACTGTGCAGCAGTTCTGTGGGAAACAGCTTGGTTGGGATGGACGTTTTTGTACTTAATTAGTGTTTTGTGTTGATAACAATTTTGCGGGGTTCTGCCTCTATGAGTGGAGCCTCATAGTTCTAGGAGTAGGATGGAACGCCCTATTATCGCGGTACCTATCACGTTTCTCGTTCGGAATAGAGATTGCCCACTAACCTTCCAGAATTGTCCTGTCTTATGTGTAGTATAACTCTTCCTTTTTAAATTAATATAAAAAAACCTGACAGGTAGTGTGGTTTATTCCGTGTACGATGCCTGTGAAAATAGACATGCGCGGCGTGTGCGAACGGAGGTGGACTCCCTATTATCGCGGTATGCGGGAAGTGGTTTTTATAATGATCCCAACTTTTTTGTTCATAGTTTATGTTTGACCAAAACACCCACTGAATAAAGTCTGATATTTTCCCTGTAACGTTCAAGTTGATTAAAGACAAAATGTCTGCAGGATGATTTCTTAAGACCCTGCCCTTCTCCCGAAAGGAGAACACAAATCCCTGAGGCAAGTCTACTGATCGGCGATTGAGGGCGCCATTCACTTTACACGGTGTGCCGTTTTATTTTCGCTAACGCGCGGTGCTTATTTTGATCCCGTAAAAGTTGTTACGATTTCGCGCTGCAAATATCGTCGTTCGACTTCATTTTACATTTGCAGCTGAAGAATGGGAACCAGACAATGGAACTTTCATGGACAGAGCGCAATTAAAGTTTTATGTTAAAATATAAACGGTACCTTTTAGCAGACACGGTAAGGGAAAATTTTGCAAGTTTTGGAAAACGTTAATATTTATTAAAATCGTTAAAAGTCCCGAAAGACACAACATTTTTTAATCGTCCTTTTTATACAACTCGGTAGAAAATCCTTGATGACTGGTGAACTGGACAAAAATCGCCACTTGAAGGAGTTTTGACACTGTAAAAAGAGAAATTTCCCATGCCGCGATAATAGGGATGCCGCGATAATAGGGAGTCCGACTATACGTTGCGTGTACACACTGACACAACGGAGTCCAACCTGGGCAACTCCAAACCATGCAACCCTCCCGTCACGAAATGTTCGGCCCCAATATTTCACATGTATTATCTTGACATGGCTAGGTACCTATAAGGTGGGTTCAAATCCCTGAAATGTCATGTGAAATGGTGAAAATTACTGAAATTACGACGCCTACGAAAATTTCGCTTACCCAAATGAGACGGGAATCTCCACTTACGCTACTTGCGGGCGCCCTCTGCGGTCTGGTATAGTCTCGTCGTCCTCGTCATTCATCGCGCGCCGATTATAAGACATGATCATGGAGGTAGGTCATCGACAAGGTTTACATTTTTTGATCAGCATTTCAAGAATTTTCAGAATTTGGTCATGGTATATTTGTACCTGTGGTGAGAAGCTAGCTAGGCATTTTGAGATTACAGTCAACTCGACCGTTTGCCAACTCAACTCGAACCAACTCGACCGTTAACAACACAACAGGTTAAATAGCCCCATAAATGTGGATGCTGTGCCCATTCTTGAAAATCACGCATTCTCGAGAATGGGCGCGCATTCTTAAGAATGAGCGCCCATTCTTAAGAACGAGCACGCGTTCTTAAGAATGAGCGCTCATTATTAAGATTGGGCGGGAATATCACGTGCACAATTTATGAATTTTGCCCAATCTTAACAAACATTGCACGACATAATTATGTTAAATGAATTGTATAGCGGTTAAAAGGGAAACAATTCATATACAGAGGAAAGAAAATGTTCTATGCTTCTATTCGTATAACTACGATAATTTGAATCAAATTAAACCTGTTATTATTGCTTTTTTTCTGCCCACTATGGGAAGTTTTGTAATAACGGAGGACTGGGAACTAGTCTGGGAAGTGCTTTGTTTAGGCTAGACAAGTTACAAGTCCCTGCATGTATCATATGCGTGCCACGAAAAAAAACCGATGTCCAGAAGCTGCCAAAATTGCTCTTTTGACTAGATAGAATCCAGCTCTGCGACGTTATGGTGGGGTGTGAACAATAAATTGGTGGCAATTTAAATGGGAAATAGCATTAGCACTATGGGATGTCGCAGTATTCATTCTCATTCTTCACATTCTTCATTCTTACGTCCCCCCCCCCCCCGCTTTTATTATCCCAAAAATCAGAATTCTTTGCACTAGTATTATTATGTCTCTAATTTTTTCCGGTCCCCCCCCCCCATATCAATACGCCTTTACTTTTCATATCCACTCTACTTTTCAGCGCCTTGCGTTGCAACAGTATAATTATTGAGAATCAGTGAACGAGGATTCAGCTAGACTTGCCAAGCGCAGCCGGTGCTCAGCATCGACAAGACCGTTATCTTGTCGCGCATTCTCAAGAATGTGCGCTCAATCTGGAAGAGTTATTTTTTGCCAAGATTGAGCAAGGATCCAGTTGCACATTCTCAAGAATGTGCATGCCCATTCTCGAGAATGCGTGATTTTCAAGAATGGGCACAACATGGCCAATTTACATGATTTACTGGACTACAGCAGTATAGTCGTGTTCCCTAACGTGGCGCACTTCGAAGCTTACCCAAATTTCCTCGTGTAGTGTTGCCAAATCTCTTTGTTGACAAACCTCAAATTCATGCAGTGAAATACTGGTACTTTTACCTTATTAATGCTTGCTGTTTAACCTCTGTGAACAATTTCGGTTTCATAAAATTTAAGCCGAAATTAAAAAACGGTGGCGTCCGGAAATTGGGCACAATTTGGCGGAGTGTTCCCTAACGTGGCGCACGTAAATAAATCTCGGAAAATTCCAAATTAACATTTAAGAATTTCTGAAAACTTGATAAATTCTGATAAATCATTATTATCTCTACTTACATACCCAGCCAGATGTTTGTCACAAAATTATTTTCTTATATTTCGGGGCATTTTCAAAGGGTTCGCTTTGCACTTGAAAATAAAATCGGAAAATCACGCCAAAATAAGTTTTTCTTTTAACTTTGTAGCGGGTAAATAAATTCGCGATTTATGAACGGGAGTGTTTATAACTTGATGAAATTTCACTTTCTGTGAAATTTCAGTTAAAACTTTTGCTCTAGCTAGGTGCTACAGGCGAAAAATCAAAGTGCGCCACGTTAGGGGCCGCGCCACGTTAGGGTACATCAACAATACAGGCACACTTCCACCTAGCCCCATAAATGTGGCCTATTTACTGGACTGCCTATGTTTACGGAGGCAGTCCAGTAAATAGGCCACATTTATGGGGCTAACTTCCACCAACCATGTACAAAAACATGTCGAACTTTGTCAAATTTTGATTTTCACATTTAGGCTTATTTTGTAGTTTATTTTTGCTTTAGAAACATACTCACCCTCTTTATAGGCTAATCAGAAAGTGCTGCCTTTTTTAGATGTCTAATTTTCGTGAAATTTCATGTTGAAATTTTGATACGCAAATGTGTGCAAACGAATCTGGAAATTTCACGAAAAATAGACATCTGAAATAAGTGAAAAAGGCAGCACTTTCTGATTAGCTTATAAAGAGGGTGAGTATGCTTCTAAAGCAAAAATAAACTACAAACTAAGCCTAAATAGTAAATGTGAAAATCAAAATTTGACAAAGTTCGACATGTTTTTGTACATGGTGGAAGTGTGGCCTTTATTTACATTTGTGGGGCTAGTTAAATACCAACTCGACCGTGGACGTATCGTCATACGTTCAGAATAGCTTGAGTAACTCCAGCTTAACAAGCTCATCAAGAATTCACATCATGTGAATTCCTGATGAGCTTGTAGGTGTATTTATAGCACAACTCGGTGACTGTTTTATGTATTTAGTCAGCTTACAGTAAATAGTCGTCTGATATTCAACAAAGAGTCGTCGGATCTCAGCTCGAAATTTGTTAAAACTAGAAACAAAATGGCGGCCGTGCAATGCAATTTTGACGGAAAACAAGCTCTCAGCTCAGTGGACTGTAGGCCTATAGCTACTTTGAAATTTCAACTGCAATATTCCAGTCTAATTCATAATTATTCAATGAATTGTCTATTTACAACTTTACACACATTGCCTCGGTATTATAATCTCGTTTATGTTATGTTTATGGCATTAAACTGGCTAAGAAAGAGACTCTTCTTATTATGCGATGACCACTAGACACGTTGTAACTTGCGACGTGTTTTAAGCCGTTGTCAAGGAACTTACGACACGTTCAACACATCGCAACTTTGGTGAAATGGATGATACGACGCGTCGCGAGTTGCGACGTGTTACACGTCGTAACTCGAGTTGCGACGCGTCGCAGTGCTTTGTTAAATCGGGTGCTGGGCCTGCAGAAGTTGAAAATTTGACCGAAAGGTGACCTTTTATATAAATAAACATAATTTGACACTAAAAATGACTGAATGTTTCACTGGATTTTGCCAATTCAATTGTTATATTTCTGAAACACAAGCTCGTATAAAAATACATTTATTTATTAGTTGGACAACGGTCGAGTTGACTTTTCCAGTTGAACGTACAATGGTCGTGTTGGACAACGGACGAGTTGGTAAACAGTCAAGTTGACTTTTACAGTTGAACGCACAACGGTCGAATTGGTTCAACAGACGAGTTGGTAAACAGTCGAGTTGACCTGACACTGCATTTTGGAGCTTTAAAGTCTTGCAACATTTGTACATGCACACGTCATATGCTCAATGCATGTAAAACGTGAAGTATTCAAGGTACCATGCACACTCAACAACAAACATATTTGTCCCCAAATGCTGAGTACTTTTTTTAATTGAATTGAATTTTGCAGATGATGATGAAGAATGGAAGTAAACACTTTTGCGGAAGCAAGCCCTCTTGCTGGAAAAATGGAACCTTGATGAAGGATGGTTTAATCTGGAGACGAGTGGTTTGAAAAACAAAACGCAACATGTACAAGAAAAAAAAAATTGGATCCCATCATCACATATGTTTAGTTTCACATTGAAGGAACTTCAACCCTGGAAGCAAGCAAACAAACATGTTTCATCAGTTAAAAAAGTTACCAAGTGTATTCCCAAGGAAATACCCACCTGGTGAATATTCATGTATCTGGTACATGGTACATACAACTAGTTTGTTCTTATCTCCTGTGCATTGCTTTGAGAGTTTTCTTGACAAGGAATTTGCGAAGGCCCAGAGAGACTTGGACACTGATACATTGGATGCTCCTGGGGCTCTTTTGCAAAAGTTTGAAAGGTTTGTGGATTGGTTTTTATTACATACGGGCTTACTTATTTTGAACATATTTGTTTTATTCTGAGTTATTTAACACAAAATTTATATCTGATGGAAGTGTCTTATAAATTTTACATAATGTATCTGCAGTTACGGCACAAGCATTGTCTTTGTAGATGGCAGTGGGTTAGACCTGCAAGGCGTACAAACCTGATTAGAATTGTCCTTAAAAGTACAATGTACATGTACATGCAGCGTTTTTTTTTCGGGGATATTGTTATGTAAAAGAAAATGTATGGTCCTCTGAATTGAATTCTTGTATGCCGCATGTTTTTGTTTATCTTTCTTCCCCTTTACCTTTATCATAGGGATCAGAGACAGAGGATTTGGGCAACCAAAAGAGCCCGTGCTGCTCGCTTGTTTCAGCCACCAAAAGAACCACGCAGCATCAGCTGGGACACTATGGAACAGATCCGCTACCTGAAGCAGGAAAATGGTGATGAGTGGACCACTAAAAAATTAGCAGCTAGTTTTGGTATAACGGAGGCATTGGTAGTCAAAGTGTTGAAGAGCAAGTTTGTAGCCACAGAGAAGAGGCGCTGGAAGCAGGATGAGAGGGCTAAAGTCAATGCTGGTCTCCTCCTGGAAAAGACTACCAGAGCAAGTGGGCATGCTGAGATTACAGGTACATGTACACAGAACAAGAAATCTTTGCTCTCAGCGTCATCAAAAGCCAGTCCAACAAACATTGTAAAGGCAGTTGGTACAATTCCTCTCTCAAATTTTCAACCCACAAAAAAACAAGTTCTAGAGAGAAACTCAAGTTTTTTTCAAAAACGATCAGTGACTATCTCAGGTCAGAGGTCACGAGACAAATTCCAACCAAAGGGGCAGTCTGCTTTCAATGATGCCAACCAGCATACCGGAAACAGAACATCCAAAGTACATGTATGTGCCACCACTAAGCGCCGCCATTCTCAGTTGTGTCAGGTCACCAGCAGCTGGTAGATGGAGCTTGCACATCTTTGGATTTTGAATTCAGGAAAGGCCACATGACAAGGCAGCACTCAAGACATCCCCGGTCAGATCAAAGGAAATGTACATGTGGAACCAGACATTGAAGGATGTATGATGAGGGAGATACATGTATTGATATCAATATGAAAGATTTGCAGTATTAGGACAAATTACCCGCAGCTCGGATCATTAGAAAGGGGAATGAATTGTTTGATGAAATACATGTATACAGTAGAAGTGGTGTAAAGTAGAAGCTGGAATACAAGTGTAGGAACAAGGAAGTTGCATTGAGGACGAGGGGCTCTCATTGCGCTTTGAGTCAACTTTAAGGAAGTTTGAACTTCAGAAAATTGTCCTGTCTTGCAGCGGGCCTGTTCATTTCCTCTGCATATTACGAGACATACAATTACTTGCCTCACCAGAGGAAGCTCCGAATATTGGGTTTCCTGTCCAATTAAACAACTCATTGATTGTATCAGACAAATTATGTGTTCCATTTGAAGTGGTTTCAAGGAGTTGGTATGAATACAGTTTCTGATTTTGTTGAAATGTTTTAAAATTGAGGGTATGCAAAAAAAAATTCATGTAAGGAAATTCCAATTCGTTTGTGGGATTTTGATTTTGCTCCAAGTAGGCGAATTAGTTAAAATAAGTACTTGTATCAATTTTCAATAATACAAAATACAAGTAACTTAATTTTTACAGTTTCATTTCGCAAAATGTTAATACACATGTAGCGATATGTAAATCAATTTCATTTAAAGGTAGAGTAGATCACTTGTCATTTGTACATTTTGTTTCATTTGAAGCAACAAAATCTAATGACGGATTCTTAAAGGGAATATACAACATTTGCTTTTGCTGTTATTTTCAGAAATGGATGGATTTGGGGGTTAGTATTTCATAGCAAATACAGTTACATTGACTTGTGTAAAGTTTTTTGTTTGTAGATTCTGGAAAAACCAAGAAAAACAATCATTTTCTTGTAGTCTGGTTCCCTCACCCCACTTCAGACGAAACGGAGCAATTTATAGACGTCTGGGAATTATAAGGTCAGGAAACCAGTCTAGCTGGCTTGTATCTGTTCAGAGGAGTGTATAAAAATCGATTTCAAACAAAATGTGGACTAACTAAATATGGTAAATTGGGGGCAGTATTTGAAAAAAGCCAGTGTTTTTCTAACGCTGGTCGGCCTACCAGCGTTGCAAATTGATACAAAAATACCACTTTTCTTGAAAATGTCGGCACACCAGGTGCCATGATTTTACAGGATGCTTTAGACTGTCATTCACTAACAGTCCAGTAATGATTTGGTAGTTTTGTTTTTTGATGTTTGCAAATGTTGTATATTTCGTTTATCAACTAACCTGATGAACTTTTTGCTCTGTGAATGCTGTATATTCCGAGAAAACAATATTCAAAACTCTCGATTTCAATTCAAAAGTTGCCGAGTCATGTTTTGAATTGCGCTAGAAATCAGCGCCCGGGACATGTTTCATTCAGCAATACAACGAATAATAACAACCACGCGCATAATGTGCGCCTCACGTGAACGCTTGTGCGCACCCATTCACGGATACGCCGAATTACAAACCATCTACTAACAGAAATATCCAAAATTCGTTTCTTGACTTATCTTTGGAAATGACTCTTTTATTGTTTCCATCAAAATGACAGCATGCCAGAACGAATAACTTCACGGGAAGTTTAGTGTCATTACTATCTTTAAACCCAGAGAGCTTTTAACAATATTTGGTCAGTTTTTTGATAGCTCCCAATTGTATTCGTGTAAATTTACAAATATGTGTACATAACATAATCGTATACATGTGCGTGTTTGGGGTTTGGTTGATGGAATAATGGAATACGCACGATGTTGGTCGTACAGCGACTTTATTCTAACAATCGAACAACTAGACTACCGTAATTACAAGAGAGAATTCGGAGACATGTGTCTCGTTTGATGGTTGAAAGAAGAGTGAGCGAAGAAAGTAATAAAGGAGAGTGAGTGAAGAATCTAATAAGTAAGGTGGGGCTGATGACTATCCAATTTAAAAGCAATAAAAACTAGAGACCAAAGGAATGTACTAATGGACTTTGTGGCTAGGTGATAAAATGTGGTAAGAGGGACAAAGTAATAAAAGTGGGGCTTGGCTCAGTAATAGTTATCAATCAATTAGGGAGATTGATACCATAGGGTCATAACTTTTACCCACCACTGGACTGTTGCTGGGGGCAATGTACGAGGGGTTAAAAGTTCACAAATTAAGGTATAATTATATGGAAGAAAACGCTACACGTGTACATATACATGTACATGTACTTTTCATTACCTTTTTATTTGGGTGACATTTCAAACCGTTTACTTTGATATACAAATAAAAATCAGTATGTATACATGTACAATGTTTTGTCGGAAGCTGTCTGGCCTTTATTCTTTCACTTCGACATTTCCTTTTTTGTGTGTTTAACTGTCCAGTTATGTATGTTTCATAGTTCTTTCCGGCATGATTTTTTTTCGCGATGTTGTACATTTGAGTTAACATGTTGGTTAACTTTTTGGGGGGGGGGGGCGCCAAAAATTTTTGGTCCCCCAATAAGTGGGTCAAAAAATTACGGCGGGGACCGGGGGTTGGGGAATTTTTGGATTCTAGATGCTCTGTCAATGGTGGGATCTGAGGCAATTTCGGACCACTTTAACCAATTTTTTTTAAGGAAAAGATGGTGGTGTACGCAGTGCCTGCCCTTATTGCGACGTACTTGAACAAAAATTGGTTTGGTTTTTTTTTTGGGGGGGGGGGGGAGGGGGCATGGCCCCGTTGAAAAGACAAATTATGACCATTTTATAAGGGTGATTAGGTCGTACCCGATCACACTTTTAAAATGGTCATGATGATCAACCCCATCACCCGGGGGGGGGGGGGGGATACCAAAAAGGGGCACTTGCTCAGAAAAAGGGGCACCTTCAGTCGGTGTGAAAGTGGAGGCAAAATTCCCGTTCATTTTGCTATAAACCTATATGATTATTAGGAACATTTATGAATACGTTGTCCACGTTGTTTCTTTTACCTACATGTAGTTATGGAGAAAGACCATTTCCCTTTATCGCGAGAGGGGCACTGTTGCTTTTGATGGCCAGTTCAGTGTCCATTTTGTTCGCGTGAAGAGCACTTTTATTTTTTAGGGGCCAGTTTTCCATCCCGAGAAGGCGCAAAATCTTGTTAATGAGAGAGGGGTACTTGTGTTCTTGAGGGGCAGTTCTGTATTACAAGAGAGGAGACAATTTTATTTGTAGCGCGATCATAATATGCTTTCATATACGTGTGCGTTTGACGGGCAGTTTTGTTTTCATCTCGAGGGGGAACATTAATAACCGCGAGAGCGGCACTTTTGTTGGCCTGAGGCAAGTGCCCCCTGCCCCCCCCCGGTTTTGCCGCCCCTACCCCCTTACCCTCAAGACTAGAACCCATAGCCACGCCCATGCACGGTAGATCTTGGATGTCGTGCCACCACAATGACATGGCCCATACAACTCAGATGCTGGCTCTCTGTATCATAAAGTTCTTTTGTAACTCCTTTACTTTTGCCCTTGACTGTGCAACAATGAAGACCCTGACCCTTTTTATACAACTACCTCACGCTTTGTTTACACGTGCGCTTTCTTATGGCGGCTCTCGTCCCCACTTTGCTCCCATGTAGACCGTGGGCCAAATTGAACAAACCTTATGTTATTCCTCCATGGTTGTATTCAAAATCAGACTCAACTCGTTTGGTTGGTTTCTCACATTAAAAGTCGTTAAAAATACAAGAACGATTATTAAAGGATGTTCTGGAGAATCGATTTAGTTGTTAACATATGAGAACTAGAAATTACAACGGAACTTGAGTCACTGATTTTTCAAGTTTTCGAACTGGCTATAAGAAACAGTTAGTCTGGTCCCTGTCCGGGAAATTAGTGTAAAGATATGTGGCGGGGTTTTGGAATCACGTCCCAATAAACAAAACGTCGGAAGACGACCACGCACGAAGGAGAAACCCCCCCCCCCCCCCCCGAAGTTTCGGTGTGAGGTCATTATGTATATAAGCCTGTTATGTTACTCTTTGTAGTACCGCGCACAGGTACTACACTGTGATGTGGGATATGACGTTTTAAGCTCTGGCTGGAGAATCTACATGTCATGGTGGTCGGTTGCCTCGGTCGGTCGTCTGTCTGTCCCCGAAAATTGACCAAAAACAATTGACCAAAAGTGATTGACCAAATGCCGTGCCGTGGTCATAAAATACACTCTTGCTGACGGTTTCGGAGCAGCGATTTTGTTTCGATCGATGCGCATGCGCGTTTATTGTGCATAATGTCTTAGTCTGGTTCCCAGACCAAAAGATTCTGACTATTCCGGATGAATCTTAGGTCAGGCCCATTGATCTCCATATCAGGCAGCCTCCGTGGCTAAAAATAAACATGACGACATTGACAACCTTTTTTCAAAGCTCGTTTCCGATTTCGCTTTATCACTTAAAGCTTTTAATGTTCCGATCAAATTTTTAAAATCAAATCACTTGCTTCATATATCCTGTAAGAAACCATTCACTAACTTTCACCTGGAATCTTCCAAAATAGACACCAAAATAGCACTGTTCGCAGGCGGAGCCGAATTGAGACCACGCCGAGTTTTGGAAAATGCCAGTAACGGTCGTCAAATTCAAACTAGTACATGACGCAGCAAAAAGTTCGCCCTCGTATACGATCCGAGTACAAAATCGTCGTTGAATTTCAAGTTTTCTAAATGAAAGCAATGGATATTAATTATGAACTAGTTTTTTAAGTTTTTAATAAGCAATTAGCAGTTAATAAAACCTATATACTCGGAAATACTCGGGCACTATCCGATTGTCGACGAAATGAATTCGGCAAACTTCGGACATTTTCGGAAAAAGGAGGAATTCCTCCCGTTTTAGTCAGGTGACATAAATTGTAATACAATGTATTGCCGGAGGCTACCGGACCTAAGATTCATCAGGAATAGTCAGAATATTTTGGTCTGGGAACCAGACTAATAATGTCTCTCCCCGAAAATGGACCAAAATAAGCCCCATAAGTTTCCCACAAAATATGACTATACATGTAGTTACCAAATTTTAATTTTCAAAAAAAAAGCAAACAAAATCAATTAAATACTTAACAATTTCTTTTCTTCGGAAATTAATTCGGAAAGATGCTTATGAAAAGTTTGTGAATGGAGACAAAATATGTCAACCTCGTTTCCATGGGTACGATCTTGCTGCGCCATCATGCCTTGCGAGATCTTAACCCCTGGATTTGTCTAATTTAAATGTGTCAACGCGCGACGCCATCTTTAAAATGTTGAAAGTTGTGTTTTTGAAGAATCAATCCTTTCAAACATTAAGGTGTCGACGTTAGTGAAGGAACACGCACGCGCCCATGGAGTCGAGGCTGAAAATATGTGCATTAATGTTATAGTCACGTGGTATTTATCACAAATCGCTATAAATCAAGGTGTACATCTGAAGCATGGTGTTCCATATGTGCCATCGGCGTCGCATTTTTAAGCTCCGCCAGGGATTATTTTGATAGATTTCATGCAAGATTTTCATGAAGACGGCCAGAGCTTATTATGCATGCACTCGCACTTGTTAACACCCGAGGGGCGCATAGCACCCGAGGCGAAGCCGAGGGTGTTCAGTTTATGCGCCCGGAGGGTGTTCAAAACGTCCCACATCACAGCAGTCAACAATTGTTTTGTTATGGTGCCAGTAACTCAAAAATATAACTTACTGTGTGAAAAATAAATTCAATCACTGTGATGTAACCTTTGGTAAAATAATGAATGTGTTGATGTCTTGCCGGACATGAGACTGAGCGTTTGTCATGCAGTTCTCACTGCGCAAAGCTGGCGCGCCGACAGGTTCCGCGCAACGCGCGCAATGAACGCAGTGCGATATCACCCTCAGTGTGTAACATGCATTTGTATTGTCCAGACACGTGGCCGTCCTAGACCAATGGAATTACAGCATTCAAGCACACGATATAAAAAGTATAATTATTCTGTATTCGAAGATACACGAAGCACTGATGTGTGATGTGGTTTTCGGGATAAATGGGAATAGGAATACAGTCATTACAAATAAAAGCCATAAGTAGATATAATTATTTAAACTCTTAATTTCGCTAATTGATGATCACCTGGCAAACTGCAACAATCTAATTAATGAATCAATAAAAACACATTTTAAACACACCATTTAGAAGTGGTCCGACGTGACCGCAAGTAAAGTCTTGACGTCCTTAACGAACTAACGAGACACTTTGAGAAGAGTTTTCATAGTATCTGGAACCTCGTACCCAAACAACTGGAAGTCCGGCTGATAAACTTTGTACAACTTAACGAGGTCTTTATTGGGTATCTGAGAGTAGTAATGGTTAAAAATCGCGGCGTCGTGACTAACATTGCGTTTAGTCGTCATGAAATGAACAAGATGGTCCACTTTGGTCTCTTTCAGTATGTATTTTGCGTCCTCTTCGCCCGTTTCCAGCTTTCCGATATAATCGAACCTCACTGCGCACGGCAGGACCATCTTGTATATCGGCTGCCAGTGACCATCAAAATTGATGGTCTTTGCATTTACGATATACCGGATAAATTCCGGAAAAGAGACGTCTTTTCCTGTCGCAAGTGACTCCTTGGTAGCATTTTGGCGGTACATCTTTATTATCCGGACGCCTGTACTTTTCTGAAATGCGAGGTTGGGCTGCAGGAACTTGCTCCGGTAGGCTGATAAGACCCGCGCAAAAGGGTGACGTACAAAGATGAAGTTGGTGTAGTTATCCAGGCGTCGTTTGATACCTTCTTCTGGAAGAGTGCTTAGCTTGATTAGACTTGGAGAATGAGCAAACCGCCCGGGGACATCCTCCACCGACTTGTACTTTCCTTTTAAAACAAGGAAGGCACTCTTCCAGTTTGTGGAGCCTACTTTGGATACAAAGGTGTAAAGAAGACGATACTTGTCCTCGACTATAAATGGCCAAAAACTGCGTTTATGCTTCTTAATTATTTCCGAGACGTCCCTCTGTTGCCCGTAATTATCATAGCGGCTGCAAACCTGGTGAAGAGTGTTCCTTCGTCGAGTCTGCTCAGTTTGCCACAATGTTTTCTTGTCTGCGTTATTGTTAAGGGTTGTTTTTTTCTTAGCCTGTTTGGAGCGTGTAGTCAATTTCTTTTCTTTCCCGACTACAGGGATCTTTTCTGTTCGCCTCTTCGTGGCTGTTTGATTTGTACTAGCATTGCCTTTGATGGATGCTTTAGCGACAGAATGTGGTGGTGTTTCATTGACTGACCGTTTACCTTTCTTAAACGCAGGTTTCTGTTTTAATCTCTTTTCTTTTAAAGAACGATTTTCCACTGGTTCTCGCTGTTTGTCCAATATCTCCTCCGATTCCAGTGAAATGTCCTTGTTCAAGATTGGCATCTTCCTTTCAATCTTCAGCACATTATTTTGCTTGACTGCCTCGCTTGACTCCTGTGGGATAAAAACCAAAGCACGTTATTAATCAAAGCTGAATATCTACCCTGCTGTAGATAAAAAGGTGTATTTGTTCAATACATGTTCATGTACAGCTTTTGAATTGTGCAGCAAGCTGGAAATGCATGTAATTGGTTCGTGTGTTGATTGTTCAGGTACGGAGCTCTGGAGGTGCCATCCAATTTGTTGAAATCCTGACATAATGTATCATGAGATAACGACATCGTAAACACTATAGGATGTTAACAGAATGAAATAATTTATTCCGGGATGACAACATCTTGATTTCTTAACACTCCACTTGACAACATTCGAAATTAACTGAACATTTTTACATAAATGTAGATGACGTCATCCCGGGATTACTGATCTCAGGATGTCGACATCCCACTTTTAGGATGCGGTCTTCCTTTGATAAATTATCTAAGCATGCCGATTACTACTTTCCGGATGTTGCCATCCCGTGATAAATTACATGAGGATGATAGAATCCTAATTTTAAGATGTAAGTATGTGATTATTTGACATGATCTCGTCATCTTGGATGGCACCTCCAGAGCTCCGTATAATCAAATAAACAAATTCAACACATTGTTTACCTGCTGGATTTTAATTTTATTGCAGAGTTATGGTATTTAATACTGAGAGAGAATTAATCTTAATGAAAGAGAAAGCTGCCCAGCAAAAATAATGACGATGGAGCCTTTATATATGTTGTTCTGGGATGAACCAATGCCTCGCTGCTTCAAAGCAGGGAATATAAACACTTCTTTTTTGTTTTACAGCTATATAGGTGTCATTTTGTGAGTATGGAAATACATGTACCATGTACTCCGTGTAGGCCTACAATCTGCCATAGCCTTTCGAAAGCTCCAATCTACGTGTTTGCATTTCTTTGTAACCGAAGTGACTGCAGCTATTTCTTAAGTTACATATTATTTATTCGTCCTGTTAAAACTAATAAATAATGATACATATACAATGTACATCAAATTTGAACAAAAACGTTAAATGGAGCGGAATTCGAAGACGTATAGGCCGCCTATAAGGCCTACACCGTACCTGCACGCCGTACATGCGCTCTAAACCAACTGAGCTATGGAGCGTTTTAGATTTCTTCTTGAATAGTCTGATACGTACTGAACTTCAGGCGGATTCAAGGGTTCGGCGCGGAGGGCGACAATAATTGTTCAAAATTTAGTTATTCCCGATGCACTTACATAATTTAAAGGGAATATACATCATTTGCTTTTGCTGTAATTTTCAGAAATGGATGGAATTGGGGGGTTGGAAATATGAAGCAAATATAGTTACACTGACTTTTTGGAGGTTTTGGGTTCGAAAATGCTATAAAAACCAAGAAAAACGATCATTTTCCTGTAGTCTGGTTCCCTGACTCCATATAAGAAGAAACAGAGCAGTTTACATACATTGGGGAATTGTAAGGTCAGGGAACCAGTCTAGCTGGCCCGAACCCGTTCATAGGTTTGTAATCGATTGCAAACAAGTGCAATGGTCAATTGTGGCCAGTATTTGAAAAAAAAAGCCAGTTGTTTCCAACGCTAATCGGCCGATCAGCGTTGGAAATTGATACAAAAATACCAATTTTCTTGAAAATGACAGTATACCAGGTGCCATAATTTTACAGGATGCTTTAGACTGTCATTTACCAACATCCTATTAAGGTATTTCGCAAAAACTTGGTAGTTTTATTTTTCGATGTTTGCAAATGTTGTATATTCCCTTTAAAACTGAGTTGCAACAAAATGTCTGCCTTTCACGTAGCATTCAATAAGTTTGCACAGACAAAGGGGCATGGACAGGTAATCAGACGTGGGCGGTGGAAACTGTCTACTTATGAATGAGTATTCTGCTTGTATCAGTCGGACGGATATCACTGCAATTCAATTTAAGTTGCACTGTGACATGAGCACTACCAACCTTTAATAATATGTACTTAAAGCACGACGAAATATTAAAGTAGGAAGAATACCTTCACGTCGACAAGTGAATGCTGTAACGTAGATGACTTGAAGTGGTCACCATCATGATCTCTCTGTGTGATGCTATCATCTGAAGAAAAAGTGAGAAAAACGACATTTAGGAGTGAGAAAAACGACATTTAGGAGTGAAAATGTACACCACTCTTATAAGATGTACAGGGCGCTCTTCAACAGATTCGATTTTTATGCTCTGGCGATTATTTCCTAAACGAGAAACCACTTGGGCGCTATGTCTATTTGGGCGTCTGCAACTCTCTAAAAACAACCAAGCGCTTAATTGTTTCATATGAATTTGGGACACCCAAGGGCGGATCCAGAACACAATTTTTTTGGGGGCCAAAAAAAATTTTGGTCCCCCAAAAAAGTGGGTCAAAAAAAATACGGCGTGGGGTTCGGGGCCCGCTTAAGGGCCCCGAAAAAATTTTGGATTCTAGATGCTCTGTGGTGCGATCTGAGGCAATTTCTGACCACTTTAACCAATGTTTTTTTGAGGAAAAGATGGTGGTGTACTCATTGCCTGCCTTTATTGCGATGTCACATGAAAAAAAAAATTGGTTTCGTTTTTTTTTGGGGGGGGGGGCATGGCCCCCTTTGCCCCCCCCCCCCCTGGATCCGCCCTTGGGGACACCGTGATGTTTTCGTCGAAATAATTCTCACCATGATGAACATGACTTTGAAATTTTTGACAGAATTATCCTAATCCTGCCATACGGCAACCTTTCTCCTGAGCTTTCACAAATAAAACAAATACAATGTACTATCGGCTTTGAACATAAGTACCCTCGCGTCCGGAAAACCACCCCCCTCCTCTTTCTTCGTGGTGACATAGCACTATGCATGGTATTCGATATCGGTTGATGATGCTGTTTGGGTTATCGTCGATAGCCCAAACAGCATCAACCGATATCGTCCACCGGACTCCCCACCCCGGCAAGACAAACAAAGAGGTTCGCAGTCGCATAAAGCTGAATGCAATTTAGTTGTTTTTTGTTGTTGTTTATTTATTTATTCATTTTAAACTTTTATCCGCCCGGGATGAGGACGTCTCCACCTCAATTTGTCCAATGTTCGCTTCGATGTAGCATTGTGTATAAGAAAACTGGCAGGGGTGGGTGCATAAAGTGGTATTCGTCGATACATCTATTCTACATGGCTGTTTTCCCATAGAAAGGTTCTCAGTATTACCTTCAAATTCCACCTTTCGCCATCGAGTTACCATGGTAATGAAGCCAAGAAGATAAAGAACCAAGACAAAGTTGAACATGTTGCGGGTGCTCGATAAGGTCGCCATCTTCTTAAGCAATGCTGACACCCTGTCACCTGTATACCAGAAACCAGTGGACGTGTGTAACAGTATCTGCCATAACGTCACATAAATGTTGAAAGACGGTTGATAAACTACGTAGAGGGAGAAAGGCGACATTGGCATAGGAAATTAAAGGAAATTGGGGAAGTATTTAAAAAAAAAAAGTAGTCGGTCATGGAAGGTTCCGTTTGAATTTGGTTAGTAATTCAGAGAATTCTTGAATGGGTAAAAGCGTTAATGACACAAAAGCGTGTTCGACTACTTCCCCCCCCCCCTGCTTATCGCGCCTCTAAATCGGGGAAGTTGCACATGCGCAATACGTGAGAGTAAACAACGATCTCGGGTCACTCGAGTGACGTACGCGGCGATAATGAATAATAACCGTTAAATATCGGAGCCCCCCCTTTTTTTGTAAAGTGGTTGGTTTTAAATAATTATATTGAAGGTGGCATAGTCTTGACTGAGGCGCCACGCTGCTTAGGACACACTGTCAGCACAATGTGTCATCCGATAGGCCCACTGTCCACGATAGTCCAATTTGAACAGCGACCTCTATAGGAAGATGGTGCCCCCCCCAACACACACACACACCAACCCACCCAAGTGTGTATTTGCCTTATAATTAAGAAAAACCTGTGAAAAAAAACCTAATTTTACTCACACTGTGAAAATCTTTCAACCCAAATTATATTTTATGATTCCCTTTAATGTTTCTCTTCATTTTTCCAAGGATAAACCTAACCCAAAATGCATCTAAACCTCCAGAGAGGGGGGGGGGGGGACATTGTGTGGCCGTGGGCAAGTGCACACATCGTCGCTGCTACCTGGTTTAATAGTGTGGACATACTTCAGAAGTCCACACAGTCAATGTAATACTTGTACATTTTGTGTTTATGGTGTACATCGAGAATTTTCTATTGTTTCTCATCGATCTTTTGTTTAACTTTTTTTTTCAACATTGGTTTTATACAAGTTTTCTAATCGAGGTCAATTTGACTCCTGTCCTCAATTACTCGATGATGCTTCACATGTGTCCTCAATTTACACCATAAACATGCGCATACGCATGCACACACGTGCGGAAGACGCGTGTTCGGGGAAAATCCTGTCAACATGCTCTCGGGTCAACGCCAAAGGTAATATATAACGGTAATCAGTGGAAAAAGTGGAATCAGTTTTTTTCATTAGGCCCATCTATTAGGGGCATCTCCAAAAGTGTTGCGGAGATTGGAAGGCATGCACTAACCATTTGGTGGTTTGATGGTGATGCGCGGACAATGACGCTCTTAAAAATGCTTTTATCATAATACATTTTGTCATAATCTGCACTTATAAGATTGCGCATATTATTTTAAGTTGAAAGCTTGCAAGGATCCTTGCCTATTTCGCTTACAAAAGTCATGTCAGAAATACATGTCACTTCTAATGTATAGGGATTGCACATCCCTTTTGTTTTTAATTAATTAACATATTTTCCGAAGAATAAGTCATTTGGGTTGAATTTTTGGGGAGATCATTGTCACCAATATAAAAAATGTCAGGTCCTCGTCAGTTATTCTTACTTGACTATAGGGCATACAATTTTTTTGTTGGATTTCACATCAGATTGCGGTACCGCGGTATTCTAAATCGCTGCGTGTTGTATATATCTTCTGCTGATTGACAGGATATCAATATTCATGATTATGTATCTGAAACGTCGGAGAATCGTACTCCATAGGAGCTTAGTAAGAAGGTCTTTAGGCAAACTGTCCCTCAAAGTATTATATACGACGTTTTCAATGATCAGATTGTCCCGATACGAGATCATCACTGCGCGAAAAGTGTGCACTCTCATCATCTGAATTACCAGTGTTACGTTTCACGTCAAGGGACCGCGAACCGCGGAGAGATACCCAAAACCACTCCCCGTGGAAACACACCGGAATGCAAATCTCCTCAGCTGAACCATTTTCATTTTCTAATAGCATTACCTCTGAGCTTGATTACGTAAGATCTAGCGGACGCCCTTTATGTCAATTTACAACTTGGCCCAAGACGTCAGCGTCAATAAGCGATAGTTGCATTGTTGTACAGCGCCTTGCATATTTTTTTCTCACTCACGTCTTGGGCATTTCGTAGCAATCGGGGCGTGGCCATTTTATGTAAATTAGACCGTCGGTGTAAATATTAATAAATTCGAACAAAACGGCAATTCCCATTTGATACCGCAGTAGTCGCACGCTCGCGCGGGGGTATCTCTGTGTTGCATAATTAGCGATGATGCTTGATTATAGACTGTTCCCCCCCCCCTAAAAAATATGGGGACCGGTAACTAGCTCCCATTTAAAGCCCGGATTGGATCACCTCTGCGCGCGCAGCATGATTTTTTTAATTTTGAATCGCTGTTCAATAATGGCACCCGTCATTCAAAGCACGATTATCAAGAAACTCACACTTATCTTATCTCCCAAAGTGTGTCTCCATGAAAGCAACTGTCAAGCATTTCAACTGCATAGGCATGATTGTAAATATTGAACAGCAATATCTCTTTATTGATATTTGCCAGAGATACTTTCACATTCAGCAAACATCGTAGCTCATTATACCTCCAAATTTCTTAATTCGTGGCCAGGCTATTGCCATTTTCCAATAGGCTGGTTGCGGGCAAACATTACCGTTGTCATGTTGAATTAAAGAGGTGGGAAATGGTTAACATAATTTTATGCTAGAGGGGGCACATTTAAATTAAATTTTATGTCCGCAAAATGGGCACTTGGGTAAATCTGGGGGGGGGGATATCGACTTCTTAATTGTGGAATCATTTCACTGGGTCATTGAACCATGCTTTATCTTTATGAGCAAGGTTTTTCTCAATAAATCGGTAGGTGCGTTCTGGGTAATAGGAAAAAATGTTGCAACCTGATGCCACTTCCGCGATCGTGTACAAAGTCTATAGAGAGTCAAGAAAATTTTGAAAGAAAGTATTTCCTAACAAAATTGGAAATGTTTCTCAGTCCCAGATTCATGTCTTATCATCGTTTTTGCAATGAATGACCTTCATTGAGATGATATATGAAGAAAAAAAGTGGAGTCAGGTTGCGACATTTTTTCCTACTAATGTTCCTTGCTTACAGGCTTATATCATGAATCCCCTTATCGTTGCCTGACATAAACCTACACCGTTAGAGTATGGAGGTATTTATTCCTCCTTAGTTTGAGTAATCGGCCTCAATTTCTACACTGATCATACGAAAGCACGACATAATGATTCCAATGCTCAAATAAATTACGGATATTCAAACAATTCAGGAGGAAAAACGTACCGGTACCAGCTTACAACATTTGAGACAGGTGTGCAATAATCCCACGGAGAAGCTCCTCAGAGTCTGTTAGTCCAACCAGGGTCCTTGCTCTATGGTCCAACATAAAATTCGTAATGGTGTCAACCCCTGAACCGTGTGGTCCAAGCATGGGGAGTAGAGTGATGGTATGTCAGCAGCCTGCCACTAATACCCCGTTCACACAAGCAAAGCACACACACCTCACAATGGAATTGGCGTGGCAGATAACATTGTGGCGTTTGTGTTGTATTGTTGGTACCGTATTGTTGGCGTGTATTCACCGAGCAAGGACGTGTCCATTGAAGTTGTTGTGACGACCCTTAGGAGTCTGCATTAATGCATTGGCACAGGACATAAAGTTCATACAAACTCCAACATGGGAATAACAAACCAAAATAACTGATCACTCACCAAAGGAATAGGTTTCTCATGATAGCAATATTGGGAGTGACCATTATCGTTTTATCTCCAAACGAGGCTTCAAATTGAACTTGGGCAACCTCGATCTCGAGTGAGATGCATGGTTAGAAAAATGTCACCGATGAAGGATCGTGTTATCTTCAACCATGGAGGAATAAACTGCAACCATCACCATTTTCACTGTTTTTGTTTTGGTGAGGCCTGGGCCTTACCTTATAATGGCGGAGTTTTGTGAAACATAACACCGCTCACCAATTGTATTAAACTTTTCCAGCTGAAACATCTCTACATTAAACATCATGATGTTTAATAGACAGGCTTAGACCCAATTTTTGACAAGATCGTGACCGACTGGTCCAAAGCACCAAACTTGGCAGATATATTCTTATAGCCATAGAGAAGATATTTAGAAGGGGTGACACCTGAAAATCTTTTGGGAAGGGTGCCTAATTTGCCTAAATCTTTAATACCTGCCGTGTAATATATTTGTTCCCATATTTGGGTATATTTTTGATTTTTTGAAAAGTTCACGTTTTGGATTGTTTACTTATCCTATTTCAAAAGTCTGGTTAAAGGAAACTAACCTAATGTATTACCGTTCCGGAGAAAAGACGAACCCCCTCCCCCGGACATTTTGTGGCATAAGGGGAACTGTCTTTATGCAAAACTTATCTATAGAGTCTGAGGTATAGTAAAAGTGCTCTACACAATGGTCTTCATCCCATCTCATTTAATTTGGACACCCCAGTCCAGAGATACAGCTATTAATTAAATGATTACTTTTTAGATTATTTGGTATGTAATGAAAGGCATTCACATACCAAGAAGGTGTGTTGTTGCACTTCAAACCAAACAAGTGCAATTTCGTTTTATCTACAGACTTTACATTCACGTCTAAACTTGACTGTTGTTTATGACTTTAATAAAAATGGACATTAAAGCTAATAAAGTAAGACTTAATGGTACTTATGTCACAGAATTGCTACTTACAAAGCTGTTGTTCTGAAATCATTGTCTATGAGGAATAATCCTCAACCCATGTTACCAAATGATGAACAGGTCAGATTTGTGAACAATAAGTAAGTGGGCCAAGCAGATTTTGTCAGTCTTTTAATACAAGTTTTGCCTTAACTTTTAAACAAACGGGTCAAAACTACACAGAACAAAAATCCTGTCAAGGGTAAAGAAACACTCTATCATCTCATGGTAATTTTTTTTCTTAAAAAAAAAACCCACCCATTCAGTTTCCTCCAAAAAAAACACCCCGTTGTAAACTGCTACATTTTGGTGAGACACATTGTACGTATACTCGCTTGCCTTGTTATACATGTACATGTAGTTGTGTATTAAAGTACATAATGGCATGCATGAACCAGTCACAACTTTGATGTCATAAAATGCTTTACAAATCACTTTAATTCACCCTTAAAAACACTCCCATTGCAATCTTAGATATCACATGCATTATGAAATTAAGAATGATAAGTTTTAGAAGTATCTTTTTGGCACAAATTTGGTGTAAAATGGCGAAAATTCATACGTAGTACTCCCGTATCAAGCCCGGTTCATACTCTGCGCGAAAGCGAAAGCGAACGCGAATTTGTGACGTCGTGGCAAGTATTCACGCTGCGAATTCGTAAAAGTTGAACATCTTTCAACTCGGGCAAATTTCGCAGCGAATGTTTTATGACGTCAAATTCGCTTCGCGTTCGCTTTCGCATGAAGTATGAACCGGGCTTCAGGCGGCTCCCATTTAGCTTCCGAATCACTTACCCGCATCACGTACGCGTACGAGAAGAACGCACAAAGTGATGACGTCATACGCGAAATCGATACGGATCCGGTTTGTTAGTAGCCTTTAGTCAAGTGCCACGCGCTTACCCGGACACGTGACGCACTCCGGATGGTGACACGTAAAAAGACTAGCACGAGCGGCAAAGCCGCGAGGGCCTTTACCATCTCGTGGAGAATGCTTACGTTTTCCTTTACATTTGTCTACCGATTTGGTAGACATGCATAATGCATTACCCGTTGTGAATTGACCAATGAAAATGCAGAATTACTAACGCAAATCAGCCATCGTCTGGCGCCAGACAGCACGCGCGCCATGGCGCGCATGCTGTTGCTGGTAACCGCAAACCACCGTTAGATGATTGGTTTATATTGCTTGATGTATATTACCTGAATAAATGAATAAGTGATTAGGTACACGAGATAGTAAAGGCCCTCTCGGCTCCGCCACTCGTGCTAGTCTTTTTACGTGACAGCATCCGGGATGCGTTACGTGTCTGGATGGTCCGGGTATAGGCGAGTGGGACTTGAAAAAAGGCTAGTTCGTTAGTGACTTCGTCACACACGCGAGCGCACCACTGATTACTAGCGCCCATTGGATAAACACTCAAGTTGCGATAACTTCCGGTTCCAATGCTACTTACTTTCAGAAATAGAATAAAAAAATATTTGTATTCAATATCTATGCTTAAAGCTATATTCCATCATTTGCAGCCATCCGAAAAGTAACTGGCGTAATTATTGTTGAAAAACATACTTGGTTGAAAGATAGTAAGTGGACTAAACTCCCTGTGAAATTATTCTTTCTGCCAAGCTGTCATTTTGAAGTAATCAATGAAAGAAGGCCTTTCCAACGGTGCATCTTAAGCTTAGACCGGCACCGTAGGAAAATTTAAATTAGTAGTTCGTTTTGTTATTCGGCGAAGCGCGCGCAAGCATTGGCACGACGCACACGTACACGCGCGTGCGGTTGCTATAATTCGTCGGATCAGTGCGCGACATCGCGTATAGCTGCAATCGGCTCAGTGAGAACGTGTCTCGGACGCTGAATGGACCGATCCAGTAAGCACCGCCCCATGGTGTTCTGACCATTCACAGCCGTGATTTATGTCCGACGTGCGTGCTCTAAAGTCCGACACGCGTGCACGCGCGTATGATGCGCGCGGAAGGAAAATGCAGCGTGGCATTGGAGCGGAGCACGTGTTAATTTGCCCACGTGCGCACTGGGCGGAGCTTACTGGATCGGTCCATTCAGGCCAATTCAAAACATGATTCAGCAACTTTTGATTTGAAATTGAGATCCTAGAAAGCTGTTTTTCTCGGAATATACAGCTGAAGCTGAACTGAAACTTCATCAGGTTAGTTGTTCAGTATCCTTCATTAGATTTTGAACACTTTTGTTGCTTCAAACGAACAAAATGCACAAATTACAAATGATGGACTATATCTTTAATGTGCAGTGGGCGTGGTTTAAACCGAAGTGACGTCACACTAACTAACCAGATATACGCGACGGGCGCGCCGAAACTTTTTAATGAAACCATCAGGCACACCTTTGATAAAGGTTGTGATCTCTCGAAGAAAAGTGGGATCAAATTTGTTACCCCGTAACTAGGGCTTAAATAGAAATTCCAATCAATACTACACCTGTACTCCAAATAATATGTCCATGTATTATTTGTGCAGATCTGGCAATGAACATACCAACTTCATGAATGAGGAAAACCTCGCTAAAATTAAAGAGGACTGGTACCAAATACCCTAAAACCATAACCTGCAGGGATAAACTCAATGAAGATGTTGCTATTTTTACGGAAGCCAACCGTTGGGTGCATGCAAGGTCAGTTGTCAACCAAATGGTTATCGAAGCCATGAATGAAATACAAATTTAATCTACTTCAATAAAAATATATTTGATTTGGAACAATAAAAGTAAAAAAAAATATATACTTGGGAAACCAAGAAAAGGACCAAGATTACCGTACGATCGACGACCATTTTCAACAAAACACCCAACGCCTGGGGACTGAAAAGATCTTTTTGTTCTCCCTTTGTGTGTCTGTCCTCTATCGTAAAGCCATACATGTACACGCAAACGTGTTCACACCGTCGATCGTGGACGTCCTATTGTCCCTCTTTTGTTTGTACTTCAACTTTTGAGAAAGACTCCCATATGTTTTGTACACGACCCCAATCGCGGACGTATGCTGGGAATCATGGACGATATTGTTCTCTGGATTTTTTTCGTCCACGGTTTGAATAGATGAACACGCCCACTTTTACATACCGGTACATACAGACATACCCACATAGTGACATACACACAGAAGGAATACGCTATCGCAATACCCCCCTCCAAACGTCACTCATTGCTTCTCTCCACCCAGGAGTAAATGGGTACCTGTGAGGGCAGAGATGGTTATTGTGATTGAATTAGCTTCCTTGCGCCTAACAAGGCTGCATCGAGCTGTATACTCCCCAGGGAGCTGAGATGGTATTTGGAATGTTTCATGTGCCCAATGAGCAGGGGTAATAATGATGTAGCGCCTTGAGCACCAGTCTTGGTGGATACGTGCACTTTATAAATATCCACTATTATTATTATTATTATAAAAATGGCAACTTTTGAATCAGAAGCACAAGCAACGGAATCAACTTGCGAAACAAAAAGCGTGCATACCTGTTTTCTCAAAAATTTCTAGTATTACTTCAGTTTGAACAAGTTAGTTGTCATGCAATTGTTCCTGTTTTCTCCAAATTTCCAGTATCTATCAACTAGAGCTTCATTTTGAACAAGTTAGTTGTCATGCAACCTACTCAAGACTTTGAGTGATTTTGTTCTTCAATCAACAAAAATGCACAAAAAGCAAATGATTCCGTGTCCCTTTAAAAAGACATGTTTTCGTACACATACACAACATTAGAAACAGAGACTGTTGTCAACTTTACGGAGACTGTTGTCAACTTCCAAAATTGTTGGGTGTCGACTGTCGATTGTAGGTTTTGCGGTCTGCAATCATAACTTTTACAGGGCCAACTGGGTCGTGGAAGAATTACATTGTTAATTTTAAATAATTTAAAAGTATCATGCGGGCGGCTACTACTATGTAAAACTAACACTATCATCATGTTACACTTCCGTGTGGAGCACCAATAATGACCCGTTTGATTTACACGCATAGGCCTACATGTACATACTGCTGATGTTCTGCAATATTCTTTTGCACGTTTTTCCACAACCACATCCGGTGCTAGGTAAAAAGGTCAATAGGAGGGCGCCCTCATCAGAGTCTAACAGAGCAAGGTACGGTTAAATTTACGAAAATATATGAATGACTTTCCCGGGCCAAAATTAACCTAAGTGGGAATGCACGGTAGAATAACCACATTTTACAAACTTAAGTCCAATGCAAATGCGGTTTTAGTCTACTAAATTTATTCTCTGAAGCACATCGTCAATGTAGTGAAGCCATGCAAACAACTGAGTCATCATGTCATGGCACTGTTAGGTATGACATCTCGTCTTGTGTGGTGTCAACGTTATCCAACATTGAGATAAAGTTCTGTTAGAAAATGCGTACAGTTATACATGTTGTACATAGTCATGTACTAGATGTGAATGAAGTGGCAGGTGTCCTATCACCCTCGGGAGGATAATGCCATGTGCCTGTAGAACATGTAGAGGAATGGCTTGCTGAAATACAACGTCCACTCAATTGGATGATGAGTTTTAGGACATACGCCTTATACGTACCAGGTCCATCCAAATTCCCATCCAGCAGATAAGAAAAGCTGTATTGCATTTGCAACTTGGTTTTACTCCATAGAGTTCAGCAACAATGAAGATAAGCTATACTTTGAAACCACCCTGTAATATTCCTTGCTGCATGTAACAAGAGTTCTTGCTCACACAGGCACCACAGCTGTTGCAACCAATTGGACAGACTTTCAGAAGTCCTGGAGACAGCAACATTGGCCTCCAACTAGTTCTCTTGATGTGGAGGTGCTAATCTCATTCCTTGAACTTCCACTCTTGTCGGCACATAGGGCATTGCTGATGCACTTGCTGTGAGTTCAGCCACTTCAGAATGCAGTGCATGTGA
Organism: Patiria miniata; assembly: GCF_015706575.1. NCBI lineage: Eukaryota > Metazoa > Echinodermata > Asteroidea > Valvatida > Asterinidae > Patiria > Patiria miniata. Next base: position 12,193,655 of record NW_024037048.1, on the reverse strand, counting down.
AATACATGAGAACACTGGCCCCACACTGAAAAAGAGAACAAAGAAGAATAGCCTGGTCCAAGAAGATTAAATTATGACCGCCGTTTGTGAATGGTAACCTCACACAATCCACTTTTTATAGTTTTATAGTTTTATTGTATTATATAAATTTTATTTTATAAAAAAACACACAACATTTTCACATCTTCTGACAAGGTTGCATGTTTGTACAAAGTTCCATCTTCATTCCTTGAGCCGTTACAAAGAAATTCCACTTCTTTCCGTATTTTTAATTCACCTACTGTAAATGTGACCTTCCTTTAACCCCAGAAGTAAAGGTCAAGCGACTTCAAATACACGACAAGAAATTTTCATCAAGGCACTGTGAATATTATTCTTTGTTTTGTTCATGACTTATGATCAGGCATGCAACTACGAATTTGGAGAAAAAAAAGAGAGAAAGTTCCAAACCACACAAGACTTTGTACAGTGTTTTTCAATTTGTAATGGCATTCATGAGAAGTTGAAAACAAGGAAATCAGTGGATCTGAGGAAAAGTTGCATGCGTGTATGATTGAAACAAAGCAGTCACTTTTTGAACTGAAATTACTTGAAGTAATCATGACATCACACTTGTACATGCATGCACAACTCTGTATCAGGGTTGATGTTCATACCATTTTGGAAATTCATGCCTTGTTCCGTTTGAAAGAAAAGCCACGCAGAAGTAACATCCAGAAAAACAACAACAAAAACCATGAACACTACTAAAGAAGAACAAAGACAAAACCAAAGGGTGATAGGGGTTGTCCCTCGGGCAATCAGCCAGAGTGACATATAAATGACAAGGGTAACAAATGCTACTTGTTCAGATACCACAATAGGCTCAGTAATATTGTACAAGCCTTTACCATTTCCTTTTTCATCATTTTTTGCATTGCATAGGAACATCAATATAAACTTTTGCATGAGTGAAGATAATTGAATTCACTGTAAACTTTTAAACAATAAGCAAAGCCATGCTAACCTAGTGGGCAATCATCACCAGGCATCTTACAGTCTGGACAACAGCTGTCAAAGGCCATTCTGCAGATACCACAGTTATCATCATTGGCTATCCATCTCCACGTCGCCACAGCAGTCCAACTACCAAAACCAGGCAAAGACAGTGGGAAACAATTCAAATAAATCACATCTGTGAAATAAAAATATGCTTTGTATGTAGTATGGCAGAATAACTGGTGGAAGTAATGTACGCATGTATGTAATTATTTCATGTGCAATACATTTCCTTGTACTTAAAGCTATAGTCCATCATTTGCAGCTATCCGAAAAGTAACTGGCGTATTTTTGTTGAACAACATACTCGGTTGAAAGATAGTAAGGGGACTAAACTCCCTGTGAAATTATTCTTTCTGGCAAGCTGTCGTTTTGAAGTAATCAACGAAAGAAGGCCTTTCCAACGGTGCTTCTTAAGACGCACCGTAGGAAACTTAAATTAGTAGTTCGTTTTGTTATTCGGCGAAGCGCGCGCAAGCATATGCACGACGCACACACACGCGCGGTTGCTATAATTCGTCGGATCAGTGCGCGACATCGCGTAGCTGCAATCGGCTCAGTGAGAACATGTCTCGGACGCTGAATTCAGGCCCAATTCAAAACACGATTCAGCAACTTTTGATTTGAAATTGAGATCCTAGAATGCTGTTTTTCTCAGAATATACGGCTGAAGCTGAGCTGAAACTTCATCAGGTTAGTTGTTCAGTATCCTTCTTTAGATTTTGAGGACTTTTGTTGCTTCAAACGAACAAAATGCACAACTTACAAATGATGGACTACATCTTTAATGCTTTTATGTGCGAGCCTCTCAATCCATAGTAAGGCCAAAAAAACCCCATAGTTCTGCTTCCGTTTACCCTAGTCCCTACCCTATTTTGACAGCCTGTACCCCAATTTTATTTTGGTAAAAATGAGGGAAAAGCCCCAAACCCTCAATAACTACCTTTTACCCTTGACTAGATGCAGAAACCTCTGTATGATCGTACACAAAAGTATAAATGGGTACCGGCATTAGCTGATGGGGAGTAACCTGCAATGGATTGGAATCCTGTCCGGGGGAACAGAAATATTCGCAGTCGTTTTTTGCTACCGAAACTGGAGATAAACGCCGGCCTGATGGGCCACATTGGCTCGTGACAGACTTTTACTTTGTGCTATGGTGACAAATATTAAACTTTAAAGTAATGCTTGGGTAGCTGTTTTACCTGTGGACATTTGACCGGTGGTTTGATATATGCAATATGCATGTACAATAACATTGCACCATCTTCTCATTTGTATCAATACCTGTGTGTATGAAATGTATAATAATTAAAGAGTAAACGAAATGATGCCTTTCATTGTCAGGGGCCAATTTCATAGAGCTGCTTAAGCACAAAATTTGCTTAAGCACAAAAAACGTCTTGCTTAATAAAATCAGGTTACCGGCCAAAACTCCATGCGATTGTTATGCTAAGTAAACAACAGCTAAATACCAGTCACAAGCAATGTACATCACATGGATTTTTTGGCCGGTAACCTAATTTTACTAAGCAATGTTTTTTCGTGCTTAAGCAAATTTTCTGCTTAAGCAGCTCTATGAAACTGGGCCCCGATGTTTTGTTGATTGATATGACTTTTAGTGCTTTCGGGCCCAATGGAAGATTTCTGAGACGATTGGTTGCAGCAAACACGCTGGTCCTTTTGAATTGTTTGCGACATGTTTAAGTTAATGTGCGCATGTTCAAAATGATGCAAACGATAGAAGAGGACTGGTGTGTTGGCTGCCACCAAGTATCTCAAAATTCTCCCATAACATGCCTCTATCAGTTTCTAATCCCTACCTACGGTGCCTACCCTATTTCAAATTCCATGTAATCGGAAGCAGAACTTTTTTTTTCCTAAAGAGAGTCCCAATATTAAGACTTAAAGGGGCCATGCAACGTAATTTTTTTAATGCAATCCTTGAAAACGCGCCTTTGTGTCCCATTTTACCTTTTTAAAAAATTTTTTGCTGGGCCATTTTAAAGGATATTTTGGTGCCTTTTGGGTTTTATGCTAATGCAAATTCCCATATTCATGTGCAAAACTGTGATGTCATTCTGGGCAGAAACCTCAATGTAACAGCTATTTCAGCACAAAAAGTTGCTAGAACTTTGAATATTTTGCTGTCGTAAATTTTCTTTTCTTTGGTGATTCGTTGTTTTGTAAGTACATGTCAGTAAAGCCAATGGGAAACCCTTCCTCACAAATGTTTTCAATGAGCAAAATTTGAACAGAAAACCCCTAAACTGAACAGTGTCTTCCCAGAATGACATCACAGCAACAGTGCCCTCAGTTGTCGCGGAAAGCATGGATTACTTTAAACGTTTAAAGAAGTGCACTTTTTTTTAGTAAAGTTAACCAAAACAGGATGTCAAATTGTTTTCATACATTTAAGAGTAGAAAGTTGCACGAAATGTGTTCTGAAGAAAATTTCATCGCATGGCCCTTTAAGTACATTGTACAATGTACTTTATAGCTATGTGCTCTATGATTCTATGCAGTGTGAACTACTCCCAATTGGAACTAGAGGACACTTCATGTATGTTTGTACGGGGCTGTATCATAAGTCCGACGCCTCATAGGTCCGTCGCCTCATGGACTTAAGAGGCGTCGGACTTATGAGGCATAACATTTATTTATTCCGCCTCATAGGTCCGACGCCTCATAAGTCCGACAACGGAAAAACGAGGCATTTAATTTGTCGGACTTAGCTTACGAGGCGTCGGAGCTATGAGGCGTCGGACTTACGAGGCGTCGGACCAATGAGGCATCGGACTTATGGGCCTTTATTAGGTTAGGGGATGCCATTTTGTCGGACTTATGAGGCGTCGGACCTATGAGGCGTCGGACTTATGGGCCTTTATTAGGTTAGGGGATGCCATTTTGTCTGACTTATGAGGTGTCGGACCTATGAGGCGTCGGACTTGTGAGCGGACCCCGTTTGTATTATATGGCACTGGTGTATGTAATCATAGAGTGATGTGATCAATGTTTTATTCAAATGTCTACCAATCAGACTGTACAAGCATCATAGGTAATTGGCAATAATGGACCTCAAGGGTCCTTCAACATCATCAGGGCACTTGCTTATTTCACTAATTTGAGGGGCAACATAATTTCTATCATCTCATTTCAACATTTGCTTACCCTATGAGTTAACAAGGAGTATAATCCACATCAGCAACATCAATCATTCGGTCCAACCGATCATTTGGTAAAAAAGAAAGAAAAAAGAAAGAAGTGTTATTAATTTTACATTTGATTTCAGTCCCACAAACCATAAAGTTTCAATTTTCGTCTGGTGTGATGTTGTGGAAAGCATGTCACGACATCGCACCAGACAAAAATTGAAACCACTAGCGTGCCTGAAAGCGTATGATACCCACATACATCGCGCACATGTTGAAGGTACGTTACAAAATGTACATTTGTGCGTCTTGTTTATCATACATAACACATTTTTTCTGGATGTCATCTTTGGTGCTTAGGTAGGTCTAGGTCTACTCTATCTACCATGGGGATAACAGTTATTAAACCTTTTCAGTAAGGTAATTACAGCCCAAGGAAACTCAAAAGTACATTAAAAATGTAACATAAGTAGCCGTGGAATTGCCCATTAGCTTCATGAATGACTGCTGCATGGGATGAGGTAGGCCTATGGATTATGGAATCTGGGTTGGGATAATTTTGTAGAGGGAAAATGGACCGTTTTTGAAATACGCTGGGGGATACGGTCCCCGATTTCGGGCTGCTTACGATCTATTTTTTTTTTAACATAGTTGTGCCTCCAGCTCTATTAATGCGATTTGGCATTGGAGTAGTCCCGAGTAACTTGGACCCAACTTATCGCCTTTTTAACATTCGGACATCGCCAGACCATGTCCGAATGTTAAAAAGGCGATAAGTCGGGTCCAAGTTACTCGGACCATGCTCGGACTAGCATTGGAGCTGGAGTTACTCAACGCCAGATGTGGGAATCATTCCAAGGCAAGCCTTCACTTTCCACATTTTTTCGGCTGCTGGTTAAAATTTGGGAAAGAATGTTGCAACCTGGCACTACTTCAGCAATGTGTACAAAGTCTATGAAGAGTACTTCAAGAGATTTTTAAAGTATTTTCTTACAAAATTGGAAATGTTTCTCAGTCCCAGATTCATGTCTTATTATCATTTTTGCAATAGGCCCCTAACTGACTTTTCATTGAGATGATGTATGAAAACTATGAAGAAAAAAGCAGCGTCAGGTTTCAACATTCTTTCCACATTCTTTCCAAACTGACTACATTTATTTTACTTTGTCTACAGATCGCTAAAGCAATTAAGCCAAGACGTATACCGGTACGTACTGATTATCTTCACCTTCATCTTGACACTGGCCGCCGGCGGTCACTGACTAACGTTATGGAGGAATAAGAACACACGGTTGCTGCTAGTGCTAGGCCTATCACTATATCAGGATTTTTGCTGCAGATCCTGCCTGCCTTTTTTTTTTGTAGCAAATCCCGAAACCACACGTACGTACGCGTGCACCTGCCGCAAGAGGGCGTTTATCACGACGAATCGTGCACCTGCACCGGCGACCACAGACAAAATTATGTAGGTTAATAAGTCTGTGCCTGTGACCCGACGGCAGTGATGAACCGCGAGCCAATATTTTTTTCTGTAGGCTAGTAAAGTCATAGACAGTCTTTAGTGCGTTCGATTACTTCACCCGCGCTTACTCGTGCAGGCGCGACAGTGTTCGATTGACCTCTCACGTGACTTCTCGCGCTTACTCGAGGCCCCAAGTATTATTTATGTACCCTAACATGGCTGACGTATGGACCCGAGATGATTGCTCAAGAAATTGCCAGAACTATGAATGAAACTGGCATCTACCCTGACGACATCAAAAAAGGTATTCTCGTTCCTCTTTCTAAGCCAGGTAAACCAAAGGGACCCCCAGTAAACATAAGGCCAATCGTTCTTCTGACAATTATCCGGAAAATAATGGCCACTTGTTTGACGAAGAGAATCGCCGACAGATTAGACGACCACATACCAGCTTCCCAAAGCAGCCTATCGACACGGCAGAGGCACCACTGAGCAGGTCTTTGCCTTAAAGATCTTAGCAGAGAAGGCCATCACAGCCGACGGCTAATGAATTTCACCTACTGCTGCTCGACATGTCAAAGGCTTTTGATTCGGTGAGGAGAGTAGTTCTCTTTGGCGGAGGATCTCAAAGAGATACTAGAGCAACCGAACTCCACTCACTGGCAATCTTACTTAGAGACGTTCGATTACAAGTCATAGTGGGAATTGTCTTGGCCGTAAGCCCTTCAAAACCAACATCGGCGTGCCTCAAGGAGACTGCCTCAGTCCCATTCTCTTCACTCTATACCTGGCAAAAGCACTGAATGATACCAATGAGACAACTTGACCCGGATCACTCGAGACACCATTCACTCTTCAGGATCACAGTTACTACACACAGACACAATCCCGATCCCTTCCTGTGGAACTCGAGAACCACAGCTACGCTATTTGCCCACCAGTATACTTTGAGATGGGGTTACAGTATGCTGATGACATCACTTGGGCAAGTAAGAAATGTAAATACTTGGGATCTTTACTCGACACTGAGCAAGATATTACCAGGAGGAAAATGCTTACGATGGCATCTTTCAACAAGCAACAGTGATGCAATCTTCCACAACACGCGCACAAAACTCAAAACATTCCGTGCCTTCGTATAGCTTCCGTATTTCTGTATAACTGTGAACTATATGGACAGTTAAGTCACTAGAAGAGAACATTGATGCATTTCACAGAAGGCTCTTGCGTTCAATCCTGGGTTTTAAATGGCCAAAGAAGAACACCAATAAAGAACTGTACAAGAAATTTAAACTAACGAGATCTCTTGGAATACTGCCATTACCCGAAGCCGTCTTAGGTGGACAGGCCATCTCCTGAGAATACTTGAGGAAACTCCTGCCAAGTAAGCGCTTCTAGAGGCAATCCGCAAGAACAAGCTGCCAAGAGGTGGACAGCGTATCACGTGGCTGAAAAAAGTAAACAGGGACCTGACAACCACGGGGGTCATCATTACGTGGCATCAGACAGGGAGTAGTGGAGGACACTAATAACAGAGTGCGCAATGTCAGATCTACTTGACGCAAGCGCCTATGAGATGAACGTTGCGCGGCCCCTAAAGTGGTGCACTTTGATTTTTCGCCTGTAGCGCCTAGCTAGAGCAAAATATTTAACTGAAATTTCACATTTTATTTCGGCGTGATTTTCCAATTTTATTTCTAAGTGCACAGTGAACCCTTTAAAAATGTCCTCCAAAAATAGTAAATAATAAACTTCTGGTTGGGGTGTAAGTAGAGATGATAACTGTTCATCAGAATTTATCAACTTCACAGAAATTCTCAAATGTTTGTCAATAAAGAAGTTTGGTAACACTGATGTGGAAAGTCGGGATAAATGTCGAAGTGCGCCACAACGGTTTAACACTATATAGTAACCGACTCGCGTCGCCGAGCCGGTTAGCGATTTTTTTCCATACCACATGCTCGCTACAATAATATAATTATGCTGGAGGGCCCTATATGCAATATAATGTTTACAACTACCACATCGATTGAGTCACTGCTGTATAGTGTCATGGATACTACATTGGATGCTTTTTTTAATTTTAAATTTCTTCTTCTTTACTTCTTTAACCTGTCTTGCAACTCAACGTACTTTTCGAAATACGTCCATAACGAATGTATGTGTACGGAAAAAAATATCGCAGCCGGTTACCTCAACCTCGTCCCCAGGGTGTCGAGCAGTACGCGTCCACCACTACCTGCTCTGTCACCCTGGTATTGGACATTTGCATGAGAAAGCGTCTGAACACGTATGCAAATGAGGAATAGTCTGGTGATTGCATGGGCGTTACATTAGCGTTTATCTTTGTATGCGGTGTCTTGGGTAAAAACAGCATTTTCATTGCGGACCATTCGCTCGTATCCCCGGCCCTGCAAACAGGACGCTGGGATACTCTGATGAGCGTCACAGAATCTTGTGAAGGAAGTGGCCTATGACCTATGTATAAAGCACCTGGCTGCAGCTGTTCAAGACCGCAGTTAGACAATGTGCGCAAATGCTATCCGAAAACTTCCCATAGAATTGCGAACATTCCATACCGGATGTGATTTCTGTTTCATTGCGGACCATGTGGACAAAATTTTGAGCGTCGCACAATACAATCCGACCGTTCGTGATTCGAAACGGAGCCTGAGCGAGTGACGGAATTGTAAATTTACAACACAGATAAGTTTTACAGAATTTCCTACATTATTACGCTTTTCAACGAGAAAAACATCTCTAAACTGGAATAAAAGAGGAATGAATCAGTCTTAACGGCCGTTTCAAACCTTGCAGAGTCATGACCTTGATGACGCGCAGGTCACTGGTCACGCAAAATCCAACCGTGAGCAAGGGACAGGAATCGCATATTTACAACACAGATAAGTTTTACAGATTTTCCTACATTATAACGCTTTTCTACGGAAACGTACGTACGTGATAAGTTTCACGTACGTACGTGATAAGTTTCACGTACGTACATGATAAGTTTCACGTACGTACGTGATAATTTTCAGTATATCACGTGTTTTACTGCGTGCGTGTTCACATACCAGGGAAATAGTATGCGAGCTTTCGGTGGTAGAATTCCACTTATTTCCTTTTAACCCTAAACATCCCAATTCCTTCAAAATACTCTTTGCTACATGGACGAATTTGGAGGATTGAGACCACCCTTACAGAAATATTCCATGGCATTTGCCATGCAAAATTCCCATGGACACCATGACACTCATGGTGCACACTCCCAATTGTTTTTCAAGACACCTAGGTGGTTCTCCGACTCTCTGTTTCTCTCAACTGAAATATTCCCTCAACCGTGAAATTATCCCAAATACACATTTGGAGAAAAAAAAACTAATGAATGCAAAGTGAAGACATGTATAAGTGTATTCGAACCAGGGACCTATTGATCCACAATCCAACTTGCTACCTACTATAGGCGATTGCGGCAGCCTGACAGTAGCTGTCCAATATATCCTTTAGTGTAGCGATATGACCAATATTTACAATTCTGAGTCAGGCCTCAGTGAACTGTTCATAAATAAGCATCCCTAGCATGTGAAAAAAGAACGGCAAACCATTGTACCCGATAGTATTTAGTGTCCTCCTATACACTCCCATGGGTTATCCCTTATCATGTACGTACGTGAAACTTATCATGTACGTACGTGAAACTTATCATGTACGTACGTGAAACTTATCGCGTACGTACGTGAAACTTATCATGTACGTACGTGAAACTATCACGTACGTACGTGAAACAAATAAATAAATGTGTGGCGGTAATACGTTTCCGTACTTTTCAACGAAAACAAAAGCATTTCTGATTTGGAATCGAAAAGTAATGAATCAGTTTCAACGGCCGTTTGAAACCTTGCAGGGTCGTGGTCGTGATGACGTGCAGGTCACAGGTCACGCAAAACCTATCCAATCAGAGCGTGAATTCATCAGCCCTTCCCAGCGTCCTGTTTGCAGGGCGGGGGTACGAGCGAAATTTTTAGGATCATTATGGGAGAGTGATCTGTCACGTGCGAGGGTTTAACCAATAATAGGGAAAAGGGTCTGATTTTCATAGGAGTCGGATTTTAATATGACACCGGCAGGGTTGGCTGATTTAAATCACGTTGATTTAAATCACTGATTTAAATCGCGATTTAAATCAAAACATTTTTTTCTAAAAATCACTGATTTAAATCACTTTTTTTGTAAAAATCTTATTTTTGGCAAAATCAATTGATTGAGGGTCATTTTAATCATTTAAATCAACTGATTCCACTTAATTACAAAGTGTAAGATGTTGTTAACACATTCAAACACCCCTACTTCATCACCATCGACTCAATTTAGGTTTTGCATAATTATTTTTGATTAAGTCAAGATCTGAGTTTAAAAGTTTTTCTTCAAAGTTTTTAATTTTAAAGAGAGCACACTCACGTTTGCTTTAATCATTTCTTGATCTGTTTACAGTAATATTGTGAATCAACTGTACTGGTGAAGGCTTACATGAACCATCAAAAGGTGTATTAAAAGTCCCCGGTGAGTCTTTTTCCTAACGTTAATTTCTCCCTACAAATTTAGATTGAGATTTATATAAAACCTTTTAAAGGTGTAAGGCCTGATTTCTGTTCTCCACCTTGGACCATCGATCAAACACTAAGTTACACAATCAGTGCCGCCAGTTTTGAAATTAAAAGCATTTTTATGAAATCAACATGCCCATGGAGAACTGTTGTATTTTTTTTGTATGCCATGTACACGTACCATAAATCAAGTTTCATTCGTATCCACACATACGTATCTCAGCTGTATCAATCAAGCAATGCTCCTTTAAAGTGTCTTCAGTATTAATGTACCATTGAACCAATGATGTAGACTACATGTAGAAGAAATCAAGTGATTTTTTTAAATCACTGATTAATACAATTATTTTCAAAAGCATTTATCAATTTATTGAGTTTTGTGGATGAAGGGTATTATAGGACCCTGTAAACTCCTTTGTGATAGGTGTGAGGGTGCATGGGGAGATTTAGACACATGTTTAGACATATCAATATTTTGAAAGTTAAAAAGTTTTTTGATTTTTTTTTTTAAATCAAAAAAAAAAAATCGCCAACCCTGGACACCGGTATGACGGAGCTAGCATACTCCTGCTAACCCGCGGGTCGTACTCCAGCCGTTCGTGCGCTCAGGAGTATACTCGTGTTAACACGAGCTAGCACGCTCGAACGCACTATGTGAGTTTTGCTTGTCTCAGCTTTTGCAAGTTCCGCGTCCATTGTTTATCATGTAATTGAACTATATTTCGCAAGCTGAGTTGACGTGATTCTACCATGGGTCCTAGCTCTATGATTCTACCACGATGGGTCAATTATTTCCACCAGTGACGAACAGGGTCTGTGGGTGGGCTGACCGTTGTCGACCCGGGTGAGCTGAACGAACGCTGTTCACTGACGCATGTGCATTATGATCAGTGACTATACTAGGTTGCAGAAAAACAAATTGCTGAAAGCAGGGATCGTCAGCTTCACATGCATGCTGCATGCATGCGGTGCAGTCTAGTAGTCTGAGCTAGCAGTGAGCACATGGTGGACGTACGTTGAGACGTACGCGATTGATGTGATGCGTGCTGAACAGAAGAAATAACCACGTCCTGTTTCAATGCAAGAAAATCCTCTGTTCTTTTAGCGTTTCCTAGTCTTACCGACTAGTATTAGTAATATAATAAGATGGCGGACAGCGGACAGCCAGACGGTTTGGGATCCGAGGCTATATCTAACTCGTTCTCTACTGAAATCACCCACTACCTGCTGGTTGTAGTTGGCGAGCCACTCGGCCAAGAATACGTAGACCTGTCCCTTGCAGATGTGGAAAAAGGTAAACATTAACACAAATACCAAGCACTCATTCGTAAGTGATCTGGGATAGAAACATCCGAAAAGAATGTTGCAACCTGATGCTGCATTATTCTTCATATATCATCTCAATGAAGGTCATTCATTGCACAAATGATGATAAGATTAAGTGTCAAGACATGATGAATCTGGAAATTTTCTTGACTCTCCATAGACTTTGTACACAACTGCTGAAGTAGCGTCAGGTTGCAACATTCTTTCCAAACATCCAGTTATCGACTTTGTATTGTGGCCAGCATTCACAAAACGACTTTAAAAGTCATATAAAAGTAACCACCCCACCTACTCCTAGAACTATGAGGCTCCACGTAGTGGAGCCTCATACTAGGTTCAGAACCCCGCAAAATTAATGTCAGCACAAAACACTAATTAAGTACAAAAACTTCCATCCCAACCAAGCTTTTTCCCACAGAACCGCTGCACAGTTTGCCCCTAAACTCTGTACAATACCTCATGACATACTCACGTTATGTGCACCCAACAAACATCGGTGGATTCTGTCTGTTTTTCGGCAAAAATGATGAAAAATATGCCCTTTCCGCACTGAGCCAACCTGACACTTGAAACGTGCACGGGCGCAGAATGATCGCAGTCATTTTCGGGTTAAGATGCTCGGAGCGCGCCGCGGGGGGTATGTACTTGCATTTGTACGCATGCGCATACTATCGTTCCGCTCGCGAATATTTTATTTACACAACTATCTGGGGTACCCATTTTTCAGGCGACTTGAATCACGGTTATAGGATTGTAGAGCGCCGCGTAGCGGCGCTCTACAATCCTGTAACCTTTTACCTACGTGCGCGCGCGTATACTCTCTCCACATGTGTGAAAGTATATAATTTATGAATTGCACGAATTTTTCGAGCACCGCCGTTGCCTAGTGGTTAGGCATGTCTCGAGATCGATTCCTCGCTCTGCCAATACAGATTTTGCTCTTTTTTTCAACAATTTTAAGTTGAATCTTAAAAACGTTATTTTTCAGTCGGACATTACTTGTATAGCAGCAATTTCCTTTTTCCTTTCCTGATCTGAGGCTCTGGAGGATTTTTTTAAAAAGGGAAATAAAGTCCGAAATCCGTACCAAGTTGAAAAATAGTAGCCTCCACTCAAGCCTGGTTATAAAAACCAAGCCCCATAGGAAAGCGCGCAAAGTACCCCAGATAGTTGTGTAAAAAAAATATCGCGTTCCGCTCCTACACCATACCCCCCGCGGCGCGCTCCGAGCGATCGAACCGAAAATGACTGCGATCATTCTGCGCGCGTGCACGTTTCAAGTGTCAGGTTGGCTCAGTGCGGAAAGGGCATATTTTTCATCATTTTTGCCGAAAAACAGACAGAATCCACCGATGTTTGTTAGGTGCACATAACTTGAGTATGTCATGAGGTATTGTACGGAGTTAAGGGGCAAACTGTGCAGCGGTTCTGTGGGAAAAAGCTTGGTTGGGATGGACGTTTTTGTACTTAATTAGTGTTATGTGCTGACAACAATTTTGCGGGGTTCTGAACCTATTATGAGGCTCCACTACGTGGAGCCTCATAGTTCTAGGAGTACACCCCACCATATGCGACTTAGACTAGTCTTACAATTTAGTATTCACGGAAAAGGAACGATTCCCATATCTGGCCATCACTTGTTACCCTGTGCACAAACCGTATGAGGCTGGTCTGAAAATGTCTAAGTGGTTTTTTGGTAAATACCTCGATATTTTCCGTGATAAATTTGACTTTTCAGGACATATTATCACTTTCTGATGGCTGATAGGTAACTGAAGGGAAAAATTAGTGATGGCCGGATATGGGAATCTTTCCCCTAGACCTGTGAATGTGGCTTGTAAACTACGCCATGCTCTTGTATCATTTCGAACCTAGTGAAATCATCCCTCCATGACAAAAACTGAACATTACTTTACCGTGTGAAAAGAACTGACATTATGAAGCTTTCTTGAAATCGGCTTTGACGGCAAATCTTGCATTTGAATGAAATTTGACGTAAAATCTGGCCCAAGATTTGGCAAGATCTCGACGTCTTAGCAACCTCCAAGTTCTCATTATTCCCAAGAGCTTTTGCAGAATGGAATAAATTACCACCAGAAATACATCAAGCACCAAGCATTGCAATTTTTAAGTCGAAACTTCAATCTCTTAACATAGATGACATCATCAGGGGGGCCCACTTCATGTAAATATCTGCTCAGTCACCTCGCGCCTGCATATTACATCCCTGCTGAGGAGATATATGCAGTATTCCACCAGAACCAGAACCAGAACCTCCTACTGATTCATGTGATTTGTTGGACTCACACCAACCTCATCCCTAAAGCTTACTTTATTTCCAAACATGTTTCCAATAGGAAGCAGGAAGTCAACCTCGTCCCCAGGGTGTCGAGCAGTACGCGCCCACCACTACCTGCTCTCTCACCCTGGTATTGGATCATTTGCATGTGCAAGATTTTTGAACACGTATGCAAATGAGCAACAGTCTGGTGCCTGGATATGCGTTACGCATTAGCGTTTGTTTTTGTATGCGGTGTCTGGGGTATAAACAGAGTCAATTCGAAGCAGCGCGAGCACGGCGTGAGTTACGAAAACACAATTTTTTAAATCAAACTGTTACGATCTTATCGAGGCAACATGCAGTATCATATTTTATATTAATATGTGCAAATTGGAAAGGAAATTAGTATTTTCGAGAAGGCGTGGACGAATGATGGCGAAAACACGTACTGCACGTTGTGAATAATAGCACCAAGTACACGATAAAAATCCATTACTAGCCAATTGCGGTATCGAATCAGGATACAGGAAGAAAGTTTCCTATCCAGGGTTTACTATTGGAAACGCGGTTGGAAATAAAGTAAGCACTGGGGACGAGGTTGGCAGGAAGTGGAGACGAGGTTGGACTTTCCCCAACTGACGCATGTGCATTGTATACTGTCTTGTTTCGTATTATTCGACGGCTATTTCCTGCATGTCACAGCTAAAACAGACATCTCTCTCACCGCACTGCACGCGGGCACGAATATAAGAGGAAATCTTATTTTTATTTTTCTGAACAAATAACAAGGACCTACTTTATAAACAAGGAATTCCTAAACAAAAACTGCAAAGCAAATGTGCACCTTACTTTTGAACATTTTTAGGTCTTGTGCTTAAATTTATTCAATAAAATAAATAAATAATAACACAAATGGGTGGATCTGGCTTTCAATTAACCCTTACCCTACTAGACCCTCCAACGCATGCCAATATGTGCCTCAAGAAAATCTCCTATGTTTTTTGCATGGCCCTCCAATATCTGCCATGTCATTTCAAGGGTAACTGGACAGGCACTCCAATACATGCCACAGAGAACAATGAGAGTCCTCTGATAACAAAGTGAGTGCCCCCAGCTGGTCAGTATCAGGCACCCTCCAGGGCCTCCAACTCCTGCCAATTGGAGCCTTCACAGTCAAGATAGTTTATCCTCCATTTAACTGCAGCTGGAGGGCATTGGCATAACCAACTGACATGCAGTAAACTACCCTCAGAGAGTAAGGGTTAATTGAATTCATCAGATAAGAATATTCTTGTCTTTTCACTTTAATATCCATATCCCAATTTTATTTTAATTAAGTTAAAAAATGCAGTCATTACACTTTTCACCTCTTGTGTCATTTATTGGCAAAATTGAACAGTTGCTCTTCATGCTCTAGCTTACACCTGCTACAAAATGTACATGTATTAAAATCAGAAACACATAAATAAATAAAAATGCCAGGCATGGAAAAGATCCTTGCTGATCTTGTTGGTGAACTGGGATATCAATTAAGTTCACCACAAAGACAATCCAGAGGTCTTCTTATGAACACAAATGATGTAGAAGCCGTCCTCCCCACAGGATCTGGGATGCGACATGAAACAGCCGTCAATCTGTCCAAGCGACAACCATAATCGTATGCGTCACCAGTTGATGAAGCAGACGGGTAGCTCGGAGGGCTCCAATAATTTGGCATCAAGTGACCCTGGGTACTTGTCCAGTTAACGTTAAAATGTAATTTCTACACATTCGTATGGGTCTTCATTTTTGGCAAATTACTTCGAAATGACATATCCTGAACGCGCGTGAAGGAAATATAGATTTCTAGGTAAGTACTCAACCTGCATACGAAATGATGTACCGCGGATCGATTTCACTAGGTTCGAAATGATACAAGAGCGTGGCGTTGTGTACAACTAAAATCTAATTTCTACACGTTCGTATGGGTCTTTTTTTTGGCAAATTTCTTCGAAATGACACATCGTTCACGGGTCTATCTTAATCCAAGTTAAGTGGGGCACTAGGGTGTCATGGCGGCTTTATTTCTTTCCGTTGGTTGGTAATTTTTAGGCACAAAATTGAAGTTTCTAGGGATCGAGGGAAATCTTGTCAATAGCGAATTATTGTAAAAGGAAAGCCAAGTTGAAAGTAATGTGTGACAACCCTAGGATTGTAGTTCGTCGACATTCTGACAGTCATTTTCGAACGATTTGTTGATTTTTATGCGGGCGGCATGGGTATGATTGACGAAACCAATGCATAGTCCTACCACATGACTGCCGAAAGACTATCAATTAAAAAAACATAACTATTACCTTCCAGCACGTATGACATAAATCATCATGACAATTTGTTCCACACTCGACAGTTAATAAAATGTACAATTCACTTAAATATTTTAGCTGTTGAAACAACTAAATTATGGGAAATAACTACATGTACATGCACTGAGTGCTTACGATGTGCATGACGAACTAGATAGACGCGCGCGTGTCAGACGCAGATATTTTCCGTGTGCTAAATTGGGCTTGGAAACTGCGTCGTACAATACGCGTACGCATGATTATGTTGAGGAAACACGCACATATTGATTGAACAGCTGCTGCGTAGGAACGTTTATGACGTACATGTTTTGCGCATGAGCAAGAGTGATTGTTTTGCACACTTAAGTTAAGTTGAGCACTAAGATAAGTGGGATGTATAGATCTTTCGTGAATACCAAATTTAGCGCCCCATTTAAGTTAGCAGGGTGCTGAGATTTTAAGTCTGGCTTAAGTAATATCTTAAGTTTGAGTTTTGTGAATACGGCCTCAGATCTATCCTATCTTGAACATACATGTAGTGTTTGCTGAGTACATGCGTAGACATGGTCATGATGGTCTATAGAGATGTACCGGGTGTAGATGCCCAAAGCGGAGCCCATAGATGGGCGATCGTGTAGTGTAGGGCCCATGTTTAGTTTTGATAAAATTAGAGTCAAGGGTGAATTTTATTTATCACTCAAAAATGACCTTTTCAACCTAGAGTAGACTTCTCTCAAAACAATGACATTTTTCTTGGGGTGGAAATTACGATTTTTCTGCCCGGGTTAATACAGTTGTAGCCAGAAAATTTGGGACTCTCAATACTGTGTTCGAGAGTCCAAAAACTTAAGGTACATGTATTAAAAACATGCAATACAAGAAAAGAGACCGGCATTTGAAACAACCAGTCCAACAACTCTTCAGTACTGCATCAATCAACTGTTAGCTGACTGTGCCAAAAGAAATATCTAGGACGTCGGGAACTAGGTCACTATTTCTACACATTTCTCCATAGTCAGGCACCTGACTAACGACAATGAATGAAGAAGTCAGTCTTGTCAAACATTTGGACAGTGGATATAGAAGTCTAGTCTTTAGCCTCATTTTGAAATCACTTGACTTCCCTCTCTTGTGCAAGCCATTGCCAAATATTGAAGAAAAGTCTCCTTTAAAAATTGAATTGAGTCTTCAAACTTGGTTGGTGAAATACTGAGGAACTTTTCTTTGCCCAATGACAGTTTTGGAGAAATTTGCAGGCAAAAGAGTGAGTTAAGTTGGCCTGATCTTCTTTTGCATCGTTTTGAGCACTTACGGTCAGGAGTCTAATACAGTTGGTGCTGTGCGATTCAGCGCGCCTTGCACCTTCACGGTGCATAGCGCGGTGATCGCCATCTTTATTTTCTCGTTGCGTTTTGTGGTTGTCATCGTCATTTTACCCCCAAATTTCCCTCAAAAGTTCAAAACCCTGCCCTTTATCTATGACATACATGTACCTGTTTGTCCTCAACTAGATTGGTAGGTCATAGTCAGAGTAACTTGGACTCAATCACCTTTTTAACATCCAAATTGTTAAAAAGGCGATAAATTGGGTCCAAATTATTGGACTAGTTAGGTCCCGTAGATACACGATCCCCCATAGATGAATCACAAATGGTTTGGTTAAATTGACTACCACGGAACAACAGCTACTCGAAAGTCTTCCATACTACAGCCAAATGGTTGCTAACCGCAAAGCTAGTGTTACAACGTGAACAAACTCAATGGAAAATTTCGAAGAAAATCAAAAAAATTATTTGCCGACCCAACCCATGTGCATTGTTCAGCAAAGCGCCGTAGGTGCCACGGCTGACTGATTTGGCCCAGCACACAGTGATGACAGGCATATTAGCATATTCATTAGCGTCACTCGGCGTGACATGGCAAGGGTCTCAGTATCGACCAATGGAAGCTGGCAAAAAGGGTGATACTTTTGTTAATTAGGCCTAACAACTCGTGACGGAGGCTTTAATCCCATTGTTTGCTGCACACAGTAATGGATATGAACCTCATTAATATTCGTGAGGCTTGAAAAGATTGATAGATATTGCAACGTAGCGAGGCCTATTTTTCCGATTTCAACGAAAAGTAATAAACATATCACAACGACGTTTAGCATGTATACATGTACTTGGATCATTATAGGGGAATTAAATCCTGAAAGTTGCATGAAGATATGGTCTTCTAAACTGGAAAAATTAATTTTCCAAGGATTACGCCCGCCAACGTGACCATGTCTGTGTACATGTAGTTTCATTCAAAATAAAGTGTTACGTAACCTGTAGAAATCGCCCTTCGCAACCATATGGCTGACTAGGCCACCTCTTTGTTCAAAATAACTTGAAATGAAGAAATATTGGCATCTTTTTTTGGCCTTCCGCATAGTTGCGGAAAAGCCTTTCTTTTCCGCATCCAGCATTGGTGGTACCACTCAACCAGCATTTCTGCCCTCAAACAAGGAAGTTACAATGTAGGTGTTCTTTGGCAGCAGAGGAAAAGCTACCCTCTTCAACCTGTCCCATCATATCCATTTGCAGCAAAATCATTGAGCACATCATTTTCAGTCAAATAATGGACCGCTACGGCCACCATCATATCCTCTCAGATGCCCAACATGGATTCAGACCTGGACGATCGTGTGAAACTCAACTACTTATCACCACCCAAGATCTCACCAAAGCGCTTGTTGATTGTGGCCAAGTTGACGGAATAGTTCTTGACTTTGATTGGGTCCCTCACCAACGCCTTCTTCTGAAGTGACACCATTACGGAATCAGAGGACCTCTTCTGACATGGTTGAATTTTTTTTTTGACGTTTTGACGAAGCAATCCCAGCGTGTTGTAATAGATGAAAGTCATCTGACCGGGCATCTGTGACCTCAGGAGTACCACAAGGGACTGGGACAGTTCTTGGCCTCCTTTTGCTTTTGTCATTCATAAATGACCTACCATCTGGCATTTCTTCTAACGTCCACCTTTTCGCAGATGACTGCCTACTCTACGGATCCATCACCAGCACCAATGACACCAAAGTACTTCAACAAGACCTAGATCACCTTCATCAATGGTCCAACACATGGCAAATGCCTTCAATATTGAGGAATACCACTCAATGAAATTCTCCCTCCGTGGCAACATGATCGAAGCCACGTGTCACCTGGGAAACAGCACCCTCACATCAGTAGCAGACTACCCATACCTCGGGCAGACACTCCACCAACATGTCCTGGTCCAATCAAATCAATAAAGTCACTTCCAGAGCCAACAGCTCATCCTAATAAGTTTCTTGCTCACCGGCTAGCTACCGTATCTCAGGCTCTTACTTTAAGCAGAAACTCATTCACAGATTCACCTGGCTATCGAATGACGGTGGAACAGTTATAAAGGACTTGACCATTTACCAGTCAGTGATCATAGCAGTCTGAAGTCCTACCGGTTTACCGTGGTACCGAAGCTCCTGCCAACACGGACCACTGACTTGTTGTAGCACAAGTTTGTATCAACCCCTTCACCAAGAAGACTTTGGCCAAACGCTGTCCAGACCACCATCTTCTTCTAACAGGCCTTCTGGTGGCCACCAACTACTCTGTTGAGGTTCGGAACTGCTTTAATGCTCTTGGTGAACTGCCTGACTCGTGGGTCTCTTTCCGTGATACGGCTCACTGAAAGCATCATTCAAGGCCAAAGCAAAGCAAGACCTTGATCCTTTTTATGACTCCATTGTCTCTGAGGCTGAAGCTGGCCTGAGAAAATAATCTCCGCCCTGCCTTCGAGGCAGTCAAGCGTCTTCGCGGATGCAGCAAGCATTTATCTCCATTTTCGATCTTCAAGGCAGATGGTTCTCCCTGCAACTCGGTGGATGAAACACTGTCCCGCTGGAAAGACCACTTCAACAAGTCTCTGAACTTTCCACCAGCAACGCCAACACCACATGAAGCCCCCACCTCCTAAATATGTGGTCTCTGATCTCGACTGTGATCCCCCATCTCTGGGTGAAGTGTTATCTGCTATTCGCAAGTTGAAGTCGGGTTGTGCCGCAGGAGAGGACGGTATCTTCCCTGAGTGTCTCAAATCTGCCAAAATGCCCATAAGTACATGTAGGGCTCTTCATAAGATTTTTTCTAACATCTGGTCCTTAGGTTTTGGTTCCAGCAGAATGAAAAGATGGTATAATTCTTCTTCTCTATAAAGGATGGCCTGTAACAGTTACCGTCCCATCAATTGCTTTCAATTCTTGGCAAGGTGTTTGTGCAGATTCTGCTTGCAAGAATTCGCCCCCTGCTTATTCCCTGCAGAGACCACAGAAGTCAGGTTTTACTCGCAGCCGTTCCACTTCAGATGCAATTCTTGCCAATTTGCGAGTACTAGCTGAACTTCACCATGAGTACAAGCACTCCCTTTCAGTTGCTTACGTGGATATCAAGGCAACCTTCGACTCGTAGACTGGAGCAAGCTTTGGGATATCCTCTCCTCAAAGGGAATCCCGGGCACAATTTTAGATCTCATCAAAGCTCCACACAAGATCCAAGGTCAGGGTTGACAATGACCTATCGCCCTCATTTCTGACTTCCTCCAGAGTTCAGCAGGGTTGTGTGCTGGCACCAACCTTGTTCTGCTCAGCTATGCATGCAATCCTGTCATAATGTGAGGATTCACTTGGAATCGATGTAGGCGATCACAAGTTTACCGACCTCCTGTATGGAGATGATGCCGCAATCTTCACTGGATCCAACCAGATGGGGGAACTTCTCGCAACTTTTGAGTGTGAGGCCAGTTACACAGGGCTTAAACCCTAATGGACAAAAACTAAGGTTCAGTTTCGATGCTGTCCAGCCCCTGTCCTAATTCCGATGTTATTGAACCAGTTGAGTCCTTTTCTTATCTTGGGTGCACTATCGACTCATCAGGTTTCTGTATAAAGGACATGCTATGCAGAACTGGTACCATCATGGGTCAACTTGATTGTTTTTGGAGGAGCAAGGCCAGTCTTTCGGTAAAACTTTGGTATTATTGGCGTGTGTGCCCTCCTTTATGGGTCCGAAACCCGGACACAACGCAAGGAAAAACAAGGAACACATTCAAGCCTTCCACATGCAGTGTCAGCGTCGCATACTTGGAATCTGATGGTTCGACTTCATTTCCAATGCAATCATCCAGCAGCATAGGGGGCTTGGTGGCATTTTGTCTGAGACGTCGGGGAGGTGACACCCTTTTAGGTCATGTTGGGCGCCTCCAAGCTCCTGCCCCTGCTCGTCTTGCCCTTGATGTTGCCGTCCAGTTCCACCTTGGGCAACGGCCTGCCACCTGGATGAGGCCTCGTGGTCGTCCCCGGCTTACCTGGCTCAAGCAGGTTGCGGATGCTGTACAGCTGTCCCCAATTGAGTGCTGGCTATTGCCCTTGACCGGGGAGGTTGGAGGTCACTACGAACAGTTGCTGGCCAAGTGCAGCAGTAATAGTAGAAGAATGCCACATACAATCGTACGTTCGCACATTCCTAAGATGCACTACTAGCAATATGCATTTTGGTTTAAAAATAAAATTCTCTAGTACAGGATAGGGATGGCATCAGACTTCATAGTCAACCAAAAATAAAATCTTTGAAGAACTGTAACAGAGAGAAACTCAAAAATAGAGGAAAACGCTACTTCTGTTTCTCGAAAACTTTAGGCCTCAATAAAAATAAATCCAATTGCAGTATAAGAAAAGCAAAACTGTTTCTGAACGCTTGGTATGTCTACTTTCCAAGAATAAAAGATTTACATGTAGAAAACGTACTTTGAAAATGTATTAGCAACTCTTATCCGAAATTAACCAAAAAATGAAACACACTGGTGGGAACAAGTCTTAATGCATAGCTTAAATAATGGTCACATTATAGACTCAATAACGTTGCAACTTGTCATTCTTATTATGAGCAGCATGAGCAGTTAACATGCATGTTTGTCTTTGCCCCCCCCCCCCAGTTTGCCCCGAACACTTTATCTACAAGTAGGTTAATTATGTATATTTTTTTCGCTGTTGAGATTCATAAAATTGGGGCCAATGAACATGATGAAAGCATTAAAGCATTGGTACTTAAGACAGAACACGCCACACATCCATTTATAACAGTCGTAGCAAGTGTGCAGCCAACGTCTTTGTACATTTGTTATACATTTATTATACACCATTCTGCGGTTTGATACATTTCTCATTCATAAAACGACTACACCTCTAAGTTGCTCTGGTGGCTTACAGGCTTGGAGTACTCGTACTCACAACTCGAGTACACTCAAGTACTCGGCCTGTACTCGACTATCAGTGCTCAAAAATTATTTGGACTCGGCCCGTACTCAATTCTTTGTACTCAAATTTTGGCACGGACTTGTTGGTTTGGACTCGGTATTCGACCCTAGTACTCGTACAAATCGAGTACATTACATTTTTTTAACGATTCCATTGCAACTTGGAACTCAAGTCGTTACCAGTGAGACCATTTCGGGATTTGCGCTTCGTGAGCACCAAAGATCCTATTTGACCTTTGATGAGGATGTGAATGGGAGCCAGCCAAGCCTATGTTTCTTACACATGTATGTTTGCTCAGAGCTACGCGGTTACCAGTGAGACAATTTCTGGATTTTTTTCTCTTTTGGTCTCTTAAATTACACAAATAATATTTTGCCTGATCAGAACGCCTTGCCCTTTCACCTGTGTGTCATATACTGTGTAAGTGTGTTCTGCTCTCTGAACATCCATGGTAACTTTTGTGACTACTGTGGCCAGAAATGTTTGCACTGTGTGCAAAATTGTTTTTTCCCATATGTTATATGCTGTCTGTATGGTTGAACCATTGAAGTACGATGTCATTCCTTTCACCCAATTTTGTTGGTGACAGCCTTAATAAAAGTTGTTGGTGTTAACCATTTTGTAAAAAAAAAAATTTGGACTGCGTGTTTTGATTTAATTTAATTCCATTTCTTTTATTTATTTACATGCTTATTTATTTATTTATATATTTATTATTTTTTGTTCTTGTTGGTGTTGTACTCGGACTCTGACACCGACTCAGACTTAGGTACTCGGACTGGGCCCAGTACTCGGCCTTTTACTATTTTTATCTTTGACATTTTAATTCTTTGTATTGATATTTTCACACATTTTAACATTACAATTACATTTTTTTTCTTTAATTTAATTTTATAATAATAGTTTATTTTTTAAACTTGTAAAGTGCTTTGAGCGTCTTTTTTAGATGGATTTTGGCGCTATATACATGTAAATGTTCACTATTATTATTATTATTAAATGTACTCAGCCTTGAATGTACTTGAACTCGGTGCTTTGGATTCGGACTCGTCACAGTGTACTTGGACGCAGCCCTGGACTCGGCCCCTAAAGTACTCAGAGAACTCGGTACTCGGCTTTTAGGACTTGACTCCAACACTGGTGGCTTATATTGGGACCATTGAAATGGTACACATGCGCGTACACAGGCTTGAGATTTTTGTTGATTGCCCCCCCCCCCCAATTGTTTTCTTTCTCCCTAATTGTCCCCCCCCCACATTTTAGCGCCGCCACTGGTAGTTTAATTGGTTTGCAAGCCATATGAATTCCTAAGGTTGTTGACCAATGCCACCTTCACTGCCTAGCTAATAATAAGGTCATCCCTTACTAGCTGATGTTTGAAGCAGACAGGAAAGTAGCAATTTGGCTGGCTGCCCTACTATGCTGCACACTTCCCTAGTGACCGCAGAGGGTGTGTGTGTGTGTGATTGGCATGATTGGCAGGATCTAACTTGTTATTTGTGACATCAGCACATTTGAATCCTGTCTGATTTCCCTGGACTGCACAAACTGACTCAGTAGAAAACACTGCACGCAGGTGTAGAAATGTACGGCATTTATCCACATGCATTATTCATACAGTGCATGTGTAAAACCATTCTCGACAAACGAACACAAAAGTGTATTTGATAGTTTATTTTCTAAAAGAAAATATACATGTCACAAAGTAGGTTTATTTTAATCCATTTTATTTTATAGTTTATTTTAATCCACCTTCATGTATGTAGATGTTTTGAAGCAATAAAAGAATTAAATATTTAAAACAAATACATGTACACTGAATTGATATTGAGGAAATGCATGACATGTACATGTACGTGTGATCATGTGATGAGCTTATTTTGTCAAATTAACCAAAAATTTACTAGAAATAAAGATTGTGGTTGTCACAGTATGGTTACATGTACTGGCAACACCCATGTTGATATTATTTCATGTACATTATCTTTCCAATCACGCCGAGATAAAGTGGTAGTGTCTCATTACAGTTGGTAAAAATGATGTGATATGCGCATATCAGTAATTTTTGTTATATTTTTTTTAATGGTCGGGTACCCGCAGGACCATGGGCAATCATTAGGATTTTTTTCTACTGGGCAAAATCAGGGGGACAGGCTTAATGTGCCTACAGACCACTCCATGCAGACCACTTTTTGTTTAAATTTAGTTGTGTCCTGTTTGTTATTTACATTTCCATTTTTGTACGTACACATAAATAAAGAAAAGGATGTGTTGGAAATGATCTTTAATTTATTTTTGCACCTCAATATATGTTTAGATAGGATTTGGAAATTACAGGATGTTCAAATTTGCTAGTTGAATAAAAAAAAATTGACCAAACTGTTCGCTGTTTTCTCTGGTCTTGATACGTTTGTGTACAATGTACATTATATACATGTAGATGGAATAAGGTGTAATTCCAAACACAAACCAAAAGACAACCAGACTCAAAACCATACCACCCCCAAACTGTTTCCATTCCGCTACTATGTTGGTTCAGTGGCCATGTTTAACAAAGAAAATATTGAACCTTCATCTTTGCTTGAGCTGTAATTGACAGCACTTGGCCTACTAATGTCACAGGATATGTACATGTGGGAGGGATGCATGGTTGGTTGCTGATTATGAGCAGACAGTCTGGTGCACATCAGACGGTCGTACCGTACCTTAATAAACAAGGTACCTTTTTTTAAAAAGGAAATGAGTTTGTGGTACATGTTTAGGATGTATATCAAGCATAACAGCCATATGACACATTGCATTCTATTATTAAACCATACACATGTGCTTATTATCAAGAATCTTGGAGAAAAACAGGAGGTCTGGAGCCCAATGCCTTCCACGACTTTGACCCAGAAATACAGCTGTTCCTATTGACATTGACCAGTTTGTGGTTTAAAGGGGTACTGGGCTTTGAAATAAACCAGTTCCGTATTCCAAAATAGTCTGGTGCACAGCAAAATTCGTTTTTTTTTCTCGGGATAACTGCGGCAGATAAATGTACCCAAGGCTATGGGGGACGTGGTTACCAAATCTGCATTCTGTGCAATTTTCCATGCAATCGAAAAGAGATGGAACTTTCGTTCGCACCAAAGTTTTGACACACAAGACACCTAAAAACACTTCGCTGTCCAAAGGTTTTTGCAAAATGTTATTCTTCAGAACGCGATGATCTCTTCAATTTTGCTGGTACCCCGATATGCTTTTGAATGCATACGATGAAATTTTTATCCCGAAAGAAAAATTGGCAAATCTTGATGTGCACATGCGCAGTTGGAATACCGAACTCGCTTATTGTGGTGGTGGCAGAATTTTTGAAAACACATGCTGTCACTTGTAAAATGTACCATGTAATGTCATAGAAGGTTAGGCATGGTGTGTACCGGTACTATACATATGTACATTTTTAATCAGTTTGATTCTATATCATTAAGCCAGTTAGATTGCTAAATCAGAAGAATGTTGTTGAAAATTATATGGAGGAGTTGGCTAAGAGGGAAAACAAGTTGTTATTTTAAAATAAATGAAAGAACTTCATGGAGTCGCATGTGTTGTATACATGTACATCTAAGAATGTCATTTGTAGCTTGTTTGTGTATGTACCGGTATGTTCATATTAAAGCTATAGTCCATCATTTGCAGCCATCCGAAAAGTAACTGGCGTAATTATTGTTGAAAAACAAACTTGGATGAAAGATAGTAAGGGAATTAAACTCCCTGTGAAATTTTTCTTTCCGGGAAGCTGTCATTTTGAAGTAATCAACAAAAGAAGGCATTTCCAACGGTGATTCTTAAGAAGCACCGTAGGAAAATTTAAATTAGTAGTTTGTTTTGTTATTCAGCGCAGCGCGCACAAGTATTGGAACGACGCACACGCGCACGCGGTTGTTATAATTCGTCGGATCAGTGCACGACGTCGCATATAGCTGCAATTCAAAACAATTCAAAACATGATTCAGTAACTTTTGATTTGAAATTGAGATCTTAGAATGCTGTTTTTCTCGGAATGTACAGCTGAAGCTTAGCTGAAACTTCATCAGGTTAGTTGCTTAGTATCCTTCATTAGATTTTGAACTCTTTTGTTGCTTCAAACGAACAAAATGCACAAATTACAAATGATGGACTGTAGCTTTAACTAAACATTTTTTGTTATCATTATTTACGTGTACATGTGTATATCAAGTGTTTATGTACACTGTACACTGTACATCTTTCTCCTTCATCATCATCATTGGGCGGCCGCAGCCGAGATGGATGCAACCAAACTCTTCCAGACTCTCTTGTCCGCCATGGCCGTGATGATGTCATCAACGTGCTGGCTCACATCATTGCATACAGTGTCAACGTAGTTGAGGGGTCTCCTCCCTCTGTTGGGGCAAGGCAATCTCCAGCAGATGAGGTCAGAGACAACTTGCTCTTTGGTCTCTGTAGCAGTGGCCGGCAGGGCGGGCTCTGCGCTGTGCAACTGTAGTTGAAATACATGTAGGTGGGATGCTGCCATATATTTCCGCCTTTGTCTTACGTTTCTTCCAGGAAATATTTTGCGCTCTCATGTGGAGGCGAGTGTAGGTGCCATCTAGTCTCTGTTTGAGTTGCTCTTTCTCCTTAGTTCTCTTACAGGTACATGTAGGACATTTTGAAATATTTTCATGGCCTGTCTAATGACGTAGGAAACTATTATACTAATAACATGTAATAGGCACTTTTAAGAAGTTTTGCATCCATACGGTCTTGTTGGGTACATTTAAGCAAAAATGTTCATCTGTATTGTTATTATAATGTGAATGATAACAAAGACTCCAGATGACAGCCTGCTTGCCTGCCATGCATTGTATGCCATTATTCATGTTCATAATTTGTTACAAAAGTCCAATGTGGTACTGCTTGCCATGCATGTACACGGCCAGAGTCTGTTACTATTTTGTTCATTGTTAAATATTCCTTCATGTCCTTGGGCTTCCTCTTTGCAAGGAATATGCCGTACATTAATTATGAGGTGTCATGTGAGCTGTTCACTGGTGTATTTCTGTGGCTGCATAAACATAAATTCATGCTCAGAGGCTGCTATACCCTAATCTATGTAATAGACCCATGGCGAAAGATTCGCTGATTAATTAGGCAAGACCCCGCCTCTTGACCTCCTAGATTTTGACCAATCAGCGGGCGCTTTATTGGGTCTTCTGTCATTCACCTGTTGCGTGTCATAGACAATGAATTAAAAACCCTGCGTCACGCGCTCTGTATCATGTTACATGATAATGCGCCCTGCTGTTGTTGGATTACAAAACACTGCATTCGAATTGACCAATCAAACCATTTAGTCCTGAATTAGGAATGAAATGACGTCACGATTTAGTAAAGTCGACTCCGATTGGCTGGCGCGCGGCTTGCATACGGTATGTCTAGACATATCAGACGTCATACAGGAGTCTTGCTCCGTGGATAACGGGTGATACTCAGACTAGCTATACCCATGAAACATGCTACATTTACATGTATGCAATCAACATTTAAATGCATCTTTTTTACTGTTTTATAGGCCTGTGTTTTAGATTGAGACTAACCAATTTATAATGTGCCGAACACCTACATGATGTACACATGTACATGTACTGTACGTACACGTACATGCATCAATGTACATTGTACATGAACCTTTGATATCAATATCATTCAGATATGTGTTATTTATACATGGTACATCCATGGTACATATGTACATGTACCGGTATGTGCGATACCTTAGTTTCACAGGTTTCCTTAAAGGTAGAGACCATCATTTGTCATTTGTGCATTTTTTTCCGTTTGAATCAACAAAAGTGCTCAAAATCTAAAGAAGGTGCTTAACAGCTAACCTGATGGAATTTCAGCTCAGTGAATGCTGTATATTCTGTGCAAACAGTATTCTGAGATCTCGATTTCACTTCAAAAGTTGCTGAATCCTGTTTTGAATTGGGCCCGAAATCAGAGTCCGGGACACGTTCTCATTCAGTCGATTGCAGCTACCGGTACGCGATGTCACGCACTGAACTGACGAATAATAGCAGCCGCGCATTGTCAATGCTTGCGCGCACTCATTCATGGCTTCTCCGAATTAAAGACAAACTACATACATACTAACGGAAATTTCCATGAAAAAGGCCTTCTTTTATAGTTTTCTTCAAAATGACAGCATGCCAGAAAGAATAATTTCACAGGGAGTTTAGTACCATTACCATCTTTAAACCAAGTGTGCTTTTCAACAATAATTTTGTCAGTTACTTTTTTGGATAGCTGCAAATGACATGTACATGTACATGTACTCTACCTTTAAATGCATGAACCACATCCACATCTGCATTGTACATGTACATGAATCCAAGGCAGAGCTACAGAAGGAAGAGCTGCAAGAAGATGCAAGAACAATTGTACAATGTACATAATAATATTATTGTGAATACACTTACAGTGTATATGTGTATTGTGTGTAATCTGCAGTCGAGGTAAATTTTTATGAGGATTCTAATCAAGGGGTATAGTAATTTGCCCAGCAGTATTATTTTTTGCAGTTTTCCCTGAAAATTATAAGTTGCAATGATCATACCGGTACATGTACTTTACAAAAAATTATATTACAAGTCCATCATAGTCCTACATGTATGTGTGTGGGTCATACATTTTGGGTTCACCTGTTTCCTGTACACGCCTGTTACATCTCACACCTATGATCATTTATATTATATTTCTGACACACTCCTTAATGCAGTCATCCTCCAAGAGTGATTTTGAATAGAAAACTATGTACCTACAACAAATTAAAAATTGTTTGAAGTCATTCTTAATGAATGATGCTTCT
This sequence comes from Patiria miniata, assembly GCF_015706575.1. NCBI lineage: Eukaryota > Metazoa > Echinodermata > Asteroidea > Valvatida > Asterinidae > Patiria > Patiria miniata. Next base: position 12,164,272 of record NW_024037048.1, on the reverse strand, counting down.
ATATATAGTTAATTAAAAAGTACTAGGGGCAGGAAAATGTCACACTTTTGACCCTAAATCTGTTAAATGGCTTGTGTAGCAAGTGAATCGGAAACTGCTGATTAACCCATAAAATAGGAAATTGCACAGATGATTTCGTGTCTGGCCAATCTTGGTCCCGCAGACTCATGTTCTTTGTAATTCAAATATATTTCATGTCTCTTACATGTACATGTAGTTCCTGCTTGTGATTGGAATGGCAAACTACAAAATACTGCTGTGAAAACAACTTCAGGATGGCTAAATGTTAAGTTAACCTCAGTTGGCCTGTGGTTTCCGGCTGAGTTCTCCAATGGGAAATTGCAATTTATATATGAAACTGAAAGTCGTACAGAAACTACACACAATACTCTGGGTGCGGTGCCAGGATCACTGAACATGTAGTTAAATAAGGATGCACAATTCTAGGTCAGTAAATAAATGGTTGTTATCAGTCGGCACTGCCTGTGAAGACTGTGCTGCCCTAGCCTACAGTTTCCTGGTTACACACTGTATTTTGCCGGAAATACTGTACTGTTGGTGAAAATACCAAATGGCACACTTTGACAATATTCCGTTTCCTCAAATTAATCTTCCTTGAAGAAAATCAATGGAAAATTAGAATGTAGTTTACATGTATGTATATATTCACATAAAAAGCAAATGAATATGTCTAGTATTTAGAACATCCTTCTTGAGAATGATCTGTAGCAAACATGTACAAATGATAGCTGTGAATTACAGATGAACAAATGTAACCTAGCTATCCCACACGGAGTATTTTTGTATTGTGACAAAATTACCTCCAACATGGCCATGCAAATGTTACTGCCAGACAAGTCATTTTTTACATGTCTGTGTTCATGAATGTGTTTAAAGCCAGTGGAGTACATTGTACATAGGAGATGCCTGTGTGGGGATGCCTGGAGCTGTGTTAGGTACATGTACATGCATCCATGCAAGTCAACCCCAGCTTGTTGCCTGGCCAGACAGATATGGCGTCATTGATGACTCATCGCTGGGACTTCATTATCATGCCGTCTGGCATGAATGCCTGGGAATGTACACTGTGCAGCTTGTATACTTGTACATGTAGAGAGCCACATTTGCCTCGCAGTGTTTACCTCATTCATATTTGCATGCTTGTACATGTGTATACCGGTATGCCTGATTTAACATCGCAAAAATCCAGTTGACATGAACCATTTACAATATATCCCTGTACATGTAGAATGCACACATTTTCCTTCTGATAACCGAACCATACATTACATTTTGAAATAAGAAAAGTGTATTTTTTATTCTTCGTGTATACTGAAGTCTGAACATTTTGTAGTTTCTTCAATGACTAATGTTCCTGATACACGTACATGTACATGTACATGTATGTAAAACTACATTTTTTTAAAACCCTAACCCCTTGAGCCCTGTATACTAGAAAGTATCCTGAATCCGCCAAAATCCACCAATTTTGTCATGTAAAAAAATGTTGGTGTCCCAGCTGAGTCCATCAGAATCCACCAGTGAGTCCATCAGAATCCACCAGTGTAGTACACGCATGTTTTATACCTCGTAGTACACACCAAACATATAGCCAATGAGTTAAACTGTTGAGATCCTGAATCCATCAAAGTCCCCCAACTGCTCAATATGGAGGTATCAAAATCCTGCAGTACCATTAAGGCTCACTGTCCTGAATCAATCAAAATTCCCCCAACTTTTTCAATACTAGCGGGATGTATGCGGTGCTTCGCGCGGCACCCGCTAGCTGGGTGGAGTCGTAAAGTTCCCCCCACCCCCAAGAAAAGTTAATAAAGAGGTGTAATACTAGGGCTGAGTCAATTCGAATAATTGAATATTCGACCTTCCATTCGATCGAATATTCGAATATTCGGTTATTTGGCCATTCCAAATTCCCTCAAAAGCAAAAATATGCCATACATGTTCATGTAGTCAACGTACGTGAGCACGTCAGCATGCCATGCATGATTTCTTCACAGGTAAGTCAGGTATTTGACAACAATCAGTTGTTCTTCAGTCGTCAGTAATTTAAAGATCAACAATCACCAGAGAAGCTAGAGTGAAGGATTCCTTGTTTGCATGGGGGACGTATTAAGCCGTGAACCCCAAACACGGCGGGTGGCGTCAGCTATTGTGACTCTCCGACCCTTAACTCGCAAACAGGAACCGAGCATATCTATTACTGGAAGCTTCTTGAAGTCTACAAAACAGTGTACTTCCTATTCACAGTATTGAGGATAAAAAAAATCACTTTTACAGTAATAACTCGCACTTTTGTCATCAAGAATTGAGGAAATGATTTTATATCATTTTAAATAAACTTATTCTCAACAACCAAAAACTCCAAGAAAAAAACCTATGATATTTAATGTCTTTATTCAATGAAATATGGGTCTTTGAATTGTAAATGCATATTTAAGTTTATGCAAATAATGAGTGTGGGCGCGGCATACACACGCCCCAGCTTGACACGTGCAAAGCAGTATTTCCTTGTTTGCCCACAGGGGATGTATTATAAGCTGTGTACCCAAAACACGAAGGGTGACATTTCAGCAACCCACCTAAACTTAGGTGGCTAATTAGGGCACAGGTGCGCTGACCCGGTTCTTTTGTCTGGCTAAATGCGTGCTCTGGAGATAACTTTCTAATAAATAGGCCACTAAAAGGTTTGGATATTCCAACTTGCCAAATTTTGATACATTTTGTCTAGCTGTGGTTTTCTATGCTGGGAATCAGGGGTACGGTGCGGTGAGTTGACCGCAAAGTCTGTCTGGCGAAATAAATGAGAGCTCTTTTGAGTTTGAAATCCTCTCTGTTGTCTGCCCTTTTTCTTGCGTTTTGCTCGACTTGGAGGACATAAGCCAGAGGTTCCCGCTATTATTACTGAAAGTATAATTGCTGAACTAGTTTTTGAAGTGTTTATGTATGTTTTATTTGTGCAAATATTGGGTGCAATTAGCAGACTAACCCAGCGAACGAAGCTGACGAACGAAAATGTGTTTGATAAAAGGGTGCTCTGATCAGTTGAGAGAACTAGATTATTTTGTACATGTACATGTATATAATTACGGAGACATTGAGGCAAACATCGAACAGCCATAATAAATTTACCCCTAAAAGTAAACAAGAAATTCTTTTAGAAAAATCCCAGAGTCCGTAACGTAAATGAATCAAGGTTTTCAAAACGTTTTAATGTAATGTTGGGGTTCATGACAAGTTTTCTACAACACCGCCACGTGCTGTGGGCAGCATACTGCATGCAAGGCGATTCCCTATAACCACGTGCATTCGACACGATTGAACAGGCGATGGAAAACTTTTGGGGGAATTGGCTTCGCTGTATCAGTGTAATGTACCGCTTCTTGTGCGACCCTGTGCGAGCAGTACGTCCTCAAAATAAGTACATGAAAACGGAAAATACAAAGGCCCACACAGAAAAAAGAAATCAAGTTCTTTGCATGAGATTGCAGAGGTCTTCTACATCGATGTTGGCATGCCATTTTCGTGACGTCAATAGCCCCTCCCACTGCGCACGTGGGCAAATTAACACGTGCTTCTCTCCAGTGCCACACTGTATTTTCCTATGCTGCACACATGTACATGTACATGTAACACCAACGCGCGGGCAAACTTGCCAGGATCGCATCGGGGAAAACAACAAACAAAAATACGGACAACGGAAACGTTACTACTCATGCTAGAAGTTTGATATGAAAAGGTGTCAGGAAGTGTTTTGTGAAGACATGAAAGACAAAATGTCTTGTTTATCTTGTCGGAAGCATCAGCGATTGGTGTTGCAGTCCGGCGTTAAAAAAATGGGTTGGCTTTACTGCAAGCACTCCCAAAGCAGAAGTAATATATGTATGGCATTATTGCTTGGCATATATATACAAGCTACTTTTATGGGTTTTTTAGGCAGCAACTTGAAACTTAACTTTGAGAATACACTTTTGTTGTTAAAAAAAAGTTTTTTTCACCTTTTTATTTCATTGCATATCACCACCGAATATTCTTATTCGAAATAAATATTTGAAAATACGATTATCAATCGAATATTTGAATATTCAAATATTCGGCACAGCCCTATGTAATACCAATCTGGGTCAAATCAACCGGGGGCGACTTCATACAATCATCTGACCAGACATTCAAGACAGACATTTTGTTCATTGTGTTGGTCCGATAAATCCCCCTAAATATCCGAGTTATTCATTATCCCCGATAAATTCCCGTAAATATCTGAATTATTAATTGTCCTCTCAAGCACATCAGCTACAGAGAGCCTACCTTTGCAATTGGAAACCGCAATTAGCGAAAACTGAGGGATTTAGCATCATACCGGTACAACGGTTTGTTGCTGTGAATCCGAGAGAAATGATCAGTGCGCCCTCAATTGCCATCGGTTTACTTTGACCTGAATTTGCATGTTGACCCCAAGTGGGCGTGGTGATCCTTGGTGAAGCAATTTTGGCAAATTGGTTATTGTCAACGTTAATACCAATGCGTTGTGGAGTGTTTTCATAATGTTCTAACATTTCACTATTGAAAGTCTGAAAGACACAAATTTGCCAAAAAAGCAAAACAAAAGAAGAAATAATCATTTTCTGTATCTGCTAACCGTGACTTCAGAGGCCAGCGATTTCGGAGCATGTATATACGACCATATATGGAGCAATTACATTTAACGAAGCCTCTCCATATAAACCCTTGCATTTCCTTGCATTTTGTGTATTTGGAGCTCTGCACACTAGGCCTTTATCACAAAAAACATGACACACAAACATCAGACAGACAGCGTTGGATAGGACGGAGGTATCCTGAATCCGCCCAAATCCTTCAAAACGGGTGTGGATTTTGATGGATTCAGGTACCGGTACGTTAGGGTTAATGGATGTACCGTATGTACATCAGTTAATCTGAAGACCTGCTGTGGAATGAAAAATGACAGATCTACATGTACATTTTTGTATGTGCTTGCTCACAGTCACATGCAATAAAGTTGTATATGTGCTGTGCATGTAGTGGTAATGAGCCACTGACTGTTTTCTTTATGAATTTATGTTTTTGTGTACTAAGGACCTTTTAAACAAGATTGGAAACTTTGTACGTTGGTAGTATACAAGTGAGGTTTGCGGTAACACCATGTGGAATAAAGCTCTTTTGAGAAGAAGTGTGAATCTGAAACGTGGAGTTTCACAACCAACCGGTTCTTTTCACAACCACACTTCTTCTCAAAAGAGATTATTCCACATGGTGTTACCGCAAATCTCACTAGTAAGGAGCTGTTTGTCAGAGTTGTTCATGTACAAGTTTATAATCTGTTCAAAAGGTGTGAAAATAGTATGGATTGAATCCCCCGGGAAGGGTGTTAACAGTAATTGTGAAAGTATGGTCACAGCTACATGTAGTTGCTTTATGTAGTTGAATACTTGCATGCACAGTCACTCTGTAAGCATGTGTGGTATGCCAGATAACAAAAGAATTTACATCAAATTCATCAAAGCATGCAGAAATGCTTTGAATGAATGATACCACGTGTGTGTTGGCCTGGGAAAAACTGTCGTTTTAAAATCATTTCTGATTCTATGTAACTTGGTTCTATTTAGAATGGTCTCTGACAATATCCCTGCTCAAAAGGGGGAAATTAAACCTCAATATTGAAATCCATATCACTCTATTAAACATGATTCTTTACTTTATAAAATTGGTTACTAGTAGGTCATGTACATACATACATGTATAGTTTGCTCTGTGGCTACTCCAGAGAGTCATTTCCTCAAACAGGAAGTTATAGTTTTACAGTCAATTGAGATATTTATTCTGTTTGGTGCAATCTCCAAATATGCACATACATGTATACAAGTACTACTACATAAGGCCAGATATTTGAAGACTTTGAGTCCTCTAGCTCTTTGTCAAATTGTGTTTCATTTAATTTTTAACATGCAGTGCAGCTTAAATGCCAATCATTTACAAATTCTCTCTGCCTGCTGGCCTGTATTATATTTTATATTTTCATTAGACTAGCCACTTGATTAATTGTTGCGGTCAAATATTAACAGTGTACCGGTACATGTTGTTAACAAGAAAGGTGTGGCGAATATATCGTATATTCCAATATTGGATTGCAACGGAATATCCAAATTTTTACGATTCAAAATATTTTTGTGAGTGGTCTCGAGGAGATGTTAAAAAAAGTCCCTGAGGTTAAGTTAATCATATGAGTTTCTTAGTTGTATTATTTGTCAAGTGCCAAACTTTTGTCAAAAGCCACTTTACTTACATGATTTGAGAGCTTGCGTCAGTTGCGTAAGGAAAGTTAGCTCCGATTTTTCTTTCAGTAAAATCAAATATCAGGCATTCTAAATTATTTCTAACAGCCTTATTGATTAGAAGATAAATTTCACAGCAATATTAAATTAATAAGAATGACAAAGCTCATTTGCAGTGTTTTTTTCTCTAATTTTCACAGCAGTTTATATTAGCCTGGCAAACTGAGTTCAGCACGGCACTGTGCTTTCACTCGATCGACAGGGATCTGCCGTGCTGCTACTGCTGTTCTGAACAGCAGTGCCGTATGAGTGTTCAACTGCTGTACCACTGCCAGGCTCATCTCATTTCAACTTTAAGTTAGCAAATTACTTTACAAAGTTTCAGACATTTGGTGAAGTCCATCAGACCGGAAATTACTGTAGGGAGAATTTGAAAATGATCAGTTTTTGCCATTTTTCAATTACAATGTCTCATCATTCTGTAAAGAAATATGTAGCCAGCATGATAATTAAAAAAGAAAAAGACAGAACATGTACCGGTACACAAACATTTTAAAAAGATTTCCGCAGGAGATACACGTACATGTAGCCAGGGTTGACATGCACATTACATGTACACCTCTATACGTGTGTCATTCTATAAAGGGTCCACTTCTTGTCTTGTCCCTTTTACTGTACAACTGTACATCTGACATCTATGAATGATTTTAGAATATGATGCAGATCCTTAAGGCAGTGGTTCTCCAAGTACCAAGGTAACAGGGACTTTGGACCCTTAATTAAAACCCTAACCCCCTAGGCCCTTGTTGCTTACAACCATCCTCAATCCTCCAAAATCCTCCAAAATTTTTCAACTCCGCCTAAATTTTTCAAAATTGACAGACAGTCCTGCCTCAAAATGCATTCATCCTCAATCCTCCAAAATCCTCCTCATCCCAAAACTTTGCACTCGTGTTTAAATGAAGGATAACCAACGCCAAATCCTTCAAAATCATCAGACAGTCCTGCCTCAAAATGCATTCATCCTCAATCCTCCAAAATCCTCTTGTGCTTCATTCACCATTCATCCTCAATCCTCCAAAATCCTCATGTGCTTCAATCACCATTCATCCTCAATCCTCCAGAATCCTCATTTGATTCAATCACCATTCATCCTCAATCCTCTAGAATCCTCCAAAACCGCCAGGAGGATTTTGGAGGAGTGAGGTGGGTTAGGGTTAATGTTTAAAATGACCCATATTGATTTCATTTTGTGAAATGTGCACAGATATAAACTTAATTGAACCTGGTGATGTAATTAGTGTATAATTTATGTACATGTGTACATGTGTACATGTACAGGTGTATTTTTTAATGCATCAGGACTGCACAGTGAGTGATTTCTGTGAACTTGTCTGGTCAACTTTTGCATAATCCTGTACATGTACATGTACATACAGCTTTTGTGTAGCTGTTGGAGAGATCAGTCAATACATCCTATACAATCATAAAGTTGTTAAATTCCTTTATGTTATTGTATAACAAGGTATCAGGTGCTCTATGCCAGTTATATATTTCAGCACTTGTGAAATGACAGCTCCTCGTAATGAGCTTCCCACCTCCCTGTGGAAATTCCTTCAGTTTGGGTCAATATATCTGTGTGGGAATACATGATGCTTACAAGTTTTCACATATACTTTCTTGTGTTTATGTAATATTTAATGCCATTATAGGTAGAATTTAAGGGTGAATAAGAAACCATGGCAAGCCTAATCCTTCCTAATGTGGTTTTAACTGAAAAATGTGACTACATGTAGGGTTTCATCTAGGATTTCAAAAGTGCCCATCCTTTTTTTTTTGGGGGGGGGGGGGTGAGGAGAGAGGGGCTAAAGTTCCTAAATTTATTCTCAAATTGCCTTAGAATGAAGTTGAAAGCATACATGTAGTAGATTTCAAAATTTTCCCAGGCGGAAAGCTCCCGGACACCACCCCCCCCCCTGTAGGAAGGCGTGCCTTGGTCACGACTTCACTCAACCCCCCATCATTATCAACCCCTGTTTCCTGAAAGCTAGATCCGCCCCTGATCACATGATACATGTACAATGAAACTTCCATTGGTGAAAACCCATCATTTTATTAACAGTCCCAATAAGGTAAATATTGTAGGTATAGCCACATGAACACTATGTGCTCAGGACCCCTATTATGATCTTTTCAATTTTTAATAATTTCACATGACGTTTGAACAATATTCCTTTTCATGCATACTGTGAGGAAAGTATTTTTGCACAAAAAAAGAAAGAATGTTTGTTATTAGACCAAAATGCATACTCCCCATAAACACAATAATCTAATATTAAACACTGCCAGTAAGGTTGGGATGTCATGACCTCAGTATTGTGATGCATGAACCTTCATATCTTGTTGTGAAAGACAGTTACATGTATTGTAACACATGTACATGTACATTGTAGACACAGTAGGGACAATCATGCCAGTTCCTTGTAGCGTCATACATGTATGATGTCTTGACCTTAGACTCTTTACTTTTGAACTCTATTTCAAAACAGTCTTTCTGTTTGTAACATTATGGTGTAGGATTCTTTAACGAAGCTGCTCATTGCAACATAACTGATGCCCAATTTGTAACATGCATTAATTGTGACAGTTTTTCATTAATTGCTGTATAAATTCTGACAAATATTAGCAGTTGCATGTGAAGGATCTGGAGACAAACATTCAAATTTGATTCGCCCAAATCCATGTACCTGTACATGTAACTAGATATGTCACAAATAGGTGACAACTTACATGTACATGTACATACACATTCATGTACATTGTATGATACATGTGTGTATGCTGCAAATTATTTATCAGTGGGTGAAAATGGTGCACTACATTTGACAGATGTCAGACATTTCTGTTTCCATTAACATTATTTGCTTTTCTAAATTTAGGATACCCTCAAAAATCAATTGACCTAAAATCTATAAGAAGCACTTGCAAGTATTGAATGGACTAATTTGTTGATTGATGGCAATCAATCTGCCCTACCATAGATGTAGAGGTGGGAGAATATCCCTGAAACTTAGGGGAGTGCTACACATAAGGTCTTTGCCCTGGGCGATGCCAGGTTGCATACTAGTGATGTCACTTGAAATTCCCACCCCACATCACTCCCAGAATGCTGTCACCCTGGAGTGAGCTCAACCCTGCTCTGGAGTAAAACAAGGTTGACCTCGTCCCAATTAATGTGGTATATTGTGTGCCTCTTAGTTCGTTTTGTTTCTTGCATTTTGGCCAGTGCACGTCTGGGCTAAAGACGTCTTAAAATCAACTTTAGTAGGCCTGTAGCAAGGGCTCTGCTGGATATTAGAATATTCGATCAATTATCGTACATTTATATGCTTTCCTGATGTATCTTAGCCTTGTTTCAATTTTCTAATTTTGTTTTTTAATTTTTAATTTTTAGCTTTGCAGTGTTGGAATGTAGAAGATTCTGCTATTGGGTATGATAGTGCACTACAAGCCGCAGCAGCAGCTGATGTCAACAAGGTTGGGCTTGGTAAGATCAGTTTGACATTCATTGGTTCACTGTAGCATTAACTATTTGATTTGAATCGGACTTGGACTTAGATTCAGATTAAAAAAACGAGCACCCATCAGATTTGTACAGTCAAAATATTAAGAAATTGCCCACTTGATTGTAAGTAAATAATAGTATGAAAAACTATGAAACATTTGTGGGTATGTTGATTATTTCACAAGTTCTTCTCTTTATTCAGTGAATAACTTTTCTGTGCTATCATTCCAAATCAATTGATTTCCACCATTTTACTTATTTTTCTTTTATAGTTCACAGAAGCTTGGCCCATAGTGGTGGAAATGTTGGTGTGGTCATATTGATCAATCCCACACACACTGAGGTGACTGCAGAACTCCGTAACCTCCTTATCCATCCTGCGTCTAACAAGCATCTCATCTTTGGTGGTCATTGGCTTGAAGGATGTGGAGACTGGGTACTACACAATGACACCTTCACGCTGCATGACATCGCCAACATCTTCAATGAGCCAGAGGTTGATGCATCTGTCCTGAAGGCCTCACAGGAAGAGCGACACACCCTGGTTGTGTCAGGATGCCACTGGCAGACTGCTGCAGTGACCAAACAGACATTTACCAAGAGTCTCAATCTCACAATCAATCCCCAAGAGGTCAAGAATGCAGTGGCAGGCGTGTCCCTAGTAATCCAGACTATTCGCAACAACATCCATATCCCTTCACCCTTTGAGCTTCTGGAGCCACCCACCATGGGCGTTGGTGTCAAGTGTAAGATCACCAAACCAACTGTGCTTATATTTCCAGCAGGAAAAGGTGACTGCGCCTTCTTTGCTGTCACTGACTTTAGCATCTTTCTTGGTGGTGGCTACTGCGCCAAGAGTTGCTTTTGGAAGTTTGCCAAGCATCTGCATAGAATTGATGCAATCATGGCCCCACACATGCAGCCAGATTCTCTGATGGGTTTCAACAGTCTCCTCCGAAGGAAGATAGCAGAGCAGCAACTGACAGAACCTGAAAAAGGATCAGAGGCATATGAGGATTGGTTGATAAAATGCAACTCGCCTGAGGTGGGAGTCGTCTACCTGAATGCCCCTGAAAACAAGAAATCACCGATGAGTCTTCAGCTGAAGACAGTCAACCAAGGGAACCTTACTCAGCAGCTGCTTCAAGAATTAGACATCAAGCCGTTTTCTTGCACTGCCAATATTGGCAAAGTCATTGAGCCTGTCACACTCTATCAGAAGGTTGGTATAGGTCGTCTGGATATGTTCATTTTAACCCCTGTCCATGATAGTAAGGAGTTAAAAGATTTCATGCAGCAGTGGAATGGCAATAAAGCATTCTCCAAAGTAAAAACAGGCTTGAAAGTGAATGGGAAAGAGAGTGAGTGTCCCATTTCTAGTGCTGTGTCCATTTGTGCTTTGATTGTCTGGCAGCCAGCCAACCCCCATGAAGATATTGTTAAAGTCTTATTTCCAGGAAATGCCACACAAGGTAAAATACTTGAAGGTCTAGACAGAATCAAGCACCTGGATTACCTGAAATACTCTGATGCTACAGCTGCAAAGTTATCTAAAGGCAGTGCTCCTTTGAAGAAGAAGCCTCACACTTCTGGAAAAGTCCCAGTAAAAGCCAATGGTCCAACATCAGTTAGAGTTACGTCTGATAATGCATCTTGTAGTGAGGGCATCCGAGATGAATGCAAAGATGCAAAGCGCCCTAGCACGCCACCTCCTTGTTGTGATGGCATCCATTGTGGGACTCCACCGCCAGATGGAAAATGTGATGACGATCTCAACTGCAATACACCCCCTCCAGAACCTGAGTGCAACAATGAAGGTGTAAGCATTGACGGAAAGTGCTGTGATGGCATCCATTGTGGTACTCCACCGCCAGATGGAAAATGTGATGACGATCTCAACTGCAATACACCCCCTCCAGAACCTGAGTGCAACAATGAAGGTGTAAGCATTGATGGAAAGTGCTGTGATGGAGAACATTGTGGTACTCCGCCTCCTGAAGATGAATATAGTGAGGATGCTTGCAGCAAATTTGTACCTATTGAACCATACACATGCACTGATGGTGCAGGCTGCAACACCCCACCCCCAGAGGGTGATGTCATGTATGCTGATGGTACTCACTGTAACACACCACCACCGGAAGAGGAAGGAGTGATGGACACACAAGAGTCTCCGGTTGATAATGAACCACAGGCTACCGTTCAGGGTGATATATGTGGCAACTTGATGGATAGCAATTTGCCAGAGAGCCAGCAGGATATGGGTGCTTTTATGTACAGTGGCACACCTGATGCATTTGGCAACAAACCCACTGATGCACCTGAGAGGTTGGCTTCTGGAGAGATCACTCCAAGTGACCAGGTAGAATATGGTGATGACTCTCAAAACGTTGGTTCTTTTGTTTTTGATGCAGAAGCTAGCTCTGAGCAACCAGCTCCAGTACCTACAGGCTTTGGAGACTATGCTGAGGAGGATCATGTTTCAGCTGTTCCCGCAGGTGATGTTGATACTCAATTTGAGAAGAGTGGTCTCTCTGATGATGGTGATTCACCTATAAATGACAACCAAGGCATCTCTAGTGAAGCTTTTGGTGAGGAGTCTCTCTCATCAAATGGGGGTCCACATCCTTGGGAACCTCGAATTGAATTCTCTTCACCAGACCAAGAGCCAGACAATGGCTATTTAGTTGAAGAACCTCGCCCTGAGGCAGATTTCCATGATGAGCAGCATGAGCCAACATCTTTCTCTGAGATTCCACCCCCTGTGGTCCCTTCTGATGAAATAATTGTGGAACAAGAGAGGGAAGCTGAGCCAAACCAACAAGTGTTGGCTCAGGATGTCCTATTTGAGCAGCAAGAAGACATAGTAGAGGAAGAAGAGGACTCGTCAGAGGAGTCACAGGCATCTGAGATAGAAATCAAACCTGATCAGCAGCTTATTAGGGATGAAAGCCAAATGTTACACAAGGAGCAGACTCAGGTTTCTCAAGTGATGCTCGAAAGCAGCCAAAATTCTGAGGGTATCAAATGTAAAGAGGAAGAGCAAAATCCAGATGTGGAGGGAGATGATGAGGAGGAAATGGAAATTAAAGATCAAGAACTTTCAGAGAAACTTGATATCATGTCAGATGAACATAGATCAGCTCAAGATGACCTTCAAGCGACAACAGAGCAAGAAGTTGTTACTGATGAATGTGAGCAACTTGCAGCAGAAATAAAGGGTGGACAAATTACTCAAATGCAATTATTGGAAGGACAGGAAGAAGAGGTGGCTGTTGAAGATGAAGAGCAAGTGGAGATGGAAACTAGAGGTGCAGATAGTGTGGAATCGCCAGCCCCAGAAGAAGATCAGGATCAAGTTGTACCAGATGGCAACTTTGACAACCAGGTAGCACTTCCAGAGGTTCCTGAAGTAGAAGCCTGGAGTCATGAAGGCCAAGAAGAGATCAACCAGGATTTCATGATATCCAATGGGGTTTCAGCTGCTATGGTACAAGAAAGCCCTCAGCAAGAAGAGAAAAGTCCACAGCCTGAAGCAGATATAAACGATAATAGACAAATGGTAATAGATGAGGGAATGCCGCTGGAAGAACAACTTTCTCATCCAGAAGCTGAGGCCGAATTAGAGAGAGCAGAGAGAAAGCCAGAGGACTTTGAACAGTTTGCAGATGAGCCCTTAGAAAGTGAGCCTGTTAGTCAATTCCATGCAGAGGACATGGCGCAAGAGGTGCAAGACACCCAGGACATATCAGACCAACCTGAAGTCATGCAGGTAGAACCAGGGGAAAGTCCTGAGGCAGTTGGGGAATATTCGTCTCATTTTGAAGCACAACATGTGTCAAGCACAGCAATTTCTGAGCCAGTGTTAGATACATATACTCAGCCATCCTCATCAGAGCCAGAGCCCGAAGCACAGCAAGAGATCATAGTAGAGCCTGTTCCTGAATATGAATTTCAGGCGTCTGATGAGCAAGAAATCATACATGAGGAGAAGTTAGTTCCAGATCAACAGTCGTCATCTGAGCCTCTTTTGGATTCACTTTCTGAGCCCCAGTCAGATAAGGAGCCAGACTCGCTTTCTGAACCCCATATTGATGCAGAATTTGAAGTAGATGCTGCACCTGAAATAGATGTTAGGCCTGTAGAGATGTCACCACCTGCATTTGCCCAGGAACCCTCTCCCCAGCCTAGTCCAGAACCAGAACCAGAATCTATGAAGGCACCTTTTCAACAATCTAGTCCAGAACCCCAAGATGAACCTATTCTTGAACCCTCTGCACAACCTAGTCTAGAATCCCAACTTGAGCCACAACCTTTGGCTGAAGCCACTAAGCAGTCTCCTGAGCCTAAACAAGAACCCAAGCCTGATACAGTCCCAAAAATTACTGCTAAGGCAGCCTCGTCAGTGAGTGCTAAGACTACCACTAAGACATTAAGCACAGTGTCCACTACTACCAAGAAACCTGCGGACAAGGTAGCCAAAACCAAAAGTACCAAAAGCACCACAAGGGACATCAAGAGTTCCACAAAAACCAAGACAAGTGCAGTATCAGAGAAGAAATCTACCACAAAGACACAGACAACTGGAACCAAGAAACCTGAGCTCACAGGAGCTTCTAAGAAGCGGACTGAGCCAAAAAATGTTTCAGAGAAGAAGACCCTATCTGAAAAGAAAATGCCAACAGAGAAAAAAGCCCTAGAGAGGAAGTCCCTAGCTGAGAGAAAAACAGAAGCAGTGGAGAAGAAAAGTCGACTCTCAGCAACAAAGACCCCAGCTGGAACCGGACGGCCTCAGGCAACAAATCGAGACAAGTCCCCTGTCAAGCTGTGGGAAAAACAGACTGCTGCATCGGCTTCTAGGAGCAGTAGCAGCAACAACAGCCGAACAAAAACCAATGGTAGTGGAGACACCAAGTCAGCATCATCTAAGAAACCAGTACCCAGTAAAGCCACAGCCAAGACCCCATCCAAGGCTGGGACACAGAGACCAACAGGCTCTAAAGCTCCTGGCAGTGCCAGAAAATCCACAGAATCTACCAAGAAAGAGTCGGATAGATTGACTAGGTCAGCTCCAAGCAAGACAGGAGACTCAAAGAAATCAGAGAGTAGCAAGAGACCAATTTCATCCAAGACAAGCGCTGGCATGTCAAAAACACAGCCTATCCCTATCAGTGGCCCACCGGTCTACATAGATCTCACTTATATCCCAAATCATGCGAGTGACGACTCGGTCAACATGGAGTTTTTCCGGCGCATCAGATCTAAGAATTATGTCATCAGTGCCAATGACAAAGGCCGCAACCAGCCTAGCATGAATGTCATGGATTCCCTACTTGAAGGTAAATCTAAGTGGGATAACCCTGAGGCAGAGGTCACGATCATCCCAACCTACGACATTGACACTCTGCAAGAGTGGGAGCAGAAGAACCTACAGCAGCTGAGCAACTCCAAGATCACCATCTCACAGCCTGCCAGCCGCAGTATTGTACAGATGAAAGATGAAAACTTCTTCATGTACAAGGTGGAGTTCTGATGTGGGCTGGGAATTCATGTACTGTAAAAGCAGCCACATGTGTAGTTCAATTTCTTAAATTGCCAATCATTTACATTCACATGTATGTTACTGGAAGACATACAAGTGTTTCAATACAAGTAACACTGTGTCAGAAACTGGAATCGAAATACATGTATAAGGTAAAGGTTTGAATAGCCACCAATTTACATGTAATAAAATGGCCAATGCATAGGCTTGGTCTAATATTTTGTTTATTGACAGTTCAGATAATGTTGAACTTGCTGTCTGATGTTGCATGCTTTTGAGCCAGAAATCAATGTTAACATTTCCTATTTACATTTATGTCTATTTTATTAACTTTCACTTGAATTTACTTGACAACTCTTTGTAAGATGTTACTCATTGCCTACATATCAACTCAAAATGAAATGAAATGCCAAATGGAATGAAATCAAATAGTTGATCTTGCCAGGATAGTGCAACCTAGATTAGTTCCATTGTAACGTATGTGTAGATTAGTGGAATTTGCAATACATGTAGGAGTTTGAATTAAAACTCTTTTTTTGGGTGCACTTAGTTAGAACATGTTACAAAGTATATGTATCATACAATTTTGATATTTTGTGTGATGGACGCTAAATTTGTGGCACACTTGCATTGCTTATAATAACGTGAATAAGTGTAGACTAGAGTCAGCAGTTATGGTAGGTGATGTACTATCACAGACCAAAACCTCCTGGTTTTCATATGACATGTCTCTTCCAATGTTGGAGTTGTTCATATCGAGTAGACCCTATTATGTCTTAATTACATTATGGAAAGTATTTGGTTATGTGTACATGTAAATCAACAATGAACAGCAACAGTGTAAGGGTGTCAAAAGCTGTCCAGACCATTTAGATGTTGCAGACATGTTAGGAGTTTGACATGTACATGTAGCTTGAAACAGCAATAGTGCAGTGAATTGTTACAGATAACCTTTTCTCACAACACATGAAAAATAGCAAGTTTGCCTTGCAAGTAAAGGCATTTTTTCCCTGGTACCTTTTAGCATCCCTTTTAAATTTTTTTAGTGATGTACGTGTAAATGGTGCATTAGATAATTTTTCCTTGGATATATAACTACGTCTAAATTTCAATTTACATGTATGCTGGATTTTGTGTTAGATTCTTGGCTAATTTATGTCTGAAATGCCTGCCACAGATTTCTGAATGCTACAAGAACGATTAAAATAATGGCACAAGAAGGATTAAAATAAGAACACCTCTTGCTTAAGCACAAGAAAGCAAAACTCTTGTGGTATGGCTGAACAAAAAAAAAGGGGGGGGGAGGGAAAAAAGAAAAAAATACACACCAAAAAATGTACTTGCCTGAGTTATCCACAATATGTAGTGTCTGCAATGACTTCTTAGCCAACACTAATTTGCTCCAAACTTGCTTGGCAAGGCATTCACATCTGCTTTTTATCTCGGTGAAATCAAGGCAAGGCTGATGTGTCATTTCAAGTGCATGTTGAGCAAATCAGTATTGTCCAGTTGGGGGGGGGGGTTCTAGATCTGTGGTGGAGCTTTGCCCATAGAAAGCCAGATATGCAGGTTACATTTATGTCTCAAAGAGAAAAATGAACCAGCCAACATACAAATGGTTAACGCTTATGAAAAAATATACATGTAATTTATGAAGTAATTTGTAGTATTATGAATATGCATGTGTTACAGTTAATTGCTGTGTTTGGATTGATATTGAAGCTGGTGAATGTTATGCAATGTGTATTTCACGTGCCTTTAAAAAAATCATTGTACATGTATAATATATATCAGCGTAGCCCCCATAATATGTGCTATTTTGTGAATTTTTTCCCCTTTATTTGTGGGATCAGAAAAAAACAATGTCCAAAGAATGCCAAAGGTAATGTATGTGGTCTTATATAGTGTGCATGTGTGACTTAAAAAAGGCAATGTTTTTAGGATATAAATATGAAATTGAAAAAAAAAAAGTTTTATTTTGTTTGTAGTTGGGCAGTTTAGTTTCAGTTTATACCTGTAATGGAATTTAAAAAAATGTAAACAAATGTTTGACTTGTTTACAAAATAGAGAAAAGGACGGAATAAAAATGTAACATGGTACATTTAGCTGATTGTTTTACCGGATGCATTTCAGGAGTGGACAAATTTAAATCCAATGAATGCATGTGGTTTCAGTACTTTGTAAAATGTTGGAGAAATTATCATGATTGTTGGTATTTTGGCTGTAAAAAATTATCTTATAACTTCAGTCTGTGAATCTTTCTGTGATGAAATCAGAGCAGGGTAAGCTTATGACATTGATTTATTTGGGGAACATAAAAACAATACATCCCAATTGAAGTAGTGGCCGCACCGTGGTGATAGTGTTATGTAAGAGATTAGAATAAGAAATGTTTGTGCAAAATATACATGTATGCAATATTAGTATAATTTTGGCCTACATGTAGAGAAGACTTAATTGGTTTAGATTTAGAGGATGCTTGTACATGTACATGACTTACATATAATAAATGCCACTGAAAATGTGCATCATTTAACCTTTAGAAAGTAGAAGTGCATAGTCATGATGCGTGTACAGTAGGTAGGAAAGCCTTCTCATGCTTGAAGTGTTTGCAAAATAAAAGTAGTGTTGCCTTAATGCATATTATATTCACATAAACATGATTCTAGCATAATTTGAACAAATGCAAACTTTTTCTTTAACATAATTCTTTAAAATCAGATTTCAGTAAATAGTCTTTAAACTTCTCTTATGTAACAATGTCACATTAAGCTATTACAAAATATTGATTGTGTTCTTTTCCATTTCAAGAAATTAGGAGACTGATGAATGGATGAATACATCAATTTGCAAGCTGTTAACAGAAATATTTTTGAATAATTTGTCATGCTGCATGTATTTACAATTGATAAAAGGTATTTCTTAATTTGGCATTTTCTTGTAGTGAAACATTTGCAATAAATTGTTTCATTAACAAGAAAACCACCTGGGTATTGCTATTTGTAGCTTTGACATGCATGTAACTCCCAGGTGTAAATCATTCCTCTTCAAGCCAGGGAAGATAGCAGCTACATAACATCTGGTTACCCATAGTTAGTTGGTCTCATTCCTCAAGGACAAATGCTGTCAAATATGCCGAGTCTCTTGGCCCAAATCCATATGCTAATGCTGCTCTTTTGTGCAAAGCAAGGTGTTTATTCAGCTTAAATGCCTTATAATTTTTGGATCCAGTTGTTTAAGTAGCATGGTAATTACATGTAATGCCATCCATTTTTAATGAGAATCTTTGAGAGAATATTTGTAGTAAACACGTTTGATTACCCTAAACTCCTTGGGTAAGTGAAAACTCAAGGATTTACATGTAGGACCGTTACTGATGCAGATGAGCAGTGGATGTGCCATATAAATAATGCTTTAATATTAACTCGACTCTAAAACATTGTCTGCAGGTGTACTTTCATCATTTTTGATTTCATTGCGGCTCTTTAAAAATTCTTAAGATTGCTCTTTACTCGGATTCAACCTTCCTGAGGGTGCCAGCTAGCTCCTCAGGTATTTCCACATAATACAGTAGTATTCCTGCAATGTGGTTCCTGCAGTGTAATTTCCACAATTGTTTTAATACTTTTCATGTGTGGTCACAGTGTATACTCAGTGGTGGTTATTGTAAGTTTTACAGTTGTTTTCCAACTTCTAGCTATGTTGTCCCATCCTTGAATTTGCATAATTGTTGTCTGTTGTGTGCTAGCAATTTAAAAAAATATATATTAAGCTGCCTATTTTTTTCTATTTTGTCAGGCATTGTGATCCCTTGGTGGTGTGTATGTGGGATGTCATTGTACGTTTTGGTCCATTGCCTGAACTGTGGATATTTCATGCTTATCCCAAACAAGTTGTTTTCCTTTGCTTAGTACATGTAAATGAATCCTGAAGGGCTACTTTGTGTGTCATTTGCTAGACTGATGATGATAGTTCAGTATTATGCTGCTACCAAATCTGAGACAGATATGATTAGTTCTTGGCATTGTTCAGAATTTGGTGATGTGTGTCTGCTTTCTGTTGTCATGTTGCTACCACTCTGCATATCATATATCTGGCCAGACAATACTTTCCATTCATGTAATGAGAAAGGCAATCAGGCTGTGACGTGACAGCTGCATGGGACGGCCAGGTGGGATGTTACTTACAGCTTGAATGAAGCAATACAGTCTACAATTGTTTATTGAGGCACTTCAATGTTGTATGCTGAATAATGTAAACAATATTAGAATCATTGAGGTAATTATTCAAACTGCTTTCTGCTTAAATTCAAAATTAATATGGCTTTAGTACACAATAGCCAGAGAGCCGGCACTACATGACCAATGGGCCATTGCATTATGAAATGACAAGCTAAGTAGATTATAGCATGGAGGTAGTAGTAAATTTGGTGCAATTGCTATTTCAAATGAGATATTTTAATTGAGTACTTAATAGTGCATATACTTAATTCTTGTTGAATCAAGTCATTTATGAATAACTGTGTCCAAAGCTTGAATGTGTCTCAGATGTGGTATATGAAAATGACTGTGTATGTTACATTTTTCACATTGAAATGATTTTGAGGGAGTTGTTGGTAAAATGAATATGCAATATTTGATATGAGATCAGTATAAGGTATAAATAAAGTATATTTTTTCTTGTGATTGCAGTTACTCAAGTTTCAGAATATTGGCATTGTTATAGAGGTTGGGCATTAGATAACCAAGATTAAAAAGTGTAATGTAGCCCGATAGTCATGCCTGTATGCTTCAACAAAACATTAAGACTGGTTTGTGTTTGGGTTGCAGTCTGAATGTCATGTGAACAACGTCACTTTCTTCATTTCTGAGCTTTGAAATGATGAAGTGAGTTGTGTGTATCTGTTCCAAAATGTGCATTTGTATCCATCCGCTGACATATAGTGTGACAAATCCAACTTGAACTAAAAATAGGATTAGGGTTGAGATGATTATCATTGACAAGATCCTTACTATTGTACAATGCAGCAGTAAATAAATTATGTGAAAAATGTTGATATAACATACAATAAATACAATCCCACCTGTGCTAGCAGTCATTACAGGGTAGGCCTATAGTTTCGAAAGGAAACATTTTCTCTTTTTACTCACTTCTCTTCAACAAGGATATGCTTCTGGCTTTAAACATTCAAATGGTACTTTTCTTTTATTAGTTTGCTTCCAAAATACATGTACTTTATGAAACACTTAGGTTTTCTTTTGTGTGTGCTTAGATTCTTGCCAATTTTTTTTTTTTATAACCTTTGCCTTTTGTGTATTGTTTGTCCAACAGAAAATTCCATGCAATATGAAATTTGTAAATATTCAGTTTGGTAATTTTTTTTCTTAAATATGTTGGATTTTGTATTTTTTGGGTTATTTTTGTTACCTTCCCAGCTCTGTGTGAGTTTGAAATCATGCTCTAGGTAGTCTTTATACATGTACATGTATTTGAACTTTTCGTGGTTCCACAATCATTATTCACAAGCGGTGAATGGAAGTTTTATTTTTAAAAAAAGTTGAAATTGATCAAACATAATGAACGCTCACATTTGTGTTGGGTGGCCATAATCATGAGCATTTGTTTCTGTTAAAGTTTGCAGTAAGTTTTTTTTTGTTTTCTTCAGAATACATGAATATATAATAATCTCTCTTCAAGAGTGTTACCTTATCAATGTGGGGAATTTGATCTTGCATTAATTGCCTACTTTGTGTGTCATGTTGTTATCCAAAGATGCTTCTCTAGCATGTTACAAAATACAAAGAACAAGTAGAGCTAGTAATGATAATAGGTAACAAAAATACTGGTTCTAAATGTCAATTAAATGCTGATGTATGTCTATGGCTTTGTGCTGCTCTGCTTATAGCACTTGGACTTCTAGTATTGTTATTTCTTGTTCTTCATTAGAGAAACACAAGTCTGCAAACAAAGAACAATCAATTGGTAATCAACCATTTTTTATCAATGGAAAAAACACAATTACAGTTAAATGGTTTTTATAATTATTTGGGTATTTGCAATATTTAAAATTAAATATAAAAGAAAACTCTCTGTGAAAATCAACTAATGAGTATACTGTACATCTAAGGATGGTAGATATACCATGGTTCATGCAGTAAATGGCATTGAAGTACATGTATCATAACTCTACATAATCAGGATTTGTGTATACATACGTGTAGGTTCTCCATACAAACACACCTGATACACCCCTACCAATCAAGAATGTTCAGTCAAACTAACCATGTAATGGACCCATTGGGTGCTTGAGTCAAAAATGCTGGATTCTATATGTTTACTAAATAATTCTTTGTCAATGAATGTTAATTGAGCCAATCGTTTACAAAAGCAAGTTTTATAATATCGTCTGTATTACAGTTTTTCTCTGAGCAACTCTTGTATGCATATTATTGCTTATCTAGCATGTCTGCTTATCAGTAATGTAAAGCGCAATGCATGTCATGGCAGTAATAAAGTTAAATGCAAAATATCCTTGGAGTGACTTGCTGTTGATTAATAGTTTTGTCCAGGACTGTGGCTATTGTATCCAATTGTTCAAAAGACATGAATCTGGGACTGAGAATGTTTCCAATTTTGTTGGAAAATAGTTTTAAAATGCACCCGACTCTCCATAGACTTTGTACACAACCAACGAAGTGTTGTCTGGATGCTACATTCTTACCCTCGACATGAACACATATTCATACATACCTGAGACAGACTGCCCATTCCTATTGGCCGAGAGCCTGTCACGTGGGCGGTTTTAAATGGTTAATAAAACACCCACTGCCTGGTTTTAAACACTTTTTCGGTGTCGCATGAAATTTGGACTCTTTTATTGGTTGAATGTTCACAATCTTCACTTTGGCAAGCGCAATACACTACCAATAATTGCAGAATACCCCGCCACTCAATCTATGCACCTCGTAGCCGGCTATGGAGTCACGGTTGATTGCCCTCAATAAACCTCAGCGCTACTTGTATGTACTATGTGTCATGCTCCATTGCACTCCCACTCCGTATCCGCGTAGCCGCCAACGGGGTAGTTGGTTTGGACTTTAAAAAAATTTCAGCAACTCAACTCCCATTCCTTTTGTGTTGCTTCGTTCTCAAATAATGGACCCCCACTCAGTATCCGCGTAGCTGGCATGGACTTGAATTGTTTCTTTTCCAGTGATTCCTCGTAGCCAGAGAATTTAGGGGTGTATTTCCGAGTGGCGGGGTATTCTGCAATTACTCCTCCGTATTTTATCAGAGTCCTCAATTCACACTACACCAGCACATATCGCGCAGTATGCGCCACGCGTGCACCAATCTCCAAGTGAGTTTATAGTACTACTCGCGCCGAGAGGCACATACCATAACAAATGATATCTAGAGGGGTGTTTAAAATCGGGAATTTATCATTATTGACTGAAAGGTATTTATGAATGGGAATATAGGTGTATGTGCTTGGCCGGTATTAAACATATTTAAAACTGGCTTGGGGCCTGGTCACCCATAATGGCCCGAGCCAAACGTCCAGGCCCCAAGCCGGTTTGAAATGTACTTGTTTAAAATGAGCCAAGCACACAATGTATTCCCTTATTTGATATCGAACATTCCCATCAAAATCTTAGCTGTGGACTCGGTGCAAAAGTTCAAGGGAGAGTTTTTGGGGAGTCCACAGGGAGGGGCATTGCAATGCATTGACAATGGTGCCTGATGTTCGTAGGAAGATACCATTGTTTTTTGTAGATTCAGAATCCAATGAGTTGTGCATCCTTTGTACTGTGAACCAGGGTGCACATGCAGTGTGTCCCTCACACTGCAGCTCTCCAAACTGCTCTCATAGTGCTATCTGTTCATGCTGGAAGTCCATACAAGTTGAAATGAGTTCAACTGTTAGTAAACTTCAGCTTGAATACCAGCTGATGCATCCTTAATTTATGGCTGCATCAATCAATTCTCCAATCACGAACCGGCCTCAATACTACAACAAATGACAAGGTTGGACACGTTCAATGTTCAAGTTCAATGCAGATTTTTTTGTTAATCACGGTGATGCAATACAAGGCTTTCTACAACTACAGACAATCGACTTCAAACGGTGCGCTTCAGTAGTGGAACAAAAAAGTAAGCTACTTTTGCATTTTGATCTTGAAAACAGTATTTATGCAAGTAAAGATAAAAGCTGGGCCCAATTTCATGGCGCTGCTTAACAGTAATAGCAGAAAATTTGTGCTTACTACAGCAGAAAATGGTGCTCCTGTGTAAGCACTATTTCATGGCGTGGATGTGATAACAGTCGCGTGTGCATGGAGACTTCTATTGTTAATACATCACAGATTTAAACAACTTAGCATATTTTCACTGTGCTTACTGCTTAAAGATCTTTATGATAGAGGCACAGTTAGCATAAAATCAGCTGTTAAGCAGCGCTATGAAAATGGGCCCAAGTTTGAAAATAAAGAGTTCACTGAACTCAAATGACTTCATATTTTCAACCTAAATTTGCTTCATTTCTCAGTTATAAAAGAGTTACTAAACCACACTTTTGCAATAATTTCATGACATTTGCAAATGACAACATTAATCAGAACATTCCATACGCATGTTCCAGTTCTATGGAAGCTTGCAAAACCCCAAAACAATCAGAACAAAACTAACTTCCTTTTAGAATGTGCAAGTCAAAAAAAAAAAAAAAACTACAGAATGCTGAATTGAGTGAGATAGTAAGAATCAATATTTCATGAATTACATTTTAAGATCTACATACCATCCTGTTTCACAATTATTAAAAAATGGCCTTCTTTCACAGACAGTGGCTATCTGAATAGTGTAGGTGAAGTTATAAACCCTTGTTATATTCTCTACTGTAATAAGGTCTAGGCTATCATTTGACATTAAACTGAACAACTGATAGAGTACAGAATAGACCTAAAACATTTTATGGGTAAGGGAGGGAAAACTGTTGAGGAATATTTTTGGGGTGGCGCGGCGCAGAATGTTCCTGAATTGAGACTTAGTTTGAAGCTGGGGACAATTTCTTGGAGGGGGGGGGGGGCTGATGATGGAAGTACCAAGCTTGGCTCCTCTGGTTTTCAATGTAAAAACCAGAATCACACGTACATGTAAGATTTGATGCTAACGTTTGCTTCACAACCCTGTATGAGCTGCTCTCATTCACAAACTGTACACGATTGTTCATAACAGCAAACCTTTGGCCAACTCATTTCAAAAGCTTAATTTTTATTTTATTTTAAAAACTTGTAGTTCGGCAATATTGTTTGCTTGGCAACCTTACATGCATATAAATTGGTCATTTTCCCAATCTTTTCCCCCGAAATACGACCTGATTCCTATCAAATTACAAGGAAGTACATGATTACTTCATTTCTCATCTTTAAATTAGAAAGTAAAGAAATAAGTGCAAAAAACCTAAAACACTCTATCATTGGTGCAACACATGATAAACATGTTGTTCCGGTACGTTATCTGCTACGAGTGCAGAGATTATAGTCACTCTATGCAGCCTGCGGGGAAATTACATGAATGGCATGAAATACATCATATTGCATTTGCATGATAGGATTTTCCTGTGGTTCACTTCGGCCATCTTGACAATATTGCTAATCCAATAGTCTACTCTACTGAAATATCACCAGACAAACTCTTTTTGCCAAATACATTAAATCAACATGCTTTGCTATGCTACTTAGTGAATTCATACAACAAAGTGAAATGTTGCCATACTGATGGTCCAAAGATGACAACTTTGTTACAACACATCGTGCCTAGAACTCACTGGAATCACTGGTAAGGTCCACGTCATTCTGGTCTGAGCCTGGTATGTAGTCAAACTCGATACCTTCCATCTCCACATTGGGTATCTACATGCAAACACACAAACATCAAATGTAACTGAAGCTTTTCTCTTGTAAATCCTGCACCACATTAACACTTTTGATTTTGTTTGTGTGACATCTCAATGCATGCAATGGTTCTATCCTGACACCTTAAAGGGCAATGAATTTTTTTAAGGGACACATTTTGTGCAACTTTCAACTCTTAAATGTATGAAAACTCTTTGACATCCCTTTTTTGGTTAATTTGATTGAAAAGTGCACTTCTTTAAACATTTAAAATTTCCCATGCTTTTCTGGACAACTGAAGGCGCTGATGCAGTGATATCATTTCAGGAAGACACTGTTCAGTTTAGGGCTTTTCTGTTCAAATTGTGAACCCAAAATTTGCTCATTGAAAACATTTGTGGGAAAGGTTGCTGATTGGCTTTACTGGCAGTGTACTGACACAGCAACGAATCACCAAAGAAAAGAACAGTTATGACAGCAAAATATCCAAAATTCGAGCAACTTTTTGTGCTGAAATAGCTGTAACATTGAGGTTTCTGCCTGAAATGACATCATAATTTTGTTCATGAATATGGACACCATTAGCATAGAAACCTAAAAGCCATCAAAGTACCCTTCAAAATGGCAAACCAAGAATTGAAAATGAGGTTAAAGGGCACACTAAGGTGCATTTTCAAGGATGGCATTAAACCAATTACATTGCACGAGCCCTATAAGTCTGATACTGATGATGTCAAGGAAGGTATTGCATCATATTGTTGCAATACTACTGTTCAAGTTTTATTTCAGTTTGGTCAAGGTGACTGATCCAATTAAGCTATTAAGCAGCAGTGTGCTGATCAGACCGCTGCTGTAGATGGATGAGCAGATGAGATGAAGTGACTGATACTAGATAAAGCCAACTCTTACCTCATTGGGAGTCTGTGAGAAAAGGATAAAGAAAGGGGGGAAAAAGGACAAAAAAGGGGCTTAGCACACACTGCATAATGTAGGGATGGGACTTCATCTGCGCAATGGGCATGAAAAGCAATGTTGTAAACCACACCATTCAGTACAAACAGAAGGAATGTATGGCTACTGAGGTAAGAGTTGCATCATTTCATTAATTCATTATTGTTTGACCACCCACAAACAGTGCACAAGGACTATTATGTCTTTAAACACAGATGAGAGTTGAAACGCCAATGTTTAAAACTGGTCATGAGAACCCTGCGCTCAGCACGACATGCTCGCAACACACGTCCCACGCACAGACTGCAACAGGATGCTTGAATACCACTGATATGATCTCCATATAAGGAAATTCTGAGCACGCGTACCGTAGGTACATGTGCCCGATGGAAGCGTTGAAATAGCCTGAACACAAAGTAAAATGGTAGAACAAATCGGTGGAAGTTTTCAATTTTTTATGGATTTTGACAGAAAAAGTATTTATGAATGGGGATAATGTAATGGAGGAGTTATAAACGTCATGTTTAATACCGGTTTGGGGCCTCAAGCCGTTATAGGCAGCCAGATCCCAGTTTAAAACCTCACATTTATAAATGCTCCATCACACTATTATCTCCTTAATAAAAAAAGATTCAAAGTAATGCAAATCTACGGCTGAACTTTAAGCACATGAATAGCAAGAATAGCAATGAATTAAGCCCAAACTTGCCACACAGAAATGAAGGTGTACACACACACTTGGGTATGCTTTGCAGATGAATGAAGTAGCAAAAGTGCAGAGTTATTCTCAGCAACATGACATTATGCTTGAAATGGGTTGCGAAAAAAAAAAGATTCTTTGAGGGAAAACCCAGGAAGAAAGGTTTCTATTCATTAGTTCTGCTAGACAGAAACCAGGAGTTTTGTTTTCACAAAGTTGAGCAGATAATGTGTAGAGTACAGTCTTAGCAAGCTAGCCAGTCAAGAAGCTAGCCAGCAAGATAACCAGCACAACTGTCATCTCTGCTAATGTACACATTCTTCAAAGACTGCCAACTTACCAGCCACTGCACGGGTGAGGAATTGATGACATAATTAGCCACTTGCATACTGACATGGGACAGATTGTTGAGCTGTTCCCGGCAGGTAGTCAGCAGGCTGGAGGAGATGTCACTGAAGTAGTGAGCCTGCAAGAATAACAAAGACATTTACATTCTCCAAACTCAAACTGTCATCACTTAAACCCTGCTCACAACTCACTTCAGCACAGAGTACCCTTCTGATATAAACCATACATACCATTAGCTTTGGTTAACTCTGGTTTCAACCTATGACTTCAACTTAACACACAATGCCATCTGAGGTTTCTAAAATTCATATAATGTACATGGCATGGTACCCTGTCAAATCTTTCCACAGGTCATTGTTAGAAAACTGGTAGAAAAAGGTATCTTTTCTTTGTGATGAAACTCAAATATAGCCGGTGAATGCAACTTTAACCCTAACTGAACCCAACCCATCAAATCCCAACAGTAGGTTTTGTTTAAATCTTTTGGGATAGGTACAGTACCCCTGAACTGATGGTCTTTTACATTGGGTTTGGCATACCTCCAGAAACTAAGTCCAACAGTGTGTGTGTACAATTTCCCATGTGGGTGTTGGAATTTGTCTGAATGGGTACGGTTCCTAGTAAATTATGCTAGGGAGTTAGGGTTAATGTCCCATCCAAACACTGACTTTTAATGATGATAACAGTTTCGTCCTTATGTCCCAGGAAGCTATGAGTCCTGAAACCAACAGGCTTTGTGTATGGGCTCCGTGCAGAAGTACCCCCTCAACGGTAAGAACAGGAGAGTTGGGGAGACCACCGGGAAAGACATTCAAATGCATTCTGACGAGCCCGACGCTCACGCAAAGAATAATTTGGTGCATACTTCGCGCAATATATGCGCGGACCAGTACACACACACACACACCCTTAAAAGTGGTAAAAAAAACGTCCAATCTTGTTCGCAAACGGAGCCCATAATCCCCATGCCCATTACTTCTCAAAATGCTTATGGTCAATCATAGACATCACTATTTGCAAGCTCTATACTCTCGGTATCTCATTATGAGTTGCTGTACCTCTTCAAATGAGTGGTAGATGTTATCAGCCATGGTTCGGGCTTCCTCCACTTTGCCATGGATGTGCTGAGGCAAGATGGCCACAGAGCTGGCAATATTCTGAGTCAGTCCACGCAGACGTCCTGCCAGCGCACGTGCAATAGCCAGCGTCTTCTGTTCTCCTTCCTGACAAGAAATAAAAAACAATATGGTTGCTAACGTGTTATTAATTTTGCCAGCATCAAGGTGCTACATTTTCTGTCCAGATTATTGGTCATTTTTGATACACAATATTCCGAGTTTGAGGAGAAAGTAATAACCAAGACCCAGGGCTTATTGTCTAGCTACCTTGTCTGTCACCTCCGAATGCTCAGTCTCCTTCTCCTTTCCTTCCTCAGTGGTGGTCCAATCATTCCAGGTGTTCCATAGCTTCTCCTGGGCTGCTTCTGCATTAGTACGGATTGTCTGATTGGCTCCATCAATGCTCTCTTTGGCATAGTCAATCTGTACATTGCAATTTTCAAGAGCAAAATCAAGACAGGGATTAGGTGAAAAATATGAACAGGTAGAAGCAATGCATGGTAGTAAACAACTAGTAGACAAATAGCAATCGAGTTCTCACAAATAAAATAAGCTTGGTTCAGACTCACACTGTCCAAATAAGTGAACCAGAGAAACCTGCTAAGACATCCAGCATTAAACTCTACAAACTACATCAAATTTTAAATATTATACAAGATTAGAAGAACTGCTTGAAACTGTCACCACCCCAAAAGTCATGCGATATGCATTGCTTTTGACCGATTCTCAACATTTTTTTAAAACTTAGCACATGTGTTTGCCAATTTAAGGTTTCTGCTGAAACCATGATTGGAATGCTAGATTTATGTTGTATGGTACCTGATGTCCTATGCGATGCACCCTTAACAGTGGTCAGTTTGTGAGATCCATGTTGCTCTAGCAATGAACCCCCAAATGTCTCTATAGATCCATTTTGGATAAACTGTCTGAAGTTGATGTAATTACACCTGTTCATTGGTAGAGCATCAACTGTACAAACCTATGCCCCTTACATGAATGTATTTGCAAACATTTTCCCAACAGGACTTAAGACCTTTTTGTGTTTGTTGTGATCTTGCTGGTTGAATGTACATGTATGTACCAATCTATTAAACCCATTGTGTTCTGAACAATGACAGCTGTGACTTATGTCCGACATACGTGCACAACAGTCCGACATGCCTGAACACGTGTATGACGTGCACATTGGAGAGCAGCACGTGTTAATTGCCTACATGCGTAGTGGGCGGGATCAGTCTACTCGGCAGACTTGTATGACTCGGGACTTCAACTCAAGTCTTACTCGAGTCCCATTTTCCATGACTCGGACTTGAGTCACAATGACAAATGACTCAGACTCAACCCTGGACTTGGACTCGGACTCGACCTGTGTGACTCAGGACTCGACCAAAACTACCACAAATCACTTATTTTTTTTTTTCAAGAGTAAAATTACAAATTAGTTTGAAGGCGATTCTTGGACTCGGACTCGACCTTTGTGACTCGTGACTCGGACTTGGCCTCGCCCTGCACATGACTCGGGACTTGGACTCAGGAGAGGTGACTCGGACTTGGACTCATTGTTTGGTAACTCAAATTCAAGTCTTACTGGAACACAGTGCTTACCAGATCAACAGTAAAGTGCAGCTTTTGAATGGTTTCCTGGCTGCGTTTCTGGGCATAGCGGATGTTCATCAAGGCCTTTTTGTGCAGACGACGACGTACTTTTTTGCTCAAAGTATTGACACGTTGGACAGAGCTGGGTGATTCCTTCTCCATCTCTGTCTCCTTCTCATCATAGTCATCTTTCATCTCTTGCTTCTTCTCTAAAAACACATGAAAGACAATACATTGTACTGTTATGTGGCAATGTTCTCAGTCAAGATGCACCTCTTTGAGAAAATCAAATGACACAAGTGGAAGAAATCTCAGGAAAACCAGCAAGAAACAAACCAACACAATCAGTAAGGGCATTGGAAACCTGCCAATGAAAGCCTTGTACAACATTCTTTATGACTGAATTAAATCACTGTTGGGCTAAAGAGCTCACTTTTATAGAGATAACTAATGATATCAAAATTATTTACTTATTATGCTGTAAATAATCTACAAAGCGATGAGATTTTTTTACTGTGCGCTCTATTTCATACAAAATATAGGCCAAACACAGTCCAGTTAGGTTTATGGTGATTGATGGCTAGTAAACGCATCCCATTTGAGTGTAAATATTTTACGTTACATACTCTTTAAGGTGAAACCTTGATATTTCTTAAGTTACTTTATGGCAAAATTGAAGATTCGCACAAGCTACATTCATCAAAACATGATACTGCAATTAGCCTTTAACCCTAACGTACCTGAATCCATCAAAATCCACCCCCCTGTTTCGGGGGATTTCGGCGGATTCAGGATACCTCCATATTACACAAACTGGAGGATTTTGACGGATTCAGGATTGTAAGCCTGGCGGAACTGCAGGATTTTAATGGATTCAGGATACCTCTATATTGGGCTGTTGGGGGACTTTGGCGGATTCAGGATCTCAACAGATTTACTCCCGCCTAACTGGTGGATTCTGATGGACTCACTGGCCACCAACATTTTTTTTGCAAGGCAAAATTGATGGATTTTGGCGGATTCAGGATACTTTCTAGTAAAAGAGCCCAAGGGGTTACGGTTAAGGGCCATTAACAGCAGTATAATTTTTGTTTCAAAAGAAACCCCCAAAAGTTGAATTTAGGTGACTTACTGACTCTGTGCCTTTCACAACACCTCCCCCCCCCAAAAAAAAAACCTACCCTATGACACTCAAATTACATCATTTCAACTGTGCTGCTACAAATTATGTATGTAAAGCAATACAGAGAAAGACGTGCATAAATCTGTGGCAAGATGAACCAGGAAGTTCTGTACAATTCCTACAAACTTTGTGACAGTGAACCTTAACCCACTTTGCTCAGACTTACACCCACATGTATGATGAAACAAATGGGAAAGATTGTTTCATTTTCAATAACCATTTGACAAATCATGAGTCATAATGTCATTACTGACAAAGTCAACAGTGCATTTTGATAAACTATTCATCGCTGACACAAAAGATTTTTCCTAGGATCCCCCCCCCTCGGAATAAAAAGCCCCACCCCAAATTATATCAAACAACTCTCCCTTCCAAAAATAGATTGAATCTGTCAATTCTGCACCTTGGTTAGTTGGGAGAGAACACCTGATCTACCCATGCAACAAACTACAACTTCTCTATTTTTTTTAAGAATGAAAATATATCAAGGACTCCTTTCCACCGGGTGAAGTTGGTCTTTAATGTTTCAAATGAACAGACTAGGGTTTGCAGAGTTGTAACAAGTCACTGAATTTTGTGAAACGAGTCGATCGAGTCCAGACATTAGGTCAAGAAGATCGATTCGAGTCGAGTCACGGTGTAAGGTTGAGTCAAGCCAAGTCAAATTTCTGCTCGAGTCAACTGGAGTCACTGATATGTGAACACCATCTCATAAATTACAGAATGGAAGAAGGAACACATGCAGGCACAAGTTAATCGTGGAGATCCAAAGATATAGAATAGGCTGCATGGTACCCAATAGACAACTTCGGCTGGATATTTCTAACAAAGATCTATGTGGCAGGTCACAAGAAGATAACTGGTAGATACTCAGACAGACGGATCCAAAAAGATAAAGAGACAATGGGCTACTGGAATAAATGAACCCTTAAACCTTGATACAGCACCAGAGGTAGACACAGAATAAATATTTGCTCACGTATTTAGAATAAAGAAAAGACAACACAAACTTGTTTAAACCTGTTTCTTCCAACAATAGAAGTTACAAAGTCTACATTTGTTGCTAGATGTTTCTCCATCAAGTGTCACGTAGATCAATAAAAATGAAAACTTTAGCATTTGGTTCAGCTAACAGTCACAAACAACTCCAATTTCAATATGACTCATGGATATCTCAAAGGCATAGCTAGACAAATGTTTACTTAATCGGCTGTAAAAACTGAGTATAAAGATAAACATGTTCTTATCATGTTGACTCAGTGGTGAATTTAACCATTGTCAATTATCCTCTTAATAGATTAATGCTGGTACAATCAAGGCAGATGACCTCAAAGATATCAAATACACCACGCATCCTGCTACCTCGGCTCCATTTGCTTAATCCTTTGTAAAGTAAGGACCCCACATTATGTATTTCATCATTTGTCAAAGTTCGCTCGAGGGAAAATTCTAAAATTCAATGAATCTTTCTTTGTAAAACAAACTGCCAAAAGCCACTTTTAAAGAACAGTACGGACTCAGGATATTTGACAGTATAGTGTTACAGAGCACTACAGAGTAATAGAGTTAATGTATCTGAAATAATATCACAACTGTGTTAGTGTTTGGTGACATGAATTAGATAAACTATACAAAAATTACAATTCAGAAAGCTAACAAGATTGGTCTCCATTCCAATATCTTCTCCAAATTGTACATGTGCCTTCACTGAGAAAACAACCTGAAACCCAGGACGTGCTAAAACAAGGCAAGATGAGATAACATACAGCCCAGTGAATTAAACAACACCCATTAAAGTAATGCCCTGGCCCACTTCTTACCAGCATCATCAGGAGGCAGGTAGTAATCCACAGCAATCTCAGACACAGCCAGAGCCGTATCCAATCCAAAGGAGACCACCTTACCCATGCGGGTATTCATCAGCATATTCAGGCCTTCTACTCCCTTCTGCTTAGTGCCTTCAATCACCTGTCGGGTACCATCTTGTATGGTGCTTACCACCTGAAAGGCAAACATAAAAACTAGTCTATGCAGGAGGCGTTGTCAGATTCAAAACTTTCTTACCTTATTTGCTATAACTTGTAGCATCTTGTATATGCTTTTTAACCACTTTAAGCCGGGATTATTATAACATTGACCGGACCTAGGCGTGGGTTGTTTTTCACGAACCTCGATTCCTGACGGGTTCAGGCTGTCATCTGTGGGTACCACACCCTGATATGCCCGGCCTTGCTCGCTGCGAACTGGTCGCAGACAGATATTTCCGACCTTGCTCGTTGCGTGTTTATCCGTCATACGTTCTGAATACCGCAAATCTTTGCATGTATACACGTCATCCGACGTGAACTGGATAATACTTTCATTTTATTTATTTAATGAGTGCCAAACTAAAATAAAATCTTCAAGTACTTCCCAACTCACAGTTTAAATCCATGTCTTGTACTTAGGCAAATTTAGATTTCTATCAGTAGCTGCATTGATCGTACACTTAATACTACCACAAGCCCTGGCATCTGCCATCCCAAATCCATCTAAACACTGCAAAACCTGCTGCAATTTGTTCAAGCTAGTTGGCTTGTACATCCCTCCTGTTGCATACGTGTACATTCCTTAACTCAATAGTATTTAAGTCATATTAAGCAACACAATCCATGCTTTCCTCATTTTAAATGAAACTTTGTTCAGATGGCAGTATGTGGACACTGCTCTTATGTGAACAAGTCATACATGAACACGTACCTCGTCAGTTGGCTTGCTGATAAGGGGAACCTTCTCTTCCAACTTGTCCAGCTGATGGCAGGCAAACTCACTGGCCATGGAAACTACCAAAAGACAAAGAAAATAACAAATATAAATTCATCAAAACGAAAACTAGATTTCCCAGGGCTTCAATGCTTGACCCAAGTTGAATGATATTGGAATCAATTGAGATATTGTTAGCAGTGTTATGCAGGGTATGTAATGAAACAGCATGGAGCTGATACTTTGCCTTGATATTTACTTTGTTTATGAGGAATTGAGTTGTTCAAAATCTCAGGCAGTTTTCAGCTGTTAATTGATGCAATGTGCATGTTGCAGCCTCATGAAATGTTTGTCAGTATAAATCTGAATTTGCTAATGTGAAGCAAATATGGTCGATGCTTAACAATAACAGCAGCAAGCTTGTTGAATGTAGACTGGCTGTTTACATCAGGGTTAGTAATCAGACAAAGTGCAACGCTTTCCCAAAATTGAACCAAGTACTTTTGATTTCAATAGTTGCGTTAAATAGGTTCTTCTCCGGTTGGGAGCAAACAAGTACCAAGTGGTATAACCCACGGCGGCTGGGTAACGTGTGAAGACGGCTTTAATATGGTACGGCACCATCCGTGCACCCAAATGGGGTGTGATCTAATATGCAAATTAGACACTGCGCATCAGTGTTTTTAAAACCGGTCTTGGAATGCAAAGCTGTAATACTTCAGTTGCATGAATGCAATATATGGCCGAGTAAACTGTCCACCAACCCACACCCACCCACCAACCAACCAACCAACATAAGCAGCTCAAGCTCACGGAGTGTTTCACACCCGCTGTGGGAAAAACAAGGTTGGATGGATGTATGAGAACAATACAAAAAGATATGCTTTCACTTAAAAAAAAAAATAGAAAGAAAAAATTATGAAAAGATTACAGCAATGCAATAACTTACTTGGCTTCTCAAAGCGGTCAACCACTGGTTTGGCTGTTTGGGCTGCCACAACCACAGAC
Source organism: Patiria miniata (assembly GCF_015706575.1). Lineage (NCBI taxonomy): Eukaryota > Metazoa > Echinodermata > Asteroidea > Valvatida > Asterinidae > Patiria > Patiria miniata. Next base: position 12,129,314 of record NW_024037048.1, on the reverse strand, counting down.
TTCTCAGCATATCCAAGGGCCCTGTTGGCAAGTGTGCTACGCCCCTTGGTCCAAGTGTACATGTTGGTTACCTGTATAAACCAGAGACATGGCAAAGTTTGGTCCTTGTTACAGTGTTAGCGACTGGGGTATCTGGATATCCTTTGACTAGACACCTTGTTTTGCAGATGCCCCAACTACTAACGCTCCCTAGGCTGTTTGAAAAATCATATGAGATTTAGAGGACTGTTAAGGTTATATTAACACAGCACAGTCCAACAGTACATAATGGTTTATTCGCACAGAATAAGATATCTTTTAGACTTAATAGTGTATTAATATGGGCTACACCCCTTCAAACTTCTTGCAACTTTTTCAAGTTGATATAACTTGGTGGAGTGACTTGCCGGTACCCTTCCACGGGTAGACTACAAAATTCCAATCAGTGTTGAAAAAATATCTTTTTTTTTTGAAAACCTGTTCCTCATCTTAACTAGCCAAAGACTACCACACATGAGGACAACACTATGACCATACCTGTCCAATGGTAGAGCTCACCACGGGGATTTGTGTTACACGAGTGATGATATCAACCCCGGAGGAAGAGTCAAGAACTACTACATTGCCTGGACCAGACTCCATAGGTTCAATCATATCACACTCCATACTTGGCTTAGTGGCTTCACCAGAAGTCTTCATACTCGAAATGTTGATAAAGGTTTCTAATGAATAATAAACAAAAACAGACAATTTTAAAATAACATGATTAGAGCTATTATGTTCACTGCTGATGCTTTAATTGAAACCATGTAGAAACTTTATATTGCTTCAACCATGATTAATAGAGCCTGAAAGTAAGGTCTCACGGCTAGCTTCCAGAACCCTCACGCAACCGGCCTCTATGGGCATTTTACACTAGGCTGCCCAAAATCTTATCTTTTTTTTGGTGACAATATTGGGTATTTTGGTCAAATGCAGGGTTGTGTCACGCCATGACAGCAGTCTAACTTGGTCCCTACAATCGCAAGACCATGTCTGAATGTTAAAAAAGGCGATAAGTAAGGCCCAAGTTAGCCCTAGTCTAAAGCCCACACTGGAGTAGACTCTGTATGCTGGGCCGTACGCAAGTTCCCTCAGAAGGTTGGTAATTTGAAGGGAAAAAAATACAAGTTGGCGTATCTAAATTCCAACACGAAATTACACGAAAAATAGACGTCTGAAAATGGGGGATTAATTTTCTATCGCTTTAAACTTAGGCTACTGTTAGAGGGTGAGTGTGCTTCTAAAGCGTGAATAAACTACAAATATCGTCAGACCTCCTAAAGCTACGCGCTCATATTTCTGCGCACTCGCCTTTAGGTTATATTTTGCAAGGCGTGCATCCTAAAAAATGACATACTTTCGCTGGGATCGTATCCTTTGATGCACGAACTTTAACCAGCAGCCGAAAAAATGTGGAATTTGAAGGCTTTACTGGGAATTCAGGCAAAAAATGAAAAGCATCGGCATTTTACAGCTAAATATGACCGAAAGGTGACCTTCTTTGGTCTCCCAATATCCTCAGTATTATAGTTAATATGTCATAGATAAAACTTACGGTGCAACTAAAAAGAGACATTTCTTATATTATTTTGGATTTTTTGGGTCATAAAGTTTAAAATCCGACATCTTAAAAACTGTCTCTGTTGATTGGGATGATCAGAATAAAAATATCATTGGGATCTACATTTAATAGGTAAATATGTATAAAATCTATTTATGGAGTGTCATGGCCTAGCGGTTAAGAGCACCGGACTCATATTCTGGTGTTTCAGAGGCAACAGTGACATGGGTTCGAGCCCGCCGGCCGACACTTGCGCCCTTAAGCAAGGCGTTTTACCATTATTGCTTCGTCCTTCGGATGGGACGTAAAGCCATAGGTCCCGTGTGCTGTGCAATGCACATAAAAGAACCCAGTAACACTTGTCGCTAAGAGAAGGGGTTCGCCCCGGTGTCCTGGCAGTGGCTGCAGCACCTTGTAAACCCTTAAAAGGTGCTACATAATGGGTCTCATATTTCTCATGTACTTCATTCATCTAATAATAGACATAACTTCAAGTGCCTTGAGTACCTATACTCCATTGCGATAATGCCTGAATAGGTTTCTGCAACGTAACCATACAGATGTAAACATGTAAATATAGGCCTTTGTATAACCTCCAAAATGGGATATTAAAAATAATCTTGAAATTACGAAAAGTGAATTGGCATTGAAAAACGAAAGGAAAAAGATAGAAAATGTTTGAAAAGCTCAAGAAATATATTTTAGGCAGGATTAGGCAGGATTCTTTTCTACAACGCCAAAACTGCACGCTTTAGAATTCCCTGCTTGCTGCCACAAATGAAGAGATTTTTTTTTGTTAATCGGAACCGTGGATGATCGTAAGCCACAGGGTTGGCTGATTTGAATCACGTTGATTTAAATCACTGATTTAAATCGCGATTTAAATCAAATTATTTTTTAAATAAAAATCACTGATTTAAATCACTTTTTTGTAAAAATCTTATTTTTGGCAAAATCAATTGATTGAGGGTCATTTTAATCATTTAAATCAACTGATTCCACTTAATTACAAAGTGTAAGATGTTGTTAACACATTCAAACACCCCTACTTCATCACCATCGACTCAATTTAGGTTTTGCATAATTACACAAAAATCGTTGTTTTGATTAAGTCAAGATCTGAGTTTAAAAGTTTTTCTTCAAAGTTTTTAATTTTAAAGAGAGCACACTCACGTTTGCTTTAATCATTTCTTGATCTGTTTACAGTAATATTGTGAATCAACTGTACTGTTGAAGGCTTACATGAACCATCAAAAGGTGTATTAAAAGTCCCCGGTGAGTCTTTTTCCTAACGTTAATTTCTCCCTACAAATTTAGATTGAGATTTACATAAAACCTTTTAAAGGTGTAAGGCCTGATTTCTGTTCTCCACCTTGGACCATCGATCAAACACTAAGTTACACAATCAGTGCCGCCAGTTTTGAAATTAGAAGCATTTTTATGAAATCAACATGCCCATGGAGAACTGTCGTATTTTTTTTGTATGCCATGTACACGTACCATAAATCAAGTTTTCATTCGTATCCACACATAACGTATCTCAGCTGTATCAATCAAGCAATGCTCCTTAAAAAAAAACCCTATTTGTTGGGTAGGTAGTGTGCTATTCATACTCTTGGAGGATGACTGCATTAAGGGTATTACTGTACCATTGAACCAATGATGTAGACTACATGTAGAAGAAATCAAGTGATTTTTTAAATCACTGATTCAATACAATTTTTTTCAAAAGCTTTTATCAATTTATTGAGTTTTGTGGATGAAGGGTATTATAGGACCCTGTAAACTCCTTTGTGATGGGTATGAGGGTGCATGAGGAGATTTAGACACATATTTAGACATATCAATATTTTGAAAGTCAAAAAAATCAAAAGTCTGAAATCAAAAAAAATCTGATTTAAATCAAATAAATCGGATATTTTTGATTTAAAAAAAAAAAAAAAAAAAAATCGCCAACCCTGGTAAGCCAACAATATAAGTTTCGTTGAGAAAAAGAGTGGTTGCTTTGCTATATTTAAGCTACTTGGTTGCAAAGCCTTATCTGCGCAGAAGTAGGAGGATCAAGGATACAAAGTCTTTAGTCTAAATGTGAAAAAAAATTGACTAAGTTCTACATGTTCGGGTACATGGTGATGGTCCAAGCTAGTAGAGTTACTCAAGCTAGTACGGACCTAGCTTGAGTAACTCCAGCTGACATGCTCATATTCATTCACATGTGAATGAATATAAGCATGTCACCTGGAGTTACTCAAGCTAGTACAGACCCTACTGACTGCACGATTACCGAAGTACCCACTCCAGCTAAGTAACCCTGGTAACGTCGACGTTAGTCGTTAGACTTCATCTGCTTCATCTGCATTTCTTCGATCGAATTAAACAAATAGAAAACCTCTAATATTTCAATGAGCCCTACCTCTGTTTTCGGTGCTTCTCAACGAAGTCGGAGTTGTGTTCTGAATTCCTGTCACAGCGAACATTTAGAAATATACAGGCTGAATTGTGCAATTGAGCTGAACGGACGTTGCACTTTGGCCCGAACTCTCCGTGGGTGTGATGATGCAACCCGGTACCAGCTTTGCACGGGATGTACGCGTTCTGGCGCGCCTTGTGGATGTCGAGCGCAATTTGAGTCCCCCGCGCAAGTTTAAACTTGCGCACGCGAGGGACTCCCGAAGCACGCAAATTTACACCGCGCCATTTTAATTTGCGTGCGCACGTTACAACTTGCGCAAAGGCGATCGCAATTTGAGAACCTTGCGGGCGGGATTTTCATTGATGAAGAAAAATAAATGTTCGAAACACAAGTACATGGAGAAATAAATTAATAAATAATGGAATAAATTAATGAACAAAGAAATAAATAAAAAGTGGAATTAAATTAGCGTCAATGAAAAGAAACATTGAGATTTAGCAGTGCATATCAGAGAAGTTTTTTAGGGGGCGGGGCGGGAAGGGGACCAGGCAAGCAATAAGCACGGTGATTGCTTGGAGAGAGTACTGAAGTTGTTCGAAAATGGAGACAACTTGCTTCAAGGTTTTTTACCTTGCATATGTAAAACTAATTAGCATTTTATTTATATTCTTGAATGTAAATAAATCATAATTTCCTAGGGGTAACCCGTTGTTAACGTAAAAGAATGATTATCATTCCTTCAATTGTTCAAGATTTTTGACGTTATAGTAATCATTTACATTATTTTTTAAATGCTTTAAATTATATTACATGTACTGTACAACTAAAAAAGTACTTATTCTTAAAAAAATACTAATTTTATTAAAATAGCAATTAATTAATTGGACGGTACAATACTTCATTTTGTTTTAAAAAATACTTTGCATAACATTTCGAGCGCTGTGTACACTTCAAAAATGCATAATTTGAAGAAAAAAAAATTAATGAACTCATTACTAATTTAATTAATTAATTAAATGTATTACTTTAAACAATTATTTTACGTGCAGGTTCAATAATTCATATTAATGTTTACGTGCTTTAACTTAAAAACGCTATGCATATAAAATGGTAATATTTTAAAAAGTAAATAAATTTATGAATGATTTAATTAATTAATTCGAATTAATGAATAAATATGCTGTTTATTTAACAAAAATCCTAATGAGCCATAATCAATAATACACATCATGAAAGTGCATAAATTGTTCGCATTACCACCCCTTAGTTATCTCTGACCCCACACAGTCAACCTCATTAGCATAATACTATTATACTGTAAATGAAATGTTTCAAAAAAGGCATTAAGGCATTGTCTCAAAGCACAGTGGTGCTATTAATTGGAGAAAAATCTTCTTTTGAAAATAATGTTACATATCTGCATGAGTTTACAAGCAAAAAATTAGTTTGGCGGCTTTGCATGCATGGGAAAAATCTATGTAGCGCGCAAGTTTAAACTTGCGTGCGCAATTTGTAGCAAGGAAATTAATCAGGTTTAAACTTGCGCGCGCAAGTTTAAACTTGCGCGGAGGACTCAAATTTCGCTCGACAGGGACGTGTTCGTGCACATGTACACGTACTTGGAAGCACTATGCATGTATGGTCTTTTATTGTGTGTCACCCCCGGCCCAATGATCGAGAATATTCCCTATGGAACGCCAAAGAGGCATTTAATGTGATCATCGAATCGGTGATGGACTTTTGCAATCGGTGATGCATATTCACGATCGGTGATGGACTTTCGCGATCGGTGATGGACTTTTACTGGTGATGCATATTCACGATCGGTGATGGACTTTCGCGATCGGTGATGGACTTTTACTGGTGATGCATATTCACGATCGGTGATGGACTTTCGCAATCGGTGATGGACTTTCACTGGTGATGCATATTCACGATCGGTGATGGACTTTCGCGATCGGTGATGGATTTTTACTGGTGATGCATATTCACGATCGGTGATGGACTTTCGCGATCGGTGATGGACTTTTACTGGTGATGCATTTTCACGATCGGTGATGGACTTTCGCAATCGGTGATGGACTTTTACTGGTGATGCATATTCACGATCGGTGATGGACTTTCGCGACCGGTGATCAACTTTGCAATCGGTGATGGACTTTTGCAATCGGTGATGGACTTTTGCGACCGATGATCAACGGCCCATCACCGATTGCAAAAGTCCATCACCGATCGCGAAAGTCCATCACCGATCGTGAATATGCATCACCAGTAAAAGTCCATCACCGATCGCGAAAGTCCATCACCGATCGTGAATATGCATCACCGATTGCAAAAGTCCATCACCGATTCGATGATCACATTAAATGCCTCTTTGGCGTTCCATAGACATCCCCCGCATGGATGGTGCACGCATACTGGTCGTGATGATAATAGCGCCGCGATCACACAAAGGGGATCATGTGATTGATCTGAAGAAACCTACAGTCATCATGGGCGTCGGACCGGGGGGGGGGGTATCCCCGCCGTCTTAAAGGGAATATACATCATTTGCTTTTGCTGTAATTTTCAGAAATGGATGGATTTGGGGGGTTGCTTGTACATAGTAAATATTGCTACACCGACTTTTTTGACGTTTTGGGTTCGTAGATGCTATAAAAACGAAGAAAAACAGTAATTTTCCTGTTGTCTGGTTCCCTGACTCCATTTAAAATGAAACGGAGCAATTTATAGACGTTGGGGAATTGTAAGGTCAGGGAACCAGTCGAGCTTGCTTGTACCCGTTCATAGGTGTGTAATCGATTGCAAACAAAACCGGACTAACTAAATATGGTCAATTGGTGCCAGTATTAAAAAAAGCCAGTTTTTTCCAACACTGGTCGGCCGACCAGCGTACGTTGGAAATTGATACGAAAATACCACTTTTCTTGAAAATGACAGTATACCAGGTGCCATGCTTTTACAGGATGATTTAGACGATCATTCACTAACAGTTTAGCAAGGTATTTCAAAATAATTTAGTAACCTTATTTTTTTATGTTTGCAAATGTTGTATTTTCCCTTTAAGAGCCGGGGTATCGTTTGGTCCCCCCCCCCCCCGCGCTTTCGTCGTGCCCGAATAAAAATTGTAGCGTACTATAATGATTCTATAGCTCAGAATAGCCGATTCAGTGACTCCAAACTCGAAACTAATTTTTAAAAGATGATATTTTGCTCAAATTGGTTTTAGTGATCAGAAATTGCCTTAGATCGCGCGCACCATACCAGTTCGAGTAAAACAGCAGGCCTCGACGTTCACAGTACGGGCAGGGTGACCGAGGCGGTTCATGGCCAAATTCTGCTCAATGCACTACAAAATCTGTCAGATTCCCCAGAATTACTCTCGAATTACTCGAAATGCAATATAAAACATGCAGTTTATAGTCACGTAATAAAGATGTTATGAAATTGCGTAAATTTAGGCAAAACACAGCCCAGTGAACTCGCACCAAGATCGTACCAGCCAACCTGTGCATTATTCAGGGGTTTGTTTGAAGAGATTGAAGCTTTTATGAACCATTTTTTTGCTGTTTTTCTGTCAAACAACCATTTTTGCAGAATTCTGCCAGAAATCTGCCCCCCAAAAAAATCAATTCAGTCAAATGTCAAACTCGTTTTTTTAACAAAAATCTGTCATAGGCTAAAATGGTCACCATGCTAAAAAAAAAACCCGCTGGACCATTTTGAAGGGGGGGGGGGTAATTAATTGCCATTAGGAAATTTGCCGACAGACCGTCACGCGCAATGAGTGAAGTTGATAAGTTCCGTCCAAAATGACCCCTTTAACTCCATTTATAATTTCCCTCTCAAATGTTATGAATGGTTAACTAAGTTGATTACTTTGAATGGATTTATGGAATAAGTTAACTTCAACAGTTATTATCGTATTGAACAGTTATCATATCGTATTGAACTTATTATCATATTGAACAGTTTTCAATATTGAACAGTTTTCAACATTTCCCTCGTAAAACTGCGTGCACACGCTCAGTGCGTGGGATGGTGGGAAATACCTTGTTCAGGTCCGTCCCCTGATCCCAAACTGGGGGGGGGGGGGGGGGGTCTTTAAATCCTAAAATTGAACTTTTATGTAGGAGGCTAGGAGCGCTGAGTGCAAAGTCCTGAAGGCGTGGGTTCCGGGGCCCTAAGGGCCGTGGGACATTTTTGGATTAAATGCTCTGTGGCGCAATCTGAGGCATTTCTTGGCCACTTTCCCCTAACTCTTTGAATGAAATGTACGCGTGTTTAGGGAGATGGGGTGGCGTCTTCCCTATAACGTTGACCCATAATTTAAGACTAGGTTAGCAAGGGGCCCCGAACCCCACGCTGTTAATTTTTGGATCCACTCTTCGGAGACCAAATGTTTTTGTCCCCCCCCCCAAAAAAAAGAAATTGTGTTCTTGATCCGCCCTTGGTTATCGACTCATGTACGTTTTTTAAATTGTAAAGTTATTGTTGATCAATATTTTCGGTTCAGTATTTTCAAGCTCTGGCAGGAGCTTCTACGAGTCACTTGGGTGTCGGTCGGTCCCCGAAAATTGACCAAAAATGTTTTACTTAAATTGAGCAAATGCCATGCCGTCGTCAGTAAATACACTCTAAAAATTATGAGTGCTATTTTTACGAATTTGTCAAAATGACACTTTTCCGGGTCAAAATTGAAATTGGTCTCGATAGTTTTGACCCAGTAAAGTGTCATTTTTTATTCGGCAAAAGACTGTGCATATATAGACTCAGATCGGGGTCAATCCGACCAAGGAGTTTTTAGAGTGCACATCCTCTTGTGATTGCGAGAAACTTCTTTCTCCCACCCATGCATGGAATAATGGCGTTGGTTATATTCAAGTATCATTCTATGAGTGGGGCAGATAGGGGAAAAATTTAGGGGGATTGTGCCTTTGATGATACAAGCATGTAATTTGGCACACGGTCAGAGAAATGTCTTAAGATAGATATTTGGTTATGGGCCATCGCAGATTTGTCCTTTGAAAAAAAAATATATGTGTATTTAATAAGAGGCAATTTTCAAAATGTTCTAAATGGCCGCCATTTGCTTGTTATTCTACCTCTATTTTTTTCAAGGGACAAATCTGCGATGGCCCTATAACTAAGTATCTTTCTCGTGCCATACTCTGACTGTGTGCCAAATCCCATGCTTGTATCATTAAAGGCACAATCCCATCACCTATATCTGCCAACAGTTAGGCCTATGCCTTTTTTCTTTTTTCTTTACCACTGAGCCTGACTGAGGGTGTACATTGCCATTGGTTTCGTTCCATCTTTTAATGAGATATATTTGCAACTTTCCAGTCATTCAAAGTCGCACACTGGATTTATTAGTTAGATCAAAGAGAAAGGAAAGCATACCCGTATATACGCGTGTCAGCGCCTTTCTTTGTTTACTTGCTTCCGAACAAATAGACAACGCCCAAGTTCTTCCAAGAACAAACACGAAGTCTTCTGAATGAGGACACTCTTCGAACGCATGCACCATTCATACGTGTGAAGGATAAGGCTTGGTTGTCCGGGCTGTTAGCGGTCAGCCATTACATAATATGATGATCTGAGAAACGAACGGAATTCTTGATACCTTTGTGATTTAAATTCACTTTGTGATGTTAAGTTGGGAAACCCGATCTAATAATAGAACGTATAAAAGAAGACGGAACGGCTGTTTAAGTCACTAGCGTGGGCCGGCTGCCTGCTTGTCACTAGAGAGGAAGACTGTGGTACTGTCACTCGATGAATCTTCTCATCAGGAGAGGTATTTCCCAGGGAGTTCGGCGACAGTTATACATGTACATGTAGGGCCTACATGCATGGAAGATCCTGAAGTAGACAATTTTCGCTTCTGATCCGAGTCTTCGTTAAGGTCCTGTCTCCATATACGCCATGGCGTTTAACGACGTCAGTGCGATGACGGCCAAGATAACAGCAGCCATGGTTCTGTTCTTCCTTGTGTTTCTGTGTAGCTGGCTCCCCGGAAGAATGATCACTTTCCTCCACCGTGGACTGGATAACTCTCTGGACCAGCAGCGCCTTCAGCAAGTCCTGACGGGCATGAACTGTTTCGCCGGCGGCGTGTTTCTAGCTACCTGCCTTCTGGATCTCCTGCCAGAGTTTCGTGCATTAATTACCGGCGCCAAGGGACGGACAGGCAGTACGGATGGTGTGGATTTCTCGGTGTCAGACACTCGTACGTTTGCATACCGCCAAAGGCGACTGATGATTCCCAAACTGTCACCATCGAAAGACCATGAAATAATCAACACGTGTGAAGAACGGCAGTTCCTATACGACACACCGTTGAATCGTCTCAGGCGTCATTCATCTCTTAAATCAAACAGTGTCATCGATAATAATAACAATTGTATCTTGACCAACAGTGGAAACCTCGTGAAGATTCGGAAGCGAAGATCTCTCGATCTGAGTGTCATTATTTTACTCCTTGTCTTATCAGCCCACTGTATCTTCGACGGTCTCACTGTTGGTTTCCATCCTCGGCCTCCTACACCACAAGCGCTAGAAGTTACAATTGCGGTTGCCATCCACAAATGCGTCTTCGCTTTTAGTCTTGGTGTACAGTACGCACAGAGTAGTCAAATGTCAACGGGACTCAACCGCAGCATTCTCTGTTACTCAGCCGCATCACCCATTGGAATCTTCACTGCCTTTGTGTTTGACAACTTGTCAAACTTGCCGGCGATGTTGGGCAGCGTGGTACCGGCCATTGCAACGGGGACTCTTGCATTCAAAATCTTCTTGGACATTTCGCCTGCAACTTGCCAGACATAACACACTTACTCTTTTACTCGAGATTGAGGAACATGTTGGAGGCCATACACTCAGTTGACTGTAATAATTTCACCAGATTACCAGTAATATTACTTTAAAGGGCCCGTGACATGGAATTTTTCTTGGGAACGTATTTAATGCAACTTTCTACGTAAATGTATGAAAACTATTTGGCATCTATTTTTGGTTATTTTAATTGAAATGTGTACTTTTTTAAACATTTATTATTGTTCATGCTTTTCCTGACAAATGAGGGAACTGTTGCCGTGATGTCATTTCAGGAAGACACAGTTCAGTCTAGGGGTTTTCTTTTCAAATTGTGAATCCAAAATTTGCTCACTGAAAACATGTGAGAATGCTCACGGGCTTGCTGTCATCTACTGGAACATCAACGAATCACCAAAAACAAATTACCACTTCAAAACATCCAAGATTAGTTTTGGTGCTGAGATAGCTGTATTAAAGACTGAGGTTTCTGCCTGGAATGATATCACACTTGTGCTTATGAATATGGAAATTTACTAAGCATAATAACCTAAGAAGCACCAAAATGCTCTTAGAATGGCAAATGAAAATTGACAATGAAGTTTAATGATACACAAATGCATTTTCAAAGATTGCTTCAAAACAATTCATTACATGAACCCTACCCAACTGAGGCGTTACTGCCTCGGTGGAATGGTCCTTTCGGGACCAGGAGCTTATTTTGTTTTGTGACAACTTGTAAAATTCGAGCACATGGGCCTATTTCAAAACGTCATTTATGCTTTAAATTATGCACTTTGGAATTCGTACATTTCATGATATTAGCTTTCGAAGGAAATTCGACCAGAGGCAACAGATGGGAGTCCCCGTATATTTTCAGAGCTTACCTTGCACACGGATAAGAATACTGCATTTTTAATGGTATTACATTAATAAGAACCATTTAAAGAGAATTGACATTGTTATTAAGAACAAATCGAATATTCCCTGAAGTTTTTAACGATATTTAACAGTAAAACCGAGAACACAATTCGTAAATAATGGTGTAATTCAGTGATTTATTTATAAGGACGTTAGCATGTTTTCAATAGCTTACTAATGTATAATCGGCGCGTTACATGTACATGTGCGTCCCTAACACTGCAGACACATTTAAGGCAAGATGAGCGCCCTACAAAAGCTTGTCGGCATGAAAATTGGTGTTGAAACCCTGCAGTGACTCGCAAACAGTGTTTATCGGATTACCATTACGAACGCCTAAGTAATTAGTGCGTGTGGAGATATGGGCGAATATTAAAATGGCAGGCAAAACGCCGAATAATTAGAAGGGAAATACATGTACATTGTGTAATCATTTTGCGAAAATATAAAGGGTTTCGATCCAACTCGGACCCAAACCAAGTCGGACCCAAGCCAACTCGGACCCATGCCAACTCGGACCCACTACCAACTCGGACCCACGCCAACTCGGACCCACTACCAACTCGGATCCACAACCAACTCGGACCCACTACCAACTCGGACCCATGCATGACCAACTCGGACCCATCGTTTACAATCATTTGACAGCGTTTTCAATCATTCGACAATTTCATAAAGTTTGTCCACTTATCATCTGTTAATACAGTTATGCTGTTAAGTATAAATTTTCATTGTAGTTGTCAGGTAAAATATCTGTATTGCAGCAGTTTGTCGTCGTAAAGCGCATTGAAATGCTATTTTGAAATGCGCTTTTAAAGTGTCATTAATTATTTATTTTTATTATTTGTTTCCATTGAAACATATTGCGCTTTAACCAAAAGTAATTAAAATTAAAGTTTAACCAATTATTCATTTTCATATTTTACATCGTTCACGCCATCTTGCTCAATTTAACATTTCATTTTTAATTCAAACCACATAAATTCAAAACAGATCTTCATAGAAAAATAAAATTGGAAAGTATGACATTGAAACATAAACACTTTCAAACATGACATTATTAATTCAATAAATATAAGTAAACATTTTAAGTCATTAAATAAAATAAATAAGGTATAAAAACGAAGTCTATTCTAATCTCTTCATGTACATGTATTAAAAAAAAAAAATAACCACATAAACACCATTGCATACACTGCAAGAAAAACGAAGGTTCCATATTGAACAAAAAAGGTTAATCAAAAAAGTGTAAAAAGTTACACAGATTCGTAAAAAAACCACAAAATTCAAAGCCAGCATGTGAACTAAAAAAAGATTAACTTATTAAAAACCCTACAATTATGAAATGTCAATCATCAAAAAGGAGTATTGGAGCTCTGGGAAGATTATCCTTCAATTAAGGCCTTACGGGTAGCTGCCTGTATGTTCGACTATGATGTTCCATTGGGGAAAAAAAGTTAATCAAAAAAGTATAAAAAGTTAAACAGATTCGTAAAAAAAAACAATTAAAAAAACTAACAATTACATGAAATGAAAGGCCTATTTCAAATTAATAACTTCCTCACTGAACAAAATTTTTGTGACATATTGAAATCCTTCATTGAGTGTGATTTAATTTGGTTTATTATTTGGCACACACACAAAAAGCAGATGAAAAAGGAAAACATTGCACATAGATATCCATTTCTTCACGTGAATGAGTAATAAGAGAGCAAAATCAATGTAGTATAATCAAACAACAAAACTAAAAGCCCCATTCTGACCAATATAATTACAAAATATCTTCACTATATAAGCACTGTAACATTAAGATGACCTATAAATATAATCTCTGAAACAAATGATTAAGTCATTGTTGGGTCCGAGTTGGTCGTGCTTGGGTCCGAGTTGGTAGTGGGTCCGAGTTGGTCTTGGGTCCGAGTTGGTAGTGGGTCCGAGTTGGCGTGGGTCCGAGTTGGCGTGGGTCCGAGTTGGCGTGGGTCCGACGGCATGGGTCCGACTTGGTTTGGGTCCGAGTTGACCTGATGCCATATAAAGTACATGTGGGCCTACATCTTCCAACGTCATTAGCGGACATAAGACGATGACCCCGCCCACAGACTGCAGTAATCACCTCAGGATATTCAAGGAAAACTTTTAGGAAATGGGAGGGGGTTTGCCAAATGCGTATAGCAAAGGGGCGTGGGGCAGCAGCGTAGCCAGGGTTCTCATGGGGGGGGGGGTGGGGGGCTGGGGGCAACCGACATCATGGTCAATGTCACACCATAGTTGGCGCTATTCAACGGGACGTTAAAATCCACTCGCGAAAATCTGGGCTTTCGTGAAAAATAAATAGAAAACGTGAAAAAGGTACTTGTTGGCGAGTTGTACCAAACCCGCTGATTAAGGTAACTTATACAACTGTGCTTTTCTCCGGTTGCCAACTTTCCGGGGGGGGGGGGGGAGAGAGCCAACGGAAGCCGTAGACTCCCAAAAAACGAACCCAATTTTATTTTGTGAATGACGTCGCAAAAAAGGGAGCCACTGCGTACACCACCATCTTTTCCATACAAAAAGGTTAAAATGGTCAGAAACTGCCTCAGATAGCACCTCAAAGCATAGAGCAAGGAATGCTCAGAGCATCTACAATCCAAAAACATTTTGGGCACTTAAGCTGGGCCTCGAACACCACGCGTAAATAATGTTGGACCCTTTTGGGGAGGCCAACAATTGTTTTTTTTCCGCCTCCCCCAAAATTTGTGTTTTCGATCCGCCCTTGGGGCGACGATTTATTTTTTTTATGGGGGACGTGCGCCTCCCCCCGCCCCCGCCCCCAGCTATGCACGCACCCCCCGTAAAAACAAAATCGTCGGCCTCATCATGATCACTGGCTGGAAAGTTGTTAGTCCTATAAGTGACCATAAGTACCGAAGGCACCCTCTGCTGGTAGCAGAGGGTGCCTGCGATGCTTTCTCTCCTGCATTGTAAGGCAATTCGAGTACAAATTAGAAACAATAGCATAATTCCATTTAATATTTTTTAGCCCCATTTAACTCGTCAGCGGCGCGGCCTGAGCATGAACAGGGGTTTTGCAGTGAACATGCAGTGAATTGCCCAAAACTTACTGTCCCGAGACGTTTTTCACATACCATTTTCAAAACAATGGAACTCAGCAATCCATGAATTGAGGAATGCATCCAAGATATCAATGGAAAGCTTACTACCCATAGTTCACGATAAAACCATAACAATGGTCATTAAGTTCATAGTTTGTTCGTATTATCCCTTTGTTGTTTTTCGGATTACCTTTTTGTCTTGGGGGCGTGCGACGCCCTGTATATAGGGCCCGACACAATTGAGGTTTTTGGCCAGCAGCGGCAGAAAGCTTGAAAGAGAGAAAGAGGGGATCAGAACTTTACACCCCCCCCCCATCCTCCCGAAATAAAATTAAAAAAAACCGGAAAATTTCCAAACAACCCTCGAAGCGGTCGCGTCGACTCATTGATGTACAACAATAGCGCCCTCTATGCTGCCGTGAGTGAAAATCCAATATGGCGCTGTCCATGGCCATGTATAGTACTCAGCACTCGTAATACATCGCGATACAGATAATATTTGAAAACGTACCGATAGTTAATTTGAAGATCCGTAGATGCTGTTATGTAAACGAAGCAATCATGAATGCACCTTTATTGAGAACATTGATTTTGCGATTGGCGAAAATAAGCAGTAGACCTAACGTTAGAATCCGACCGACTTCCTCGGCATGTTCGGCCATGTCGGCGGCATGTCCAACATGTGTGACATATTATAAGAATCCACAACAAGCACGTTCAAGTTGCTTATACCTTACTTCTCAGACAAGTGGTACCAGCATTACCAGCCACTCATTCTTTTCCAAAAAGGTAAAATTGTAATGACCAAAGTACTAGTGCTGTCCATTTACAAATAATTTGGTAGGCTGATTCGATTACGCAAACTGCCTTGCTCTATAATGATTTGACGAAAAGACTGTTGCATCCTGACTCCACTTTTTTTCATCATGGGCCTACATGTATATCATTTTCATGAAAGTCACTGGAACAGACAAATCTCCATGGAGATGAATTATTCCGCAATTAATTGTTTTATACTGTAATTGTAGTCCAAGTAGGCCTAACTAGGACTCTACGAATTGCCTTTTTTAACATTTGGACATGGTCCTAGTTACTCGGACTACAATTACAGTACTAATTGAGTTACTAATAAATTGTTTTGACCATTTTCACTCGTACACCCAATCAAAATCTTCAGATTTCACCCCCAAAACAGTCTTCAAACTGTCTTATGCGCCCCTGTAGGCTTCAGTGGGAATTGGAAATACAAATGGTGGTGCCCACTGGTGGTTATGTTTACATACCTTTGGGAAGAAAAGAGAAAATTCACCTTCAATTCGGGAAACATCCTTGTCACAAACGCCTTGTTTGAGGCTGCCACTTTGAATTCAGGAAAAGTAGACTTGTGCATGGCTCTGGCTAGACTGTTTCCTGGCAAGCATCAGACAGAGAGACCAATCACAGGGCACTTTGATTGGTCACCTGGATTGGTGACCAATCGAAGTGCCCTGTGATTGGTCAGGTGATTGGCACTCCACTCAGTTGAGCTAGTGTATGGGCATATTTTTTTTATAGTTTGAATATTCGGACCGGTAAAAAGCTCGAAATATTTAGTTGATGACCGAATATTTAAATATTCGGGACAGCCCTAGACCCAAAAACTTTTTCAGGTTAGATTTGACTCGGCTGACAGTATTTATATACTCATAGGCCCGCATGGGTCCCTACCAGTACTGGAGCCTCTGTATCCTAGACCTTTTTACAGCCATCTTTGGAAAAATGGCTGGAAAAAAACGCCATCTCAGGTTGTGAAATATTACATGTATATGAAGTGTCTTGTATTTTTAATTCTGGAAAAAATATTTCCATATTAAGACCTTGGACATCATGATCAAGACCAAGACAGACTCATTAAAAGTTTGAGACAAGTGAAGACAGATCACAATTGGATGATGAGACAGGTCCCAAAATAGAGACTGGTCACTTATGTCTTGAGACACCTGTGAACAATTTGAAGATATTTTGCCTATAAGGGAAAATTTGCATTTTTTTTGTCTTTAAGTTATAGACGATATATAAAGGACACACACTTACAAGGTGCATGTACATGTACCTACACAGGAAAATAAAGTTGGGCGTTCCAAGATAACTAGTTTCTGTGAAATTTCATGAGAAAAGGTTGAGACAAAACATTATTAAAATTTAAACAAGACATCTGGAACACCCAGTTGTATAAACCAATGATCTTTGCCTTTGAGAAAGATCCTGCTAGGGTCAAAATATCAGGCCTTGTATCTTTCATTTCTGTGTATATCGATATGGTAGATGACTTACCGGTACTTAACTTTTTGTTTGCTCATAATATTTATAGAAAAGACCGCACTGCTTTGAGATAGGATCTGTAGGTCTTCACAGCAAAAACCTCCTTGGGCCAGAGTGTTGCCGCCATTTCACAAACACCGTAAATGGGTAAGATTGTGCTGCATGTACTATATATTGTTGTAAATGTACCTTGCATGTCCTCTAGCAGTGTTCTAGTTGAGTATTTTTATCGGAATACAAAGTACTGTCGAGTATGAAGCTATCAAGTAACACATGCATCTGAGCTCCTACAGGTACCCTGGTACTTCGAGTACAAGTTTTGTGAAACCAAGTATGAATACTTGGACCTCCGAGTATGTCAGTATATGAATAATTGATTTTCCCCCGAGTCCTTATATAATTGAGTACGTGTCATTATGACAAACCACTATCACCCACTAACAGCTAGAAACAACATCTTGGGATTTTTGTAAAATCTCCCCCCCCCCAAAAAAAGGGGGAAACTACAATGTAGTGTGCATGTGCTACTGCTGCAGGCCATTACGGTCCATTTTCAGTTGCCCACTTATTACTACATACCACAAAGAAGCTGCCATGAATTTGCAAGCAAGTTTTGCTTCATCTTGTATGCTACCGGATGAAATTTAAGAGCTTGTTTCGGAGTAAATATAAAAGGTTTAGAATGCGTGCTATATCTATTAGGCAAAATAGGTGTGCATGCCACACCCGCTACAAACTGCCCAAGTTGATGTTGCTAGTGGTTTGTGAGTGATAATGGTTCATTGTGATAATGCCCTCTCACGGTGGCGGGTTAGGGTTATCGTGAATCCAATATACACAACAATGTCTTGGAACAAGTCTAGGACTTACTGTGGTTGCCTTGACTTTGAATGTTGAAACAGGTCGCTAGACTCCTTGACCTTTGAGACCATGGTGGAGGACATGTTGGAGAGTCTGTTGGACTTCTTTGAGCAGCTTGGAGATGAAGAGAATGTGCACACTGACTTTGATGTCACATATTCGGTATCATATTTTAATTAATTTTAATTTTTAATTTGAACTTATTTTCAGCAGTTTTCATATGCTTAAATGTTTTTTAATTGTTTGAATTCAATTTTTGAATTATTGTATGTACATATCAAGAGGGTTCTGCTTTATGTTAAAAATGATCACTGTGTTCTTTATGGCTTGGTATGTTTTAAGCATGGACAAATGATGGAGCTATAAACACATCTCCATGGTTTAAGTGATAATACAATTATTTTATTCTGATGATGCAGTCGGGTGTTTTGACCGTGCACTTTGGGCCTAACCACGGCACCTATGTCATCAACAAGCAGACACCCAACAAGCAAATATGGCTGTCCTCTCCAACAAGGTTTGTTTCTTATTTCTCATCACTGAGTGTACATGCATATATCCTGCAATGTAGCAAAAAACTAATTGTCGGGCTGAACAGCCTCAGAACTTAAAAGCAGGATAGGTTTGATCATGCTGATTTAAGTAAACAATGAAAGAGCAGTCATCTGCATTGCATATTTTACTTCCTTTATACACATTTTCAACATAAATCTCTATTTTCCTTCAAAATGGACATCGCCGTTTGAATTTGTTTTTCAGAATTAAGTAATAACTTGTCAAATGATTTTGATGTGTCATTTTTTTGTAAAATGAAAGTATTTTTCAGTAAATTGTTGGTATGTCTTTTTGCAGTGGTCCCAAGAGGTATGACTTGATGGGCAATGACTGGGTGTACTCCCATGATGGTGTGCCAATGCTCCGCCTACTATCTGAAGAAATCTCCACAATACTTGGTAAAAGCGTCAACTTATACAAAGTGATCAAGCTGAAAGAGACGTGACACGGCCTTTTATTGTAATTTATTAAATAACATTTGGAGGAATGTATACACAACATTCTTACATGTATATGTGATTTGTTTTTAATACCATATTTCAAGTTGTTCAAAT
Source organism: Patiria miniata (assembly GCF_015706575.1). Lineage (NCBI taxonomy): Eukaryota > Metazoa > Echinodermata > Asteroidea > Valvatida > Asterinidae > Patiria > Patiria miniata. The sequence continues at coordinate 12,110,213 of NW_024037048.1, read as the reverse complement.
ACAGTCCATTTCTGTTACAATATGTAGGTATACAGCCATGAATTTAGGAAAAAAACCAAGGAAATTCCAAACCACACAAGACTTTGTACAGTGTTTTTCAGTTTGTAGCGACATTCATGAGAAGTAAAAAAAACGAGGAAATCAGCAGGTCTGAGGAAAAGTTGCATGCCTGTGTATGAGATATGAGTTGTGAACCCGGACTTTTCTAGTTTACCCAACACTCATGATCCCTTGTTATATTGTAGTCAAGTCAGCGTGGTGGTGAAACTATTATAAGCATGGTAGAAAAGTGTAGCACAAATTGGACTCTGTGAAGGTACAATGTACTGTAGATGGCCCTTGTAGTCTACCGACAACAGACCAATGAGGGACATATACAATACATTGTACACATACGTTTAACCCTAACGTACATGTACCTAAACCCATCAAAATCCACACCCCTGTTTTGGAGGATTTCGGCGGAATCAGGATACCTCTATATTGAAAAAGTTGGGGGATTTTGATGGATTTAGGATTCAGGATACCTCCATATTGAGCAGTTGGGGGACTTAGATGGATTGATGGACTCCCGGCTAACTGTTGGATTCTGATGGACTCACTGGCTACCAACATTTTTGCATGGCATTGGCGGATTCATGGTACTTTTTAGTAAGAATACTTAAGGGGTTAGGGTTAATGTGTGCACGACACAAAAGGGCATATACATGTGGATTATTGTACATTTCAATATTCACAAATCTCAGTCACAAAGTCAGTCATAAATAGTCTACATATCTACTAACATAGTTCCGAGTCCATACATAGGTGTTTCTTCAAAGGCAAAGGGAATATTGATTTTGATTGTAAGGAAGTTTCTTTTTCAAAGGAATGTGAGCATGGTTTCTTTTTGTCTAAACTCAAGTGTTCCAAGCCAGTGTAACAAGTTGTTCATTCAATAAAAGGAAGTAGACTGGAACAATTTTATTTTTAATTGCATGAAATACATTTTATTTTGTTTGACCACCAAATTTAACATACTTGATAACTTCTGTGTAATGTGTGTCCAGCCCCCCCTTAATTGTTATCCTACTACACATAAGCCCAGCATAGTGTGGGCCTTTTAGAACAGCGCAATACCCAGACCGTATCATATGGAATAATATCCAACTGTTGTTGCAATAGATTGACCAATTAGGATCAAGGATTCAAGTTCACTTGAAGATACAGAAAGTGGTATGATTGGCCTCGTCCATCCTCCTTGGCATAAGTCATTGGCCCTTGTGTGATGTCCTTGGAGTGTCTTACTATCTTCTGAATGAGGTAGAAACGTTGACATAGGCACTGGCCATTGTAAGTCACTCTGGCAACAATCAACAATTTGTTGATTGTTGCCAGAGTGACTTACAGTCAATTTCTCTGAGAACGATTTAAAGTCCCTTTTTGAACTACTATGTTACACTACCTTAGCCACTGGACAGAACCTGTCCAATGCAGGTATGGAACGAGTATCGTTCTTGTTGAGTTACTGTATTACATCATCTTAGCCACTGGACAGAATAAGAGACAGCTCTTTTGAGAAATTCTTAGGTTTACATCATCTCTGCCTCCGTCACTAAAATAAATATTGCTTTATAAAAAATATACCCCATCTTGCCCTGGTCAGACTGCCCCAGAATCTTTAAAGACAACAATTTCAGGACAATTTCATGAAAGTCAGTCACCAAACATACTCTCTTATTTCTTTTGGAATGCTGATACAATCTACATTAGCTCACAAACTTCAACCTAAACCTATCAAACTTTTGAAGTGCTTCTAAAGTGAAAAGTAGGAGGGTGCACATCGGCTGCACCCCCCCCCCCTCTGAATCCGCTGCTGATATACAAAAAAACCGTGTCTTTTCAGCTGCAGTGTATTGGATAGTGAAGTACTTTCTGCATCAGAATCATCAGTTAGTGAATGGATTATAGCCATTCTCTCTGGCTATCCTCAGAGTGCAGAACACGTCATCTGGCTCAGGAAACTTGTCCCAGTCCCACCACTCCCAACCTGAAAGAAGACATAAAGTTTGGTCAACTGTGTAGGAATATTGCATAATACATCAAGGTCTGCAATGTCAAACATTTAAAGCTACAGTCCATCATTTGCAGCTTTCCAAAAAGTAAGATAAAATAATTGTTGAAAAGCTTACTCAGTTTAAAGATACATGTAGTAATGGGACTAAACTCCCTGTGAAATGTTTCTTTCTGGCAAGCTGTCTTTTTGAAGAAAACAATGAAAGAAGGCCATTTCCAACGATGCATCTAAAGATTGATCGGCTAGTGAGGAAAGTTGAGAAGATGACGGGGTTGTGCTTGCAGTCGGTGGACTCTGTACCGGGAGCGAGTGAATGGTACCCACTGTGCGCTGAGCTTGCAGGTCATATTACTCCTAGAAGTGGAAGAATGAGACTGCCGGCTGCTCGCACCTATCGCCATCTTCACTCTTTTATCCCAATGGGAATTACATTCTTTAATGCCATTTTAAAGGATGAATTTGCTTTATACATGTATACTTGGTACATTTTTTAAAATTTTAATTTGCCACATGTGAAATGAATTAGATATGCCATTTGTGAGGAATATAAAAAGGGACGATTCATGTCATTGTCAACCAACCTTCACATTTATTGGGTTCCATATTTATAGGTTCCTTCTGCTGTGTGGGGTCTATCTCTCCTTTCATGAATATCACAACACAGTGGAAGTTATCCTCTTCGATGACAGCATTGATAACTGTGTCAAAGGTCACTCTAGTAATGGTCAGCCCTGTTTCTTCAAGGGTCTCACGAACTGCGCATTCCTCCCAAGTCTCTCTGATAAAAGAAACCCAAATAATGCATTTATCAGAACAAACTCATCAGAACTGACAATTCAAGTCCATTGCCAGCTACGCGGATACTGAGTGGGGGTCCCCTTGAGAACAAAGCAACACAAAATGAATGGGAGTTGCTGAAAAAACTTTTAAGTCCAAACCAACTACCCTGTTGCCAGCTACGCGGATACGGAGTGGGAGTGCAGTGGAGCATGACACATAGTACACACATGTAGCGCTGAGAAGGTTTATTGAGGGCAATCAACCGTGATTCAATAGCCGGCTACGAGGTGGATAGATCGAGTGGCGGGGTATTCTGCAATTGTGCCGTAAATGTGATTTTTGAGCAATAAAAAACATTTTGACTCTAGTCTAATTTGATCCAAACAAAACAGGGGCCGGAAAGAATGTTGCAACCTGCTTTTCACGCCACTTTTTTCTTCATATAGCCTATATCATCTCAATGAAGGTCATTCGTTGCAAAAATGATGATAAAACATGAATCTGGGACTCAGAAATATTTCCAATGTTAGGAAATACTTAGCTCCATAGACTTTGTACACAAGCGCGGAAGTGGCGCAGGTTGCAACATTTTTTTCCCCAGGGGCCCTACACTACACGATCGCCAGAAAAGGACCGCGTAGCTTAAGGGAGTCCGAGTAACTTGGACCCAACTTATCGCCTTTTTAACATTCGTACATGGTCTGGCGATAGTAGTATATGCCGAGCAACACAATTCTGTCATTGACCCAGAAACCCAACACTGCCCAACAAAAACATCAGATTTCACCCTCAAAATGGCCTACAAATTACTAGATACGCCACCTGAGGTACAAGTAGACATCAATGATTTAGATGGTTGTACTGAAGTTTACTTACGATCCGAATGAAAAGTGAAATTTCCCGTTCAATTCCGAGAGCTCCCCTCGCGATCGTGAACACGTTAAATTTCCGACTCGTGTTAACGTTTGAATGATGCGATGTGGTCTTCATGCCCAGCGTACATCGGATGGTCCCCATATCCCGAGTGCGATTCCGTTACCGAGCCTGCGCGATGCATCGATTATGATAATGAGTAGACTGGATCTCGTTTGTAAACACAAGTACATCTCGAACGATAATACTATAGGGAGTCGGGAACTAGGGCAGCTTTTATGGACAGAAACCAGTTCAAGCTAGTTTCCGACTCCCTTTTATAAACGTTCGAAATGCACTTGTGTTTACAAACATGATCCAGTCTTCGCATTATCATAATCGATGCATCGCGCACGCTCGGTAACGGAATCGCACTCGGGATATATGGGGACCATCCAATGTACGCTGGGCATGAAGACCACATCGCATCGTTCAAACGTTAACACGAGTCGGAAATTTCTCGGAATTGAACGGGAAATTTCACTTTTCATTCGGATCGTAAGTAAACTTCAGTACAACCATCTAAATCATCGATGTCTACTTGTGCCTCAGGTGGCGTATCTAGTAATTTTAGGCCATTTTGAGCATGTTGAGGGTGAAATCTGATGTTTTTGTTAGGCAATGTTGGGTTTTTGGGTCAAGGACAGAATTGTGTTGCTCGGCATATACGGATTAGCTTGGATCCTACTACTATCGCCAGACCATGTCCGAATGTTAAAAAGGCGATAAGTTGGGTCCAAGTTACTCGGACTAAGGCTTAGGCCTAACTCCTTAAGTTAAGCTTTAGGCTAAAGTTTTGGAGTTTGGCACAATTGCAGAATACCCCGCCACTCGATCTATCCACCTCGTAGCTGGCTACGAGGTCACGGTTGGTTGACCTCAATAAACATTCTCAGCGCTACTTGTATGTACTATGCGTCATGCATGTTGCACTCCCACTTCGTAACCGCGTAGCCGCCAACAGGGTAGTTGGTTTGGACTTCGAATTTTTTCAGCAACCCCATTCCTTTTGTGTTGCTTCGTTCTCAAGCATATTCAAGGGGACTCCCACTCCGTATCCGCGTAGCCGCCAACAGGGTGGTTGGTTTGGACTTAAAAATTTTTGCAGCAACTCCCATTCCTTTTGTGTTGCTTCGTTCTCAAATAATGGACCCCCACTCAGTATCCGCGTAGCTGGCATGGACTTGAATTGTTTCTTTTCCAGTGATTCCAACCTCGTAGCCAGATAATGTAGGGGTGTATTTCCGAGTGGCGGGGTATTCTGCAATTACTCCTAAAGTTTAGGTGGTCTGACCGGTCTGACGACACTGAGCCCGGCCACTCAGCCGAGGTCTAAATTTTACTTTACTTACGCATATTCCAAGTGCCCCCCTGGCAGAGCATAGTACCCGTCACCAAGTATGTTCTTCCGTTTCCCTATGACCACACATTTAGGATGCAGTGGACTAGTGATGACCGCAACGACACCGACTTTCGGGCGTAGATTTTTCTCACGCTTCGGCGTTGTGGGCGCAGCCATCTTGAAACGAACATCGTCAAATCGAACACTAGGGGGCGCAATTAAATTGTCGGCAGAGTGGAAGAAGGTCAGCTGCTGCAGGGCGCGTTTGCGAAACGGGGTTAAAGCTAGAAAACGGCTCGGGCTTCGGCCCAAAAAAGGCGGCCAAAACGTTCGTACGACTTGGTACTTGATAGAAATTCCTCCTGAATTCTCCGCTAGGACGATTACCAAGCAGGCCTTCAAACTGTTTGTTGTTGCCTTTCCTTGAACCCCTAGTTTTTGGTTTCAGGATGTGAAACTATATATAGTTTGATCGGACTGCATGCATGACGGGTGATTTTGAACTTCAATATAGTGATTGTAATCTGGTGGTTGTCATGCCTCATTTGGAGGGTGTCCTAATTTAAGATTGTCAATATGTTAGTCACTGTAAATCTTGCAGCTCTCCCTTGAACTTTTTAAAGAGATGATGTGTGGTTCACTCTGATTCCAAGCAGTGCTGCAGTGGACTAGGTCGTACCGTGTGAAGCCACCTCTCTTTGATCATCATGGATTTCAAACGTGGAAATTACTCCTAATGAAGTTGGGAGCTCTTCATGCTTGATGACTGCAGTCAAGTTGTTTGCTTCTCCCATCAAAGATCGTGTTGCATGATCATTCCTAGTTAGGTAAAATCTTTGGTTTCCTCACAGGACTATACCGGTCATAGTATATTCGGCGCACCACGATTATTTACTGCCGATATATGTTTTACACTTGCTTATAAAACGCATTACCGAAGTATAGGTTTTCCCGGCTATTTTAAAACATTTTTCGTTCGAATTCACCGATTCTTATATTCAAATTCGTCCAGCAACATCGATTTAGTGCACTTCCGATGTTTAATTTCGCCTTTTAATGAGCACACGGGCGTCACGACCCGTAGTACTAGATTTCGTCTCGTCTACGCCGCCTCGTGTTCAGAAATCAATTTCGTCTAATTGATTTATATGATCTCTGAATGCTGCCACTCGGCAACAGCTTAGACGAATTTGATCTGTAATGACGAATATTCTCGACTCGGTTACTAAAGAGGGTGATCAAACTTTGAAATGGAATGGTTAATGACTAAATTGGTTTTGTTAAAAGCGTGTGACTATTTTTTGTGGACGAAATTAAATGATAGAGTTGGTGAATGTGAGTGAAAAATCTGCCGGGAAAACCTATATTAAACAGCCCATCTTTCAAGGTTATTTAGATCTTCTGGAATTGCTCTTCATCCGCAGTAGATGCTATGCATGTAGAAACGTCTGCAAACAACCTAACACCTCCTACTTCTACCGCTTTGCAGATGTCGTTAATAAACAGGAGGAATACTGAGGTCCAAGTTCCTTGGGGGACTCCACTGATTACAGGATGCCATGATGAGGATTCACCATTTACCATCACACGTTGAAGACGCGTACTAAGGGATGCCGAAATCCAAGCTTATATTTCCCCGGCTAACCCCATTAAGCTTGTGTAAGAGCTTCCGATGAGAGACATCATCAAAGGCAGTTTAGCAAAGACCCTGGCTAAATCATGTTTGGTTACAATGAGTTGGCTCTCATATGATTATCGACAAAGATCTGATGATGCTCAAGATGTTCCATAGTCTGTAATGTGTTCCAATAATTCAAGTTGCAGCAGGTTAATCAAATCTGTCTGTTATTTGCTGGGTTTGACGTGTGGTCTAGCGGTAGAGTACAGAATTCATGATCGTGCAGGTTGTGGGTTCGAGCCCCGCCGTGGCCATACCATGCGTGTTGTGCCCTTGAGTAATTAGGCGCTTTCCCTCAATTACTAGCCTCCTCTCAGGTGTTAAATGGGTACCGGCATTAATTATTCAATGCTGGTAACAGACTCGCTGTAGAGGAGGTGTGGCGAACCCCCCCCCCCCCCCCCCAGCAGCATATGAGTCTGGCCCAATCGCTAATGAAAGAGAGATGGGCACTCCGTTCCTGTGAAGACAGGTTCGTCCCCTTTACTTACTTTTTTACTTTAGCTTGATGGAGAACCTTTCTTGAATAATATGGGGGTGATATCAGCTGTTTTTCAGTCTGTTGGTAATAGCCCAGAATCAAGTGATTGTTGGATTCAAGATAAATGTAAGAATTGGTGCAATCTCAACGGCAGCATGAAGGGTTCTGGTGGGTATCTTATCTGGACCAGGTGATTTTGAGACGTTCAAATTGAAGAACTCAACTTGCTGAAATATCGGGCATGTCTGGATAAATATCATCCAACATAACTGGAGGTAAAGAACAATTTCCCTTGTTGTAAACACTTGAAAATTGATGCAAGTGCTTCTGCTTTGTCGCAATCGTCGATTGTGTTGTAATATGGGGTCACGTCAGTGGATGTGATGTATGCGATGTATGAACGGTGCATGTGATCGACATAATTCTTGATCTACTTTTTGAAGCTTTCCCAGTCCAAAGGATACAATGTACCACTTTTCTTTGCTCGAACCGACGCTCCTTTTTCCTTGTTAAGTGCAGTAGACTTGTGGTGAGCCATGGTGGTCTTGTTAGTTTTTGTTTGTGTGAAACCAAGTTGTCAATGATTCTTGCGAGACCATCCTTGAAGAAGCACAAGTTGGTTTCCGCGGAGTTGGAAGTTGGAGTGCGTTCCATAAAGTATTTCTGCAAACCAGTAGCAGCTTCCCTGGATTTATTTGTGTCAACATTCTTCCATTTCATTATTTTCCTTAGTGGCTTTATAGAATGGAGTTGTGTAACCAGGATGTAAGCAATTACAATGTAGTGATCATTGGTACCTGAATGCAATCGGACATTCTGGATAAACGTTCAAGTAGGTCTAGGATCTAAGATATATTCTATACCAAATAGATGAATCTTTCCTTGTCGTAAGTTTACCCCACCTTCTGTTCCGAGTGGCGTCAGCTATACATTTTTGAACTTCAACAATAATCACCGATTGTAAATTGCCGGTTGGATGTGTAATATTGTGACGACCTGCAGTCGTCCTTTGTATTTTCTCTACTAGTCACTCCCATTTTCCACCGGTGAAAAATGAGTGCGCCCTCTTGTGACTAGAAAGTGCAGTGATCACGCTCCACAAAACTTGCAGCCAATCAGGGATAAGGGAAGGGTCGAACAATCCAATCAGGCATTTAAGGGGGCAGGGTTTAGGACGACCAATTGTAAGCAAAGATCCTATACCGCCGTAGGCGCTATTGCAAGTGAGATAGTTAAAAGTATGTGTTGAGTTAAATAAAAGCATAACTGGTTTGGAATTGAAACTACAGACGTGTTCCGTGTCTTTCTCTCTCCCCCCCTTTCTGGTGTATTCCAATAGTGTAAGTAATAAATGCAGCACCAAGGGCGATTGGAATCAGCTCTGTCGTCACGCTACCGAATGACAGACCGGTTACAATATCATCTGGTTGCAGACTTGTATTCGAGTCACGGTGACTAAACCTCGAGTCTGAGTCCGAGTCATCTCTCCCGAGTCCGAGTCCCGAGTCATGCACAGGTCGAGTCCGAGTCACGAGTCACAAAGGTGAGTCACGAGTCCGCGTCACGAGTCACCTTTAATATTGGAAATAAATGTTGAGGCACTGCTAAAACCTCACAGTGTCAATTTTTCAATTGTTCACAGCTTGTTTCCCCTAATTTAATTAAAGAAATGGAAATTCGAACTGGAAGGAATAATCTAGTATCGAACACTATCAAGCTACGTAATATCAAGTGTGGACGCTGGGGTACATGGGATACATAGATTTTCCACATCAATATATCGCAAACAAGACATGTCGACAGCGTATGCACAGTATTTAGATGCGTTTCCGTTGCATCGTACATCGCTTGCTCAGGAGAGGACCGTCTTCAAAATAATTGGTAATTATAGTGTTGAAAAAAACCCTCTGATTTGTGGTATTTTTGGTCGAGTTCCGAGACACGCAGGTCGAGTCCGAGTCCGAGTCCGCAGGGTCGAGTCCGAGTCCGAGTCATTTCTTAGGCTCTTACTGCGTCAGTCCAACACGTCAGTGAATGACATTCTTATCTAGACTGTATTCGTTTATAATTTTTGCTTTGCGGTGGCCCTTTTAATACACCATATTGTGCAAGGCTTCGCTGTTTTGAGCGTAGCCCTATACACCTTATCATGCTCCAACCATTTCAGTCATGTTCCCTGTATCCAATAGCAGTACTGAATGATAATGTTTTTGTGCAAAAGGAACCAGACTATTTTCCCTTCCAGTTCGCTTTGGTTAGGCTACATTGATCTGAATGGGAAAAAAATCAAATGGCTGCAACATGATAATGGTCTATTAGTCCGGTAGCCAGAGGGAGGAACCGCCTTTTGTTGGATTATAATGTTTTTTGTGCATAATTATTCTAAGCTAGGAGGTCAAAGTTTTAAAGAATTTGCATGATGACACACTCTCAGGGTTGTGCAATTTGTGATATCGATTCTTCATGCTTTTATTGATATTTACAGAGGATTTATTCATAGTCAAAAGCTTACAAACACATACATATATATGCTCAGATTTATGTTTTTGTACATATTCTAAGCAAGGAGGTCATACTATTAAACTAGTATGCATGATGACACCTTCTCAGGGTTGGGCAATTTGTGATATCGATTCTTTATGTTTTTATTGATATTTATTAATACATATATGATTTATGCAGTCCAAAGTTTAATGTAGGCCTATGCTCCTTATTTCCACTTATACCTCAAAATGCCCGAACTGCACAAAGGGTCATCATGCAGAATTTGGGTAAACATGGTCTACAGAATCTGTCCAAACATGTTATATCCCCTGATGCAAGGTTCAGGTAAAAGGTGGCATTTGGCTGCCGGATTTTATCCGAAGCCTCACAGAACTGTCAGCTAGGAGTATTTCAGTTCCAGATTTGGGAACTCTTTCCTTCCTCTATAAAAGAAATGACAGATTTGAATAAGTGAAATGGGAACTTTTTCAAATACATGTATTAAAAAAGATTGCAAACTTCAACATTGTAACAATGCACCTAGCGTAGCAGGAAACATGACATGTATTATCAATTACGTGATATGTTTCACGAATGTGTTACGGAACTTGAGTTTACCAGCCTAAAATGAATGCAGGTTGTTGTACTTTAGCCGCGCGGCTAGGCGATAAGGTGTCCCTCGAAGGCCCAGCCTGTACATTAGAACGACATTTGGATTATAACTTTCGTTTTTGTTTTCAAAGTTTTCGCAAATGACGCCATCAAGCCATGCATAGCCACCTTTTCGGAGGATAAGGCTTTTAAACGGAGCCTCACAGGCTATGCTAGCCCAAGTCTGTCTTTTCGTATGGCACTTCAAAACAAACTCGTCCCAAAGGGCTTTCTTTATTTGCAACTTCGTTTCCAATATACGCCCTGGGTTTGAAATTTGCTTCCTGTATCCTGATTCGATACCGCAATTAGCAAGAAATAGATTCATATCGTGTACTTGGTGTTGTTATTTCCAACGTGTTTTACGTATTTTAACGTTCACTGTGAATTATTACGTCCAACCCTGTCCAATTTGGGCATATTAGTATGAAATGTGATACTGCATAATTGGCTGGATAAGATAGCAACATTTTAACCTTGAAAAAAACATATCTTTTTTTTTTTTGGATCTCACGCCTCGACCAATGATTCTCTTTTTACCCCCAAACACATACAAACACAAACGCTTATTTAAAGCACAGCCAGACCCAGACTATTCCTAATTTGCATACATAGCAGGTAGTGGTGGGAGCGTACTGCTCAACACCATGGAAACGAGGGTGGCTTCAAAAGGGCTTCCAAAAAAAAAACCCAATAACGTAGCCCTAGTCTGGGTCCTAGCCCCGTTTCGTAATCAGGAGTGTGTAGTGAAGGTATGCTGCGCGATGCATCACTGGACAGTTTGCGCAACGAAAGGGGATTTTGTGGAGCGCAAATTGTCCCACAATGCAGCTGAACATAAATAGCTTTATTGCACATTTCCGGTCTGGCGGCTATCCGGAAAAGGGTCTTTGGAAAGCCGTACTGGACAGACTAAAGGGAAATATTCTGACATTGACGTCAATATATATTCACGATTTGGGGCAAATCGTGCATTTTTGTGGCGAATATATTGACATCAATACTTTTTTTCCGAGTTGCGGACGGTGACTGATATGAAATTAAACTCATCGCTGTGAGATTCTTTATAATAAAATTTGTGGTCCCTCTATAGCTTCCATAATATTACTACTACTATAAGAATAATACGAGCATTTATTATAACAAAACAAGGAAGCATGTCCATCATTGCTAATCATTTTGTCCCTATCTGCAACCATGTTGGCTGGCTCAGTGATTATACTTCTGCAAATTTCAAAGGTTTTCCACCTTGTAACCAGTGAAAAATTCAACAGAATTAGAGAAACTTGGACAAAAATGTTGGTACGTCCATGCATTACTCATACACTACTTGTGTTTCTTGCCGGCCCCACTATCGCTAATTCTGCGCATGGTCGCATCCAATCGAATTTATTAGCAAATTGAGTGGCCGCAAGTAGATAACTACGGCCTTGCTCATCACACCGAGCTAGCCGTGCGCAGTCTGCATCTGGTATATGAACCGACGGTTGCGACTATCACCAGGTCTATCTTCAGCACGATAGCACAACTGATCTACCATACCAGGTCCATACATTTAGACTGTGACTGAAAAAAAAAGACAACTCAAAGACCGTGTATGCGAGGGGCAGCCTGCAGAATGATTTCAGCATCCCAGGTGACAGCCGTACATCGACGTCAAGCTTTGAGGCAGAATTGGGCTTTGATAATCTGCCAATATCACCACCAAGGACATTATTAGCATATGTACACCATTTACATTCCTACGTCATTCATAAATGAACATAATTATACACCGATCCTGCTAGCATTGATTGTGTTATCAACGTCATAAATGCGGATATTACAAGGTACAGAATGTGGTACATGTATAATTAATTAAACCGCGATCGCACAAGGAGTCGTGCATGGCGGGAGACAAGCATCGTTTAGAATACGCATAATGTATCAGTGATTATACATCCAGCAAGTTCACATCAGCTGTGTGCACGCCATAGGGAGCTAGCTGACGGTCTTGCTACATACGGACATCGGTTGGAGAATGCCATTTGTTTATTAACCAGACGGTCTGAAGCCCGTGCATTTCTCATGACTCGGCGAGCTTTTCTAGGAATATTTAGTGCTTATACCTCCCGTAGAGAAGGCTTCAGCAACAAATATAAGACCAGCACGGTTCTTCACCTAGCGAAACAGCCATTTGGCACTTCCACTCTTGGTTAAAAATGTTAATTAGACATCAGGGACCCAGTATGGAGTGACCATGAAGCTATGTACAGCGGTATTAAATTATCCACCATTATATACCTTCGGTTTGAATATTATCTGATCAGGATTGGCCACGGGTCTGTTTAGTAGCCTCAGACGAGCACATGGTTGAGCTTAGGACCCACAATTGGTTCCAGTGGGTGTACCTGCGGCACGTATGACCCATGAGTAGCCAAGGTAGAGAGATCGGTAAGCCGGCTTGAATGAACCGTACCTCGTCCGGACGCGGCTGCAGTAGTCGACCCAGAAGTGGTGGTCCTACTTCGCTAACAGTGCCGCACGGAGGGGCCAAGGTCCACCACCATCCGCAGCACGTCGGCAGCTCTGCTTGCTACGGTGGTGGTGGGGGCGAATTCTCAACACCGGAGGATAGCTACGACGAAGCAACGCTCAAAGCCTGTGTGGACGAGTGTGAGAAGGTATGAGCTATACGTATTGTCGTGCTTTTGTAGGAGCTGTTTTATCAAAACGGTCGATACGACCTTTACCTTTATAAAAATATTTATTACAGGAGCATCATTAAATGTTGACATTGTATTCTGAAGTGTTACCAAGGAAATCCAATTTGAAAAGGACCATTTTGCTAACAGAGAAATAGTTAGAACAAAATTCGAAAATGCATGACGAAATGCGATTGCGAACATATACTTTATTGTAAATGGGTCGTTTTGCAAGTTATGTGGCCAGTAAAAATGATTATCAATTCCGCGAGGCATAAAAAACACGAACAAAGTCATTTTTTTAATTTTGTGCCTGTCGTAGCCATACCAAACCATTGCCCTCTAACTCCGCCTCAGGCCTATATACATGCATGAGGTCTATAGAATCAAAGGGAGGACAGTAGTTTGAACTGAGAAAAGTGGGATTTTTGGGAAATATTCATCATAACATTATTACTATAATGTAAGCTTTGACCGCTAAGTTAAACAAAATCGTTCAAATAGTTCCAGGCCATTTAAAAGTCATGATAATAATCCATGGTCAAATCGTTTTATTTAATAGCATCTCTCAAGATAAATGTGTCCGTTTAAAATCCACATGGTCGTTAAACTCGTTTGATTTTGTCTCAGCAAATAGCTAGATCATTTTCATAAATTAGCAGTTAGCACACATTTTTCAGAATGTTTGCATTCATATACAATGTTTCTGTCAATATGCTTTCTGATTCATGTTTGCCTATAAAGGTAGAGACTTTTGCATTTCTACACAAAGTCTTCCTATAAAGACCCTTCAAAAGTGATTTAGATCGTGGAGATAGCGGCCACTATGATAACGAACCACTACGCATCGGCAGAACAGTAGTCCTTGATAATATGAAACTACACCGCTGCAGCACACCGATAATCTCATTTGAAATCATTTAAGGTTCAATAATTACGTGCATGCTATTCTGCTGTGTCGCTGCACTGCATGAGGACAGCCTTTTCATCTAACATCCAATCTCTTCTGCACTGTGCTCCTCTCGTTATGGTCCAGAATGTCATCCATCCAGCCTCGCTTCTGTCACCCTGTACTTCTCCCGTATGTCCTTGGTGTCCAATTTGTAATCTTAAGAGTCCAACTATTGTCTTATCTTCTGGCGATCTTCTATTAATTTGGCCAGAGGAGTATTTCTCCTGACATCATACTTAAGGATGTCCTATTGAGGACCACTTCATGTATAAGGACCATTGAAAAGGTTTTTACATACCATTTTCAAAACAGTGGAACTCAGTGATGCATGACCAGATGTGTGCAGCCGAGATATCAATGGAAAGCTTACTGCCCATAGTTTATGATAAAATCATAATTATGGTCTTAAAGTTCATAGTTTGTTCACATTATGCCTTTGCTTTTGGCTTCTTTTTTGGACACCATGTTCAGCAAGATGTCGTTAAGAATAAAAAAATGTAAAATATAAGTCACATAGAAATACAAAAACGTACATAATAATAAAATGAGACCACTTTCATTAGTCTTTTTGAAAGGGTTAATATTAAAGGAAAAGTTAGGTTAGTTAATATTTTTTCGCAAATACAGTGAATGTAATCCATTTACAATCATCAAGTGTAAGGTGGCGGCAATTAAATTGTCAGCACACGTGTAAACGTGATACTTATCACCGGGTCGCAGAGCATCCTATGTAACCGAAATAATGCAGAACATCCTAATGCTACATCCCACTGACTCAAGCTTATCCCTCAAAATGGGAGTGCAATAACATACATTTAAATCCTCACACTGATGATCTTCTTCTTCCATATTCCAGGGATTCAGTCGAGTGTATCACAAGTCTATCACTAGTCCAGTCCAATTAAATCACAAGTTCATACAGTGGATGAACAATAACAAAGGAATGCCTTTGTCAAAGCTCATTTGAATCGCTTGTGAGTTGAATTGGACTGCAGGACTTGTGATGGACTTGCAGGGACTAGACTGATTTACACTCCTGCCATGTTCACGCCGGTACACGGGCTCATTATACCCATCTCCGTGAGACGATAACAATTTAAATATGAAAAAGCAATGTACGTTTTATATACTATATCTATTTTTTAGTCACTGTATTTGCAAACAGTCACTCGCATTTTTATTACAAAGGCCCGACCTACAGCAGCTTGTCTGTGAACAATCGTCATAATATATGTGTCTCTGTAATTTGCGCAACTCAATCAAATTGATGCAATTACGCGCCCATTACAGCTTAATGGCATGAAGGAGTTGTGCTGAGGAAAAATATGACAGACGGAAACGTTAGTCATGCTAAGGTCGTTCATAATCAAGCCTAAACGGGTGTCGTACAGGAAGCTGATATGTGCGTCTATGGCGGCTTTACTCTACAAGCCCTTGATCGTGCATCGACATAATGACTGCATTCTACCAAATGCCTTTTCGCTATTTATTCGCAAACACAGCCGCTTTTTTCTATAAATTGCGT
Organism: Patiria miniata; assembly: GCF_015706575.1. Taxonomy (NCBI): domain Eukaryota; kingdom Metazoa; phylum Echinodermata; class Asteroidea; order Valvatida; family Asterinidae; genus Patiria; species Patiria miniata. The sequence continues at coordinate 12,094,668 of NW_024037048.1, read as the reverse complement.
GTTTGCGTTTTTATTGAGTAAACACTCCTTCCTCCACGTAAATAAATGAAAAATCGATGTAATCGTATACATGTACTGTACCACACGCACGAAATACCAAGTTCCATTCGTTTCTTAGTAGGAATGCACTCGATGCATGTAGGAATGCATGTTCATATAAATGCACGGTTGGCGTGTTGTAGGGCCTGTTGAGGGAATTATACAGCACATGCGTAGAATTACATTGGAAATCAAGTTGGATATGGTTCATTATTTGATTTGAATAGTGACACATTAGGATGTAGGACCTAAATGTAGATTTTTCTGTATACGTAGCCTACATCTCTTTTCAGACGGATAAAACTGGTAGTAAACACACAACGAACGAGTCTCTTTTGCAAGAAAAAAAACTGCGTGAATACTAAGACTCCACATTGGAGACCACGGTGTTTTTTTAATTTCAGAAGATGCATCTCAGCTGCAGGATGCATTTTCAAGACAACGGGGCAGTAAAATAATTGATTCCAAAAGAAAAAATAAATTCAATTTCGATCGAAGAAAACTAGAATTGAATAGCATAAGGTCGAGTCGTGCCTTTGAGGAGATTTAATTTGCGTGAGATTAAAGTAAATTTAATGGGAGGAAATAAACATCAATGTCAGGCTCGCGACCAGCTGCCATCTGCGCCAATCGTGTGTTGTTTTGTTTGTAGGGTAAAAGGCAGTGAGTGGCTATCAACTGATTCAAACTGACTTCGTCTAAGCAAATAACGTGATGCGTGAAACCAAACAGGACGTTCACGTCCGAATGTAACAACACTGTTATTACAATGCTATGCAGTGTATGTATTGTCGCTGTATTACTGTTGTCAGATTCTTAGCTATTCGTTGGGAAGAATTTAGAATCAGCGAAGCACGACCAAGATGATGAAATGTCATCGGTTGTAATGACTTAACCTTGCATCACTATAAAGACCCTCCGATATCAACCATGACCAAACTTAAAATGTATGCCGAACCTGAAACCTTTTTTTCGGCATTATTTTATCGGGTATTGCTCAGGTTTAAAAAGAAAACCGGTTACGTCTCGATAGTCCGAATTCTATTGGTCCGAAGTCCCATTGGTCCGACGAAACATAATATATGTACTGTGTAGTTGCACTGGTTGAGGTTGACTGACCCTAACCCTAACCCTGACCCTATAATCCTATGGGGCGTCGGACCAATGGGACGTCGGACCAATGGGACTCCGGACCAATGGGACTTCGGACCAATGGGACTCCGGACCAATGGGACTTCGGACCAATGGGACTCCGGACCAATGGGACTTCGGACCAATGGGGCGTCGGACCAATGGGACGTCGGACCAATGGGACTCCGGACCAATGGGACTTCGGACCAATGGGACGTTAGACCAATGGGACGTATAGAGCAATGGGCCGTTTATACCAATGGAACGTATAGAGCATGTGCCGTCGGACCAATGGGACTTCGGACCAATGGGACGTCGGACTAATGTGACGTCGGACCAATGGGACGTCGGACCAATGGTACTTCGGACTATAACACCCCATGTATTACGCCTCAGCATGTAGCACTATAGCACTGAGCTTTACATTACTGCCATATTGCTTCAAGGTGCTGCACAATTATTGTTCAATGTAAACATCACAAGCCTCTATTTCAATGTAAGTAGTTGCTTCCATCTAGATTTAATTCGATATTCGTGACGACATAGTGGTGCCAGTATATCTGTGGTCATATCTGGCAACTGATTTGGACGGCTGTCAAATGAATGTACATGTATCATAGCTGCAGTGGCGTAACTACATGTATAAGGAGGACGCGGGGGGGGGGGGGGGGGGGTTACTTCCCGGGTGACCGTGTCCCTTGGGTGCCCCAATGTGAAATCTTGAACTGAACAACAAAGCACCATATACTGCACTGTTGCTATGATACGTTTTATGTGCCTTCAGTTCCTATTTGAAAAAATGTATGTATCTCGAGGTGCCCTCCCAGGAGTGTGACCATATAGTTACGCCACTGCACATAATGTGCAGCGGCGTAATGCCTGTTTTCTATGGCAATACTTCTTATAGCAATTCCACTCAGTGGCGGTAAAAGGTGTACTTTGTGTGATGGCAAATACTGAACAGATGCCATTCCGTTCACTACACATGATAATTAGATTGAAGTTTCAGATGAATTATTGTACAGGTTCGTGTATACCGGAACTTTGTCGTAGGCCTAATATCTCATTTCTTTTCCTGAATTTGTTTTGGTCAAAGCTCAGTGGGGTACTTCAAAATGTGAAATAAGTGATTGTACCTTTTTCCCATCCAAGCTTGTTCGAGATTTCAACACCAGAGTTGCCCAGTACCGTGAGAAGTTAATAGGTATCGCCGACGTCAGCGACTGTGTGCACTTCCGGGAGGATATACGCCGCAAACGCAGAAAGGGTCTGGAGGCTGCCAAGAGCGCCAAGTTCAAACTGTTTCCACACATGCGTGGGTAGGTACACAAACCCCCATTTTGAGGCAAGCTCGGTCACTAACCATTGTTTAACTAGTCTCTTTTATGCTGTACATTGTGATTTGTGATTTGCGTGTTGCTATTGGTAACCAGCGACAGGCCTGTAGTCGGCAAGACTTTCGCTACCACTTCAATCACAGAGGTACTCTTCCACAACGAAAGCAAGTTGTGCTCGCTAGCTATTGTTTAGATAATCCGTCACGGGGCCATTCAGGGTAGCTCCGTGCAGTGATCACGTGCACGGATTCGTCTATACACAAGGTGTTCCAAAACAAAGAGGTAACCCACAAACAAAGGGATATTTAACCAAACCATATGAACTAAATGACCATGATTATGCAGCAGCGGCGGAACGGTTTTCAAACTGGGGGGGCATCACCAAAAAGGGGCACTTGCTCAGTAAAAGGCATCTTCCGTCGCTGAAATGTCGACACGTTTTTTTTTACCGGGGGGATGGCCTGGTACCATCTTCCAAAATAGTGGGCGCTCTTCAAAACCGGCCATTATGCAAACTACGCATTATGTGCCCATTTTCAGGGCGTATTGAAAGGGTTTGGGGGCTTGGTTTTCATATTCCTCGTTCAATCAGAACTCTCAATACCCAGTTTTTTGAAATGGTTACTGAAACAATTTATCCGAAATTTTAGGGCGTTTTGTTTTCATCTCGAGGGGGCACATTTATGCTCGAGGGGGCACATAATATGTCCGCAAGAGGGGCACTTGGGTAAATCGGGGGGGGGGGGGAGGAAGTGCCCCTGCCCCCCGGTTCCGCTGCCCCATTGATTATGGTTTGATCATAAACTAGGGACAGTGTACAGCCAGGGGCGTCAATCGCTTCTCAAAAGTGTGGGGGGGGGGGACATACCTTGATCAGAACTGATGCGAGCGCGAAGCGCAAAACCCTTACAGCGTGGGGTTCGGGGCCCGCTAAAGGGCCCCGAAAAAATTGGATTCTAGATGCTCTGTGTTGTGATCTGAGGCAATAACTTACCACTTTCTTCCATGCTTTAACTACTATTTCTTAGCAAAAGATAATTATTTGAACATCGTTTTCGAGGTTGGAGTCATTGAATCAGCTACCGGTATTCTGAGCTATAGGCGTGTGGTTCGGAGCCCGCTTAAGGGCCCCGAAAAATTATGGATTCTAAATACTCTGTGGTGCGATCTGAGGCAATTTCTGACTACTTTAACCAATATTTTCTTAGCAAAAGATATTAATTTAAAGGGAATGTACAACATTTGCTTTTGCTGCAATTTTCATAAATAAATGGATTTGGAGGATTAGTATGTTATAGAAAATATTGTTACACTGACTTGTTTCACGTTTTGGGTTCGTAGATGCTGGAAAAACCAAGAAAACCAATCATATTATTGTAGTCTGGTTCCCTGACCCCACTTAAGATAAAACGGACACATTTATAGACTTTGGAGAATTGTAAGATCAGAGAATCAGTCTTCACATGTGTGTAATCAATTGCAAAGAAAATGCAGACTAACTAAATATAAAAAATGAAAAAAGTAAGACTGCTGCAAACTGCTTACTGACTGGGTGGACCTGAAATATATAAATCTAAAAATTAATGTGGCCTGACGTTGCGAACTTAGCAAGTTCTTCTTCAGAGGCTAAAACAGAAATGACAGAGGTACATACATTAACATGGGGGTGCACACAAACATGCAGGGATGAAAGAAGAAACACAAAAGGAGGATTAGGTGGGAAAGGTGTGGAAAGATGCAGGGCAGGGTGGATGAGAGAACAAAGAAACAAAGGGAGATGGCAAACCACAAGGGGTCTGGTATGAACAGGGGAGGGACCATAAAGGGGAAGGATCAAAGGTCACAGGGAGTGGGAAAGGACAAAAGAGTGTGGGAGTGAAGGGGGATTATGCGGGGGGGGGGAACAGTATGGAGGTGGAAAGGGATGAAAGATGGGGAAAGATGGGGAAACACAAACAATGAAGACCAGGTGGATTATCTGTAACAGAAGACAATGGAGGAAGAAAAATATTAATCATTTCCAAGTTGGATGTTGAGACCATGTGGTTGAATATAAAAAAGTAGGAGCACTTTTTTAAAAAGGCCAGTTTTCTCCAACGCTGGTCGGCCGACCAGCGTTGGAAAAATACAGTTTTTCTTGAAAACGTCAGCACACCAGGAGCCACAACGTTACAGGATGCTTCAGACTGTCATTCCCTAACAATCCAGTAAGATATTTCGTGATAATTTGATCATTTCGTTTTTTGATGTTTGCAAATGTTGTATCTTCCCTTTAAACATAATATTAGAGGTTTTCTCAGCTAAAGGCATAGGGTTCGGGCCCGCTTAAGGGCCCCGAACAATTTTGGATTCTAAATGCTCTGTGGTGCGATCTGAGGCAATTTCTGACCACTTTAACCAATATTTTCTAAGCAAAAGATACATTGTAGTACATAATAGGGCCGTAAATGAGACACGAGTTCAAAAATCTGGGGGGGGGGGGGTATTTGATATTGCGCCCATGTGTACAGCTTTCCATTGATATCTTGGATGCATTCTTCTGGTCATGCATCTCTGCGTTCTATTCTCTTCAAAATGGTATGTCCGAACCCTCTCGGGACAGTTTGGGATAAAACCTGAATTCATGTACATCCAGACTTAAGACGAGTTCAAGGGACATTATGAAAACACGAACAAAACAGGATTTCTGTCAAATGATGATCTTAATCATTCAGGATTCAACATCTTAGCCAGGTTTATCACGTTCCACATGTCCACCTGCCCTTTTAACCACAGTCAACCACGGCGGCACATTATCTTCTGTGGCCTAGCTGTCTCACAATTGTTTTGGTCCACCTTGTGATGAATACGGGCCTGGAAATCCTGAAGGCTAGAAAGGAGTCTGCTGACCTTGTTCTCTAAATCCCCCCACAAAAAAAGAAGCAATCGTAGAGTCAAATCAGGTGACCCGAGAGGTCATTCCACAGCATGAGTCAGTGTGATTATGCCGAATTATTATGTTGTGCATCCTTGTTAATATTTAAATATCATATGCCGTTGCCATTGCTTCTTTGTATAATTTGCTGCTTTGCTAAGGTTTCATTATTTTTATTTGCTTGAAAATAAATGTTCATGGGATGAGGTCGAAAAAAAACCCTCATCTGTCCTCGGATTCATTTCGTACATAAAATTGTGGTTGCATTCAAGTCGATTTTGCAACGGTATGCCCGACCCATGGAGATATATAAGAAGGGTCTGCAACAGCGTTTTGTTTTTACTAAAACAACACGACCAACAAGCATCGATCGTTGTTGACATTTGCATGGGATTTTTGGATGGTTTAGATTCCCACTTTGGCAAGACAATATGGCGTTTAACAGGCCTACATCATATTGTTACTGTGTCTTGCCTCTTATAATATCTTTATAGTTTCTCTCACACCTAACACATTAACTGCAGCGTGGTGAATACTACTTCTATTTTTACACCAATCGTCATAATAAGTATGATGTAATATGATTATTTGAAGCAGGCCAGTTGTACACCAAATAAAATGACTGAGCTAAAAGAACTCACCCTGTGCATACAACCAGGGTAAGCAATGAAAGATTCAGGCTGAATGACGCATGGGAAAGTCAAGGGCATTCACGTAAGTGCAGGGCTTTTTAATATGACACTGTATACGACTCTTTATCATGTTTTATGTATAGAACATTAAAAGCAGCCGGTGTATATGCTTCAGGGACAAAGCGTATGGATGACAAATAGTAAATGCCTATCGACTATATCTGAGTTTGCTTGGGACAGTTTTTCACTCGCAGCACGTCGAGAACGGGTATAACAGGGCCATTCAATCCATTGCCTGGTTAGTTATAATGCGACGATATGATAAGCTATATATAACGCTCCGTGCTGCTATCCGATATCTGATGGGTGATGCTGCCATAGCAATGGAAGTACTCATCTGAATTATGCAAGCTGTTTCTGTTAAAGTCGTTAGATTCGCGTCGTCAGGAAAATTACTATCACCGCAAGGGATATTTTTGATTAGTTCAAACGAGGTGGCTGTCGCCTCGCCCGCTTTGTGATGGGAGGGGATCATGCCTGAAGGGCATGGACATTCGTACGTTATAACTTAGTGTATGAAAATCCAAAACTCGCTTGTCATTCAATAGGCATGATGACGTCACACCATTTTTTATTCTCACCTGTAGATAATTGTGCGTTCCTAGTTTGAAATTAAGGCCTAATCTAATGTACAGAAATATATCCGCCGAAAATCATTAAATTGAGTAACTGATGGATATGGTGGAAAAGTAAATGAATATAAACGCACATTATAACACAAGGGATATATACGCGTCTTTAGTTACAGTCATGAAATTATATTCATGTAAATGGTATAACCAGGGTAAGTTCATCCGTATATCGGCTTGTATACTTACTCGTCGATCTGCTTTTATTTTCCACGGTACACAATCGTCGACATGTAGGGTGCCATAGAGACTAAGGTACACCCGAGATTTCTTTGAGGTTTATCTGCATGCTTTGATTTTTTTTTTATACTTAATTATGTTAACATAAAGGGTCTTTTCCCCCAACATTTGAGTGTAGTACTTGCTTTTCGTGAAGAAAGTGTTCCTCCTTAATTCGCAATTTATTAAATAGAATTTTTACCGTGACACGAATAGACCAACTGTGAATTCCACAATTTAAATATGTAGGCCTACATTGTATTGATATATTCTCGCCTTTTTGATCATTGAGAAAAGGCACGCCAGATGAACTGTCTTCAACTGAAAGGAATTCACCTTTACATATAAAAAGTGTTTCATATAAAAAGAACCACTATTTCATCGTGTGAATGACAGACGCTTAGCGATCGTCAAGACGTGCATTACCCACTGGATTTAACACAGCGCAGTTACTTGGAATTGTCATAAGTCTTGCATAAAAAAAGCCAACAAAATATACCCTCAGGGTATAGCCCATTATGTCATAATCGGAAAAAAACCTTTGTGTCTCCCAGTTGCAATCCAACAAGCAATTTCATTGTTCAATGTCATGTATTACATTATTACAAAGTCAATTATTATTTACACTGTTTCGTGATGTGGTGCGGTTTTTCATCGAGTAAATCTTCCCATTTACCAATTTCTCATTATGTTCTTAGACATGCGCAGGCATGATAAGGACAAGAGACCAAATTCCAGGCTACACCTAATCAATGCAGTCTCAATGATTTCGTGAAATTTGACGAAAATAGGCCTACATCATACTATTGATGAACTGCAGGTGAGCCTTAGTTTGCGTGTCAACTCGCACATGTGCTTTTTTGAATGTATTTGTTTGGTACATATTCGGTGTAAGACGCGTTGAAACTACACATGTACTTGGACGAATAAACTCGATAGCCTAAAAGTTGAACTTACTTTCCGATCATATGAAATTATGTTCATGCTGAAGAGTTTTCGCACGAGAAGTGAATAATACACCACGCAGGATTGAATGAATGAACATTTCTTTTTGACAGACGACATTTTTTTCCCTTCAAGACAGGACTGGACAAAGATGTCAACAAAAACTGAACTTTCGAAGCTTCATTTAGATACATTATTGTGTGTGACAAAAATATACCTCTTGTGCTCGACAAATTAGACCTGTTTTGTCCTAACGAATATTAATATTAAAATATTTGTATCTTGGCGTCTGCACCTTCTGCCAAATAAGTTGGTATTTTTCGTTGCGTATGCGCACAAACAGATCCGCCCTGTGACTATACTGGTTTGCGGTACCCATTTTTTCCTAAAAAGGGGCGGGAACCAGACTACCATGCGATCATTAAATCGGGTCGGAAATCCTTCGAAATATTGAAGTAATTGTTCCATAACTTTGTTGGCGGTTCCGCAATAATAGTCAATATCTTTGTTCAAGGGGCGGTAGTCAGAAGCCATAAACCAGTATTCCATACAGCCAGGGATCACGCCCAAAAGTCACGATACAGACCTGGGAAATAGTAAACGGGCATCACTCAGAGAGGATACAACTTGTTATAAATTTTCAAATGAATCACACAAGGAAACAGGCTAGGTGAATTATAGCAATGGAAAAGTTGAACAAAGAAATTGACTGGAGTGGGATTTGAACCTGCGACCTCCGGATAACCGTTCCGGTGCTCTTATATTACCAACTGAGCAATATAAAGCCGTATCGTCTCTGAGTGATGCCCGTTTGCTATTTCCCAGGTCTGAATCCTGACTTTGGGCATGATCCCTGGCTGTATGGCATACTGGTTTATGGCTTCTGACTACCGCCCCTTGAACAAAGATATTGACTAATTGCATATGGGCAACCGCAAGCATAGGGCTGGATAGCTCAGTTGGTAAGAGCACCGGAACGGCTGTCCGGAGGTCGCAGTATCAAGCCCCGCTCCAATCAACTTCTTTGTTTAACTTTTCAATTGTTATAATTCACTTTGTCAGTTTCCCTGTGTGGTTCATTTCTTCCATAACTAAACAGTTGATGTTTCATTCAAATGTGAAAAACGGTAGTATCGCTCGAAAAATATTTAACGGAACACAATTTACTTCTCGAAATGAAACTCGAAAAAAAAAATCGCACACAGAATAATCTTCGAATCCAAATTTGGAACATTATTTATAGCCAGTCAGTCGACACAGGAGCCTAAACAGCAGTCAATCAGTCAGACGGTGACTCAATTAGTCAGAGGAATTACACGGACCGGCCCTTGGGATCCAGCAGGTTGTTTACGTGTACGAGGGCTGGCTGGTGCACCGTCTGCAGTATGCTAAGATCTTATAGGCTGTAGTGCTGACGTAGTTCATCCCTGAAATTCACTTCTGTGATCTCGCCATTTTAAATTTGCGTAAGGGGAAAATGTGTGCAATATAAACTGAATTGCACTCATTCAGACAGGGATTTAGGCAAGACTCGATTGATGGCTAACGTACCGCTAAATAATGTCGCATCTATAGGCCCGACTACGACGGGTCTGTTTCCCGAATACACTTAAGTAGTGACACGGAATGCATTTGGTGAGACGTTTTTAGGGATTATTGATTCAAACTAAAATGTTTTTTTTGTGTGGAGAAATAAACTGAAGGATTAGTTACTCACTGTTATTCTCAACCCACTGATTTGCAGATTAAGATAAATGATACCATGATACTACAGTACTTGGCATTGTGTTCCATTGATACTGATACTTTTATAAACCAGTGCGCCCCATATTACGATGGGATGTATTCTCTCTGCCACACTGTTTTCATGCGACACGTCGTAGTGATCTGTATATCTATGAAAAATTATATTCTTCAACATATTAAGATATAGAAATGACCATTTTGTCTCAACATCAGCCTGCATGCAGGCGTACTCCGTTCCGTGTGGTGGCTTTTTACTACTGCTTTTCCGCGTTCAGGCAGGGATAATTAATGTACAAGGTATAATAAGGTGTTACAGCCCCGAGATGTATATTTACGAGCGGTTGCCCTCTTAGTGTGGGGGTTTCGATTCATAGACGGCCCGGGTAAACAAAACCTCAACTTACAGTAATCCACACAGTTCCTCTTAAGACTCGTTCTGCCCTACAGCTTTATGTATGGCGGATACTGTTACATCCCATGGACAAAACACTCCAAGGAGCAATGAGCAAAGTGGTTTTTGTTGACCTTTGTAGTGATGCTTGTGAAGACAAGATGCACGACAGCGTCTTCAATTACTACACAATGCGCCCAAGCCTCTATGCGGATATTACATTGGGTTACTCCTTGATCAGTAAATTCCAATTTTCTTAATAGCTCGGTACATTCCACGAAACTAGTGAGCCCCATGACGCTAGGAAAAATGGTTGGAACCTGAAATATAATCCTTTTCATTTGCTGTCCCGTTTACCTATAGGAGTCTTACGAAGCCAGACTTCCAGCGTCTCTTCATACAGCTGACCGGCTGCATGCATCTGTTTGTAGCAGAAATGAGGAAATCACTGGTACTCCTCTCAGCCTTTCCTATTGATCAAGTTGGTAAGTATACTGGTTTCCGGCAGATCATTAGTTGACCACTAAAAAGGGAATATTCCTTTGAGAGATTTTCTTCCGATATAGAAGCAGAATCGTGAAAAAAATGGGTGCGTGATGCACGGGGAGCTGTAAGTAATATGTCACAGCCGTACGTTTCGCTGAGTATTTATCGCAAAAAATATGGAAGGTCGCTTATTTTTCTAGACACTGCTATAAGCTAAATGAAAATATGGGCACAATCTGTCGCTGAACAAAGTAGCGTTTAATGTTTACAAACACAAGAAAGGTTTGTGGAGTTGCTCGATTAAATCGGTTGAGTTTTATGACATTAACATGCTTTCCCACGGGTTCATTTGGGTATAGGTAGCGCTGGATCCCAACCTCGTTCCCATGGTGTTAAGCAGTACGCTCCCAGTACCACTACCTGCTCTCTCACCCTGGTATTGGATCATTAGCATCATGATCCAAAGTATTTGGATACGTATGAAAATTAGGAATAGTCAGGTGTCCGCCTGTGCATTACATCAGCATTCGTTTTTGTATGCGGTGTCTGGGGTAAAAACAGAATCAACTCGTCGCGGAGTGAGTTACGAAAACACACCTTTTTTTCGAAGTTAAAATTACAATCTTGTGCGGCCAATATATGCAGTAGGGCCTATATATACCATTTCATATTAGGCTAATACGACCAATTTAGAAAGGAAAGGATTATTTTTTAGAAGGTGTGGACGAAATAACTACAATGAACGTGAAAAACGTAACAAACGTTGGAATAACAACACCAAGTACACGATATCATTCAATTTCTTGCAAATTGCGCTATCGCATCAGGATGCAGAAAGCAAGTTAATGCTGTTGGAACGAGGTTGAAAATAAAGTAAGCCCTGGGGACGAGGTTGCTCCGGATCCTTGCCCGGGAAAAATCATGATACGACAACAAGGATAATTTTGTAACCTTTATTCAACAAACGGTTTAAAATATGTGTATTAAAAGATAAATAGGCCTATTGCGAGTAGAAAGGATTTAAACAATGACGAATAATTTACGAATACTATTCTTTGCTTCCAGCACGTTACATTGTAGTTTAATAAAAGAAGGAGTTAACAGAGAAAGTTTGATTTGAATTGTTTGGTTAACTATTTGTTGCAACATATGTACAAGCATTACAATTTATAAATTTGTATTTTTTTGTTTATTGCAAGGACCTGTCTTATATCATGACAGCTTATTCAATACTATACCTCAATTTTCAATTGACGATTTACTTTGAATATTTGTTAATACCTTCGTTATCATTTTACATGTTGTCTCTGTCTGCAATTCTATTTCCAGTCTGCAATCATATTCAGCTGTTGTTCATCCACACCATTGTGCTAATTGAAAGTGTGGGCATTATTATGTGTGGGTGTGTGTGTGTGTTTTAAAATCAATTTGTTTATCGGCAAAATGAGAATCAGCGTGCAAAATGCCAACCATGTTATTCACAATGAAGGAGCGTATTTGTTAGATATTCTCGATGGAGCCTTTAATGTTTTCTTTTGCTTTTTGTGTGTGTGTGTTTTTTATTGGTGTTAATATGACTTCAAATTAGTTTGTTTACGTTTGTATTGTGCTCAGGACAGTGTTGGCTGAAGTGTGTAGATACGAGTTATAAATCGCTCATATTGCGAACAAATTTCCTCCAATGCAACCAAAGAGTTATCATTTCCCCAAATAAAAAACCTATATCTAAATCATGTTCTTTCTTTTGCTTTGTGAATGCATTTGATATCATCGCATGGTTTTATAAATGCCTGCGCATTTTGGTTATTCCTTTGCTGGTTTCTTTTATACCCTCTTGTCCACAACATTTATCGTCAGGCCATCCGTATGAAAACCTCCCAGGTATGGTTATGATGATGGAGATAGCTGGTCCGTCCCATGACCGGCGTGGTGGCAGCCATAAGGGGCGTGAGCTGACCGTGTCCGAGATATCTGACCAGTTGGAAGAATCGGTCATATTAGATGGACCAATGGCTACCTCAGAGGATCTACAACTAATCGCTAAGTAAGCAGTATATATTGGACTTACCAGTAGACCACATCCTTCCATATGGATTGCACTCATAATGCACTGCATGATAATGACCGCCCATAATATATGAAGCTGTATATTATACATGTATACTTGGCGCAGCCCTATAACATCAGTGTGACTGAGACTGAGAAGCATTATTTTAACACTCTCCTGCCATTTTAATTTCTGAAGATCTCTTTACCCGTCGAGGAGGGGTCATGTTTTTATATTGTCATTATATTCATGGTATGAGAGCTCTATGTGTCTACATAATTTTAGGAATCGCCCATGGCACAAAATGAAAGACAATAAAAACCCAGCGGAGTTTCTATTGTGCAAGTTCTTTCGATATCCACAAAGAAACAAAGGAATTTACCCCCTTGGTTCATAAAAGCGAGGAAGTGTCCATGGTGCATGTGCTTTAAACCTCAGGGCAGTTCGTGACCAATTGCAACATGAGCTGGACACAGTAATGACGAATATGAGCGGTCTCGCCTCATTATGGCCACGCACGATCGCAATGTATCTGCACGCGTAGACCATCATTATGTGACATTGCGATATTGATCTTGATATTGCATGCCATGGTCTCCATGTCATGTTTATTCAGCGACCAGAGACGTACGTATGCGGTCATGGCTGATTAGAACGACTGCGTCTACATGGCAATGTCAGACGCTATATGCCTAATAAGAGTATATGTAATTTGTTATCCTTTCCTTAAAGATGCATATGGGTTCTTCCCATGCATATATTGAACGTTTTTGCTTGTCTGAAAGTGCATCAAGAGACAAAAAGGCCTTTGCATTTTAAAAGTTCGGCACATGTGATGGTTTGTTTTTAATATTGGAGTCTACTTTGGCAGAGGATGAAGGACAGTTTACAAAACGACGGAACGTTTCAGACATTGACTAAGTACGTATTGGTGAAGGGCTAATCCAGTATTAAAATTTCCCGATGCAAAATTACATCTCACAAGATACTAAAAATATTAAGTGCATTACCCAGTTGGAGACAGATTTACCCATTTAATTTGCTGACATTTCAAAATCATCCCGCGACGCAAAACTGTTTTATGGAGGCTGTGTTCACACACTTGATGAAACAGCTAACTGCAGGACTTGAAACTCCAAAACGGGCACTGAATATCGAAAGGTGTTCGCAACTGTACATTTGGGCCAAACGTACAAGTTTCGTTCATTTCTCGTGTATTATCATCTCATATAGAGACATGGAGGAGGTGCGGCATATGCTATGTGAGGTAGATCTGGACGAGATGATTCCACGACAGCGTTCACCAGGTGAGAGACTGAATGAAAGACTGAACTTCATTTGGCTAAATTTAAGTACCAATCCCAGTCCTATAGCTTGGATTGGCACCAAACTGGGTCTTGGGGAGGTGGGGGGGGGGGGGGGGAAGCTGGGGCTGGACACCTCATTACACTAGGGGGCGCTCTTCAGGATATAGATGTATTTATGTATATACTCGCGCTTACATCAAAACCGCGCATTTTAAAAGCTTTTGTTCTTTGTTTCACCACTTTACAGTACTATTGAACACATTTTGGTCGTTTGGGATGTTGAAAAAGTACCTCAAAATAAACCTTTTTTCTCATCACGAAAAAGTGGGGGGGGGGATGATTCAATACCCCCCCCCGGTCAAAAAGTGGGGGGATATGTACCCCCATCCCCCTGAATTAAATAAATAAATAAATAAATAAATTTATCTTAAGCGAACATGTGGGGAATCAAAAACAATACCGAGTATTTTGTTAACGTCGTGATGGTCATGGTTAAAACCGACTATGAAAAGAAATCCATGGGCAAGATCAATGATATAAATTTAACCCCATTCGTTTCCTCTTGCAATTTTCATTTCTTTTTGAAAAGACGTTTCCTTTTGAAACGGCCATGGTTTAGCGAGTGCTTATAAGTTAATTCCATTAGCATAAGTAAGCCTCGTTGTCAGTGTGTACCTTGTTAGATGTAGTTCCCATCGCGGCGGCCCTATCTGACAAAGGAGATGGTGACGGTTTTTGGGACGGAAACGCCAAGTAATTCGCCCGTTATACGAGTCCAGTCTGTGACGTCATGCCTGTCAACTGCAATTGTCTATCTACATCTGTCGACTACATCTGTCTCATGAGGAAAAAGGGCTGATATGATACGTTATAGTGTTGAAAACATCGATCATGTGTATAGAGACATTATTTCCTTTCAGATGAGTTCATGATATAAGATGAAATCACTGAATGAAGTATAGGACCTCCAGATTATAATTAAATTCCAGCATGTTTAGTAACAACCATTCAGAACTTGGAAAAACACATACTGTTAACATAATTAATCAATCCAGGACGCAGACAACAATGCTGCAATGTTGACACTAGATCTATAGAATCCGTTGCCAGGTAGGTAGGCAGGGGTGTCATAGCAACGGACCCATTATGAGCAGACAACGTGGAAATGAGTTTTTCGGAAATCTAAAGAAAAAACCCGCAACGTCGAGAACTACATTGGCCATGTGAAAGACTTATATTTCCTATCAGATGAGTTCAGGTAATTAGTTGAACATATTGAGGAAATCTCTGGGTAATTTCAGTGATTGCGAAGGGCGATTTCTAAAGGTTACGTAACACTTTATTTTAAATGAAACTACATGTACACAGACGTGTTCACGTAGGCGGGTGAAATCTTTGGAAATTAATTTATCCAGTTTGGAAGACCGTATCTGCATGCAACTTTCAGGATTTATTTCCGTATAATGATCCAAGTATGTGCTAAAAATTGTTGTGATATGTTCATTACTTTTCGTTGAAATTGGGAAAATACGCCTGGCTACGTACATTTTTGTAAGTTGTAACACTGACGTTTGCAACAGCTGTCAATCTTTTCAAGCCTCAGGAAGATTAATATCCAATATGGTGTGCAGTAAAACTTTTGAGAAAAGCCTCCTTCACTAATTATTTATGGATAAATATCACCCTTCCACTGGTCGATACCGAGACCCACGGCAAAACACGCTGAGTGACGCTAATACCATACGTTATTGTGTGGCTTGGCCGAAATCGGTCAACCGTAGCGCCTAAGGCGCTTTGCTGAACAATGCATGTGGCTTGGGTCGGCAGAAATCATCGTCAAAATTTTCCATGGAGATGGTTCAAATTGTAACACTAGCGTTTGCAACAACAGATTAAGCTGAAATTCGGAATAAAGTTTGATGACATAAGTGTTCAACTACTTTTGAAATAACAATTTTGAGAAATTCCTAGAAATTGATATAAATACAGAGATTGGGGAAGTTTTCGAACGATTTCTTCCAGACTTGAAGGTCAGCTATACCAGTAACCAGTATTGACGTTTCGGCATCGATGACGGCGATTTTTTCACTGACATGAAGTTTAGAATTTCTTCTTCCGATGATAATTTAACTTTTCAATCATACTGTGCATTTTTCTGAGAAACACAACGTTCAAAAGGCCATGTTTTTTGTGGCGCATGCATTTCACTGCTCTGCTATAGCGTCTAAGTACGTTATCGGATTAGCTTTGCTTAACAACGGCAGACGCTTCGCCTTAGCAACCACATGACTGATTTGGCTGGGATCATGATATCGGACTTTTAAAACAAAACAGTTTTGGGGTAAACCACCAAAAGTGACAAATAAAGGAGGTAACAGTGTACGTGGAATAATGCAAAATACATTAAACGGTCATTACGTCCTGGAATGCGCCCAATTGGGCTACAAAACGCGTCTTAAACGAAATGATGTTAATTGAAAAGAACATTTAAAAGTAGCATGTAAACGTCCACCTTACCATCCTGTAAAAACTCGGCGTTTTGTGTTATTCTTGAGAGAACTATTCGAGAACGAATTTCGAGGGTCAAAATGTTGATTCTAAATCGAGCTGTCGAGTGCCACTAGTTTTGAATCATATAGCCGCACAGTGCGTACGTCGCATACTGCGGACGTGCAAGAAACATTTGTTTATTGCTGTCTGTATTATGTGACTATTAAATGCTCTTTCTAATTAACGCTTCGTTTAAAACGCGTTTTGTAGCCCAATTGTGCGCATTCAAGGATCTAATGTCCCTTATGTGATGCCGCAGGTCGGCACCCTATAAACAGAACAAATTAAGTGTCAACTTCCAGCTTCTATGATATATTCGTTATGACTGGCCGCTCGCTATATATACGGCAAGTCTGAATGTGTGTGATCGATGTATAAGCATGAAGCAAGATATGTGGCAGCGGACTCCCCCCTTTGCTGTTGGTCATTGTGTTACCGGAATCTCGCTGGAATATTGTTTGAGATATATATAGGGGAACATGTTAAATAACAAGTCTAGAGTGTGTACGTGTATATGGTTTAGGGGCATATAGGGAGTACCCTCTACCACAAATTGTGCAGGGTATTGCCATGGTACTAAATACTTATCTGTTGGTTTCTTCATAGATGAACTGACCCACGTGACCTCCGTACATCGACAAAGCAGCCTTATTAGACTACGGAGGCACATCCTTTGCTGTTGCAGTAGATCCAAACACATCGAGCCCTGAAACAAACTGCATCGATACCTTTTGATACTTGCAATAATGAATTAAAATGACTTGGATGCAAAACTTTGGAAACACTCTTCATGAAAGCCATATCGGATGTCAGATACACGCCAGTAGGCCTACACGCCAACAATGCAGGACTTCGGTAACACCTTGGACACTCACATTCACGCATGGATTTACCTTGGATATGGGATACAAGCGACTGATATACCCAGTCAGTGCCGGGCGCATAATGACAACAGGGACGCAAGGCACGCACACGTGGAAAGCTCCCTACGTTATTCAAACTCATAAAAACACATTTTTAACGATTCTCTGAATGTATACAAGCCTTATTTTTTTATGGGTTTGCCAAGGTATATATTATTGACACATTCCTTATCCTACTAATGGATTTTGTCGTCATGGTTGTTGACAGCTCATCAACACCACAGAGTGCAAGCTGCTTACAGTATGAATGAGACTGTAATTTATATGAGAAAAACATTGTTTGCATGTTTCTCGTACAGTTTAAGATAATCATTCACACGAATGGGTTGTGCACATCGTTACACTTAGATTAACATTTGTTTTCACTCTGTATTCTCCATGGAGCGTTCTGTTTTGCCTGAGGCTAAGCTGAGGGCACGCTCTGTGTATCACAAGGCAAGCTAGTCAATTTTTGTTAACGCCTTACCCACACTCTACTTAATCTTTTAGAGTGTGATTTTAATGTGTGATTAATTTAACCAAAATCCAATACAAATTACTTCTATTCCAATATAAACTTTGTTGGCAACTTTACTTTTATAAACTTCCCCTTTACAATTACCCGCAGTGCGCACACCAAGATTATCTGTCAGACTCCCAACTATGCAACAGTATATAGCGACCGCAACGCATTCCTTTTGGCATTTTCCAAGGAATGTTGTTGAATTTGACTACGTCCCTCCGCTTCCGAGTAAGGGGGGAGTCCAATCGTCCAACACCTCGGTATATCGTAATTGTTGCATACTGTCCCTCATATTTGTAAACTACAAAACAAATCACTCTAAACTGTCAAAGTCTGCAACCCCCTGAAAAAAGGAAGTTCGCCTTGCGCACAAATGAACCCTGCGAGAGCCGAATTCTTGTCTGGCAGCCAATAATTCAAGTTTGGTGAAGAGAATAATTCAATAACTAATCGTAGGTGGATTTTTTTAGTTCGATGCCTCATTCAAAAGTGAATAACTCGCATTTCTAGGAAGGTAAACAAATCTACTTTTCGAAGTGAAACTCGAAAATAGCACGGGGAACGCACCTTAACATTTTGAACGTTACATCATGGAAATCTTAGGCCATGAAGAAGTATAGCGCGGGCTTTGTGTTGATATTTTAAGCGTGATTTGAAATACTTAATGTATGGTAAGAATGTCTTTCATTAGCTATTGTTTGCATTCAATGCACATTCCATATTCGAGTCAGTTCATTTTTGAGCCACATTTATAATACTAGCCAGCTCTTGCAATGAACTTTGCAAGGGTTGGCCTGGTATAACACCGCAGCCATTTGTACCACGTTATATAGTACATGCACATAATAATGGGCGATACGTCGTTCGTGATGCGACCGACGACATTATGACAGTGCAGTGTATGACGTGTACATGTATAATATTAAAAGAATCAAAACGTATAGCGTAACCTTATTTTTCCACAGTAGTTCCTCGGTACTATTTATCCTTAATTCATTCATTACTGACAAGAATTGTAAACATTCAAAGAGATCACGTTTTACCAACGGAGTGGATTAAAGCGGCTCTTTACTCCTCGGCTAGAGAACTAGGCCTATGTACACAAAAACATTGATTCACTTTTATTTAACTTTATATTGATATATTTAGTTTACTTCTATAATTAGTCAAATCAATTGTAAAAAAGAAAATAGATTGTAAAAATGTACAGTGTCTATACATAACGCTATCGTTATATTAAGTGTAATTAAGTCCAGTGTATCATATAATTTCATTTAGACGACACCTTATATCATCCATGTCTTAGACTATACGGGTTTTGATTTGCATATGGAATTCCTAATAATCTAATTCCCTAAGTGAAACCTCATCTGGTTGATTGTGTTAATGTTAGCGATGTTTTGGTTTAGCGGGGTTCTAGTCGGGTGGCTTGTAGGTGGAATCATGACCGGCTGGTCCAAAGCACCAAATTTGGCATGTAGACTCTATGGGCCATATTATACAGAGCATATTTACAAGGGGTGACACCTGAAAACTGTTTGGAAGGGTATCTTATTTTGCTTAAATCCACAATGGCCACCGTGCCATATAATATTTATGCACATATTTTGGTGCATTTTCAAAAAAGAAGAAGAAAAAAAGTACATTTTGAGGATTCTATTTACATATGCGTACAAAACATTTTCTAAAGCATATAAGTGATTGAATACTATAGGAGGACATATGACATATTCAAACTACTATTATACCCTAAAGTTGCACACAATAGCTTTTGCCTCAGATATCATCAAATAGTTTTGCCAAACCTCAGATTTGATGAGCTTCAAATCAACAAAGTTACTTACTGGCATATTTACCCTAATAAAATTATGTGGAAAATCATGTGAACAATGACAGGATCATAATATTTAGCCCGAAAAGAAGACCACAAAAAAGAGGTATCCGTAAATTGAGCTAAAATTAGGCGAAAGGTTGCCCAACGTGAGGACTTGAGCAAGTTCAAAGAAACACCCCAATACATGTAAGAGTCCCCCACGTCATGCAACCCTTCGCCTAATATAAGTAGCCCAATTTACGGACGCCTCTTTTTTCCACCTCATTTTCTTTTTGCTTTTTGGGCTAAATATCGTAATGCTATCATTGTTCAAATGATTTTCCGACATAGTTCTATTAAGGCAACTGTGCCAGAGAGTATAATCTTATGAATTTGAAGCTTGTCACTACCGAGGTTTGGCAAGACTACAATCTGGGGAAATGCGCGCAACTTTAGAGCATAATACGGTATCCATTTTAGATCTTTCATATGTCCTTATAATTATCAGTCGTGTGCTTTTGAAAAGGTTATTTAAGTACGGATATGTAAACAGAATCCCCAAAATAAACTTATCAACAAAACGATTGAAAATGTACCAAAATATGTGAATATATTATGCGGCGGCAATTTCGGATTTATGCAAATTAGGCAACCTTCCCAAAAGAATATCTTCTGTAGGGCTATCTGCCAAGTTTGGTGTTTCGGACCGGTCGGTCACGATCTCGTCAAAAATTGGATCTATTCACCTGATATAACTATTAGTGAAAGCACCGTTTGCATTATCACATTATAGTCTACAGAGACTTTAGACCTTTTGAAGGAAACTAAAAAATATGTTCTGTGATATGTGCAATGATATGGATCTTATTGACTTTTTAATTCCACAGACACTTTTTGCATACGGGACCAATAGCCACAGGACTAGTAATTACAAAGTATTAATAGTTATCAACATTTAGCCTCGCTATCTGGTTTGTAAGGGATATATAATATCTGACAAACCTTGGACAAGCACCTTTTTTTCGGCAAAATCCAACGTCCAGTTACTCCTTTCCTCAAAATGTGCAACTTAAATTTGTCACTTTAAAATATCATTAAAACTTGTACACTCAATAAACCAAATATGTTTAAAACAAAGTCTTATATTTGCTTCATATAATTGTTTTGGTCATTTTTAGGCGTATCTAATCCACCAATATGTTAAAGATCATCTACATGTATTTTGCAATTGAGTGGTGGATCATTTTCAAAATGGAGATGCACTTAAAAACTATACTTTTCAGGGGTGGACATCTTTGGAGGGAAAACTAACCCTGAGGTCATCGGTCACACCCGCAAAAATTGAACAGAAACCGAAAGAGGTTTAACCAAGCCTTAACTTGGTGTAGCCTATGTTTTGAACACAATGATGAGAGTTGTTAGTATTTTTGTCTGGATTTTGTTAAGTAGGAATATTTACCACTCGTGTCTAATGGATTTTATGTACTGGTCTATCTGCACCCTTGCTAAAATGCACCGGCGAAAAAAACACGTCAGTGCAAGGCGGGGTAGGTATCGCCTCCAGCAGATAATTATTGAATGATTAATACAAATATGAAAAATACTTCAATATTTTTATGGCAGATAATATACTCTTGAAAGTACGTTGATCGGACGCATTGGCGTTGATGGCAACTGCATAGACCGTCTGAACCGCGGTATGAATATTTGAATGGACAAGTGGAGAGAATGTCATGCAAACGCAAAGAGCTTGATGGTTTGAGAGTGTGTACGGAACTACATCCCTTCAATAAACGCAGTACCTGCATAATTCATTACACTTCGTCGTCCATGATGCGACTTGATAACAGGTGTAGTGGTTTATCTCCCTCCCGCTCCCGGGGGAGGGGGGGGGGGGTGATAAGTTATAGCAGAAAGGAAGTGGAAATCTGAGGTGCGGGACAGAGATCCATCATAAAATTCTTAACATAAGACGACCAAGTTGTCAAGCACGCGTTCTTCATAACAGAAGCACCTTTGAACATGCGCGATGCCTGCTCATCGCACGCATGTAGGCCTTACCTACTAAACGGTCTCTATTACAAATTACTAGTATAGTAAACCAAATGATACTGCTGGAAAACCGTGGCATATGATCCTAACAATGTGCGAAACTTTTTTTCAAATGATTGGAAATACACAATGTACCTGCAGTTTGGATTTCACAAGTTGACTTTTCTGTATGCACATGGAATCAGGTATAAGCCTATGGGAAGTAAAGCAGAACCACCCGACTAGAACCCCGCCACTGATCAAAAGTCAGTTTTACTATCAGAAGCGGACAAACGAACCATAATTTCTTACAATCATTCTCGCAATTAACAGTAAATTGTTATTCAGTACACTAGGGACCGCCCAAGGTTTTGTGAAAGTTTCCAGCATTGTTACCAATGTCATGAGGGACCATAAGGAAATGTCAATTTTTTTTCTCAGTTCAAATGAGAAATAAATGTACTAATCGAAAAAACAAAATTCAGTAAAACAAGCAGGCACGGTTCTAGAGGCTATATTTTAGAAGTGCTAGCAGGGGTTGATCCAGAAATTTTTTTTGTGGGGAGGTGTGCTGATATGTAGACCATTTTTTCCCGAGACCTTGGCCTCCGAAAATAAAGGGGTGGGGTGGGGGTGAGGGGGTGGTGTGGGCGCCTCATGCCATATTGTCAATGGGAGCACTGATAAAATCTTACCATCATCATATCATGCACACTATATTAAAGAGGTTGTGGAATGCTCGAAGACATTTCCGTCATTTTTCGGGTATATGTAGCCTAAGGTGTGATGAAATAAAAACGACTATAGTGTCTGTCATAAAATGAGTACAAAAGGTACTTTTTGAGAGCTGTTTTTCAGGTCCTGTTTGGACTCGAACGTGCAATTTGTGTAAAAGTCGTCGTTGGGGGCAGCAAACAAAACATAGTAAATCGTGACGTAATAAACAGGACTCCGGATGCAACGTAGTATAAACGAGTCCTGTTTATTACGTCACGATTTACTGTGTTTTGTTTGCTGCCCCCGACGACTTTTATACAAATAGCACGTTCGGGTCCAAACAGGACCTGAAAAACAGCTCTCAAAAGTACCTTTTGTACTCATTTTATGACAGACACAATAGTCGTTTTTATTTCATCACACCTTAGGCTACATATACCCGAAAAATGACGGAAATGTCTTCGAGCATTCCACCACCTCTTTAATGCTTATGACAAGATACAGATTCAGGTTTCTGGATGAGAGCACCATAGCTATGCACATAACTACTGACAGAAGAAGCAACAACTTTCTTCCATTGTCATTTTTATATTGTTTATAATGAGTATCAATAATGGAGCACAATCGGCTATGCCTCATATCCAAATTTGTCCGACAACCAATAAATTATTGTTCTGCATGTATAGTCATAACCTCTACACTGCTAAGTCTTTCAGGCACACTTTTATACCATAGCCATCACTGCATTATTCACTGTGTTATTCATCGCTTAGGGTCCGATTCCCTTTGTAATGTCCTGGTCATTACTGCATTTATAGTCTTGCATGGAGGGGCAGAACCAGGATCAGCTATCAAGTGTCTTGATCCTCTCATCCCTACCCCCTGCCGCACACTTGGTATCTCCTGCTTCAGCATCTATATTGACTGTGTTTGCCGCATCCATTGATGGGTCAGGGGGTTTCAGATCTGCACCATGAGGTTTGGAAGCCATGATGGAATCAGGGACAGGTACCCCAAGCATGTCTGGGAGCATCCAGGGCTTCAGCCATCCGACTAGTGGAGTACTCCCTGTGGTGTAGTGAGTCTTCTTGTGATAGAACAGAAGACCATCCAACTCAGCCTACAATGTGGACACAAATGACAGCTATCAGTTTGTGATAAAAAAGCCGGCAATATACCATCTATATTCACCATTTCAGTTTATAAAATTCAATTAGTAAAACCTTTAAATAAAACCACCCAGTTTTAAAAATAGTTCAATATTTTAAATTTCAGGGAATGACTAACATGTTTATGCTTACAGCACTTGAAGGAACAAATATGTGAACAAAACCGACAGCATCATGCCATCGTGTTTTCATACAACCACCCAAAAAGTAAAGATTTAAAGAACCATGTTTGTTCTTCCTATTTCAAATACATGTAATAGTAGAAAAAACATAACTCAAGGTGATATGTGTTAAATAGCAGAAACGTTAATAAGGAAGAAAAAATAGTAATAACAGAAATATACATCTGAAATGTACAACTGATAAGAGTGGTTTAATTTTTGTCAGAGTTTCATATTTAAACTTACAATGTTGAGAAATAATGATACCTTTTTGGTTTGCCACTTTTGTAAAATTACTGCACCAAATCCAGATTTTACAAAACAACTCCTCTAGTATAACTGTCCACCCATGCTGGTATTACAGATTGACACAACATGGTTTGATCTAGGTTTAGCAAACACAACCTCAGTTTATTCATGTTGCTTTCTTACGCAAGGTTTTTGTTCACCTACACTGTGGTCAGTGTTGTGTTGGAATGTACTTTATTATTGTGAACTTTTTTATATTTCTGCCCTTGCATTTTATTTAACCTTGAAAAATCTTCCTGGAACATGTATGGGCGGTTCCATGGTTACTCACGTTACACTTGTTTCATCCTTTAACATTGTGAGTGCTGTGGTCTTCATACAAGTTGGACTATGATTTTCCTGTGTTTGAATATTACCCACTATTCAAAGCTTTTTTCTCATGACAACATAAAAGATTGTATGTTTATATCCTACTTTTAACTGTTCTTTTCGATTAACATTTATATTCCTATTTTATTTATATAAATTGTTTGATTTGGTCTAGCTAGAGGGTGGGGGGGGGGGGGGGGGTGCGGAAAGGAATGTTTTTCTGTTCTGTCCAGGGATGTCTACATGTGGTTTCAGGCTTTTTAATGACTATTTGACTATGTTTAGTTTACATTTACATTTGAGTGTTTTTATCACATTTTTAATATTAATTAAAATTCCTTTTTTTTACGTGTATAATTTGTTTGATTTGGTCAAGCTTGTGTGGAGGGGGTTTTTTTCTGCTCTGTGGGGGGCAGTGTCTACTTGTGGTTCAGACTTTTTAATTACTATGGTGTTATGTTATCAATTTGTGAGAATTAAATAATCACATTTTAAAATTTAATATATATTCCTTTTATTTATATAAATAGTTTGATTGTAAAGCGCCATAGAGCATTTTTTAATGGATTCGGTGCTATAGAAATTTACATTATTATTATTTATTATTATTTAACATTATTTCGTCAAAGCGTGTTTTGTAGCGCAATTGGGCTGTTCCAGGACACAGTGTCCCTTTCAAACTACCTTAATGAAAGGGGAAGAAATTTGTAACGTTTATATAAACGTGTTACATTTACCTTATGTTTGTGATCTCTAGGAGAGAAACCTTTGCGTTTCATCACCGTTTATGCTCTTACATTATGGGGAAGTGTTCTCGAGTTATGGGGAAGTTTTCTATTGCTAGGGAAATTAGGACCGAGTTATGGCGACTTTCTACTGTCCCCACAGCATATTTGGTCCCCATAATAACTATCGCTCAACATGCATGGGTGTCGCTGGAGGGGGATGGGGGGATGTGTGTGTGTGACAACCCCATCCCAGTTAATCATTTTTGTCAGCAAAATTGCCTCTCGGTTAGCAAAATCGTGCGTCTGTCAACAAATATGCCGAGGACAAATAGCACCATTTCCTGTCCGATAGTGTCCAAGATCATCTAT
The DNA here is from genome assembly GCF_015706575.1 of Patiria miniata. Classification (NCBI taxonomy): domain Eukaryota; kingdom Metazoa; phylum Echinodermata; class Asteroidea; order Valvatida; family Asterinidae; genus Patiria; species Patiria miniata. The sequence continues at coordinate 12,069,204 of NW_024037048.1, read as the reverse complement.
TTTAAACAACACCCCCAAAAGTAAGACGATGTCCAGCACCCCCCACCCCCCCCCCCCCCACCCCCCACACAGCAAAGATGTTGTCAACCCCTTTATTTTCTATTAGGCCTGGCGACGCATCTGTGCACATGGGTCTGTCTCATGTGTATCCCCTTTGGGTCAAAAGAACACACCTTAAAGATGGCTTCAATACAAAGAACTCATAGGCATTTATGTAGTCACAGCATCTTTTCACTATGCACAAAATGATAAAGTTTAGTCAAATATTGACTAGCAAAATGTAAAAGGCTTACTTCAAATGGTGGTGGTTTTGCCATGGTGTTTTCTATTGCACTTGGGTTACAAGGGTAGCTTGGCAAGGCAAGAAATCTGTACTATAATTAAAGAACAATATTAAAAGATTATTAAAACACAAACAAATGTAAAAAAGGAGATTTTTCTTTAATATTGCACAAAATAGGATTTTAAATTAGGGAATAGATATGTGCTTGGCCGGTTTCAAACAAGTATGTTTAAAACTGGTTTGGGGCCTGCATGCTGATAAGGGCCTGAGCCGAAGGCGCAAAGTGTTTAAAACCAGCCAGCCTTTAGTGGTCAATCGTTTGAAACCACCCACGTGATTGGCTCTCGACCAATAGGAATGCAGGGTAATAGGTATTTATGAATAAATGTTTACATGTTTTGTGATGAAAAGAACTGAACAAATGAACTTGAGAAGAGTGGGTAACAGGGATGTAGTCAAGTCCACTCACAAATCCAGTCAACCAACAGCTGATTGTGAGTTGACGGTCAGTTTGGTATTTCAACTGTGCAACTGGGATAATTGAATACTCAACCAAGGTGCCTGAACACGCAGGGAGACGGGTGCACAACGCTTGCGTGTTAATTGTGGGCAAAACGGGCATTCGCGTAACATCAAGTCAGCCATTTTATCCCAAATGACATTTGACTTGGACTACTTCATCCAGATACTGACTGGCTTATACTGAGCAGAGGACTTGTGATGGACTTGCAGGCACTTGCAGTGACTTGTGTTGGACTTGACTACATCCGAGTATTGAACTTTCAAACTTTGATTTACCACTTTGGCACTTTGGTATCCGCTGCATAGAGTGTTTATAAAAAAAGAAACGTTTGCAAACGTTTGATTTGTCATATGCTGAAAGTTATTTACATTACAAATCCATGCCAATGCCATTCATTTAAGAAGCCCATGAACACTAGAATACGGATGACTCCATGGTCATGCAAATTAAATGTCCCAACGCATTGAGGCAACTAATTCCATCAAAAATCAGAAGTTAATTTAAGTATATCAAATACAGCAAATGGTAAACTGTGGCGTGTTCATGACATAAAATGACAGCAGAGAGACTTACTGGGTTTATACTGCTTTGCACTGCAAGTTCAGGTGCTTCTGAGAGTTTGGTTTGGAGCCAATAGAATCGGAATTCTGTGTCACTGTCATAGACAGGATGACCTCTCCAGCACATGATGTCTAGGACGTAGAATGTCTGAGTAGCTTCATGGAACACGCAGTCTAAAAGACTGTAGTCTGTTATCAATTCAAATGAAAGCAAGTGAAATATTAATAACCGATTCAGTTTGGAAGTGACCATTATGTGCTCTTCACCTTTTAACACATCTATTCTCAGGTGACACAATGTTTCTGTGACACACAGTAAACTATATAAAAGATTAATTACTGGAGATAGTTTTGCAATGAAAATATGAAAAACAAGGCGTTGCCTTTGCTGGAATTATGAAAATACTTCAAAATGTGTTTTAAAATTGAATCAAATATTAATGTGTGGTTATTGTGTGATAAAACAATGTTTGACAACTTGCATCTGGTAGTAACTATAAAAATAGCCTTTCTTGATGATCCACAATTTTTTTTATATTTTTGCTCTGGACTTTTTCTCAGGAAAGTGGAACTTCCACATTACCAAAGGAGATGTGTAACTATTATTTATCCCTAACCCCTTGAGCACTTTTACTAGAAAGTATTCTGAATCTGCCAAATCCACAAGTCCATTAATCCATCAGAATCAACCAGTGTAGTATATACCTCGTACACACCAAACATATAGAAAAGGAGTTAAACGGTTGAGATACTGAATCTACATGGAGGTATCCTGAATCCATAAAAATCCTGCAGTACCGCTAGGCTTACCGTCCTGAATCCATCAAAAATCCCCCAACTTTTTCAATATTGAGGTATCCTGAATCCGCAGAAATCCTCCAAAACAGGGGTGTGGATTTTGATGGATTCAAGTTAGGGTTAAAAATAGACTTGATGATAATAAGGTAAGACTTGATGATACACTGCATTGAGATCGTTGTTGCTATTGTTGTACTTGCCACATTAGCAATTTTGTTATCCTTTTCCCCTGCAAATGAGACAAATGCAGCTGCATGAAATGCCCATAGAATCATCAATGCCATTTGAAAGCTCATGCTTTTTATACTTCAGTTGAATGTGAAATTTCATTTGACTTGAACAGATTCATTTTTGTGGAGTATGTGACGACAAATCTGCAGTCCCTTTGCCCTTGGTGCCTTGCCTCAGAGACCGGCCAGTCTGAACGTTTGGCTTGCCTACCTGTGTTATTGTGCTTATGCTTTCTACATCCACCGGGCAGCAAGGAAGGAAACACTGATAGTCGGTACCCACTCTTGCTGTAACTTGAAGTCTTTCCCTAGTGTATCAAGAGCAACATATAATAATAAAAACATGAAATTTGTCACTAAATGCTCAAATGCTTTACTCTCAGAATTTCCTAGTTTGTTGTTCATATGAGGATGATGCCACAGATTCACAATTAAAAAAAAAAAATTGCACGATACTTACCATATAAGCTATGCATATGTTACAATTGTCAAGAAAATGTCCCATAGAAGTCCACTGTACAGAACTAACTGTATAGCCATTCAGAATTTTGTGTCCTTGCCAGCATCCTCAGCGGATCATTAACAGCCAATCAGCTGCTGAGTTGGCAAACCTTTATGAATATTCAGTACTTTTAGCAAATAATGCATGTCGGTATAATGCCAAGTAGGCAATTTGGCAAGAAAGTGCAAAGATTCTGTTGTGCAGAATGGCATTACAAATTTTTGGGAAAACAGAGGATTTTGTCAACATTAGCTCCTTGGAAGGATAAATTGTGGCATGAATATTTACATATTCGTCCGTCGGACCACGAAGTGACGTATTGTGTGCACAAAGTCCATAGACAATACGTCAATTCGTGGTGCACCCAACAAATTAAAAGCAGCTTTCTGTAAATGCATTTATTTATGGAATTTAGTGAAGACTGTTCGCTCAATATATTGAAAATTTTGGAAAATCGCAGAGTTGTATTACAAGATCCATAACTGAATATGTAAATCGTGTTAATAGCCAATCCGGTTGGGAGAATTCAACCAATGAGAATTCCTTAAGGGAAATAATTTAGCCAATGGGCAGCCTCCATTGCTGAAGGATGGTTTTGGTGGGAAAGGAAGGCAGAAGAAAAAGGTCACTTTGTCACAGCCCTTTGGTGTGTATACATGTACACATCAAATGTGTCTTCAAATGTATGTTTAGTATTTGGTTTGACCTTTACCGACATAACTTACAAGCGTGTAAAGGGCAACACCAAATAGATTTCATTTACATCTAAAATGTCAAATACTAAAAGTCGAATACCAAATCATTCAGAAAGCTGTATTAATGACCCATTCAATTTTATTCATTGTCATTGCTAAATTTACATTACTGACTAATAAACTATGTAAATAACTGTTGTGATTATTTTTTTGACATGAAAAACTGATTGATTTGTGATGATGTTTATTTATTCAATAGATGTAGGGGCTACTTTATTTGGCTCTTAAATGAGTTCATATTGCAAGTCGGCATGGTTGGTTACTTTTTAAATTTAATGGATAAAATGTTCTTGGTTTTTAATTTAATAAGTAGACAAACAAAAAACTGACTTATAAAAAACTGACCTTTGCTGCAACAATTAAATTTCTCCTTCCCACTGGACAAGGTACCATCAGCCAGTCCATTGCTAGGTTGGGTGGAACGTCAACTAGCCACTCAGATAACATCAACTGCAAAATTAGATACATGTTCGGAAGATATAAATTAAATAAATGTTTAAATAAGTGGACATCATAACTAACATTAAAGGGACGCCCTAAATAACGTTAAACTTAATTTAATTTTCTCCAAAACTGCAGGCAGCTTGATGATAAACATTCCTTGACACAAGAACAGTTGATTAAGCTGTTTCCATTGCCAGATGCTTTTGCTATTTTTTTAAACTCTTTTAAACATCACAGCACACCAGTTTAACATCAGTTACGGCGTCCACTTAACGTTAGATGATTAGGTTAATAGCCTTTGACACTATTTTCTTGTACAGGTTCCTCATTTCCAAATAAAAGGTTGCTAGGTTTCCTGTTATACTGTGCAATGTAATTTGTTCTGTATATGTAGCAAATCACATAGTTCCACCTAAGTTTCTAGAACAAATTCTAGGCGGACTACCGTATTCATTTTGAAAGTGTTTCGATGGTCAACGAGTGGGGTGAAGCCAAGAAAGTGATGTTTCTTGCTTCATACCTAAAACGGAAGGCCCGGGAGGTACTGTTGGAAATGACACCAGAGCAGCGCAAGAAGTTTCCCACGATTTTTGAACTCTTCAAACAATGCTTTGGAGTCAGTTGGTAGATTCTGCTCAACCGGGGCCAGTTGTCAATGCGTAAGAGGGTAGGGAAGAGCCTCTGAGCCACATCGGGCAATCAATTCATCGACTTGTCTTCAAGAGGTATCCAGGACTGCCAACTGAGGCCAAGGAGGACTTGGCAGTGGAGGCATTTCGTAATGCACTTAGGGACAAACAACTTCAGCGTCATGTGTTTGCCGGATAAGCGGAGACCTTGGCTCAGGCAGTTACACTGGCTATGGAGATGGAAGCCTTCCTGTAATCCCAGGCGCACAACAAGAAAGTTAGACCAAGGGCAAAAGATGTGAAAAGTAGTTTGCCCCACAGCTACCAACGATGTAGGGAGATGAGAAGGATCAGTAGGGCCAACTCCTTTGCAAGATAACAGCAACATGGAATGAACGTTGTCACTTTTGAAGGGAGTGCCCCAAGTGTGGCTGGTTCAATAATGCCAACAGTGGTAAAGGACAGAAGGGCATGTGAGCAAGACAAGCTTTGGGTGACAAGGAACAGCAGGAGCAGGAAGGACAGAAGCCCATGGAACACAGACAAGTTCCGGACGAAGTGGAACAGCAAGGATGCAACCCAGGAGCAAAACCAGGGCCCAGTTTCCTGCTAGGCCAGATTGCTGGCATACTTGTTCGTTTTTTTTTTGCTGGACACAGGTGCCTCGCTAACCATCATAACTGGAGGGGTATATGGTTCTCTTCAAAAGTTGGCAACAGAGAGACCGCAGTTGGTACCAATATTGCCCACTCTGAAGATGGCAAACCGAAGTCCCATGAAGACGAGGGGTACGGCACAGTTCAAATTTCAAATTGATGGACAAACCATCGACCACGGCTGCACCGTGGCGGATATAGAATTGGAAGCAATTTTGGGGATGGATTTCATGTCTGCACACAACTTCCAGTGGCAATGGGGGATGGCGCTATAGTCATAAATTGAGTTGAGACCCCTTGACTCACAAGAGAGATTGGCATTCGGTATCAAGGGTGCACATCTATCATGCCGGCTGGCCAAAAAGCAATCTTAAAGTGTCCATTGCTACATAGGAAGGAAACAGAGGAAGGAATTGGGGTCATATACCCTGATTTGGAGTCAGGAGATCTTTGTCCAGTGGCCATTGCAACCAGCCTGAACAACACAAGACTGGGGACTGTACCAATTCGGGTGATTAATCCCACATCTGACCCAGTAACAATCAACAAAGGGACCCGGGTGGCTCTGTCATCACCGGTAGAAGTTTGGGACGTTGTGGAGTTGGATGAGGCTATGTCACAGTGGCTGCACTAGGGGATGCAGGTGGACCATGGCATAAGACCCCTGCCAATTTGAAGGACCTCCATGACAGAGCAGCCTAACTTCTGAGTCTTGATCAGTTACAAGGATACGTTAGTGGGCATGGACGGTCGGCTGGGTCGAGCCAGTTTGGCTGAGCACTGGATCTAGACTCGAGATGCACCCCCAATTCAGCAACCTGTCAGGAGAATGCCAGTCCATAAGCACAGAGAAGCAAAGGAACAGCTGGGGAAGATGTTGCAGGATGGTGTGATCGAGCCATCCATCAGTCCATCGTCGTCGCCGGTAGTCCTGGTGAGGAAACAGGATGGGGACGCTTAGGTTTTGTGTTGACTAACGGAAGTTAAACATTGTAAAAACCAAAGACACCTATCCCATACCCCGGATGGAAGACAACCTAGATGACGTAAGTGGGGCTACATGGTTCAGTACACTGAACCAGCTGGCCAGTGGCTACTGGCAGGTTAGCATGGACCCTGAGCACAAGGAGAAAACAGCCTTCAGCACCCACAGTGGGCTATACCAGTTCACCGTTATGCCTTCGGGCTATGCAACGTGCCGGTCACATTCAAGAGTTTGGTGGAAAGGGTTTTGGCTGGTCTACAGTGGCAGGCAGCTGTCTCGTACCTGGATGATGTGATTGTATGGGGGACTAATTTGAAGAGCATTGCCAGCGGTTGGCCTCCATCCCTGACCGGATCCAAGCAGCAGGCCTAAAGCTGAAACCCAAGAAAAGTGACCTCTTAAAGACGGAGGTTTCCTTTCTGTCGGATAATGGGGTAAAGACAGACCCGTCGGTGGAATCAGTCCGGCGAAGGTGAAATTGGTGGCGAAGGTGGAATCGGTCCGTCATTGGCCGCAGTCGGCTAATATGAATTGGGTTAGGAGTTTCCTGGGGCTGACCTCCTACTACCGCCACTTCATCAAGAACTTCGTGGAGATTGCTCAGCCACTGCATGCCCTGACCAACAAAGATGTGAAGATATTGCATGGACAGAAGCCTGTCAACAAGCGTTCAAACAACTCAAGGATGAGCTAACAACGGCCCCAGTACTGTTTCCCAAACTCGACAGGAGATACATCTTGGACACCGATGCCAGTTATTGTACCATTGGGTATTTTTTCAGCAGTCAGAAAAAGGGGGAACAAGTGTTCGTCTATGGCAGCCATGTCTTGAGCAAGTCAGAGCGCAACTGTTGCACTACAAGGAAGGAACTCCTGGCAGTTGTTCATAGTTGACCACTACTTCAAGCATTATTTGCTCGGCAAGCGTTTCTTGCTTGAACGGATCATGGTACCTCGCAATAGTTGTTCCAGTTCAGGGAGCCAGAAGGTCAAGTGGCGAGGTGGATTCAGTGCCTGGGGTGTTTCAAATTTGATGTTGAAAACTGTGTGGGGAAGAAACACACCATGCAGATGCGCTGTCCAGAGTTCCATGCATACAATGTGGAAGGTCCCTCAATGTTGAACCAAAGTTGGACCGGAAAGAGAAATGACCGATTGTTGCTGCATACTTCAGCATTAGGGGAAGAGAAAGGAGAGCACTGAGTGTCAACAGCAGTTACCAACAGGGGAAGTTGAGGTCGAGGAGGACATGGCAGAGGCAACAGGCTGTAGGGGTCCAATGGCATTGACGGGCTGGTGTTTTTGCACAGGTAGAGGACCCAGAGTTGCAGAATGTCTTGCGTTGGCGGAAGAACAGGGTCCATGACCATGCTGGAGGGAAGTCTTGGCACTGGATGAGGGGAGCAATTTCTGGTGGGCCAAGTGGGACACTCTTGTTGATGCCACCCTTCGGTTTTGAAGGTCAGTTGGGAAGAGGTTAATGGGGCGTAGCTCAACCAGGAACATTGTAGTCCCCCGCAGGCAAAAGTTGCGGATGTCCTGTGCCAAGCACAGAACAACAGAACATCCGGTCATCTAGGACAGCCGGAACAATGGCCCGTATCTGGCGAGCACCTGTTTACTGGAGAGGAATGAAACGTCAGGCTGAGGAATGGTGCAGAAGTGCAGATCTAAGATACAGTGCATGGTGGGTTCCCTTATGGAGAGGACTGCCATCGACATCACTAGAATGCTTCCAAGGACCAAGTCAGGCAATCATGGTCATTGAAGGCTACTTCACCAAATGGGTTAAGGCATTAGCTATCCCAGACAAGACCTCCGAGACTGTAGCTTGAAATTTGGTTGAGCAGGTCATCACTTGGCTTGGGACCCCATTCGAGATCCCCACGGATCAGGGGTGGGATTTTGAGGCAACGCTGTTTCAGGGTGTCTGTCAACTGGTCGGCGTCCACAAGAGACGTACGACGCCATTCCATTCCCAATCTGATGGTATGGAAACAACACGACTTGGATGAACACCTGCTACAGGTTTTAATGATGGCCTACCGTTGTGCCCGGCATAAATGCACGAAGATGATACCGAACATGCTCATGCTTAGCAGGGAGACTAGTCGACCATTGGACCTGGCAGTTGGCCCCCTCCCCATCCAACCTCCAAATTGGAAAACGATGATCCTGTGGATCCACACGAGGACGTTCAGGAGCTGAAGGAGAAATTAAGGGATGCTCACGAATTTGCCAGAATCCACCTCAAAGCAAGTCAACTGCACAAGAAGATATGTTTTGGCCGTAAGCTGCACGATAGCTGTTAGGAGCAGGAGAAGCCCCGTCTAGCTGTACAAACTCCAGAGGAAGTCGGGACAAGCTCAAAATCTACAGTGCAGGTGGGACAGGCCTTTTATCATGCTGTCACGGATTGATGATGTGATTTACAGAATCAAGAAGGTGCCTCATTCCAAACCAAAAGTGGTGCACTATAATCGCCTCAAATTCTACCTTGGAGAAGTGCAAATGGACTGGAGGACCCAAGTTGTGCCTGCAGGTGCAACCACTGAACCTCAGCTCCTAGAAAAAGGAGACTCAACACTTGAGGAGGACGCACCGCACCCTGGACCGCGGCAGGCGGGAGTGCCAAGACAAAAACGTGTTGGGGTGAAAGAGCTCGGACCAATTCAGGTTGATGACGAGCCCCTACAGATAAAACAGCGTGGCTAGCCCGATAGTTAGGCCAAAAAAATATTGCCACTCACGTAATAGCCTTTTGTCTCCCCTCTGCAGGATGGATGGCATGGGGTGTGAGGGCCTTCACCAAGAAAACCATCCTTAAGCGCCACCTGCGAACCTGTGAACACATCCACTCGACAATGCCATTAAGCATACAGCCAAGGCCAGCCACCAGCCAAATAGCAAACCAGAATGCGGTGAAGGCCAGCCACCACTTGGAGCAGCCTCAGGCCGCCACCAACCGGCCAATGATTTGGTGTGCGGCTGAGACCACTCAGAACTGCCTCGGACTACCACTGACAGTCCAGAACATCGGCAACCCTCAGCTGGCCCGCCAAGTGCAAGGCTCACCATCAAGTCTTTGGGCTAGATAATGTTATGGTTTGATATGTGATAACCCGCCCCCACGGTTATCGCGTATCAAACCGTAACAAATTCTAGCCCCTAGACTACTCACCATCCAGGGCCAAGCACGGCTGGAAGAGGCTTTGGACTGGGAAAGGACAGGACAGTGGACGAACACCGGCAGAAACTGGACAGCATGTCCCTGCAGGAGCACGTGTCCCCTTCCCGGATGTCTTCCGATGGACCACAAAGGCTTCTGGACAGCTGCTACTTGAGTGTGCAAGGCCTGTCAGGGACATGGCCACGGGCATGACAGAGCCGTTATGTGAAAACCACAGGGACAGTTGGGGTTAGAACTCATTGGTGAAGGGGTGGAAGCGCACGGCCATCGACTACTCCGCAGTCGAATTAAACAAACTTTCAAGTGCCCAGCGCGGCTGCTTCAAACCTACCTGGGACCCTTTGTCCAATACTATTTGGACCCCACTTTTGCCCACCAACCATCCCTTGGAGGGTTTCTCCTGCCAGGCGCTCTTTAGCAAACTCAGTACTTATCAAATGTCCCTCCAGAGTTCTGGGAGGCCCTGTTCCATCAAACGGAATTCCAGAGGAGGTCCCCACCACCATCCCCATGACTTCGTACGATTAGGAAACCCGAGGGTGGGCCCTGCACCATTCCATCCGGGGACCGTTCTCATTACTTATTTAGGGGCAAGTAAGAGTCCTCGGAGGAGGCAGTTTAACATTTTAGCCGGCCGGTCAACAGATGGCGCTATTCCGCTTTGAGGGCTGGACAGATAACCCTGCTCCAAAACGCCATCTACATTGTATAAGTTTTCTTGTTGTGTTTAGTCACGTTTTGATGTAAAAGGGAGCATTTGTATTGCTACCAGTGAGTTGATGAATAAAAGCGGTGTTTTCAACAAATATCAGGATCTGAGTGTGTGATACTGTCGTTCTGATTGTGTCCTGAAACCTGCAAATCGACATGCTACAATATTCTAACTTTGTACGGCATCACTGCACACATCATCACAGCCATCAGTATACGGTCTATGTGGTAGAGTACCTGATTCCTGTAATACCGAGGTCTTCTATTCTTGTGCCTTGCATCTTTACTGCAGCTACCACTGTCCATGTCCTCTTCATCTTCATTTTCTTCATAATTACTCCAATCCTCTTCTGCCAGGCAGCGGGCTTTGTTGACATAGTCTAACCTATTTCTGTAATGTAAGTCAAAAGTGTTAGACACATGAACTAGGTTTCTGAAAAAAGAGATTCGAAAGATTTGAACTAGAAGCCTAAATAAGAACTTCCTATCGGGCAGGTTTAGAACCATGGTTGACAGTTCAAGTGGTGCAGGTATATACTTTCAAAAGTGGCTAAACAAGGCATGTTGCACAGAAATAGAAGTGCATTAGCTGTATTTTTTTTTTTTTTTTAACTCAGTCTAAGTGTGTCGCCAATGATTTAAATATTAATATTTGCTTGCACCATCGTAAAGGATTGGGGTAAGTCCAATACTGTGTATGAGAGTCCCAAAACTTGAGGTATTGAAAACACATCCACGAGAAAATAGACTGGCAGCACATGAAACAACCAGTCAACACACTGTCTCAGACTCTTACTACAGGACGTCAAAAGAAACATCTGGTACCCAGTCTCTATTTCTATACATTCCCTCCACACATGCCACATGAGTACTGTAGTCAATCTTTCCTCCGTGGTATAACATGTACATGTGTACCGGTCTGGCCTCAGGCTTCAAATTGAAATCACTTGGCTTCACTCTCAGGTGCAAAAGTCTAACCCTCCTCAATCCCCCAAAATCCTCATGGCGGATTTGGAGGATTTTGGAGGATTGAGGATGAATGGTGTTTGAAAAACATGAGGATTTTGGAGGATTGTGGATGAATGGTGTTTGAAGAAGAGGATTTTAGAGGATTGAAGATGAATGTAGGGCCTATTTATTTTTAGGTAAGACTGTCCGACGATTTTAAAGAATTGAGGTGCTGGGTATCCTTCTTTTGAACATAACATTAGTGCAAAATTTTGGAGAATTTTGAGGACTGAGGATAGTTCTAGCAAAAAGGCCCTTTTAAAAAATTTAATAGGGTGTTTCACGGAAATAATTATGCCCCAACTTGCAGGCAGGGCAATTTTACACGCGTTGCTGTGTACGCATCGTCAATGGAAAACTTTGGCACTTCCAAGTCATCATACAGTCATTCCAAAATGCGCCCGTGTCTAGCAACACGTGTTCTTTTCGCCCCGTGAACAAGATGGAGCATATTACCGTAAAAAACCTTATTTTATTGTAACATCAAAGTTTAAGTGACATACTTTTTGTAGGCATGGTAGGCCTAAATAATAACATGACAATGCATGACAACAAATGATTCAATCTTATTCTTAGTCATGTTGTTTAAAGTTTTACCCAATCCACTGTGTGTGTTTTTTTTTAAGTCTGTTTTTATTTAACATTGTTTGACACTTTGTTCATCCATGGCGGGCCTTTATCATTATCATTATGATTTTAAAAAGTGGCGTCACGCGTCAAAAGCCAGGAATGGATAGTCAAGGTTTCGATCCAACTCGGACCCAAACCAAGTCGGACCCAAGCCAACTCGGACCCATGCCAACTCGGACCCACTACCAACTCGGACCCACGTCAACTCGGACCCACTACCAACTCGGATCCACAACCAACTCGGACCCACTACCAACTCGGACCCATGCATGACCAACTCGGACCCATCGTTTACAATCATTTGACAGCGTTTTCAATCATTCGACAATTTCATAAAGTTTGTCCACTTATCATCTGTTAATACAGTTATGCTGTTAAGTATAAATTTTCATTGTAGTTGTCAGGTAAAATATCTGTATTGCAGCAGTTTGTCGTCGTAAAGCGCATTGAAATGCTATTTTGAAATGCGCTTTAAAAGTGTAATTAATTATTTATTTTTATTATTTGTTTCCATTGAAACATATTGCGCTTTAACCAAAAGTAATTAAAATTAAAGTTTAACCAATTATTCATTTTCATATTTGACATCGTTCAAGCCATCTTGCTGAATTTAATATTTCATTTTTAATTCAAACCACATAAATTCAAAACAGATCTTCATAGAAAAATACAATTGCAAAGTATGACATTGAAACATAAACACTTCCAAACATGACATTATTAATTCAATAAATATAAGTAAACATTATAAGTCATTAAATAAAATAAATAAGGTATAAAAACGAAGTCTATTCTAATCTCTACATGTACATGTATTTAAAAAAAATAACCACATAAACACCATTGCATACACTGCAAGAAAAACGAAAGGTTCCATATTGAACAAAAAAGGTTGATCAAAAAAGTATAAAAAGTTACACAGATTCGTAAAAAAATCACAAAATTCAAAGCCAGCATGTGAACTAAAAAAAAGATCAACTTATTAAAAACCCTACAATTATGAAATGTCAATCATCAAAAAGGAGTGTTGGAGCTCTGGGAAGATTATCCTTCAAGGCCTTACAGGTAGCTGCCTGTATGTTCGACTATGATGTTCCACGGGGGAAAAAAGTTAATCAAAAAAGTATAAAAAGTTAAACAGATTCGTAAAAAAAATTCTTTTTTGTGACATATTAAAATCCTTCATTGAGTGTGATTTAATTTGGTTTATTATTTGGCACACACACAAAAAGCAGATGAAAAAGGAAAACATTGCACATAGATATCCATTTCTTCACGTGAATGAGTAATAAGAGAGCAAAATCAATGTAGTATAATCAAACAACAAAACTAAAAGCCCCATTCTGACCAATATAATTACAAAATATCTTCACTATATAAGCACTGTAACATTAAGATGACCTATAAATATAATCTCTGAAACTAATGATTAAGTCATTGTTGGGTCCGAGTTGGTCGTGCTTGGGTCCGAGTTGGTAGTGGGTCCGAGTTGGTAGTGGGTCCGAGTTGGTCTTGGGTCCGAGTTGGTAGTGGGTCCGAGATGGTGGTGGGTCCGAGTTGGCGTGGGTCCGAGTTGGCGTGGGTCCGACTTGGCATGGGTCCGACTTGGTTTGGGTCCGAGTTGACCTGATGCCCTAATTAGGCCCTACAATTTTCCCTTACTTTTTCTGTGCGTCTAATTTGTTAAGCCGCCTATCCTCCGATGACTGGCCACCTCTTTGCTTAAACTGCGACAATCTAGGATGTGGAGCTGCAGTATCGTTAATTCTTCTCTCAACACATAACGATTCTGAAAAGACGTCCTCTAACTGATCCATTTTGAAGGCCTAAACCTAAGCCTCAGAAAAGCATTATCAAACGTGCCGCTCGAGTTTAACCTCACCATACATGCCATAATAATTATGGTAGCGCCAGTATCACAACTCCAGCAGTACCACTTATGATAATTTATGCTTACGTCACCACAAGTCAGGTACCTCACGTCCCAGGACTTAAAATATGCAGTATCGATGGCGATCAGTGGCGGAGCGCGGGAGAGCGGGAAGTTTCGCATCCAATGATCGGTCAACTTTCGGAATGCAACTTGTGTTTGAGCAGAGCCAGCCCCTTACGAAAAATCTCCGCGGTTTTCAATTACTTCCGTGTTCATCCGTGGACTGCGTAACGCCATAACCACAGAAATCCTTGGAGATGCTAATGATTTATCCTCCTAGTGTATGGGATGCATACGCTTGTCTCAATATTTTTCACAGGGAACAATAGATTAACTGTGAAGCTGACACTTTCCCTGCATGCAGAAAAAGTTTGTGTAATGATTTTTGTGCCAAAGAGGGCTGGTTTTACCTAGAAAATTACCATACTTTTTTTTAATCGAGGAAAACGTATGGGCCCATCATGCAAGCTTAAACGGTGCATTAGGACATGGAGGACAAGGGCGGATCCAGAACACAATTTTTGGGGGGGCCAAAAAAATTTTTGGTCCTCCAAAAAAGTGGGTAAAAAAAATTACGGCGTGGGGTTCGGGGCCCGCTTAAGGGCCCCGAAAAATTTTTGGATTCTAGATGCTCTGTGGTGCGATCTGAGGCAATTTTTGACCACTTTAACCAATGTTTTTTTGAGGAAAAGATGGTGGTGTACTCATTGCCTGCCTTTATTGCGATGTCACATAAAAAAAAAAAAAAAATTGGTTTCGTTTTGGGGGGGGGGGGGGCATGGCCCCCTTTGGCCCCCCCCCCCCTGGATCCGCCCTTGATGGAGGAATGTGTTCTTATTCCTCCATGATTAGGAGAAGCGCATGGTCGCAAACAACATGGCGCATCTCCCAAATTTTGATGTTTGCATTAGGCCCAATTTCGGGTATGTATACAACCTCCAAGCGGTATTAGATCTCAAGCAACACCATGAGCTCCTTTTTTGAGTACATGTATATTATTTTGTCTTATAAAATTTCAAATTGGGTTTTGTGCTTTAACGGAAAAAAATATTGGGCTAGGCTGTTTTGTTGTTGCTTTTGCCGGTGCCTCCCTTTTTTTTTAACTTGTCAACATCACCGAACAAATTTTGATTTGATTAAATTAATTCGAAATTTCCTAAAATGATAAAGATAACCGGGCATAGTTCTCGTTTAACTTGCTCTGTGTTATAACCATTGATCTCCATTACATTGATCTCCATTAAGACTTTACTAATGGAGGTCAATGGTATTAAACCATGCAGCTCATGATAAAACAAGTAATAGATCATGGGGGGGGGGGATAGATACAGTACCGTACCGATTGGAGGAGGAGGGGGTATCGAAGGTCGCGTGTACGGCAATTATGGCCGAGTCGTAATATTGTACATGTAACGCCCGGTAAAATTACGTACGGAACCCTTCATGTACATGTACATGTACATGTACAATGTACATGTACATGTATGTGTGACCGTGCTGCGCTGGTGGGCCTGCGCCATGGACACACATGCACACGACGATCACACGCGGACCGACAATGTACATAATTCATAAGTTTGATGACGCTGTACTGTTCACGGCATAAATTATGATTAGTGGTACTGCTGGAGTTGTGATACTGGCGCTACACGTCGAGCATTACACATAATGCGCCTGCTACCATTGGAAACGAGGTTGAAAATAAATTCATTGTAAGTCATGGGTAGAATTTTGTTCCCTTGCCGTAGACGCTGGGAAGGAGCTCAACAAACGACCATGTACCACCTGACCATGTGTGATCAGGTGATACGTCCATCATGTGATGTGCTCAGGACTCATCTCAACCCTCCCTCGAAAGACTAGTTTACACCACTGCACCAAATAAGCATTCGAAACAGTTCTTTCTTTCATCAAGAAATTTCACGACCATCCAGAGTTTTGAAATGTTAGCATTAAGTGTGATTGGAATACTTTCTGCTGTGATCAGTGTGCATGGAAATGGTCAAATTCAGAGTGAGTTTGGCCGGCCGGTGCAGCAGCTGCAATCGACCGGTGCGCCATGGCCACAGCCTCAAACCATGACCTCTGCAACTGTTACGTTCCCACTTGCAGATCCAAGTACTTTTAGGTTAGTACTCTACCTATAGCTTAAGAAACTCCAGCTTTAAGGCTTATCGCATTAGATAAGCATTAGAGCTGGGGGAAAATGTCCATACTGGCTCACCACTTTTTAACTGCCGCCAAACACATCAATTTTCACCTTGCCTTGTGATTTCACCCAAGAGGAATCCAAGAAGCTGTGGAAATGCAAAAAATAAGTAGGCAAAATGTGTTTTTGGAGCACATTTTGGATGCACACGTCGTGCAAAACTAAGTTGAAGCAGCCGGTCAAAACTGATTGAGTGGCTAAAAGACAGCGGTACGTTATACGCATGACATCGACAACCATGACGTCGCATGAGCCAGCCAATGATAGTGCAATACGTCATTATGAATATTTATTTTCTCATGAATGTTTAGTTTATTTCAATGGCTACTTCAAATACGTCCAAAGATTGATTATTGCAACAGCGATCATGCGCGGCATAGCGGTTAAGAGTCACGTGTTTCAAGCAAGAGTCCGAGGTTCGAATCTCGATGAAATAAGTGACTGATTAATAAATAGAAATAAAGGAAAGGAGAGGGTGAGAGTAGAGGAGGGAAAGTGGAGGGAATAACCATAAAGGATGCAACTTTTGGCGCTTGAAAAAAAGGTGGTGAGCCAGTATGGACTTTTTTCCGAAAAGAAGACAACATAATCTGGATCTGGATCGTTACCCACATCACATTAGAGTTCTGCACTGCACTGTAGGATTCGATTTAACTCGCACTTTTGAAAAAAAATAAAAAATAAAAAAACAAAATGCCTTGCACGACCGCGTCTCAAACCTGCAGGTCACCGGGTTCACATTTGAACACCTTAACCATTGAGCTACCCATTTGCTCGATTCTTGAGTAATTTATTTTCTCATAATGCACACTATGCGCATGCACACATGAAGTGCAGACACAAAAGTGGAAAAATTGCGAGACCGGTTCACAGTCATATAAGCACTGTATTTGATTTATAAGGGAAGATACGGATTAAAATACATTGAAGACGACAAAACACACAACTCGAAAACGACAGATGGCGACATTACCGAACAAGTTTAAAAGCAGGCTGCTGATCGGCTGGCGTTTTTGTATTATGATCTCCGATTGGTTAAAAAATGATAGGGGTGCAGGGTTACTAGAAAGAACAGCCAAAACCGTGGGCTGACAAGCAGGGAATGTTACAGTTTGAACTTCTTCAACCACCAAATCTGGTCGGAATGTCAGATTTTCTCCCTGACATCTGTTCAAAATGAAAAAACACAGTGTCACTCTAAATACAAAATACGATTTGAAGCTGCAAATGTAATTTTGAAATTCTCACTAAAAAGTTTAAAACTGAAAGAACCCCTCAAAATAGAGGTGTCCTAAAAGTGACTATTACCTCTAATTTGAAGAAGGGCGAGTACAAAGGGGCATAGGGCTTGAAAGTGGGGGGGGGGGGGGCTTGGTCACGCCACTTTTGATTGATACATGAGCACAGTTTCGCATTTTTAAATGAAACAAAAAAGACATGCATTTGTGTTGTAACTTTGAAAGCCAGATCAATAAACATTTTCACCATTTGCAGGATTTACCAGAAAAGTCAGACCCTTTGCCCAGTCTTGGATCAGGCATTTGCTCGTTATTTCAACATCATCTTCTTTGGAACGCCTGAAATGTCAGAAGAAGAGAAATTGATGAAGCTCCGTGATATGAGGCAACACGGAAGATTCTGGAATGCCAGCTTACATGGCAAGAACCTTGTGGCTCTGATGGGTCTCTCAGTCAACATCAGCGACTGCAGTGAGATGTTCCCTTCTCTTGAATCATCGGAGAATTGTGAGTCACTTACACACAGTTTTAACACATAAGAATTAATTCAAACTATCTATTCTCACCTGATAGAAATGGTACTTCTAAGTAAGAGCTCGGATGTTACCTGAGTATTATAGACTAACAGACATTTTACGGATACCACCATCTTTATGGTCTCGAGATAATACCATGGGGCCTTTCATTAAAAATATGTCCCATTGTAGTATCCAAAGCATGCATGATGGGATGTATTTTCAATACAGGTACATGTGACCACAAACATGACTTACGCACACAGACATGTTGTAATTTTTCTTATATCTCATTGCATTTTTTGCAGATACTTTGGATGTCAGTGAACCTTTTGCTTCATTAACAGCACACTCTCAGTGGGGAGCTTTAAGAGGTTCGTTGTTACACCACATATACTATTAAACTGTGAAATTGCATTGGCTGAAAACTGTTCATGTACCAGAAGTGAAGTTTTGGTATGACCAGTTAGAACTCCACAGAGTACATCACTCATGTACCCTGGGTATATATCAACTTGATCGTTTTCAAGACTTACTTGAAAATATTATTTTCTCCCACTATTTAATGCAACATAAAAATTACCAGGTCATGCTCTATAATTAAGACACTGCAAATGGGAAGAACGTTATGAAGTACCCAAGAATGTGTGCCATTATTGCAATGCCTGAAGCATTGGACTTCAGAAAAGCACTGATGTGTAAACCCAAGCTATTTTTTTTGCTCCATTCATGTGTTTGAGTGCTCAGAGTTGGGACTTGTGACAACTGTGCATTTTTAAATGGATTTCATCCACCATTCTTTTTGCGAACTTTATTACACTTGTATATTACATGTATGTGACTTACTTTTGCTAATATACTGGCTTAACTTCTTTCTGTATCTGACATTTCACCCTAGGACTGGAAACATTTAGCCAGCTTGTATATGAATCTTCTTTAGCAATGGTAAGCATGGAAGATATTGATTTTAATTGGTTTAATTCGTCACCGTTTTCACGAAGGGACGGGCATGTCAAAATTGACAATTTTTTTCGATTTCGATTTTTTTCACTATTTTGATTTAAAACATGGTACTTTTAAAAGCATTCTGACATGTTTCTATATGCAAACATCATTATTAATAAATTACATTAATGACGCCAGGGGCAGGCATCTCGATATTTGCATTTTGCGATTTCACGAAGAGACACGAACATGCCTGCCTTGTGAACACGTACAAAACGTATTGCACGGAAAGTAGGTCAACGGAGATTTTCGTTTTCACGAAGGGATGGGCATCTTTGTTACATTCTCAGCTGCGTGCGCGTAATCGAACACGCGCGCCCTTCACTATGGAAAAGAACATTAAACAATAAAGGCGTAAATGTGGAAAAGTTGGATTTTTGTTTTCACGAAGGGACGGGCATCTTTACTAATTAATTTTCGCTAATTAACCACTGTATTAATTATAATTACTGGGTTCAAATTAAAGTTTACCTATCAAAGAATTACGTCAAGGTTTCCTTATTGCATAAAGTTGTTGCAAAGTAGTAGTTTTGCTGTTTTAAAAGCGGAGAAACTTCTCTTGTGACTATCTCGAAAACGTTTTTTTTTTTTTTAAATCCACATGCCCGTCCCTTCGTGAAACTGGTGACGAATTGTGGGCTCTAGCAAACCCGAAAAAAAGTGCAGTGTAACAATAATTTAGTGTGAAGGCTCGACACATGTAAATGTTGTTGGTTGATGGGCAACATTGTCCATGCATTTGAGATTTCGTTTGATACATTTGGGAGGTTGATCAAAAGGAGAAATTTATGTATTGACATTTTTTTGCCAGACTGATTGATATTGCCAGACTGACTAATGATATTTCTGCTTTATCTTAGTTGGTAGTCAACAAGACAAGCATCACAGACTTCCCACGCTTTGCTCATCGAGGATTTCTTGTTGATACCTCTAGGCACTTCCTTCCTATGGATATACTTCTTCAGTTTCTGGTGAGTTTATGTCATTGTGATTGGAGGTTATTGTTTCAAATTGTCACAAGTACTTTATTTGGGGGTGTCTAAAAACTTCAACTGCTTGAATCATTCCTCTAGAATTAGTGCATTTGAAATCATTAGCAACTTGGTGATGTCAGCTTTTCAATTGTAAAAAATGCTGGTTTTAGTATTAAACCTCAACCAATAGGATACAAGAAGGAAACAAACACTTCTCATTGTGAATTTACGCATAATCATGGAACTCTTCAAATGGAGCAGTTTTATTCTGACTGTTGAGCTACTCTTAAGGTTATTGATGGCTTTTGCAAAATTTATTGACGTGTATGAAGTTGATATGAAGAGGAATGTGTTGACACTCACTTTGAAGCCTTTGTTTATAAAAATATTCAAATCCTAATTCAAAGCTGCAGAAATATTGATTTTTGAAAGGCTAAGATATCTTGGAATCAGATTATTAATGATTAAAATTCCCGGCAAGTGCATGTTTCTTTTGTGAGGTGCTCTGGCAAAATGAAACGGAACGGGGCACAGGCCGTAGTGGGAAAAACGCAACCCCCCCCCCCCAAAAAAAAAATTTCAAATTTTTTATTTTCAGATTTATTCATATTTGTAATCTTTGATGTGTCCACTAATATTTTAAAAATATAGAATGAAATATGTGAAATAAAAGTGTTTTTAAGGGGAAAAAATTGACAACTTTCATTGCACGTGTACAAAATGTCAAAGTTTAATGGTCTTTTTACTTTGAATTTTACTTTTTTGTCATGTCAATAAACTTAACACAGCCATAACTTGCAAACGAAATGTCTGAATAGAGTGCAACAAAAAATATAGTAAGGAAATGTTGTTCTCTTTCCTAATACCTGCAAACCCTCATTTCGACCGCCGCCCAGTTCTGTCTCATTTGCCAGAATGCCTCACATATTTGAAATGGGTACATGTATGCCTCATCAATACTGCCAGCTGCAAATACGTTGAACGGATACAACAATGCATTCAATTTCAACTGTTGTTTATTTCATTTATTCAAATTAACTTTCAAATTTGTCATATGCACTATCCATAACAAGAACTGTCTTTGTTTGTTTTTTGTTTGTAGGATGCAATGGCTTACAACAAGTTAAATGTCTTCCATTGGCACATCGTTGATGACCAGTCCTTTCCATACCAGAGCAAAGAATTCCCATACATGAGTCAAAAGGTAGTATGATCACTTAAGAAGCATTTAAAGATTTTTTTGTGCATAGCAACAAAATAATTCTATTAAAAATAAATATTTTTTTTTTTGGGCTACAGATATGTCTGTTTGTAGATCCAGGGTTCAGTATTTTATGTTTTATTTTGTTATTGTGAGTACATATTTTATCTTTACCAGACTGTATAACTCTTTGCGCTCAAACTTCCCAGGATTGCTGAAACATTTCTAGCTTAAATCCGTACCTTTTGCAAATTGACAAAACAAACACTCAGATTTCCAACTGGTATAACATTGTTTAACATTGTATAATATTCTTTTCATTGTGGCTGTTAGTGTTACATGTCAAGTTGTATGTCAAAATTTTTTTATTTGTGTAGGGAGCCTACTCACCACATTATGTCTACAGTCAGAGTGATGTTCAGAGGGTCATCAGTTATGCCCGGGACCGAGGTATCCGTGTCGTCCCTGAATTTGACACCCCAGGTCACACCCAATCATGGGGCTCTGTTAAGGGCCTTCTGACACCATGCGAGGATAAGTCAGGCAAGCCCACAGGGGACTATGGTCCCATCAACCCAATACTGAATTCCACCTATGCGTTTCTGAAGCCATTCTTTCAGGAGATCTTCAAAGTCTTTCCAGACAGTTTCATTCATGTTGGAGGAGATGAAGTTAGCTTTGACTGTTGGTGAGTTAGCATTTCTGGTGAGGCAAAAGCAGAGAGTAGTTCATGCTTAATTTGACAGCTTTTATGCAGAGCTTTGCAAACAGAAATGATGTCAAAGCCGCATGACACCCAAGACCTTAATACAGGTTTATTACATGTATCTGACTTAATCACCCCCAAGTAAAAACAAACCAACCCAAACCTAACCAAACCAAAACAGACTCAAAACCCAAAACCCAAACCCAAAACCCCAAAACCCAAAACCCAAACCCAAAACTCCAAACCCCAAAACCCAAAAAACAAAACCCAAAACCCAAACCCAAAACTCCAAACCCCAAACCCCAAACCCAAAACCAAAACCCCAAAACCCAAAACCCACAACCCACAACCCAAAACCCCAACCCAAAACCAAAAACCCACAACCCTAAATTCTAGAACCCCAAACTCCAAAACTGAACACCAAACACCAAACAAACATCCTTCCATGATCCTCTCGCAAGAGAGATTCTACTTGCTTAAACATGCTGAAGGGACCAAGCAATACACATTTTACACTGAAGAAGCAGTCAAGTTGTTTTGGGTTCACACTGTAGGTATTGAATCTTTTCATCCTCAACCAAGTAAAAAACTGAATTTATTTCATTGACTGTACTCAGGAAAAGCAACAAAGACATCCAGAACTTCATGGCTAAGATGGGATATGGCCAGAACTACTCCAAACTTGAAGCATACTATGAGAAACGTTTTTTGGGTATTGTGGAGGATCTGTTGGCTAAACCAATTGTGTGGCAGGAGGTGGTAGATAACGGTGTCCAGGTATGTAAACTTTCAGTATTGAGTTTCTGCCAAATCAGAATTTGAGAAATGACAATTAGTTATTAGGTGTTGGGCCTCAGCCCAACACCTATTGTTATTGTAAGAATTTACTATTATTAGGTGTTGGGCCTCAGCCCAACACCTATTGTTATTGTAAGAATTTACTATTTTTTTTATTATTCTTCAAGACACATTCTTCTCCGGAACTGTTTGTCAAAATGAAAACATATATGAACTTCAATTGTCAATACATGAAAGCACAACCAACTGAAGATGTGCTTTTTTGCAATTACGTCATCATGACGTCATCATGGGTCACGTGACGTCACTTCAAAAAATAATCAATTTAATCTTTGAAATTCAATATAAAATCAACCGTCAGAGACCGCAACTTGAATTTTGCGGGAATCGACATGATAATATAAGATCTTCATTTTATCTTGTGCGCGTAAAATCACGTGACCCTTCCTTCCGGTCGAAACCGGAAGTGCCTAATAATTTGAAAGTGGAAAAAGATATGAACTTGCTTTCAACGGTGTTGATGTCTGCCTGGATTGACCTTTCAAAAGAAATTATTGGTGACGTCATGAAGAGTTGGAGCGCCCTCTAGCGGCAGGTTAAAAAACGCGAAAAACGCATTTTCACTTGATGTCTGTGGCGAAGTTTGCGGTAATCGCTTCAAAATTAATGTACATGATGACCATAATGCAGACAACACCTGTGCGCGAAAAAAAATTGATTACGTCATCAGACCGGAAGTTACAATAAAAAGACCTTTAAACCTTCAAAAATTGCTAAAAAATCAACCGTGATAGATATAATCAAGATTTGGCTGTATATAGCACAGTTAAAATAGCTCTTGAACTTTCTGGTAATGACATCACAATGACGTCATCAAGTATCATATTACAAGCAATCGAAGATTACTATATTAAATCTTTGAAAATCAATATAAAATCAACTGCTACAGATTTGATTTTGTTTTTTATGGCAATCGATACAATATTGCAGGGTCTTCATTTTTGGTATGAAGTGCAAAATCACGTGACCCTTCCTTCCGGTCGAAACCGGAAGTGCCTTATTATTTGAAATTGGCAGAAGATGCGAACTTGCTTTCAACGATGTGAGTGTCTGCCTAGGTAGTACTGTACAAACATTTTACAGGTGACGTCATCAAATGTTAGAGCGCCCTCTGGCGGCATGTTGAAAAATTCAAACATGGATTTAAACATGCTATTTTGAGTTGATGTGTGTGGCAAAGTCTGCGGTAATCCATGGCCCAACACCGTGTGGTTGTTAATACAACCTCTAGTTTTTTTTATTATTCTTCTAGACACATTCTTCTCCGGAACTGTTTGTCAAAATGAAAACATATATGAACTTCAATTGTCAATACATGAATGCACAACCCACTGAAGATGTGCTTTTTTGCAATTACGTCATCATGACGTCATCATGGGTCACTTGACATCACTTCAAAAAATAATAAATTTAATCTTTGAAATTCAATATAAAATCAACCGTGAGAGACCGGAACTTGAATTTTGCGGGAATCGACATGATAATACATGCTCTTCCTTTTATCCTGTGTGCGTAAAATCACATGACCCTTCCTTCCGGTCGAAACCGGAAGTGCCTAATAATTTGAAAGTGGAAAAAGATATGAACTTGCTTTTAACGGTGTTTGTGTCTTTCTGGATTGACCTTTCAAAAAAAATAATGGGTGACGTCATGAAGAGTTGGAGCGCCCTCTAGCGGCAGGTTAAAAAACGCGAAAAACGCATTTTCACTTGATGTCTGTGGCGAAGTTTGCGGTAATCGCTTCAAAATTAATGTACATGATGACCATAATGCAGACAACACCTGTGCGCGAAAAAAAATTGATTACGTCATCAGACCGGAAGTTACAATAAAAAGACCTTTAAACCTTCAAAAATTGCTAAAAAATCAACCGTGATAGATATAATCAAGATTTGGCTAACTATAGCACAGTTAAAATAGCTCTTGAACTTTCTGGTAATGACGTCACAATGACGTCATCAAGTATCATATTACAAGCAATCAAAGATTTCTAGATTTAATCTTTGAAAATCAATATAAAATCAACTGCTACAGATTTGATTTTGTTTTTTATGGCAATCGATACAATATTGCAGGGTCTTCATTTTTGGTATTAAGTGCAAAATCACTTGACCCTTCCTTCCGGTCGAAACCGGAAGTGCCTTATTATTTGAAATATGCAGAAGATGCGAACTTGCTTTCAAAGATGTGAGTGTCTGCCTAGGCAGTACTGTACAAAAATTTTACAGGTGACGTCATCAAATGTTAGAGCGCCCTCTGGCGGCATGTTGAAAAATTCAAACATGGATTTAAACATGCATATTTTGAGTTGATGTGTGTGGCAAAGTCTGCGGTAATCCATGGCCCAACACCGTGTGGTTGTTCATACAACCTCTAGTTTTTACTTTGTTTCAAGATTTAAAAGTCCTCGTTATTGAATTTTTGGTGTTCAAACTGAAACTCAAAATCTAACTTTGTTGTTCTGTTCATGTACCTAAACATATTTTTCTCCTAATTTGGGAGACATTAAGAGTGGCCTAGGTACAAGTCATCTTTGCTTTCATTAAGTGGCAAATCACATGTGTCTTAAACTCAGTAGTTTGTGTTTTAGGTGTATTTAAAAGAATGTTTTTATTCAACATTTTCTGATTTTTTTCTCATTAGAAGTAGCAGAACGACCTTATGTGAAACTTTTCAGTTGTGACTATAATTTGCACATCAATTTCAAGTTCTAAAACTCTTCTTTACACCCCCTGTTGAAATAATTGATACCAATTCTAGTGTATATTGCTTTCCACAGTTGAAAAATGAAACATTTGTGCAAATATGGAAGCTGCTAGGTTTCACAGCTGCTATGTCGAGGGTGACCAGCCTCGGTTATAGGGCTCTACTGTCTGCCCCCTGGTACCTCAACTATTACATTGGGGGTCCTTATCTGCAGCTGTGGAAACTTATGTACCTTGTGGAGCCTCTTGATTTTGAAGGTTTGCTGTGATTTGTTTATGTGCAAACAAATTGCAACCAGCAGTCCCTTCATTGATTGTCATTTTGTGCTGTAAACATTGACATACATGCATACCGTGTGTGTCTTCCTCCTAATTGGTTTGTTTAATAGGTAATAAATTCTTATTCAACATTTAGGCCTTGTTCTAGCCTTTGCTTAATTCACATTGTGTACATGAACATTTCACTAGCCCAGGTGAAGTTTTACTTGCTTGTTGGAATCACATTTTTATAAGAAGTAGGTATTTCTTTTTTCATTGGCCCACTCAACTGGCTTTTTCAGAAAACGTAGTTGCCTCAAGGAAGTCGTTTCTTCTGATGTTGCATTTTCACCTTCATAAAGTCAACCATGTCGAATACGGTCTTGGCAAAGCTTGGTTTGTTCGGCTCTGGTTTTGTCTTCACTTCCACTAATTATCTATTTGTAATCATAATGATTCACTGAGGTAAAATGTCTTATTATATGACATCTTACAGAAGTAAAAATACTGTATAGCTATCAGTAATCAAGAGCACCTCGTTCTAGCTTGATAGTGACATGTTCTGATCTAAAAGAAATGGGCCAAAAGATGGTCATCGTTGGAGAAGATCATTTTTTTCCCCTTCATTTTCTCTGTAACTGTACAACATTATCTGGGTTTTTAATAACCCTTATCCTTAGAACAGGGTAAGTAAATAATCCAACACACCAAATGTTGGCGATCTCAAGAGAAAGTGCCTCTTTAAGGATGTCTTGGCTGCCTGCTACACTTTTCCACCCGTTACAGACTAATTAAAAACAAACCCAAAAACCCACTCAGCAGAAATACAGAAATGCACAGCATTTTTGCCGTCAACTTGGGATCTTTATCATGCATGTTATATATTGATTCTGAGTGTGTATATATAACCAACCAATAGGAGGGCTCACTGATAGACTGAATTCCATCCCCTCTTTTGCAGTCATTAATGATAAGACAAATGACCAGGCTTCTCTGTTGTCATTGGTATATCTTTATAAATTCTGAAACTGATGAACAGCACATGTTGACTACATGTATATTCCATACTAACAGGGTGCGTTCCATCTGACACTAAAAATGTTTATCATCATTTCCACAGGATGGACAATATGTGGCAAGAACGATGGCAGTTGTTAGCAACAAAATGAATATGGTCCTTTCAAGTTGTTTGCTTGTTTTCCAAAATAACTGGCTTATTTGCCATGCTTCAGTTGGTATTGAAATTAAAATTCATAAAATGGATATCAATGGCTAAATTTTAGAACTTCGTCTTTCATAGTTTCATACAGTGACACTCTTTTTGGATGACATTATCATCATTCCACGAGGGATTGACATTCCACAGGGGCCTCCCAATAACATTAATGGGTGAGCGGCTTAGCGGAGTCCATCATTTACCCTTACCTTACACAAGCGGATGCTTTTTTTCTACTCAAAAAAGGTAAATCTTGAAACAGTGGTGCATGTCTGGAAACAGCCTTGGCAATCAGAACTGCATAATGTGACCAAGAAGGGCTACAAGGCATTGTTGTCCACCCCCTGGTACCTGAACCTAGCAGGCAATCCATATGGCCAACCATGGAGGCAGATTTATGATATTGAACCCTTGAAATTTACTGGTAATAATGTTCACAGTAATTGACAGTTGCATGTGTTCTACTGATGGTGGAGGCTGACTTACATGACTAACCCTATGTATGTGCATGCTCTAATATGTCTCTGTGTCTTAGCTTGAATTGAAACACTCAATTGCCAGAAACAAACTGCATAAAGATTAACAATTAATGTTGTTACCCTGTCAAAGCTCATTAGGCTTCACGCAGTGAAATTATGTGTTGTAATAGTACTAATGGGTGAAATATGGGGCTGCATAGGAGAGATCGATGGCCCTACATCTGACCGTTTTACAAGTCACCTTTTGCACATGATGGTCTATGACATACCTGCAAAAGCTTGAATCAGTTCTGGTAATACTCTGCTGTACACTATAGTAAGTAAAGTGCCATTCTTTTTAATAGACTATAAAAGTTTCCAGGGTGAAAACCATAAAAATGAATTGTGTAATGTTGTTACATGTGTGTTAATCTTAACCTGCCCATTTGCTGCCTTTCGTTTCCATGATTGCTCTATTGGTCAGCTCCACCAGCTCCACTCAACAGACTCCCGTGCGGAACAGTTGCACCGGCTCCACTCCATAGACTCCCATGAAGAGCAGTTCCACCGGCTCCGCTCCACAAACTCCTGTGTGGAGCAACTCCATTTGGCTCCGCTCCACAGACCCCTAAGCGGAGCAACTCCGGATCCAATGACTCCCCTCCACAAATTCCCGTGCGGAGCAACTCCATCGGCTCCACCAGCTCAGCTCCACAGACTCCTGTGCGGAACAGCTGCGCCGTCTCCACTCCATAGACTCACATGCAGAGCAGCTGCACTGGCTCCACTCCACAAACTCCTGTGTGGAGCAACTCCATCGGCTCCAATGGCTCCGCTCCACAGACCCCTAAGCGGAGCAACTCTGGATCCAACGACTCCCCTCCACAAATTCCCGTGCGGAGCAACTCCATCGGCTCCACCAGCTCAGCTCCACAGACTCCTGTGCGGAATAGCTGCGTCGTCTCCACTCCATAGACTCACATGCAGAGCAGCTGCACTGGCTCCACTCCACAGACTCCTGTGTGGATCGACTCCATCGGCTCCACTCCACAGACTGGCATGCGGAGCAACTCCATCGGCTCTACCGGCTCGGGGTCCGCTCATAAGTCCGACGCCTCATAGGTCCGACGCCTCATAAGTCCGACAAAATCGCATCCCCTAACCAAATAAAGGCCCATAAGTTCGACGCCTCAAAGGTCCGACGCCTCATAAGTCCGACGTCTCATAAGTCCGACGCCTCATAGGTCCGACGCCTCATAAGTCCGACGTCTCATTAGTCTGACAACGGAAAAACGAGGCGTTTAATTTGTCGGACCTATGAGGCGTCGGACTTATGAGGCGTCGGACCTATGAAGCGGAATAAATTAATTTTATGCCTCATAAGTCCGACGCCTCATAAGTCCGAAATTTCGGACTTATGAGGCGTCGGACCTATGAGGCGTCGGCCCCACCGGCTCAGCTCCACAGACTCCCATGTGGAGCAACTCCATTGGCTCCACCAGCTCAGCACCACAGACTCCCATGTGGAGCAACTCCATCGGCTCCACCAGCTCTGCTCCACAAACTCCCATGCGGAGCAACTCTGGCTCCACCAGCTCCGCTCCACAGACTGCTGTGATGAGCAACTCCTTTGGCTCCACCGGCTCCACCCCACAGACTCTCGTTTGGAGCAACTCCATTGGCTCCACCGGCTCCACTCCACAGACTGCCGTGCGGAGCAACTCCATCGGCTCCACCGGCTGATCAGCACCACAGACTCCCATGTGGAGCAACACCATCGGCTCCACCAGCTCTGCTCCACAAACTCCCATGCGAAGCAACCCCGGCTCCACCGGCTCCACTCCACAGACTTCCGTGTGGAGCAACACCATCGGCTCCACCAGCTCTGCTCCACAAACTCCCATGCAGAGCAACACGGGCTCCACTCCACAGACTCTCATTTGGAACAACTCCATTGGCTCCACTGGCTGTACTCTACAGACTGCCGTGAGGAGCAACTCCATCGGCTCCACCGTCTCAGCTCCACAGACTCCCATGCAGAGCAACTCCATTGGCTCCACCGGCTCTGCTCCACAAACTCCCATGTGGAGCAGCTGCACTGGCTCCAGCCCGGGTCTACCTGATGTTCCCCAATACCTATGTTTCCCAATACCGATGTTCCCCGAAATACTTAGGATTAGGGTTAGGGTTAGGGTTTATAGGGTAAGGATTTCAGGGAATTGGGGAACATAAGTATGCACCCCTCCACCTCCACCGGCTCCGCCCCATTGACTCCTGTGTGTAGCATCTCCATTGACTCCATCGTCTCCACTCCATAGACTGCTGTGTGGAGCAACTTCATCGGCTCCACCGGCTCAGCTCCACAGACTCCCGTTTGGAGAAACTCCATAGGCTCCACAGGCTAGGCACCACAGGCTCAGCTTCACTGACTCCTGTGTGGAGCAACTCAATTGGCTCCACCAACTCTGCTCCACAAACTCCTGTGTGGAGCAGCTGCACCGGCTCCACCCCATAGACTCCCATGCGGAGCAACTCCATTGGCTCCACCGGCTTCGCTCCACAGACTCCCGTGTGGAGCAACTCCATTGGCTCCCTCGGCTCCGCTCCACAGACTCCCATGCGGAGCAACTCCATTGGCTCCACTGGCTCCACTCCACAGATTCCCGTGCGGAGCAAGTCCATTGGCTCCACCAGCTCTGCCCTAAAGACTCCCTTGCGGAGCAACTCCATCGGCTCCACCGGTTCTGCTCCACAATCTCCCGTGTGCAGCAGCTGCACCGGCTCCACCCCATAGATGTGTGCAGAACGGTGCTGTTCTAGGGGAAACGTGCGTCCGTTGTATAAATGTGTGTGCTACGAGGCTGTTCCGTTGGGAAACATGCATCCGGTGTATGGATCTGTGCGGAACAGAGCTGTTCCAAAAAGGAAACGTGCGTCCATCATATGAATTTGTGTGTAACGGGGCTGTTCCGGTGGGAACGTGTGTCTGTCATATGAATGTGTGTGTTTTGGGGCTGTTCTGATCGTGGGTTTTGATACTTGTGTTGGTGTAGAATATGTGGGATGTCTCCGGACGAAGCTCCAACCCTGCTGCATTGACAGGCGAAGGAAAGAAAACGAAATGAAGGAAATGAATGAAACCCCAGACATTATTCTTCAGGGTTTCAGGGCTCTAGGCCATTATTCTTGCCACTTTCTTACACGAGGCTTTTTTTAAACAACTCACAACAAAGCACGTTATACAAAATGTCACACTACTGAGTCGGTGCAGTCTAGCAACGGGTCCCCCTGGCCAAGCAGCAGGGGTCCCAACGCTATGGTTGCATCCTAAGTCCGTGCTGGCGCCCAATTATGACGTTACAATAATGATCCTTTCAAGTTGTTTGCTTGTTTTCCAAAATGCATGGATGACATTATCATTCCACTACGGATTGACATTTCACAGGCACCTCCCAACAACATTAACGGGGGAGCGGAACCTACATACAGCAGAGTTCATTATTTAGCCTTATCTTAAACAAGCGGATGTTTTTTTCCCCACAAACAAGGTAAATCTTGACACAGTGGTGCATGTCTGGAAACAACCTTGGCAATCAGAACTGAACAATGTGACCAAGAAGGGCTACAAGGCATTGTTGTCCACCCCCTGGTACCTGAACCAAGGAGGCAATCCATATGGCCAACCATGGAGGCAGACTTATGACATTGAACCCTTGAAATTTAATGGTAATTCACAGTAATTGACTGTTGCATGTGTTCTGTGGATGCTGACTAACAGGACTAACCCTATTTATGTACATTGTTCTTTTATTTCCCTGTGTCTATAGTGCCTCTGAAACTCTCAATTGCTAGAAACAAATTGCTTAAAGATCAACAAGTAATGTTGTTAACCCTGCCAAAGCAGTGAAATTACATGAAATATGGGGTTTCATAGGAGAGAGTGATGGCCATACATCTGGCCTTTTACAATTCCCTTTCTTGCATATGTGGTCCATACCATATCTTATACTCAGACTCAAATAACAAAAACACAGGGATTTACTCACAGGTTTGAATTTATGCCACAGTCACGTGAAGCTTTTAATTCCAATTATGCATTGTATTCCTTATTCATAACTGTGCCGGCTACCGATGATTTTGCAAACCGGTCACATCAATTCCCACATGGGACACACTCCCTAAGATCTATAGCGCCTCTTGCGGCGCTATAGGATCGGCGCTATAGGATCTTTGCTACTGAGTGATCAAAATACATTTTACCACTGGCACCACAGAGTGCACAGACCCAAGATTTAGCTGGGTACAAAGCCGAAGCTACAAGGTACAAAAGCTTGAATCAGTTCTGGTAATGTATGCCATTCTGTCTGATTAAACTACAAGTTTCAGGTTGACAATCGCAAAAAATACATGTATGTGCAAGTCAAATAATTTTGTTGTTACATGTATGTTAATCTTAACCTGTTCATTTGCTGCCTCTCATTTCATTAATTTCTGAGGAAACAATAAAACTTGAAGATCATGAGCACTACATTTTTAGAAATGTGTCTCTTTTTAATAAAATGAAAAATAGCTTCAGGATAAAAATTTAACTGAAGTTAAGAAACAAATGTAAAGCTGTCAGCTTCAGGAACGGATCCCGGGAAAACCTCGCGTGAAGTGTAGGAGGGGATTTCAGTCTTGTACCAAAAACAGTTAGGATACTTCTGTTGTGTAATGTTACAAAATGTCTTCCGACTTTATTACAACTGTGCCACAATTACAATGTACATCTTCTCTCTTCCATCGCCAAAAACCAGCTCCTTCCAAAATTCTTTTTAATCACGCAAAAACAAATTTCTTTTCCAAAACATTATTATCTAAGTATTTTAGTGTACTCACGCGTGCACGCACATGCACCTATGTAACGTAGCTGTTCACGTGCATATCTGTTCTTGTGCGCACTGTTCACTTGCCTTGCATATATCTATTTATAATTACTTTTCACATCACTTTTCACATCACTACACAAAATAATATAAATTCAATTGTGATTGCTATGTTTTCCAATGCTGTGTTTTCAAGTTGTTTCACAAAACACCCCTACCCTCCACTAAAAATCCTCACAGAGACAGGTTGTGTTTAGGAAATACAAGTGAATACTTCAAAACTTATGAAGGGGTCCTTTACAACATTTTGTTTAAAGTTTACGTTGCAATGACTTGATATTTGCCAAAACTTAAGTGTCTTTGTAAAGTTCTGGGTATTTACTTGGCAAAAATGCTGTTGTTTACATGCTTGCAGTTTAAATTAAATGTTTGATGTGTTTACAAAATTCTGCACGGATGACTGTAGAATCCCTCATTTCAGTGCTTGCAGTGTATACATGTGTGCATGAAGTAAATGCATTTACAGCCATTCCCAATGCATGTTTTTTTTATATTTTTCATTCCCTTTTTCATTGTTTGTTCTGTAAATGTACTCCGGTATCCCACCATCTGTGATTCTCTTTGCATGTCTTTTATTAAATTTGACTGGATGCCGTTTGTTTTTACCAAGAAAATGGAATTGCCTTTTCCTGTTTCAGTGAATTAATGCTGATGTGTTGTCCAAACATAAATTGCTTGTACCATGCGTGCACTGGCACAAAGTTCCACAAACTACACTAAACCAGAAAATAACAAAGTATGTTTTACTTTGGGGATATGCAACACAGGAAAGTATGACATGAAAATGAATTGGAATTAGCAATATTTTGTAGCCTCCCTCCTTTCCAACTTCCCTTGTCAATTCTGCAATTAACTTGTTAACGTACGATGATTTTGTTACAAATTTAAAGTGAAGCTAAATTTCATTGTTAAGTGTTGTGAAGAATTGCTTGCTTACTTTCACATTAACCAAATGTAACAGTCAGTTTGTAGCAATGACTACCAATTAGTTTTGTAATTATTGAGTGGACTACATTGTCAGAACTTAGTCCACTAGACCACTTCATGTCTTTATTCCCAAGGTTGTCTCTGATGCAGTAGTTCATGTGTGGAAAGGCTCATGGCAACAAGAGCTAGCTAAAGTCACTCAACTTGGGTATCGAACACTGTTGTCAACCCCCTGGTATCTGAACTATGCTGGTAGTCCCTATGGGCAGGACTGGAAGACTCTGTACTCTGTCCAACCCTTACTGTTTAATGGTAATCACACAATTGCAAACCCACAAGATCACTCAACTGCAAAGGCAGCATATTGGTCCATCACGTTGATCTCATGTGCCAACGTCACATAGTCATTTGCAAAACAGTCTTCGTTAGAATTATCCCATCCAGCTGTAGCAATATAATTATGGTTTCTGATAATTATCATGCTAGTACATTCATAACCATTATTGTAGTAACAATTCAAACATTATTCTTGACACGCAAGTGTGCACCATTAATTACCATCATTTCCCTGAGGTGCACATGTCTTACCGGTAATACACGACATTGCTTGCTTTAGTTAAAAGTTGGTTAAAGATCCTGCCACATGCGAGTTAGAATGAGTATGCATGTATGCAACATTTCTTCTTTGTTTTCATGAGTAAGCCACACAGCACTATTCCTGCATAAGACCACCTTCATAAATCTACAAAGAAAGAAATATTTCATTTATTTATTTTGGCTTTTTCAGTTTCAATTTCAATTTCAGCAGGGTCCTAATTCAAGAAAGGATTGAACCGTATCCTTCTTAATACATTTTATCTCTTTAAAAAATTAGTAAACCTTATCAATTACCCTGTTAGATGCATGTTTTTATATCGGAAACATCTCAGATCAACTTTACCATTTGAACACAGACATAGAGCTCATCAGATTAAACTATGAGTGCCAGATTTCACTCTCACATATTTCTTCATGTGGCTGCTGGTTGTATTTCATGATCAAACCCATGAACAACGCATTTCACGACGCATTTCCTTTTATCCCGCCACACAGAGCTCATGAAAGCCTTAGTAGTTTACTCAGACAGTTTTTGTTGTCAACCAATTCCAATATAAAAACTATAGCAAAAATTTACTAAATAAAAAGATTACACAGGGCTGTAATTTGAAACTACTTCCACACACATCAGATTTCTTATATGTCCCACTTTACGTTGCGAGTCTAAAATGAATTGCTCAGCATGAGTGTCACTATCACAGATTGTGGTAGTGGATCTAACAGCCTATATAACCTCAGCACAACTCATGATTAATCGTCATTCCAGCCAAACCATTCACCTTTTGCCAAAAGGGATTGAAATTCTTTCAAGAGCAGAGAGAAAAACACTCTTCATTTGATTTCAAATGATTTGAGGGCTACTTTTCTTACCATGTTGCTCTGTGTGAAAAAAAAAGTGTTTTTGCCTCTTCAACTTAATATCCTGCTAACATGGTTTGGGATGCTATCATGCTTGCTTGACAATCCACCGGATCATGATTGTGTTTTGCTGTGTACACATTTATGAAAATTTCATCTTGTTTTTGTTGTTGTCTTGTACAATCTATATCTGACGTGTTCTTTGAAAAGCAGACACTTCTGGGCAGAACTTTGTAAATTTGTCATGCTAGATAGGTTTATCAGTTACGTAATTTGTTTTCTTTTTTAACGAATGTGACATCTCAAAATTCAAATGAAAAGGAAAGATCTATACTTAAAACAATTTTCTACCAGCTGCCTGAACAGGACACGTCACATATCCTCGTTATCAATGTGTATGTTGTACAAATTCATACTTCATATATACATCAAGATTTGTATTTTTCTTAATGATGATAGGAACTGCTGCCCAGAAGGCATTGGTGTTTGGAGGAGAAGCCTGCATGTGGGGGGAATATGTGGATGCCACCAATGTGATCCAGAGGAGTTGGTAATAATACTGATAATACTACCATGTATGGTGGTGCGTCTTCACTGAAGAGAGGAAAACACTATTTTGCCATGATTTATACCCATTGTGGTTAAGAATTCAATCATCAAACATGAAACCTTGGCCCCGTCAGCTTGTGGATTGTAATTGACCGTGTTGAAGTTACTCCAATAATCCTGACTTACATGTAGGTCTGTAAGGAAGGCACTTTAGCAAAATACAGGTATGTTGCCACAATTAATCCTCATATTCCCAGGCTAGGTACGTTCTATTTACAGACTGCCATAGACTATAGTCCTCTACAAACTCTACACTGGGCATATTTGGCCATTTAAAAAAAAAACCTGTGTGCAACAAATATTCTTTTCCTGGGAATAAGTTGCCGATATTTTGGGAGAAACTATCCCTCATCAGGAAACAAACCCCACCAAATCGAAGTTGTACTAAAAATGGCGTCTCTCCTTTACACAAAGAAACTTTATTGTACTGAAATTTACTTTATTTTTGTTATGTATTTTGACTAAATTTCAGTTTATGTTATAATTTGTTCCTTAGGCCACGAGGCTGTGCAGTTGCTGAGAGATTATGGAGTGCAGAGAATGTACGTGATGTAAATGAGGCAGCATCAAGACTAGCTGAGCAGAGGTGCCGTATGGTCAGGTGAAGTACATTATAATATCCACAGTGTCAGAGGGTACACCACTATCAGGACCATGTGAAAGAGATACAGTTACAAGAAAGTATAGGGAATGAACTGAACCTCAACCAAAAATAAATCGTAGCACACAACTGAAAGTGAAAATTGGAAAAAATAGAAAATAAGCAAGATATTTAGTTAAATCCGGTAAATCTAAATTTATAAAAACAAATCACATTTATACTAAATAAAACATTTTGGTGAAATTTATTACTATATTAAGGTACTCAACTAACTTAAATGATGGTACTGGTGAACACAGTGCATGACACAAGGTAGACCTTGGGGTGTCGACGGCCTGTGGAAAGTGATGTGAGGTCCAGAGAAAAAATAAACATAAAAAAAAAAAATGTAACAAGAAGTAAAATAAATAAAATGGTGCAAACATCGTCTGGGAGGCCGAGTTAAACTCTCTCTTATATATATAGATATTTAATAAATAAACAAACCATGAATGTGATATATTCACCCATTTGTTTACCACAGTTTTGAATCCAGTTGAGACCTCCAAAAGATCACAATTTTCGTTAGTTTGATTAAAATACCAGTTTCAGAGTACCAATATGCATAGGAAGGGTTTGAACAGAGTTACATGGTCATATTACATTAAAAAAAAAAACGAGTGAAGGTTGAGAGTCTATATAATAATAACAATAACGGGTTCTTAGATAGCGCTTTTAACTAAGATCAAAGCACGTTACATTATCACTACCCCTGATCTCAGCTCCCTGGGGAGTATACAGCTCAATGGCCCTCACAGGTACCATTTACCCCTGGGTTGGGAGAAGCAATGTGAGTGACAAAGTGCCCAACGACACACATACCACAACTCCTGGCAGGAATCGAACCCACAACCTGCAGAATTACCCACAGACCATGATTTCAATGCCCCAGATCACGAGGCCATGGCACTCATTAGAATTGATGTTATTTTAAATCCTTAGTTATGACCCTGCATAGACCATGTCATTTAGCAGCCATTATTTCAGAGCTCTACTCGTGCATCAGTGTGGAACAAAACCATGTAATACCTCATAGATGTCTACAATTGATGCAATCTGTACTCTTTCTGTTGATACACTCCTGGCTTGTACTGTTCTCACCACTGTACTCATCTAACGTTGTTACTCATCACCAACACTCCATCTTTATCTGATACACAGTAGTTTTCAGATAAATTTATAAGTGTTAATTTATTTTCAAAATATATTTACTGTCGCTGTGCATCGCTTGAGTTTAAAAAATTTATTGAGGGAAAAAATACCGGGAAAAAATGACCTGGTTCTTTGCCCCATAGGTACTTGCATATATTTGGATGGTTAGATCCATGCCCAGAATGCAATGCAAATGGCACAATGTTTAATGCATAGCGTCCATTTACAAACACTAAAATGTCACTAAAAAACACTTAAAATATGTAAAACAAAAACAAAAGAATAATGTGCAAACAATGTAGGTAAAACTTTTTGGAGAACATCCAAGAAAACAATGTATATATGTATGTTAATTACACCTATGTGTCAATTTCAGGCGTGGTTTGAAAGCTGAGCCAGTGACTGGGCCGGGATTCTGTGAGTTTCCAGGAAGCAATTGAACGGATGACCTGCATTGTAAAACCTGTTGATTGAAACCACACATTTTCTGTAATTAAGTACATTCCATTCTTAATATTTTACATTTGTTTCTTAGAAGTAATACCTGGGTTTGATGATTGGTATTGTGACCAAATCACAAAAATGCGAACATAAATTACAAAATCAAAAAATGTTTTGCGAACATGTGAGCCAGCTCGGCATTGTTGGTTATAGGTCACGTATAAAAGACATGACCTCAACAGCACTATCTCTCACATTATTGTGAAATGTGACAAATTCCATGCATTGTGTTGCACTGATTCATGTTTGGTGAGCAGATGATTAGGTTTATTAGCCTTTGACATTATTTTCTTGTACAGGTTCCTCATTTCAAAATAACTGGTTGTTAGGTTTCCTGTTTACATTGGAATTGTTCTGCGTATGTGTATCAAATAACACAGTACTACCAAAGTTTCTAGAAAAAAAATCTTTCAGCGAAAGAGCATTACATTTGTAATTCAAGTCAGTCCATATATACTTCATATTTGCATTACCATTCAATTTTTCCAATTACTTTTTGTGTATTTTCGATGAAAACCAACAATAATGGGAAATGTATGTACTCTGTTTCCTGTAAGAAAAATAGAAAAAAATATTTGTTGAATGCAGTACAGTACCTTGGGGAAAATGTTCAAATCTGTAAAAAAAATAGTTTGTTTGCACTGATATTTTTTTTTTCAATATATCTTGGTTGCAGTGCCTTTTGTTCATACAGGGTGTATGTAAAAAAAGTTATGAACGTGGCTCCATCTAAAAGGTAGGTTGTTAACTTGTCATTGGTATCTTATTTGCATCTCTTCAGTCATGGATGGCTGAGCACTATTGATTTAAAAAAAAGACCAAGAAACCCGTTTCAAAGTGCGCAGAAAAGGGGGTGTTATGTTATAGTGATGTTGATGTTGGTACATAATAATGGTGTCCATGAAGGATTGATCATTCCATAGATTTGGTTTATCATCACATGCCAAACACCTACTTTTTTTCCCCAGTTTGCCCGATTCAGTGCTGAATTAAGTTGTCCTAATGTAAAATGGTACTCAAAACACATCTTGGGCGTCTGCCTTACTTGGCATTGATTTTTGAAATTGGATTGCAAGTTTGTGATGAAAAACAAAATCTTTGGAATGATGAATTATTTATGGACAACATGATGTACCATGTTAAGCAACAACATCTCCAACATACCCATTTTAACGCATTTTTACAGCGACAGCGCATTCTTCGGACAGCTTATAACTCCCAACTTGTTCAGCAAATTTGGCAAAGAGGGGTGTGGTCCTCTGTTTTGAAATCAATGGTGCTCGGTCATCCGTGACCGAAGAGATGCAAATAAGATATCAACTGAAGGCTAAGGAACTGCCCTTTAAGATGGAGCCACTTTGACATTTTTCAAGTTCATAACTTTTACATATTAGCCCATACGGTTTTTGGATTTTTTTTTTATGCACCCTGTAAATTGAAGGTAAATATTTTGTCAGCTTTTTCTACTTTCTTCATTTTCATACATCTGGAATCATTGAATTTAAATTAATTGTAAAAATGAATATTAAAATATGTCACAGTTTCAAACATACGTGCATCTTGAATGAATATTGACGAATGACAGATTATTTTGTGTGGTTATTTTAATCGGGCACATTTAGAAAATGTGTCTGAATATAATGGGCCCAGTGATCTTAGCACACAAATTGACGACACGACCTATTAATTATGCATGCTTTGTTCTACATTTTGTTGATTTTGCGAAAAGTTCAAAGTTATTTGCGCCAATTTTACTGGGGAAAATTAAGCCACAGAAGTTGGAGAACAGGTTGTTTTGTAAAAGAACACGAACATGTTGTAAGTAATGCGTATCAAAAGTGTCCAAACGAGGAACTGCAATACACTCTAAATTTAGGTTTCCGCTTGGTACAATTAATATATTACATGATCCGCTCTCCAGGAAATTAACACAGGCAACGGAAGCGTCGTGACATCAGATGCAGCAACCAAACAAATTATGTATCACTATAGGTGAAAGGGGAAAAAAAGAGGTGTGATGAGGCACTGCATCTCTATGTAGATTGTCATTTTTAGTCTCTGAATTGATTGTCGCTAGATGCACGCCATATAAACCAACTATAACTTTGTAAAGCATAAAGTAAACCAACATCGTGTCAGCTTAAACCATGACCGAGGAACAAGAAACCATGGATGGGGTTTACACCTACCAGGCTGGCGTTGGTTCAGCTTGTGTCTGGGTCTTCTTGACTATTTTGGGTTTCGTTGACAACCTGCTCGTTATCTGGTCTGTCATTCTCTCTCGGAAGCTTCGCACAGTGACCAATGTCTTCGTGGTCAACCTTTGTGTGGCCGACCTATGGACGTGTCTGTCATACCCATGGATGGTTGTGGCTACGGTCAGTCAGGATGGCTGGCCCATTTCCGAAACCCCTTGCATTATCGCCGCCGTGCAGTTCCATACTGGTCTTGGTACTCGCCTGTACTCACTGGCCGCTATAGCGTTCAATCGCTTTGCAATCACCGTGACTGATGAAACATATAAAAGGTTATATTCCCCGGGCAGAGTCATCGCCATGGTGGCTGCAACTTGGGCAGTGCCGTGCACCGTCACCTTCCTGCCCTTGATTTTTGGAGTTGGCGAACTTGGCTATGATGACCTTCACAAATCCTGCACAGATAAGGACGATCACACCAATGGTACTGAGTATAGCATCATCCAGTTCGTTTGCTCGTTCATTGTGCCATTGACTATAGTCGTAATATCATATATGGCTCTCTACATCCTACAGAAGAGACGTCTGGCAACGGTCGATGACCAACCTTCGGACGCAATGGAAATGACCACAAGAGAGATCTCCTCCTTAGAGATTACCATCCGTGACGTATCTGAGATGAGAAGTCCACCAGACCAGGAGCAGGCCATCACCAAGAACTTGTTTATTGTCTTTTGTACCTTTACGTTGCTGGTGTCTCCCTTTTTCATCTCGCTGTTCATGTCGACCACCCACCTTTTCGCCGTCTATGGTTTAACCATCGTCATTCTAAACAGCTGCGTGAATCCCATCATCTACGCAGTAGGTCATCCTCATTTCAAGATGGTTCTTTCCAAGATAGTCCGATGCCGCTACTCGGAGATACCTGACCCTTCGTACTGTTTAGAGTCCATGAATTGTAGGGGCAATACCAGTGCGGAGGTGAACTAATGGTCGTAGATTTTTGTCGAGGAAATCTTGCTGTGACTGGGTTTAGCTGTTGAGAAACTGGAAAATGCTCCAATTCGGATACGACAATAGTTTCCTTTAATTCTTGGTTACAAAATGTTATCAAAATGAATATTGGATTGCTAAACTTTCAGTGTAGGCCTTGACAACTTAGAAAGCTACCAGAGAAGTTAATTTTAGTGAATTTTAGTGCTTAGTGAATACCATTTATCAGCATGCTATACGAGTTAAGATATAGAGTAATCTTGTGTGTATTCTTTTGTGAATGTGGCGTGTATGAATATGGAAAAGTTATAATTATGGAGACATTATAATTATGGAGACTATGGGGAAGGTGAGGTTGGATCGCCAACGCGAGATCACTACACTAAAAATGGTATTTAGTCAAACTTCGGGAAGGTCGTCAATCAGTAGGAAAATAATTAGCTATGCAAGTAACTTTACATGACCAATTACGGTCCATATGCATTACGAATGAATGCATTACGAATGAATTACCAATGAATTTAATTGCTGGACGAACTATGCGCCCCCTCTGTTTAGCATCGGGGGCATGCTATGCGCCCCTCTGGTGTAAAAAAAACCGGGTTTTCTTTAAATTCGCTGGAGCTGTTTGGCCATAACGAAGAACTACAAAACCCTAATTCGAACGAATTTAGTCGTGTGGTTTGTTATTAGGCCTATATACAGTGAAACACCGCGATTACGAACATTAAATGTTTGGCCGTAACGAACATCGCCTTTGGCTCCCGAAGTAAATGTTATTATAATGATCACGAACTACCAATAAAGACCTTTATCATGCTGCCACCACTTTAGTTATGGTCCCTGTATCCAATAACAGTACTCAATGATAATGCTTTTTGTGCAAAAAGGAACCAGACATGATGGCTGCAACATGATAATGGTATATTTCGTTTCAGTGGCCTTTTAATGTATATGTAATAACAAGCTATACAAGTTACAACTTCGCTGAACTTTTCACTTTTGACGTAACGTTTTTTTCCTTATTTTGGACGTTTGTTGAGTTAATAATTTCATTTTGTCAATGGGTCTCTATAAGGTCTCGAAAAGGTCTCAAGCGTTGTAACATTATTTTGTTCAACCTGACTCACGGAAAATAGTGAACATGTCAATTAAAAACTTGTTTTCAGACTAAGTTGTTTCAAGTGGGAAAACATTATCTGATAGCGTGACACATCAACATTGTCACATGACAAATTAAAAGGGTTAGGATGACTACTTTTGTGTGTGTGCATTACTAGTAATATTCTTGCATATATTTTTTGCATTACTAATTAATTATCTTGTAATACCAATTACTTGAGAAGTTAGGCAAATGAAGACACTTTTTCATGACTAATTTCAATTCGTAAATATTACATGTATGAAAAATTGTTAATTAGACAAATCAGACATGCAGTGTGCCTGACTAACTTTCGTTGGTCAATGGACTTAATATTTTCTATGTAGCGTATACACAGGTTTTTGGTCCAGAGGGCATCATGGCCAATTGTCCCGAAGGACGTTTTTTTTCAGGTCACGTGGGGAAGGGGGCTGAAAACCATTTGACTATTTCGGGCGATGTTCAAATGAGTTTTGGACGCTATCGCACAATATCGAGCGTCGCCCGTAGCGGACGTTATTACTACTATATAAAGTAGCGGTTATGAGGTGATGGCTCTTCCAAATTCTATAAAAAAGGGCAAAATGCCGCGGGGAGGGGGGGGGGGGTCTGAGTATCAGCAGAGCCACATGACGAACAGTCGTCTGATATATCATAGCATGTCAGTTTTATGTGATCCGCGCGCCAGCCAATCATAGTTAAGTTTACAATTGTGACGTCATTTTGTAGACTAGGCTGGTCAATACCATGTTTTTATAATACGGCAACGGGTTATCAATTAATAACTCGTGAAGGAGCCTTTTCTCCAACTTTTTACTGCATACCATAATGGATAGGAACCTTATAAAATATTCATGAGGCTTGAAAAGATTGACAGATATTGCAAACGCCAGTTTATGCACGTTTATAGCCAGGCCTATTTTTCCAGTTTCAACGGAAAAGTAATGAACATATCACAACGATTTTTACCACATACTTGGATCATTATAAGGGAAATAAATCCTGAAAGTTATCTGCCCGAAACGGGTGTCAACTTATTGGATTTTTTCTTCATGTGCCTTCTGGCTCTTTTCTTCTTGTTTTGCTGAAGTGTTTTGTCGTTTATACGTTGACATATTTACAACTTTTCTCCATTTTGGACGATTACCTACAGTAGTACTCCATTCGTCAAGTACCCTCCCACATTTGAGTGCACTTTTGCAAGTGTCTTTAAACCTGAGTTTGGGACGTCCAACTGATCCTGAGCCATTGGCAAGTTCACAGTACTTTATGCTCCTTACTGGTCTTTCGTCGTCCATTCTTGCAGCATGGTCAAACTAGCGCAACCTGTTTCTAACCAGTTTTAACTCAATGTCCTCGACACCAGCTAACTCTAGGACTTCATCATTAGTAATAAAGTCGTTAAGATAGTCTCAGATGTCTCTGCTGTGTACTACGTAGTTGACGAACTTGATGGTAGTAAAGGGTCCAAGTCTCACTTCCATATAAGAGTAAGGACATGAGATATTGGTTGTAGACCATTATCTTGGTTTCTACTGTTAGATCTCTAGAATCAAACACCCTCTTTCTGAGCCTGTCAGAAGAACAGGATGTGGCTTGGATTCGAGCATTGATTTCCTTTTTATTGAGCAATCTTTGCTGACCTGACTGCCCAAGTACTTGAAGTCATCGACATTTATCAACAAAAAAATCATCTGGTGGGTTTTCCAATACACATAGTTACACTCAGTTTTAGCTGTGTTAATTTTCAGTGTTGTAGTCGAGACCGGATAGTCCGAGACCGAGACCAAGACCGAGACCTGAAGATTCGAGACCGAGACCGAGACCGAGACCAGCCCCTTCAAGGCGGACCGAGACCGAGACCAATATGGTCCGAGACCGAGACCGAGACCGAGACCGCTGATAATAAATAACAATAGTCGAAATAAAAAAAACAAGACACGTTATTATAGTTGAAAAATGTAACCCTTCTATTCACAAAGAATACAAACCAAAATGTTGACCAGTGGCAGTGTTGACAAATTGATACATGACACCTTACTTAAGCAAAAAGTAGTTACACTTAAGAAATATGGGCTCTGACATGTTGTCTGCACCCAATCGTGACAAAAGTAAAAAGTTAAAGGTAGATGTTTCATCTGTTATAGGAACTCGGATCCTAAACTCCACAGTCACCCCTTGATTTCAGCAATGACTTCTAACGGATATTTAAAGATGCAATTTTAATTTTACATTGTGCCTTTTCTTCTTTTTCTTTTTTTCCTAAAATAAATATAGGACTTAACTTCTAACAAGACTTGTGTACTTGATTTTAAAAATGGGAGCTAGAAAATGTTGAATTAATTTTTAAATTTCTGTCATAGAATGTTGACCTGTACATGTGACCCACAAGTTGCGAGGTGGTAGCCAGAATGTGCCAGATATGGATTTTTAATTTTTTTTCTGAACGGGATTTTAATTTTTGAGGAATAATGGGGTACTTCAAAAGGAGCAACCAGAAAATGGGGTCTCATCATACACTCTCATGGCAACAGTGAGTGGTAACTGGTAAGAGTGTGTGAGTTCAATGCTGGAAAATCAGGTAGAAAAATTTACTCTTTCTTCAAAATACTGTCCCAAATTAAAGAGAACATTGTGTGGGGTCGAAAATAAAACTAATTTGAAGCACCTCATTTATTATTAGAATACAAAATGCAAGTGGTTACGCCCACAGGGGTGGGCTAAACTACACAATCCCCGAAAATGGTTGACCCTTATTGCATAAATTGTTACAAGTTCATACTTTGCTTTATGTGCCTGACTCAACAGATAAATGCCGAACTTGCTCCAAATCGTTCAGTGACTGGTACTGCTGCAGCTTTACATGTACTTTGGGGACTTTCCAACGTGCAGTCGAGTCCGGCAAACCGACCACGATATATAACAAGCTTGATCTACGGGCTAGCAAATGTTTTAACTAACAACGGTACTGAACGAAGTGAACACAAAGTAATCGATCGAGCTGTAAAAGCTACATATTGCCGGTCTCGACCCGAGACCAGCCAAAATATCGAGACCGAAGGGGACCGAGACCGAGACCAAGGCCGAGACCACAGCTTCCGAGACCGAGACCGAGACCAGCAAAAAGTGGTCTCGAGACCGGTCTCGAGACCGAGACCGGTCTCGAGACCTACAACACTGTTAATTTTGCAACCCATTTTCTTTGCTACAGTGTCATAATTTTATGCAGTTAGAAGAAGCTGCAAACCAACTGAGGTATCACT
The DNA here is from genome assembly GCF_015706575.1 of Patiria miniata. NCBI lineage: Eukaryota > Metazoa > Echinodermata > Asteroidea > Valvatida > Asterinidae > Patiria > Patiria miniata. The sequence continues at coordinate 12,024,223 of NW_024037048.1, read as the reverse complement.
GAATTAAGATGGCGATGTCGTCAGCATATACTGTGCTCACGTTTGTAGCTGTTGAGAACTTTGGACTTGGCCTTTAGTCTTTTTAAGTCAAAGATGTTGCCATCATAACGAAAGCGCACTTTGATGCAACATGAGTGCTTAATGTTCTTAAAGTCAAGATAAAGAAGAACAGTAGCATAAATGCCAAATAAGGTTGGTGCAAGCTTGCATCCTTGTTTAACGCCACTGTTATATTCAAAAGCTTGAGTGAGCTCACCATCAACAATGAGACAAGCGTGTACATCAGCGTAAAACTTCCCAATGATCCGTACAAACTTAGCAGGACAGCCAAGTTTGCCAAGTATCTTGAAGAGAAGTTCTCAGTTGACGGAATCAAAAGCTATTGTAAAATCAACAAAAGCAATATAGAGATTTGTACGATGCTCTCTGCTCTTCTCCATTAGTTGTCTTAGGGTGAAAATGCCACCGATGGTGCATCTACCACCAGGATATCCTGACTGAGACTCGGGATACACATTCTCTGCTATGCGCTGCAGTCCCTGTAGAATAATATCAGCTTGCCAATTACACTAAGTAGTGCTATGCCTCTATCGTTGCCACATTGACTGCGGTCACCCTTCTTGAAGAGGATAGTGATGTTGCAATATATCAGGTCTGCAGGAATGATATCTGGAGTAGTCCAGAACATTGGAAACAGGGTAAGAAGAAATGCTCTCAGAAGCTGCAGTCCGCCATGAACCAGGACTTCTGGAATAACGCCATCTGGACATGGGCTTTTTCAAAGTTTGGTGTTTTTCAGGGCAGTATCTAGTAATCCTATTCAGTGGGAGGGTCATCAGACTTTCCATGAGCAAGAACATTGTCGAGCTGATGCCGGTGCTTGGACCCGTGCTGCCATGTGTTTTTTTAGGGTACCTGTTTTTCATGAAACATGGTACCCATTATGGATAGCTGGAGGCGGGTACATGCAGAGCTTATTCTCACTTAATCACTATTATTTTGGTCAAGTTCAACCAACCTGTATGCCCGAAAAGCGCATAACTGCGTATGACTGCATGGTGAATTGTTGATGGCCAAGTGGGGAAAATTTTAAAAGGAGGGAAGATATGCATTTTTCTCAGAAAATAATAAGACACCCTATGATGTTGATGGATGGAGGGTTTAGACTACATATTAGAATGACACAAATAATATCAGGTGAATATGTATTTTAGCTGATTTACCCCGTTACATGGGTGTTCCGCTTGTGGCTTTACCCCCTGCATATGGGGGGGGGGGGGGGGGGGGGTTAACAGCGCAATACAAATAACTGTTATACATCCTTACACCTAAATTCGAGTCCCTTAGACAATTACTTGGATTTATATTGGCTGCGTGAGAAGTTAAGGGTGCCGTTTTACTCCAACCTTCCCTAGGCCAACATAAAACCGTTTTCACTTCGGCCCCTAAGTCAGGGTGACCGTAAGGTCATGGCCGAATTCTGCTAAATGGACTTCAAAAATCTGTCAGATTGATCAAAAATCTGCCAAATTCCTTCATGTTTGAAACGGCTGTTAAGACTGATTCATTCTTTTATGCATCAAGTCTTCTATTCCCATTCACAAATGCGGCGCCCTTTTTTTGGTTGAAAAAGCATATTAACGAAGGAAAATTTGTAAAACTTATCTGTTTTGTAAATTTTCAACTGACAGTTGCTCAGGCTCCGTTTCGAATTCACGAAGGGTCGAAATGCATATCATTCGACGCTCAAAATTGCTCAAAATGTGTCCACATGGTCCGCAATGAAAAAGAAATCACATCCGGTATGGTGTATATGCATTTCTATAGCAAACTTTTCGGATAGTATTTGCGCACATTGGCTAACCGCGGTCTACAGCTGCAGCCAGATGCTTTATATATAGATAATGATAAATTACCCAGAATGCCATCCCAACTTCTTTCATAAGATTCAGTAAAGCTTATCTGCCCTTCCCAGCGCCCTGTTTGCATGGTGGGGGTACGAGCGAAGGGTAATAGAGGAAGGATCTTCTTTCACAGGAGCAACCTCGTTCTCAGGTGGTCGCAGCACTTTGCATAGCGCATGCGGCTTCGCACGTGGCGCCCTCTGGGGCTATGGCATATGCGCAGTCTGGGTACCTAGCCAGTTCACGCATTACCCGCTTTGTTTAGCAAAAAACTGATTTAATGTTGTCTAGACAAATACAACACAATCAAAATCGTCACATTAACAATGTTTTGGGGTAAGTACTTGGGTCAAGAATATTCTTGGAAGTATTTTGTGTGAGTGGCGATGGGTTGTTTTGCATTTCTCGTGTCAGCGATCGGTACTCCTAGTCTAACTATGAGGCTCCGCGGAGCCTCATAGTTCTAGGAGTAACATGAGTAAGCGATCGGCTCGCATTCTTAAGAACGAGAGCGCATTCTTCATGTTCTTATTAGAATGAGCACGCAATCTGGAGAATGAGCGCTCATTCTTAAGATTGCGTGGGAATATCACGTGCGCAATTTATGAATTTTGCGCAATCTTAACAAACACTACACGACATAATTATGTAAAATAAACGGCATAAATAAATTATGTAAAATAAATTGTATATAGGGCTAGCGGTTAAAGGCATGTAAAGGGGAAATAATTCATATAACGAGGAAGGAAAAAATTATCTATAGGGCCTACATAGGCTAGTCGTGTTCCCTAACGTGGCGCACTTCGAAGCCTACCCCCTAGGCCTACCAGACATTCCTTGTGACTCGTGTAGTGTTGCCAAACCTAAGTAAAAATAAACCACAAACAAAGCCTAAATGTGAAAATCCAAATTTGACAAAGTTGTACTTGTTTGGGTACATGTTCCAAGTATGGCCTTTATTTACAGAGGGCTAGGTCAGAGGTTACATTTTGTTTACGAAAAAAGGAGTTTTTCACACGAAAAATTATCTCTGAGCAGCACTGCCATTGTCCGCCATCTTGCCTTTGCACGGAGCTTGGACTACACCATTTCAGATATGGGTGCGCAGATAATGAAATGATCATGTGGTATGCGGATACACACGTAACGACCACCCTTTGTTGATTTATTGTATAATGCTATTACCACTTTTGCGTAATGGTATCATCCGCGCTCCCCTGAGCTAAGGCAACATGGCTTCCGATTTCGGAGCTGCACGGAGAGCCAATTTTCAGTTCAAGAAAATTTGCTATTTTCAGACGTTTAACCTTTTGATTATGAGTCAAAATTTCATTTTTGCCCATACTTTACGGTTTGAACACAGGTTTTGTCGATTTGAATGCGTTTTTGGAGATGTTGACGCTGTGTTGATGCTTCTGTGTGTGTTGACGCTGTGTTGACGCTTATTAGTATGACCAAAATGTCTTCTTCTTTTTTTGACCATTACAAAAAGATAGAAATTGAAATTGGTGCAAAAAATCTCGACAAAAAATTTAGTTACACTTGAATTACTTCTTATTTAATCAAGTGATCGGGAACTGTCGATATGGAACTGTCAAACTCACTTACGTATCATGGCAATTAAATGTTTATCATCTAGCACTAGGGCCAAAAAAAAAAAATGTGAAGCATCCTGCCTTTTTGAAAAAAAGGAAGTGGGAGGGCCCCCTTTTTCCCCCTACAAAAGGGCCGCCCGACTGGGCTATTTTTTTAAATGGCCGCCAGGATTTTTGAAATGGCCGCCATTGGACTTAGCCAGCTTTATATGGGCTAGATGCAATAGACACAGAGGCCAAAATGATTTCAGTGTTTAAAATTTATCATTTTTTCGGTTTAACAGTCCTCCTGATTTGAAAATCACAGGTGTGTGGAAATCAGAAGGACTGGTTTTAAAAAAAGGAAAAAAAGGAGGCGGCCTCCAAAAAGGAAGCGTGCGGGGCTTTGTTATGTTTTTACATTGATTTCAGTTACTATGTATGCGACCACTATGGCAATGGGTGCCTGGTTTCAAAGTTTCTGTTTTATGATACAAAGTTAATTTTTCTCCTTTTGATGGCATGGTGTTTCTTCACATCGTAAAAAAAAAGGTGTATGAAATTGTGCATGAGCAGCTTTGTGGCATATTTGCCATGGTTCTGTTAGCTTGTGGTCATTTGTAAGTACATGTACATCGGTATCACAGTCTACTTTGAAGTATGGTGCTGCAAATGGATGGAATGAACTCTGATTGAAGTACCTGATGGCTTGCCTTGTTTTCCTGACAGGTTTGACCATAGAGCCTGGGAAACATTACACCCAAACAGTGGAAGAGTCCTTCCATGTCTCCATGGTTGCACTGGACACCAGAGATGTAGCCAGTAAGTTCATGTACCTATTGTTTATATTACAACTTCTTCAGTCGTACCTTTTTACAGACACAGTAAGCAGTAAAGACAGTACTAAGGTAATAGGCATGCTAGCTTAAAAAAAAAATGCCTGAAATACAGTTTAAGTTTGCACAATTTTCATTAACAGTTAACACAACTTTTCTGCTATTAACCCTAACCTTCCCAAATCCTCTAAAATCCTTTGTGCAAAATGGAGGATTTTGCAGGATTGAGGCTACATGGCAAAATGTGTGGCTGATTTTGGAGGATGTACTGTGTCAAGGTCTTGGGAAGGACCTTGTGTTGTTGATGCTCAGCTGTGCATAAATTTAGGCCTAGATTATACTTGAAATCTTCCAGGATGCCACTGGCTCTGCCTCAACATATTGACAGTGATTGCTGGAGGATTTTGCAGGATTGAGGCAGTAGTCACCCCTCCAAGGACCATTCAAGAAATAACGGAGGATTTGGCAGGATTGAGGCTGTATGCAATTTTTACACGGAGGCAGTTGGAGGATTTTGCAGGATTGAGGTTGCATCCTAGCAAAAGGGAGTTAGGGTTAAGGGCTCAGCATGAATTAAAGATAAAAGAATTGAAGGCTATTAACACACGACTGCATATTCTATTGTTTTACTGTACTTGTAGTTACTGAGAGAGAGCAAGGCAAGTTGACCCAGTTGATGGTTCAACATGAAAAGGCAGAATTCCTTGTCTGCACATTGTGCTATGGTACCGTCTTCCAACAGTCACTGGATCTGAACTTGACAGAGGGTGAAGAGGTGACATTTTTCACTGAAGGACGAGGTAATTCACTTAATAATTAACAGTACTGCTCCATTCCACTCAGTCATTGTGCATGGATTCAGCGTATCATAGAAGAGGACATTGCTGGCATCAATGGTCCCGGGCCTGACAGCTACATGTACATGTATCAACTATCATTGATCACTATATCATGGGATTTGTGACTCAAGTGTATAATCTACATGACCAATAACCAGAGGATGGATGTATAAGATTTGAAACATACATTTTCAGGTTTATTCTTTGAGCTCTGAAACAAAAAACCCAAATTGCTTGATGTGTAATCTCCAAAGTCATGTCATTTTTTACTCTCTTGGTCTCGATTGGTCTAAGAATTGTAGTCAGTTACTTTTCACTATGCGAAATGATAATCGACCCATAATCTTACAACTGCACAATTTCAATCAACATGAAATGAAATGCACAAGTTATGTAATCTGCTGCCTACTTTTTATGCATAAATGGAGATACCCTGAAATGTATTGAATTTTTTTTATATTAAAATTAATATGAAAGGCTTGCCTATTTTAAAAAAACTAACAAATTGAAATTTCCCGTAATTGAATGAACAACTAAACAACACATGTCACTGCTGCTCAAGAAATTTCTATACCTATTGTGATGAAAGGCAATGTACATTGATTAATTTAAGATCATGTTTAAGGGGACTAATCCTTTGTTGGGTTATCACAGGCTGTCTTCACACCAGTGCATACTATGTGTTGACTAACTCTTTGGAGTATATTATTTCCAGGAACATTACACTTAACTGGCTACCTTGTCAAGGATGAGCCGCTCACTCTTGACCCAGATATGATGTCACTTGAAGAGATGTCAAGCTCTGATGACGTGGCCAGTGATTCAGGAGGTATGTGAAGATAAGGTCAAGACACTTCAGCTTGAAATCCACTGCTTTCCTAAGGATCATCTATAACCTCTCAAAAGATGGGAATTAAAACGTTTCAGGCAATGCTAGGTGAGACCAGATTATGGAAGTGAGAAGTCAGATTATGTTGAGTCAGATGGCACCTTGCTTTGAAACATTGTCAGATGACATCGTGGTAATTGACAAATCGGAAAGTGAACAAATATAGTCCAAGTGGGCAGTATTGTCAACTTGGATCATCTTTGTTTGATTATGGTGACGATCTGATCTGTCAGTTTTTATTATAGTGTCAAAAGTTTGGTGCAGATGAAGGTACATATAAAATATTGCATCGTTATGAAATAAAAATCAGAATTGCTCACAGTGTCCATAATATCTACCATGGCTTTCATAAAAAAATATTCATAAATACCTAAGACAGTTTACCCTATTGGTTGAGAGCCTGTCACGTGGGTGGTTTTAAACATCGGCTGGTTTTAAACACTTTATTCCTGCACCGCTGCGTTCTGCGCCACATCCTGCAGTATGCCGCACGTGCCCCAGTGTCCATAAGTGAAGACTGTTAGCGCAGCGCGTTTGAGGCACATACCATAGAAATGGCCAGAATTGCATACAAAATTAAAATGACAAACAAAATAGGGTGTAATGTAATGAAAGTGTTAATTTGAATATTGATCAGCCAAAAAATATTTATTTTTTTGCAGTTGAGTGTTTGAAATATGTGGGCGGCAATCAGGGATGAATAAAATTGATAAGTTCTCAAACTGAACCAAATATGAAGTTACTTGTAGTTCTCAAATTTCTGCAGCCCAATGTCAAATGATGAGGCTTAGGAATAAAGCCCACTGATTCTGGTCACAATTAATAAAACAAGCCTTAATGATCAAGATCAATAAGTTGTTTGTGGTTACAGTTGAATTGTGTCACTCAACAGAACAATGACTTGTGATACTGTTGTAAGTGGAGCTGACTCCAAAGAACCTTATAATCACATTTGGAAGAAGATTTTATTGTTTGCTACATTAATATTGCTGGCTTCACTATTCACTGCTTGGCACACAATTTCCAGACATCTTGTAGTTTTGAGGTGTCAGGCCTCAAGACAGTAAGATGCTTGAGGTTTTTTAGGGATTTGCAGGATTACAGAAGGTGGTGCCCAGCTACTAAATATTACTTAATATGGGACTTGATGCTCATAGAAAGCAAACACTGTTACACAACACAACCTTGAATCATATCACATGCTTGTACATTTCATTACATGACTTAGTATGGTGCAGTTAATTGACAGGCAAACCCCAACGCCTGACCCAGATAGCCTAAGACTTACGTTTGCAAAACATCTGTAGTTTTAAGCTACATGTAGCAAGCCATGCATTGATAACCTGATGCATGCTGCCGGGCATAACGGTCTGTCCATGGCTGATACAATGCATTGTCCAAGATGCTGTACTCCTGCTGATAACTGATCCATTGTATAATTTGCAGAAATTGTGTATCAGATAGGAAATCAAAATGGGTTATATTTAATTTGACTGATTAGTCAAATTAGTCCTTCCGCCATTCAAAACCACCTTGCCTGTTACTCCCTGTACTGCTCAAACTGCCCTCTATCATGTCTATGGTTTTATTGATTTTTCTGTGAATAAATACAATTTAACAATGCATTACAGACCTTAGGTTAAAAGAGACAAATCCAGAGAGAATCTTACAGGATACAAGGATATCGTGTAATAGTTGCGCAGTCATCAACCTTAATGGTTTGGCATTAATCACATTCATCTTGAGCACTAGTAAAGCAGGCAGTCAACTTGTTTGACATCTTTTGGCAATGCGTTAACAGTGCAGTAGTGGTTTCCACAAAACGAACATGTAACCACTGCATCTGAGCTATACAAGATTCTATTAGCAGAATTGCAGTGTTCATCACAGTGAACCTATAAGCAAGACCATACAAATGGTAAGTTGAAAATTGGCATTGTCAGTCAACTGTTTTCAAAACTGAAACTTTGTCCTACATACAATGTGTACATGTACCTCCATCAAAGAACCTAACCAGAAAGTTGTTTTGGTTACAAGATTCTGTGCCAGTATGCCAAGCATTGTTTACTGTTACAATAGAGCAAACAAAGGTGGAAAAAAATTGAGCTCATTGCAGAGCACAAACAGTACATCTTAATAGAAACTGTTAGACACCGTTTTTGTAAAGTCATTTGTCACTGTTTGTGGCAAATTTTTGAGTGGTCATGTATTTGGTGTACCATGTATAAACTTTGACAGTGCCAGCTTTCAGGTTATCATTTGATGAAGGTACAATCATCCATTTTTGTGTATTACACTCTTAAAATATGTTCTCATTTTATCTTACCAAAGCCCCACTGAAATGTTCATGTTAAAGAAATATATATTACAATTGTATCATTAAAGTGTTGAAATAGTCATCCTGTTTACGTATATTTGTCATATTAAACATTTGGTTTTTGCTGTTTAAATATGGTTGAATGTTGCTAGTTTCTGTGACAAGTACCTCACTCTTTGTATGTGTCTTAATTCCACAGAATGGGCATCTGGTGAGGAATCATCTCAGGAAAGTCCAGCCAAATTTCAAAGGCCACGACAATGGTTGCTCGTAGCTCGTCAGAAAAAGGGACATCAAAGGAACACTCACTCTGGTTCAAGACCGAGTAAGTTAGCTTTTGTACTTAAGAAGAACCTACTCAGAAGAGGACATTCTCACATGCAGCATCCCTGGAGGAAGAAGAGAAAACTGTCAAGAATTAGGGCAAATTCCTACAGGAATAATGAGGAAGACCAAAGGGCTCAAGTAAGAAGATCAGCATCCTCCAGACACGGTCATGGATTACAAGAACAACGGGCTATTCTTCAGACTTCAGATAATGTGACTGCAACATTGATCCTGTCAGAAACTCCTACCGGTAGTGCTGCGTCCAGTGTGACCACATTGCCTGCTTCACAACATGGGAGCTTGGCTGCTGCTAGAGTTCCTGGGGGTTTGATTGTGAGCCATGCCCCAAGACATGCAAGGAGACCAGAGTTTAGGCCAACTCAAGACACTGTGTCATATCCCACTGGAGATCGTACAGAGTCTGTCCAGATAAGAACGTCAGCTGATGAAGCCAGTCTCTCAGTGGATAACTCTAAGGCACAACCCTGCATTGCTCATACCACACCAGACGGGCATCAGCCACCGGACAAGAATGTACTTAGCCCTTCACCTACTAAGCAACAACAAACTCAAGTATCTCTGTCTACCATGGAATCAGCACACCCCGATTCCAGTCATGTACTCCCAACACAAGTCAACTATCAACATGCATCTAAAAATGCACTGAAAGGCTCCCTCAAAAGGAAGCAACCGAAGTCAAAGAGCAGTGCAGGAGGCACACCCAAACGATTGTTAGGCAGCAGCATTGCATTTCCGCACAGGAAAATGTACCAAAGAAAAGTGCCTATGAACTCAGGGGGCCAGATGAGACAGGCCAATCCCCAGTGGAATGTGTCCTTGCCTGTTGCCACAATGAATACTGCTGGTGCACAGTATAGCAGGCCAGTTTTTCCTGACATGGTTGAGGAACATGAGGCTCGTGAAATAAACCCGCTATTTGATGGTGCTACGTCACAGGACCTGAAAGATAATCAGGATCAGCATCCGCTTGGACAATTTCCACAATCAGGTAAATTATTGGTCAGTACGATCAGTTCATAATCATTACAATCTTGTTAGATTGTTTTATTTTGATCCACCAACGTTATTTTTGATAGATGCAGTTATTCTTTTCAATATTTGTTCTTCCAGTGACCCTGTTTGTTAACGGTTATGGACATTAAAGAAATAGTGTGCAATAATAAGTTGATTCTATGGCTTCACTGGAATATTTTAAGGTTGATCGCCCTGGAGAACAAATTCAGAGTTTAAAAGACCAAATTCTCATCAAAAGGAAACATCATAAAAAGGTTTTGGGAAGTGAATTATGCTCAGTATTTGTGGCATATGAGGAGAAGTCATAGATGTGAATACTGATGGTTTATCCAATTTAACCTAGAGATGCACGTGGGATCAGTGCAGCAAGCAGTATGTCAGAGCAAGTGTATAACACTGTACATGTACATATATGCATTTGCCATTTACTGATAAAAGCATGGACAACCAGTAAAATAACAATTGTAAGTAAAAAGAGAATCACATACACATAGATATCTTTCTGTTAGTTTCAGAGGACAGAATTCAGCCTGACAGAGTCAGCAATACTAGTCAGTATCCTGTTCCCAAATTAGAAGCATCATCTCCGTCTCAACCTATCTCAGCAGAAGCCCAGCCAGGATGCAGCACTCAACCACGGGAATCATACCCTCCAGTCAGTCAACACAGTCTGGTGCCCACCTCTCTTGCTATGGCTGCTGCAGGGCCGACAATGGACACATCGTCACCAGGTAGTGTCGAGGCCTCTACCATGAACAACGTCTATTGGAGTTGCATGTCCGATGAACCTGCTGGGGTAGGAATGACAGATCCTGGAAGCTTTGCTGTCAACGCTGGTGGCGGTATACCTGTTGCTTCTGATATCGACTTCTTAACAGCTGAGGATATGACATGTAATGGTGTTAATGTAAGTCATTGCTAGTCATGCATTCTCATGCAAGCACTGCTCATTGTTTACATTTAGAAATTGAGATTGTTTGAATGTCATTTGAAAAACAGGTTATTATGATAACACCCTGTCTGAAAACCACTGAATGCTATTTTTGATTTTGTGTATAGTGCATATTTTACTGCAAAGGAAGTTGCTGTAATATATTTAACAATTGTTGACTGCTGTGATGTGGAATATGACGTTTTTAACACCCGAGAGATGCTATAATATAAGCAGAGGGTACTATGAGCCCTGAGGGGGTGATAAACAGCATATCACACATCACAGCAGTCAACAATTGTTTATTATATCGTGCCAATAAGTCAAAAATATAAATGGGTGTTACTCACTGTGTGAGAATTAAATTAAATCACTGTGATGTAACCTTTGATAACTGAAGGTTTTGATGTCCTGCCGGACATGAGACTGAGCGTTTGACGTTGCAGTTCTCATTGCGTAAAGCTAGCGCATTGGCAGGTTCCACTCGCCCATGCAACGCAGGCAATGAAAGCAATGCGATATCACCCTCAGTGTGTGACATACATTTTTATTGTCCAGACACGTGGCCTTCCAAGACCAATGAAATTATAGTATCCAAGCACATGATATAACAAATATATTTTGTAGGTACATGTATAGACAGACATTAATTTAAGGTTATCGACATAAGTTGCTGTTGTTAAAAAAACACCAAAATTTAAGAGTAAAGTCAATCACTAAATTGTAACTTCACAATATTACTGAGTACCCTTCTGAAACAAAGAGGTTCTATTCTCACCATTCAGATTGGAAACCAAAAACTTCGCCTTGCTCATGGTTACGATGTCTTCATCAGTCGTCTTGATCTATGGGAAGCAGAGAAAGCCTCCAAGAAAGGCTGGACTATCCTCATCAGACGGCTTCTGGACATCTATTTTGATCGGATGACGCTAGCCATGGGTAAACCAACGCATCATGGAAACAGTATGGAGTATCAACCGCTGGACCAGAGTATCATTGGGGCAATAAGAGGTATGTGTGCGATGCGAACTTCAGACAACCAAAATATTTTATTGGCAGCCATATTAAAAAACAATTTCAAACTCACTCTCCACTCAAGAGCTCCCCCTACACCAGCATGTCCTAAAGAAGAGCAGACTTTTTTTTCTAAGCCTTTGTTACAATTTAGAGACATTTTCTCAAGATTTCTCCAAAAACGAATCCTTCTATTTGAACAATTTCCAAAAATAAGATCCTCTAAAACCCGGATACCCTTGAAAATCAAACTCTCAATTTCTAGACTTTACCTGTTAGTTCTCTTTCAAGCAAATAGGCTATAGAATGTTTAGATGTAACGTGCACTCAAAGGCGCTGTATTATTAGCCATGCTGTTTGTTCTGTGGGATGTTCTTTATAGTAACTTCAGCTCAGTGGGAAGTCAATGCTTGAAGTGAAGTGCACTAATCTTTCCTGTATCCAATCCACTCCTATATAACTGCCATCTCGTGTACATCATTCATACCAGTGCTACTCTTGAGTGGATAGAGTTAGTCCATACATATACATGTAGGTGACAAGGACATGGGCACTCCATGATACCCAAATATTGACCACACGCTAACACATTTTCCCACATGTCTATTTTGATACGCACTATATAGCATAAGATTGTGCAATAGTCATTTATAAAATATCTTCATCTCATGAAATCTATATTTCTATTTGCCTGTAATGTATGGTTTCTTCTTTGTTTTCTTTCTTCAGCCTTCATCAAAGCCCGCTACAACATAGAGAAGCGTAAACTGATTCAAGCCATCAGTATTTACTGCAGTGATTGTCGGAAATCAGGCATCCCGGGCAGCATGATAGAAAATCCCAAAGCTATGATTTTTCCAGAAATGCAGTAATGTAAAACATTTAACCAATCAATGTTGTACATGCGTTATTGCGGCACCTAGTTTGGACACTTAATTTTTTAGCAAACGAAATACTTGCATCTTAAACACGTTAAATTAAATTTTTATAGATGTGATGTTTATACATTAAACCAAAAATAACCAAAATCCGGTGAAAAATGGTAAAATACTAAGAGAGACCAATTAAAATTGGTGCAATTGATTTACACGATCTCCTGCCAATTTTATTTTACCGTGAATCAACCATGCCTGTCAATCTTTTCAAGGCGTGTCCTGTTACGGGTAAGTTCGAAACCAGATACCTGTTGCTGTATGAAGTACATGTACATGTGTATAGAAACCTTAATGTTTTTGTTCTAAAGAACTCATCTACAAGTCTGTTTTAAAGATTACCTGGGAGTGAAGTTAAAGCTCTGTGTGTACAACAAAACATGCTTCTGTTATGCATAAAATTCTAGTAGAAGTTGTTTGTTAGAAACTTAAAAAACCAAATTTGAGCATGTCAAGTCAAGCTGCATTTAGTGTATTAAAGCTCCTTATACAATGACATAGATTGGATGTTAGATATCTGGATATTCATGTACAGTAAATGCATTGCCAGTAATTGCTACATTCTTGCTGTAATATCTTTGTTTAATTGGAAATAACGATGTTAAGTAAATGTAGAAGGAATAACATGTCCGTTTGGGAAGTGAGAGGAAGCGTAACATTTTGTTAAACACAGAAAGTGCAACTCAATTTCCTGCACATTATTTCTTTGTTTTTGGATAATTCTGATATGATTTGTCACCCACCTTAGGGGATTAGGGTTAAGTTCTGAATTGTTTAAGATAAGGATTGCTGCACCGTATTCCTGAACCAGTTCAAGAAATGATGCAAATGAGTAGCTTTCATTTCACAGATTGAAACCAACTTTGTGGAATGTTTGACTGAAAATGTGTATGACCAATTACTTTCTCAAAAGTCTGTATTGAATCTTCTTGGGTAAGTGATTTCAGGAATGATTAAGATCTGAATGCTTAGGAGTATACTAGAATGAATATGAGCACCACTTGATATTCGTTGTTTATCAAGATGAAAGTGATGAGGATGAGTGATATGGATATCAAATGACGTCCACATTGGTATGAATTCATGATATTTTTCATTTTAGTTGCTGCATCATTTTTTTGTATGCAGTATTCTGTTGTTAGCTTTTCTGCATTACAAAATATATTTGTAGTATTTTCCTGACCTTTTTACATGTATAAAAGCATCTCACATTTGTATTTAGACTATTTTCTCAATTTACCAATTATGTATTCTAGCTGTTTAAGACTATTTACAGCTCAATAAAATCTTGCCTTTAGAAACATGAACCACTCTTCATTGGCAGATTGTTATCTTTGTTTTTGTGTGTGTGTGTGTGTAAGAATACTGAATACAGGCAGTTAGTCATAATGAGTTCTTAGTACATGTAGTTGATAAACATTGCAAGGGGCTGGCATTTTTGCGTCTGGGTTTTGTAAATTTCACAAACATGGTTTTGTCCGTCCCTCAGTGATGTAATTTAAACGGTAACAGAAGTGAGTCCTCTGTGTTCGCCAAAAGTTCACTGTCCTGTTCATCATGATGCTGTAGGGCTTGAACATTTGCATCTGTATTCTGGTGCTCTTATTTGAACCAGGAGTTGGTGTTCGGCATGTACTTTGATCTATCGCCATTACTGCGGTGTACATACGCAGGGGCCTATGGTGAAGATGTCTTCCAAATTTCAATCATGTTATTGTTGCACCTAGATAGCACAGCTTCATTTTTGTCTCTTGTTATTGGCCATTGCAATTTTGGCAATTCACAGAAAATTCAAGAAATTAAAATGAAAATCACTTCATTTGCGCGGACTTCTGAGAATTTGATCTGCAATTATTGCAAATTCCTAACACTGAGGCATATTTAGGCATTTCAGTACTGTTGGCGTATTTGTGTATAAAGCAATGACAAGATGGAAACTGAAGGTTCCCTTTGCCTCAGCTTTCCCTGGTATGCTTGGTGCATGTTGGAATGAAAACCAATCAATATCAGAAGAACTGAAAGTACTGAAAGAGCTATGCTGGTGTATGTTATTCATCACTGGGCGAACATGTTCTTCGTTGTTTGAGATTTTAGACTGAAAACATACTTCACAAGCATTACTTCATTAGGAATCCAAGAGCAAGAAATTACAAATGGTAAGTTGAAAATTGGCATTGTCAACAATAAAATGTAATTACCAAAACTTGAAACTTTCAGAATTAAAAAAATAAATAAACCAGTGCTACACTTACCTCCATCAAATGGCTGAAATGGAAAAAAAATGGACTACATACAGTTTTCATGGTATACTGTATGTTTCACTTAGTTGCTTGTTGGGCTTCTCTTGAACTTTTCTTTTATTTCTTTCTTACTACAAATAGTAATGATTGACTAACAGTTGTAATGTGTATGGGCAATATACATGAGCACCTTTTTTGACAGTGCCAGCTTTCAACATCATTTGATGGAGGTGAAATTCGGTGCTTCACGTTTTTGTTTGCATTTATGGGGAAGTAAAGTTTGATATAACTTCTGCACCGCGACGTTAATCCATGACATCAACTGTATTCAAATAACCTTTTTTAGTGTTGGTGGATTGCCTAGACTGTCTGTTTGATGCATGTACGGGTTATCCTAAGCACATTGGAAGTCAATTTACATGTAAATCTGTGTTTTTATTATATTCATACAGAGCAAATGCATAATCTTTATTCATCAGTTTAAGGTTTTTATTTGTAAAATTTGATATACAAAAGTGGTTGTTCGTGGTGTTTCTGATTTATTTTGATGAATTCCTAAATGTGCTTACTTGGTTATCATCTTATTTTTTTGAATCTGCACAGGTTGGGCATCTGGTGAGGAATCACCTTTTGAAAACCAGGTGAAGGTTCAAAGGTCACAGCAGCCAGTGCATGCGAGGAAGACATGTCACCATAGGATTCCTAGGAGACACAGAAACATCTTGTCTGCATCATGTAAACA
The DNA here is from genome assembly GCF_015706575.1 of Patiria miniata. NCBI lineage: Eukaryota > Metazoa > Echinodermata > Asteroidea > Valvatida > Asterinidae > Patiria > Patiria miniata. The sequence continues at coordinate 12,008,643 of NW_024037048.1, read as the reverse complement.
CCAACAGAGGAATGGAAATGCCCACCTGGCCAAGACTCTTGCGAAAAAGAAGAGAAAGCGTGCAAAGCAAAGGAGAAGATGTTACATCAAACATGATGAGACCTATTTAAGAAAATGTTAAAAGTGCATGTTGGGTTCATCCCCTCGAATGGGCTTGCAGTTACATGTGCAAGACAAACGCGTAGTTCTCAATACATCTGAAAACTTGTCACTGACGTGGAACCAGACTTGTGAAGAGAACCGCACTGACTCTCAACTGGTTCCCAATGAGAGGACCAATCACTCACATCAACGGGGGACATGTGCGCCTTCAAAAATTGCAAGAAATTCTGCAGTGCAACAAGTTGAAGGGACAGACGCATTGTTGTCTAAGAGAGACGGCCAGTTGGAATCTGATGACGTACAAATCCTGGATGATACAGCCTCTAATGATATGCAGCAGGCCATGTCCCTTTCTCCTTCCCAGGTCAATAGTGAGCCCAGTGAAGTCGTCAGCAACAGATTTATTGAAGACTCAAGAATGGCTAGGACTAACCCCCGGTCACCTCAGGATGCATCTGCAAGAAATGACCAAGGAGCTACCGGTAGGTGCACTGCCTCTGTACCTAACATCTCTGAGAAGAGAGTAGCATCTCCATCAACTGCTGAACCTCACGGAAGACCTCAGCCGTCATCTGGAGAACAAAGAGACTGCTTGAAATCGACTGCTCGGAATGTCGGCCACAATACAGGGACAGCAATATCTTATCATACAGCTACAACTGTGAAGAAAATGCCACTGAAGTCAAAGATGAATACACTGCGACAGCCAAAACGATTAAGCCACAGTCAGAGGAGATTAGTTCAGAAAAACTCACCTCTGACTTCTAGGGATCGAATGCGATGTCCAAGCCTTCAGTGGAATGTGTCTTCACCCCCTGCGAGAGCATCTACTGTGGAAACCTGTTTCAGTCAGCCAGTGATTTCAAATGTAGTTGGGGGACAGAAGGCTGTTGAAATGACAAGACTGGAATTGGATAGTGCCTCATCATGGCAAAGTGAGAATGCCGCACAAATGGAACATCAGTCCGACCGATATCCTCATACAGGTATGTGATTGGTTAGAACTCAAAAGAAGCCCTTCTGTTGTATCTCTGGTGTATATTTCTGTTATTTAATTCTGCGTAAACGTGATTTTTTAAAAATCTAACTGAAGAAAGTGCACAAAGGCTTTACTTTCAACAAGGAAGCAAGGCATCAGGCAACCATTTGTATGAAAAGCTTGACATAACAGCCAGATTAAGCACTGGAAGGCGGAAGAAAAACCCACCTTGGTTTTTATTTGCAATGTCAATGTTATATTTTTATTTAATGCACATTTGAAGCTAGTAAGCTGAATTCTTACATGAGCCTGTTTGCATTTTTCAAAAGGTGACAGACGACAACAGGCAATTAGTATCATGAATCAAAATCCAGCAGGTCCCTCATCAGGAAGATCCTATAGTCAACAAACCTCAGCAGAAGACCAGCCAGGTTGTAGCATGGACTCCTCAAAGTCTTACCACCAACAACACAACAACAGTCTGGTTCCTACCTCACTTACCATCGCCATGGGTCCCTCAGGGGACACACCAATGTCAACAGCAGGGGACCTAAGTTTGGTCAAGCAAGATATGGACAGTGTTTTCTGGACTTGCTTGGCAGAAGAGCCAGCAGAAGTGCATCAAGGGAAGGTGGAAGAAATGCAAGCCAATGGGGATGTGCCAGTAGCCGCTGATATGGCACCACTTACTGCTGAGGATATGACCTGCAGTAGCGTAAGTCTGGATGCTTTCTTAACCCATCTATATGTACATACATGTACATGTTAAGGATGTGACGTTTACATGTTAAAGCGAAAACAGTTCTAAATTGTTAACAAATTTTCCACAAACGTTTAAACGAAACCCGAGTTATAAAAAGGGACCTTCGTCCACCTGTCATGCAGTCTTTTTAAGTTATACCTACACAGCACAAATAATTCATGATGTTTTTAAACCTATTTAATTTGCAAAACCTTTGAAGCACTTCAACACTTGATTACATTCAGGGCACACGTAGTTAACTTTTTATGTTTTCAATGACTGCCATTGTTGCTTTATCGTGTCAATCACACTGGTCTGCAGACATAATGAGCATGTGTCAGCATTTGTGAATGGCTAAATGTTTAAACGATTCTGAAACTATTTGTTAAACGTTTACAAAATTAAACGCAAAGTCACACCCTTAATCCATGTACATTGAAAGGTTCATGGATCATTGTTAAATCAATCACATAGCTAACATATTGTGAACAATTAGTTTGACCATTGTTCATTCTGGATAAGCCCTATCCATACTGACACTAAATTGTTGACTAAAGACCAGTTTAATGTTGAGGCGTCCTGTAGATAGCGTTGAGGCTGAGTCAGACCTCTTACCAGAGAACTATTCCTCAACAGCTTCTGAGACAATTGGGAAGTCGTGACTTTAATCCTGACCTAAATTCTGCACTTTTATTGGTGGTGTGTTTTGCCGTATTGTTTCTCGTGTAGGTAGCCAATAAACAGATCCGTCTGGCTCATGGCTATGATGTGTTCATCCGTCAATCGGACCTGTTTGAAGCAGAGCGAGCCTGCAAGCAATCCTGGTCAATCCTTACCAGACGTCTGCTGGACATCTATTTTGACCGCATGACATTGGCCATGGGTCGAGCCAGTCTTCGAGGTTCCAATGATGATCATAAGCCTCTGGACCAGACTATTATAGGGGCTATACAAGGTAATGACAGCAACCGAGCAAATATTGCCCATGGGCCAAAGCTTAAACTTCAGTGAATTTGCCTGTTTACAAATACTGTCCTTAAGATTGGGCTCTTATAAGAAATAAAACAAATTGTAATGCATATATAGCGCTTTCCATTGTACAGTAGAGTAAACTCCAGCTAAACCGACATCGTACAACTCATCAAATTGCTCACGTCGGCCGTCTGACTAAAGTCCCGATTGTCCGTAATGCATTTCCATTGAATTTTTTATTTCTAAGTTGGCTTTTATAAGTCACCATTTCGCTCAAGTCGTCGTGTTACTCTCGGTCCCTTTTCCAAAAAGCATCACAAAATCCTTTGTGTATAAGTCAGCATTCAACAAATCACAAATTGGCATTGACTTCCTGTACTGCGGTTGGCAAAGTGTCGAGTGAATTGAAAAGTGGTTTCACACGGCCCGTGATCACTGCATGCATCGGTGTCGAAAAAGGGTGTCCTACTGCATACATATTGCATATGCATCGTGAGCATATCAATACCAGTAACCCCTCTTTTTGGGGTCATCTTATTGAATGAGTAGTGCTGCAGTCAACGCGTGCGTGGTATATACTGGACCACGCACGCATTTAATTCGTTACTGTGCACGTACATATGTATCTCGGTCTCCACTATAAATACCCCAAACGTGATGATACAATTCGAGGATTAATTTGCTGGATTCAACTCGAGCATTAAGGAGATAATCCAGGGTAAATCGAAGCCAATTAGTGCAATGAATCATGTGTGCAAAAGACCATTCATGTAAGTCGGCAGAATGACGACTTACAGCAGATATCGGCATTCGCGTAAGTCATCACAAATTCTCGGGTCCTGAGAGTGCCGGTTTAGCTGGAGTTTACTGTATCAACAATCTCAAAGCGCTTTACAATAATTCCTCTGTTTATCAGGCCACAAGGTACCCATTTATATTCCTGGGTGGAGAAAGGCAATTGTAGTTAAGTGTTTTGCCCAAGGGCACTAGCACAGGGCTCTTCACAGTAGCACCTTCTAAGGCTTTGAAAAGTCATATTTGGTTGCCAAACTTGTCATCCTCCTGCGTTGAAGTGAATCACATCCACATTGAAAGAATCGTGGAATTTGTATGTGGTTAAAATATTGCAAAATTGTTTTCCAGATTTCCATGATCATCATTCACAAATAAGTTGTCAATGCCAGTGAGTGATTTATCTTTCTTTTGGATTGTCTCTTGTAGCCTTCATCAAAGCCCGCTTCAACTTTGACAATCGTCGCAAGCTGATGCAAGTCATTGGCTTCTATTGCAGTTACAGTCGTAACAAGTTGATGCATCAACTCCAATACAGCTGAAATGTGAAATAACTCTACACTTCCAGCCGACAGTTTGGACAAGTTTTAACATTATGAAAATCTGTGTGTTTTCATGAAGGGACAGGCATGTCAAAAATGACAACTCACATTCAAGTTTTTTATTTTGTTTACTTTAAAAGAAATTTTTAACCATGTTAACCATTCTGACTGCCTTCTCTAAAAAAAAATTGGAAAATTAATCTGCAATTCATAAATACTTAAGACAGTTTACCAATTCTTATTGGTTGAGAGCCCGTCAAGTGGCCGGTCTTGAATGGTTGATAAAACACCGGCTGGCTGGTCTTAAGTTCTTTCCAGTGTCACATGAAATTTGGACTCTTATGAAATCCAGTGCCTTTAAAGTAGCCATGCGCAATACTATCAATGAGTCAGTATTTCATAGTTCTAAATTTACTCTTTACCAGAACAGCTGCACTTTGCGACACATCACCGAGGTATGCATCATGTGCGTGCCAATCTCCATATAAGGAGTTGTTTACGACTACTCGCGAGAGGCACATGCCATAACGTAGTTAGAGGGGTGTATATAAAAAAAAAAACATGAAGTAAAAATGTTGAACAAAATTGTTGGAAATTTATAGTTTTTACTTGTTTTGACTGTTTGACTGAAAAGGTATTTATGAATGGGAATAAATGTGTGCGTGGCCGGTATTAAACAAGTTCGTTTAAAACCTTCTGGGGGCCTTCGGCTCGGGCTATTATCGGCGTCCATTCCCCATCCATTCTTAAACGGACTTGTTTATTAAACCAGCCAAGCACACATTTATTCCCTTATTCAATTATGCATGATAGGGGCTACATTTAGGCCATCAGCCTGGGGGATTGGTCAGTATTAAATCAGGACACAAATGATTGTTGTGCGCATGCGCAAGGTATACCGCCCCTAGAGTGGTAACAAGCATTTTGATGGACATCTTGAAAAAAAGGGTGATAACAACCAAAAAGCTGCCACCGCTGCAATGCTATCACATATTTTCCAACTCTGGAGGTGTATACCTTGCCAAAAATCGCTATGATGATAATTCTCCTCATTTGATACTGGTGGCCAAAATTTTGGACCGAGGCTGATGGCCTAATTTTGCATTTTCACAAAGTCTGAAGAAAAGCAAACATGCCTGCCCCTCAATGTGTACAAAACATATACGGAAGAAGCAAACTGGCTAACTCTCACCTGCAGAACTTCATCTTAATAAGAAAGAGCTTTGTGTGCTGATAAAAATGGGATATTTTTGAGCGAGTGCCATAGTTCCCAGTAGTGTGGCAGTGATGTACATACAATGTCAAAGGTGACAATTTTCCTCGTTGATTCATAACATGTTTTTACTTTTTACTTTTGTTTATAAATACATTGTTAAATGTTTTAACCGGGATTGGATGGTCATGTTGTAAGCTTTTCCCGCAAGTAGTGCTTGGTTGTCTGTGTAATGTATAATATTTGCATAATGCATTTAGCAACGGGAGACTTTGAGACCATTGGTGGCAGCAAACAAACCAGTCCTTTTCCATTGTTTGTGTCGTTTTGAACATGCGCACTTCAGCTAAAACATGGCATAAACAATTGAAAAGGGCCAGTGTATTTGCTGCCAAATGTCTCAAAAATCTCCCATTGTTGACTGCTCTGATGTAGGATGTGCCGATTTGAACACCAGAGGGGCGCATATTTGGCGTTGGGCGCTCCAAGGGGGCTCAAACAACATCCCAAATCATAGCAGTCAACATTGTCATAACTTACTATTCAAGATCACATTAAATCACTGCATGCGGTGTAACCTTTGATATGTAACTGCTGCCCTAAATGAGACTGAGTGGATGTAGCTGCGGTTCTCAGTGCGAGCGCACAGGAAAGCCCAACACGCGGGCACATGGGCAAGTTCCACACGCATGCGCAACGTGCTTAATTTACATGCAGCGCAGTCTATTTGAGGCTCATTCATATGGAATGCAGTGTGTATGACGTAAATGGTTATTTCTGCAGATTGGACATGTGGCCGTAATAGACCAATGAAGTTACAGTATCCAGGCTCATGTATTCTGAATAACGTAATATGTAATGATATTAATCTGTTCAGTTTTATGTCTGGGTAATTGTTTTGTTGGAGTGAAAACCATTATTTTAAATGTAGTGACATATTTAGAGATAGTCAAATAAATATGTACATGTAAACCTACAAGGGCGAATCCAGAACACATTTTTTTTTTGGGAGGGGGGACCCCGCAAAAATTGTGGTCCCTCAAAAAGTCGGTCAAAAAAATTACGGCGAGGGGTTCGGGGCCCGCACCAGGGTCCCAATTTTTTTTTGGATTCTAGATGCTCTGTGGTACTATCCGAGGCAATTTCTGACCACTTTAACCATTTTTTTAAGGAAAAGATGTTGGTGTACGCAGTACCGGCCTTTATTGCGACGTCACTTAAACAAAACAAAGAATTGGGTCCTTTTTTTTGGAGGGGGGGGGGGTAATGGCCCCCGTTGGCCCCCCCCCCTGGATCCGCCCTTCCCTTTTATACCTAATTAGTCATTGATGCTTATTGTATGTGTTTGGCATGGCCATTGTTGTCACATCAAATGTGAATGCTTTTTATGTTGATTACTGATAAATGAATGTGTTGGTTTTTTACAAAAGACAATTTTTACTGTTCTGTGTTCAGAAATAAAACAGTTAACCAACAACTGCCTATCATTGTTCACTTTTGATTTATTGAGTACATGTAATTATACTGCCATGGCCCACAAATTCATGCCTACTTCTGGTATGTATGCGTCTGCTAATGTTACTTGTACTTTAATAAAAAAAAATACAATTTTAACTTAATTAAGATAATAAAATCTGACCAAAATTGTTTGTACAACTCACAAAACTAATACAAAAGTGAACTGACACAGGAGCTGAGTTACAATGTACCTGAAATACTGCAAGTGAAGTACGTACACTTGCATCTCTTATTTGTTGATTTTCCAGATGAGGATGAGATGTCTGAAGTTGTTGCTGGTGATGATGATGACGACGATGAAGTGCCTTCCCTGCAGGAGCTTGCTGCAGCCAGCTTAGAAGATGAAGATGATGATAATGAAGATGATGAATGGAAGCCTAAGGATAGTAAGTGGATCACTATTGTCTTATCTATTGTGTTCCTTGGAAACCTCAGCCTGATAATGAACACGTATGTATTTTTTACCTACATCGTAACAGAAAAAACAAAAAGAAAGAAGAAACAAAAGAAGAAAGATTCCAAGCGTCTACATCTGGAAGAAGCAGACCCTGAGCCAAGGAAGGCTAAGCAACTTGCTACATTGGGTACGTAGTATGTGGCAGTGGTTTGGATTTAGGCTGCCTCTCTGTAGGTCCTGGTTTTGTCTTGTAGACATGGCGCATTAATGCACGTGAGAACATAATGGAGTAGAATTAAATAGATGCTTAAAGTGGCCACAAATGGAATGACATTTCATGGGGGTTGTGATATATTTAATTCACTTGGATAAATGCCGTGAATTTATTTACTGCACTAATAGGGCCTGGAAAGGGCATTTTTATAAAGGGAACTAAAAATCAGGAGTTACTGAACATATTTCTTCATACCCAGACTGATGCATACAGTATCTAATGAAATAAGACAACTTCACACAGATTCCAGCTCTCCAATTATCATGAATATGCTATCACTATACCTCATACATATTCATGATCGAAAGCCGAATTCTCACTGGACCATTCACCATCACGTGCCAGATGCTATTTTCGCTATTTTTGCTGTTTACTGCGGGCGCAAGTATTCACGCACAAGGTAAATACGCTTGCATAGTACATGTAAACTGTCGCACGCTTTATGAAGCAATCGTGGAACTGTCGCACGGGTTTAGTACGCACACACAACCATCGCCCTAGCTACACATGAAAAGAGGGTTGCACGCGTAAATGTTAATTAGCGTTTTCCCAAGCTCAATGATACTGAACTGGAGAATATTATGGACAATAAAGATGCCTCCTGTACCCCAAAAAAGTTGTCCACAATGCGGTATAAACTGTTAGAAGTTACTGTATTGCAAACGAAATGAACTATTTTGAGGTTGAGCAACAATGTTCTTCTGTTGAGCTGGACACATTTCTCCGAAGATTTTATGCCCTGGAGGTGCATACTGCAACGGGAAAATTCGGCAACTGAATATGTATGAGGTATAGTCAAACAAATATAACATGGTTTATTTGGGTTGGATAGTCGATATTAGCATAGAGCAAGGAGCTCTATGATATTAGCTACCCACAGTATTGGAAGTTGACAGACTAGTTCCCTTCAACTTCCAATACCTCGGGGATCTAATATCGACTGTCCACCCTCAAACCATGTTATATTTACTGTTGAGGAAGGTAGATTTTTCTGAAAATGAAGCATAATCTACTATTGTGAATGCCCTGGTGGTTTGAGAATACTCCAAATCTGGTATTGTTGATGTATCTACAGAGATGAGCAAGATCCAAGGAGATGGTTCAGACAGTGATGAGGGTACTGATGAAGACTTCAATCCCATGGATGTAGCCTTGCAAGACAAAGATGAAGACATGGAGAGTGATAGCGATGATGACCTGTTGGAGTGGGAAGACGAGGAGGATGACAGTGATGAAGAAGATGGAGACAGTGAAGACAGTGAAGATGAAGATGAGTTATATGATGAGCAGGATAGTGACTATAATCAAGATAGTGAGGAGGAGGATGTGGAAGTGGTTGTACGATCACTCCGCAATAAACAACGTAGGTAGAGCTCAAGGGTAGGGAAACACACAAATTATGAAGGTCACATTTGGCCTTTTTGTTCAAATTTTAATAAAAAGTTGCACAAAATTTGCCATAAGACTATAGCTTTTTTGAGAATTTGCACACGCTATGTTCCATACGTAATGAAAGTTTTACCCTCTCAGGATTCATGGATTTTAGTGTTTTGTATTCTACTGTTGGGCATCTGCAAGGAGAACACCCACACTTATTTTTGTGTTATTAGTCTTTGCGATGATTACGTGCAGGATAAAAAGGGGACCGTTTTTTGGACTTGCCCATCTACACAAAATGTTACATCTTCATGTGAGTGTCAGGCGTCATTGGCAATGCAGTATAATCTCCCCCAACAGTCCCCTTGTAAGCATTTAGGGGGTACTTGTGCATGAAATCCACTGCACAGATCAGCATTGTGTTCCACTCCCGCGTAAGCTGTGAGCGTTTTTGAACATTTGCCAACAAAAGCGAGTGGAACAGATTGTAATGTTTAGCAACAGAAGGCGAACAACCTCTAGAGACGTTCGCTAATGTTTTCAAGATGGCCGACGCAACTATAAACTTTGCACTTTAGTCGGGGCTAAATCTGTCCCCGACAACAACAAAAGATGTTGCTCAAGTTTCACAAGCCTCAGCCTTGCCAACTGACCAAGTCAATTCTTCAACAAAGTCCCCAATGATTCCATATCACTGGTGAAACTTCATACTCACTTGACATTAATTCTTCCAAGAATTTACGAAGCGGCTAGCCACACGGTGTCACTGGGCACCACCATTTTGACAACGGTTTAGATGCCCGTTCCGCTTTGCCAATCACAGTTAGCGAACGCTCAACAAAATTTCTGACACTGTTTGTGCAACAAGATGGCAGCCCAGACTTGAATCAAGTCTGTAATTTTAGCAGATGTTCAGAATGGGAAATAAAGAACATAGGAGCGTCCAAGCCACTGCTGAATCCTTGTGATTTCAGTTTACATTTTGCTAGGAATATACATGTATGTGTACATAAAAAAGTGCCTATCCTCAGCAGTGACACCAAGTCAGACTTTATCCTTTTCAGAACCACACATACTCAAAAGAGAGATTTTGCCACATGGTGCTACCGTAAGAACTCATCTCATAAAGTGTAATATTACTCATAACTGTCATTTTTATCCCAAGACTCGAAGCAGCAACTCAGAGAGAAGATGGCAGGTGACACAGTGAAGACAGTGAAGAGTCCCAGAATATTGCGGGCAAGAGAGATACAATCTCCTAAGGTATTGAGCATGTTTCTACATGGGCGTCGCGAGGGGGGGGGGGGGGGCAAGGGGGGGCACTTGCCCCCCCCTGGAAAAAAAAAAAAAAAAAAAAAAAGAGAAAAAGAGGCGCGAAGACATAGTGGTGTAAATTTAATGGGTTGGGGGGGGGGGCAAAATGTCCCTGCCCCCCTAAAACTGATAAATCGAGAATGTGTTGAGAATACAGGCATTTTTGGGCAAAATATTTGTTTGCCCCCCTCTAGAAAAAATCCTGGCGACGCCCATTTGTCTCTAGAACTTCAGTTGACTTTTCAATAATGCCTCATGTGATGAAAATTAACCTTCCATGGAATAAGGTGTATTAAAAAAAAATGTTTTAATGCATGCGTGGTTGTACTTACGAGTTACCCGAATTGTATGTCAGTAGAACTCCCTATAACTAAAACAATGGAGGCCACAAAATGTTGTAGTCCTTCACTAGAGTGATTCTGGCCACACAGTGCTTGGTACATTTGTTCATCATGAGAATCATTTTGTGTCCTTGATATTAGAATAAACAATACACAATGTAAATCTTTGAACATGTATGAAGTGTGGTCTGAAAATAAAACAAAATGCAAAAGTGCATAAAGTCAATGCAGTAAGTAATTTCAATTGTTTGAAGAGTAGTCAAGGAGAAAAATTAAGATTTTTTTTTTCAGTTTAGAAATTTACACTCGTAGCTTCTGGTCCTGATACACCCAACTTCTATTATCTCCAATCTTGATGTCAACTAACATCAAACAAATCACTGTTTGGTTGAAGCAGATCCAAAATGTATCATGGATTAAAATATATAAATCCTGTGGCTGTGCAGCTTATGATGTTCACATGGTTATATCTATAAAACATTCTTATTCCATGAGCACTTTGTCCTTACAGGTTTCTCCTGCAAAATCTCCCGATAAACAAACAACTGCAGAGAACAAAGAAAACATTGCTGGACAGCAGAGGCTCCGCAAAGACTTGTCCACCCCAAAGACTGCAAAACCAAAGGGTAACAAGACACCAAGCAGTAAGACTCCTACCGAAGGAAAGGCTGCTAAGAGTAAAACACCCAGTAGTGAACTGGTCGGCAGAAAAACGCCAGGGAGGAAGACATCAGATGGTAGTACAGAAAAAGGTCAAACACCTCAAGGTCAAACTCCTCGAGGTCAAACACCTACTGCCAAGACACCAACAGTTGGCAGAGGGGGACACGTTGATCAAGAGGGAAAGAGCCCCAAACAGAAGATGCAGGCAAACCAAACACCAAAGAGTTTGAAAAAAGACAAGAAAAAGGATCAACAAGCTACAAAAACACCGGTGAGAATTAGCCAATGCGTTCATGTGGACAGTTTTCAATCAGGTTTTTTTTTTTTTTTGCAAAGCAGTTTATGTTGAAAAAGGAAGTAGGTCTTAGTTGGAAGTATTTCACACATACAGTTGTTTTCTGTACTGTGCCATCATTGTCCTGTAGCCAAATCAGCTATTCAAAATGTGTCCATATTGGGAACAACTGGAAGCTTGTATCAGAGCCATTGATCCATTTTTACTGCATTGTTTTCGCGTCACTGGTATGTTGTGATCACTGATCTGCATGTAAAAATAACTGGATAGCTCATTAGCCATTGCGGGTGGTACAAGAATATGGAAGTTTCAGGCTGGCTCCTGATCCATTCAGTCAAATGTGGTACGGGAAACCAGTACATACCACTTCCATCTTAAATAAAATAGAATCAATATATATACATACAAAACAGTTTATTTTCATAAAAAATATCAATTAACAAAGTGTCACAATTTTATTTCTTTTATTCAAACAATAAACACATTTATTCCAAAAGGTTAACATGGTAATTAAATTCTGATAGATTTTTTTGCTATTCCATTGTTATGCAAGTGTTTACATGGCAGACGGTGAGTTTACTTTGAACAGCATATATGGATACCCAATTCTTTTTACATAGTTGGGCCCGAGCATCTAGTGTCTGAAACTCTAGATTTGTGGGATAATTCTACATCATTCTAATCATTTCGCACAGAACTAGTAACTATGGATACAAGACAGTCCCATTTTCCTCCTAATAACTGTCATTCAAGTTACCAGTTGGCCTAAAATGGCAGCAATGAAGCTGAACATGTCATAGGATCACTTTATAAGCCTGACTAGCAGGGGTAATAATGATGGCTTCCACCATGTGATTTGATGTGCATTTTGGGGCTTATGCTTGTATGCATGGGCGTCGTGAGGGGGCAAGGGGGGGCACCCCCCCCCTGGAAAAGCCAAAAAAAAAAAAAAAACACTTGCCCCCCCCTGGAAAAAAAAAAAAAAAAAAAAAAGAGAAAAAGAGGCGCGAAGACAAAGTGGTGTAAATTTAATGAGTTGGGGGGGGGGAAATGTCCCTGCCCCCCCCCTAAAACTGATAAATCGAAAATGTGTTGAGAAATACAAGCATTTTTTGGCAAAAAAAAATTTGCCCCCCTCTAGAAAAAATCCTGGCGACGCCCATGCTTGTATGAAGTATCATAATTGTTTTGCCCGTACGTACAGTGTATGATTGAACCATTTTTGGTGTACAGAGTGTATTTTGGGAGGAGTTTGCATGACACATAGCCTCAAAAGCTTCCTAGGGGCAGAGCCATTGAGCATGTACAAAATGCAGTGCAGTGCTGTGCAACTAGTGCTGTACTGTATGCAGTTTCTTTTTACTTATAGTTTTAGCAACTTTAACATTGATTCTGGGTTTTGTTTATTCAGAAAAAGGTGAAGTTACCAGGTGGTACAGTGATTGAGGACATTGTGACGGGCGATGGGAAAGTAGCCAAAGTAGGAAAGATGGTAAGTCATTCTGTGGTCTGCAAAAGATATGAGGCATCTTGTTAGCTTTAAAAGTTGTATCGGCAATGATATTGAAATCTCTGAAAACTTGCTAATGTTTCTCAACATGTAACTTTCTTTTGTGCTGATCCCAGAGGGTCAGTCTAGTGTCCTGACTTAGTGACTGTTAAGTGTGACTTAGTTTGGTTGTATAGGAAACCTGTAGTGAGCTAATGCCGGCCCATAGTGAAGACCAGATGCATGAAAAGATTTCCAGTGAACAGCTATTGGGAATCAATCGAATAGAATTGTGTGCACTTGGGACCAGCGTTACTAGGTTTGACTTGACTTGTTTTAAATAGATTCTGTGAATCACTTGTAAACTGCTATGGATTTCACGAGTTGCAACGCGTAACACGTCGCAACTTTCAACTCGTCGTATGATTCATTTCACAAACTTATTACGATGTGTTGTCGTGATTGAGTTCCTAGACAACAGTTCAAAACACTTACATCACAAGTTACCATGGTCTTTTGGTCATCGCAAAATAAGAAGCGTCTTTTCTTAGCCATTACCAATGATTCCACAATAAACTCATTGCATGAGCAGTCGGAGCTTCTATTGCAGAACACTCTGCATGCACACACAGTTGTGTTTTACATAACACTCGAGGACAAGGCATTGTCCTTCCCTTTGTCCCTGTAATATGACACTCTCCCATAGACTAAGCACACCAACTCACAATGGAGGACTGTTTTCAACAAAGTATGAACTCTGAAGTACAGCAAAGAACCTTTATCTGTCCTTGTAGGGGGTGTATGTAATTCACATACACAATTGTTTATGCACGTTATTCTGAATGTGCACTAATATGTTTCATCTTTGCGCACAGCAGACATACATTAAAAGACTCCTGCCTATCTCTTTCTTTGTAACCATTGAGGGGGGTATTAGTGCACGTAATCCACAGCCTTTTGAACATGTTGAAATAATGACAACTTCTTTTCTGTTTTGTTCTCTCCTGAGGTTCATGTGTACTACAAGGGGACCCTTGCTAGCAACGGCAAGCAGTTTGACTCCTGCCTTGGAGGCAAGCCCTTCATGTTCAGGCTGGGTAGATCAGAAGTCATTAAAGGATGGGATATGGGAATAGCCGGTGAGTTAACGTTAATTCCTATCTATGAACAAAAAGTAATGTAGACCTTTGCAAACGTTGTTCAAAACCTAATGCTGTCAATTGATGCTCCGCCTCTGCAAAATGTCTACATGTATCTTATCAAATATTTTATTCACAAAAGAATTGAATGTACCAGGCCTCATATCAGTGTGATATCTGAACAGTCATACAGTACGTGACAACAATTTTACACATTCTTTATACTAGAACTTTACCAAAATGCATATGGTTTATGTTACTATTAAATTACTTCCATGAACAAAACTGCAGCATACTTATTTTTCAAATTTTCTGGACAGAAACATTTTTGGGGATATGTTAAAGGGAATATACATCATTTGCTTTTGCTGTAATTTTCAGAAATGGATGGAATTGGGGGGTTGGAAATATAAAGCAAATATAGTTACACTAACTTTCTGGAGGTTTTGGGTTCGAAAATGCTATAAAAACCAAGAAAAACGATCATTTTCCTGTAGTCTGGTTCCCTGACTCCATATAAGAAGAAACAGAGCAGTTAACATACTTTGGGGGAATTGTAAGGTCAGGGAACCAGTCTAGCTGGCTCGTACCCGTTTATAGGTTTGTAATCGATTGCAAACAAGTGCAATGGTCAATTGGGGCTAGTATTTGAAAAAAAGCCAGTTGTTTCCAACGCTGATCGGCCGATCAGCGTTGGAAATTGATACAAAAATACCATTTTTCTTGAAAATGACAGTATACCAGGTGCCATAATTTTACAGGATGCTTTAGACTGTCATGTACCAACATCCTGTTAAGGTATTTCGCAAAAACTTGGTAGTTTTATTTTTCGATGTTTGCAAATGTTGTATATTCCCTTTAATATCATTTTTCATTGTTTTCTTAGGCATGAAACTTGGAGGTGAAAGGCGTATAACAATCCCAGCAGCTGAGGGGTAGGTTATTGCAGTTTATTCCTAATATGTATACTGGCCATCTCTGTTTGTACACATGTTTAACTATGGGAAATGTCTGTATCGAGAGTAATAAATTATTACGGGGGGCACATGAACAACCATGCAAAAAAGGCATGCGTGGAGCCCAGCTGTACGGAATGAGCATAGAAGATTGGCACGACAGACCATTGCAGTATCTGTGGATGAATGACTGGCTGGTTTCTCTCAAAACCTATTTCCAAGGGGGTCGTGTCAACGCCTCCCCTAAATTTCATGAACATGTAAAGTTGGACACTATCTGTACTGTAGTGGGACATGGAATTAAGCAGTAGACTTAATTATGTTCGTGATGTGATGTCCAGTGGATTTTATGTCTTCATTGTCTATCAACTCTTCAAAATCTTTTGTAATGCATGTATAATTCTCTTAGCTTTTTGATTATTTTCAATGTCTTTATAGTTATGGACGTAAGGCGGTTGGCCCCATTCCTCCCAATAGCACACTTGTCTTCAATGTAACACTCAAGAACGTCAGCTAGAGAAAGCGACCTCATACTGGATGCTGACTGCATAGAACTCACAGACAGGTTGATTGGTTGATTGGTCCAGGCTGGTTGGTTGGTCCAAGCTGATTGGTTGACTATCTGCAAGCTCATAATTCAGTGTGACGACTCGGATGCATTTAGCAATGTGCCAATGTTTTTTTTTCAAATTCACTCACAAATCTTTGCATTTCTATTGCGAACTTGAATGAAAGCTTCAAATGTTATTGTTACATCATGTGCTTGGATACTGTAATTTCATTGGTCTAGAGCAACCACGTGTCCCACCTGTAAAAATGCATATACAATGGTTAACCTCATATACAATGCGCGTAATGCGCGCGCGTGTAGAACCTGCTGCGACTGAGAGGTGAGAACTGCATGCATGCAATGCGAAACCGCTCAGTCTCACATCAGGCTGGAAAGCCTGCAGTTATCAAGGGTTTCACCGCACTGGTTAAATAGATTTCTTGCATATTACAACCATTTATCGTTTTGACTTACTGGCACGATATAACAAAACAATTGTTGACTGCAGTGATGTGGGATATGCCGTTTTTGACACCCAAGGGGCGCATAGCACACATATCTGGCCAAAAAGGGACATGTATGTTATTTTAAATGTTTATCCCTTTCCATGGACATGATGGGAGGATTCTATGTTGTTTTTATCTATATTAACAAGTCAATTATCATTTTAATACAAGAATTAATTTCATTAAATAGAACTTAGAAGTGGTGAAGTGTATCACTTGGCAATTAAAATTCACAAGTGCATAGTAACACTAACAGCACATGTATTCACACTGTTTTGAGAACATGGCAAATTTGATTTCATGAGCTATATATCTGAACGAAAACTTGTGATTGTGTCTGGTTTCCATGGGAATACCTGATATTGGCAATGCAAATTATTTGGTGCAGACACAGTTTCACCTCCCTGACATAACAGCCCTCCCAAGTTCAATGGAAAAAAAGGCATTTGAAGCACTTTTCATGAAGTGACCATCTGACATTGATGTTTAAACTAATAATAATTGTTTTTTAATTTTTTTTTCTTTAATAAAGATAATGTCACAATTACTCACACAGTTTTTAACAGAAGGAATTGACACAATGGCATTTTCAAAGTGATTTTTAAATGCTCCCATAATACTGCTTCCCTCCACTTTGCGTCAGGAGGCAAAAGTCTGCCTACACCTCAATGGTATTAGTCTTGGCCCAAGATGCTAGTGATCAACAGCGGATGATACGTTAGAGTGCACCCTCTAACGACACAATCTTAGACCAGTGAGTCTGCTCGCACTAATGTCTCGGGAATTTCATAGTCGCAGATTAACTTTTTCTTTATTTTCTCCCTAGGCTTTCCTAGGGAACCAATCAGCGATCGTGAAATGGTTTATAGTCAGTCGTGTGCACTGTGCGCATCACGCGATGGTTGTTTATATATTTGTACGTGCGAAAATTCAACTGTAAAGTGTGGTGATCAAGCATCGCTAATTAGATATGTAACTCAGTGATACCTGCATGCGACGGGGCTGTATCATAAGTCCGACGTCTCATAGGTCCGACGCCTCATATTTCGGACTTATGAGGTGTCGGACTTATGAGGCATAAATTCCGCCTTGTAGGTCCGAAGCCTCATAAGTCTGATGCCTCATAAGTCCTACAATGGACAAACGCTGTTTCGGACTTGGGAGGCGTCGGAGCTATGAAGCGTCGGACTTATGCGGCGTCAGACCTATGAGGCGGAATAGATAAATGTTATGCCTCATAAGTCCGACGCCTCATAAGTCTGAAATTTTGGACTTATGAGGCATTGGACTTATGAGGCGTCGGACTTATGAGTGGACTGCCATGCGACTTCCGGTAACAAAAAAGGAAGTCGCCGTTTTGTTCAACGATATCAATTTTTACACCCACGGTCTAATTTACACATTACAGCCATGCCCCCATTCCTGTGAAATTTTCCAAGACATTAGTGAGGGAAAGTCAAACACAGTTGTGCGCTCTACAACAATCACTAAAATCACTATCGATCACTGCCGTCTTCGTCCAAGACTACAACGGTATCAGTAATTGTACATGACATGCCTTATGTACGTTTCCTCAAACCATGTTGTATTTATAGTTGCCGTACTTGAGATATCATGTTGAATAAACAGTGCTTGAGTGGAGCTGGTTTAAGAAGAACAGAATTGATTGTTGTTTGTTGTGACAAAGTAAAAACCAATTTATGTGATCACCATAGCAAAGTTTGTTCATGGGGGGGGGGGGGGGGGGGGGGGAGGAGGTGTTGGGGTGATGGTAAGTTGGTTGGAGGTAGACTGCTTCTGACCACTCATAATTCCTTGGGTGGTGTTTCATGATTGAATAGTTTATTACAGTCGGATATACATCAGACTTTGCAGTTGGCATACGATTAATTTCCGATCTGCAATAATTGAATTCTCAAAGACGACTACTGTTTTACCCTATCACCTATCACCCTATATACCCTAAATGCAAAATTGAAAAATCGAATTAAAAATTGATGTACAAGTATGTCAATGCAAACTTACTACCAAGTGTTTGCTATTCCAGACATTGTAACTCAGTATGCTTTTTAATTCTTTCTGAGATCCTGGAAAACAAGCGAGTTTCTTTTACTCGTTCAATTTGGAACACGTCACAACTCCACTGAATTGGGAGGAATGTATTGATAACCACATCACCAAAACATCTGGTTTTAGTAGCACGCTTCAAGGGTAATACAAACTAGAAATGTCTGTTTATGCTTACTGTGCTGGTTGTGCACAGACCCTACATAATTAAATACAGGTACACAAAGAAAGTTATTCCAAATGTTGGTTTAGAGATGAGAGTCCTTCATTGAATCAGCATCTTCATTCTACTTCCTCTACGCTGGTTGATAGCACAGTGTTCCTTTAGCTTCAAAGTCATTTGGAAACCGGATATTCGAAACCCTTTAAAAAAAAAGTAAGCCTTCCATTGTTTTGTGATATGGGTATATGAAAGATCTAGATCCTAGAATGTTTTCTCGGAAGATGCAGCATTCACTGAGCTAAAACTTCATCAGATGAGTTGTTAAACGCAGCTTTAGATTCTGAGCACATGTTGCTTCAAAGGAAGAAAAAAGGCCCAAATGACGAGGTTTTATATGCGGGAGGCAATGTGGTAGCAAGTTCAAGATTAGCTCCACGAAAATCACTAAAGTTCAGTTTTACAAAGAAGTAAGAGTTTTGATTAAATAATCAGTAATTACATTTAAAAAAATATGATTTTTATTGCAATTTGAACTGGTGATTTAAATCAATGTAATTTAAAATACAGCCACCATTTTCCACAGGTATGCATAGCTATTTTTCAGTGTTTATTTATGCCATTTGACATAGCTTTAGTACTATTACTAACCCAGTTATCCCTAAAATAATTCCAATTATGAATAAAGGAAGACATTCTACACAAACTTTTTTAACATTAAAAATGTTCTCAATACAATCTCATAAGTTTTTTCAAAAATCGGGATAAGTAAATATCTCTTAATTATTTTTTACAACTTTTTTTCATCACAACCAAAAACCTCTTAAAATATTTTTTTTATCAAGAAAGTCATTTTTTTAAAAAATTTATAGAGTTTTAAAAAATTTGGTAAGTACTGTAATATTGTTGAGTATTTACATACAATTTCAAAATACTTGTTAAAGCACATTTTTCAAAGTGACTGATATAAATTAATGAGTTGCTCGATTTATGTAGGATTTTTTCCAAAATATGTAAAAAGCCTAGGAAGAAATATTTAATTGTAACTTTCAAATCAGAAATATATAAATCTAAAGGCACTTGCATTGTTCCTCATTCACAAAGTCTTGAAATCATGATTCTTGCTAGACCATTACTGAATCCTCACTTTAATTGTAGTAAGACTCAAAAGCTAGTTTTCACAAACAATAGTTCAAGTACTGCCTTATGGAATGTAGCAATCCATTGAAATGTGATGCAAACATTTTTTTTCAAAAGATTGTTTTCACATACAATGTCTTGAAATCATGATTCTTGCTAGACCATTATTGAATCCTCACTTTAATTGTAGTAAGACTCAAAAGCTAGTTTTCACAAACGATAATTCAAGAACTGCCTTATGGAATATAGCAATCTATTGAAATGTGATGCAAACAATCTTTTTTTTCAAATTAAGTTTGAAATTGAACTTGAAAGTTGGAGCTGGAAGCTTGATTCGCATATATGTATTGTGGAGGATGGTTGAAGTCACCATGTTATCACTGCAATAACTGCAATCACTCCTGGCCATTTGCACTGTCCTCCGTGAGCTGTAACATGTCTAAGCTTTTGAGTAACCACAGGCGATAACACTCTCTTTTGTATAGTCATTTGTCCTCCCTTGTCTGTGAAGGAATGACAATCTGCTGGCTCCTCAGAATTGCCTCCCAACCCCTCTTTGGTAACACACTGTCAAATAAAGAAAGAGCACAAATGTCACCTTGCAATCCTGCATGTACATTTAAGTTAACTCTTACACGTAGCTACAATTTCTAACTAAAATTTCTTTCTTTTTTCCAACTTTCACTCGGGAGGTAACACACTGAGTATACAGTGTTTAAAAAAACGTCGGTGAAGGGCAAAACCTAATTTGATTTATATTACCCCGACGCAAAATTCCATCTTATAATAGTTTATGCGGTACCCGCTGCTATGTACATCAGATTCGAACCGGCCAACCGATCCCGTTAGCTCGGTGGTCGAGTGGTAAGACATCTGCACTAGAAAGCAGGAGGTCGTGGGTTCGAGTCCCACCCGAGTGATTTTTTCCAACTTTCACTCGGGAGGTAACACACTGAGTATACAGTGTTTAAAAACACGTTGGTGAAGGGCAAAACCTAATTTGATTTATATCACCCCGACGCAAAATTCCATCTTATAATACAATTTCTATATTTGTTCATGATAAAGGGAATGGAGACTATTTCATCATATTATAAACCCTCCTATGCTGTGCTGACAGATAAAAAGACAAATATTCAAACCGAATGGCTCTTTTCGATTGTAGTCTTACATTAGTCGGTTGACTAATGGCTACCGACTAATGTAAGACTACATTATTAGTCGAATCTGAGCCACTAACTAGTCAATTGCAAGTAATGAGATGAAAACCAATAAAGGAAGCATTTGTTACTTGACTTGTGATTGACTAGTCAGGGCTTGACTGCTATAAAGAAAAACTTTGTACATTTGTCTTTTTATCAGTTAGCACATCAGCTAGCATTGAATTGGGTGCCAACAACCAACAGCCACCAATAAACAAACAAGAACACCCCAATGTGACAAAATGATAGAAAACGTTAAAAATGTTCAAACATTTAACCCTCCTGCTATTTAAACAGTCACAGACAGTCAAAATTCACTGTCACTTCCCCTGCTATACTTTTAACAAAGGCTAGTCACCAGCAGTCAGATCATATGTCAAGCAAGCACTGTGACTGGTCAAACTGGGTCAACAGACCATGAACAGACAAAGCAGGCAAGTTGTGGTCACAGCTGTTTTATCACTCACCCGGAGTCAAAGCTTAGCTGTATCAAGCTACCTAAGCAGTCCCAGCCAGTCAATCCTGCTTTATGTAGGCTGGGAATTCTTAACTGTTGAAAACAGTCACTTGTTTGATTTTGACTGGGAGGACTACGTGGCACAAAATGTATGTTTGCTTAGGAGGGTTAACATGTTGAAACTGAACTACTAAAGACTACACGTATGTTGAGCAGTGATTTGCTGAGAGACTTACGCTTTGAGGACCAGCGACACCCATGAGGAGACAGTCGGTACCAGGATTTCTCTTTGGTTTTTCAGCACACCATCCATGATCTGCTCCACTACCTCCTCTGCCTTCAGCATGTCTGGTCCACCAATCCTACGTGTACATATACAAGATTGGATGAAACATAGGGATCACTAGCTTCTCAAATTATCCTCTTGAAAAATAATTCTTAAAAATTGTTTAGAAGCTTCAAGCGGTTGTGCTTACAGGGGGCGGGGATAGGGTGGAGGTGTGGTGGCTCAGGGGAGGGGGGGGGGGGGTGGCGAAGGCTGGAGATGCTTTAATTTCCCTAAATTTTGGTGGCCTTCTCCACTATCTACAATATCAAAGAAGCAATTCTACTATTAAGAACTTTCATGAAAAGTTTTGTGTAATGATTGACAATAACTGTTGCACACAATGATCATGTGGCCTTGATACAAATCAAATGTAGTCATGCATTGCAACTATGACCAATGGACCATCATTCTGCATTCAAATTTCAAATGAGCAAAATGTAGTAAAAAAACAAAACTAACATAAACACATTTGTGACAAGCTTTGAATTTCAAATGTCAAAGCTGATAAAGTTCAAGCATGATTTATGAAAAGACCTTTGATTCGAATAGGCAATCCAAATCACTCACCAAATTCCTTGAAGATTGAAAAATAACCGACCTACATGTACATCATGCTTAAGTGTAGAGAATACTGAAGTTTTATATGAGACCAAAGGAAGAATAGGGGCAACATTGAGGAACAATGAATAAAAGTTATCCTGACCTTGTACTGATACTGTGAATCAATCCTGTGTTGATGAACATAGGACACACTACAGTGGTCTGCACCCCCGGCCTTTGGTAGACCTTTTCAATTTCATCCGTCAGAGATTCATGGAGTCCCACAGCAGCAAACTTAGAGGCACAGTAGTCAGTGAGGCGATGGGAACCTTGCTTGCCGGCCATAGATGCAATGCTGACAATGTGGCCATCATTAGCTTCTAGCATTCCTGGTAAGAAACTACGAATAGTCTGCAACCAAAAATAAATAAATAACAATAAAAACTGCAGGTTTGCAGAGACTTTAACTTTTCAGAATTGCTTGGCTGTAAACTGCTGTCCTGTAAAAAGTTTGATGCATAATTGTCACTAAAAGTTGTAGTACAACTTCAATAGGTACTTGTGTAGGTAAAATTTACAAAGTTGTTAAACTAGTAATGGAAGCCGATAATTTACATTTTCCAATGGCTATAGTTAAAGCATTGCAACAGAACATTGCCAATCTATACTTAAATTGATTCACAAGAGCTTCAGTATCTCGACAGAAAAGATTTTTTTCCCCGTAAAAATCTGTGTCTTTTTTCCTTGTGTTACATCTTTTCTTTCTCATTCATGGCTCTGGATGTTTTATTTTAAGGAAAGTTGAGTGAAGTCAGAGTGCCATTTGGTTGACAAATGTCATGTGTGTGATTGTCCACTTCCATAACTATAGCCACAGCAAGGAATACTTTTAACACTTTGCGAAATCGTAGCACTATGACTCAGACACTCTCACCCAAAAATGTGTCAGGACGTTGATATTCATAGTCTGTAGAATGCTCTGCTCAGACAAGGCCAATATGTCTTCACCAACCAGCACTCCAGCATTGTTGATCAGCATGTAGATATTACCAACTTCCTCCAAGACTCGTTCAGCTGTCTCACTCACCGCCTTGGCTGAGGAACAGTCCACTGTGTAGGAGAATGCTTGGCCTCCAAGGTTACGCACCTTAATGCAAATGGCAGGGGAAAATTTAGTCCAAGTAACTTTGACCCTGGCGACTGTAGGGTCAAAGGGAAACACTAGACTTAGAAGGAGGTTTACACGTTTTTTGCCGGTATTTTACATTTCCGTTCAAATCACAAGCAAAAACTCACCTATGACAATTATGTATCCCTTTTTCAGCAGAGGATCCTCTCAAAATGACAAAATGATCAAGCTGAACCCGAAAAAAGAGGTATTTTGAGTGCAACTCTGCGGTGTGCACAACCTTCGTCAGCTGTGTTGTGCACAAAATGACGACTAGCCGAATGTTAAAAAAGGTGATAATTAGCATGATTAGGGTCAACGTTACTTGGACTAGGCAAAATTATGGTCCAAAACAGATCAGAAATATAAACAAACGTGTTCATTTATATCCCGGTGTCATGAGTTTTCGATCAGAAAATGGGAAAATTATTTGAAATTATATTGCTAGACCCACTAACTGGGGCGCTAGATCCCGTTTTGACATTTGGAATTTTGGTCTAATCCCAAATGTCCAAAAAAGGAGTTCTAGCGTCCCAGTTAGTGGGTACGGGTAGGTCTACCCAAGTGCCACTTTTTCAGTTTTATTTACTCACTATTCTAGCTTAAAATTTAAAGGTGAAGTTAGCCTAGCTTGAGTAACGCCACGTGATGAGCATTGGAGTTACTCAAGCGGAAAGATTCCCATGCATGCATATTGTAACAAAATTTGATTTTATTATGGTCCCAATTGCACCTTTAAACTAAATAGAGAGCGCTTTGGCCACAGTAATCCATAGCAGTCATGTATTACATCTGTTCTCAAGTCAGATTAATGCCACAAAACTATTTCAGAGCTTACTTTGTTCAACTTAAGTCTTAACCTACTTTACACCACAATAGAATAGTATTTGGGTTGCAGTCGAACCACAGATGGAGCTCTCGTGGTAGTCTTTATTGTTTACTCTCACAATACTGGGATATAAGTTCCTTGCCCCCATACCTCAGTACTTAGTGTTTATGCAAATATCTCCCAGTACCAAAGACACACTGCATTAGTATGCCTAATCTTGAACTTCTTATGCATATTTTTACCCAGCACTATAAAACCCCTTTGAAAGCCCAGTAGGGCGTGGACTTGTGACTGGGGCATGGTGGTGGATGGTGGTGTGCATTTCAGTTCCTTATTTTCTAAGTTCCTGTACATGTATGGCTGACGGTGGAAGCCTAGTTTAATTTGGCCTTCGTTTTTGTGCAAGACGCTGTGTTCTTTAATTTGCATCACCACCACCACCATTACACCAAAGGGTTCAGTGGTCTGCATAGTCTTGTGAGTATGTTCCAATATTACTCCCCTTGCCCCCAGTAGTTTTTACCTGGCCTGGTTGTAGACTACGGTGTTGTATCGTAGTGGTGCCAGTCTGAACTCTGCTCTGTCAGTAACTATTTCAATTCTATCATTTATATTTACATGCTCTCCCCTGGTTAATTATTTTGTAAGCGAAGAAGCGCTAATTAAATTCTCATTATTTCTATTTTCTGATATTGCATATACTTGGTGTCTGGCCAGACCATGTCCAAATGTTAAAAAAGGCGATAAGTTGGGTCCAAGTTACTCGGACTATCCGTCAGAAGCCTTCTGATTTCAGAAGTAGCATATAGGCCTATCTGACCATCACTTTTCACCCTGTGCACAAACCCTACTGGGTCTGGTCTGAAAATTTCTAAGTGTTTTTCTCAGTAAAAACTCAAAATTTGTCACTGCTAATTTTGACTTTGTTTGAAGGATCACTTTCTGATGGCTGATAGGTCATTTAAGGGGAAAATAAGTGATGGCCAGATATGGGAATCTTTCCAACAATTTTTATCCGGTGATTTGTGGCCACAACACAGACTACTTCTGGAATCAGAAGGCTTCTCTCCGTCAGCTGACAGAGAGAAGCCTTCTGATTTCAGAAGTAGCCACAGACTAGCCCCACTAGTGTGGCCGTCGGTATGCTGCGCTGAACCTAGAGCGCAGCATACCGCGGCCACACTAGTGGGGCTAGCCACAGACATGACAGAATAAAATGGCTAGCCTTCAGAACTGGATGGGACGTTAAACTTTCCCTAAATTAACCCTTCCCCTTACCATTCCATATTATTAATTCTAACTGAAATATACTTACATCTCTTGCCGTTTTCTCATTATTCGCTTGGTTGATGTCCCACAACACCAAGATGGCTCTTTCGCGGGCAAAGTTCAGGGCCATCAGCCGGCCTAAACCGTGCCCTGCCCCGGTGATGAGCACCGTGCGGCCCGCTACCAACTTACGAGACGCCGGAACAATGAGTCGGTAAAAAACCTCCAGATAGGACAGTATAAGTGTGCCCAGTAAGACAGAAATGTCAACAATTGTGCTAATAACTGACATTTTTGGTTTAATTATGTCGTTTCGCCAAAGCAAGGTGACGGTTCTCAACGTCGATATGAGTGCAGCTGCAGCTGGCCTGATGCATTAGCCTTGAATGTAACGCTGATAATGTCAGCGTTACATACAGAATACACAAGCCGCAATGTTGTGTACACAAAATTAACCCTGAAGCGCCCTCAGCTCTATCATATCAATGTACAATATTTAAATCGTGAAAATAATCTCCGAGTTATTAATATTAGGCGTGGCCAAGTAAAAAAATAAGCCAGTTTCTCGTTCCTTCCCGACTTCCTCTTTTTTTTCATTAAAAAAAAATATATTGCAATTATATTGCAGTCAATATTTTGTCTTGTTTCCCAACAAATTGTAGATATGTAGACACAATTTTGTATAACCAAAATAGTCGAGAAAATCGAAGGATCTTGCCATCTTGGAAAATCTGCCATCTTGGGGGGGGGGGGGGGGGGGGGGGGGTGGGGGAGGGAGGGGGGAAGGAAAAAAACTACAACGCCTATTCCTTCTTTTTTTTCTTCAAAAAGACCGGACGGGAAACTCTTTTTTTTTATTCGGCCTTATGCATTCGATATGATGAATGCATATGTGATGATGAACGCATCAGGTCTAGGGGTTGGGAGTTGGGAGGTAGGCCTTCTTCACTTTCAGGCATAAGGCGAAGTAAAAAAAAACATGTTTAGCGTCCCCGCCTGCTTCCTTTTTAGAGGCCGCTTCCTTTTTAGAGGCCGCCTCCTTTTCTTTTTTTTTTGTAAAAGACAAAAAATGATAAATTTTAACAATCTCTGACGAAAGAAATCGTAATTTTAGACTTTTATACCGTGTATAAAGCTGTGGAAATAGTCAATGAGTCCAAGTGGTGGCCATTTTGAAAAAAGCTGGTAAACATCTTGAAAAATAGCCCGGCCGCGTTGTCTTGAAAAATGTGTCGGGCGGCCATTTTGAAAAGAAAAAAAAAAAAAAAAAGGGCCTCCTCCTTCCTTTTTGTCAAAGAGGCAGGACGCTAAACATGTTTTTTTTTTTATTTTGCCTAAATTTACTCTTGTCATTAATTTAGAATGTGCAAATGCCAATCAACTAGTTTATTTGCATGGATTCAAGATGAATTGTCCACATTTTAACACACATTCATTCCAATGAACCTAATTAAAATATCCCTTTAAAAAAAAAAATCCCAAAACACCAAAATAAAACAAAACAAATTTAAACACTTGTACTTTAATAATTTTTTTTTTTTAAACCTATTTCATTTTTGCTCACCTTAGATTTGCAATGAATTCAACTGAAATAACTGAATAACCTGTAATTTTAATGTTTCAATCAATTATAAAAAAAATCCAACTTTCTAAAATGTATACAGATCAAATTGATAGTATAAGACTGACCATGGAGCTTTGGGCTCACATATCCCTCACTAACAAGCTTTCAAGAAAATGATTGTACTCAAATTGACATTTATACCTCTACCCAATGTCGACTTGACCAAGGCATTGGGAATTACTTGCACAATCAAAGGCACAATGATTGATCTGGAATACATAATGGCACAGATTAATTGGCACATGGAAAAGAAGATCCAACTGAAATAACCTAAGGGAACGGGTTCGATGCTGTATACATCCACACACAAAAGCAAAGTCAACAGTTATAGGAAAGAATGTAAACGCCACTTTTTGGTTGTCTACGAGAGTTGAGTGCATTTTCAAAGTATTTTTTAAACAAAATTGGAAATGTTTCTCAGTCCCAGATTCATATCTTTTCAACATGTTTGCAATGACTGACCCTCACTGAGATAATATATGAAGAAAAATTGGCGTCAGGATGCAACATTCTTTCCCAGTTTTACATTGCCCACTATTCATTCATTTCAAAATGTGGTCTTCCAACAAGTTACTTGGCATTGATAAAACATGTTGCATATGAAATCCACAGAAGACGACATTAAGGAGAAAGTCAATGTGTCTGCAATAACATCATTGGGTGTAAAATAACAATAAGAAGTTTGATATTTGTGATATTTACAAGCCATGGCTAGCGATTGTGTACATTAGCTCCAAAATAAAAGATCACAGTGATTTTCATAATCAAATGTATGCTCCATACCTTAATAGTGAATACGTTTGGCATAAAACTGCTTGAATTTCAGAATCACAACTCTCATGTGCACAGCCTAATGCACCTTGTTGATGAAAACAAAACCACTTAACTGGAGGCTCTTATTGAATAATAAAATATTTCCCCACATTTCTAATGCTGTCTTGCAGTTCTTATTCCAGCCGAAATGTTAGCTCCCCAATAATTATAGCAATAAATAAAATTATAACATAAAAGTTAACATACCCACAAATAAAAAAAGGGCATATACATGTATGTACATTTGATGCACGAGCGGTTGAATTCTTTCTGAGCTGACGGAATTAAATGTTATGAATTTGAAAATCGATAAACTGACTTGCCATCTCAAGGGGGAACCATTTTGAGCTAATTTATCAACTTACTATGCAGAGTTCAGATTGACAAGTGATTTACTGATAAAATATATTACATTTGTGTGAGATGTAAATTTGAATATTCTTATCAAAAGCTCTTAACAGAACTAAAGCTCAATATGACCATTAACATACAATACACCTTAAAGTGAAGAATTTGATACTTAAAAATAAAAAGAACCTTACAGCACAAGGTAAGATTTAATGAGCCTTACTAAATAAAAACTTGACTTGAATAAATCAAGCAGACTTAAAAACAAATTAAATGACTTTTGCACTCACAGCCACAGTGAAAAAGTTTAAAAGGCAACTTTTTCAAAATTCATCATGCTTTGTTTCTAAAATGGACAACAAAGAATTGCGGGTGAACAATCTGATGCCTACAGTGCATGACATTTTGAAATAGTAATGTTGAACTAGTAAATTTGAAGCTATGCACTGTTTGCATTTAATGTTTTGTAATTATTTTTCCTCCTCAATTCTTTGTTTTCCCCTCAACGAAATAATGTGAGCAAAGCACGATCTGTGAGTTTGGAATCATGGTGGGTAGGGAGACGAACTGCTTGGGAAACTAATTGGAGGATGTGATAAAAACTGTAAAAAATTAAGTACACTTTATTTAGGCCTATACAAAAAAAGATTTCAAACAAGCTCATTTGGAATAACAATGCATTTAAATTTACAGAATAAACACCACATGTATGCTTTGCATGTAATTTTCACACAAGTTGTAAAAATTGCAAATTAAATAAAATTGTAACCGATTTTCTTAAGAAAAAGATATAAACTAAAAATGCTGGCAGAATACAAATAAGTAATGGAAACTACATGTAAGCAAAAAGTATATACATACAGCATCCAACTGACCAATATACAGATAACCATAACCAAAGTAGAGAAAAATATAACATATAAAGATCTTTCGTAAATGTTTGTACATAAGGATACATTACTCATTATTAAATGCATTATTGTTTCACATTTGGATGTAAGTGTGCTATTTAACAAAAAAAACCCCAAAAAACAAAGGAGACTTCCCTCAAATACCAAACAATATATTGGCACTTAAATGACACACATGTAATACCCCATGTGCATGTATGCTCAATGTTCAATAGAAAACAGTTTGTATCAAACAGACTTGCACTTGGAAGATTGTACACTATTCCACAGTAACATTTCTTTCCTTGCCTCAAACATGTCTTACAGCTCCAATATGAATACATACATTGTACAAACCTATTGAAAGACCCACAATGTTTGCCTGTTTTTAGAGGCTATTCTGCAGACATGTTGCAGGATCTACCAATATTCATGGCAGTGATAATCTGCTTAGGGGTACACCATGACTGTCATGTGATGAGTTGCATAATGAACATCTTAGACCCACCACTAGGAAAAGTGTGCTGATAACATTTCCCACATAAAAGGTGTTGTTTTTTTTGAGAAAATGTCTTCACACTTTCTCTAAGAATGCCCCTAGGTCCTAAAAGACACCATATTGCAGTAATATTGCTGTGTTATATCCAAAAGATTCAATAGCTGTCAACAACTAATGATGACAATCCGAGTGAAAAATGTTCTGGCAGGTCTACTTTATGAAAGGATTCAATATGGAGCATCCTCTCGTTTGCTTGTTTCCTTTGTGTGTGTGTGTGTGTGTGTGTGAGGGTTTCTATTTTCGATTGGATCTTCCGTTCTTGATCTTGAGTTCATAGCAATGAGAGCAGAGGAAGTCAGTGCTCTCTGTGCCATAGAAGTCACAGCCTTTCTTCATGCAGGGCCTACTTCCCTTATCATTGGACTTGCTTTTATTGCCTTTGGAATCTTTGGACTTGACTGGTTTTGCTGATTTTGAAGACGGCTTTGACGGCTGTGGTGATGGAGGTGCTTGAGTTGAGCGTGGTGATAGAGGGGATGGAGGAGCTTGTGGTGACCTGGAGCCAGGCTGGGTTAAGGGAGGCAACAGAGAGGACCCAGAGGTCGACTGATGCGGCTGCTGAGATACCACTTTGGCAGATCGTGCAATCTGGGGAGATCTGGCTGGCTGTTGTTCTGACTGAGATGGGGATTGTTGGTACACACTTGTGGGTTGTAGCTCATGCATTCCTTGCACCAGTTGGCCGATGGCTCCAGGCCTTTTCTCATGACCTAATGGTTTATTGGCTCGGCGCTGGGGCTGAACATTGAGTTGATTAACGAGGACAGTTGACTCGGCAGGTGCATCAAGCTGGTAGCCATGCTGGTAACTTGCAGGTCTGGCACCAGTCAGGGAAGTAAGTAATGGTTGGTGATATTGTGATTGGACCATAGATGCCTGTGGTATAGGATTGCTTTTTGTGTGACTCAAGGGAGCTTGGTAGACATTCAGGTGTGTAGCCTGCTGGTTGTATCGCCGGTAGGCCTCGGGACTAGGCTGCCTGTTCTGGTATCCCTGTTCTTGTCTTGTGTAGCCTTGGCTTACCGGGTATTCATTGTAAAACCCTCTGCTTCTGACCACAGGTTCATCCCAATTCCTTGCGGGTGATGAGTGGGAGGTTGT
Organism: Patiria miniata; assembly: GCF_015706575.1. NCBI lineage: Eukaryota > Metazoa > Echinodermata > Asteroidea > Valvatida > Asterinidae > Patiria > Patiria miniata. The sequence continues at coordinate 11,977,987 of NW_024037048.1, read as the reverse complement.
CAGTTGCTGCTGTTGACGATTCTCTTCTTTAAGAATCCTCTTTAGTCTGCGTTCCTCTTCAAACCTTTCTTTAGCCTTGTCTATGTAGTTCTTGATCATCTCCTCTTGCAACCTGTGTCTCCTCTCACTCATCTTGGATCCTACAATCATGGTTGGGTCTTCCAAATCAGCTAGAGTTATTGGTCCAATTTTTCTCTCTGACAACGGCACATTTTTATCACCGGCAGAAATACCTCCATTTTTGTGCTTTTCAAGCTTGGCAAAGTACTTGAGTTTCTTACCGAATGACCCACGTCCCTTGTCACCTTTATCTAGGTTCATGGACTTTGGGCGGTTGACCTGAGACTTGAGGTCATTTGATGAGGTCCTTAGAGATTGTTGTCCCTCTTGCTCTGACGAAGCATCTTCACTGACTCTGTTCTGGACTGGAATCTTCACCAGACTCAGATACTGATGTAGAAGCTTGAGCTTGTCTGTCACGCTTAGACTTTTGTCTGTCTGGCTGCCAGTTTTCTTAGTGTTGCCCCACTGCCAATTAGGCCCTGGATCTACTGCAAAATGCACCGGCAGCAGCTTGTGGTCACAGTCCGTGATCGGTATGACAACTGCAAACAAATCACAATTACAACTTGTTTTAGTGTTACTACTGGTACAGAAATATCCAATAAAAGAACTGCAAGGATTTCCTAGTTCAAACTCCACATCTACCAAAACCAACTGTCATTCACTAAAGACATTCTTAATAAGACAATTCATTTGACTATCTTCAATACACATATTGGTATTTGAAAACATTAAGCCTGTAAGTCTTAGACCACGAACACAAGTGAAGTTTGAATGAGCACATTTGGCTGAGCATAATAAACTTTGGAGAACCCTTTCCAGCTATTTCCACAATAATTCTTTGGTAAAACTCGTGTTTTACCAAAGAATGACAATTCGTTATGAAGTGGACACAGCTGAAATGATAAATTTGCTCATTTCATGACTAATCCTTACTCGCTCAATGACGGCCATTTCTGTAGGAGAACTGCAACTGCGTATTTTATGCAATCAAGCACGTATTGCGCAGTGTGGACAAATGTTCCAAACACGTGCGCTTGTTGCTCAAAATATGTGCGAAATACGACGCAGTCGATGCGCGTTATGCAATTTGAGGCTCAAAATGCCGATGCACGTGAATGGTATGTAGGTAATGACATCATTTGAACGAGACCTATTTGATATCCCAAATACCGCAATTTGTTAAGTTTGTTACACAAACAGTGCAAGTAATGCGCGCCACAAAGGGTTGCACTCTCTCTAAGAAGACACCGGTATTATCAAACAGCAGCTGGGATATGCCACATCATAATACTAACTAATAGCAAAATACATGAAAAATGTGATAGCGTGACTGATTGAGATATTGTGCAGAAACCTTTGTTGTGTTTCTTACAGACCAAACCTACCAGGTAGAGGGTTGGTGCTTCCAGTTTGGCGATCATAGTCCTCCAAGTCCTGCTCCATAGGCACCAGGGCAGAGAAGTGAGCTGTATCGTAGGTCAGGACCAATGGGGAAGCCTCACACTCTCTATGAGCTACCTCCACAGGCAGATAGATGCCTCCAAAGGAGATAGGTGCAAAGGCTTCGCCGTCAGCATCACGTAGCATGGTGTCTGATACAATGATGATAGGCCGGCGTAGGATATGGGCCAGGACAAATACATGGAACTCTTCTAGGCTCTCGTAGGTCAGCTCTTCCTCATTATCTGTGGGGGTAGGAGGCTTGTCTTCTGACAGTGTTGGTAGGGGACTCCTGGAAATGACAACGAAGGAAATATGTTAAAGGAAATATACAACATTTGTTTTTGCTGTAATTATCAGAAATGGATGGATTTGGGGAGGTTAGTATTTTATAGCAAATATTGTTACACTGACTTGTTGGAAGTTTTGTGTTCGTAGAGGCTGGAAAAACCAAGAAAAACAATCATGCTCCTGTGGTCTGGTTCCCTGACCCCAATTAAGATGAAATGGAGCAAATTATAGACGTTGGGGAATTGTAAGGTCAGGGAACCAGTCTAGCTGGCTTGTAGCATGTGTAATTGCAAACAAAATGCTGACCAACTGGTAAAAGATTTTTCCAATTCTGGTCAGCCAACCAGCATTGGAAATTGATACAAAAATACCAATTTCTTAAAAATGACAGCACACCAGATTCCATGATTTTACAGGATGCTTTAGACCATCAGTGATGTTTGCAAATGTTGTAAATTGCCTTAAAGTGATAAAATATTTAGATTAGGCAAGCATAGTAAAATTGGTCCCAGAGTGCAGAGAATTCTATTCTGATTCAGAATGGCCATTCACTGAAAGTCTTTGTATACACAATGGGCCGGATTCAGCCCACTCTGTTGTTGCTGGCCCTCTGTAATCACCAAAAATCAAAGATCATGGTTTATCAAACATCAGGGCTTGAATTCCAGGACAAAAACGTCTAATTTGCAGGGTTAGTGGTTCCTTAAGTGGTTCCTTACTTGGAGTTTCCAGGCTGTGGTGTTCTTGGCTCGGCTGAGGCTAGACGAAGCATGCCTTTCCATTCCTCCTCCCACTCCTGTTCAGAGTACACAAGACCACACTACACGACAAAACAGACAAATCCATATCAGAAAGTGAGTATAAGTAAACACAATGCAATACACAGAAGACATTTACTGTGCAATATTATTTCCTACCTCTATGGTTACCTTAATGTGAAGACAACAATTTTCTCTTTATACACAAATACACAGTAAAATTCGAGAACTCAATTCGGATAACTTGAAACTCCGTTCATCTCGAAGTCATATTCCATTCCTGTTAAGAGAATAGGATATTATGTACATGAATACCCCCGTAACTCCAAATACCTGCACGGGTACCTCCGTTTAGCTTGAACTTTTGTGCGACTAGTCCATAAAAAAAACACTGCCAAAACAGTCACAAAGCAGTGTAAAAGAGCGTGAAGCTTTTTTTTCCCATGGTAATTATTGCCCAATGCACTTTGTCTTTTCACTCAGGGATGCAGCATGCTTACTGCATTGTGATCAGACTCCAGACCGTAATCGCAACAAATCCTGCCTGATCGCTACCACAGGCCCAATTGTAACCCACACACTGGCAGTCCAATCGCCAGCTCTTTGCGGTGGCCATGTGACCGCATTGGAAACCTTTGCAGATGCGTGTCTTGCTTTCGAGTTAGCCTGATTGCCACTGCTGTAGCAATCATGGAATGGAAATTCCATCAGTCACCTCATGAAATTACTCTTACCATTGCATTCATAAACATTCATTATTTGTTGATATTGTTAATGATGTCTGCACACAGTACCTTCTGATTGACCTCAGTTTGCTGCCATCGCCATCGTCTCTTCAGCCTCTGCATGCGTGGACTGCGTGGGTTCTCTGTTAGTGCATGGTACAAAGCCTTGCGCAGTGTTAACTGTCTGTCATGAAAGCCCCACATACCTAGAAACAGACATGTACATGTATAGGATTAACAGCATTTGTACCCAATGTAAATCGTGTTTTGTTTGCATGTATCATCTCTCTGTACGTAGCTACTAGTTTCAATCATGTCATATGCTAATGCTTAAACTTATTTCCAGCCATAAACTGTACTCCAATCCGGGCTTACTTATGTGCGTCTACCAGACAATCTGTGCACTGATGACTGGTAGAACAGATTAAAATAGCACTCGCATAGCAGATATCATGGTGCTATTTTCATTAAATTCGTTGAAATTTAATTTAAAAAAAATCAAACTTTGCAGGGGAAAGATCGTCAGAAAAATTGGATTTTTTGAAATAAAATCGGAAAAGTTTCATCTGTGAAAAGGAGGACAATAGGAGGTACAAGACTGAATACGTTTACACATTTGTACCTGGTTATCATTTACATCTGAGGATTAGGAACAATGTGCTCCCTGTGATAACAATAACCCTCAGGACCTGAGCCCCAAGTCCTCAGAAGATTTCCATGTACAAACCTTATGGGACTTGTCGAGGAAAAGTTCAATAGAGTATAAAACCAGACTATGTTTGTGTTGTGGGGCATTTTTTTTTTTTTTAAGGGGGGGGGGGGGGTTGGCAATGCCTCTGCCAATTCTGCTGTCTCTTCTATATGAACCTACAAGCTAACGCTCACTAAAACCTGGTTTGTGTGAAGGATGATGTCATAACGCAGCACTGCACGACAGTAACTTATTGCAGTGTCACATGCACCTTGCTGCTGTAACTACTGGCATATTTAGGATCTCACTGCGATAACCTTTTAAAAACTGTATAGAAAACAAAGAAATGAAGATAACGGAGAAATGAAGCATATCCTTCATTTCATTTTTTGAAATATTTTTCCCCTTTCTATCCCTATTTTGAATGATATTGATCTCGCTTACATACCCAGAGATGCAGCATGCAGTAGGCAGTTGCCATCACCAGTAGTTGCCATTGGCCATAAGCGACTACACGTATTGCCATCTGCCCACCAATTGAGTCGGCCTGTAATCAAATACAAACAAATCCAAACATAAACTTCTCAGAAAACTTGGTTGAACAACACAGTAGTCTTCAGCCAAATGAGGAATAATGTACAGTTATTGTACAGTGCAAGTCGCTATACTGAACATCGCTACACCAAATATTCGGCTAAACTGAACATCATCCATCAGTCCCAATTTTTGTGTACAATGTACAAAACATTGTTTGAAAAATGTCAACAGAAGAGCTATTAGTGGCTATTATTTCCCCAAATAGAAGGGGAAAGCCACCCATTGCTGTAGGTAGTAAGCTCAAAACTGTGTAATTACATTATTTAATTACATTATTCAATAGTCGGCACGTGTTCAAAGTTGTCTCTTAGTAACTACAAGGGCATGCATGGTAAAGTTCTGAAGAGCGCTAGTTATTGAAAAGTCAGTACTGGAGCACCGGCAGCTTAAAATTGCTGTACCGAAAGATCGCTATTACAACCAATTTCTGTGGATCCCGCGATGTTTGTTATAGCTGCGTTGCACTGTACTGTGACTATACGTATATTGTATAGACAAATGTCTGATTATCAGTCAAGCCAAGGCTCTGAAGCTAAGCACTCTGTGACATTGGAGACCTTTTCATGTCTACCAGTACCAGCACCATCACCATGGATCCCCTCGTTTTCAATGTTAATTTGAAATATGTCTGTACATGCAGATGCATGTATGAAGTTCAACATGATGTTGTGATTTTGAGTGCCTTGAGTAGAATGAAACCTCCAACCATGCAGACCTTCAGATTACAAGTACAGGCATCCTAACATGACTGAGTTGCTGCTATTTGAAATTTGAATCCTGCGTAATATATGGTCTTGTTATAGACCGCTTGCAGACGCGTTCGATAATTGACGCGCTAAGCAGAGCGACGCCATGTTGTGGGACAAAATGTGCGTGAATTGATATACGCCTGTCCCACAACATGGCGTCGCGCGCCTTCGCGCGTCGATTATCGAACGCGTCTGCAAGCGGTCTATTGTCTAGGGCCTGCATGCCTTGCAACAGGGAACAACAGTCTCTCAATATCATATGTGGCAGAAAAGCTCACAGTAATCAAAAGGTTGCACCTCAGTGATTGAAGTGATTGATTGAACACTAAGTTACAATCTTTATACATGTTATATGTTTGACCTTTTGTTACCCCTCACAGATCACCGAGGCGAATGCTTCCTTGGGTGTTAAAAATGTCATATCCCACATCACAGCAGTCGATAATTGTTAACTACATGTATACCCTAGCATGGAATTGAACTCAAATCACACGTTTGAATCTTCAAATATCTGTCCACCTACAAAACAGCAATTTATACTGCATGCTGGTCCTATGTTTACCATACCAGTGTTTTCCAGGTTGGCCATAGTGGTCACCTCCAGCAAGTCCTTCTCCATAAAGGCACGGAACTCAGCCGGGAAGAGCGCCAAGTCTGGAAGAATGAAGGTATACATGGGTGTGTCTACTAGATGATGCGCGTGCTCCTGCTTGTCTTCTGTGACTTGCTTGCGGCTCAGATCTACGAGCGCACAGTTGGCCTTGGATATGCCACGCTGGAGTTTCTTTATTGCTGGGGACAAAATAATACATGTTTATGAAGACTGAAAACTTGCACATGAGGGAAGCCCTATTGCTGCTTCGTGCAAATGGTTTTCGGTCTGTCTCGATCAGTCTATAACATGTAGGCCCATCAGTAGGTCACATTGTGAGTGCCCCACGGCATGATTCGGTTACTGAAAGCCAACGTTTTTATACGCAAAGTGGGCCAGTTCAGGCGCAAAAAGTGGACACATTTGCCGGAGCCCTATTGCTGCTTCGTGTACCGGAATGCAGGAGAGTAACCATGTGTGTTTGATGAACTGTCTGAGAGAAGATATACATGTACTGCTATCATGCTCATGAAACACAGATGATGTAGCAGCTCTATCTCACACATCATACAGAGCTTAACTTGCATAACACTGTTCTTTTCCTCAAGGAATATCAAGTGCTGCAGTATGGCTGCATTGTTGCTGCTTAACCCTCTTCAATCCTCCAAAATCCTCACGGCGGTTTGGGAGGATTTTGGAGGATTGAGGACGAATGGTGTTTGAAAACCATGAGGATTTTGGAGAATTGAGGATGAATGCATTTTGAGAGGCAGGACTTTCTGAGGATTTTGAAGGATTAAGATGCTTGGTATCCTTCATTTGAACAGTGCAAAAGTTTGGAGGATTTTGGAGGACTGCGGATGGTTCTTAGCAAAAAGGGCCAAGGGGTAAGGGTTAATTGGGCCTAGTGTCCCTTCATGCCTGCATGTCATTCTCAAAGACAAAGATCATCAAAGTTTGTCAAAATGTGTACAATAAACCCAAGTTTGTCCAAATTTGTGGGGTAGTGTGCTATTTGTCTACCACACAAGATGAAAACTCAAAGACATTTAGACAGTTGCTTCTCCTGCAAAGTTTATCACTGAATTTTAATATTATGCCTTGATATAAACAATGCGCTGGTAAACAAGATGACTTTGAACTTCCCTATAACAAATGCTAACTTGCCCAACATAGTAAATATCACATTAACTGAGTGACTCAGATTTTGGCAAGATTCAGTTGCTGTTCTACAATTAAAGCCAGCAGCCTGATTGCTTATATCCTGTGCGATAGGCGGTACACAGCTTGGACAGATAGTTAATCTGTATTTTAATCCCTTCAATCTTGTGGCAGGGATATCCTGGGTCACTTTTCCCACTATCAGCTACATCCCATAAGTGGTAACATCCAGGCCTATATGGATGTGTACTCACACATTTCGGGATCTGTAATCCTTGAAGCAGAGAATGGTACCGAAAATTTAAAATGAAAATTCCTAAATGTACATGTTCAATTAGATCTACATTTGTATGTTCAGATCTCTTGAATTTCTAGGTCACATCGTTGGAAATGGAGTGCTGAGACCAAGACCAGGCAAGGTGGAACAGATAGTTCATGCTGTGAGACCGGTGAGTAAGAAAGAAGTAAGATCACTGATGTTATGCTGAAAATAAGGAGCTGCCACTGACTGTAACACAACTGAAAAAAAATGGTAAAAATGCCCCAACCACTCCAACGTAAACTTGACTTAGTACACCTGTAGACATACAATGGTACAAGTGTGGAGTGTAGTACTGTAACTGTGAAGGCAAAGTCAATACTTACGTGCTGGTGACCTAGGAGGTGCATCCTTCTCATCCTGTGGAATGGAAAGGCTGCGTTGTGTAGAGGACTGTGATGACGCTTCCTTGCTCCGTTCCCCTGATGATGGTGAAGAGCCCTCACTTCTTGATGAACCACCCACACTTGCATTACTCATAGAGGAAGTCACTGCTGATGTAGTCATGCCACTGGACTGTACCACTTGATGCCCAGGTAAGGCATGCTGGGTTGTATCTTGCTGGGTGGTGGGGGCATGATGGGTACCTTGTGTTAATTTAGGGGCTTTGCTTTGTGAGGGTATGACCGGTGCTTGCGGGGGATTGGTGGATGGGGTGGATGGTGCACTGGTTGGCAGACTACCAGTTAACTGGTTGTAATCATTCATTGCAGCAGTCCAATTCCATTGTTTCCCTGTCATACAATCAACATCCAAAATATCAACTCAAAACATGATTCTAACAATAACAAAATATTTACAGCGTGTCTCAAAAAAGGAACAGCAGTCCAACAACAGTTTTTTTCTGAGGAAACTATGAATGAACATTCTCCTGACGACGGGCGGAGCATGCTGTTCGGGGCGTTGGGTCCCTCCGGTTCTTTTCGGGGCCACACGTGCTCACGGGGGAGATTTGTTCACGTGGTGCTACCGCGGACTTATCTTGTCTTAGTATCTTCCACCATGCTAACCTTCTATTCTCACAGTACAGGTACACAGTAAATTGACATATCTTACTTGCCTACAGAGATGTTATAAGTTAATTTTTTTTTTAATTTATGGATTTTTTGTATTGATATATGTATTTTTTTGGGGGGGGGGGGATGGGCCACAACACCAAGCTTTTACAAAGTGATCAGAGAGATTCAGTATCTCTTGAGGCAGGGTTTGGCTTTTGCATGGACATTCAGCAAATGCAGAAAAAGCTCACGACCCGTTGGCTCTGCCGCCCCTACTGGCCATAAGGTCAGCTATTGGGAAATAATCTGGCAGTTCTTGCCACACTGACACAACTGAAGATGTCAAAGATTCCAAAAGAGAGTAACACATCTAGGATTGATAGCTGTAGTGAAACATCTTGCACGGATGGAATAATAATAATAATATATAGTGCTTAGCGCTTTATACCAAAGATCTCAAAGCGCTTCATAATTAGTATCCCTCTTCATCAGGCCATGAGACCAGTTTCTGCAGCAGCTCGAGATCAGCGCATTCTGGTCTCTACCTTCACAGATACCCATTTATACTCCTGGGTGGAGAGAGGCAATTGTAGTAAAGTGTCTTGCCCAAGAACACAAGCACCTTGTTCCCCATCACGGTTCGAACCCATGTACAGATGTACCATGGCACGTGAGTCGAACACTGTAACCATTGGGCCACAGTGCTCCACAACTGAACAATGTGCTTCTGCCAAAAGAGTAATGTATTCACCATTTTAACCCAATTTAAAAAAACAAACAAAAAAGCCTTTAAATATTTCCGTTATAAAAAAATTAAACATTATACCCAGTAACAACGCGAATTATAACTGAAAACCCCCGGAATTTCCACCTTTGTTAACGTGTGTAAAGGATATTTCTTGGTTTTGTGGAAGTTGCTTCAGTTTGGATATGGGCACAACACCATAAATCATTGTTAATAATGCTCATGACTTTTGTTTAGTCTTCAACATAGGTTTTGCTTTCGACTTTTGACTTGGTTAATTTCACCATCACCCCCAAATTGTCAACACAGATTTACCCCACTGATATTCACAAAGATTCTATAGCCTCATACATACATGTATTTAAGGGCACATTGCAGAGCACAATTAACACTGATATATACATGTACATGTACATGGAGTTGGTTGGGCCATGCATGGTTGGGCAAGTGATGCTATGAAAAACAACTGAAGGGCATACAATCATCAGTTAACCTCAAAGTAACAAAGCTTTCAATTATTGTGAACTGAATCATTTCTGAGTCGGTCACTGCACAATTTGTACTGCACAATCTGTACATCAATACCAATTGATATGCATTGGACCATAAAGCAAGTTATTCACGGGTTATTCACCACTACACAGTTGGGTGTGCACTTTTTGGAGGTTGCAAAATATGGAGGAATTGCAAAATATGTATGCTTGGTATTCCTGGAATGATAGCCTGTATACATTGTATGTACCAAAGTTTGGCCTGAAGGCACCAAGAGGTTAACATGCACATGTTCACGTTATGGCCGAGTTGGGTCAACCATGTCAACATCAACCAATGATAAAAGTTAGTAAAAATATGAAGAAGAAAAAAATGTAAACATGACATTTATTATGTCAACACGATTGCGTACATGCTGTATTTTTTTTGGGGGGGGGGGGTTAAATTGTGAATGAACATCAAATTTCTATTTTTTCAAATTGACATAACGCAATGAACAATATTATACAGTCCTATATGTGTGAATGTTCAGGTTTCTCATTTCTATTGACATGTATCAATCGGCAGTTTCGGCACTACAAAAATGTACGTATGCAATTAAATTGTGCAGGATCCATACAGCAGTGATGATTAAGACCACAGTGAAATGTATTGTGTTCACAAATGAAAAACAAATTGAAGACTGTGATTGTAGCAATATTTAAAATCGTGATTTTAAAAAAATTTCTTTGCCACCAATGTTGTATAGAAGTTCATTTTAACCGTAAATCAAATGAAAAGGATCTATGTCAGTTATATAAAACAAAATATTGAGTGGCTTTAAATTGTGAAATAGAGGAATGTTATCGCTCGGTAAAATCTGGACTTTTCCATTTCACTCGGCTTTGCCTCGTGAAAGAAAAAAGTCCAGATTTTACCTTGCGATAATATTCCTCCCATTCCACTCTGAGCCACTCAATATTTGCATACTACATGTACCATACCAGCAAGGAGATCTGCAGCTAGTCCAGGATCACAGCCTGTAACCTCCACAAACTTGGTAAGCATGCTGTTACGATCCATGATGACTGACCATCAATGCAGACACATGCAGCTTGATGATGTAGTATGGCACATACAGTGCAAGGCAGTTGTCTATAGGCAAGGACAGCTTCAAGCAAGCGTTCTCATGGTAGTGACGACATGAAGGCACTGATTAAAGTTATGCTTCAACTGCTGCATTTTAATGGGGTGATCTGTTGGAATTAAACATTATTTGAAATGGAAGGAAGCATTAGTACACATGTATTGGGTATTATTACACTTCAAATATAGTTTAGTCAAACGTGCTCCTTTCATTGTCAATTTTCCAATAAATCTTGGGGGGTTAAAGTAGCTATCCCACTATTGGTTGGCAGCATCTAGGAACCGAGCTAAGCTCCTAGACTCCTAAGTATGCAACAGTAGATACGTCAATTCAGGTTGCTGGTACAAATACATGTTTTCATTGTTTGACGTAATCCCGCCTTTGCTAACAATGACGAGGGCAAATTGCAACTTGAAAATAAAAAGGGCAACCCGCGCCATGCATTGTTCGACACACTTATTTGCTAGGCATTAACTGGAAATCGACACAATATGGCATTTTTTTTTCAAAAAAAAAGACTGGTTGAAATTTCACAATCAAGACAATCGTCTTGGCCTTGCCCCCTAATTTCCCTGTAAAAACAAAATCTTTCCCTTGTCATGGTGCTTTTTAACAATAACATTGTCAACTATGTGGACTTTAGGTGAGTTTAATAAACCTTAAAGGGAATAGAAACATGTATACAACATTTGCAAACATCAAAAAATAAAACTACCAAATTATTATGAAATAATTTACTGGAATATTAGTAAATGACAGTCTAAAGCATCCCTTTAAATCATGGCACCTGGTGTGCTGTCATTTTCAAGGAAAGTTGTATTTTTGTATCAAAACTGGCATTTTTCAAATGCTGCCCCCAATGCACCATATTTAGTTAGTCTGCATTTTGTTTGCAAACGATTACACAAGCAAGCTAGACTGGTTCCCTGACCTTACAATTCTCGACGTCTTAAACTGTTCCGTTTCATCTTAAGTGGTGTCAGGGGATCAGACTACAGGAACATGATTGTTTTCCTTGGTTTTTAACACAAAACTTCAAACAAATTAGTGTAACAATATTTGCTATAAATACTAACCCCCAAATCCATTTATTTCTGAAAATTATGTACAGCAAAAGCAAATGTTGTGTTCCCTTTAAAGTCGAGTTTCATCCAGCACCAGATTTCATGAAACTCATCGCAACATACAATGCATCGCAGCGCTTCGTCTGATATTCAACAAAGAGTCGTCTCCTCTCGAAAAGCTTTTAAAACGTAAAAATGGCAGACACGCAATGCAGATTTAAAGGAAAACAAGCTCGTGATAGACTGTATAGCTACTTTGAAATTGCAACTGCAATATTCCAAGCTAAATTCATAATTAGTTCAATGCATTTTCCATTTACAACTTTACAAACATTGTCTCGGTATACTCCTGGAACTATGAGGCTCCACTACGTGGAGCCTCATAGTTCTAGGAGTAGTCTCGGTATAGTCTCGTTTATAGAATTGTTTTGGCATAAAACTGACTTAGAAAAGGACGCTTTTCATTTTGCGACGCGTTGAACACATCGCAAGTTTCATGAAATGGATCATACGACTCGTTGCGAGTTGCGACGTGTTACGCGACAAGTTACATGTCGTAACTGGGGTTGCGATGTGTCCCATACGCTTCGTGAAATCGGGTGCTGTTGTAGGAGCAGAGTCTCGATCCACTATCGCACATGCTGACTTCCAGAACTGTCAAAGCTGGAAGTATAGCCCTTGCTCATTAGTTGCTCAGGCCATCACCATAAGGCTTGGGAGCATATTCACAAAACTCAAACTTAAGAGTTTTATAAGACAATATAAGTCAAACCATGCATGGTCAAACAAAAAAACTAAGCACCCTGCTAACTTACAAAAATGTAAGTGGGGCACTTAACTAATAACCTGGTATTCACGAAAGATAGTTAAAAAAGACAGAACTGAGTCCCAAACTAGGCATGCTAGGATATAGGAAAGAACGTATAAAAAGTATCCAGACACCGCTTCTTTGGTTGTGTACAAACATGACAAAGTCTATGGACAATAATGATGGAGAGTTGACATGATTGACAATGACATGGTCGAGTGCATTTTCAAACACTCTCAATCCTTATCTACACTACAGTTTTAATTTAAGGCTAGGCTTACCAAAATTGGTCCCAGATTCATGTCTTTTCAACATTTTTTTCTGTGACTGACCTTCATTGAGATAATAAGCCTATAATGATGAGAAAAAATTGCGTCAGCAATGCAACATTCTTTCCTCAAGGACTTATAAAAGAAAAAAAACAAATGCTGACATACCTTTCGTATCGTTCGCCACATGAATAAAGGCGTACTGCCGGGCCACGGCCTGGCCCGGAAGCGATATTTTTTTTCCATACCACGCACTCGCTATGGGCGTATATCGAAGTACGTCGAGTTGCAAGTCAGGTGCGCTGCGCCTTCTACGTAATTCTCTATATCATAGCGACTATGTGGTATGGAAAAAAATTGAGGCCTGGACGTGCACATAGCCGTTATGCTTACCGCTTGATGGCGCGCTTGTTGACTAACTGAAGAACGTTTTTGTCGTCTGCACGTGCATTATATATGTTGTGCCCATTCTTGAAAATCACGCATTCTCGAAAATGGGCATGCACATTCTCGAGAATGGGCGCGCATTCTAAGAATGAGCGCCCATTCTTAAGAACGAGCACGCGTTCTTAAGAATGAGCGCTCATTCTTAAGATTGGTTGGGAATATCACGTGCACAATTTATGAATTTTGCCCAATCTTAACAAACATTGCACGACATAATTATGTTAAATGAATTGTATAGCGGTTAAAAGGGAAACAATTCATATAAAGAGGAAAGAAAATGTGCTATGCTTCTGTACTCGTATAATTACGATAATTTGAATCAAATTAAACCTGTTATTATTGCTTTTTTCTGCCCACTATGGGAAGTTTTGTAATAACGGAGGACTGGGAACTAGTCTGGGAAGTGCTTTATTTAGGCTAGACAAGTTACAAGTCCCTGCATGTATCATATGCGTGCCACAAAAAAAAACCGATGTCCAGAAGCTGCCAAAATTGCTCTTTTGACTAGATAGAATCCAGCTCTGCGACGTTATGGTGGGATGTGAACAATAAATTGGTGGCAATTTAAATGGGAAATAGCATTAGCACTATGGGATGTCGCAGTATTCATTCTCATTCTTCACATTCTTCATTCTTACGTCCCCCCTCCCCCCGCTTTTATTATCCCAAAAATCAGAATTCTTTGCACTAGTATTATTATGTCTCTTATATTTTCCCGGTCCCCCCCCCCCCCATATTAATACGCCTTTACGGGTGCATACCGGTAAATCGATCCGCCAAGCTCATGAATAAAAGTTATACCCTCAAAATATTCTATATTAGAGAGTTCTGAGCGCTGTAAAATTGGGGAATTGAAGAGATATGGTAGTGAACCTCTGGCCTGGACTTGGGGCTTCCAATTCTGAGCATTTTGGATGCTATTGGGCTCGAAAGTGGCGCTATTTTGCCATGTTGTGGAGGGATCGTTTTTCAAGATGGCTACTTTTCCGCTTTGGGGAAAATAGGGGTCGTCTTCTTTGCGTGAAAATATCTCGAAAAGTCAATGGTCAACCCACCATAAATTGAAAAGAAAATGAAAGATGACACATTGATCATCATTTTTCTGTGCAGCTTGAATACCTGTGAGAGTTTTGAGTATTTTTAAAAGAATTTTGAAGTATGGGCATTTAGCACTAGTGTCTATGGGAGTTTATTTGCAGGTATGCACCCTTACTTATCATATCCACTCTACTTTTCAGAGCCTTGCGTTGCAACAGTATAATTATTGAGAATCAGTGAACGAGGATTCAGCTAGACTTGCCAAGCGCAGCCGGTGCTCGGCATCGACAAGACCGTTATCTTGTCGCGCATTCTCGAGAATGTGCGCTCAATCTGGAAGAGTTATTTTTTGCCAAGATTGAGCAAGGATCCAGTTGCACATTCTCAAGAATGTGCATGCCCATTCTCGAGAATGCGTGATTTTCAAGAATGGGCACAACATCTATATGTGTGACGGACACTACACGATCGATCGTCGGCCGGCTGTGCAGTCTCGCGCAGGAATAACTACACCGTCACGTTATGGTTTGTTGCTTTTTTAACTACATTTTACTTCTATAAAAATCCTGAACTTGTAAGGTTGAAAGTAGGAATACGAATGGAACAGCAGGGGCGGATCTATAGCCCGACTGCGTCTGGCCGTACACAGTCATGACAGTATTGTTGATGTACCCTAACGTGGCGCGCCCCCTAACGTGGCGCACTTTGATTTTTCGCCTGTAGCGCCTAGCTAGAGCAAAAGTTTTAACTGAAATTTCACAGAAAGTGAAATTTCATCAAGTTATAAACACTCCCGTTCATAAATCGCGAATTTATTTACCCGCTACAAAGTTAAAAGAAAAACTTATTTTGGCGTGATTTTCCGATTTTATTTTCAAGTGCAAAGTGAACCCTTTGAAAATGCCCCGAAAAATAAGAAAATAATTTTGTGACAAACATCTGGCTGGGTATGTAAGTAGAGATAATAATGATTTATCAGAATTTATCAAGTTTTCAGAAATTCTTAAATGTTAATTTGGAATTCCCCGAGATTTATTTAAGTGCGCCACGTTAGGGAACACTCCGCCAAATTGTGCCCAATTTCCGGACGCCACCGTTTTTTAATTTCGGCTTAAATTTTATGAAACCGAAATTGTTCACAGAGGTTAAACAGCAAGCATTAATAAGGTAAAAGTACCAGTATTTCACTGCATGAATTTGAGGTTTGTCAACAAAGAGGTTTGGCAACACTACACGAGGAAATTTGGGTATGCTTCGAAGTGCGCCACGTTAGGGTACACCACCATACTACCGCAAGCTCTGTAGTACTGTCACGCCCCAACTATCGCATCGGTCCCAACTATAGTTGGGACAGGCCCAACTGTAGTTCCACAGTTGGGCTGGCCCAACTATAGTTGGGCCTGTCCCAACTATAGTTGGGACGGTCCCAACTGTAAGTTCCATTGTTGGGCTGGCCCATCTATAGTTGGGCCACTCCGATCTTTTTATTTTGCGGTGTCCCAACTATAATTTACATTGATGTACAACCATAAAACGTTCCCTAAAGCTCTGATACACGTCTGACTTTACTGGGGACCACTGAAATTAGCTATTGATGGGGCGAATCTATAGTTGGGCCATCCTAATCTTTTTATTTTGCGGTCCCAACTATAGTGTACATTGTTGTACGATTATAAAACATTCCCTACAACTCTAATTCACATCTGACTTTACTGGGGACCAATGAAATGATCTATGGGTGGGGACCATCTGTAGTTGGACCACCGCAATATTTTTATTTGGCAGTCCCAACTATAGTTTAGAATTGATGTACGACTATAAAACATTCTCTACAGCTCTGCTTACATTGGCTTACATGTCCGACTTAGGACCTTTGACATTAGCTATGGGTGGGGCCCATCTATAGTTGGCCGGCCATGGCAATCTTTGAATTTTGCAAAATGTTGCTGGATAATAAAACCCAGCAGCTGGACAACTCGTCCAACTAGGCAGTACCACGTGACCGGCCAGCCTTGCGGCATGCATGCACGACGAATACACGGTGCCAGCGCCGCGGAACATTTAATCCAACAAGATCTATCAAGCATGAAGCATCCGGCGCAACTCCAGTCCTAACTATAGTTGGGCCGACCCAACTGCCGCACTATAGTTGGGACAGTCCCAACTATAGTTGGGACCGATGCGATAGTTGGGGCGTGACAGTACTACAGAGCTTGCGATAGTACGGCCAGACGCAGTCGGGCTAGGGCGGATCCAGGGGTTTAATTAACGAAGTGGCTATCGTTACGGCAGCCGTTGTTTAGCGCCCTCTACGATACTTTTTTTGATACGCACGCAGGTATATAATTATTTGTTTCCCCACGTTGGAGCGAGCAGTGCGACAGCTCAGTCGATTTAGGATTTTGCACCGCGATGTTGCGGGTTAGCCTCTCAGTTTTGCACTCGAATTTTTTTCCTTTTCTAACCTGAGGCTTTGGAGGATTTTTTTAAAAGGGAAATAAAATCCGAATTTCATAACGTTCAAATTCACTTTTTTCCCTTCTGATTTTATATTTTCTTCTCATGTTTTTATAAAAGTTGCACTACCGTAACGATAGAAAATGGGAAATGCGTTACGGCTGCCGTAACGATAGCCACTGCGTTTAGTTAAAACAGAAACAAATTCTAAAATGTAGTCAGTTCTTTTTCTTCGGACACTTGGCCTTGGCCTCCAAAAATCAATAGGGGGGGGGGGGGGGGGGCTCATACCATACTTTTAATGGGGGAGCTAGATCAGACGATTATTAAGAGTAATTACAGAATAGTGTACAAATAACTCCTTACCAAGCTGGCTCTGTCCGTATTTTGTGCAAAGGCGCACATTATTACTACTGTTTAGCCCTAGTCTATGACTATGGCCTGCACTGCCATAGACTAGGGCTATTATTAGAATATTACCAGTATAATTCTTTTGGGTGTCGGAGTGGGGGGGGGGGGGTGTTTGCATTATTTTTAAGGAATTTCTATGATTTTTTTTTTTGACAGATGAGCTGGGGGGAGGGGGGTAAATTTGACCCCCAAACACCCCCCTCCCCCCGGATATGCGCCTGAACAGAATGGAATACGTAGAAAACAAACCTAACTGGTATATTGTGAGCAGAGCAAGGACCTGTTCACTTTTACAATAAGCCTTTAATTTATAAGGGAATAAATATGCTTGACCGGTTTTAAACACATGTCTTTAAGACCGGTTGGAGTCATGTTAATGATAATTACCTGAGCCGATACTGTTTATAAATACCGGCCAAGCACATAATTATTCCCATTCATAAATACCTTTTTTGGTCAAAAAATCTAATTTTTTGGGGCCATAAGTCAAAACAAGTCGAAAATTATAAATTTCCAATGATTTTGTTCAACAGTTTACTTCATGTTTTTTTAAACACCCCTCTAGCTATGTTATGGTACATGTATGTGCCTCTAGCAAGAAGTCATTAACAACTCCTTATTTGGAGATTGGTGCGCGTGTCGCGCGTATTGCGCGATGTGGCACAGAATGCAGCTGTGCTGGATTAGTGTGAAGTTTGAACTTTAAAATACTGACTCACTATAGTATTGCGCATGCCTACAATGTACGTGAAGATGGGAACGTTCGACCAATGAAAAAGGCACCGGATTTCATAAAAGTCCAAATTTCATTTGTCGCTAGAAAAGTTTTTAAGACCAGCCAGCCAGTCTTTATCAACCGTGTTCATCTGGCCATGTGATGGTCTCTCAGTCGACCAATAGGAATGGGTGCACTGTTTGAGGTATTTATGAATGTACAATAATATTTACATGCAGTATGGAATTATTTAATTAAAATTTGGTAATTTGTATTCTTTCAGAGTTAAGCTGATTCAGTTATGCACAATGGCACAGTTGGATGCTGCAGTCATAAAGCTGAACCAGCATCTCCTGGACAATACCTGCCTATGTGATATGGATGAAGCCAGTGAGTTAAGAGGGATGTCTGCATTGAAGAGCTGGCTGAGAGGAGAAGACAATGTGCAAGACGTACTGGAGGGTTTGCTTGAGGATACATTGGAGAATAATATGAAGAAACCGGATAGGATGCTGGTTGGTCTGACCATCAGCAAGCATCTGTTTGAGGCAACACACTGTGCTCATGTGCTACACCTGCAGCGCCAGATGGTGGACTCAGGATCTTTATTAGAGGATTTGGTAATATACAGGGTGGATAAAAAAACCCGAGATATTATTGCTTATTGGAACGGAAGTAGGGCACATGTGAATCAAAGGGAGATATCCTCTGTTAGGGTTGAATCTCCTCTTTAAATGTCAACCTGGTCATGTCATTACATTCATGGTTGACTGAGCAGTGACCAATTTATGAAAGGGTCCATTTAGAGAGTTGCGCTACTTTTCAATCGTAGTTTTTGTGGTGTCAATTGTCACAGAGTGAAAGGCTATGGTTGCCATTCAAGGCAGGTGGGGAAAAAAAGAGATTTCATCATGAAAAGTGGCGCAATTCTCTAAATAGACCCTTTCATAAAATTGGTCGCTGCTCAGTCAACCATGAATGCAATGACATGATCAGGGTGTCATTTTAAAGAGGAGATTCAACCCTAACAGAGGATATCTCCCTTTGATTCACATGTGCCCTACTTCTGTTCCAATTAGCAATAATATCTCGGTTGCTTTTTTTTATCCACCCTGTAGATAGAAACTTGTCATCGATGGCATTAGTTTTTGTTTCGGAAGAGGGGGAAATATATGAAAAAATCAAATAGTTTTTGAAAAGTACAAGATAGCAGAATGAGGAATTTTGAAAACATGCTTGGAGAATGTTTAAACGTTTAGCCATTTCACGAAGGCTGACGCCTGCCCATTACATCTGCAGACCAGCGTGATTGACACGATAAATCAACAATGATTGACATTGCGTTGTAATAAATAGCGGGCAGTCATTGAAAAAGGGAAAAACTGAACTATGAGTACCGTGAATGTTATAAAGTGTTGTGGTCATGGTGGTGCTTCTAAGGTTTTGTAAATTAAAAAGGTTTGAAAACATCATTAATTACTTGTGCTATGTATGTTTAACTCGAAGGAAGTTCGCGTGAACGAAGGTCCCATATTTATAATTCAGGGTTTGTTTGAAATTTTTGGAAAATATGTAAATGGATTAAGAATATTTTTTTTCGTTTAAAGGTTTAAACATTTAAATGTCACATCCTGAATTAATTTTAAAAAATTCATGTGGATTTAAGATTAGATCGATTCGAAAAAGAAAAAGTTTAAAAGTGGTGCTCTTTTTACTGATATATCATGTACGTCCTTAACATTCATCTGAACATTGAAGATATTTGATTATTTTTACAGATAGTTGAAATCTTTTGTTTGGCTTTGTGCATACTTTCAGGGTACACTGATGTCATCTGAGGATAGGCTTACAGCATTCATGACATGTCAAATGGCAAAGGCTGTGTTGTCATCCCCTGCAATTGACAAGGTACCAATATCTGGTAGTTAAAACCACAGCTTCAATATCTCGTTGAATTTGAGGTGACAAATTGTGTATATCAGGCCAGTTGAGTATGCATGTGCTACACATTGGATAAACATCAGTCATGATTTGTGATAAATAAATGTCTATGAGGGAAATAAGCAACTAAATTACTTTGCACTTTGAATTTTAACCCAACAGGAAAAAGCTGTCTTATTCCTTCATCAGCACCTTCTCGGGATTGGGACTGTAATACGACATGCTGGTCACCACCACCAAACGTTAGGTCTAGTCAACTCTCCCAGTCAATGTAGACAGAATCAGCCTAATTACCATGGTCAGAAACAAAGGAATCAGGTCAGTCCAGTAGAGGTCAGTAAAGGGCAGATGGATCCAGATCAGGTTAATTTGAATCCAGATGATTCAAGTCAAGTCTGTAAAGGTCTGGTTGGGTCTGGTCAGATGTCAGCTCAGTCATACTTGGGTCAAGAGAGTACGGGTCATAGCCATGCCACTCGTGATCTGGGGAATGTAAGCAAGATCCAATCTCACCTGGATCGGAGCACGACCCATCTTGGTCAAGTCAACCATGCAGTCTTCACCTTGGACCTCTGTCGGCTACTACTGAAGAAGATCTGTCATGAAGGGAGTCGGCAGGTCAAGTCAGAGAATACTGGAACGTCGCAGGGAAGTCAACAGCCATCTTGCATACAAGCTGCACACTCCATTGCAGACACGGGATTTGGAAGACTTCAAGGTAATTCAGTAATATGATTTGATATAGATCAACGATGTCATTTACTTATAAATCAAGTTTGTAGTTTAAGTGGGGTTTCAAAGTGTTTTCAACTGTGTGAATTGATGTGGTTTAAACTGAGTTTGAAAACAAATTCCTGCCCGCTTAATTACGTTATTAAAAAAACAGAGTTTTGGTTGAAAATAGAGCATGAAAGTTCACCCTGCTGGTGTGCTTCCGGAACCCTCAAATGGGAATGTGAAAGTTCTAGAATTTCAAAATATTTCAGATTCATTGAGTTCATAAGAAAATCACCCTCAGGTAGTGCTTTTGTAAAGTTGACTCTTTCAAAAATATAAAGATGGGCTTTTTTAAATTCGTGTACACACAGGAGATTTGTGAAAATGAAGGTGGTCGTTGGGTGAAAATAGAACAAAAAGATGACTTCATGTTTTTTACTTTGTGTAAATAAAATTGCAAAAAAATGTAAACTTGGCCCTTCATCATTGGCTCCAGTGAGTTGTTCATAGCTGTGCACCAATAATCAGCTAATTAGGCCAATCTCAATCAATCCAGAATACCCATCAGCTGCAGAAAGGCAAATATTGGCATAGTTTGACATATTCATGCTCAGGTAATTCAATTAGATGAAATAAAAACATTGTTTGCAGTTCTATCAAGAAAAAGGTTTGGCAAGTGTAAATGACCTTTTGATTTTCACACTAAAAGTTTGGGTAAAGAATTAGATTAACAATTTGTTAAATAATTTCCATGTTTGATTTCTTGCCAGATTGTCAAAAGGAGCTACGACATCTGCTATGCAGGGATCTACCATGCATATTGCAAGACTTTGCCTTACCACTACCAGCTGATGAACCACACAGGGTTAACATGGACACCAAAGACACCATACTAATCCTTGCATCACTCCTAGATCTAGTACATGCTCTGCTGAAACACAGGCATGTTGAGCAACACTGGCAAGGGTTCACCTCCAAGCTAGGCTCCTCACTGATGCATCTCTTCAAAGACTATTGCCATGATGTCATCATCTTGAAGAGACTCCTAGACATCTTCGTATTATTTACGGATTATTCACCAGTGACTTCATGTATTCCACATTCTGGCCAATCACATTCCAGTCATCCTCTGGTTGCCACACTGGATGATGCTTTAATCACCACGGCAGCAGGTTTTGTCAGCATGGTTGCCAAGGGGAGCTTTCTTGAGCATATTCCATATAGGAGTGGCCCCATTGGATTTGGAGGTGGTCATTTTCATCCTAGCAGTAGCAACCATGAAGATAAGTCTGGTGATCACCCACTGCTAAGGAAGCTTTACCAAGCAACGTTGTGTGCAGTGAAGACACTTCTCAACTGTCATAAGTCAAAGACGATTTATGATGAATCAGGTAACACTTTCTTTCTGAATAGAATCTAATATAGCATTAATGAAAATCGTGCTGAAAATTGAACCTTTTTTTCTAAAAATGTAAGAAACATCCCGAAACATTTCAGTATTATCTTAACCTCATAACATTGGTGATAACGTTCTCATTATGGAGTGAAAAAGTGGCACATATGATCCCAAAAATGCTTCAAAAAATGTGACCAAATGATTGCAACTGTAACAAAAAAATTATTAGGAAGCAAAACACATTGGTGTTTTGCATGAAGACATTGTCCAATATTTATGTTGAATCACTTTCCTCCATTATCTTATTTCATTTTGTTGAATATATTTTGGACAGATGTTGGAGGTTGTCTTCGAAATCTCTGGGGTTATGTCTGCTGCAAGCTCAACCATATCATCCCAACTGATGCTCACATCTGGCTAGTATTTGAACTCTTCTCTGAACAGGACGACGGCCTGGTGTGGGTCATGCACTGCAGCCTGGATCTCTATAAGGCCTCCCAGTCACTGCATCCTCCTTGCAGCCTCTTAGTAGGCCAGCTTAACCCCCATCGGATCTTCTGCAGGTTCCTAGACACTGTTGCCTATGATCCCAGTGTTCTTCTGGATTTACTGATATCATCCGAGACCCCATTCCTGGAGTATCTGGTCTGTTACCTACACACTGTTCTCAGAGATTGGGATTCGTTTTGCAGTTCTCTTCAAGAGGTTGCCTCCATGGATTCCAAATCACACTCTCAAAACTCGGCAGATGTGGCATCCATCAAACCTCCCGTTGATGAGAAGCCATATTTTGCCAAATGTGAAAGCAGTCACACTCACCAGGAACGAGAGGAAGGTGTGGAGACTAGCATAAAGACAAAGAGAAGGAAAACTCAGGTTGATGGAGATACACACCAAGAGACTGCGAGACCAAAAGACGAGCTGGAGTACACTTCATCCAGTCAGGCCACCTCATCACCAGCCGGAGCTGGAAATTTTTCTTGCAACTCATGTAAACGTACAGATGCTGAAGACATAAAAAGGACTCCTGCACAGGACTCTTCGGAGGCCTTGTCCACTTCTCCCAATGACCAGACTTTGGAGATGCTGTGTAGTCAGACTAACATTGTGTCCCAACCTCTAGATGATGTGATGACCACTCTAATAAGGCTTCGCTTTTCAATTGCTAGAATCAGTGGGAGCAATTTGTTTCCCTACCCCATCACACCTCTGCTTCGGCTACTGGAAAGGGTCGAGGGCATGTATGAGGGGGACATAAGTGAGGGCTCCTAGGTGTGATAATGCCAAGATTAGGATCTATCACATATTACAGTAATGCAGGCCATATACATGGTAAACTTAACGTTGGTGTATGGCTCATCTGTAATGACTAAATTTGTCTTGAAATCATTGAACTTTCACTTTGCACTGACAGCACAATTGGGCACATAATAAGAGAAACTATTTCAGGGCATGAAATAAATGTCAGATGAAGAAATCCTTTTAAGAAAGTCGAACGGTTGGTTTGTACTTATGAATTTTCCCTCGCTAGACCAAAGACATGGAGATGGCAACATGCACCAAGATCAGCTTGTGGTAAAGAATTGGGTTGGAACAGGTAGTGGATAAGAGCCAGAGACATTATTACCCAAGCAAAACATCCATTTTTTTTCAACGCCCATATTTTTGATGGCTGTTTTAAAGATTTTGATATTCGTCCAATGAATTATAAATGGTTAAAGTGTATGTTCATGTATGTATCTTGCTGCAGAAGCAACCATTAACTTATCATACATCCCAAGATGCATGTTTTGCGAAATTAAAAACCCAGGACAAGCAGTCATACTAGACTTCAGTCACCGAGAAACGAAGACCAAGAACATCAGCTAACCCTGCTCACATCCCTTGTACGTTATGCACACCCAATAACACTGACAAGGACCACGGTGTGAAATATTTAGCTGACCTAAGTGCAGTGGTGTAACTGGGGTTCAATGTCTAGGGTTCGCACAAACATTGTATTCAGCCACGCACATACTCAAAATGTGGTCGTGCCATGACAGCACACCATTTATTACTTCAAAAAACAGAAACAAAAAGTAAAGATCTTAAAATTTAAATACAAACTACATTTACATCATTTATGTGCATACATTCTTGCTTTCCATATGGGTTGTTTTTTATTATAATTAGATGTGACAACCAACAGAGTAGCAAGTTTGCACAATGTGGAAAGGTGTGCGTATTCATACCAACTGCTTCGGTCATTGCCACTTTAGGTCATGGCCCAAGACCCACTAAGGCTTATGGGCCTTCCAAGAAATGTTACTTTTTTAGTTCAATATTTCAAATAACCATACGAGGATCAGCTTCGAAATGTACGATCACGTTCACACAAGCAGATGGCAATACATGTAAGTACAATCATACGAACAGCTCATTTATAACAACTGGCTTGTAAACTTCCAGAAGGCACAAAAGTTGTTAGGTTTGATAATTCCATTTGTTATATCGTGTGCTTGGATACTGCAATTTCATTGGTCTAGAACGGCCATGTGTCTGGTCTATAAATGCACATGTCACACACTATCAATTTTTTACGTGGCGTTCTGTGATATGACAGTGTGCTCATTGCATGCGCGTATGGAACCTGCCGGTGCGCTAGCTTTGCGCAATGAGAACTGCAACGTCAACTGCTCAGTCTCATGTCTGGCATGACATCAAAATCTTCAGTTATCAGAGGTTACTTCGCAGTGGTTCAATTAATTTCTCGCACAATAAGTTGGAACCATATATCTTTGGAAATGCTTCGCCTCGGGTGCTATGTGCCCCTCGGGTGCTATGTGCCCCTCGGGTGCTAAAAACGTCATATCCCACATTACAACAGTGTTAAATGTAGAATTAGATAACTATGTAGTTATATACATGGAGTCACATAGCAAAAATTCCTCTATGTTCAAAGCTTTGAGTTCAAGTTCAACCTGTACATTATGCACATTTATGGCGGCATATCTTTAACAGTAAGCCATCATTCAAATTAAATGTCATGATTTCATGAAAAGGGTGTCCGTTTTTATTTCTATGTTCTCATATTTGTTTGCCACTGAAGTATTTTGTATTCACTATTTTTTTTAATTTAAAGAAATAACCAGGGACGCCCTAATACAGCTTCACTCTCAACAGCCTTCCCTCAAAACAATAACCCCCAATTTGATATCATCCCAGAGAAGTCTCTGTCAATCTCATCTTCGGTAGCGGTAACGTTTGAAGCGGAACCACAGCTGGAAGATGCTGTTGTTGAATTGACATCGGAATCCATGACGATGTGAATACTCCCACTCACGATTCACTATTTTGAAGGCAATATCCTAGAGGTCGAGAAAGGGGATCGATTAGAATGGGAGTCAATGATAATACAACACCAAATATAGTGATCAGTTGATTACTGATTGGTCATGGGCACATGACAAAACAGCCTCAATACAGCTTCCTTTTCCAGATGCTACCCAAATATTCTATTCTGACTAATCTAGCATTGAATACCATTTCATGGCATCTATCACATGTACGTTGCATAGCTGTGCAACAAATTGATTGAGCAAGTTAAGTACTGTATCTTCTTACACTGTAAAGACAACAAATTGGAATGTATTAAGGGAATAAATGTGTGCTTGGCTGGTTTTAAACAAGTCTGTTTTTTTAACTGGCCAGGGAAGGAACACTGATAATAGCCCAAGCCGAGGGAGAGGGATATTATTGGCGACCAGGCCCCAAACCGCTCTTAAAAGGACTTGTTTTATACCGGCCAAGCACATAATTATTCCCATTCATAAATACCTTTTCAGTCAGAGTCAAAACAAGTAAAAAATATAAATTTCCAACAATTTTACTTCCAAGTTTTTTTTAAACACCCCTCTAGCTCCATGTATGTTATGGCATGTGCCTCTCGCCATTAGTTGTAAGCAACTCCTTATATGGAGATTGGCACGCGCGTGACGCGTACTACCCGATGTGGCGCAGAACGCAGCTTTGTTGGTGTAGGGTGAATTTAGGACTATGAAATACTGACTCACTGGTAGTATTGCACACGCCTACATGAGGATTGTGAACGTGCAACCAATATAACAGTAAAAGGCACTGGATTTCATAAGAGTAAAAATTTCATGTGACACTGGAAAAGTGTTTAAGAACATCCCGCCGGTGTTTTATCAACAGTTTAAGACTGGCCACGTGACAGACTGTGGACTAATATTAAGGTAGGGGCTGTCAAAATAGGGTGGGTAGGGTAACCGGAAGCAGAACTATTTCAGTAGCACCATTTCAATTTGTTCAAGTCAGGACATCACTACTTTTCATTCAAAAAATCAAAAAGCAGAAAAATGGTTGGGTTTGATTACCTCATATGGTGGGCCTGTATGGAATCGCAGGACTGCAAAATCCTCGTTTTCAGGAGATGGTGTCAAGGTGTATTCTGGTGTCTTTCTTTTGTCGATAAGATCAGGGTAAAATATCTGCAGGGAAAAATAACACATACGGTCATCAGAATTATATATGAGGATACTAAGCCATCAAACTAATATGCATACATGAGGTATGTGTATCAACAGTGGGAGTGGTGTATTTTCAGGTATAAAGGTAACCCTAGCAGATGCAGTATTTTTTAAAGTAAACACCACAAAATAAGAAAGTCCACACTAATTGGAGGGGTCATAATTTTGAATCTGATCGTCTTATGATAACGTCATTTATATAGACCTTTGGGAATGTTGTTAGCTACATTTTGATACCCCATTTGCTACCAAAGACTGTAAATTGTCCCATATTGACAACGGTTTAAGAAAATGATGCACTTTGAAAAGTTGCTTTAGCGTAACCACACATGCCTGTAATTTGCCCATATCGATACAAGGATGTCATGTGTTTCCTGTATTGTGGCAATTGACACAGGCAATGGACCTATGGCTTTTTGAGAATTCGGGGGACGAGTGCTCCTGCTAATAAGATCAAAATAAACCATTCTTTGCACTTTGCCATTAAAATTGTTTGGATTAGTTGTGTACAGAAACAATCTACCAAAAATGAGTTGGAGAAAAACTGAACCATTCTTTGATTGTCTGTAGATGAATGAAAATGAACCCAGTTTCTTATTTGTCCCATCATTTACCTGGTTTTGAGCCTGCTTCATTCACTCCAAAAAGAGCACATCACAATTGTCTTTAATTGTGTGGTTCTCTGTAGTGAAATCCAGCATGGGAGACAGGAAGACGTAGTCTGTGGTTTGTTTAGAATTGAAATAATTGTAAAACATGAACAGCTCTATTAAGAATACTTACGTTGAACTTGTACCCTTGAACCACTTTGGGTGGAGGGTTGTCCATGTCATAATGGGTTTGGTTGTATTTATTCCACTCAAAACCCTGCAAAACAAATATCAAAATTGGCTTCAGAAACGATTTACAATTCCCAGGTCTAAAAGGGCTTTAAGCTTGTTTTGGGGGGGTTTTTTGGTGGGAGGAAGGGGTGGTAAGGGATTGAATTGGTTTATGGGGGGTGGTTGGGGTGAAGGTATATTATCTTATTCCTTCAAAACCAGCCTTTACTAAGGGGAATAAATGTGTGCTTGGCCAGTTTTACACATTATGTTTAAGACTTGTTGGAATCTGGATGAAGGCGAGGGTCATTATCAGCCTCCAGACTCCAACCGGTCTTAAACAGAGTGTTTAATACCGGCCAAGCACATATTTATTACCATTCATAAATATCTTTTAGGTCAAGAAAATCAAAACTTTTCGGTCCAAAAGTCAAAACACCTTTCCAACATTTTTTATAACAAGTTTACTTCATGTTTTTCGAAACACCCCTGTAGCTATATTATGGTGGTGTCAATATCATAAACAACTCCTTATATGGGGATTGGCGCATGCATCGCGCATAATGTGTGATGTCGCGCAGAACTCAGCTGTGCCAGTGTAATGTGAATTTAGGCATGTTAGGACTATGAAATACTGACTCACTGGTAGTACTGCGCATGCCTACATGTGCAATGTGAACGTTCAACCAATAAAACAGTAACTAAAAGGCACCGGATTTCAAAGGAGTCCAAATGTGGAGTCCAAAAGGAGTCATGTGACACTGGAAAAGTGTTTAAGACCAGCCAGCCAGTCTTAATCATCCATTTAAAACTGGCCACATGATGGGGCTCTCGACCAATAGGAATGGGTAAACTGTCTTAGGTATTTATGAATTCAATTTGATAATGCTCTATGAAGAAATGAAGTTTTCAATTGTCTGATTGTTGTGGGCTCTAATGCTGCTTCTTTAAACCAAGAAAACGGCCTCAAGTTGAATTTTACCTGTAGCCTTTGATAATTTGTCTAACTCTAGAAAACACTCTACTGGGTTCTAAAATTCAATTATGAGTATAAGGTCTTTTTCAGAAGACCATTATAAAAAAAATAATAACAGGCTTGACTGCTGTCAATGGCCTGCCTTACCGTGTGCACCCTGTTGAAGAAGCGTGGTTTGCGAGGGCGGTATTTATCTGACCACAGGTAGGGTTTGTTCTGCACGTCCACCTCCACAGCAAATGTTGCCTCATCTGAGTCCATACCAGCTCGAGCTTTCTTGATAAACTCTGCCTCCACTGTGTTCTGCGGTATGCAAGAATCCAAAGAAACATTTTAAAGGCTTTTACAGTTTTCAGTGTTCTTTTCTAAACTATGGAATGGGGATCAGAATGGTTTGTCAACAATGAAGGAATGAATCCTGGCAGCTGTTTAGGGATATACAAATTACTCTGTGTTGGAGGCCTGGTTTTGAAGTTTGTTCAATCTTCACAGCAAGACTATAATTCTAAACAGACGTATGTGCAGGGCTCATTGCTGGATACGTATAGCAGGTGTTCCGGTCTATATGTTATCTGATAAACACAATGAATGCCTAACAATGTATACCCAGTTTCATGCACAGACTTGTGAATGAACCTTATTTGACAATCCATGTTTTAGCCAATCAGGATGCAAAATCTGAAAGAGATGTGTTTAGTACTACAGTAAACTCTCCTTAGCTCAAATTCCGATAACTCAAAACTTCATTTATCTCCAAGTATTTCCGTCACAAGGATATTTTGTGTATGAATACCCCAGTAACTTGAAATGCCCGCACCGATACCTCCGTTTATCTCAAACTTTTGTTCAGCCAGTCCATAGAAAACATCACCAAAACAGTCACAAAGAAGCGTAAAAAACATCAAGAAACTTGTTTCATGAGTCATTATTGCCCAACACACTTTGTCTTTTCACATGGGGATGCAGAGTGCATTGTGATCAGACTCTAGCCTGTAACCGCAACAAAAACTGGCTTTTGAGTTAGTCTGATCACTACCGCTGGCCCAATTGCATAGCCTGCACGCCGGCAGTCCAAATGCTGGCTCCTTGCGATGGCCATGTGACTGCATGGGAACCCTTTAAGGATGCCTGCAAGGTAGTCTGATCGCTACCACTGGCCCAGCTGCAGCTGGTACGCCCTAATATCGATTAATTAGGACCGGCCATGTGACTGCACCGCCCATCGGAAAACCCTGAGCGTGGTGCGTCGATATCGATTAACAAACAACACGAAATAAAGATTTGCTACGCGCAGTTACACAATCTGTGGTTTATAGGTAACAACAGTATGAAATCTAAGTACAATGATGATATGTGACTAAAAATATACACCATTAGAACGAAAAAATATAAAAGAAAAGTTTCGAAAAGTGTGTCCATTTCATAGCGAGTTTTGGTGCAAACCATTCATGTACATAAATGTAGCCTATGTGTACTACCCTACATGACACGACTGTCGACAAATCAGGAACCTTGCTTACTTCGAAGTCAGGATATCTCAAATTTGTTAACCGTTCCCTTGAGATGTGACGCAATGGGAGTTTTCTGAATTACTCATTTTTTCTTCTTCAAATTACAGCTACTCTGTAGAATACAGAGGTGTAGTAATTACAGAGAGATGCAGACAAATACAGAGAATGTACGCTGTATGAGACTCCCAGCACTCACCTCTACACTTCCTGTGGTGATGAGCTGTTGCCTAATACGCTGTAGTTTAGCCTTGTCTTCTTCAGGGTCAAAGATCAAGGTCTCTGGAGGCAGTGCTTTCATGTCCATCAGCTTAGGGCTGTAGCCTCCCTTATCAAACTCTAGTAGGCATTCTTCCTCAAGATCTGCTTGAGTCAAGACAGACTCTGGTCTGTAATCAAACCAAGATAAAGGATTAATGCTTCATGAAGTGCACTTTTAAAAGGAAGATATAACATTTGTAAACATCACAAAACGAAATGATCAGATTGTCACAAAATACCTTACTGGATTGTTAGGGAATGACAGTCTAAAGCATCCTGTAAATTCGTGACTCCTGGTGTGTTGATATTTTCAAGAAAAGTGGTATTTTTCCAACACTGGCTTTTTTCAAAAACTGCTTGCAAAGTCTTTGCTGCAAAAACTGCAAAAACTTTTTGCAATTGATTACACACCTGTGAAGGGGTACAAGCCTGCTAGACTGATTTTCTGACCTTACAATTCTCCAAAGTCTATGAATTCTCTGTTTCATCTTAAGTGGGCTCAGGCAACCAGACTACAAGAACATGAATGCTTTCTTAGTTTTTTTTAACATCTATGAGCCCAAAACGTGAAACAAGTCATTTTAACAATATTTGCTTCAACATACTAATCCTCCAAATCCATTTATTTCAGAAAATTGCAGCAAAAGCAAATGTTGTACATTCTTTAACATTGCACCGTGTATTTTTATGCCTTAGGCCCTTTTTGCTAGGAACCATCCTCAATCCTCCAAAATTCTCCAACTTTTGCACTTATGTCCAAATGAAGGATGCCCAGCGCCTCAATCCTGCACAATCCGCCAACAATCCTGCCTCTCAAAATGCATTCATCCTCAATCCTCCAAAATCCTCCTCTTCTTCAAACACCATTCATCCTCAATCCTCCAAAACCCCAGGAGGATTTTGGAGGATTGAGGAAGGTTAGGGTTAAGGCTTTTTCATACTTGGCACAAAAGCAACAACAGCAAACGTGAATTTGTGACATCATGGCAAGTTTTTGCATTGTGACTTCACAAAAGTTGAACACATTTCAACCCTGGTGAATTTCGCAGCGAATGTTTCGCAATTGACACGCAAGTCTGTTGAAATTAGTGATGAAATGATTTTCCACAATGGATCGTTCCTGACTTACTCTGCTTCAGTTGACTGGCCTGGTGCTGCACTCTCTGCCTGGCTAGGGCCGGCCTCTTCAGCTGATTCTGGTTCCTTCTTGATACGTTTCCTAATCTCATGGTCCTCACCATCTGAATCAGATGGTAGCTGGATCTGGCTTGGGTCTTGGCTTGCAGCGGCCTTAGAGGAGGCATCTCTAGGATCAGAAACCACCCCTTGCTGCTCAAGAACAAAATTAGAAAGACATCAATTAGAGAATGTAGATATCTTTGACCCTTGATAAATGTCAGACTATAGGGAGCACATTACATGAACAGTGTGCCCAAAAGAAAATTTACACTTTCTCTGACGCAGATTTCTCGAAATTAGGGAGAAATGTTCAAATTGCTTTACGATATTGCTAAACTACAAGATCTTGGTCGTATATGGTGAAAATGGCGTTGAAAATTAAGCCTAAATGAAGAAATGGCGGCATTTTACAGAATAATTGTCAAAAACCAGTTTGTCCACATGCATGTAGGAGATACATGTACGGTCACTGTTATTGCAGTTTTATGTGCACGTAGCGCTACACAGACCAGTATTGTTTTTACTATGTCTCATAGACTCGCTTGTGGACAAACTGGTTTTGACCATTTTTCTGTAAATGGCTGCCATTTCTTAATTTAGGCTTTATTTTCAATGCAGTTTTTACCATATACCACCAATATCTTGTATTTTTAGAATATCTTAAAACAATTTCAACATGTCTCCCCAATTTTGAAAAATCTGCTTCTGTAAAAGTGTAAGTTTTTTGGGGGGCCACCCTGTACATTGTGAACTAAATGGTTAAAGGGAATATACAACATTTGCTTTTGCTGTAATTTTCAGAAATGGATTGATTTTTTTTTGGGGGGGGGGTTAGTATTTTATAGCAAATATTGTTATACTGCCTTGTTTGACGTTTTTGGGTTCGTAGATGCTGGAAAAACCAAGAAAAACTATCATGTTCCTGTAGTCTGATTCCCTGACCCAACTTAAGATGAAACGGAGCACTGTATAGACGTCAGGGAATTGTAAGGTCAGGAGTTGATTGGTAAGAATAACTGCACAAAGAAGGAAGATGAAGTTGCCTGATCTGACTGGTATAGTGGACAATGATCCTGTGAAGCAGATACTGTGAAGCAGGGTCAGTGATGGATTTGGCGACCTTGGTCCAGTACTTTAAAGACAGTAGGGCGTTCGGGTAAATACATGTATACTGTATACAGGTACTGCATTAAAGCAATGTGCTGTTGATTTCCTACCTGTTGTCTGAGTGCATTCAGTTTTCTTTGCAGCTTGTCTTGATGTTGCTCCTTTAACCGTGCCCTTGCCATGTGGGCATTCAACTGCTGCAGTAGTGATTCCCAATAGCCTGTCATTTGACAATCAAGCCAAAAAGGAAACATATTAAGTTTTAAAAGAATCACTAAGTCTACACGCTACAATGAGCGAATGGGATGGTGCCAGACTATTTTATGATTAGCGTGCACTACGAGCCTCACTTTCAAATTTTTGCTAAATAAAGGAATAAATGTGTGCTTGGTCGGTGTTAAACACTATGTTTAAGACTGGTTGGAGTTTGGATGAAGTCGAGGGTAATTATTAGCATTCCAGACTCCAACCACTCTTAAACATTGTGTTTAATACCGACCAAGCACAAATTTATTCCCATTCATAAATACCTTTCGGTAAAACAAAATCAAAACTTTTCGGTCCAAAAGTCAAAACATGTCAAAACTTAAACATTTCCAACAATAATGGAGTATCCAGCTCGCGAGTAAGACATAAACAACTCCTTTAATGGAGATTGGCGGGCGCATGACGCGCAGATGCAGCTGTAGTGAGTGCGTTGTGAATTTAGGACTATGAAATACCGACTCACTAGTAGTATTGCGCATGCCTACGTGAGGATTGTGAACGTTCAACTAATAAATGGTGAAAGGCACTGGATTTCATAGGAGTCCAAATTTCATGTGACACTGGAAAAGTGTTTAAGATCAGCCAGCTGGTCTTTATCAACCGTTTAAGATCAGCCACGTGATGGGCTCTTGAATGGGAATGGGTAAACTGTCTAAGGTATTCATGAATGTGGCTTAAAATATAGGGTATGTTTAATCACGAATTTTAAATTATTCATCAGAGCAGATTAGCAGTAAATTGTACTAAACTTTTATTTCATTGCTTTCATTTCTACTCGCAAGTTCCAAAAATGAAGAGTTTACCTCGCTTTCAATTCAATATGGCCAACTGGTGAATAAAGTCTATGGGCTCAGGATAGATAGGGTTACTCAAAACAGGTCATTAAGTAGACAACTAAATTGTATGATCTTACCAATATCCACGCCTGTATCGCCACTCTTGATCCGTCGCATGATTTGTTCTTTCAAGGCCAGCAGTTGACTGTGCTTCTTGCCTCTGAATACTGAGGCCACCTCATAACTTACAGATACATTGATGCCTTCCCGTCGATCAGCACCATCTGAGACAAAGTGACAAAGTAGTATTCCAGTATCTTTTGCCTTTCACCGGGTCATTTTATACAACTGTGTTCAATGTTTTCTGAGAGCCAAAAACTTCACAAGTCTTTCCGAGCTTGCTTTACAAGCTGACAAGAGTACACTTGTAAATAATGTGCTTCTTTAAAGGGAATGTACAACATTTGCTTTTGCTGCAATTTTCAGAAATAAATGGATTTGGAGGATTAGTATGTTATAGCAAATATTGTTAAACTGACTTGTTTCACGTTTTGGGCTTGTAGATGCTGGAAAAACCAAGAAAACCAAGAAAACCAATCATGTTCTTGTAGTCTGGTTCCCTGACCCCACTTAAGATGAAACGGAGCAATTTATAGACTTTGGGGAATTGTAAGGTCAGAGAATCAGTCTAGCATGCTTGAACCCCTTCGAAGGTGTGAAATCAATTGCAAAGAAAATGCGGAATAACTAAATATGAAAATTAGGAGCAGTCTTTGAAAAAAGCCAGTTTACACTGGTCGGCCGACCAGCTTTGGAAAAATACAACTTTTCTTGAAAGTGTCAGCACACCAGGAGCCACGATTTTACAGAATGCTTTTAGACTGTCATTCTCTAACAATCCAGTAAGGTATTTCGTGATAATTTGATCATTTCGTTTTTTAATGTTTGCAAATGTTGTATCTTCCCTTTAACTATCTGGTGCTTCTAAAATTAAATCAGTACAGTGGAAACTATACTTTTTCAACCCACATTTTCACTGCCAAGGAGTGATTAAAATCAAATGTGTTGTGGGTAAACTTTGTTCCTTGAACTGTACTGTTTCATGTGATGTGAATGTCAAGGTCATATGTGCAAAATTATAAGACAGTTATGCCTGTTTGCTGATCTGGTCCCAGTTATCAAACTGTAAGCCATTTCACCACATGACTAAATGGCACTCCATACCCTAAAATGCGTGTGGATACTGCTGAAGCACTTCTCTTAAATGTTTGTAATGGTAACACAATCAATAAACTACACCATTAGAATATGGTTGATGTATGGGCGGCCAAACATACCAACATGCCAGCTTTCTGAAAAGCAGTGAATAAATCTGTGTTGAGGGTGTTCTGTGTGTGATTTCCTAGTCGACTACTAAAAGTCACCTATGGTGAGCAAGCAGGGGGTAGTTCCTTGTCAACAAAAGTCGCCCATAGTAAGGAAAGGGTTAAAACATGGTTCACATACGTAGCAATTTTATTTTGGTACTTAGTCTGAAGTGCGATAAAGCGTTCAACATTTACAGAATGGTTAGTCTTTAATAACTTCATTGGCAAGAAGGCATCCACCTTTCAGGCAAGTAGAGATGATGACTTTGTACTGCAACTTACCTTGTCCCTCTGGGCTGATCTTCTTGAGTTTAGCCAACTCATCCTCAGCAATGACTGTCATGTCTTTCCAGAACTCCAGGTTACTATCTTTCTCCAATTCCTTGTATACAATGATATCTTCCATCAAGTCTTCCAGATCATTGATAGTCAGTCCCTGATGAGGAGGGAGGGGGGGGGGGGAGTCAATAGGCAAACGTTAACCAATGGTAGCCGGTTAAAGACTACCAACGGGACGGGCTCTCAACCAATAGCAGGTAATTATAAATTGATATTTCAGAAGAATCAAGTCCTTGCATGTGACGTATCCATTCAAATCCAGTGTTTAATTCAACTCAACTTGAATTGTCATATGGTAGGTCATATTAATACAAATAAAATTTTTCAAATGTTTAATTTTTCAAAGTTTAATTGTTAAAATGCAAATCAATGCCCTAAACACTTTTGAATACTACATCAAAGGACAAAAACATACATTTCATTTGCTGCATTTTGTTTCTCTGGAATTGTCATAAATTCCAACAAATTCTGAACTTTAGATAAAACGCCCCCATCATATAATACTGAACGACTTTATAAAATCCAGCCCATCAGATCAATCCTGTTTCATAGGATATTATACAAATATTGACTGCTTCGAGTGGTTAGTAAAACAAGCCTTCCGAGGTGATCCATGAACATTCTATTTGTCCTGAGGTGAAGCCGCGGGAAAATCGGAATGCTCCATGGATCACCAAGGGAGGCTAGTTTTACTACACAAGAGATAAAGCAGTCAATATTTGTTTTATAACACCTCTCCCACAGATTCTGCTTGATTTTAAGCGATAACTGATTAATTTACTCTAAATAAAAAAAAAGTGTTTTTCAATTTGAAAATGAAATTAGTTGAAAATTTACTTGCACTTTTCTAGACTACTCCTTAACGAAATGATTGAACCCAGCTCTTTAGCGTGATCGCTTGGGAACAATATGTGCAACATGCACACCCTTATACATGCATTGGCACACAATACCAGTTCTTATGCACAGTACTCTGGTTGCTACGAGTATAGTAATTTTGGGCCGTGCACAGCAAGATAGCAAAAATAGCCAATGCCATGTAACTCGCTCTCAGCCAATCAAGATACAGAATCAGTGGGTGAGGTGTTATAATACTCCCCACAAGCATTTACAGGCATTGTCCTTGACCTGTAGTATACACTTACCCTGAGAGCGTTATATGGTTCCTGCATCTCAACAGACAGGTCATCATCTGGATCAGCGCTGATGTACTGAGCCAGTAAATCAATCGGCTTGGCTGAAATCAATACACACAAAACATACATTCATTACACAGAAATAGAGAATTGGTATGTGTCTATCACTTGTACAGGTTGTACTTATCTAAAATCAAAATTACAAAACTTCATAGTGAGCAACTTCTTTATAAAGCACAACTTGTTGGAAGACTGGACTTTTGGTAGTTTTAAACAGTGCATCAAAATAGCAGGGAGATTCCCTGGTCATACATCACTGGCTGCAGCTTGAGTGAATTCACACACATTTTTACCTCTGCCATCTTGTATTCTTATCTTGGACCTCAGCTTTGCTTGATGTAAATGGAACTGCAAACAAAAAAGGAAAAAACACAAACTTGAGTGCATTTTGGACATGTATCCTATCCTAACTTTAAAGCTAATTTCCTATTCAATGTTTTCTCTGCTATACCTCACATTGACACTTCGTCATATTCACTATTCCACTACTAGATTTTCAAAGAGTTCACATTGTTTTTTATTTTTATCTCAACCACAACTGTAAATTTTTTTACCTTATTTTTTGTAATAATCTGTCAACATTTCAGTAGAACTTCACTAAAATGACTACAATGGGATCCACAAATGATTGTTTAGTATCGTGGTCATTTCTATAGCCATTTTCCAAAGCCAACGCTAAGGAGCTATGGGATGTTCATTACATCCAAATGCTCTGTAGGGTGATCATGGTGGTGTTTGATATATAGCGGTTTTCTACTGTATATTTCAACACAATAATCTGATTGTCTTTCCACTGCAATATTCCAGCCATATGCTTACACTGTCCTCTTGTTGCTCCCATTCTTTAAATGACTCTGCTTCTCTCATCCTCTGTAGTTCCTCCTGAGGGATACAAGAATGTTAAGAAAGGATGACAAGTAACAAATTGACTGACAACTTCTTAAACTCAGTTACTATTTATTAGTTATCCCGCGAGCGCGAGTGGAACACGGAAAAATCTAGTGCGTCTGTGTCCCACATACCACTCGGCCTTCAGCCTCGTGGTATGTGGGACACAGACGCACTACAGTTTCCGTGTTCCACGAGCGCGAGCGTGATAACGGATTTATCTTCAAGCAAACTTGACGTACAATAAAGATGAAACGTAGTACGCTGTACACAAAGTGCTTATCCTATTACACGTGCGTGGTTTGTACGGAATGGCGCGCGCATCTTGGAATATCGCAAAACGCAGAGTGCGGTATGGACCGTGGCCGTGCTACATGGTTATATGTAGCACGGCTTGTTGCCATGGATCGACCAATCAGGATCGAGGATTCAAGTTTACTTGAAGATAAAATTTCCTGTATTAGCAAATGCTACTATTAACCCTCCTATGCAAACATACATTCTGTGCAAAGTTGTTCTTTCAGTTGAAATAAAACAAGTGACTGTTTTTAACAGTTAAGAGCTCCTAGCCTACATAAAGCAGGATTAACTTGCTATGCTTTGACTACATCATATCGTGTTTCCCAAATTTTCTGCTGCCGGTGCATATCACATGTACATGGTTGTTCTGCTACACAGTGCAGTCATGCACGCTGATACTGTGCGATATATGGACTGTGTGCGTGTTGGCCAATTTCCCTCCATGACTAACGTTGTGTAAAGTGGTGTGCACGACTTAAATTCTCCATTACTTTCAAGTATCGTTGACCGTTATTATTTTTTACTTTAATAATTAAGGCAATTTTTATAAGCATTTATGTTGTGCTTATACAGCACTTTATACCAAAGGTCTCAAGTGCTTCACAATTATTACCCCTGTTCATCAGGCCATGAAACCAGTTTCTGCAGCAGCTCAAGATCAGTCTCTACCTTTACAGGTACCCATTTACACTCCTGGGTGGAGAGAGGCAATTGTGGTAAAGTGTCTTGCCCAACAACACAAGCCTCATGTTCCCCGTCAGGATTCAAAACCACGTATTACGGCACCAGTCCAACACTGTAACCATTGGACCACAGCGCTACATCACTTTGAGAGGCTTATATTATTTTCGGTGGCACAAACAAATGAATTCCGGTCGAAAAATACGCATGTGGTGCGAATATTCCATTCACTTTCCACACGAACAATTTGCAAAATAATTACAGACTGCATTCCTTTGTCCTTACCAGTTCTTTTTCCCTCTGTTCTCTTTCTTTCTCTCGCTCTATTCTGCGCTGCTTTACTTTTTGAAGTTCAAGCTGAATTAAGAAAAACAAGAAGCAAAGGATGGAATCAATCACAGATGGAGACAAGGAGGTCAAGATTTGTGTGCAAGGCAATACAAGCCAGTTGGGTATTTCAACTGCGCATGCGCAGAATGATATTGGTCACGGGTCATTCGGGATAATCGAACGCTCATCGAAGGCGCATGAATGCGCACGGACCCAGGCGCACGAAGCTTGTGTGTTAATTACAAGCAGAATGGGCGTCCGCGTAACATCACATATCATCCTGTCCGCGATTTTATCCCGAATGACCTTCGACATGGACTACTTCATTGATATACCAAACTGGCTTAATGTTGGAAGTGTACAAAACAATTTAGAAAAGAATGCAAAATTAAATTAGCGGTAACTTGAAGTTGAACACTGAAGTATTCCCCAAACATCGTAGAAACTTGTGGTGAACCTTGAGTTATTGCCTGTTTAATTAAAGATTCAATAATTGTGGGTATATTTGCTTTCAGTACATGTGGGACAAGGTGTCAAGATACCCCACAGATACCCCAAAGCCCAGTATTTAGTTCTACATTAATGCACTATCTGTATGACGGTACCAATCAGGCAATTTGACAACAATGATACAAGCTGTAGCCTACCCTGTTCTCCACTTGTTTGCCCTTCATCATTCCCTTCAAGTGCTCATGCTCCAGTCCCCCTAGTCCATCGGTTTCATTTTTCTGAAAAAAAACACACACAAATCAATGAATACGTTTAGACTTGACCTTAAGCTGATTCTGACTGAATGGGCTTCAATG
This sequence comes from Patiria miniata, assembly GCF_015706575.1. Lineage (NCBI taxonomy): Eukaryota > Metazoa > Echinodermata > Asteroidea > Valvatida > Asterinidae > Patiria > Patiria miniata. Next base: position 11,938,643 of record NW_024037048.1, on the reverse strand, counting down.
TAAGTCAGCAATAATTCAGTGACGTAAGAGTCACAATGGCAACCTCTGTAATACACTCACTTGTGATTTAAGTTGGGTTCCAACAGTCAGAAGCCTCTATGCACTGTGTCACTTTAAGGTGCGTCCATGTAGGATCATGGAGAACACATTTATAGTACCAATTAGGGCTGTCCATTTTCGAATAATTAAAGATATAGTCCATCATTTGTAATTTGTGCATTTTGTTCGTTTGAAGCAACAAAAGTGTTCAAAATCTAATGAAGGATACTGAACAACTAACCTGATGAAGTTTCAGCTCAGCTTCAGCTGTATATTCCGAGAAAAACAACATTCTAGGATCTCAATTTCAAATCAAAAGTTGCTAAATCATGTTTTGAATTGTTTTGAATTGCAGCTACATGTATACACGATGTCGCGCACTGATCCGACGAATTATAGCAACCGCACGCATGTGTGCGTCGTGCCAATGCTTGCGCGCGCTTCGCCGAATAACAAAACGAACTACTAATTTAAATTTCCTACGGTGCGTCTTAAGACGCACCGTTGGAAAGACTGCTTTCGTTGATTACTTAAAAATGACAGATTGCCAGAAAGAATAATTTCACAGGGAATTTAGTCCACTTACTATCTTTCAACCAAGTATGTTATTTCAACAATAATTATGCCAGTTACTTTTCGGATGGCTGCAAATGATGGACTATAGCTTTAAGTATTCAATTACTCAAAACTGCGTAGGACCGAATATTCGGATGTTTGAAACTGCCAGCTGCAACTGCGTGCTGCGCCGGTAAAACATTGCACGAAGAGAGTGGCAGTTAACATTTGTATGTGGCAATCGATATTGGGCGCATGAGTGTTTTGCAGCAAGTATTTTGTAATTGTCAAGGGCTTTGCCTTTAACGTCCTATAAATGATGTGAACGACGAACCGCTGTGGACAAAAAAAGTTACCAGCAACTTAAGCGCAGCAACTTCACGATAAAATAACATCACAGTCCTGGGTTTATATGCGTACTTTTTGTTTTTCGAATAGTTGGAAATCGGCAAAAAGCTATTCGAATATTCGGGACAGCCCTAGTACAAATGTACATGTATATATGATAGTACCATTTTTAATCTTCACTTTGAGCAAAGTTTCTGTCATTAACATCTGTAGGTACTTTTCTGGTTATTTCAAATAACCCGATGTGGCTTTATAATGTAGAAATCTTACTCAAGTCACAATAAGCAGTAATACAGCCCAAGAATATGGCAGTCAAGAGTCATGACAGGAAAATAACTGATATAGAATAACATGGTATAGAATGGAAATAGATTACTTTCATGAAGCTTAAACATAGCGTTGACATGTGCAGCTATCCAAAAAGTATTTGTTAACAAGCTAACTTAGTTAAAAGATAGTAATGGCAATAAACTGTGAAATAATTCCTTCTGGCATGCTCATTTTAAAGGAAACAATAAAGGAAGGTCATTTCCGAAGATGAGTCAAGTGTTGCATTTTTGGAAATTTCCATTAGAAATTGTCTTGTAATTGGGCGAATCTGTGAATGGGTGCTCACAAGCGTTGACACAACGCACACGCGGGCACGGTTGCTATTATTCGTCGGTTCAGTGCATGACATCGCGTACATGTAGCTGCAATCAGCTGAATTAGAACATGTTCCAGATGCTGATTTTAGGTGCAATTCAAAATATGACTCGGCGACTTTTGAATTGAAATCGAGATCCTAGAATTTGTTTTCTTGGAATATACAGCATTCACTGAGCTAAACTTCACTAGGTTAGTTGTTAAGCACCCGTCTTTAGATTTTGAGCACTTTTGTTGCTTCAAACGAAACAAATGCACAAATTGACAAATGATCTACTCTACCTTTTATTTAAACTGCTGGAATTATCCCGGCATTGTTGATGCAAAATTGAATGAAGATACACTACACACATAGGAAACTAATGAAATGAGAGAGCTTACCTTGTGCCATACAAATGTGTCCAAGAGGTTGGGATCACCAAAGGGATTATCAGCATTAGTATAACCCTGGCAAAAAAACATAGCAAAACTTGTTGAGAGGATGGCACACTTGGCAATGATTATCTGTGCAAATGTCTTGGGGAATTAGGGCCTACCATTATTGATGATTTTCACAAAATTCTGACAAACACTTGCTTTAGTTCAAATGTCACTGTTACACCTGACCTGTGCAATCTGCCATTCACGTAGCATTCACATTGACTTTACACTATTTTGTATTTGTTTGGCAGGTAGTGTGCTTTTACATAATCACTCTTGGAGACAGAAGGCATCAAAGAATGTGTCATGAATTACAAAATCTTATACATGTACATGTCAGATGTAAAACATTAGGGACACAAAAATTGGACCCCAAATTTGTGGAATGACCCAACACAAAGAAATGTAATTGTTAACTTGTGTTGGATTTTACAAAATATCACATATCATGATTTTTGAACAGCATGCTCTGTTCCATTATATGCAGAATTTGGGAACTACATGTACAGCCAGTTTTAGCAAAGTAAATACCAGGCATGCAACTGGAATTCAGAAAAAAAAACGAGGAAACTCAAAACCACACAAGACTTGGTACAATATTTTCCAATTTGTAATGGCATTCATGAGAAGTAAAAAACCAGGAAATCAGCAGATCCTGAAATACTTTGTCATGTTTGTGTCATGTTTGTGTTGAAGAAAGCCATGCTATCCTTTTGCATACGTGTGCGTATTTCATGATCTGATCTGAACCTAATGCTTGCGAATGCACAGAGATGTTCACGGTTGTATTTTTTCAATGCAAAGTCTGCTGCAATGTTTGCCTGTCATTTACAAACCATGGTTACAACTTACATTTACAAGTGTGGTTTCCAAACTGTCCACAAAATCAACATTAGTTCAATCAGCAAAACAATGGTATATTTTGCAGCATTACAAATCAAATACAGAAAGTTGCATCACGTAAAATCTTGTGCCCTTTGAAGATAAGAGAAAAATGAAATTCAAAATTATACACAACTATTAATTCTTACCATCATTTCTTCATCCCATCCCATCTCTTCCTTGCGTTTACGATCCTTGGCTAGTTTCTTGGCCAGTCGCCGGGATCTTTTCTGTTCTACAGTCTCGGTCAGCTTAACTAGCTCTTTCTTTTGCCTAAGGTGTAATACAAAGAATTTTTGTTATCGATCAAATCCATTGTTTGAAATAGATTTTACACGGTTTGCTTCCTGTACCTAATTAGAAAGTAAACAATGGTTGTGATACTTTAGCTGCAAGCTCCACGTCATTGACAACCTTTGGGACAGTTGGCATGGAGCAAACCATATGTGTTAAGTTAGCAGGTCAAATGGTCAATGGCCATTCGGGATACATAAGTGTTCAGGTGTCTCCAAGACAACAAAGCCATAATGGTTCTTACAGAGTTGGCTTATTGCTGATTTTTCTTACGTCACCTTTACTCATTTCCCACATATATTTCAGGTCATCCTGCCAAGGACAAACATTCAGGAGCAGTGGCAGGCACAAGGGGGAGGGGGTAGGCATGACCCTACTACCCAGTGTCTGGCACTTGTGAGTGGGAAAAAAATGAAAGGGAAAACGAAAAAGAAGGAGAAGTGCTTTGAATAGCGCCCCATATAGTAAGGTGGTGCCCAGCTGCCCCAATTTGTAATTTCGCAGCAGCCAGGTGACTGGGGGGGGGGGGGGGGGGGGGGGGGAATCCTGGCTACATGTACTTTCCAGCATGGATGATCTGCTGACTGGGCGGCCTACTTTGACTGATCTACATGTAGATCCCCACTGTTAGGGAGCTATTCTATGTGGCTACATGCTAGCTGAATTAATGATCTTGTGCTCTTACTTTTTCTCCTCCTTGGTCAATGGCCTTTGCCTTGGCTCACGGTGTTCCTCATCATATCCTGCATCTCTCCGTCCACGGATAGGTGACCTGGACCTAGAGTGGGACCTTGCTCTTCGTCTGTGCTTGTGATGCTTCTCTCTGTGTCTTGATCTGGAAGGGGATCTGGACCTGGACCTGTCTCTGTCTCTGGAATGGCGGTGGAGTTCTTGGTGTCTTTGATGCCGATGTCTGTGGCCATCATCACTGCTGCTTTCACTACTGCTGGAGTCAGAGTGTGATCTGATGGATGAAGACAGTTCAGCAAAATAATAAGTTTGTTCGCAGGATCAATAGTAAAAACCTGAGTAACTGAGACCATGTCAGAGTTACATTGTACACTGTCTATGTCTGAGAAACTCAGACCATGCTTGAAAATACCAACCTCATCCCTACGTGAATAGCATCAAGCAGTATGTCACATAGACGACCTAGGAGGAAGTTTGCTTCTCCAATCTCAATTTGTAATCATGCTAACTCATACACAATACGCTTGTACACATGCCACTTTGTATGAATGCCAAACTGTATGTGTGGAAGGCGGACATCTTTCACAGTATGAATTGAAACATCAAAACATGTGCCAATTCAATGAAGCTAATTTGTTTTTCATTAAATGAAGTCAATGGTTTTATTTGCCAGGTTCCACTTACTCTCAATCATCACTGGTGTGTGAATTAGAATGGAAGAAAAAATACGGACTCAGTAATTTGAAGTCGAACCTAGTCACAATAAATAAACAAGATATTTCAAAATGTACTCGTTCTATTATTCCAATACAATGTACACATAAACAAGTAGGCCTACACACACTTTTGTTTATGGTGTAAATCGAGGATTTTCTTATGTTCCTCTTCCTTTGTTTGTACTCTATTTTTTTTTCGCAACAGCTCTCATTGGTTTTATACACATTTTCCAACCGAGGAGTCCTAAATTCCGTTTCAGTACTCGATTCATCGAAGATGTTGCATGTGTGTGTCCTCGATGTACACCATAAACAAACACGTGTACACATTTTTGTGTGTATTAGTTTTCAAGTTTACAAGTTAGCATGTGTTGGCGGGCTGTCACCACGTTATGGGGAACTTTTTAATTGTTAATGTTGTTATCGGTTATGCAATTGGAAAATGCATAACCAGATAACATTGAATTAACAAGCAAAATTGGAAATGTTTCTCAGTCCCAGATCCATGTCTTATCATTATTTCAGCACTGAATGACCTTCATTGAGATGCCAGAAGAAAAAAGTGGCGACAGGTTGCAAATGCAATATATTTTCCGATAGGCCAGTAGTAGCCTACATAAACTACAAGTTGTACAACGCAACCAACTGTGTCCGGAAACTGGGCAACCTACCTGCGGCTCTTAGTCTTATGCTTTTTGTCCCGTTGTTTCTTCCTTTCTCTGGACCTTGAACGCGACATTTCTTTCCTCTTTCCTGATCTTCCCATGATGATGATCACTGCAAGTGTAAACAAACTTCCAACGTGGACATAAAACAACTCAACAGGAAAATCTTTGACTTATTGTATCACGTTCGAAAACGACTGGACGACGCCATGTTTTAGGTGTCATATAAATTTGGACTCCTTAAATTAAAAACCTTGTCCCTAGCGCTTTTAATAAGGGAATAAATGTGTGCTCCGGAGGTTTTTATCACTCTGTTTAATACCACTTAGAGTCTGGGTGCTGATAATTACCCGAGCCGGAGGCGAGGGTAATTATCAGCACCCAGACTCTAAGTGGTATTAAACAGAGTGATAAATACCGACGGAGTACATATTTATTCCCATTCATAAATACCTTTTCGGTAAAAAAAAATCATATAATTCGTTCAAAACATCCCGATTTTGTTCAACAAATTCACTTTATGCTTTTTGAAGCATCCCTCCTGCAAAATAATGGAGTGTTCAGCTGGCGAGTAAGATGAAAACAACCCTTTTATGGAGATTGACGCGCGCGTATCATGTTCTACGCGATGTCGCGCAGAACGCACCTGGCGCGTTGCGTTTTGAATTTAGAACTATAAAATTCTAACTACCTGGTAGTGTTGCGCATGCCTACGTGAGGATTGTGAACGTTCAACCAATGAAACGATAAGAGGCACTGGATTTGTAGGAGTCCACATTTTATTGTGACACTGGAAAAGTGTTTAAGACCAGCTAGCCATGTCTTTATCATCCGTTTAATACCGGCCACGTGACGGGCTCTCGACCAATAGGAATGGCTAAACTGTCTGAGGTATTTATGAATAAAAATAATGGACTCTGAAACACTCACGCGTGACCTGTCACAGCTTTCCGAATTATTTTCCTTAGTAAGGCCAAAAAAAAAAATTAGTCGGTCTCTGGTCAGCGCGCGCGTCGATTTTAATCATGCGCGTCGATCTTTTTTTTTTCTTCAAAATGTTCCGCGGTCACGCTCCAACAGCGCCCTCTATTTCCGCACCTCCTCAATTTTTTTTTACCAAAGAGCACCAAGGAATGGGAAATTGCACCAAGGCAAATGATCGAAAGCACCAAGGCAAATTAAGGAGGTCACTAATGTACACGAGGACACCAAAAAAGCAAATAGGACCCACCTTGTCTGTACAATCCAAGCTTGAAGAAGAAAAAAAAGCCAAAAAAAAAAAAAAAAAAGCCGCGTGGCCGCGTCAATTCCGGATCTTTGGTCTGACCAGAGACCGATTTTTTTTTTTTTGGCCTAACTGGGGCGGTATCTCCTTTTTCGAAAACCAAACAATTCGAAAAGAAGTTTTTGCGCCACATGGGTCTGCACGTAGGCATGCGCAAACAACTAAGAGTCCGTATTTCAGAGAGTCAAAATTTTACAATACACCAGTCTTCTGCAGGTGCACATCCTTTCTTTCAGGGTCGTTGTAGAGAAATGCGGTAAAAGTCGGTGTACACTGAACATGTTAACGAGGTTGAAATTGCGCGTATACGTACGTACGTAATACTATTACTACGACGAGTGGAGAAGCCGTCAGAATTAGTTGCGGATCTTTGGTCACTGCTGGCGCTGCATGCATAGCCTGATAGCATGCAGAGTTGGATCCAGGTTGATCTTCAAATTCTATAATTGGGTATGATACAACCCTTTCTCCCGTGAACAGTTTTAACTTGAGGGCGGTTGTAGCAGTTGACTGATTGAAAAGATTCCCATATCTGGCCATCACTTGTCACCTGTGCACAAACTGTATGAGAGAACATGAGACTGGTCTGAACTGTTTTCTAAGTGTTTTCTCAGTCTGTCAGTGTCAGTAAATACTTCAATATTTTCGCTGCTAAATTTGACTTTTCAGGACACATTAACACTTTCTAATGGCTGACATGGCTGATAGGTCACTGAAGGGAAAAATTAGTGATTGCCAGATATGGGAATCTTTCCGACTGATTTTTTGCTTGAATTATAGGCAATTAATGAATTATTATTCCAATGCAATTTTTATTAACCAATGCAATGCTAACAGTTATTGTCAACCATCTGGCTCCCTGACCTAGCCTAGGTTCAACATCAGGACTTTTGGCTGTTGGAACCAGACTACCATTCAACTGAATGGCTGTCATTTTTTTAGGCTAATTAAAAACTTTCTTCCAACATGCCCAAAGCCACGGATAACGAAGAAGAAAATAAAATCAACTTAAATAAGTAGAACAATATGATTAAAATATGTATGAAGCTTGAGAGTTAAGAAAACTATTTTACAAAATTAGAGTGGCTTTCTGTATTTCGGCGATAGAGTGTCAGCACAGATCCAGCAGTCATTACCTCATGGCCGCCCACACAATTGAATGAGCCAAAGAAATTTTGTTTAATTTTATCCTGTATAGGAAAATGCATGAGCAACGCCCTAGCACTAAGTAGCAGTGATGGATGCTCATCAACAGAACCTTGAACAGGTTGCTGGGCCCTGCGAACACTTGACTGCAGCCAGTCCTGTGGATGACATTGACTCCATTTGTAGCGAGTTGGAGCATGTTGAATTGACTGAAGAAGAGACAGCATCACTGCTCAGTGATGCACTAGAGCTGAACAAGAGACTCAAGGAGGAGTTGAGGAGGCAGGAGCTGGAAGAAAGGAAGGGGAGGGATGGGATGAGGAATTCAAAGCGCAGACCAGCTAACGATGTAGGTAGGAGAGGGGATGCTGTCAGTGCATCACTACCACCCATCAATCCAAAGAAAGGACTGTCCGTCACACAGCGACGCATCTACAATTCAGTTGAGATTGGAGGAGGGTCTCAGAAGATGAAGACCAGCAAAACATCTAGTGCAATGCAGAGGAAGACCCACAGTGCTGATGTATGTGTAACTTTAATCTTATCAGCTTTTATTACTTTTGTAAAGAACACAAATTACGGTATAAAATGGCACCAGTGAATGATAGTTATTGTTTTCCTGATGGTTGAAAATGTTCACTTCAACCAACATAATGGCTAAATATTTCTGAAGTAAAACCACATGTTTTTTTTTCAATTGCTCTGTATTCCTTCAAAAAAGTTTTTGGATAACACCCCGCCCCCCCCCTCCCCCCCCCCCCCCTCCCCCCCCCCCCCCCCCCCCCCGGCCTCCCCCCCCATTGCCTGGGTCCTCTTTCATCTTTCTGAGCCCTGAGACAAGATTCGGGAATCTGAAGTTCTGTCGGGCCATTTTACACTGATGTCAGCTTTTACTGGTTTTCTTGCTAATACATGTAATTCTATCTTTCTATATCTTTGTTATGACTTTTAGGGTAGTCAGCGACTGTCGTCATCATTGGGTCATTCCAGGTCAAGAGGAACACAGTCAGCTGAGTCCAAACAAAGACCTGAATGGAACGACAGATTTTCATTCTAAATGAACATGACAGAAGTGAGGTGTGTTTGGAGTTCTTTGCGTATTTATCTGTATTTGGTTGGCTTTTAGGGGATATGTTGTTTGATTCTGTGGACAGTAATGTCATATGCCCTTCAAACAGTTCATTATTAGCTTATGACAGTGGATGTCACTACAGCTTTGTAATATGAATGTGATTTTTACAAGAAATGATGAGTTGCACTTAATAAGGCTTAATTGAAGAGGAGTTCAGCAGCATTGCTAAGGAAGTTCAGATGTGTTGAACGCATCTTAAATTTGGTGAAATTGATCCTGGGGCGAGTTAAGACGAGTTACTCTTCCTAAATCAGGCTCATACAAATCAGGCTGCTTTAATATAAACTACTTTTGTGTGCGTGTGGGTGGGGGGGGGGGGGGGGGGATGAGTTTACTCCTATGTGGATCACTTGCAGTGCTTTTGTGTACATGTATGATACACATTCACATTGTGGACGTTGAACAATAGAGCACAATAGGGTCCACGATTGACAGAAAGTCCACAATTGACGATCGTGTACAAAGCGTATGGGAGGTCTTCCTAGAAAGTTAATGAGTACAAACAAAAGAGAGACAATAGGGGGTCCCCGATTGCAGGCAGATACCCACTTGTGTGTGTGGGTAGGCCTACACTGCGTTATGGGGAAGTTTTTTATTAGGCAAATTAGGACCGAGTTATTGGGACTTGCTGTCCCCACAGCATTTTCAGTCCCCACAAATACCTCGTGATGACAAGTGTATGTTCCCACAACTATGGAACAAGAATGTGTGAGTATGTAAACACCAGCAGTCGTGGACCTAGGACAAAAGGTAGGGCACAAACAATACGTCCACGATTGATCAAACGTCCACGATTGAAATTTGTGTACAAAACCAATGAGAGCTGTTGTTAAAAAGAGTACAAACAAGGAATGAGGATTAGGGACAATGGGGGGGTGGGGTCCACGATTGCTGGTGTTTAGAAAGATATGGGTGTGTGGGTATGTGTATTCACTTGTCGATAGATGACCAAAGCAGTTGTTTTCCAATGAATCAATGACACTGCAGTCTCTTGGCAATATATTTAGCATTCATTGTTTGCTATATTATTTGTCTTTGTCAGGTGTCTAGTGCTTTCCATACCAAAATGTGAATGCATGTGGATTAGATTGTAGAACTTGTCAGACTAAAGACCAATTCATACTTCATGTGACTGCGAAGAGAATTTGATGTCACAAAGCATTTGCTGTGAAATTCTCTGGAGTTGAAATATGTTCAAATTTTGCGAATTTGTAGTGCAAAAACTTGCCCGGAGGTCACTTATTTGCATTCCTTTTCGCTTTTGGGACGAGTTTGAACCGGCCTTAACCCTAACCCAGCTGAATCCAACAGGATCCAACTTTCCACTCCGTTCACAAGTACCCCTCACCGGCAAAGAAAGTACAGTTGGGGGTGACCGAATGACGCCATCTTGCCTGACTGCAATATTTTGCCACGAAGCGCGGCCACTGCGTGTACATAGTACAAATCCCCTGGTGTACGTGCGTCACACACAAGGAATGGTGCACACACGTCATCCAGCGAAATGTATGTGTCCTGCCCATGGGGCGTCATTGCTAGGTAAAAGGGCGCCCTCTTTTATTGGCGCACGGAGCCCATATCATATACCCGATGGAGCCTGTTGGATTGAGCAGTAAACCCCATGTGTACATTCTTGATGCACAATGTTGGATTCAGCAGGCAACTGAACAGCATTATAACGCCAAGTTGGACTCTGTTGGATCCAGCAGACAACTGAAAATGAGGCACAGTGGATTGAGCAGGAAAGTCCGGTTGGACACTGTTGGATTTAGCAGGGTAGTCCTGAGGATCTACTAGAGGTTTAGAGATTTATTTAAGCAATACAAGAGTTATAAAACCACTCATCCCTTTTCACTGTTAATTGTGTTGATGTTTTTAATATTAAATGTCATTTGCTATATGTACACATGTTTGAAAGTTGAATTACGGTCAAATACAGTACATGTGATAATTACAGACCCTAAATTTGAGTAAAGTAATCACCTCTTAAACTGGGTTTAAAAAATCACATTAAAGGGGTATGTGCATGAAATTCAACCAAGAAAAAAAGATGGATTTTTGAGGTGCAGATAGAGTTGGCATGCAGCATTACTTTCTACCTTTGACTTTCAACATACCTTTAAACAAATGCAAGTAAGCACCAATTTGAAACATTAGTATTGGTACTAAGGATTTTTTTGTGTATTCTTAAATCAATTTTTGAAATGCTAAGTGGCCAGTTGACCCCAATTTTTCATCAGAAAAAGTACATACATACCTTTTAAAAATGCACTGTTCATGTTATTTGCAAGGGTAACCCCCACCCCCCCCAAAAAAAAATTGCGATATCGCTATTTTTTCTAGCAATACACTTTTGAATGAGACATTAACCCACACAAATCGGTCCATATTAAGTTATGGAATGAGTACTTTACATTTTTCATTACTTGCAGCCTGACAATACATACACATTTTGTGTATTTCAGGTCTCGACTGGTAGTCTGGTTACCAAATCCCTGCTGCCCATTTCATAATTGATAATATCGGGGAGCAGCAACCAGTCTACAAGCAGGGTGGTCTATTTGAGCCCAAAACCAACCCGAAATGAAATCTTTTTGTTCAGAGGGTTGCAGAAACCAAAATTAAAAAAAAAAATTAAATGGGGGGTGGGGTGTTAAAATAGAACACCAAACTGTCTAAATTTATGAGGAGAAAAACATGAATTTGTTGTAGCATGGAAAGTAAGTCATGTACGTAAGTGTAACACTATTATCTAAAAATACATGTAACCATTTAACAGGGTAGCCATGCGTGGAGATGCTGTGTAGCTTTGGTTAAGGGTTCTCCATCCCTTCGATATTGGATGATGAGTTGAAGTTTTTTTACTGTTAAAAGTGGCTGAATATGTACATGTACCACAGTTGACCAGGAATGCCCTTAATTATTACGCTAAGGAGCTAGTGCAATGAATTTTAAACATTCCAATTTCTTTTTACAAGAACTGTATTTGTTTTTTTATAAACAGTATTCTGATGTTTAATATACACGTATTCTTCTATTTTCTTCTAGTTTGCTGAAGTTAAACACAAGGGTTTTGAAAAATGGATGTTAACAAGGTTAACCACCGGTTTCTTATTGAGTGTGAATCATATTTGTCTGTTTTGTCTAATTGATTGATGTTTGAAGCTAAAGTGTATTTTTTTTCCAGTTAAATTACATACAAGTTTGAGATGTGAATAAAAACCAAAAGCTTTGCAAGCATACAGATTTATTTGTGATTGTCATTCTGGTTGACAAACACCCTCTTAAAAATTTCACAGCCGATTGTCATAAAAAAACTAAGGGTGGGAGAGAGTCGCGTCCCCTGATGACCCCTTGGTGAGCTCTCTTTATGGTACTCCAAAAATAAGACGTTTCTCGGTGATCAATCAGCATCATTTAAGTGAATAATAAACCTGGGATGTAATGATTTTAATTTTTTTCAAGTGCTCTTTCTTGGGGGGGGGGGGGCGTCAGCCCTCGTTCCTACCTGGCTCCCGGCCCCACCTGGCTCCCGGCCCCGTAAAAGAGTGCAAATTTAACATAGGGTTACGTCATAATGTCTTGGAGCTATATTTAATTTACCCTCTTTCTATTTTTGTGTGTGTGTGTTTTTTTGTATTTTTTTGGGGGGGGGGGGTTAACCCCCCCCCCCCAAAAGATGATCACCCCTAAAAGCAATCCTGAAACTCGTCACTATTTTGAAAGACGATCGATCCTTCCACCCCATTGTAAAATAGAGCGACTTTCAGCTCCATTGTCATCCCAATTTCCCCCCAGAAATACAAGTTCAGAGACCGGTTTAGAGCCGGGACCCAGTGGCGGTTTTACGGGAGGGGGGGGGGGGGGCGCTAGCCCCCCTTAATTTTGTCTAGGCCCCCCCCCTAAAAAAAAATCCATAAACAAAAATTGCACTATAGCAAAATGTAAGAATGTGACGTACATGCGAACGGTCTCCCCCTAAATAAATAGTCGTGAGAAGGGTGCATTTGTACACTTTTAGTTAATATAGTGTGCCTGATTGAAGGATTTATCAGCGGTCTCCATTGAAAATGTGGCACGACCGCCCCCCCCCCCCCCCCCCCCCCCCTCCTATCGATTTTCGGAGGCCTAAGTGTCCGGAGAAAATAACCGGTCTACATTTTAGCACGCCTGCCTGAAAAAAATTCTGGATCCACCCTGCTACTGCTAGCCCCCCCCCCCCCCAAAAAAAGCTCTAGAACCGCGCCTGCCAGGACCCTTCATTTATCTATCTGAGCCCCCAGGGGCCAATGTGTGTGATATCTTGACACCCAAATTTCAACCGGCCGAATATCCAAAAAGCGAGACGGTGTTTCTTCATCCTGTTTTTGTTTGTGTTTTAACGTTATTGAGGAACTGTTTTCTTCACTTTAAATTCAATACGTCTATTTCTGCATTAATTCCTTCCTACACCCCCATCTGCTCTCTGCACATGAAAAGAAATAAGTTTGGTTGGCCTGTGAGTTTGATGCACTTTCTACTCTGATAAAGTTAACATAGTGGGATAACGAACAGTCATGTACATTTGAACAAGCGACGACATTGCCACTTGACAGACAAATTGGTGTAAATATTTACAATAATTTATGATCGATTTGCCTAAAATGTATTCATATCTAACATTTTTCGTTTACAAACAGTTTCAACAGATACAATGCTGCCAAAATAATCAATTACCGCTGTACGACATGATAAGACTTTCTGGGCGTAAACCCTCTGATTTGATTAATTATAAAAACTATCTGTTGCATTGTTGCAACAGACAAACAATTAATTACCTTCCACTTGACTTTCAGAATTCGACAGGACAGTTTCAACCACGTGCAGTGTTTCTCATCAGGAATCGATTTATCTTTAAAAGCGAATGCCACTCAACTTTCTGGCATACAGAAAAGTGGGGGCAGAACTAAAATTGAGTTTGAGAGAGGTAAATATTAGTCCAGCGGATATGTGACAAAATGAATTGTGCACTTTTTCATAAAAGGAGACATCGCGAAGTCACACTTTTAGGGGCGTGGCAGCCTATTAAAAAAGGGGGTACCTCGTTATGCCGACCGTGAAAACACTTCCCACCTTTCGGAAAGCATGAAACTTGAAACAGACATGTACGTGTATATTCATGAGAATTTTCATTTTCAGATGTCGCAAAAGCACGCGTTTAGAGGCGTGGCAGCCATTTAAAAGGGGGGGGGGGTGCTCTCATTATGCCCACCATGGACAATTTGTGCCGAATGAAACTTCCCACAGACATTTATATTCATGGGAAAACATTTCCAGATGCGGTGCCATCTCACCTTTTTAGGGGCGTGGCAACCATATTAAAAAATGGGGGTGGGGTTGTCATGCCAAACTAACATGGGAAAAATGGTGCCCACATTTCTTTAACGAATGAAACTTCACACAGACGTTTATATTCGTAAGGACAACATTTCCAGATGTGGAACCATCTCAAAATCACCCTTTTAGGGGTGTGGCAGCCATAATAAAAAAGGGGGCGGGGTAGTCATGATGCCCAGCAAAACAAAATTGTGCCTACCTTTCATAAACGAATTACACTTTTACCCAGACATAATTATTCATGATTATTTTTTTCAGATGTGAAGCATTCATTTTAAAAATTGGTAGAGGTATTATGCCCACCCTGGAAAATTGTGCCTATCTTTTATAAAAGCACTAAATTACAGACGTATATTATTCGTGAAAGAAAACTAATTCAGATGCGGAACCATCGCGAACTCAACCTTTTAGAGGCGTGGCAGCCATTTTTGAAAATGAGGGGCGTACTCATTGTGCCCACAATTGTAATTTTCATTTTTTTGTGGCCGATTTCTTACAATGTTGATTGGCCGATTACCTATATGACATCATTTGGTAACGCTACAATTTACAGCCAAAGGTTGTACATGTACAAGTTCCTCTATTATCATATTCATCTAAATTCCAGAGTGATCTCATAATCACAAATACACAGCAGACAGTGACGGCACCAGATTGTTACATTTACGGGCAATTTTTTTAAGGGGTGGGGCCGGGGGCAGGGGGGGGGGGCTGGAAATCATTTGACGCTTGGTGCGCTGTGTTCTAACCAATCATTGTCGCATTTTATGGCCATTTCCAAGGGTTTTTAGTCTTCAAATGTTCAGTAAAATATTGACTCCGAGTCCATTCTTTTCTTGTTTACCTTTTCTTTTACTTTTCATTTCTCTTCTTCTTCTTCGTTTTATTTTCTGGGGGGAGGGGGGGGGGGAGGGGACTGAGGAAAGGACGACAATTGGGGCACCACTACTCCCCCCCCCCTTTACTCGCCCGTTGCGTCGCCACTTTCAGCGGATCAGTTCATGACAAGATGCACTCGCCTCCAATTCGATGTATCTGTCTACCTCACTATCCCCCTCTCTTCACTAGAAAATGGCATATAAAGATCATGGTGTTTTGCACCAACCAAATCCAGAAATACCAGAAGCCCTGACAGTATTTGATTCTTACACGGGTTTGGGGCGCTGCATCTGTCTTTGAGTCTGTCAGGAAAAACAGGCACGGGACACATGGAAAGTTTTTGAAGAAGTAAGCTGCCAAAGACGAACTTACTTTCGGTCGATGTCTCATTCAAAAATGAATAAGTTTTGTATTGCTAGAAAAAGAAGAAGAAGATAATTTAGAAAAGGAATTTCTCCGGGGTGAAATTTGGAAATAGAGCGGGGAATAAAGCTTTGATAAAAGCCCGTCGGGAGGGAAAGGAATGAATAACTAATTTAATTGTTTGTTCTTGTTCCACATTGGTATAGGTCGTTGGGAGTTTCACATTCAAACTGAACAGTTTCCCACGCCATAGACTTGGTCCTGTCTCTCAACTTGGTCCTATATTATAGGCGAAGATTGACAGGTAACTTATATTACCACACAACTGTCAATTGTAGCATACGGACACATACAGATAACAGATGATGGCACGTGCTGGCATCCTCCAACTGTATATAAGTTGCTTGCATGAAGCGAATTGCCTCACTTTCCACGGAGAAGCAAACTCACATCATAATGGCCAACTTCTGCATTCTTGGAGTCTTCCTCTTCGGTAAGTTGCCTTGTCACGGATCTGCTCGACACTTCTCAGCCTCAATTTTTTTCGCCAAGGTATAAGTACGGGTTATTTAATATTTGGCTTTTACATGAGGCACTCGACCTTCAAGGAGTGAAGTGAAGATCATAATCACACGTGTATTTTGTGCGGTTGTGATGCATGTTGGTGTATGTCTAATGATACTGTCAAAATTGTTTACCAATTAAATTAGACCAAAATTTCAGATGATGGAAACAAGGCATGACAAATTTTATGGAGCGAGTTTCATTAGCTTTGTGCAAGAGGGTGAGATTTAAACGCCACACGAAAAAACACGCTGGCCGAGAGATTCTGTAGGAATGCAGGATCACCCCTGATGTCATTGCACACCTCCTCGATCGCTTGGGACAACACATCGAGGAGGTGTGCAATGACAACATTTCTTTAGAATCTTTCAGCCGCAGCACGCGCCATCCGCCACCGTCTCGACAATCGTACTGTATCGACAATCTGAAAGTAAGTATTTATGGCGTTTAAATCTCACCCTCTTGCACAAAGCTGATAAATTTCGCTGCATAAAATTTGTCATGTTTTGTTTGCACGATCTGAAATGATGGCTTAATTCCATTGGTTAATAACAGAGTTATTTAGGATCAAAAGTAGGACATTTTTTACGCCTAGTAGTAATGTTTCTTTTGGCTTCCCGCGCAAATCACAATATAACTTTTCTGAAATAAAACAGCGCGTAAGACAAAGATATTTTACATTTCTTTAGACCAGGCCTACATTAGAGTCCATTAACGATACAGCAGGATCCACCACTGTATTCCAATAGGTGTGGAAACTCCCACAGCACCTGCACGCAAGGCTAGTGCAATAAAATAATATCTCAAATTCCATCCAACGAGATAATTGACATTTCATGTTTTTTGTTTTTGTCAGTCTGACAAGGGCATTCACAAAACTAATGTAGACTTCCGTCTTTCGAAAAACCTATACTACTTTGTAGAAGGCAAGAGTATTATTTTCAATGGAAGATTCAAGTTTCTTCTTATAATGACAACAAGCTGATTTGATCATGATCGCGTAGGGCGTATTATGTGTTGGAGTTTAAAATGTGGGGAGTAATGTCAGAGGGTGTTTTGGTTGAAAATAGACTAACCGTTTTATGAAAATGTAATGACAAGATGTCGGAATACTTTCATAAGCTGTTTGTATATACATGTACATGCATGTCCTGCAATGCATAGGGGGCCTATTATAGTAACGATCAAGTCAGAGTCATTTTCGGTATTTGTTTTTGTTTTTTTGTTTTTTGTTTTTGGTCTATACCAACTGGTAATAGCAAAACACTTTTCATATTAATTATTTTCTAATTTCTTGCTTTTTTCTGTACCTTCTCATCGTTAGCTTTCGTTGTTGGACAAACAACCGCGGGTAAGTGGCATAATTTACTCATTAAATTACCACTACAGATATTCTAAATGGCGATTTTTTAAATAATTCCGTCTTGGTTGAAATGTCCCGATTGAAAAACCAAAATGACTTATCTAGTTTGCATTATGCCAGTTATGGTCGTCGAAAATGGTAAGAAACACAGTGCATGACATAGGCCCCTAGGAGAATAAAACAAATTCAATTCTGTGTGTGGCGTTGAAAGGAGGTAGAGAGAGAGAGAACATAATTGCCAAATGTTGCAGACGAGACCTAAACCTTAACGCAGAATAATGATAGCAAAAGTTAATTATGTAATATAGTTACACTGTACCAATCATTCGTAACAAGTCGGCTTATGCTTGTAAATCTCTCTTCTCCTCCAGGGGCGGGAATCCGAGAGGGGGGGGGGGTCTTTGATATTAATAGCAAATAAGCATCTCATATTAAATTTTAATACAAGGTAATTATTTCATACTAAATTTCAATATTAGGTAGGACCGAGAACTAGCTTAACAAACAGAGGAGATTGACAGTGTTCTTTGCCGTCAATGTTGTCGACATGGAAATTTAGAACAAAATGTCTCAAGTGGATAAAGTAAAACGTTCTATTGCAACTTAATACAGAGTTTATTCTGAATTAACGTAGCATGCACCCGATTCACAAACTAAGATTGATATCACAAAGTGCAAAACAACACGAGAATGTTTAACATAAATCAAGAAAAGGACATAAAGACTTGGGCATGAACGTTAATTTAAAGTAATTCGGGAAAAAAATATAACTCGTTGAAAATTTAGAACTTATTAAGAACAAAATTGTCGGTCGAATCAAATCACTTAAAAAAAAAAATAGCGTAAAATAAAACAATTAATTGATCTTACCCGGTAGGCCTATTGCGTTAATAAGTGCAATGCAATTCGTTTAGATCCACAAAAAAAGACCGTAAAACTCAAGTAAATTCAATAGTAAAAATAGAAATTGCTATAGACGGTGACGGAAGGCGTTGCTGCGGCAGAAAGCTTCTGAAGGAATGCAGGATCACCCCTGATGTCATTGCACACCCACTCGGTCGTTTGGCACAACACACGATCGAGGCGGTGTGCAATAACATCAGGGGTGATCCTACATACCTTCAGAAGCTTTCGGCCACGATCCGCCACGGTCTCCAGCGCTGTATCGATATTGGAGGACGCCAAGTCAAAAGTAGCAGATTCTGAAAGTATTTTTTTTTCGTATGGCGCCTAAATCTCACCCTCTTGTACAAATCTAATGACACTTGCTCCATAAAATTTGTCATGCCTTGTTTACGTGGTCTGACATTTTGGTTTCATTTAATTTATAAACAACAGAGTTATTTAGAATCAAAAGTATACGCCATGTTTTTTTTACACGTAGTGGCATTCTTAGAAATTGAAGCAATTTCTCCTTGACGTTAAATGCATGACAGATTGCGGTGAATGTCCAGAAGGCTGGTTAATGTTCCGTGACTTTTGCTACAAACGAACTGGATACGAGTCCTACATGGATGCCAAAGCAGACTGTGCTGCATTGGGTGCGCAATTGGCTGCCCCTCACGATGCCGACGAAGCTAACTTCATGATCACTATGATCCATCCGTACCTGTGGGTTGGCTGTAATGACATTGACACCGAAGGTAAGCATATCACTTCATCACTGAATGTTATATGTTTCTTTCTGGTAACGGAACCAAAGATTCTTTATCGGCCCGAAAGGACGACTACGACTGCAAAATGAAATCTTTTAAATGCAAACACAAAACAGAACAAAATGTATCAGCTAAGTAAAGTACGCCGAAATAGTTGACATGTGTCCATTATAGGGTGAGTAAAAAAAAAAAGCGAAAACCAAATGTCGGGACATCTGTTTTAGTGAAGTTCTGCATGTAGCACTTCTAAAATATAGGACATGAAAGCCCAATTCATAAGCTTTTTTTTTTAAAGAACAAGAATCATTCAAATCCCTTATGCACTTTGGAAGTTTCGGAAGTTTAAACACAATCACCGTTTTAAAGTTCTGTCCACGGATCACAAAAAGGTGATGTGTGTGAATTGTTTCGTTTTGCTGAAAGAATGCACATCTTTTGTTGTGATCCGTGGACAGATTTTTAAAACAGTGGTTGTGTTTAAAATTCCATAACTTCAAAAGTACACGAGTGATTTGAATGGTTCTTGTACTAAAAGAAAGCTTATGAATTGGGCTTTCATATTCTATATTTTGGAAGTGCTACATGCAGGACTTTACTAAAACAATGGTCCCGACATTTTGGTTTCGTTTTTTTTACTCGCGCTGTATTTGAATTTGTGCAGGTACTTTCGTTTGCTGTGACGGCACAGTAAGTACTTACACCAACTGGAGAGCTGGAGAGCCCAATGACGCCCAGTCCAATGGTGGGGAGGACTGCGGTGTCATCTATGGTAACGGTGACTACAACGACATCAATTGCAGCTGGAGCTCAACAGGTGTCTGCAAAAAACACGTCACCGCATTCCTGTAACATGTATGATAACATACAGGCTCGAAATGAACAGTTATTTCAGTACATCCAAGGTTAATTCCGTACTTGTGTCGCAGTACATCCATTCAAACAAGTATTCTGTTCCAAGGGGGTGGGTTCAACGCGTCGCGTCGTCTGTAGACAATTTTCTCTCCCAAGGTAGGCTATATGTTACTCTCTAAAGTCCAAAGAGTGAAATTATGGACTAGACGTTTTAGAGTGAAAATCACTCTCATTTTAGATTGAAAGAGTCTGAAGAAAGACCACTTCAGTCGAAGCTCGAGTGAAAACTCGCTCTTTAAGGAATTTCACTTTAAAAACGTCTAGTCCTTAGTCTCCGACTGAGTGAATCTTCACTCGAATGGAGTGAATTTTCACTCTTTAGAATTTAGAGAGTATCAGTGCCTTTGCATACGGGGAGGTAGAACTGCACCGTGACAAATGAGTTAAATGTTTTCTCAAAATTGCAGCATTATGACAGCAACCGGAAGCATAATGTAGGCCTATTATGTTTCGGCAGGCATTCTCCGTCTGAAATCTTGTTCATTTTGAGCCAATTTCCCAAACTGTTCAAATATAATTGTTTGCTTTATGGTAATTTTATAAAGTTAATTTTGATTAAATTCCAGTGAAGATTATATCGTGTTGATATATGCTACATATCTCCTTTAACTGGTAGTAGAACTACATGCTACACGCTGTACATACCAAGTTGGCGATCATACCTGCCATCACGTAGAGACTCTCTTGTGACAATTTATGTGAAGCGTAGGCCCTACTTACGAGTGGAGTTAAAACTCACAATGAAAGGAAATTTTACACTCTTTTAATATTTATTATTGAATTGAAATGTAAAAGTTATTGTATCCCTATCAATCGATTCAAGTAAATTTCAATCATACCGTATAAAAGAATAAATCATTGTGGTATTTTTGAGTTTAAGATAAAAGATAATGTACAACAATACTATACGCACTAAACCAGATTTTTCTTCAACTCGTTGGTTCCCACTATGTCATGCATAATGCGGATAGTTCATCAAGTAAAATTATGCACTGGAATACGGAAGTGAAATTTTACTTCATATACATGCAATAAACATTTTATTCTGTCATTGATAAACAAACAATTATTTGGCAAATAAAATCGAATTGAGTTCAGCAGGCAAATACAAAGGCTATTCTTCTGTTCATTGACTGTGTGATTGTCGAGTTGTGTTCATCTTCATTTTTAAAGTAGTAGTTTTTAAAGTAGTAGCGCACGAACTGATTTACCCAATCATAGATCGGGTAGGGCGTGTTTGTGTTGGGCTTGAAGATATGGGAGTCATGTAAATGGAGGATGTACTTGAGAAGACATGCAGTTATAGAAATTCGCTCGTACCCCCGCCCTGCAAACAGGACGCTGGGATACTCTGATGAGCTTCACAGAATCTTGTGAAGGAAGTGGCCTATGACCTATGTATGAAGCATCTGGCTGCAGCTGTTCAAGTCCGCAGTTATACAATGTGCGCAAATGCTATCCGAAAACTTCCCATAGAAATGCGCACATTCCATATCGGATGTGATTTCTGTTTCATTGCGGACCATTTGGACAACATTTTGAGCGTCGCATAATGCAATTCGACCATTCGTGATTCGAAACGGAGCCTGAGCAAATGACGGGAATTGTAAATTTACAACAGCTTCAAAAATTCACTTCCAAGCTTTGCTGGGAAGTGTAAATATCTGGGAAGATTGGTTTTGGAAGAGTAACTGGTGTAAAAAATGAAATCTCAAGAAATGAACTATATTTAAGGTAGCCCCCAAAGAAATAACCTGGAACCACATGAAAATAATAATTATGGACCATGGCATGTTTAGTTGTCTGTAAATTGTCCTGTTTGTTAAATTGGCATTTTTGAGGCAGTCGCATTTGAGGGAAAACGTAGTTGAAAGATTCACCGTAGTACACAGGCGAAGGCTGATTGTACAGTTTTGACAATAAATGCAATAAAATGTGAAGGTACAATGCCCTGGTTGCTTACGGACGTGTATCATTGTTATCGTACCAGTGCATAAAACTGCTTACAAAAGAATTACAAATAGAAGAGTAGGATAGTTTGTGCTTTGTGGGTGCATTTTTTTCTTAGTTTGAAGCAACAACAATGCTCAAAATCTCGAGAAGGGCGCACAACAACTAACTTGATGAAGACTGCACCTATAGATACTTTAATTTTTGAGAAAAAGAGAAAAGTAACGTATACACAATTTCTGGGGTCTCTTAATTGAATGTCATATATTGAACTTTTAAACACTGTAAAAACTTAAGTGTATCAAACTACTTCTTCCACTCACCAGACAAAAAAAAGGAGTAAATTGATCATTGCTGTTACTATCAAAGTTATGCATGCTTTACTGAAACTATCATTTTCTATGCAAGGAAATCAACAATGCTCCAAATATTAGGCAAGGCAGAAACATTATTTCCACTGTCAGATTTTGGGTTCTGTATGTGGGTTACAGTGGGGACTAAATCAAGTCTTCGGGCCTTGTACCATATTCATATGGGGGCGCTGTTCAAACCAGACGATCATGCACACTATTGCTTTTCACTGGCAGGTTGCAGACCAGTAAATCAATTGCCATAGACCCCAATGATAAATGCTCCCACTCCAGAAATTCAATAAAAATACTCACAACTCTCCAAGGTGTTCGAGACACACATCCAATTAAAGCTTATTTCATCAGCTTTCATTTTATTTCAATTTTTGTGGAGTAAACTGATGACTTTTAGGAGAAATTTCCATCCAAAATGACCACCCCTTAAAATGGTCCTGAAGCCCATCGCCATTTTGAAAAACGACTCCTACACTCCATTGCAAAATAGAGCGCTTTTAGGGCTCCAATATCATCTACATTTCACAGAACTACAAGCTCCCAGTCCTGTGCACGGCTTCCACCCATATTTTTTTTTACAAACCCTCAAGGTCACGGCCCACAATATGCTCAAATAGCGAAGAATTTGAGGGCATGCGAATCGTGATTTGGCCGGCGTAGGCGATTTCGGACCGATTTACTGGCCTGCAACCATAAAAGGAAAATACACAGACAAACTTCAGTTCGTTTTATCTGATGGATTCTAATGGAATTACTTTGTATTAACGTGTGATTATGTAAAACCGAGTATTGGGTATTCTCGATGATATAGTATAGAACACAATTACGGTTTCTTAATGGGCATTTTAAGCTCTACTGGATATTGATCTTCGAGGAAGCTGAGAATGTTTGTTGTCAACAGTCACTGACCAGGAACGATGGAACCTGAAATGCCGGACGGAGACCTGGCCGACAACTCTACATTTAACGAGGGTAATGCTATTTGTTTCCTCACTTTTCAATACAATTTCAATTCAATTTATTTATTCATCATGTGAGACACATGACACTTGTTTTCCTATTGTACAGCAATAAACATTCAGTAAAATATATCAAAATACACTCATTACAAAAAGGTGATATTCACAGCTAAGAACCAACAATAGAAATCGCACTTTCATCAGTAAAATGTTATCCTTTCTTTTTACCAAAGAGTGAAAATTCACTGTGTTCGAGTGAAGATTTTACTCACACTAACTGAAACTATAGGGATGGGTCCAGAAAATATACAGCAAAATTCATTATATCAATCACCCCCCCCCCCCCACCGCGAGGCCCTTTCCCACATTCAATTTTTTTTTTAAGAATGAACGACTGGCGGGTTTCGTGGGCGTCTTCGTAATCATTACCCACAAGAAAACTCCGACAGAAAGGTAAAAACGAATTAAAGAACGAACGCACGAATGTACGAAACAAGCAAAACAACCAACTGAGAGACCAACCAAACCAACTAACTGATCAAGCGACCAAGCGACAGACATACAACCGACGCTACTATAACAAACGAAATAAAAATCGTTTTGATTCCAGTTACTTGCCCCTTATAATAAACGTAACTATTTGATGTAATTGAAACGCACTTATCGCCATTAAAAAAAAATTGCAACAGGTTTACTCGGACCATATGTTTTTTTTCTATCACTACATGAGGTATACTTTTCCCCGTTACTTATAGATTCTGACTCGAGCACTGAACGAGGTAGCGGTGATCAACATCCAGGGGGTTCAGTGGACTTCTTCTGCCTGCCAACGGACCCGGACTGGTCGGCATCTTACAACGACGGACTCAATTCACAGTCTAAAATTACCTATTCGGGATGGAGTATAAAGTAGAGTCATTATTTGATCCCTTTTCTCACGAATGCTGAGTTCCTAGACCAACGTAGCGTGCCGTGTGCTGTGTGCCGCCTGACTGATCACGGAAGCCAGCTACTGATCCCGGCTAAGCTTGGCTGCCCCGTGAACTGGACGGAGGAGCACAGGTTTCCTCATGTCTTGACTGACCACGATCATGCTCAGCGTTCTCAAGCTGTATGCGTTGATGAGGCACCAGAAGTTGTTTCAGGCAGTCAAAAGAGTGGCAATGGGGCCTTGATTTGTATAATTGAAGGACGTTGTACCTCTGGTCTCTGCCCACCGTACATCGGCGGACGAGAGATAACGTGCACAGTCTGTGGCATTTAAAAACACCTAAAGGTGCACCTATACAAGAAAATACCAGTTTCATAAAATGAAATGACCTAATATTGAAGCCATGACGGCCTTATAAAGCATTTACTTAGCAGTCTTTGTTACAAAGAAAAGTCTCAAACGTTTCCTGATTCCAAGTTCTTGTTGGCTATAAACCTTCAAAAATTCCAAATGTTTTTTTCTTTTTTTTCTAGAGTTGGCTATTAACTCTACAGGCCAACGAATATCATTTACCATGTATAAGGATTTACTTTCGCAAAGAAAAGTGTTTGAAAACAAATTTGAGAAAAAAATTGAAGGGCCTACATTCTGAAAGTCCCTTGAAAATACTGTAAAAAAAATCATTATCCGGTCTATACCTTCGAAATTAAGTTCAAACTATTTCTTTATAATAACTTACTATGATTGGTGAATTTAATTTTTTATTTTCGTTTAACATTCTGAACTTTATTTTCTACTTTTTTCTTTGATATTTGGCTTTGACTTTTAATTCCACGAAATATTTCTTTGTGTAGACTGGTGTTAAGCATTCACTTTACAGTCGTGTTTTTGTTTATGTAGGCCTACACAACAATGTATGTTACTTTAAATTTGAAGTAGTATTGTAAAAATGATTGTGTTGAAATTTCCTCATTGTTTATCAAATAGCCTTGGGATTTAAGCATATTTCTTCTTTCATTGCATTATTTTACAATTCCTGCTAAGACTTTCTTGACGTGTTCATTTTGTATTATTGTTTATCTATACGGAACACTACACTCTTACCTTCTTTAAGATTTTTTTTAATCCACCTTTAATCTAATTGCTGTTTTATCCTTGTTGTTTGTTAGCTTTTTTTGCTGTGCTTGTTCATAAATTATATAATCGTTCTGTAATTCCCAGTATCTTACTTGTTGTTAGGAGAGCTGTGCTTTTTGTGGGCCCCGCGTCTCTTGGCATTATTATTCCCCTGTCATTGTCATCTTATTATTTTTTTTGTTTAAAATAAGTTATTGAATAGTGAAAAATAATATTTTCTAAGTGCATACTGTTTGTTCCATGCCTTGAGATGAAATAAAGTAAAATAATTTTAAAAAAAGTAACTGAGCAATATTGGGCAAAATAATGTTCCACGTACAAAATTGTGTCCTTTATACGAAGTTAACATCAATAAACTTGTTTGTTTCACATTTCGCAGTTCCGGACCTTGTTCCATCTGTAAAACTTAGAGTCATATCACCAATTATCAGATAGTCATCATTGAATGTCCACAATGACTGTCAATAAAGTATTCTTTTTTGGACCTTTACCCAACCTCTATTGTCTTCAAAGTGTGATGACCTTTGCACAATTATACTCTTTAGTTCCTGACAGGATTTCGTTAAAGTAGTTTTAACGAATGAGGAATTCGAAGGGTTATCTGTTGGTTTCTTAGTCTGTTGCGCTTAGTTTGTCATGTACATTGTAAACGCAAATTTTTTTTTTTTTAATCGTCTGGTTACTTAAAAAATCATGTCGTGTTAAACTCAAGTAAGCTATTCTTTACGAAGTTAAAAAATAGCGACATAGCCCTCTACCCGTCGATTTTTTATTTTACCGAAAATGAGAAGAATCGTTTGAGCAGTTAATATCTGATAAGGCCGTTCATAATTTGCGTATAAGATAATCGATAAGCTATTACCAACCTTTGGCGCCATTACTACGAATCGAAGCACTGCGTCGATGAACGATCAACAGAACTATCTTGTCATTGTTTGCTACGGACAACACATTCACAATGTCTAGCACTAACAAGGCATCTGTTACTGCGGGGGAAATGTTCAACGAAGAGAAGCAAGCAAGCAGGGATGGCAGGTTTTGGCGCTGGTTTTTGGCGGGAATGCTGCTAAACCTGTGCGCCACGTCCATCGCAGTGGGTTTGACGGTCGCCTACTTCAACAAAGAACTGCAGACAGTCAGGGTAAGGGATTGATTGACCGCAGTGTTCCAATCACGACAGTTGTGGTTTATAAAACAAGAAGCTCCACAGGGTGAGTCAAAAAACCCAAACCCAAATATCGGGACTATTGTTTTAGTGCAGTTCTGCATGTGTAGCACTTTCAAAATCTAGGACATAAAAGCCCAATTCATAACCTTTCTTTTAGTACAATAATCGTTCAAATCACTTACGTAGCTTACTTTTTACGTTACGGAATTTTAAACACAACCCCCGTTTTTAAAGTTCTGTCGACGGATCACAAAAAAAATATGTGCGTTCTTTCAGCAAAACGAAAACAATTCACACACATCCCTATGTGATTTGTTTTCGTCTTGCTGAAAGAACGCTTATCTTTTTGTGATCCGTGTACATAACTTGAAAACGGTGGTTGAGTTTAAAATTCCGTAACTTGGAAATTAGTGATTTGAATGAATCTTGTACTGAAAGAAAGCTTATGAATTGGGCTTTTATATTGTAGATTTTGTAAGCGCTACATGCAGAATTTCACTAAAATAATGACCCCGACATTTGGGTTTCGTGTTTTTTTACTCACCCTGTACAGGGAAAAACACAGCAAAACAGAAAGCTCAATACTTAACCAAATCTTTCGATTCACCCTATAGTCGGCCTAATTTCACTAAGTTTTGTGCACCATCTCTGAGTGCCTCTTACTTTTCTCTATAAGATGGTTTGTTTCTAATCATTCGTCTTCTAATTTGTCTGTAATTCTTGTTTTACTTCTTTTCACTTTGGTTTATTTTAATTGTTTTATATCTAACAACAACTTTTTTTTATAAAGTGTAAATTTATGTTTCAATCATTTTTATCGATGTTAGGGCCCTATTGAAGACCACTGAATGGTAAATATATGCTACCCTGGATAAATATTAAATAAAAATATATAAATAAAAAAATCAATAAATGGAAGTGGCGCGACAATGTCGCAGGTTCAACTCTCTCTTCATTTTACTGATCTACTAGGGTAGGGTAGAGGAAAAACACACCACGCCTTCCCCAACCACTCTATGGTAAACTATGACAACTATTAGTATCATTTCATTCTCTGTCGTGTACTCAACTTTATTATGCTCTTTCCCTTGTATGTGTGTTTCACCGAATACAATATACTTTTCACTGAAATAAACTGACATTGTGACAACTGATGGGCTACCCTGGCAAAATAAAATGTTAATTAAAATGGCTCTGTGTGATCGCTTTTTAGGAGAAACAAAGTCTGGGAAACACTCATTCAAAAATTGTGTCATTCAGAGAGATGTTTTTTTATGATATTCAATCCAATAGGATCGTATGCAACTTCATGAAGAGCGCACGACACTGAATGGGGACAGTTTGAAACAAGACAACATCAAGATCAACGACCAATCGTGGAGGAAAACCCAATCACGAAAACGACGAGATCAGGAAAACACAGCGGCAACTATGTCACCAGATTACGGTGTTTCTTCCATCCAAACGGGGTTTTCCGGTTGTCAGGGTAACCATTTGCCATAGTTTCCTCGATTTTCTTTATAATTGTCCTTGTCTTTGGAGTCAAAGAAATAGTTCCTTTGATTTTACCAGCAATTTGTGACCCACTGCGGTGAAATGAGGAGTGTCCCCCCAAAAATCTTATTTTGAGTAGTCGACGCCTGAAGTCGGATACACTAGAAAAATTATGTCAACATAGTTGTAGGCCTATATTTAAAAAAAATATTTTTGAGTAGCCAAGGTATCCAAGACCCACATACTATACATTTTTGGTAGGAAACAAAAATACATGCACCCCCAAACTGAAGAACTTTTCCAATGTCGTTGGCGGCGCAATGCATATTATTTTTCAAAGCCGGTTTTTTTCAAAATAAGGTCGGCGAAGTTCGGCGAGACACTGTTGAAGTTCCTGTAGCACATCTTTGGATTAAGCTACAGAAACAAATTTGGTATCATTGGAAAGCCAATAATGTGCGCTTGAAAATGATTGATGTAACTTAAAAAGTCAAAAGTGGGGTTATTCCTCATTTTGATATGGCAGGTCACATTTCAGTGGAAATAATACAAACAGACCCGCGTTCTATCGTAGGATTGGGAACTTAATTGACAATGAAGGAAATTGATTTGCAATGAAACCCTTTATAATTAATCATCCAATCAGATGGCCGTTACGGAGGTTCGTGTTTCTGTCGGGATGGTCGTGATGGAAGAGATGGTAAAGATGGACGAGACGGGGCCCAGGGCCAACCAGGCCCGGCCGGCCCAACAGGAATCAAGGGTGAACAAGTAAGGCAGATTGGTCAGACGACTGAGCCCAACATTAATTGGATTTGAGAGAACTAGCGTACTGGTTGCCCCTCCAAATGAATAAAAGCTTCCACATCAAATTCATTGTATATCTCACACATCTTGATGCAATGTTTCCTAATGCACCCTTAAAAAAGATAGTTTCTCACCAAAACGCGGTTCTCCCTTAATTTTAAAGGGAGAAAGCGTGGACCAGACAATGGAGTGAAAATAACTTGCTTTAGATTGAAATACGAATTAATAAGAAATATATAGGCTTTTTGTTCCTAATTATTGGAAATTAATTGTGACTTACCTGGCGCTTTTCTAGTTCCTCTTTTTCTTCTTTTTTTTGAGGGGGTTGCTGGTGAAGCTGGAGTACCAGGACCGCCAGGAAAAGCCGGACCGAGCGGCTTGAACGCAGACCAAGGTGAGTCAGGCACTCAAAAAAGGCACAGTTATCTTCGGCTACGACTGTTCACCTTATCTTAATGCGCCAAAAGGAAAACAATCAAAGGCACCCAATCAAATAAATTCCCACAGACAACAGTGATAAATGACCATACTAAAATGCTTTTAAACATATTACTCAAAACTCTCACATGTGTTCAGGCTGCACTGTAAAATGGTGCTTAACATGTCATCTTTCATTTTCTTTTCAATTTTTGGTGGGTTGACCGATGACTTTTCGAGAAATTCTTACCCAAAGAAGACGACCCCTAAAACGAGTGATGTTTTCCCAAAGTGGAAAAGTAACCATCTTGAAAACGGACTCATCCACAACATGGCTAAATATAGCGCTACTTTCGGGCCCGATTGCACCCTAAATGCTCTGAATTGGAAGCCCTGTGTCCGGGTCGGAGGTGTATTGACATATCTCTTCAATTGCCCAAATCTATGGCTCTCAGAACTCTCTAATATTTTCTCTCGGATTTTTGGTCTATTTACATGGGTGCACCCCTAGAGCCTGAAAGTAAAAGAACATGGGAGGGCTTCCGGACCCCTCGCGTGGCCCACCTATAAGCCTGTGGGCATTTTACATTGGTTGCCCTTTCACCTTCTATAATTTTTGGCAGAATAATTTCTTACCGTAGCAAAGAAAAACTTATTTTTACACGTTAATTTTCCTATTAACGGGTTCCGGGGAGCGCGCTATCAGGGGTGAATAGCCACACAATGTCCAATCGCATGTTGTCGTAAAAGTTGGTACCTTGATCCTGTCTTAACTTATTCTTTAAAATGGGGCTTGCAGCAGCTGCTGAAATTAATGGAGCGTGGTGGGGAATAATAAATAACCGTCTGATATTTTGTACACAAACCCCAAGTGTAGGGTTTTTTTTCGTAGACATTCTGAGATACCAACTTTTACGACAATGTGTAAGTAAATGGGCCAGACACGGCCTCATTCTAAATGATAGCATTGATAAAGGTTGTCAAGCTTATTCCCGAAAGGAGCTTGTTCCCGCTACCGCACACCGCTGCGCACATGCACGTACTAGTGGTATTGTTGTTGGCCTCAACTAACCTTGCTTGTGCTTTGTCTACTAACGATAGTACAACTGTAGTAGGAGTACGGTGTGCGGTAGCGGGAACAAGCTCGTTTTTTTTTTGGAACAAGCTTGACAGCCTTAGTCAAAGGGAATTTATATGTATCAAAATGATAATTTTCCGGGTCAAAAGGCCTGAAAAAGTGACTTTAAAAGTGTGCCGGGAAGTGTCATGTCAAACCTGTCCCAGAATTCTGTAATTGAACAATGCATCTATAAAACATTCGTTGGAATGCTTCGTTTAAACAAAATTAAAACAAAAGATACATTCAATGTTTGCAGATTCCACAAAGGGTACGTCAGGAAATACATACGTCCGATGGGGGCGCAACACTTGTCCGGATCAGCCTGGCACTGAGCTCTTGTATTCAGGTAAAGCGATCCCGAGGCTACGCTGCTGAAGAATAGTTTCACAATAGACGCACAAAATACATCATTGTCACACAACTTCACACACAGCTAGGCTGTTGTGTATTAGACACTTGTAAAAAGACAGTGCTGTTCAACAGGTAGACGTGCTTAAATCGAACAAAACAAAAGCAAGCGTTATCATTCCATCCGCTGACCATGGAAGTACTTTTTCTATATTTAGGTTATGCAGCCGGTGCCCACCATCTACACTCTGGGGGCGCTGTTGACTTCCTATGCCTACCTAATAACCCAGACTGGTCACAAGACTTTAGAGATGGAGCTAATACCCAGGCGTCCCTCCTTTACGGAGTCGAGTACCAGCTCAACAATTTCGATCCATTTTCCCACGAAAATGCCGAGACGATCTTTCAACACAATGCACCGTGTGCCGTGTGTCGCCTGACGGATCGCGGAACCCAGCTGGTGTTGCCAGCTAAGCTTGGCTGCCCCGTGGACTGGACAGAGGAGTACAGGGGCTTCCTAATGTCCGGCAAGTACGACCACAAGCGCCAGTCCAAAGTCATCTGCGTGGACGAGGCACCAGAAGTTGTCCCAGGCACGGAAGCCAGCCAAGATGAAGCTCTTATTTACATCATCGAGGCGCGTTGCGGCTCCCTTCCTTGTCTTCCGTATGTTAATGGTCGTGAAATAACATGTACCGTCTGTAGCATTTAAAACGACACCGTGCAACACCCTCTTAAATGTTCTGAGTTATCCTAGTATGGTTACCAGACCAAAATTAATAAATGTTCACTATTTCTGACAAATCTTATAAACATGACTTAAACGAGTAGGATCCTAGTATGGCTACCAGACCAAAATTAATAATGTTCACTATTTCTGACAAATCTTATAAACATGACTTAAACAAGTAGGATCCTAGTATGGCTACCAGACCAAAATTAATAATGTTCACTATTTCTGACAAATCTTATAAACATGACTTAAACAAGTAGGATCCTAGTATGGCTACCAGACCAAAATTAATAATGTTCACTATTTCTGACAAATCTTATAAACATGACTTAAACAAGTAGGATCCTAGTATGGCTACCAGACCAAAATTAATAATGTTCACTATTTCTGACAAATCTTATAAACATGACTTAAACAAGTAGGATCCTAGTATGGCTACCAGACCAAAATTAATAATGTTCACTATTTCTGACAAATCTTATAAACATGACTTAAACGAGTAGGATCCTAGTGTGGCTACCAGACCAAAATTAATAATGTTCACTATTTCTGACAAATCTTATAAACATGACTTAAACGAGTAGGATCCTAGTATGGCTACCAGACCAAAATTAATAATGTTCACTATTTCTGACAAATCTTATAAACATGACTTAAACAAGTAGGATCCTAGTATGGCTACCAGACCAAAATTAATAATGTTCACTATTTCTGACAAATCTTATAAACATGACTTAAACAAGTAGGATCCTAGTATGGCTACCAGACCAAAATTAATAATGTTCACTATTTCTGACAAATCTTATAAACATGACTTAAACGAGTAGGATCCTAGTGTGGCTACCAGACCAAAATTAATAATGTTCACTATTTCTGACAAATCTTATAAACATGACTTAAACAAGTAGGATCCTAGTATGGCTACCAGACCAAAATTAATAATGTTCACTATTTCTGACAAATCTTATAAACATGACTTAAACGAGTAGGATCCTAGTATGGCTACCAGACCAAAATTAATAATGTTCACTATTTCTGACAAATCTTATAAACATGACTTAAACGAGTAGGATCCTAGTATGGCTACCAGACCAAAATTAATAATGTTCACTTTTGCTGACAAATCTTATAAACATGACTTAAAACGAGAAGGATCCTGTTTCCGATATGTCCGAATTTTACCGATGCGTTTCGTTGACCCTCGGGTATTTCCGGGCGTAAAATAGTTTTAATTAAAACCAACAAATACCTGCCATGCTTGTTATAGGCCTAAGTAACACAAGAGTTAGAAATTCGAGACTTTATCGCGAATCAACCCAAGCCCTTGGGAACAAACTCCCAAGTGTTCGCAATGTTTCTTCGGCTTATGATATCGAATCTGCTTCTGGAGGTTCACTTGTTCCAGCAAAGCTAGCCATACAGTAGTCTGGTTAGAGTTATTTTTTTCGTTCCTTAATTAATTTGCGTTTTTCTGCTATTTATATAGCGCCGCGTCACTCTGTCTATAATTATTACAATGTTATAAAGTTGTCACTTTACAATACAAACACGGAGAAACGAGGACAAAAAGGCAATGTTGCTAATGCAGATCAACTGTTTTGAGATCGATTGTTGATACAAAGAGGCATTATTTCTCAAAATTATCGCGTTTTATTTCTTCACTTTTTAAACCTGGCAAGATCGAGCTTTCTGTTAAAGGGCCCATCTAATCGACTTTATTTAAAAATTTGATCGGAACATTAAAAGATATAAGTGATAAAGCGAGTTCGGAAACGAAGTATATTTCAAAAACAATCATTGAAAATGTTGGACTACCGTTTCAATTAAATTTTATTTGCCATTTTAAGAGCATTTTGGTGCCTTTTTGATATTTACGATTATACATGTACACATTTCCATATTTATGATCAAAACTATGATGTCATTCAGGGCAGAAACTTCAATTAAAATAAGCTTCAGTTTAAAAAAAAATCATGCTTTTCAGTGGTTCGTTAATGTTTCAAAATATGAAAATAAGGCAGTGAGAAAACTTTCTGCAAAATGTTTCCGATAAGCAGAATTTGGGTTTACATTTTAAAGAGGCAAACCCTACTCTGAAGAGTGTGTTCCTAGAGTGACATTAGTCTGGTTCCCAGACCTGACAATTATTCCAGACGCTCACGTCTAAATTGTAGGTCAGATCAGGCAGCCTCCGTGGCTAAAAATAAACATGACGACATTGACGGCCCTTTTTAAAAACTCGGCTTCGTTTCCGAGCTCGCTTTATCACTTATAGCTTTTAATGTTCCGATCAAATTTTTAAATAAATCACTTGCTTCATAATATCGTACAGTTATGTTAATACAGTTGGATATTTCTGTAAGAAATATTGACTAATGTTGACCTGGAATCTTCAAAGCTAGGCATTCTAATAGCACTGTTAGCAGGCGGAGCCGAAAAAGATCATGCCGAGTTTTGGAAAATGCCGGTAACGGTCGTCAAATTCAAATCACTACATGACCCAGCAAAAAGTTCGCCCCTCGTATACGATCCGAGTACAAAATCGTCGTTGAATTTCAAGTTTTCTAAATAAAAGCAATTGATATTAATTACCAACAAGTTTTGTAAGTTTCTAACAAGTAATTAGCAGTTAATAAAACCTATATTATACTCGGAAATTAATACTCAGGCACTATCCGATTGTCGACGAAATGAATTCGGCAAACTTCGGAAATTTTCGGAAAAAGGAGGAATTCCTCCCGTTTTAGCCATGTGACATAAATTGTAATACAATGTATTACTGGAGGCTACCTGATCTGACTCAAGATTCATTAGGAATAGTCAGAATCTGGGAACCAGACTAGAGTGACATCAACAGCGGCCTCCGCCCTCAGTTGTCATAATAAGCATGACACATTTCAAATGTTCAAAAGTGCACTTTGCAATTTGTTTTTATCACAAAGGGATGTCTCATTATTTTTATAAATTTCAGAGGAATGGATATATGCTACAAACACGCTCCAGTGTGAAAGTCATTCAATTGACCCTTTCAGTATACGTTTCCGCCACCCTTCCCCAGAGGGCGCTATATTCTTTCTTACTTGATCGGCTGAGCCCATGGCTGAGCCAAGTGGCGTGTACAAGGTAGCAGACCAGTAAATAAACTTCCATAGACCCCAATGGTAAATGCTCCCACTTCAAAAATTCGGGAAAAATACTCACAACTCTCCAAGGTGTTCGAGACACACATCAAATTAAAGCTTATTTCATCATCTTTCATTTTCTTTTCAATTTTCGGGGGGTCAACTGATGACTTTTAGGAGAAATTTCCATCTGAAGATGATCACCCCTGAAAATAGTCCTGAAGCCCATCGCCATTTTGAAAAACGATGCCTACACTCCATTGCAAAGTAGAGCGCTTTTAGGGTCCAAATTACATCAAAATTACACAGAACTGCAAGCTCCCAGTCCTGTGCACGGTTTCCACCCATATTTTTTACAAACCCTCAAGTTCATGGCCCACAGCATGCTGAAATACCGAAGATTTTGAGGGCATGCAAATCGTTATTTGGCCGGCGCAGGCAATTTCGGACCGATTTACTGGTCTGCACCCACAATTCCGACCCCCACGTCACTAGCACGATCCGAACGGTTGCTCCCAATACCCAATGCGTGTTCTTCCCTGACAGCAAAGCCATCCAGTTTTTGTAAAATTGAGGACGCCCTCATTCTTCAGACATAATGTTCCCATGCAGTCCGAAACCTGTGAAACCATCTAAAGAGAGCCTAGTTAGCGCTGGACAAGTTCAGTCTAGGGCAAGTTCGCGCAAGGACTATAATTAACCATTGGTCGACTAACGCTTGCCCGAACTCTGTCTAGTCGACGATGGTTAACTACGCTAGTCGACTATTTGGAACCAACCTACTGGGGTTGGTTGCTTCGCTGGTAACCATAGCCGCGCGCGTTCATAACGTACAGCAGGGAGCCAGGATCCAGACGTTTTGCAATGACATTTTGACCAGCGTTCGACTAGAGACGTTCGCACTTTGCTATAGTGCGCAGGCGTAAGGTACGTCACAAATCAACCACTAGTCGACTAATGGTCCTTGCCCGAACTTGGCCCAACCTACTGGGGTTGGTTGCTTCGCTGGTAACCATAGCCGCGCGCGTTCATAAAGTACAGCAGGGAACCAGGATCCAGACGTTTTGCAATGACATTTTGACCAGCGTTCGACTAGAGACGTTTGCACTTTGCTATTAGTGCGCAGGCGTAAGGTACGTCACAAATCAACCACTAGTCGACTAATGGTCCTTGCCCGAACTTGGCCCTAGTGGTTGCGAAGGGCGATTTCTAAAGGTTACGTAACACTATATTTTGAATGAAACTACATGTACACAGACATGTTCACCCAGGCGGGTGAAATCTTTGAAAATTAATTTCTCCAGTTTGGAAGACCGTATCTTCATGCAACTTTCAGAATTTATTTCCCTTATAATGATCCAAGTATGTACTAAAAATCGTTGTGATATGTTCATTAATTACTTTTTGTTAAAATTGGAAAAATAGGCCTGGCTACGTGCATTTTTGAAACTTGTAACACTGACGTTTGCAAGCTGTCAATCTTTTCAAGCCTCACGAGTATTACTAAAGTTTCTATCCATTATGGTGTGCAGTAAAATTTTTGAGAAAAGCCTCCTTCACGAGTTATTAATTGATAAATATCACCCTTTTTGCCGGCTTCCATTGGTCGATACCAAGACCCACGCCAGAACACGCTGAGTGACGCTAATAAATATGCTAATCTACAATCGTTATTGTGTGGCTTGGCCGAAATCGGTCAACCGTAGCGCCTAAGGCACTTGCAGAAATCATCGTCGAAATTTTCCATGGAGATGGTTCAACTTGTAACACTAGCGTTTGCAAAAAGTCAGAATATACTTTAGATGATGTAAGTGTTCAACTACTCGTGAAATAACAATTTTGAGAAATTCTTAGAAATTGATATAAATACAGAGATTGGGGAAGTTTTCGAACGATTTCTTCCAGACTTGAAGGTCAGCTAAACCAGTAACCAGTATTGACGTTTCGGCATCGATGACGGCGTTCAAAAGGCCATGTATTTTGTGGTGCATTAAATTCACTGCTCTGCCATAGCGTTTAAGTACGTAATCGGATTAGCTTTGCTTAAAACGGCAGACGCTTTGCCTTAGCAACCACATGACTGAGTTAACGCATCTATGCCTCGTGATAATTGGAGACTAAATGGTTTCATGTTAGGTAGGGCTTTTTTGAAGGGGGCGGTGGCATAGTATAGTAGAACATTTTTCGTAAATTATAGTACCTGGAAATGGTTCACAGCAGATTGTCACCACACCTTGCAGTTTCAACCATAGCTGTGCTTGTGTTCGCTTCAATTAGGAGCATCAAGCCAATTATGAAATGGATTCACAACAGCCATGGCGAAACCACGGTGTTCACTGGGCCATTGCAGTGCTGACGTATATCAAATTTTCAAGTACATAGGCCACATTAAAAAAAAATTCGAAGTTTCTCGGCATCAGAACTTTTTTGATAAATTTAATAAGGCATGCAGTGTTTTTTTTTTGCAAGTAGTTATCTTTGCCACAGCCCTCTACTTTTGCCAAGAGATATAAGCTATAGCTACAAAAAAAAAAGAACATGGGAATATTTTCAAACTGAATGCTCGGAGGTATATTGAGAAATTAAGAACCGAAATCTTTGGTTTAATATTTTAGGAAAATCCTGTCCAACGGGCCACCGAGACTATATGCTGGCCTTGAAGGCAAGGCTGTGTATGTGCTGTATCAGGGATTACTATTGGAAACAAGGTTGAAACTAAAGTTTGAGCTCGAGTTGCTTTGAAGATTGCCGGGTAAGCTGTATCGACCAGCAACGTGCGTCAGTGGCGTAACTACGCGGGGGGGGGGGGGGGGGAAGGGAGCAGCTACCTTCAGCGGAGGGTCGTGCCCCTGGGTTGCCCCCCCCCCATTTTAAAATTTGCTCACAAACAACATATAATTTTTCCTCAGTGTCCCTCAAAACCTGATGCATCCCAGGTGCTCCCCTAGCAGTTTGACCCCGTAGTTACGCCAATGTACTTGAAAATACATTGAAACAGGGAACAAAATACCTAGGCCTACATAGAAAATAAAACTTCCAGTTTTGTGAAACTACTGGCTGAAATCTTCATTTTTAGATCGTTTCATTTCACGGAGTTGCCGCCTTAGCTAGTTTCCGTCTTTATACCGTTCGTTTCTATCTTCATGCGGCGGGAACCAGTTTATAAGCAAGATCGATCTTTGAGGGTCACCAAATTGTGGTTGACGTCGCGTCGACGTCGGGGAAAAGTGGTTCGGCAATGCCTCATGCGCTCTCACTTATCACCATCGGTGTGAGAGAAGAAATACGACGTCAACATGACGTCAACATGTCATTGAGATGCGTTTTTGATAAGACAAAATGGGCAACATGGACGTGTTTTTCACGAACGGAACTCACTCTCATTTCAAAGTTTGCACTTCGAGCGTATTTTACGTATTTTTTTTATTATATGTATATTTGCGCCGAAAAGCAGCAGCAATGTGGCATGGCACGTGACTGGGACGATGTTGCCGCTGGCATATGTGGGATTGCGCTTTTCGCACCAGTTTGAACGTATACTGCAGTATGAATTATTTTTAAAGTCTTTATAATAAAAAAATAAATAGTATAAATAGTAAAAATAAAAATGAATGTGGCGCAAATTTTCGTATGCGGGTGAGTGAATAGAAACCTGAATTTGTTTTATGTGGCCTTACCATACGACGCACGTGTTAATTTGGTTCGTTAGTGAAAAGCCTTTTATGGCGCGCAGTTAAGTTATAATCATAGAGTAGTACCCAGTGTGTTTTTGCCTGTTCAGGTTATGTCTGTAACCTGACGATCTCGTCTCGTGTCACTGCCCACCCGCACCGTGCCTACGCCAACGAACGATCAGCATCTGTTTTTTAAACTCTCTGCAACCGTGAAGAGTGGCAAAATGGGTTAATAATTAATTTGTCTGCCCGCGCGCGCGACGGATCGTGCTATTCTGAAGGTATCGTGTACAAGCACAGATGCCGCCGAAGCCACTACGACGGGAGAAGCACTTGGGATGTTCATCCCGGAAAGACTGTGCACAACCAGTTGGGATCACAGCTGGATCGCACATTTGTGTTGACTATCTGCTAATAATGCGAGCAGCGTGTGCCTATGTCATCCTCAACGATGATGCGGGTTGTGTCGTTGACATGGACATAACTTGGGCATAATAATTACGGGCTGTAATACCTAACGGACCGGGTTTGCTGGGCTGCTTGCATACCGCACCGTAACATCGCCGCTGCCTCCGGCCGTCAGAATGGCCATATGGACGGTCAAACGTCACACGTCCGCCGCTAAAACTATCGTGTTCCGGATATACGCGGGGATCCTTGTGGTCTACTTATTGACGTTCTTCGTGTACATAGTCGCTAATCTTGGAGGGATCGAGATTGGAGATGAAAATGCAAGGATCGCAGGGAGGAAGCGAGTAGCAAGGGAGGCAACGGAGCCGGAGGAGGCAATGAACGAAACAGGTAATTATGTCATTCCATTGAGGTAGCAGTCTCACATTAGACTATTACAGACGGTTAAGATGATTGATGATGTAGGGCGTGAGGCAAGCAGGAACCGAATTCTTAATACTTATGAGTAAAACAGATTAATTTAAAGTGCTTGGATCGTAAAACATATTACAAACTCGATTTCAAGGTAGTACGCATCACAGTTACAGCAAAACCAACACAACACACAATCAGTTAAAGGAAGAGGAACGGTACAGGTATGAAGAGAACTCCGCTCATTGCGCATGCGTTTGTTTCATGGGTCAAATAATATAATACCTGTTGGATTTTGCCGTGCTACATACACACACCGTTTCGTCCATGATCTTCACCTTTGTGATGATAATGTTATTCAAGAGATAAGAGGCAAAATGAGGCAGGGCGTCACTGGTCGCCATTCACTATCCCGATTGGTCCTTTATACATTGAAGGAATTACCGAACACGCCATTTTATTCCTACTTGAAATTGGCATTATGGAATCGGAATTATCAAAGTAAATGTTAATAGTCTTTTTTTCTCACTTACGTTTCATGTGCCAGTATTAATCTCAATTTAGTAGAAAGGTAAAACAAATTGAATCCAAACCATGTGCTTTAGAGCATATTCAGGTAAAATGTGTAAAAGTACCACCATTTTTCAACATAAACTAAATTTTCTGACAATTTGAAATGCTTTTCACTCCCCAAAACAAATTGTAGCCTAATCAGTATAATACAATAATTGCAAATGACTGGCCATACAAAGGGTATTTGTAATTATAGCATTATGTTGATTACAAATTGTTTTGGGGACTAAAAATCATTTCGAAATGTCATAAAATATTCAAGCTCCTTGTTGACTTTGCACATAATCATCACAGTTTCGTCAGGATACTATCCTTCCATTCTGAGCGCCTGGTAATAACTGCATATACATTTCATGTTTTCAATCCCAAATCTTTTACCTACAAGCAGATTTTTCATCAGCACTTTTGTTATTGCTTTAATAGAAACACTGTTTTTTCCGCCCATTTTAATTTTAACTCATCACAAGAAAGACACTGGATGACAATCACTTCTTATTAAAAAGGAAAGCGATTTGTACCCGGGAAATGCATCGAAATAAACAACTGCAGATCAACATGCATTACAAAACAGATCATGTAAAATAAAAACAATAAAAAACAATAACCTTACCCCACCCCAAAAATATGCCCTGGGCTCTGGATGTTTTAGTTTGAGTTCAGCTGCACAGAAATTTTAAAAGAACGTAAGGGCAACGTTCCGTGTGAACGTCTTGGTACCAAACACTGACTAGTCAGGTCACATACTCCCGTGCTTGCATTCATCCAATTATGCAGCGGCGTAGCCAGGATGCGTATTTTTTTCTGCAGCATACATTGTATTTAACCAATCACATCATGCACCCTAACATGAATATTTATTGGATTGAAGACACTTAGGTTCTCGTCGTGTTTTCCCTTCAATAAAAGTTATCCCAACCAACAAAAATATTTGATGAAAAATGGACATGGGTTCGGACCACAGATCTTGCGATCCATAGTTCATTCCACTATCCACTAGGCCACTGTGTCAGCTCGACGAAAGCCGTTCCTTGAAAGGCTTTAATGGACATACATGCATGACTGACTGATAGCAAAGGTGTGACATTATTGCAAATTGTTATAAATAAACATATCTAACTAGCTGAATAATCATGATCTATTGACGGTGTGTACTGCAAATAAAAACACCGCAGCCAGGGTTCTCATCCTAGGGGGCGAGTGGGGGGGGGGGGGGGGGGGGCTTGATGTTACAGTGGAGTGGCCGCGGCGCCCATTTCATCACTACTCAAAGGTAGACAGGTTTTTAAACCGGACACTTGGCTTCTTTAAAACCAAATAGCCCCCACGCCCCCCTCCCCCGTAGCTACGCCGCTGCACAAAAAATCGGTTGAACGAAGCTAAGGTGAACATCCTTCGTTGTATTATAGTCAGCAGTTTACAATATTTTCAATATGCCTTAAATTCCTTACAGCTGAAATACTTCCCTTGAATGGATAAGCCCACTTAGGAAATTAATAAATAGGATGTAACACACGTTGTAGCTCATTTGATACAAGGCAAATTCTAATTATACGCTCTGTTTCACTTGATAAATGTTTTGATTAGAATCTTTAAAAATAAATCCGCCGTGGGATCGAAATTTAGGCCCTCTTACATTTTAACTGAGGTCATTCCATATGGTTATGCAGCCCTCGACATTGTTTATTTAAAATGCAGATTTTAGTTGAGAAAATTATTCGCACATGGTGTTTCCGCAAACCTTTCATTATTTAGTATCTCCACCATGCAAAGCCTCAAATCTTACTTAAAATGCAGATTGGTTACTATTGATGCACCTTTGATTATAAAAGGATCGCAGTACCTTGAATTCATTTGGTGGGGAAATAAAGCGATTTGTATTATCTCGGAACTGTAATCATATTCGACACGAGTCATAAAATACCACGCGTCATTAATAGGTCTAGCTGTAAGCTGAAAGCAAAATTAATTGAAATATATGGTGAAAAAACTCAGGAAAATGATTTGTTTACTGGTTTCGACAACATATAAAGTGACCTCCAAAATAAGAAGCAGCAAATCAATCGAAACATCTCAGTTGTCGTAGGAAGCAAAACGGTTTATATATAGAGCTTAAAACGAAAAATTCCTGATATTGATGAAACAGTTTTGTTTGCGGTTTATGTTAACACATCGCTTCTTCTACAGTCTTCACACTTGTCCATACTATTTTACTTTGGTGACATTGTACTTCTTCTGTGGTTACCTCGCGTTACGTATGGCCTTTGGTGGATTCCGTATTTATGAGAAACGTCAACTTTTTATTGAATCTGTTAACAGCTGGATGCTTAGAACATCAGAGCAAATCAAGTTAAATGTGCATAATGGTGATGCAAAAGTGCACACACCGACCGTTAAAAGACGTTGTGAGAGGAAGCCTTTTTCACGATTTGCCGAATTGCAATTTTCTTTCTCAAAATTCTGACCGGCCTGACAATCATGATGTTATTTCAACGTGTTTTATGAATAGCAAAGAACAGAAAGGAAAGTCTTTATTCTGTGTTCGAACCGTGTAGACTTGACATTTTGTGTAATAATCAAAGTGGCTTTCTCAACCTTGATGAAGTTCGCACACACAGTCGTGTTCACACCGTCGATCGTGGACGTCCTATTGTCCCTCTTTTGTTTGTACTTTTTAGGAAGACTCCCATATGTTTTGTATACAACCCCAATCGTGGACGTATGCTGGTAATTTTTTCGTGGACGATATTGTTTTCTTTTGTTCTGTGGTATTTTTCGTCCACGGTTTGAATAGATGAACACGCCCACGGTTGCATGCGGCATGCTGTGCAGAGGTCCGTTGGTTGCAAATTGTTCATTCGCAGGGAAAATGGATTCAATTAAATGTTCATATGTCCAACTAGTCAGCTCCGTAGTTTGTCGCACGCTTTCATCGATTACACGTTGCAAAACATGAGCTTCAAAGATGTCATTTCCTCCGTAATTTTCAAAGGGGTTTTCAATTATTATGAAAATTGAATGGTTACATATTGAAACATGGGACGTCACATACTGCTGAGCTTGGGGTCTAGCCTGTACTTTCAAACCTTTGTTTCTGTCGATTGAAAAGTACAAATTCGCTTCAGAATAAATCCCCTGCAATGATGACGCGTGCATGCAAAAGCACATGTAAAAATAGTGTCAAATTCAAATTCCCAAAAAATTAGTTGGTAGATTTTCCAATATTTACGCTTTAAACGGTAGTATACAAGTCATTGCGCACCCAAAGAAAGAAACCCCATGTGTATACTTGATTTTTCACTGCAGTACTGTAGGAATAAATATTTCATGCATGATCATCCAAATGATACTTATTTAATTCTAAATGAAATAAAGCACATTATTTATGTTGACCTTGCAACTTGAGGATTGAATTATAACTCGACATTTTCCAGTTAAGGCACATCATTTTCCTTCATCTTTTTCTTATTCATGACAAGCATGGTTAGTTTTTGGCTCAATATAATGCATAAAACATAAGTAGACGGACATAATTGTTACCGATCAATTGTATAATATTTAGACCTAAAATATTGAAAATTCGATTTTTAATTTATAATGTACTGCCTTGATTTTACTAGACAAGAATAATCCACATTTGTTACATCAGTACCTCATGTTGCCACCGTGAATCACCAGTTAATCATTTATTTGTTTCTGTCGCGCTGTAACGGAATAAATTATACATGATCCGGTCGAAGCTTCCAGCTTATCTATGCCTGTTTGTACAATTTGTGAAATATTTCTGATCATCGATTCTTTCCAAAGTCGATGAATATAAACGAATGTAATGTTTTTTTATTGTGAAAGGTTGGTGCCGTGCTAATATCAGTGAAAATGAATAGAACACTGCACACGTGAGGACCCTTATATTGACTCTCGTACTACGCGACCCACCGAGCCATTATTATCAATCCGTTGCCATGGTGAACGTGCCTGCTTCATAACCCAGTCGTGGAATAATTTTATCATAATGAGGGACATTGCGTGTATTCACGTCTGGTACTGATGACGCACTGCATGCAGCGTGTGCTTGCAGACGCAGTATAAATCATATCGCAGGCCCAGGAATTTATTATGTGTCGAATTATGACGTGTTGTTCCAGAAGGAAGGCCAAAATTTAATTGCTCCATAATTACATTGTGCAACGTGCAATGACGCATGGCATCGGTTGGTATAGTTCAATTCGGTCGCAGTAAACATTTAAGTATTATTAAAA
Organism: Patiria miniata; assembly: GCF_015706575.1. Lineage (NCBI taxonomy): Eukaryota > Metazoa > Echinodermata > Asteroidea > Valvatida > Asterinidae > Patiria > Patiria miniata. Next base: position 11,894,838 of record NW_024037048.1, on the reverse strand, counting down.
AGAATAATGGTTCTATTTAACACAGAAAAAAATGTGCACACGTGAAGTACACATTCATATCCTAAAATAAAAACACTACTTATTCCAGTTCATAATATTAAAACCAAGATTGAAAAGAACATTCTAATTTATGAACCTCGTGGAGATTTTGCAAATCCCTTAAATACACTCAACGGGAATTTTTTTCCTGACTGTCCGCCTCTCATAAATATAAAATCTGTATAAATTTTAATTCGAAAACCAGACGCGTGGTTGGATATTACAACTAACATGCCAAGCACATCTCCGTCCAGGGTTGCAGAAGAGATGAAAGGATCGAAAGAAAAGGGACACGGGATTTGGGCTTTAATTTCCAGTTGTGGAGGGGGGGGGGGGGGACAATGCAGCTTTGTGTGATATATTTATTAGTTATTATTTGTTCATTGTTAATGTACACAATGCAGAAATTGAGACAATATGTTTACCATACACAGTAGTGTATGAGATGACATTTAAAGTGTTTATGCGATACGGTCAATGCACATTGACACACTTATCATGGAATTGCGTGCGAAGAGAATGATTTAAATTTAAATTGGGTTTTGCTTGAATGATGGGAATGATGTAGGAATTGGGCTTGCGAGAAAAAAAAATCACAAGCTTGGCTCGGGTGGGACTGGAACCCACGATCTTAGCTTACTAGTACAGATGTCTTACCACTCGACCACCGAGCTTTGGGGGGGGGGGGGGGGGGCAGTGCAGCCGTTTCGAATCTGTTGCCAAAGTTTAGAGTAATGTTATTTTGTTAGGACAATCCATGTAAAGGAGTAAATGATTTTGAAGGTAAAGATGAAGAAGCAGGAATTTGGGAAATCTGAACCCACTTTGTGTTGCAAATATTAGAGGAGGAAAGATCGGTTTGTGTCAATCAAATTGAGAGTCCCCTCAGCTTATCAGGTGGCATCTTGCCGGACTTCAACAATTTAGTTGACGACTGAAGGATTCATACCGGTGGTAATTTAATCAGTGTAAATGGGGGTGGTGCTCAAATGTCAGGGGATATGAAGTGTCACGGCCGAGACGAGTTCAAGAAAAACTCAAATTTGAAGCAGAACAAAATGGACATGGCTAAAAGATATAGTGCCTAGGCTACGAGAGAGGCAAGCAAACAAGACAAAAATTATGCCAATGAACTTAAAAAATATAGTCGACCGAAGATAACGAAAAATTGCTCTTTCATGCCTGGGTTCTTATGAATAAAACTACTCGTGACAATCCTTTAATTCGTATCAATTAGTTGTCTGGATTCGCACTCCTTATACCCATTGTGCATAAAAGCCATTTATATTCCTTTGAAAGAAACTACCAGTGGCAGTGGTGTATCCAGGTTTTGGGTCCTGGGCAAAATCGAGTAACTAGTGACGGTTTTGAGATGCTTGAACTTTCATCTAACGAAAAATTGCAACATTAAGCGGGGGTAAGTTGCCCCCTCCTCCCTGCTAGATGCACCACTTACTAGTGTCATTTGCCAAATGCCGCACTTTAAATCTTGGTATCATCTATTTTTTTTCAGTGTCGACTTTGTTAATGCCCACCGAGCAATCACCGGACACGCTGCCGAACTGCAGCCGGCCTTCTGTCGAGAACTTCCCCGAGGGAGTCTTCAGTCTGGAGGCGCTTCGGCATGGCGCTCTCGCTGTTGATCTTATCGTAGTCGTCTACATGTTCGGCGCCCTTGCCATTGTGTGTGACAGCTATTTTATGCCTGCTCTTGAAATAATATGCTCAGGTACAGTTTAATTGACTACACCCCCCCCCCGCAAAAACCTTCAAGACTATTCAAGTTACAATTGAAGATTATCCTATCATTTCAAATACAGGACGTACCGTTTGGTATAACCAATCGGATCAAAAGTTATATCGCCTTCGCTCCAATTGCGAATGAGTTAACATTTTCGTACTCCTAAAAAGGTAAAGGTAAAGGGGACGAACCTGTGTTCACAGGAACGGAGTGCCCATCTCTCTTGCAAGCCCAAAACACCAACCATAAGCCAACAATCCTCCCCACTTCCCTTTACCCCAAGCCAAAACCAAACACCTACCCACTCGAAACCCAACAAACACCTCATTAACCCAACCTATTATCCCAAATCCTAGCCCAGCCCAATACCCAGCTCCAATCCCAGCTTCTGACACCGAAAGTCAACGCAAAGTCCGAACGGTTAACACTCTGAATTCCAAAATCAACCCATTCATAAGCTCACAATCCTCCATACTTCCCTTTACCCCAAGCCAAAACGAAACACCTACTCACTCCAAACCCAACCCAAGCCTCATCAACCCGACCTCTACCTTATCCCAGACCCTAGCCCAGCCCAGCCCAATACCGATGCTCCAATCCCAGCTTCTAACACCGAAAGTCAACGCAAAGTCCGAACAGTTAACTCTGAATTTCAAAATGTAACCCCACAGCTAAATTCCAAACCCCATATGTCCCCACCTTGACTTTGACTCCAGCATCAGATCCATAACCCTAAAACTCAGTCCTTATCCCGTCCTAACATGAAACACTGTGATGTCATCCCCATACCTAATTTCTATCCCTCATCCCAAGTGCTGATATTTCAGTGGTAATCTTAACATCTCTCCTGGTTTTTTTTTCCCAACACCAGTACTTCATTTGTCTGAGGATGTCGCTGGGGCAACCTTCATGGCGATAGGCGGCTCCGCCCCTGAACTTTTTACCTCCATAGTCGGTAAATGAACACTTCATTGTCACTCAAGATGTTTCCAGGGATTCAAGACAGCATCTGTTGTACTTCCAAAGAATTCATTGACAGAGTGTTATGATTCTGTCCCTTGTTGCCCAACGATTAGATAGTGCCTTTAAAATTATGTACAAAAGAGACAGTCACTATATTTTCGTTGATTGTGTTAAAGTTTTGGGTTGAGTTCAATTTTGAAAACAATAAAGTAATACTGCAATTCGTGCGAACACTTGTGTCTATTGATAAGTAGAACAAAATCAGTCCATAGTTTTACTTAATTTGGTTAGACACTTGATTCTTTCTGTCCAGGTTTTAGGGAGACGCTGTGACCATCCATGTTTCATCAGTTTCTTTTTTGTAACGAACCAAATTTCCACACAGTTTGTTTTAAACAAGCAAAATGTTCTATTTTTGTGTGTGCTTTCCCAAAAAATATTGACAATGTCAAAGTTTAAGGAAATGCCCAAACATATTTTCTTTTCAAACTTTTCAAAAACTTCAGATCCTCAACAATTTTAACGAGTTCAGGCATTCTGTTTAAAATAGGTCAGTTCCGCACATCTGTTCCTTTGTCCAACAGTTTAAAGATCCTTACATTTAATTTATCAAAAAGAGACAAGAATAAATAAACATATATATTGGCTTTTATTGAAACAGGTGTATTTATCAGCAAAGGCGACATCGGGATAGGCACCATCCTGGGCTCTGCTGTGTTTAATGTCCTGTTTGTAATTGGTCTGTGTGGACTCCTAGCTGGTAAGGTATGTTCAAAGTGCAGCAAATGCTTTTAAAGGAATAGTGCAAATGCTATGTGGAAAAACATCTTTTTCTCAGAGTTGTGCTATAGAATGTAAAAAAAAAAGTTTTATAAGACTCTGTTTTGGTCTTAAAGGGTTTATGCGATGAATTTTTCTTTTTATGAATGTATGAAAACTATGTGACATCTTTTTTTGGTAAATTTTATTGAAAAGTGCACTTTTTTCAACATTTAATGAGGGCGCTGCTTGCTGTGATGTCATTTCAGGAAGACACTGTTCACTTTGAGGGTTTTCAGTTCAAATTGCTCATTGAAAACATTTGTGAGAAAACTTTGCTCATTGGCTTACTAAACAACAAGCAATCAAAGAAAAGAAAATTTACGACAGCAAAATATCTAAAATTCTGACAAATGTTGGTACTGAAATGGCTGTAACATTGAGGTTTTTGCCTGAAACGACATCACATTTTTGCTAATGAATATGGAAATTTACATTACCATAAAACCCCATAAAATTGTCCTCAAAATGGCAAAATGAAAATTGAAAATAAGTTTAATTGAGACTCAAAGGTGCATTTTCAAGTATTGCATTAAAGAAATTACATTACATGGACCCTTTAAACAAGCATGTTTCATGCTTAAAAGATTGAAAAAAAAATCTCATTATGTAGGCCTAAAACTTTTGGAATTAGGAGCCGGACACTTTCGGTTCAAAATTATTAATTTAATTAACCTGTTACGAATTTTTTTCGTCCCATGTTCCATTTAAAAGTCTTATAACTTAGGTTATGCCTGGAAAAAAAGCATGGTGGTTTAACTTTAATACGAGAGCATCGCATATCTAAAGATGTATCGGGTTTATACCTGGCAGTGTGTAATTTGCAGTGAGTGTGTATTCATTTACATCTTCATCATTATGCCTTCCTGCGGATGCGCTTGCTTCCTTACTTCCTCCATAAACTTGCCTCGAAATGCACGCTGTAACGTTGGAAGGGAATTATTCATCATCTAACATGTGGCAGGAATATGAGATGGGATACCGGTAGTCATCTGAACTTCGAGTGGCCCGAACATGGAACTCATCACGTACGTGACTGGATTAATGGACATGAATCTCAAATGCGATTTTAAACTGTCCACCGTTGCGTTTGCTTTGGCTAATTTCTCAAACGATGGGTTCGATTCAGAATAGTCTTGTCGTTTCAATCCTCGTACACTTCTTGGAGATACTCGGCCAGGAAGTTAATACTGAGATAGCCTAAGACTCTCTTATTCAAAACTTGTCTTGTGTCACTTTAGAGCGTATCTGGTTATGATCCCATTACGCTTTAGCTTCATATCTTATCAATCTGATGTCTTGAAAAGTAGCAGTAAAAATGTATAGCCTGATCTAATGCGGCATAAGACGGCGAAAGAGATCATTGGAAATTAGTACAAGGTACTGAATGGTGAAGGGTACTAGATTTTGTACTTATATACCATTCGTCGAGTCTGCTCAAGCAAGTTGATTTTCTATAACCCCTGGGAAGCATGGAAAACAATCGAACATTATTCAAATGTCACGCATGCGCAGTAAGGCTTTAGTCTGCGTCTCAGTATCAGATAACTACAAAAGCAACCTCGTCCCCAGGGTCTCGAGCAGTACGCGCCCATCACTACCTGCTCGCTCACCCTGGTATTGGATCATTTGCACGTGCAAGAGTTTTGAACACGTATGCAAATGAGGAATAGTCTGGTGCCTGGATATGCGTTACATTAGCGTTTGTTTTTGCATGCGGGGTCTGGGGTAAAAACAGAGTCGATTCGTCGCAGCGCGAGCATGGCGTGAGTTACGAAAACACGATTTATTTAATTAAACTGTTACGATCTTATCGAGACAACATGCAGTATCACATTTTATATTAATATGAACAAATTCGAAAGAGAATCAGCATTTTCGAGAAAGCGTGGATGAATGATCGCGAAAACACGTACTGCACGTTGTGAATAACAACACCAAGTACACGCGAATATAAAAATCCATTACTAGCCAATTGCGGTATCGAATCAGGATACAGGAAGAATGTTTCCTATGGGTGCACACCGGTAAATAGGCCTAAATCCATCTGCCGAGCTCATGAATAAAAGTTATACCCTCGAAATATTCTCTATTAGAGAGTTCTGAGCGCCGTAAAATTGGGGGGTCATTTTTCTGTGCAGCTTGAATACCTGTGAGAGTTCTGAGTATTTTTAAAAGAATTTTGAAGTGAGGGCATTTAGCACTAGTGTGTATTGGAATTTACTTGCAGGGTTGCACCCCTATCCAGGGCTTACTATTGGAAGCGTGGCTGGAAATAAAGTAAGCACTACACTGGGGACGAGGTTGCTACAAAAGCTAATGTGGCGGAAAAGCCCAACTAAACGAGATGGATAATTCTCTCTAGAGTTTCTTCACCATATAACCGTGTAAATTACGAAATCAATCCACGTAACAAACAGGAAGAAGCCGTAGCTGTATGGGTTGCATTCATCGAGAAACTGCATGTTGAATTAAAAACAACATATAATCTCCTCATGTATCATGTCATCATTGCCAATGTATTGCCACGATACGAAGCAACACATTAAAAAGAAAATGTGGTGATTTAATGCGACTTTACATGACATCTACTGTTGATCCACGTAAATCTATAGCAGAGGCCATTATCATTTCAGAGACCTGATCTTCTTAAAACTCATTTTAAATTTACTTTGAGAACTCTGTGTAAATATTGTGGTTTCTTATTACATGTATATGTGTCAAGTAGGCATAAACTTAGGTGTTAACGATGCACTCATGATTGTGGCTGTGTCAGCATTTATATGTGAAGGTCATGCTGGTTAAACACGTGGGGTTTTTCCAAATTTGTTTTTTTTTTTAGATTGGCAGCCAATTTTGTTGATGAAATTTGGGTTATTACAATTGTTCGTTTGGTTAGCACTGTTATCATTTTATTCGCAAGTTATCCCTTTTTATTACTTTGCCCTGTGTCAGCATCTACTGGCAATTGTCTTGCACACTGTTGCTTGTTATTATTTCTCTCTAATATCCCTTGTATACAACTTGTTGACAGCGCAGTCACAACGGTAGGCCGTACATGTGCGATCCCAATTATAATCGCTATTGATTAATAACAAGTCCTTCATACATACATTCATTTTCACGTTATCTCGCATCGATAGACATGATTAAAACATGGTGGGAAATTAAAATGGGAATGAAGCCACGTGGTTAGCACATGATTCGTGGTTCAGTAAATTTGCATAAAGACGGCTTTTGTTTACAGCATGTTTACTTACAGATGGAAGTGTTCTTCCTGATATATTTAGATTGTTTTGCAGCGTAATAAATGCAGCCTGTGCGCATGGGCGTCGCGAGGGGGGGGGGGGGCAAGGGGGGCACTTGCCACCCCCCCTAAAAAAACCAAAAAAAGGAAAAAAAAAAGAAAGAAAATGAGGCGCGACGACAAAGTGGTGTAAATTTAATGAGTTGGGGGGGGGGGGGCAAAATGTCCCTGCCCCCTCTTAAACTGATAAATCGAGAATGTGTTGAGAAATACACGCATTTTCGGGAAAATTTGTTTTTGCCCCCCTCTAGAAAAAAATCCTGGCGACGCCCATGCCTGTGCGGAAATCACGTACTGAATCAAGGGAGTTCATCCTCTCGCCTGGCACGAGACTTGCCGTGATTTACTGAGAACTAATGCCTTTCTCTATCCCCCCTTATACAGTCGATCTATCTGTCGTGCTGGCCCCTGACACGTGACTCCTCCTGTTACATCCTGTCTATCCTAGCACTCGTCTTCGTGGTCAGCGATGGCTTGGTCACGTGGTAAGAACAACTTCCACAATTTTGTAAATAAAACTGGAGACGTACAGTGTAAATATAAGTGGCAGTTAGATGGGTGCTGGATTTATGGACATTGATTAAATAACCTGCTAACAATCCAAACATTGCGTAAAACGCAGATAATTATACGAGAGAAAAAAATAGCAATTAATTATTATAAGAATTATTTGTTACATATATGTTCTCTAGAGAAAAAAAAGGTAACGAGCACAATATCTTTTGTACTGATAAAAGAATAATGCAAGCTATTCAGCAACGTAAAGCCTCAAAACAGGTGTGCGGCGCCGGAACTAATAGATTTTTCCTGTCGCTTTCAGATTGCATTGTTCAACAAAATGTTTTTATGCACTTAAGTAGGCCTACACGTGGGAAAGTGTACAAAACAATGATGCCTGATCGTTGAAAAACAACGATCAATGGCAGGGGAAAAGCAATCATTTCGGCGAAACATCAATTACATTTTACAATTTGAATTAGTTCCCGAAAGTTCCATACCAGTAAATGTTAAACAGTGCATTAATGGCTTGACAATTAAAACGTCGACTCTCCATAAAAAAAGAGCTGCAACAAATTATGGGAAAGAAATAACAGAGTTGCTGGGCCTAAAATAATGGTAAGCGTGAATAAAATGATTGAAGAAAGAGTAAATAACAATGCTTTGCCAGTAAAAACATCAGCATTTCGTGTGGTTGTTGCGAAAGATAATTTGCCGAAACAACCAGATATTTTCCACACGAAACCGCCACCGTTGCCGATATCTATTATGTGCCTATACATATACATAGTCTGTCTTTGATGGCAGGCGTCAGTTTGTTATGGTAATCGATGCGTGATCAATAGTGGTCAAGTTGTAGTTTTTTGCAATCGATGACTTTAGTTACCACGTCGTAGCTGTCATAATACTGCTTATTTATGTGTGACAACACACATACCATGCAAACTATAGTTGTTAGTCTGCCTTTAAAGTAAAAAAAAAAAAGACTAGCAATTTGAAGAATTTCCAGTATATTCTGATGCAGAACTTTGCGAATTTGTCAGTGGTGGCGTAGGTAAGTTTTTTGTCTCTGCCTTTGTTTTTACTAAAGCGGGGAACTTTGCTGACGGAAGGCGTTTCAAACGACATTTTTACAGACACACGTCACAGCACTAGTTTGATTTAAAAAAAAAATTCAACTACTGACAAATAATATTGTTATAATTTTGTCGTGCGATAACTCGCCGGTGCGAGGAGGTGTTAGTTGCCCCACTATAAGCCATTTATTTATTATTTTCAAGAATGTGAGCCGTGAACGTGTATTCCATGAAGGGGTGAAATCAAATGTCATGATGATGATAGGCAAGCTGAGAATGGTATAAAAACCGAGCCGTCTATACATTTTATTCATAAATACCTAAGACAGTTTACCCATTCCTATTGGTGGAGAGCCCAACACGTGGCTGGTTTTAAACGGTTGATAAAGACCAGCTGGTCTTAAACACTTTTCCAGTGTCGCATGAAATTTGGTCTCCAAAGAAATCCGGTGTCAGTACCGTTTTATTGGTTGAATGTTCGCATCCCTCACGTAGGCATGCGCAATATTACCAGTGAGTCAGTATTTCAGTCCTAAATTCACACAACACCGGCACAGGTGCATTCTGCGCCACTCAAGCAGTACGCGCGACGCTCGCGCCAATCTCCAATTAAAGGGAATGTACATCATTGGCTTTTGCTGTAATTTTCAGAAATGAACTATTTGAGGGGTTACTATAATAGATCAGATATTGTTACACTGACATGTTTGAAGTTTTGTGTTCGAAAATCCTGAAAAAAAACAAGAAAAACACAAATGGTGGAGTAGTCTTGTTCCCTGACTCCACTAAAGATAAAATGGATCAATTTATAGATGCCGGAAAATTGTAAGGTAAGGGAACCAGTCTAGCTGGCCTCCACCTGTTCATAAACATGTAACCAATAGCAAACAAAATTTGGACTGAAAAAAATGGTGACTTTAGAGCAGTAGTTGAAAAATAGTTAGGTTTTTCCAACGGTGGTCGGCCGACCACCGTTGGAAATTTATACCAAAATACCATTTTCTTGAAAATGACTTCACACCAGGTGCCATAATTTTACAGGATGCTTTAGACTGTCATTTACCAACATCATAGTAAGGTATTTCGTAAAAACTTGGTAGTTTTATTTTTTCGATGTTTGCAAATGTTGTAGGCCCCTATATTCCCTTTAAGGAGTTGTTTACGACTACTCGCAAGAGGGCCATACCATAACATAGCTAGAGGGGTGTTTCGAAAAACATGAAGTAAAACTGTTCAACAAAATCGTTGGAAATTTATAATTTTGGACTTGTTTTGACTTTTGGAAAAGCTTTGATTTTTTTTGACCGAAATTGTATACATAAATGCTTGGCCGGTATTAAACACTATGTTTAAGACCGGTTGGAGTCTGGATGTTGATAATGACCATTGACTTCGGCTTTAAACATTGTGATTAAAACTGGCCAAGCACACATTTTATTCCCTTATTACAATGAGAAGTGTTGTTACATCAGTATGGGCGATCTCTGTGTACTATAATTATTCTGAGCTTTAACGCTCAATACTATGATGTACTCTGATGCATGAATACCCCCTCAACGGTCACAGAGAGAGATTTAGGAGCTCGCATGGTGCTGACGGAAGAGCTGTTACGCTCAATACCCAACCTCGTCCCCAGGGTGTCGAGCAGTACGCGCCCACCACTACCTGCTCTCTCACCCTGGTATTGGATCATTTTGCATGTGCAAGATTTTTGAACACGTATGCAAATTAGGAGTAGTCTGGTGCCTGCCTGTGCGTTACATTTGCGTTTGTTTTTGTATGCAGTGTCTGGGGTTAAAACAGAATCAATTCGTCGCAGCGCGAGCATGGCGTGAGTTACGAAAACATGATTTTATTTTAATTAAACTGTTACGATCTTAACGAGACAACATGCAGTATCACATTTCATATTAATATTAACAAACTGGAAAGGAAATGAATATTTTCGAGAAGGCGTGGACGAATGATCGCGAAAACACGTACTGCACGTTGTGAATAACAACACCAAGTACACGATATAAATCCATTTCTAGCCAATTGCGGTATCGAATCAGGATGCAGGAAGGAAGTTTCCTATCCAGGGTTTACTATTGGAAACAACGTTGGAAATAAAGTAAGCACTGGGGACGAGGTTGGCTCAATACCATACTATGGACTGAAATTAGACTGAATTCGCTCCTTTATACTGTACATCAATTCATGATCTCGCCCAAATGCCACTTTTTCGATGTTGAATGTGACCCTTTTATCTTTTTCAACACCCATATGTTTGTATTAGCTAATGTGCTTACATTAGCTTTCCTCAAATGTTGCTTTAGTACACGTTTCGTTGACTAAATAAATATGACCAACAGGCGAGGTATTATTTAACACAGCTGTCATGGCACAACAGCCGCTGATGCGTATTAGTTAATCCATAACCTATGTTACGCGCTGTGAACTTTACAACATCGACTGCTCATGTTATAATGTTTTTACTCACGGAATAGTCTATTAGTACACATGGAACCATGCTCGAAGCCGATGATAAAGGTGTACTGAAAACAAGTAACTTTAAATCAAACACCGTCAAACGATCATCATCATTAAGGAGGACCACACAGGAAGCAATACTCTGTATTCATAATGAATTAATAGGTAAAGATATATACAATGCAATATAATGTGGATGCAGACTAATCTTTTAGGGTTTAACATTTTTCAGTTAAAAAAATTGGGAGGCTTATGCATAATGCGCTCGAGTATACAAGTGTTTATACGTCGGTGAAGGGCCAAACCTCATTTTGAATATTAAACTGGTATTACATGCGATTCCCCATTTACAGGGCGGAGTCTGCGGCTATGCTTGTACTGTACTGCCTGTATATCACATTGATGTACTTCAACCCACGCACGGAGAGGTACGTGGACCGTAGCATGGCCAAGTGTCGGTGCCGACGGCTGGTGATGGGCGAGGCCAGGCGGGTAGATGGGGAGGGGCGTGGGGACTTCACGGAACTAGAAAATCTGATGGAAGAGGGGGAGGAGTCAGAGGAAGAGGAAGAGGAGGAGGTGATTCATATGGTCAATGGCAATGGTAACATCGGACGCGCTAATACAGGTATGACGTCAAGGTATCCTGGGGGGGGGGGATCTGAAAGGATGATCCCACATTTCCACTAACAGACTTTAAATCTGGGCATGGGTGATTCTTTGAACTTATTTCCCATAAAAGTGTATGTGAAGTTAACCCCAATGCTCTTTGCGATTGACATTTAAAAAAATCATTTTAAAAAATAATTCAACATCTGTTCTTATCAACCGCGTCTAGAGCCCAATCTATACAGGATAATATAGGTTTTCCCTGTTATTTTCGCAAAGTTTTCATTCATTTGGATACAATGTTCATTCAATTCCGCCAAGATTTTTTGAGAATCGTTCTGAATACTCGTTTCATTTTCGCTACAAGAGCATTCAATTCCGTTTAAGTTCAATCAATTAAATGATTGTGCAGAACGTTTCGTTTCTGTCCAATCGAATAATTAATATACGCCTTCTCTAAGTGCGAAATTCGACCATTAGTAACCATTCGATTGAACTTTCAGTGTGATGTCATAATGCATGTAATGTCAATCGAGTTAGCCGTACATGAAATCAATTTCGAATGAAGTCTAAGCTGCATCATGCATTAGTGTATACTAAAATGTATGTTTATGAAAGGAGAACACCAAATTGAGGTCGAAATTATCAAACAACCTATTAACAATAGTGTCTTGAGACAGTTAGGCCTATGCGACTTTTATTTAGTTTGTCCATTTTGCATCAACAAGACGGTTTCGATCAAGGTTCGTCCTCGTGCAGCTATCACGTACAGGTTGATAGGAATCCAATATCGAATATCCAATGAAGAATAACATCTCATATTCCGGCGAGAATTTATGCGATTCTGTATCAGGTTTGAAATTTTATGATGTAACCTGCTATTTTGAAATCGTGTTCCCGAGATCGGCTCGAAAAGGTGTGCTTAATTTCGCAATTGGATGTACAAGTAACGTAAATTGGCCGCCTATTTCTCAAAACCGAATGCACACACAATGGCAAAGATTTAATTTTCGTTGAATTAAATCGGGATTGATGAAATTTATTTAACTTCAGACGAAAATGAATGACCGATTTTCAGAAGGGAATGAACACTTTGCGAAATTGGCTGGGAAAACCTATAGTTCTTGAATCCCAAAGCAACACTGATTGTATCTTTGCTTTATTTGTGTACTAGTCCAAATTGCTATTTCCTTTATTTGAATTGTCCTGAAGGAGTCTGTGTTCTTGACTGCAAAATTATTTTGTTTAAAGAACGTCTCAATGCAACACTTCATCTTAAAAAAAATCTTCAGATAAAACAGAGACGGTTAAGCCAAAGCAGGAGGAATCGCCCGTCAAACACGAAGAGGATCCGAAATCACCCTTGGAAGTCCCGAAAGGATGCCTTCAAGTTTTCAGCTGGGTTTTGACGCTGCCGGCCCTGCTGCTGTTCTATGTCACAATCCCCGACTGCCGCAAGAAGGCGTGGGCCAGGTGGTATCCGCTAACGTTCCTTATTGCTCTATTGTGGATAGGTGGATTGACCTACCTCCTGGTGTGGATGGTAACAGTCGTTGGTGAGTTGATGCTGTGACCATTATTTGTACTTTATTTCGAGTCAGTAATCAGCCGGCTTGTGCTTGTTTGTTAGCGGCCCACCTTTTCACGTCACGCAGGCGCGGAAAAACGCATATAGGGTTCATTCAACACTCGCACATCACGGGTTTTTTTCTATAAATTTGGGTTCCCCTTTTTCATGTCTCTGTTACATCTGACATCTAGAATTTTATTTCCGACGTGTATTTCGTGTTTTGACGTTCACTGTGAATCATGTCCAGTCCTTCCTTCAAAATTATTCCCTTTTTGTTCTCTTTGCTTATTATATTCAGTATTTCGGATGCGTAAGATTATCACATTTAATATTGAAAGGAATTCATTCAGTCTGTATCCCAGATACCGAATTAAACAAACATATTACTCAAATTGTTATAAAAGTACCTGACTATACCGCACCTAATTATAAAGCTCAATATGTTGAGCCGTGCCAAAGATCCATCTGGGCGGGAGTGCAAAAATGGGAACGTGCTGCTCGACGTCACGGGGACGAGGTTGTTCTATCTGGTACAGATCATGGGCTCGATCACCACATAGACTATTCGCCAACAAAAGTTTTTGGGCGCATGCAGAAAAATGAAGCATTCGAGCCAAGGAGCTTAAGCACTACATTGGTAATTCATTGGTGTATAAACGTTTTGGTCGAATTTCTCAAATTGTATTTGTGATTTCGCTGTTTGATAGGTAGGAAACCTCAGGAATAAGCAGTGGTAACAATCAAAACACAACTTTCCAGCGATTTGACATCAAGTCAAAACTTCTGCGACTCCACACTTTTCCTTGCACTTTTGTTACAGAACAGAATCAACTTAGACAGATAAAAATGACAAAACGTAGAGCTTTTGTTTAGTAAAAGGCCTACAGAATTTGATGTGTTCACTATTTTTTTTTTTAACAATGAAATAAAATATCTTTTTATCGGATCACTATTGGGAGAGGTATATAGTGAAAGGTGCATGTCGTCTACCATATACTCAGTTTTGTGGTTTGAGCAGATGTAAGCTCCGATTCTTGGTATACTTGTTGATATACATTGTTTTCTTGCAGGTTTTACCTTGCGAATACCAGACACCGTGATGGGACTGACGCTGCTAGCAGCAGGCTCTAGCGTACCAGACCTCATACTGAGCGTCATAGCCGCTAGAGAGGGTAGGTACAGCAAAAAGGGATAGTTTCGTGACATATGCTATTTTGTGTACCTTCTGATCATAACAAGAGTGGACTTTCATTTTATTAAAAACAATTCTGGATTATAGGGTCTTGAAAGTTTCAACATTGGGTTCTGATATCGTTTAACGTAACGTTATCCTCGGTGATTACCGACAATGTGTGAGAGAAAACTGCTTACCGAGGCTGGACGAGGAGTCTTAGACTCGCCGTGTCTAAGTCAAATAATGGCCCAACATTTGAATTAGACACGGCGGAAGTTCGACGTTCGACGCGGGACTAAGACCTGGTTGAGGTCACAGTGTTCAGAGGTTATACGTTTCTCATGTTAACTATTCTCAGTCAGACTGTTTCCATTTATGCGTTAGTCCGAGGCTTCGTACGAAGTGAAGATTTTCTGTCCATGCGAAAATCTTTGGGGCGTATGACGCTCGTCTTATAGCGCCAATAAAAGTCAATGTACATGCACTACAGACAATGTCTAAATATGACTGCACAAACTAGTCGGGTGGCAATCGCTGATCTGCCTTTTCTGTCTCAACACTTAAAGACGAATGGGAATTGGCGCTGGGGAGGGGGGGAGGGGAGTGGTGAGTGCCTCCCGGTAGAAAATATGATAAAGTGAAACACAGATATAAAAAATACCCTCGAATCACTTTTGTGGGTTGCAATCGTTGACAGTTATTTCAGGATGAGGCCCAGGATTGGAGTGATTTGCGCCATGGTGCCTGTTTTGTGGCTAAAATGCCGCTCTTTTTTGCACCTATTTTAACAAAATTACTAGGGACGTCCGTGTGCTTATTGTGGAATTCCCAATCAGCGTCATGGTCATGCAATCTTCATTCCAACCAATGTTATTTTCTTTGTTTCCTATAGGTTACGGGGACATGGCAATTTCGCACTCGATAGGGAGCAACCTTTTTGATATCCTTCTTGGCCTGGGGCTTCCTTGGTTCCTAAACTCCGTGGCAGTCATGTCCGGAAAACCCTTAGCAATCCACAGTACTGGGGTCATCTACATCACAGCTCTGTTGCTAGGGAACGTGGTTGTCATGGTGCTCCTCATCCGGCTCAGTGGATTTCTGCTCAACAAGAAGCTTGGATTCGTGCTCGTCTTGTTGTATGTGGCCTTCTTGGTTCTATCCATATTTCTCGAGATGGGCGCTGTCTTGGGAGTGGGCGAACTGCCCGTCTGCGGCATGTGAACTCTTAATCGTGCACATGGTTGTGATTAAAGTCTAGTTTCCATATCGACGTAAGAAACGCAGAGAGCAACGCAAACAGGACCCAAACTGCAACGCTGACATTATGGAAACATTTCATCCGGAAATGTCATCGACAACTTGAACCCAGACATATACGTAAACTATCTCGCAGAGGCGGCAAAGTTGGACCCAGTTCAACTTTGCCGACTGTTCCGCGCACTGTCTGTGCAGTCTGCGTAGTCTGCGTAAGCTGAACGTCGATATGGAACCAGGCTTAATGTTTTGCTCTGCAAAAAGAAAATGCAAAACTTTAAAATTGACACTCTTGCCTAAACCGTTATTTTGGACCTTTGTTTAAGTAGTGCCACCTTAATCAGAGACGTCAGTCGTATTGTAGCCTGCTGTTCCGCGACAATTGTGCACCTGCAGTGCCGAAAATTATGTGCAAGTACGGGCTTATATTTCACGCCTGGTGATCGACCCACAATGTTGGACATTTAAACCAGGAATCTTTTGGAGAGAATAAACAATGAAAGAAGTGTCAGTTTTAGGACAAATCTGGTTTATGTTTTTGATGGAAATCCTTCAATCTGAAGAGTGACAAACTTGCCCGCGTGGGCAGATTCCTTGGAGACGCGGCAGATTCCTTGGGCAGATTGGCAGATGGGCAGATTCCTTGCAGATTGGTAGTAGCACATTGACGAGTTTCACGAAAATCAACAGAGAGCCGCTCATTAGCAACACACATCTTTGACATTTTGTGTAATGTTTGTTCTTCGCATTTTCTGTTTTTTCGTAACTGCAAAAAAATAAACCTGCCATAATAAACCATCTCCTGCCCCCTATTTGTTCATATCCACCAACCATATCTGCCAAATCACTTTGTCGAACTTGAAAAAGGCGTTTTCTTCCCTTAGTTTTTTTTGTCTCGATATGTTTGTTCAAATACTAATTTCGCCCCCCCCCCCCCATGGAGATAACCTACAATCCTGGCCAAATCTCGCTGGGCCCCCAGCACCCCCGGCCCCCGTTCAATGTTGTCTCTCATTGCGTGGTGTGTGCTCCATCAGCTGGAGAGAACAGCATTGACCGGGGGAGCGGGGGGGGGGGGGGGGGGTGGGGGGGGGAGGGGTTGACCGTGGCAGGCTCAGTCAGGAAGTGTCCCAACCATTTTGGCCGGGATTGTAGCTACGCCGCTGAATACTACATACCGTATGTGTCATCCACCTTTTCTTTTCAAAAACAAACTACAGCAATGCAAAAAATTAACATTTTGTCCTTTATTTGTTTTCATTAATGTGTTTATTTTTCTTAATCATATTTACTTTTACTTATTTTCGAGTTTGCCTTAGTAAATTGAGAAACAGAACACAGCAGGAATGATATGAATGACTAAAATCCGTTTGGGCTTACCTGAGATTGATGTTACGTGTTAAGCATGTATCACAGTAAATTCGAATTTTCAAAACAGTATAATATGCCATCGTGAAATGTTGTAAAATGTGCCTAGTAGAATCTATGATGTGCAGTCTCTTCGTGGTGTATGTGAATGATATTTTTATATAATAAACTATAAAAACAATCAATATGTGTACTATAATTTGTTGGTTAATTTGGAGTGACTTATGAATGGGCCTGACTGCTTGTGGGTGTATTTCAGTCACAGTGTCTGTTTCAGTGACAGTTCAAAACCCTCGTCTCAATCGTCGGATATCACAGACATATCCAGATTTTTTTTTGGGGGGGGGTGGGGGTGGGGCAATATGGATATTTTTGTCCAAAAAAGTGACACTTTTTTACATTTGTAACTGTTAAACACGAGGGGGGGGGGGACAAGACGAAGACGTTGTGAGACAAAGGCGCTATTTCGTTTCCTTAAGAAAATAACATGTCGTTTGGGTGGGAGCAAGTTGCTCCCCGCCCCGCTGGATATATGCCACTGCATTTCAAGTTTTTGAAATAGGCCCTAGTCTCGGACATAATATGAATAACATTATTATTCTTATACCATGACTGATAGGCAAAACTCCATAATTTAAGAAGAAAGGATGGATAAACATCTTATCGTTTCGATCGATTTTGTATCCTGAGGCTTTTGGAGAGCGTACTTGGCAGCTTGTACACGTCATGCGTTATGGCTATTATTTCAATGCCTGCCGTGAAGGATGATACATCATATTGACAATACATGTACATAGATATATTTACAATGATTCCGGGTAAAAGTGAACATTAACTAAACTCGCAACATCTAGGTCCGGGGTGAAGCCGATAAGCTTTTGTTCCCCAGCCTATGGACAGACATGCAAACACTTATTTAGTAACAGACATACACGACAAGACTGAGCATGACACAGGTGTAAGACAGTAATCAAGGCCATTATTATCCCTATTACATTGCTTTAATATGAAAATAAAACATGATTTGTTTAGTTTTCTAGCAAAAATAGAGGGAGTGGGTGTTGATTTAAAAGAGTCATCCAGAGTATTCCAATATACAGGGTGTTTAAAAAAAAAGAG
Source organism: Patiria miniata (assembly GCF_015706575.1). Lineage (NCBI taxonomy): Eukaryota > Metazoa > Echinodermata > Asteroidea > Valvatida > Asterinidae > Patiria > Patiria miniata. Next base: position 11,876,829 of record NW_024037048.1, on the reverse strand, counting down.
GAAACCCAACTTCAAAGAATGAGTATGGACAGACGATATGTTTACTGGCTATAAAACTGGTATCATCTGAAAACGTAATCTCTATACTTTTCAATGATACCATGTTCAGGTTTTCTGAGTCATGCATCACTGAGCATCATTGTCTTGAAAACTGGATGCAAAAATGCAGTTGGTTCACTTTCTAAAAAAAAAACCCACTGGTGACGGTGTGCCTGTTGTTACGAAAATGTCTGTGAAATGGCTAGAATGTTAATCCTCGGGAAAATGGCACATTGTTTTGAACGTGGCTTGGTCAAAACGAGAAATTCATGACAAACAATAAATCCAGTTTTGAAACCAACCCGACTTGTTTTTTGGTTTCTTTTTATGCACTCGTGTCTTCTTCTTGAATACTTATTCTCATGCACACCATGCCTATTGTGTTTGACATTTAAGTGAACCAACTGCAATTTTGCAACAAAATCTCATGACAGTGGCGCTCAGTGATGCATGACCCTGGAAATGTAAACAAGGTGTGATTGAAAAGCATAGAGATTACGCTTTCAGATGATACCAGTTTTCTAGCCAGTAAACATTTAGTCCGTCCATACTGGTTCTTCAAAGTTGGGTTTCCTTTTTATTGAAGTACCCTGTAGTGTGCCATCTATAGGACAACACTATTTTTGGACAATGAGCTTGGTTCTACTTTAAATATTAAGATTTTTAGTACTGCGGATATTATAGGAATGGATGTTTGAAGTTAGTGTATCCCCCGACTGATAATTCATGGCCTTATCGGAGGTTTCCGAATAGCAGATGTTTTCAGCTGCAAAAAAAGCACTTTAAGGTGCTATTTATATCATTTCTAACGTTGCTGACGTGACAGGCTCTTCGTGACCGAATCAACTTCAGGGTGAGTCATTCAAGGTGTAACAACTATTAGGCCTATAATTCCGATAGTTTCCCGATAGCCTCGCGCCCACCTGACATGCCTGAAAAGCCAGGCTATTGCCGAGTTTGATTTAAAGCACATATATGGGGGCGTTGGAATGGAGGAAAGGTCGGCAGAGGGCTCTGAGGCAGGTACGAGCAAAAGGCATACTAGTGTATAGGGGTGCACACCTGTAAATAGGCCAAAAATCCGTCCGCCGAGCTCATGAATAAAAGTTATACCCTCAAAATATTCTATATTAGAGAGTTTTCAGAGCCATAAAATTGGGGAATTGAAGAGATATGGTAATGAACCTCTGGCCCGGACTTGGGGCTTCCAATTCTGAGCATTTTGGATGTTATTGGGCTCGAAAGTGGCGCTATTTTGCCATGTTGTGGAGGGATCGTTTTTCAAGGTGGCTACTTTTCCGCTTTGGGGAAAATAGGGGTCATCTTCTTTGGGTGAGAATATCTCGAAAAGTCAATGGTCAACCCACCCAAAAATGAAAAGAAAATGAAAGATGACACATTGATCATCATTTTTCTGTGCAGCTTGAATACCTGTGAGAGATCTGAGTATTTTAAAAGAATTTTGAAGTATGCGCATTTAGCACTAGTGTCTATGGGATTTTTTTTGCAGGGTTGCACCCATAGTGTAACAAGTAGCGCGGTAGTAGTTTTGTGATGTACATTATTACCAACAGAGGGCGCCGTTTAAACACAAGCAACATGGCGCTGTACATGAGAACGTGCGCTCTTTCTCTTTCTACATTCATATTGCGGCGAACATTGAGACCAAATCAGGCCAATATTTTATTTTCTGTGATTGGAGTCGCCATCCGAGGTAGGCAGTTGTATTTGTTGTCATTGTTTTTTTACTTTTCAATTAGGTAGTGTATATTTTGCCGGAGGTAATGACGGCAAACTAACGTTTACTAAAGGGGGAAAAGTTCCATACTCGGATGTCAATTTATCTGCTGCCAAACATATTTATTGTCACCTCACCTTGTCATTTGAACCAAAAGAAATCCAGGAAGCTGTGTAAAGGTGAAAAAAATGTACTCAAAATGTGTTTTTAGAGCACATTTTGGATGCATACGTCGTGCAGAACTAACTTGAAGCAGCCGGTCAAAACTGATTGTAGTGGCTGAAAAGACAGCGGTACGTTATACACGTGACATCAACAACCATGACGTCGCATGAGCCTGCCAATGATAGTTCAATACGTCTTATGAATATTTATTTTCTCATGAATATTTAGTTTATTTCAACGGATACTTCAAATACGTCCAAAGATTGATGATTGCAACAGCGATCGTGCGCGGCCTAGCGGCTAAGAGTCTCGTGTATCAAGCAAGCGTCAGAGGTTCGAATCCCGATGAAGTAACTGACTGATTAATAAATAGAAATTAAGGAAAGGAGAGGGTGAGAGTAGAGGAGGGAAAGTGGAGGAATAACCATAAAAGATGTAACTTTTGGCGCTAGAAAATTAATTGAAAAAAGTGACATCCGAGTATGGAATTTTTTCCCATTCCTATTAAAAGTTGTGTAGCACGTTTGGTGTAGTCAGGTAGTGGTTAAGCAAAGGCTCTAGTAAGCGGATGACTCGGGTTCGATTCCGACCGCAGCACAATTAAAGTTTTTTTGTTCTTATCCCAAAATAAATAAGAATATTCTTCTTTTATTATTTTAAAATGTCTCAAACATTTTTTTGCAGAGTATTACATTTTCTTTTTCAGATTTGTGGCTCTGGAGGATTTTTTTAAAAGGGAAATAAAGTCTGAAATTATAAAATGGTCTGAATCCCATCTTGTGAATACGAGGTTACAACGATAATATTGGCATGGAGCCAGACTAAAATTTGTCACCGGAAAATGTTTAAGTACAAAAAAACAGTAACTGCGCATGTTCAGTGCATATCCAGCAAACTAACATTTACTAAAGGTTTGCCGTCTCCGGCAAAATATCCACTGCCAAAAAATTATGGGAATCTTTCCCACAACCATGACAACAAGTTTAATTCCAGGAACACAGTGATCCTCTTTTTTTCATAAATGTAAAGTGATAAAACTAAAAGTAAATGATATTTATTGTTTCCAACTTGTACCTTCATGCATCAACTTTGTACCTTTATGCATCAGTTACTGGTGAATCTCACCATGTCATATGAGCCCTAGTCATGCTGGAAATTTCAAGCTAGCTTTTGAGTAATTTAAAGGAAATTTTGGGAATTGTTTTCCTCCGGAAATTTCTTTAACTACATTGTATAACTGTTAGCAAGTATTTGATTAGCCTTTAGTCAAGGTGCACGTGTCTACCCGGATGCATGGCGCCCCAGATTCTGGCACGAAAACCCCCCCAAACAAACAGTGTGAGTGGCGAAGCCACAAGCACTTTTACCATCTTGTGGAGGTAATCATTATTCATTTTTTCAAGTAATATGAATCATGCATGTATGCCAATATATATGAAGCAATCACCACGAACAAGCCATTTTCAAGGTGATGACACGAGGTGATGCGCTCGAGGGCACACGTTCTTAAAAACAAGACGTGCATGCATTCACAACATGTAAGCACTCTCCACGAGATGGTAAAGGCCCTTGGGCTTTGCCACTCGTGCTAGTCATTTTGCATCCGGGCAGTACTACGTTTGCGGGTAAGCCTGTGGGACTTGACTAAAGGCTAGTATTTGATCAGTTGCACCAGTTGACTTCAAAACCGTGGCATTCTGCATATTGGTCCATGTTATGTTAGTAGACATGTGTCAAAAGCAAATCGGCCCTGACTGAAGTTGAAATACACATGTATCTATTTCACACGGAAAATGATGACGAAAAAATTCAAAAGAAACTACTTTTCAATAATACAATAACAGGACAGAGAACGTTGCTAACCGATGCCTACAAAGGAACCAGTGCCTGGAGAACCAGAAAGATATTAGCTGTCAATATGGGTAAGTTCACCTAAGAATTGTCTTACCCATCTGCTGTCTGAACTGTCACAGACAGTCCAAAAATCAATCCTCTTCCCTGCTATGCCTTTACACAGGCTAGTCACCAACAGCTAGATCATATTTCAAGCAAGTGCTGTGGCTAGTCAAATTCAGTCAACCAACAAAAGCAGGCAAGTGGTAGGCACAGCTGGCTTATCAATCACCTACAGTCAAAGCATACATGTAGCTGTAAATGTAATCTAATTTTTTTTGTAATCTAAAATTAACATGACCTTTTTTTCCTGTTGAATTTTTTTGGTTAACTTGCTGGTGTCATGCACATTTCATGTCATGTTGTCCAGATGAACTGAAGATCAGCCTGGATGCAGATTTCTTTGACTTCAAGAAACCTGTGGCCTCTGTGGATCTCCATAAGGTGAGTCCGGGTGCCAGACCAACCGTCTGGTCTGCAGTGGGAATTATATAATGACAGGTTGGTCTGTAGTGGTGTGCATCTGCAGTTAATACGGGAACTGGGTCCCCAATCGAAGTAACACACAGGAACCCCGGAACCTGTAAAACAAACCCACCGCAAAATTCAAATCCCGGAAGTTGTCTGAAAGGCTTGATAGCTTTACAGTGTAAACTGCAACTTTTGCGAGTGTCATCTGTCACGCATAAAATGCACATAAACGTGAAATCTGTTTCTCCCTACTGTCATTTACTAAGTACTGGACCAAGTCCGCCAAAATCCATCAATCACACTGCTTCCAATCCATGCTTTGTTTTAGGCCTTCAGGACCAAGTCCATCATACTCCATCGATAATTAGTCAAACTAGGCCTGCATCAGGACCAAGTCCCCCCAAATCCACCACAATGGGGGGATGGATTTTGATGGAGTTGGGGAGGTTAGGGTGAATGTTCAATGTAACCTGGTTTTCATTTTGAAAACTCCCCACAAATGGCATTCAAAACCTTTCTTTTTCATTGTCTGGAAAGTTAACTAAGTAGTTTGTAAAGTTGGTTCTGGGTACCCGATCCCATAATCTGGAACCAGTTCCTGGAAGAAGGGTCGGTTCCGATTGCACACCCTAGTTTAACTTGTGAGCAATGTTAGTGATGATAAAACAAATTGTAATATAATTTACCAAGTCATATATGTACATGTACCCCGGTAGTCTGTTTATTATGATGTACATTGTATTTGTACAGCAGAGAGCTTGATGTTTCAAACCTGCTAGCAGAATCTTCCTCAAAGAATTACTGTTTACTTATAAATCCCGCAGAAATTATTTTTTTTATTGCAAGGACAATAGTTTTTTGCCTCACATCCTTGACAAGCTCTATAAAGGAGTGTGACAATTATTTCTTAAAAAAAAATTGCTAGTGTTTAACCAGTTCGCGCCGGGATTAATTTGACATTGACCGGACTCAGGCTCGGGATTGTTTTTCACGAACCTCGATGCCAGACGGGTTCAGGCCGTCATCTTCGGGTAGCACACCCTGATATTTCTGGCCTCGCTCCCTGCGAGCGGGTCGCTGACACATTTTTCCGGCCTCGCTCGTTGCGTGTTTTTCCGTCATCCATTCCGAATACCGCAAAACCTTTGCGTGAATACCATCGTCCGACGCAAACTGGTGAAAGAGTACTGTCTGTGCTCTTCATCAAGTTCCCGCATATTCAACTTGTATGTTTTAGTTTTTTATTTTGGCTCCTAAAAAAGACTTCCGATTTGAGTTGATTTTGCACACAGACAGATCCACCAAACAAATAGACTGGTTTGCGGTCCCTACATTATCCATTGTGATAGGGGTAGGAACCAGTCTACCCTCTTGGGCAGAATTATTGTTGGGTCGCAAATAATTCAGAATTTGTAAAGAAATTATAAAATTGCTTAACACGAACTGATTTTTTTGGGCACAATTTCTTATGCAAAAGTGAATAATGCTAGAAAAATATTTATTTCGAAAATAAATCTCGTTTTAATACGGGGTTGAACTAAAAAATAGCTGGGCCAGTACATCTTTAAAGAAAATCATAGTCCTATACTTCTTTATTGAGAAATGAACTTTTAACATCATTGGATTCTAGGGATGTAGATCTGGACACCACGGCTCCGTCAAGCCTATGCAAAAATTGCTTTTGGTGCCCAGTTATACTCATCTCCTTCATCCCAAATCCTAATATCCACTCATCCTCGAAGTCAGGAACCCTGCGAGACAGGAATCACTTCCAAGAACCAAGATTAACCGAGATCTTCAATTTTCTTCATTGGACCAGCTGTAAGATGGCCACGGGTGCCACTGTCGTCACCATTTTGGCCCTGCTAGCTACTCTAGACAGGACAGTGCTTTCAGAAGCAACCAACCATGGAACTCATCCCATTGTTAACCCATGGTCCTACTGTCATGGTGTATTGTCACGCATCATGCCACTCAGGTTTGTGACGCCAAACCTACCTCGCTCACAGTGGGAAACTTGGAACCAGGAACTGAAAACACAACTTGGCCCTCTCCATTTCGACCTATCGTCGGGTCATATAACTCCGTCACAAGCAGGTGAGGTGTTCACAGAGTCATTATTCAACTTTGTCAAAGGAAAACCGGAACTAGTTGAATCAGATAAGCACACGGGGTATGTTTCTCATGACCCCCGAGTACTCACCAATGCCAAAAAGGAAATGAACAAATTGAGGAAAAGAGCGTTTGGAAAAAACAGTACACATGAAAACCGCAAGAGATTCAACGAAGCGAACAGACACTATAGTGCTCTCAAAAAAGTCTTCAAGAAAACCAAAGATCTGAAAAATGTTGAACACGAAGAGAAACTATTTCACAGCAATTTCTACGAATTTGCAAAGCGCCTTACCAAAGGCGAACTGTACAAAGACGTTACCAAGCCATCCTTCACAAAATGTTGTGCAAATGAGTATTATACAAAGAAATACTCCTCCTCAGCCCACTTCATCCACAACGATCTCAACTGGTTCCCTTACATCCGAGTACCCGATGACGGCACGGACTTTGACCTCACACCGGTTCGGCCGAGGGACATCAAATCAGTTCTACAGCACAAGTCATCAAATAAATCCCCTGGCCCGGACAATATCACCTACGGAATTCTGAAAAAGCTACCAGCCACTCATCATTTCCTGGCCACCCTCTTCTCCCGGATCATGCAAGTTGGATCACCGCCAAGATCATGGTCGTGCTGCAAAGTCAGCCTCATCCACAAGAAAGGAGAAGCATCTCTGCCTGAGAACTTCCGTATGATCGCCCTCAACAGCTGCGTAGCCAAAATCTATCACCAGTTACTGTCGCAACGTTTTAATAGGTACCTCATAGACAATGAACTTATCGACACTACTATGCAAAAAGCTTTCATACAAGGTATCAACGGATGCATCGAGCACACACAAACCATGCATGAGCTCATATCTCATGCCAAAGCCAATCAAAAAACACTGCATGTTACATGGTTTGATCTTGCTGATGCATTTGGAAGTGTTCAACACGATCTTATTTATCATGAACTCGAAAGAAACAAGTTCCCTCCCATCATCCAGGCCTATATCAAGAACCTATACAGCAATCTGACAGGCTATGTTAGGGGACCTGGCTGGAATAGTGAAATCTTTCAATTCAAAAGGGAGTTTTCCAAGGAGATCCCCTGTCACCCATTATCTTTGTAATAGCATTTAACCCCCTGGTACAATACATCAAATCAGAGTTACGTTTTGGGTATACCATAGATGACACTAAATTCATCTGTACCCCATTTGCCGACGACTTTAATCTCATAACCACCAATGTTAAATCGCACCAACGTATAATCAACAACATTGTGTCTCGAGCTCAATCAATGAATCTTATTCTCAAACCCAGCAAGTGCAAATCCTTGTCTCTCTGCAGCGGCAAGCCTACAGAAAAAATCTTCAAAATCAACAATTTTCTGATCCCAACAATTAAAGATGAACCGCACTCATTTTTCGGGTCGATAATAACATTCAGTGGGAAAGCACGCGACACAATGTTCCACATTAAGCAGAAAATTATTTCGTATCTTAACAGAATAGATGAATCTAAAATCCGTGATGAGTACAAACTAAAGGTGTATTGTAACTACCTACTCTCTTCACTACGATTCTGCCTGACTGTTCACGACATAACTAAAACTGATCTAAACACACTCGATCAAAACATCGATAAGTACCTGAAAAAATGGGGAGGACTGCCCAAAAGTGCTACCAATTCCCTCCTCCATTCCAACTCTGGATTAGGGATCAAATCACTCACGTTCTTGTACAGAGAATGTCATGCCCTAGCTCATGCCTCCACAAGAATCAAAGGAGACAATATGGTTAACAAATGTCTAGACTCCAAACTACACCGCGAATCATCCTGGTCTAGAAAATGTTCCGTTACTGCCTATTCAGAAAACGTTCTCCAAAAAGCTCTGAAGGAAATACCGGCCAAAGACAATAGCCCGGGAAAACATTTGCACAAACTCAAAACAGTCATCAAGTCATCCGTAGCAAAGGACATTGCTAATACATGGGATCAAAAAATCAAATCCCTTGCTAAACAAGGCCGTCTCCTAGAACTTATGGAAACGGAAAAATCCAACATCACTTGGAAATCAATAATGTATAATTTACCTCGGAAAATTCTTCGCTTTGGACTCAATGCAATCATAGATACTCTACCAGTCAATACCAATCTCTGCCTCTGGGGTAAGTCAGTTGACCCCAAGTGCACACTTTGCACATCCAAGGAAACATTGTTACATGTCCTCAATTACTGCCCAGTAATGCTCAATCAAGGCCGCTACACCTATCGCCACAACAATGTTTTACTGGAAATCTGTAAATCCCTAGACAAAATGTACAACAGCTGCTCTAACCGCAAACTCTTTGCCGATCTCGATGGTAAACACGCTCCTGGCGGCAATACCATCCCGCCATCCATACTACCAACCACACTTAAGCCAGACATTGTCATAACAGACGAACATAACAAAGACATCACCATAGTTGAATTAACGGTACCATTCGAAACTAACATAACTAAAAGCCATGACTACAAAATGCAAAAATATGCCAACCTAACACGAGATTTGCATGAGATAGGCTTCAACTCCAAACTCATCGCCTTGGAAATAGGAAGTAGAGGCTTCATAGACGAAAACAATAAAACACAAATCCGCTCCCTATTCAATCTGATGACAAAAACCGAAATACGGCAACTCACCACTCACCTGTCAAAAAACAGCACTGGTCTCATCCTTCGTAATCTTCTACTCAAAATACAGCCCCGTTTGGATTGATTCTCAAGATTAAGGTATTCTTTCACATCGCCCATCCCACTCATCAATATTCCCTTGACCTAGCCAAGCAATCGTTATTCCCTGGTTTATGCTTTTCTTGTTATGCTTTTCTTGTTATGCTAAATTGTTAATTATTTAATTTGTCAATTTGTCTCTTACTTCTACATTAATTTCTAGTTCCTTGCTTCATTGACATTTAGACTGTTTCTTTTGATTCGTCTTTCATGTTCATGATGTTCTAGGTTTCCTCCACGTCTTTTGGTTGTTGTTGTTGATTTATGATTAATGAATAAAAGACATGAATTAATAAAATATGTTTGACATTTTCTTGTTTCTTTAATGCAGTTCATTGATAATATTTCTGATGAACATGACTTGAAGTCAGCTGAACAGTATCTATTTTGGTAAGTACTTGTAAATGTTGAGGAGATTTTGTGTTTTATCCGGTTCGTAAGTGAGTTTGTCGTTCACGCGCACGTACCACTGAGCACAAGCACCCATTGGCTAAACACTAAAGTTGTGTTAACTTCCGGTTCCATTGGTGCAATGCTACGCCTTGTGCAGTACGCGTGGTTAAGTTGAGATGATGTCAAACTTACGAACCAGATCGTTATCATTTTAAATATGTAGAATGAGCTGTTAGTATTCATTTACCCCTCATCAATGAGAATTGACTCGTGAAACATCAGTTTTCTGATGTTGTGGGCATATAAGGCCTGAATTAAACCTAACTCTTAGAGTGATTTACTAGGAACCTTCCTCAATCAGGCATATATTGAGTATAAACTCTACACCCAAACTGTTGGACTCTAATTATGGTGGTATGCCTGACCCCAGGTAAAGCAGAATCAGTTTACTAGTGCAGTACTCACTCCAACAGATTCCAACAAACCCTGGTGTTGGTCTTTGAGAAGATGGAGATTGTTGGGGTTAATCATCCTACGTATTACCTCTGCCAAGGAGGTTATTTTTTTCTTCGGATTTGATTAGTTTGTTGGTTGGTTTGTCTGTTAACAAGATAACTCCAAAAGTTGTGGACGGATTTGCATGAATTTTTTTTGAGGGGGTGGTCCTTGATATCGATTAGATTTGGGAAGTGATCCGGATCTGGGTCTGGATCCAGGATTTTTTTAAGGATTCTTCAAAATTAATGCGAGTATTTCTTTCCGGTGTACTGCCAATATGGCGGGGATTGTTTGGCCTTGGCAGAGGTTTGCGCTCTCTCAGTGCTTTTTAATTTTACCATGCAGTTATTGAGATCACAAGACAGTAAAATTGAGTCACTTTGTCAGGAATATGTTTGTTCAAGAAAGGATCATATTTGCACATTCATGTGTGCATTTTAGCTGACTTATCTTGGAATTGATGTCAAAAAGTACCTGCCGAAAATTGAATTATCATTTAGCTTGCAAGACCTTAATAGCATTTCATGATGATTGTTTTTTTTTTCACTGCCAGTGTTATTGTTGACTCAGAGGTCAGAAAGAAGCAATTCATACAAAAAGGAAGAGCTATGCTGAGTGACACCAGACCTGTGATCTCATCTTCGCCGGGATTTCAAGCTTAAATTACAAAGACTTTATCTTTTTTAAAGTCCTTTTTCACCTCGTCCACCTTGTCAGTCAGAGTATGATTCATTCATTGTATTATGCTTGTTTGTTTGCAGTCATCGTCATTCCCCTGTGGCCCATCATCTAAGAGCTTCCACCGCGCACTGTTTCATCAGAGCCTGCCTCGATCTAGGACAAGCCAACACAGCATTCAAAGTCCTTCAAGATAAGGTCAGTCACCCACAGATCCGTGCAATCTAACCCTCCTGCTGTTTAAACAGTCACAGACAGTCAAATTGTCCATCCACTTCGGCTATACTTTTAACACAGGCCAGTCACCAGCAGTCAGATCATAATGTTAAGCAAGCACCGTGACTAGTCAAACTGAGTCAACAGACCATGAACAGACAAAGCAGGCAAGTTGTGGGCACAGCTGGCTTATCAATTACCCACAGTCAAAGCAAAGCTGTATCAAGTTGCATAAACAGTCAAAGACAGTCAATCCTGCTTTATGTAGGCTGGGAATTCCTAACTGTTGAAAACAGTCACTTGATTGATTTTGACTGCAAGGAAAACCACGCAGAAAGTGTATATTTGCAAAGGAGGGTTAATAAAAGATATTGCAAAGCTTTTGAAACTATAGCCCCATACCTCTAGGGATTTTGTCATTTTGAACTTTCTCAAATCCGTTGAACTCACATGTATGCTGTGCATTAACTCAATGCGCATTGATTGTTCTTCAGACAAAATAAATTTGGATGTGACCCTGCAATACCTGATTTGCAATACCTCTTGTTGGATTTTAGAAGATCTTAGATATAATTAGTGTAATAAATATCAAATATCTTTGCTGGAACTAAGAAAGTATTGACTGGTTTCTTATTCTTCTGTCTAATATGTGGGCAAAATCTTCTCAGACAAAAGTTTGTTTTCATTTTGGAACTAAAAATAATCATCATTAACTTGAGAATCCCCTCTCCCACACGATGTTGCTTTTGACGCTGAAGCAATTCTGCAAGTATTTAGCGTACATTGCCGGGCATCAAACTTGGAACTCTCATCTGGGAGGGGGGAGTGGCGATGGGTAAGAACTCAAGGAGTTATCAATCATGTCCATGGTATCCACCCAATGCAGTACTCCCTTGTTTTGACAGACAAATTACGGGCTATTTCCCGATAACTTCACCTTCAACTTAGTCCTGGATGATTACCTAGAGAAGAGAAACATCAAGGGTGCGGCCATGGTTGCTATGGAGATGATGACACTGGAGGTATTGACCAATCAGGAGCCTCTATCCCAGCTGTTGGCCCTGTATGCTTGCCATCAATACTTGAAATCGGGGGACAGCACGGAGGTAAGAATGTTTGAGACTGTATGTTCTCCCTTGAGTCATTCCGGTATCTTCCGATGAATTAGTATTTTGAATTTATAATGCTTTTATAAATACATATTCTATACATCATAACTGAATAAATGGTACTTAGCACTTGACAAGTGGGCTAGTAAGGACAGGTGTGAATTTGTTGGGCTACTTTGCAGATAAGATTACTTTCTTGCCTCGCTAAAATCAGCTGAAACTGAAGGGAACCTGAAATAACGAAATAATTTTAACAGCATCGTGTGCTATGGAGTGGCAGCACAAAAATAAACAAACAAACAAGCAAGCCAGCAAGCGAGCAAGTCGGCAAGCCAGCAAGCAAGTACCCCAATAATCCTAACAAACACACAAACAAACAACATGAAACAAAAAAGCTACATTGCAAGTGGAATTTGATAGAAACATTGATGTTCTTGTATTGAACAGGAAGAAATGCATAACCTAGGCATGACCTTTGCTGATGCCACCAGGAGTCAGACTAGTCTTCTTTCCAGCAGTTACCATGCCCTGGGTCTTGTAATGGCAGGCAGGTTAAAGCAGGCCATTAGTTTCTTGCAAGCAACAACAGACTTGACAGGAGACAATGAGCCTTGTGTGGCCCAACAAGCGGTAAGTGAGCTGTGCCCAATATACCGAATATTCAAAACCTGGATCCTCGAACGGATATCCAAAAAATATTTTATTGGGATTCAAATATGTTATGGGGATTGTACGTATATAAACACCGCAAAAAAAAGAAGAAAAAAAGAAAGTCCTCATTCATTGGAGGGGTCACAATTTTGCATCTGATCGTCTTATGATATCGTCATATATATAGACCTTTGGGGAATGTTGTTAGCTACATTTTGATACCCCATTTGCTACCAAAGACTGTAAATCGTCCAAGATTGACAACAGTTTGTGAAAAATGATGTAGTTTGAAAAGTTGCCAATTCAAAGAGTACGTGAGTCATGCAGAAATTGCTGCATGACATGTTACTCTGCCCGAAACGAACAGCAGGGAATATGGATCGCACAATGCTTGCTTGCATGGGAGCACGTGAAATTGAATAACCCTTGCTCTGTTCAGGCACTGTGCAGTCGATAGTGTGTTTGCGCTTGGCAATTTTTAAATTTGCAACTTTTCACACTGCGTCATTTTTCATAAACCGTTGTCAATCTTGGACGATTTACAGTCTTTGGTAGCAAACGGGGTATCAAAATGTAGCTAACAACATTCCCCAAAGGTCTATATAAATGACATCATCATAAGATCGATCATATTCAAAATGATGACCCCTCCAATAAGTGTGAACTTTCTATTTTTTGCCGTGTTTAGTTATGAGGATTGTATGTATATATGTGCCGGTTTCGTGAAATAACCGCACCAAATGATGATATAGGCAGGTATGGTTTGTTTCCCAGCTGCATACCTATCCTGTGCGCGTACCATTTCTAATGGTGTCTATTATCATTGGTGCATTACAGGTTGAACAAATACAGACTGCGCTGGAAAGCCGATCAGATGTAAAGGAGGAACTCAGAAGCAAATTGCAGGTAAGTTAATTTGACAATTCAGTCAGTTGCAAACAAATAAAGACATTCAACATATTTCTTTGGCAAGTTTCAATAATAGGGACCTATGATGAACTATTGGCAGTTTGAAAAGCCCCCATAAGTGTCCAGTCTCTCCCCCCCCCCTTTGATTTTGTAGTGGCTGTAAACCGGAAAAAAAATCCTAGCTACCTTCTAGCATGGAGTGCCGTGGGCCTCGTGGTCTGGGGCATTGAATTCATGGTCTGCAGGTTGTGGGTTCGAGTCCAGCCTGGGGTTGTGGTGCGTGTGCCCTTTGGCAAGGCACTTTGTCACTCACTGCTTCGAGCATCGAGCTGTACACTCCCCAGGGAGCTGAGATGGTACTTGGAATGTTTCCTTGGCCCAATGATCAGGGGTAAAAATAATGTAAAGCGCTTTGATCTTAGTTAAAAGCGCCATATAAACTCGTTATTATTATTATTATTATTATAGCATGAAGTGGTCTGTCGGGAAATTGGCCGTCACAACTGGTCTTGACAAAATTGGTCTTGTGAGCCCGTAGTGTTGACTCATTTTCTTTTTCAATGACAGCTCCCTACGAACTTGATCGCAATTCCAGCGTTATGAAGGACGTGTAATGTCCATGACGGAGCCAATTAACCACGATATCTAATGAATGATTCAGAGAAATGATTCAAAACTCCTAGTCTGTAATCTCCTTGACCATTACTAGATGATGGACGTATAAGATTTGAAGAATATATTTTCAGGTTTATTCACTGAGCTCTCAACAGCTCTGTCACGGACATTGCATAATGCAGGAATTGCCCATATGAGCAGGATATTTTCTCTTTTCTGTCACCAGGAATGTTTGTCCAAGCTGCAAGCTGACAGCAAAATATCTGCGGAATCGTTGGACAGTCTAGTGGCAGCAGAAACCCTCCCAAAGGTCCAGGAGTTGCAACAGAACCACACCCATTCAGAGAAGTATCCAGAGATGCTGGCTGAGTGGCACCTGGAGCATGTGGAGGCTGTACGACGACAGATCAGGGCAGCTCAGGAGTATGAGACATCACTGAAGAGAACAAAGCTAGAGAAACTACTGGAGGCCACGGGAGGGCTCAAGTACTGGCTGGAGAAGGAGGAGAGACGGAAAAGGGAGAGAGAAGCTGAGACAGGGAGAGACAAGTCAGGGGAGACGGGAGAGGAACAAGACGTCAAACAGACTGCTTAAAGGGACAGGGACACCAGCAAGACTGACCCAGTATCTGGACGCAGTCAGAACCTCATCAGCATGGTCCACAAGTGTTGACAGGAGAATTACTCAAAGATGTGGCAACTAATCATTTTCCGCCCAGAGGATGACAAAGGTGTGCATCCTTTAATATTTTGAAAAGTTGAACAAAGAAATGGACTGGAGCGGGTTTGAGCCTGCGACCTCCGGAACTGTTCCAGTGCTGAACCGACTGAGCAATTCAGCCCTATGTTGGCGGTGCTCCAATTTGTCAATAGCTTTGTTCAAGGGGCGCTAGTCAGAAGCCATAAACCAGTATTCCATACAGCCAGGGATCACGCCCAAAGTCACGATACAGACCTGGGAAATAGCAAACGGGCATCACTCGGAGAGGTATATCAGTGTTTCTCAGTGTTTGGCTAACTACTGATAGGCACATGTGTGATGACAGTGATTGTTACTTTATCGTATGCAGACCTGTGCCCGTGTGCTAGCATGTTAGTGCCCACACATGGCTTGGTATCTGGCTACACTGCACTCAGCAGTTAGTTGCACGGAGCAGATACATAGCTGGCCACTTTGATGCAACACTGTGGCATCTGTAACCACTTGAGATCTCTACAGTGTGTGCTACATGTACTTTATCTGGTATATTGTTGTAAGTGGATGCAGTAAAAATACACACCGAGAGTTCCAAGCAACTTTATTCTTTGATAGTCAAGTTTAGCGTGCCATTTGTACTGTGTGTGGTCCAAGTGGTCTTTGCAATCAACATGTGAAGAACACATCAGGAACTTCTGCACATGTATGACATGTTATGCGATACGCCAAATTGGTACAGTTTTAAAGTTGTTTTCTAAATGAATGAATTTCAGTAAAATATGGAGCAGCCTTGAAAGAACTTTATGATGATAAGGAAGTGACATTTGAAGCGGCTCTAAAAACATTTCTTACAAAATGATTATACTTAGAGAGATTTATAGAAAAGGAGAATAAAATGTTTACACAGCTATACATTGAAAATCTTGCAGTTTCTTTGGATGATCACGTTGTGAGTGTGGGGTGCACAATGTTGGTCATCAATAATACAATTGTCAGAGCACTAACTTTGTCATTCACGTCACGTTTCTTGCTTCAAATGGATATGCACTATAAAGATAGCCGTGTGTTTTACGTCTGGAATTAGCATGGGACCTGATATTAAAAAAAAAAAAGTCTTCTGTTTCTGGTATGGAGCTTGCCCCATAATTGGTGTGGCGACGCAGCTTTTTTTCTGTTCTTTTTTTTCCTTTTTCTTCAAATGTCAGCTGATGACTGCATATGGTGCCCGACTAAATTTAGTGCAAAATATATGGGAGCCAAGAGAGGCCACATAAAGCTTATCCTCGATCGTAACCCCATCTGAAAACACGTTAAAATTGTGCAGCAGCAGGATTCCAGTCAAACCAGTGAGTTTGGCGGTTTTGAGACATCATCTTTCATTCAAAAAAAAATCTTTTTAATAAGGCTCTAGTGTGAAAAGGCCTAAGGGGTTTATTGCTTAATTATCAGTGAATAAATGCAATGTAATATGTGACCCGCTCTGCAAAAATGAGTCTGATGTCGCATAATTTGAATTTAAGCTTTTGCCATTTTGAAATGGAAACAGTAAAAATTTGCTCAAAATTTGGATTTTTTGTTTTATTTTGGTTGTTTGATGGTTTTAGTTCAAATATCTTACACAAAAATGTAAATATTGTAAGAAAAAGAAAAAAAATTATGAATCTTTGGTGCATTTCTTGGTTAGTTACAGTGTATTCGTCATTTTTCAAAGCCCTTTTTCTCCATTGAGACACTTCTAGCTTTGCAAAAACTTTACAGAATGAAACAAGCACAACAATGCAACCAAATGTCCTAGAGAGGTCCATGATATACCAAATGAAAGCTTATTTCATTCCCATTTTATTAATGTAGTTAACTCAAAATGTCAGTTTTGCCACAACAGACTCATTTTTGCGGAGCGGGTCACATATAATGTCATAGAGGTGCTAATGAACTAATTTGAAAACGGTTTGATGGGGCTTCAACTTGAAACAGTTTTGGAAGTGGGTTGAGTGTATTATTGGCTTATCTCAATGCCATTTTCCAACAGTCATTGCAACAAGTTTTTTTCATACTTATGAACAATTATTCACCCAATACACCCAACTCTATCAAATTTCAATGCCCGAGCTTTAGGACCATACATCGCTCAACTACCATGACTACATGTACTTTCCTTCAAGGGCGGATCAAGAACACAATTTTGGGGGGGGCCCAAAAAAATTTTGGTCCCCCCAAAAAGTGGGTCTAAAAACTTACGGCGTGGGGTTCGGGGCCCGCTAGGGCCCCAAAATTTTTTTTGATTCGAGATGCTCTGTGGTGCGATCTGAGGCAATTTCTGACCACTTTAACCAATTTTTTTTGAGGAAAAGATGGTGGTATACTCATTGCCTGCCTTTATTGCGATGTCACATTAAAAAAAAAAAAAATTGGTTTCGTTTTTTTTTTGGGGGGGGGGGCCATGGCCCCCTTTGGCCCCCCCCCCCCGGATCCGCCCTTGCTTTCCTCAAGGCTTGATGTCCTAGTTTCATAACGTGGTGAAACTCTAGCTGCCATGAGTTTCAACACTGAGATGGGTTTGGGTGGTGTCTCAGACTGAGGTTCCAACATCAAAACCAATGAGCTAGTAAGGTTGGTTCACATTTTTGAAAGATTTGTTGAGTAATTCAGTCCAAATTGGTAATTGTTGCAATTCATGAAAACAAAAGCAAAACACCAACATTTCAAAGTGGAACTACTGCGTATGCCGGATGTGCTTTATTCATGCATCTGGGTAAGATATATTCATATTCAACAAAATAACATAACTTTTCCCTTTTTACTACAATAGGCAGAGCAGAACGTAAGTTGTTAGAACTGTCTTATTTAATCACTTATCTTCAAACAAACTTGAATCCTTGATCCTGACTGGTCAATCCATGGCAACAACAGTGGATTTTATCCCTTATAACACCTCACCCACAGATTCTGTATCTTGATTGGCTGAGAACGATTCACATGGCGTATGCTATTTTCACTATCTTGATGTGCACGGCCAAAAAGAATATACATTTGTACAACGGCTGAAAAAAGTACTATACAACATGTACGTGTACGCATAGCAAGCAACGTATAAACTGGTATGCATGCATGCAAATGCATATGGGTGTTAGTGTTGTGTGTATGTTCCGAAGCGCTAGTACTACAGAGTTGGGTTCAAACATTCAAACATCATGAAGATTCGTGGAAATATTTGAAAAAGTGCAAGTAAATTTTCAACTAATTTCATATTGAAATACCGGTTCAAGTCTGTTTTAATTGGATGTACGCTAAATTAATCAGTCATCTCTTAAAATCAAGCAGAATCTGTGGGCGAGGGGTTGTAAAACAAATATTGACTGCTTTACCTCTTGGTGTAGTAAAGCTAGCCTCCCTCGGTGATCCATGGAGCATTCCACTCCAGGGGCTACCCCTTGGGAAACAGAATGCTCCATGGATCACCGAGGGAGGCTAGTTTTACTACACCACTCCAAGCAGTCGACATTTGTATACTATACATATAGCATGGTGCACTCTGCATTTCTTGTTATTCTAAGATGCACCCACTATTCTTGCTGGACGCATGTGTAACAATAGGTGAAAAGTTCCTATATTGGAACTATATTGGCTCCATCCAGCTCGGATTCAGGATTAATCTTGAAACAAGACCAGCATTTGTATTAGGACCCCAAAATACAATTGAAGAAAATTGAATTTTTGTGTGAATAAAATGGTTCAAAATATACAAATTAAGTTATTGATTTTTCTTGCTTTTTAAAAATGTAATATGCTTCCTATGTACATACTAAACTGAAAGATGGAAAAAGTCCAAAGTTTGTTGAATGTAGAACTTGTACATGTAATTAAAAAAACCAAACCTTTTCTAACTAACCATGTTGAAGGTTCTTGATCCTCAAGTAATTATATCATCAAACCATACTTATAATTTTTATTTATATCAGGCTTCCAGTGGTAAAAATAAATTGGCATATTTTATGCCGTCGTAAAAAATACCCGGATGACTGCAATATTAAGTCAATAAAGTACCTGAATTACTGCAGTAATATTGATAATGCAGACATCTGGGCATTTGGTTCCCTCACAATCTAGAGTGTAGAAAGTCACAGTCAACCAGTCAACAGAGCGTAGTGAGTGGGTCTACGCACACTGTTGTCAACAGCCACAATGGTAGCTTCGAGCGGCGCGATAATTCGACAAAATTTGAGACATAAAGGCAGCATCCTGAAATGTGTTTCTTGCGGATCAAGCTAGTCAGCCTAATATAAATAATAATGTTGGATGTTTTTTTTTCGGGGGATACAAGAATATATTGCACTCATATATTCTTCTTGTATCCACCCCAAAGCCATCCAATATTATATCATTTAAGACATTCCCACAGAGTTGTAACGAGTCACTGATTTTTGTGACTCGAGTCGAGTCGAGTCATTTTCAAGAAGTGACTCGAGTCGAGTCGAGTCATTTTCAAGAAGTGACTCGAGTCGGGTCATTAGGTCAAAAGGTCGAGTCAAGTCGAGTTGAGTCAAATATTTAGCTCGAGTCAATTCGAGTCACGAATATTTGAACACTATATACCAAAATTGATAAAAGGAGGCCATAAGTTTAGCCAGCGTTCGAATCCAAGAGCTTTATAAGAAATCGCCCAAAGCCAATGATGAAACAGCGAATTAGAAAATGTGTTTAACAATCTGGTTCCTGGATAGTATTCGCATGTACATTACAATCCTTCTTTTTCCCTAATGCAATAATATTTTTTACGGAATTTATTTTGGGGGGGCTAGACAAAATTTTGGGGGGGCTACAGCCCCCACCAGCCCCACCGTAGAACCGCGCCTGCATGAGGTGGGAGTCTGTGACACGTTGTATATTTATACATGACTGCTATTCGCAAAGCGAAGTGAGCATAACTTTGCACCGTAAGTCATTGCAAATACTTTTCACAAAGTTGTGCCTTTATTTTTTGGGACTCGAGTCTTATTAGATTTCGCTCGAGTCGAGTCGAGTCTTCTGATGAGGGACTCGAGTCGAGTCGAGTCATTTGCTCGCAGTGACTCGAGTCGAGTCGAGTCATTTACCCTTAGGGACTCGAGTCGAGTCACCAAAAATTGTGACTCGAGTCGGACTCGAGTCGAGTCATTGACTCGAGTCATTACAACTCTGCATTCCCATAGGTTTGTGCAAACAAACAAATTCAACTTTCATGATCCCTAATCCTTTTACCTTTGAATATCCAACCCAACAAATTTGGGTTTTTGTTTTGAACCCCGAGCAATCGATCTAGCCTATTTGCGACGGTAAAATGTTGCCTCTAAGTAGGAGTTGTGATGTTAGGGAGACATTGAACCTAATGTCCGGTGTCTCCCTAAGGCATAACTTCTGACGACAAAATGTCTTTCGGGTAATTTACAGGAATTGTTTACATTCTAAGCGAATAAAACAAATAATTTTAATACACAAACTTGTTGAAAGTTGATTATGTGTTACAAAAAACAATGCTATAATACGTCATGCATCTGTTATATACAAAATGTAAGAAAATACCATGAAATAATGGCATGGGTGGTGAACATGCTGGGGTGAGATAATGAACAATCTATTTAACGTTTAGCACATTGTTTCTTATCGTGATTATAAGCGAGCTTAACTATTAATGCAAGAAAGCGCACCCAATGGCCACACCTGTGCAAGGCTTGTGCTAAAAAGGTAAGATTTCCAAACGATTTTATTTTAAAAACAATCCTAAAATCAGAAAAAAAAAAAATCCCACCCCTGTTTTAAATGTATCAAACTTTTTCTTGATATCACAAATTTAAAAAAAAAGTACGTCAGATTCTCGGTCTACTTTGTGGTGTGGAAAACACTTCCCATAAAAGCGAAAAACTTTCAACGTCTGTTTTCATTCATTTTTTCTTATTCAGCCTCGAACACCATAAACACGCAGCTTAACTAACAATGCAAGAAAGCTCACCCAACGGCCACACCTGTGCAAGGCTTGTGCTAAAAAGGTAAGATTTCCAAACAATTTTATTTTAAAAACAATCCTAAAATCAGGAGGAAAAAAACAGGAAAAATCCCACACCTGTTTCAAATGTATCAAACTTTTCTTGATATCACAAATTTTAAAATAAAGTACATCAGATTCTCGGTCTACTGTGTGGTGTGGAAAACACTTCCCATAAAAGCGAAAAACATTCAACGTCTGTTTTCATTCATTTTTTTCTTATTCAGCCTCGAACACCATAAACACGCAAACACCACAACACAAACAATGTTGTTTTTCTATATATACACATGCAAAAATCATGGAGTCCTATGAGTGATTAGGAGTGTGCATTTACAGGTAGTACATGAACCCGCTACCCAATTATTAAAGAAAAACACGGGTACCCATCCCATCGGTGCGTCAGTACAGCTAGATACAAGTGTGCTGTGAGCTCTATAGCTTTATGGTGTAACTGCAACTTTCACGACTGTCATAAATGTGAATCTGTTTGTTTTCCCATGCAGCCTGGTTTTTTTTTTAAATTCCCCACAAATGCCATTCACAATCTTTCTGAGAAAGTTACTACACTAATTTGTAAAGGTGGTTACGGGTACCGATTCCGTAATCTGGAACCAATTTACCATATTTATTCAGTCTACTTTTTTTTGCAATTGGTTACATGTCTGTGAATGGGTGCAAGCCTGCTAGACTGGTTCCCTGACCCTACAATTTTCTGAGAAGTACATCAAATGCGAATGCTGTATTCCCTTCAAACTACATCAATTTAAAATATATTTAATCTTGGCAAAACTGCTTCTGTATATATACATGTAGGCCTACATGGCAATTACTTTACAAAAGCTGACACAAGAGCAGATCTGTTGGTGTTGCATGGTAAGCCTGGTAGCAACCTCGTCCCCAGTGCTTACTTTATTTCCAACTGCGTTTCCAATAGTAAGCCCTGGATAGGAAACTTTCTTCCTATATCCTGATTGGATAACGCAATTGGCTAGTAATGGATTTTTATCGTGTACTTGGTGCTATTATTCACAACATGCAGTACGTGTTTTCGCGATCATTCGTTCACGCCTTCTCAAAAATACTAAAATCCTTTCCAATTTGCTCATATTAATATGAAATATGATACTGCATGTTGTCTCGATAAGATCGTAACAGTTTGATTTCAAAAATCGTGTTTTCGTAACTCACGCCGTGCTCGCGCTGCTACGAATTGACTCTGTTTTTACCCCAGACACCGCATACAAAAACAATCGCTAATGTGTAATGCATATCCAGGCACCAGACTGTTCCTCATTTGCATACGTGTTCAAAAATCTTGCACATGCAAATGATCCAATACCAGGGTGAGAGAGCAGGTAGTGGTGGGCGCGTACTGCTCGACACCCTGGGGACGAGGTTGGCCTGGTAGCTGCTTTACAATACAAGCATGCCTACTTCTTAATTAAAGTCCGGTACACTGCTAAAACAACATCCTGACAATTTTTTCAAAAACAGCAATTGGAAAGGCGGTTCTTCATTGCTGGTAGATTGCATTTTTGTCCTGCTTCTACCACAACTGATCTGCCCTTGGATTTAATTTAATTATATATTATATGTACATTTATATCAAGTTACTTTCAGGTATTTTAATCACATAATAGATGTAAAAATTTCAGCTGTCGCGTGTCATAACTGGACATAAAATATAGTATCTCCCCCAGGAAAGGAAAAGAGAGAGATTGATGGCCATGCATGAAAGACATAGCAAAATCCAATCAAAAGTAGACCCCCCCCCCCCAAAAAAAATGAAACTATAGGTCTATGTCTGTATGATGGACAGAAAGAACATAGGGCTTTTCAGCATTTTACGTTTTTCAAAAGTTTATGCTTTGTTTGTCCATGAGCATTGATTCATGTTACCCCTTTTGTTTTGAAGGTTGTAGTTGATCGGATATAAGACACTGCCGAAATTGGCAATAAAAAAAAATGAAAACTTTAAAAATTGATTAAAATTAAGATCAATGAAAAAATACACTGTGACGTCACCATAACGTCAGTGTCATTTTCATTAATAACACATATGTGACTATGTATTTAGAAAGTTCCAACCAAGTTGTCACTCTAGAGCTATAGATATAGAAATTAAATTACACGTATTCACCTTTAACATGACGTCGCATGACCCATGATGACGTTATCATGATGGAACTTGTTAAGGACCAACTTGACCTTTATAGGGTCTTAGTCTGTGACTAGTTTAAGGTCAATCTGATTGCATTTCCTGTCAAAATTTAAAAATTAATAAGAAATCGGTTGATGATGTCATCATGACATCATTTCAGATTTGAATGTTATTCAATATCTACCTACCCACCAAGTTTCATAACGATTTAACATTCCCATATGTTTAAAAAAAAAAATCATATTTTTATGACTTAATGATGACGTCACACATTTTCCGAAATTTTGTGCATATATCTATGAAATAACAAACCTAACCCCAAAAGAATTTTGAATATAGAATGTTTTGTTTGTGAGATATAAAGATGAGGTGAAAAAAATTGAAAATAAATCAAAGGATGAAGTCATCATGACGTCGTCTCAATTTTATAATGTAAATATACAAAGTTTCAACCCAATCTGCTATGTTGTTCTCTAGACATAGGCTGTTGAAAAATACAACTGTACTGTCACATGACATGCGATGACGTCATCATGACGTCACTTGTCGATGAATGACTTTATTATGGGGTCTTAATGTATACCAACTTGCATCCAGATTGAAGTCTGTTATTGTCAACACTGACCCCTAAAATGAAACATGTACAAAGTCTATGGGATATATTTAGAAGAAAAAGGGAGAAGAAAAAGAAGAAGAAAAGAAAAAGAAGAAAAGAAAAAAAAATCAGTGCAAAAACAATGGCTTTTCCGCTGATGGCAGAAAAGCCAATTAATGAAAAATAAGAAAAACATGACTCTGTATAGGCATGCCATTACATTTGCATGTTGAATTATTCCATACTTCAATGTAGGATCCATCACGTAAATAAAAATTGACTAAATATTCTACAATCATCTTGATTGTATTAACTCCAGTTAAATCTAAAAAGCTCTTCAAATACAACTTGCCATACATCCTTTGATATAATGTACATGTAATCAGTAAAGATTCTGTGTAGTATGAAATCATAATACGCATTGTGCACAACTCTATTTCCTTTAGCAAAGAGCATTCTTGTTAAAAGTGAGGTTGTCATCTTCCTGATTCCATGGGAGTATTTCTCTTACTGCAAATAAACTAAGCTCACTCTTCGGTGGACAGGTTTTTCCCCTTTAAAACAAAAAGAATGTTAAAGTTTTTATTAAAAAGGATCAATATAAACTCCATTCGGTGAAAAAAGAATATAAAAAAGGACTGATTTTGAGATATTAGCACTGAGTTTCGTAGCTCAGCTGGTTGCCAGATTGAAGATCCGAACCTAATAGGACCTGATCTGACAGGGAATGTCCTCAAAGGTGTGGAGATTGCGTTGATTGCTGTGTGCTGTGATATGTCTCCATTATACTCTGACTCAAATTGAAGGACATGGGAAACAAATCATTGTGTTTATGCCACAGCCACAGACTGAAGAGTGTTTTATGCAGCCATTTGACTTTTTTCCCATTCAAATCAATGTAACCAAAGTGAGGCTGGAAGGACGAATAGTCTGGTTCATTTTTGCACAAAAAACATTATCATTCAGTACTGTTACTGGATACAGGGAACATGACTGGAATGGTGGCAGCATGATAAAGGTCTATTGCAGAGGTTAACCCTTTAGTACTGTAGTGACTGAAACCACCTGAGCACTCTATGGTTTTAGTGATTTTTCAGTGAATAAATACAGTGTAATACAATGACGCCCAGGTGCTGGGTTAAAAGCTCAAATCTCCAATCAGTCCATTTGACCTAGTCATCAGTTTCCTCTCATTGCCTTTTCGACAAATGGAACATACTGACAGATGTTAAAACACCATTCCTAAATTGGGTCGGTGTGTTGTTCAAGTGGACAATTATGGACATTATGAGCAACGGTGCTCATCATCCAGGCACAATTTTCGACGGACACATGATTTTTGCTGACAGGATGGTTTTGCCGACAAAATGTTTTCACCAGTTCGCGCTGTTTTTTTTTTACATCGATCGGACCCAGCACGATATTGTTTTTCACGAACGTTGATGCCAGACGGGTCCATGCTGTCATCTGCGGGTAGACCCCCTGATATTTCTGGCCTCGTTGTGAGCAGGTCGCTGACAGATATTTCTGGCCTCGCTCCTTTCGTGTTTATCCGTCATCTAGCTGTTCCGAATACCACAAAACCTTTGCGTGTATACACGGCATCCGACGTGAACTAGTTAATGGGGTGTCACCCCCTCCCCCTTCAAGCAATGCCTGTGCCGGGTGATTGAGAACCACTGATGCATCTCAATTTTCAAAGAATGAGATGTAGGAGCAAACCACATGAGTGACGTGCACCACAGATTAACATGGATTCAAATTGTTGAACAAAACATCATTGACACTTTGTCAATTTTTTTAAAGAATTTTTTTGAATTTGGCTCTGGCCATTATCGGAGACCAGGCCCTTAATCGGTTTTAAGTCAGATGTTTAAAACTGCTCTACCACTCTACCATTGCCTTATCTATATTTTTCTGAGCAAAAAGGCATGCTGAAGCCCACAGCAAGTGGTACATTCTACCTCCTGCTTAGTTTACCGTTTATTAACTGACCTTCAAGGACACTGTTCGTTGCAGTAAGCAGCATCAGAATTGTTCTCCAAACACTTTGCACTCTGTTTAAAGAACCAAAAACATGTAACATTAATTATTCCTTGTTCAAAAACAAACCAGCACATCCACATAAAGGCAGTGGCTCCAGCTTTTGATGTCGGGGGTGTGGGGTGGGGGGGGGGGGGGGGGGGTGTTATTTGCACTCGCACCGAAATGTAGACATGTTTTTTTTCCTCTGGACACTTGGCCTCCGTAAAATCAAAACGCAGGGGGGGGGGGGGGGGGCTCTTTAAAACTGACCACATTATTATGCATACTGCAAAATATATGCTGATTTTCACGGTGCATTGTAATGGTTTTGGTTTTCTTTTTTTTTCCAGGTAAGAACTCTCTAACCATTCATGGTTAGGTGCAAGGTACCCCCCCCCCCCCTCTGGATACGCCACTGCATAACAGGAACACATACACGTACTGATTTTGAAAATGTTATTTAATGCTTAGGACATACGTAAGTACATGTACCTGTAGAATTCCCTAAATATACTTTTCAAACAAATAAAAACATTAAAATATACCAAAATATGGGAATAAATGTATTACACAGCGGCTATTATGATATATGCAAATAGCCACCCTTCCCAAAAGAATTTCAGGTGCCACCCCTTCTAAACATCTTCTCTAGGGCCATAGGAATCTATTTGCCAAGTTGGGTGCTTTGGGCCAGTCGGTCATGATCTCATCAAAAATTGGATCCAAGCCACTTGACTACGAGTGGCTCGGTCAGTCAGTAAGATAGGTACATGTATATAATGGCACACTAGGCCGGCCTTCTTGGAACAGCAAAAAGTGCTGAATACTCTACAGTTATTGGAAACTCTCCAAGTTCCAAACTTTTTTATATGCAATGTAAATGGCCTACCCATTGCTGTTTCCAGTTGTTCAGTTCAAACTTGTAGACAATGATTTTCTTGTCATACTTGGTAACTTCTTGAACACACGGGTCCTCTGTAGAAAGATGAATATTTGAAACAGTTTTATTTCCATCATTACTGTCAAGAACAGATTATTTGCTTATTAGCTGTGCACACAAGACCACCAGAAGCAGTTCTAGGTGCATGTTATGGGGACTTTCTATTGTCCCCATAGCACCTTTGGTCCCAATAATAACTCATGGGGTGTGCAGTCCACACAATTACAGTACAAGATTGGGTGTTTTACACAAGTATTCAGAATTCATGTAAACAAGCTTACAATAGTTTCCAGTGCCATGACATCTCTGAATGTTGTGTAACAGTGATTCTTGCTGGAATGCACAGGTAATATTTCCATTCAAGAAATGACTTGACTTCTCATTAATAATAATTAACTTATAATAATAACCGTTAATGGGTAATTAGGGAGACTTTCCCATAGACTTGTGCACACATTTTTTTCCAACTTAAATGTGCCCTAACCCAATATTCCCTTGTCCTTTTTCCATGAATTTCGGTATTTTTTACTAATTAGACCACGAGCAACAAATATAACCTAATTGCGACTGTAAAATTCTGCCCCTAAAGGGGGGAGGGGGGGGGGGGGGGCTGTGCCATTAGGGAGACAGTTATGTGTCTCCCTAGAAGCCGGTGTCTCCCTATTATAAAATAAAATACGATAAGGTGTCTCCCTAATGGTACATTTAGTAATACAGTGTATAAGTGTAATCCCAAATGGTACCCTTAGGGTGACTTCCCATAGACTTGTGCACATAAAGTTTCTGACTTTCCTGACCCCTAACCCAAATTTTCCCTTATCCTACCCCGACAAATTTTGGTATTTGTACTAACTGGACCACGATCAATTGATCCTATTTGTGATGGTAAAATTTGACTCTAAATAGCAGCTGAGGCATTAGGGAGACATTGAAATGTCTCCCTAATTCCACATGTCTCTGAAAGGTATAACTTCTGTCACTAAGGTGTCTCCCAAATAGTACTATTTACTATAGTAAAATTAACAGGTAAATATGTAGCGCTTTACATTATTATTACCCCTGGGCCGAGGAAACATTCCAAATACCATCTCAGCTCCCTGGGGAGTATACATACATGTACAGCTCAATGTTGCCAGTTTGGCACAAGGCAGCTTCAATCAATCACAATAACCATCTCTGCCCTCACAGGTACCCATTTACTCCTGGGTGGGGAGAAGCAATGAGTGACAAAGTGCCTTACCAAAGGGCACACGCACCATTACCCCAGGCTGGACTCGAACCCACAACCTGCAGAATTACCCGCAGACCACAAGTTCAATGCTCCAGACCACGAGGCCACGGTACTCCACATTTCAGCTATTCATTGGTTGTTTTCAATGTCACCATATGCAGTATTTGTAATGACGCGTTCGAGTATGACACAGAGTAAGCAGTATTCCTTACGGTGTGTTCGAGTATGACACAGAGTAAGCAGTATTCCTAACGGTGTGTTCGAGTATGACACAGAGTAAGCAGTATTTATAACGATGTGTTGGAGTATGACACTGAGTAAGCAGTATTCCTAACGGTGTGTTCGAGTATGACACAGAGTAAGCAGTATTCATAACGATGTGTTCGAGTATGACACAGAGTAAGCAGTATTCCTAACGGTGTGTTCGAGTATGACACAGAGTAAGCAGTATTCATAACGATGTGTAAGAGTATGACACTGAGTAAGCAGTATTCCTAACGGTGTGTTCAAGTATGACACAGAGTAAGCAGTATTTATAACGATGTGTTGGAGTATGACACTGAGTAAGCAGTATTCCTAACGGTGTGTTCGAGTATGACACAGAGTAAGCAGTAATCCTAACGGTGTGTTCGAGTATGAAACAGAGTAAGCAGTATTCATAACGATGTGTTGGAGTATGACACAGAGTAAGCAGTATTCATAACGATGTGTTGGAGTATGACACTGAGTAAGCAGTATTCCTAACGGTGTGTTCGAGTATGACTCAGAGTAAGCAGTATTTATAACGATGTGTTGGAGTATGACACAGAGTAAGCAGTATTCATAATGATGTGTTGGAGTATGACACTGAGTAAGCAGTATTCCTAAAGGTGTGTTCGAGTATGACTCAGAGTAAGCAGTATTCGTAACGACGTGTTCGAGTATGACACAGAGTAAGCAGTATTCATAACGATGTGTTGGAGTATGACACAGAGTAAGCAGTATTCCTAACGGTGTGTTCGCGTATGACACAGAGTAAGCAGTATTCCTAACGGTGTGTTCGAGCATGACACAGAGTAAGCAGTATTCCTAACGGTGTGTTCGCGTATGACACAGAGTAAGCAGTATTCCTAACGGTGTGTTCGAGTATGACTCAGAGTAAGCAGTATTCATAACGATGTGTTGGAGTATGACACTGAGTAAGCAGTATTCCTAACGGTATGTTCGAATATGACACAGAGTAAGCAGTATTTATAACGATGTGTTGGAGTATGACACTGAGTAAGCAGTATTCCTAACGGTGTGTTCGAGTATGACACAGAGTAAGCAGTATTTATAACGGTGTGTTCGAGTATGACACAGAGTAAGCAGTAATCCTAACGGTGTGTTCGAGTATGAAACAGAGTAAGCAGTATTCATAACGATGTGTTGGAGTATGACACAGAGTAAGCAGTATTCATAACGATGTGTTGGAGTATGACACTGAGTCAGCAGTATTCCTAAAGGTGTGTTCGAGTATGACTCAGAGTAAGCAGTATTCGTAACGATGTGTTCGAGTATGACACAGAGTAAGCAGTATTGCTAACCGTGTGTTCGAGTATGACACAGAGTAAGCAGTATTTATAACGATGTGTTCGAGTATGACACAGAGTAAGCAGTATTCCTAACGGTGTGTTCGAGTATGACACAGAGTAAGCAGTATTCATAATGGTGTGTTCGAGTATGACACAGAGTAAGCAGTATTCATAACGATGTGTTGGAGTATGACACAGAGTAAGCAGTATTCATAACGATGTGTTGGAGTATGACACTGAGTAAGCAGTATTCCTAAAGGTGTGTTCGAGTATGACTCAGAGTAAGCAGTATTCGTAACGACGTGTTCGAGTATGACACAGAGTAAGCAGTATTTATAACGATGTGTTGGAGTATGACACAGAGTAAGCAGTATTCATAACGATGTGTTGGAGTATGACACTGAGTAAGCAGTATTCCTAAAGGTGTGTTCGAGTATGACTCAGAGTAAGCAGTATTCGTAACGACGTGTTCGAGTATGACACAGAGTAAGCAGTATTTATAACGATGTGTTGGAGTATGACACAGAGTAAGCAGTATTCATAACGATGTGTTGGAGTATGACACAGAGTAAGCAGTATTCCTAACGGTGTGTTCGAGTATGACACAGAGTAAGCAGTATTCCTAACGGTGTGTTCGAGTATGACTCAGAGTAAGCAGTATTCGTAACGACGTGTTCGAGTATGACACAGAGTAAGCAGTATTTATAACGATGTGTTGGAGTATGACACAGAGTAAGCAGTATTCATAACGATGTGTTGGAGTATGACACTGAGTAAGCAGTATTCCTAAAGGTGTGTTCGAGTATGACTCAGAGTAAGCAGTATTCGTAACGACGTGTTTGAGTATGACACAGAGTAAGCAGTATTCATAACGATGTGTTGGAGTATGACACAGAGTAAGCAGTATTCCTAACGGTGTGTTCGCGTATGACACTGAGTAAGCAGTATTCCTAACGGTGTGTTCGAGTATGACACAGAGTAAGCAGTATTCCTAACGGTGGTTGGAGTATGACACAGAGTAAGCAGTATTCCTAACGGTGTGTTCGCGTATGACACAGAGTAAGCAGTATTCCTAACGGTGTGTTCGAGCATGACACAGAGTAAGCAGTATTTATAACGATGTGTTCGAGTATGACACAGAGTAAGCAGTATTTATAACGATGTGTTGGAGTATGACACAGAGTAAGCAGTATTCCTAACGGTGTGTTCGAGTATGACACAGAGTAAGCAGTATTTATAACGATGTGTTGGAGTATGACACTGAGTAAGCAGTATTCCTAACGGTGTGTTCGAGTATGACACAGAGTAAGCAGTATTTATAACGGTGTGTTCGAGTATGACACTGAGTAAGCAGTAATCCTAACGGTGTGTTCGAGTATGAAACAGAGTAAGCAGTATTCATAACGATGTGTTCGAGTATGAAACAGAGTAAGCAGTATTCCTAACGGTGTGTTCGAGTATGACACAGAGTTAGCAGTATTTATAACGGTGTGTTCGAGTATGACACAGAGTAAGCAGTATTTATAACGATGTGTTCGAGTATGACACAGAGTAAGCAGTATTCCTAACCGTGTGTTCGAGTATGACACAGAGTAAGCAGTATTCATAACGGTGTGTTCGAGTATGACACGAGTAAGCAGTATTCATAACGGTGTGTTCGAGTATGACACAGAGTAAGCAGTATTCCTAACGGTGTGTTCAAGTAACTTTTCCCGAGTCAACTCGGTAAAGGTAGAAGGGCTGGCCATGATGATCTGGAACAGTGCCCCCATTTCTTCAAGTGAGTGAATGTTAAAGGTCGCCAGTCTTCCTATTGTGGGATATGCCCATGCAGTTTCTGGTTTTGACATTGAAAAGCTACAGGCACAGTGGAAACTGTAGTCATAGATAGCAACACCTGTAGTCACTGTGAGATCAAGAAATAACGATATTTATAGACCCAAGGTAAGCTATATATTGACATTTCTGAATATATGCACCAGTACATTGCTGCACTAGCAGGGTCTGTGGTGGACTGTGGCCGTCTAGGGCGAGTCATGAGCTTGTAGAACTGTACAATGCTTAACTGAGTTAACTGTTTGAATCCACCCTAAATGAGTTTGCATTGAGAATGCCATTCTCTATTCTATGATCAGTTCAAGCAACTGTGCAGTTTCACTATTCGGTTTTGTAGTGTGCAGCTTCAATAGTGGGTTTTGTAAATATTGAATTAACATCACCTGAAGCGAATTTCATCTTGTGAATAAATATGCCATTTATACTGAACATGGCTAATGAGCAAATAATGCTTACCAACAATCAAATCCCCACCATCAAAGACTATCTTTATAGTTGCCAACTTCTCATCCCCGTTGGTGGTGAAGTTCACGTTGCAGCTGCACTCGGATGTTACGTTACTGATGACTGCATTGACTGTCACATATTCCATCCCACTGCAGACACTTTTGGTGACTGTTGTCTCCATTGGAGATTCCTCTTTTCCACACTGTGCAGACTGCTCACCCGTGCAGACCACCTCACTCTCTTTCAGTCCGGCACCTTCCGAGGCACGTGCAGCAAAGTTCAAGTTGGCTGGCTTGCCTCTATGCACCGAGTCAACATTGTTAGGAGGCTCATCAGGCCTCACTTTGGTGATGCCAGGGGGTGGGGGTGGATCTGTCCATAAATCATGAGAAATTCATGTTAACTGGCGAATCAAGCTCTTGGAAAATTTTAGTATGAAACTTAAAAGGCAATACAGTGGCATAAACAGCGTAATGTTAATGTCAGAGTCCAATATAGTGGTAAAAAAAAATGAAACCAAAATGTCGGGACCATTGTTTTAGTGAAGTTCTGCATGTAGCACTTTCAAAATCTAGGATATGAAAGCCCAATTCATAAGCCTTCTTTTAGTACAGGAATCAGTCAAATCACTCATGTCATTTGAAAGTTACGGAATTGTGAACACAACCATTGTTTTAAAGTTCTGTCCCAGGATCACAAAAAGGTAAGTGTTCTTTCAGCAAACAAAAACAAATCACATAGGGATGTGTGTGAATTGTTTTCATTTGCTGAAAGAATGCACATTTTTTTTGGTGATCCGTGGACAGAACTTTTTAACAGTGGTTGTGTTTAAAATTCCGTAATTTGAAAAGTACAAGAGTGATTTGAATGATTCTTGTACTAAAAGAAAGCTTTTGAATTGGGCTTTCATACCCTAGATTTTGAAAGTGCTACATGCAGAACTTCACTAAAACAAGAATCACAAAAAAGGAAACCCAAAAGTTCTGCATGTAACACGTTCAAGATCTAGGATGTAAAAGCCCAATTAATAAGCTTTGTTTTAGAAAAAGAATCATTCATATTGCTCATGTAATTTTCACGTTATGGACATAACACAAGGACAGTTTTTATAATTTTGTCCACGGATCATAACAAAAGTAAGTTATATTTCAGCAAAACAAAAACAATTCACATATCAGAACACTCTCATAACCATAATAACTGGCACTTATCATAACCTTTATTTAAACACCTTCTGCTCCAAATGTTCAAACATCATGCTGTATAATGTCCAGAGTTTATAATCTTGCCCTGCCTTCTACTTGGCTACCCCAGAGACTTATGGGATTATTCTGATATTGTTTTCATGATACGACATGGTTTCATTTTACTGAAATATCACGTACCTTTAATGTGATCCGTGGACAAAACTGTGTTTTTGTTCAAAATTACATCATTGAAAAGTCCATGAGTGATTTGAATGATTATTGTACTAAAAAAAGCTTATTAATTTAATTGGGCTTTAACATCCTAGATCTTGAACGCGCTACATGCAGAACTTCTTTACAAAATAGGGGGTGCCATTTGGGTTTCCTTCTTTTTTTTGGCTCACCCTGTATAGCATGCAGACAGCGAAACTGTGCTATGTAAATAATGAACAATCCAATTCTCTTTGAGAGAGTTCTTAAAGCAACCTAGCTACAGGTGATTGTTATTTTTCATTGCCATACTAATATTCCAAAGATGTGGCTGTAAAGATTGTTAGATGACTTTGTACTATGGCCTTAAATGTAGGGGTGTGCATTTAAAGGTAGTACAGGAACCAGGTATCCGATTGAAAAAAACACCGGGTACCCAGGTACCCGTGAAAGAAACCCAACCCGAAATTCAAATCTCGGAAGTTGCTGTTTTGATTGTTCATAATAGTCCGCACGATAATACTGCCACATCGGTGCGGCAATACAGCAAGATACAAGTGTGAACAGTGAGCTTTACAGCTTTACGGTGTAACTTGCAACTTTCATGAGCGTCATAAATGTGAAATATGTTTTGTTTCCCAAGTAGCCTGGTGTTCATTTGTGAAATCCTCAATACCTTTCTTTTTTGTTGTCTGAGAAGTACTTAGTCAGTGGCGTAGCCACTGGGGGGGCGGGGGGGGGGGGGGGGGGGGGGGGGTGGGGGGGGGGGGGGGGGGGGGGGGGGGGGCGGGGGGGGGGGGGGGGCGACCGCCCCCCCATGAAACCTTCTTGCCCCCCCCAGTCGCCCCCCCCCACTGAGATTTTGAGTTTCTAAAAAAATTATCATTGATCTAAATCTAAATAGTCGCGAATGATCCACATGATGACCACTGAGAAACGACCCTTCGACCGCGGACCAGTAAGCTGACAACCGGCGTGACATAGCACATAATGATAATCTAAAATGCGTATTAACACCCACTGCACTGCTCGCTCACACCACGGAACACGTTTTATAGACAGGTGGTCCGTGAGTCACACAGTTTCAGTCAGCGATATCACGCGAATCGGCCACGCACAAACTTTTTCCTCCATTCATATAAGCTAAATAATAATAATAGACCAATTAAAATTCCTTGAAATCAGTGGCGTAGCCACGACGGGGCGTGGGGGGGGGGGGGCAACAGCCCCCCCCCCCATTGTCGCCCCCCCCATTGTTGCCCCCCCCCCCAATGAGATTTTGAGTTTCTAAAAAAATTATCATTGATCTACATGACGCCATGGGCGTCAATCCTGGGGGGACAGGGGGACTGGTCCCCCCCCCACACTTTTTGAAGGGTGGGGGACACGATATCAAATGTCCCCCCCCCCCAGATTTTTGAACTCGTGTCTCATTTACAGGGCCCTATTATGTACTACAATATATCTTTTGCTTAGAAAATATTGGTTAAAGTGGTCAGAAATTGCCTCGGATAGCACCACAGAGCATTTAGAATCCAAAATTTTTCGGGGCCCTTAAGTGGGCCCCGAACCCCATGCCTATAGCTCAGAATTCTGGTAGCTGATTCAATGACTCCAACCTCGAAAACAATGTTCAAATAATTATCTTTTGCTAAGAAAATATTAGTTAAAGCATGGAGGAAAGTGGTAAGAAATTGCTTCAGATCACACCACAGAACATCTAGAATCCAATTTTTTTCGGGGCCCTTAAGCGGGCCCCGAACCCCCACGCCGTAAGGGCTTCGTGTTTCGCGCTCGCATCACTTCTGATCAAGGTATGTCCCCCCCCCCCCACTTTTGAGAAGCGATTGACGCCCCTACATGACGCCCCCCCATGAAATGTTCCAGCCCCCCCAGCGCCCCTCCCCCCACTGAAAATTTCCTGGCTACGACACTGTACTTAGTAATTTGTAAAGTTGGTTACGGGTACCCGATTCCCTAATCTGGAACCGGTTCCTGACATAACTCGTAAAAAAAGTATGGTATAAGAATGCAAAACAGGTGCGGTATAAGAATGCAAAACAGGTGTGGTATAAGAATGCAAAACAGGTGCGGTATAAGAATCCAAAACAGGTGTGGTATAAGAATGCAAAATAGGTGTGGTATATGAATGCAAAACAGGTGTGGTATAAGAATGCAAGACAGGTGTGGTATAAGAATGCAAGACAGGTGTGGTATAAGAATGCAAAACAGGTGTGGTATAAGAATGCAAGACAGGTGTGGTATATGAATGCAAGACAGGTGCGGTATAAGAATGCAAAACAGGCATGGTATAAGAATGCAAGACAGGTGTGGTACAGTGTATATGAATGCGAAACAGGTGCGGTATAAGAATGCAAAATAGGTATGGTATAAGAATGCAAAACAGGTGTGGTATAAGAATGCAAAACAGGTGTGGTATAAGAATTCTGTAATTAATCCATGAAATTGGATTGTATGAGTAAACGATGGTCCAATACTAACGCCGTGAGAATAGAAGGTGATGATGATATCAACGGGATGAAAACAAATTTCATTCTCATTTCCAGGAATGACTGCTTTTCTTCCTTTGCCAACTTGTGTTTAAGGAGTTTAATGGTGCCAGGACACTTTCTTACCAGAAAGAATTTGTTATATTTTAAGATTGAAGAAAAACAGAAAATATGACCAAGAACGATTGTTGCCTTCCTTTGATGTACATACGTGTATGTTAACCTTTGGTATAAGTGTGTTTTGTGGAATTCTACTGCAGAATAGCAGAATGTCATGCTATTAAATGTAGTCAATAGCCTTAACTCCTTAGGGGATGTGCAATATTATATTGAAATTGGAGGATTCAGGACTGTTAGGGTTAAACACAAGCTTGTCATTGGCTGCGTTGCAGATAAATCCAGAATTCTAGTGTTGGCAAATAGGAGATAGCAATTCAATAAAGAGATTTGTTTAATGTGATAATATCCATGAATGAGTTTTAATGCAGTAAATCATACTTTGTGACAAAATGGCACACCATTATCATAGACATTTATAAGCAAATTCTGGAACCAACCTGGTACACAGTTGCACGTCCCTGGTGAGCCCACTCTGCAAAAGAAAACAATTTCAATGGGCAGTTGTTTAATCAAAATGCTATCTTTTTTTGGGGGGGGGAAATAGTTCAAAATCACAGCACTGCTCTTCTCAAACAGAATTCAAGTTCGGAGGTAAAAGAATTTTGTATACCTACTTTTAACAACTAAATTCCTTGTCTATGTCGAATATATATGTCTTATTCTATTCCAGTTTTTGAGTGAAGTCTCTGAAATGGTTTCCATGACAACACTGGAAAATCATGTGTAAAAAAGTGCTTGAATTAACGATACAAACTTTTTTTCCCAGTTGATGAGGCCAATGAAGTTACAACATGAGTGAAGAATATTCATTTTCCATTGGCCGAGGGCCAGATTTGCATATTATGCAAATCAGAGTTTGCAGTTTGGGTATGTGCACATTGCTTGATTTATGTTATAGATATATTCAATATATTTTTGTGTAGAAGTTTTCTTTCAGAGCATGAAGGGTATTGAAGATGAGTGCGTCTGGCATTCAAGATGCAGCAGTCAAGACAAAGAGCAGGACTAGAGATCAGTAGGGCGCAGGAACGGGCAAGTTACATAATTTTGACATCATTGGCAAGTTCACTCGATTTCGCTCGTGCTGGAAATTGCTGTTTGCGCGGCGCAGCACAAATAAAGCTGGGCGCCACCTAGAGTGTGCAGATCTCAGTGCTTGTGAAGAACGGTGCTCCTCAAGGTCAGTGTGTTTTGTTATATACGCTACGGCGCGAGTCAACTCGAAAATTTTTTTGTTGAGCGCTCGCAGGAATTAGAAAATGATTCTTGAAAATCACTCTGTGGGATCAGAAGCTAGGAATGTTAATAACATGAAAAGAAGTGTCTCTGGATAGGATAGAGATGATGAGATACGGATTCCAGTAATAGTAACATGTAAACAATGACATAGCATGCACACTCACTCATTTGTCCTTGCAATACAATTACCGTCATCACAGACACAGTAAGGGTCCTCTTCACATTCGCAGGCTGTTTTGTTTGAACAGGAGCGCGATGGCAGCATGTACCGGTACATACAGTTACCATTGCTGATGAATGGCTGGCTGTTGTCCCCTTTCACCATGTTCGTGATGGGAAGCTAGAAACAGTGGAAACAATATACTGTACATGTACATGTATGTCCCTTGTCTCAGACAACGTAATCAAGTCAAAAACAAACAAATCCCTGGTCAATTCACAAGACAGGTCCCATGGGAGATGAACAATGACATTGGAATGCATTTGTCACTAGAGAACTGCATGACCAAGAGAATAAAGCATTTGATTTTGAGGGCAAAATTGACAAGCCTTGCAACTTGAAATAAAGAGGCACGTTTAGTGCTGTAGCCGAACCACTGAACCAATTTAAAAATAGCCAAACATGGCCTCCGAACCAAACTGAACCGAACCGAAATGGTCGGTTCGGAGGTTAGGCAAGTTTTTTTGATAGTGCTAGAAATGGCTGTTTCTGCATCACCTCAGCCTGCCATTTTGAAAATTATTTCGTCCGACTTTCTTCGGAATTGTTGGGCAACTCTAAAAATTAGTTGCGAGTGTCTTGTATCGACCATGTTGTGCAATAACAGGCTCCACGACAGTCCCGATTTGATGGTAAAATACAATGTATGTTATTTTCAGTCGCTACGCCACAACTTATGCCACCTAAAATAATTGCGCAAGTTACGCCATAATTTATTGTGCAAGTCATGGACTTTTAATTTACAGCTAATGTAACTTTAAGATTTATGCACTATCCGACTTTTGTGAAATGTGACATAATTGAAATGTTGCCCAGCGTGAAATGTTGCGCAACTTATGCAATAAATTTTGGCGCAAGTAGAGTTGTGCCATTGAGTAAGGTTTCATGAAATCAGCTGCAGGGCGAGTAACCCGAGTACTCACGAGTACTGTTTGCTACTCGCTGTTCTACTCTCAGTTTTTATCTACTCGTGCACTCGTCCTGGCGTGAGTAGAAGTAGCTACTCACCGGCAGCAATTGATATTTTGGTTATAAAAGGAATTTGTATCTTCATGTTTTTATCTTCAACACTGTGATCAGAAAGTCTACTGTTTTTGAAGACAGCAAGAAGCCTCGAGTGAAATTCTATCTTTGATTCATTTGCAAAATTAAGGGTTGGTTGACGCTTAGTAATGTTTTTGCCATTTTGTTCCTGTTTTAATTAGTAAAGTACTTGTGAGTACTCGTCCACTCGCGTGTAATTTCTGTTAGTACTCGGGTAGGAAAATCCACTACTCGCCCAGGCCTAGTCATTTCTCTTAGCTGTTTACCTCCATGTTAAACTCTACCTCCTCAACCAGAAAAGCTCCAGAGTCATTAACATAGGCCTTGATGACTGTCCCACGCTCTGTCAACATCAACAGAAAGATTATTACCAATCGTAGGTTGGAGCTCATAAATAGGACTTGGCTACATGGTCAACCAATCTCATCATCCCATTTTGATACACGTGCAACTCTTTGAGGACAGTATTAAACTAAAGTACTACAGTAATTTTTGCAAATTAGCAATATTCCAAACATGCCGAACATTGTAAATTTGTACATGTAGGGATGTTTTTTGGATTGATTTGGATATTGAATAAAATATGGACATTCATTGTGCAAGCCTATGTGCATATCCAATGTCCAATATCCAAACAGCAACATAGACATTGCCTGTACTAACGAATGTGAATGTCCAATATCCAATATCAAACTAACTTTATTGTCATCCTACTCCTACATCTTGAGATCTGTCCAGCTGTTTGGCCTAAAACGTTACATATCTAGAGACAGTCCATACTTGTATTTATTTCTACAGTAATGTGATGATAAATTACGTATTACCTGGTAATGACATCATGAATATTTAATAGAAGCAATTTTGTGGCCATGAATATCTCCACAATGGATAAGGTATGATTCCAGTTTTTGCACACTGCATTCTATTGGCCTGAACAAATGTCTCCTGTAATGTCAAGTTCACGTGACCCTGTTAATTTTAGACTCCATTTATCATATCTCACTAATTATCAATCCCATGGGGTTGATAGTTACAGTTTCTGGACTAAATCATTAGATAATTTTGTACCCTCTAGTAGACAATCGAAGCATGTTAGAAATTTAAACTACACACAGTACAGCTCAACCCATCAAACCCAAACAGCATGTTTTGTTGGAATCTGCCAGGATGGGTACAGTACCCCTAAATGGACAGTCTTTTGCATTGGGGTGGCACACCTCTAGAATCAAAGTCAGAAATATGTGTGTGCAGTTTCCCATATGGTGTTGGAATTTGCCAGGATGGGTGTGGTTCATAGTAAATCATGCTAGGGAGCTAGGGTTATGAAGCAGGCCTTTTAAGAAGGAACGAAAGGAATTAGCTTCAAGGTCATGAGGCTTACCTGTACCAAGGAACATGACATCCATGTTGTTCACATTCTCATCAACAACAATCTGTGAGAAGCGTACATCATCCAGCACAAACAATGGCGCATCAGAGTCTCTCTTGTAGTCATTGGTAGATTCATCCATGTAGTTGCGTTTATTAGGGACTGGTAGGTTCATTAATGCCCAATCTTGAAGAAAAGTTACGTCAGGATCCAATAAAGGAACGAATAGTTCACTGCACTGAAAATTGATAATAATAGCAATAATAATAATCAATAAGAGATTTGAGGCAATGCCAAAGTTAGACGCCAAAATCTCATTTCGAACAGAAGTTATCATCCAGAAACCATTTACCTTTAACTCACCATGGTGACCTTGAACTTTGACCGTTTGACCTCAAAACCAATCCCAACTTGCCTCCTCCCAAGAGCAATCCCCTACCAAAGTTAGACACCAAAATCTCATTTCTAACTCGTTATCATCCGGAAACCATTTACCTTTAACTCACCAGGTTGACCTTGAACTTTGAACTTTTGACCTCAAAACCAATCCCAACTTGCCTACACCTAAGGGCAACCCCCTACCAACGTTACAATCTCAAACAACATTTCTAACTCAAGTTATCACCCGGAAACTAAGCTGCCTGGACATACGGACTTACGCCATAGGCGATGACAATACCCCTCGAACCTCTCTGTTGAGGGGTAAAAATGGGAAAAAAATGTTGCAACCTGACGACACTTCCACGATTGTGTACAAAGCAGTGTTGGAGCAAAGGCTTTGACCCTCAAGGCCAAGGCCAAGGCCAATGCTTTGACCCTCAAGGCCAAGGCCAAGGCTTTGACCCTCAAGCCTCGAGGCCAAGGCCAAGGCTTAACCCTCAAGGCCAAGGCCAAGGCCCAGGCCCTGTTTTATGAAAAGACCACTGATATAGAACTACATTTGTAATTATAGTCACATGAGTGACACATCATCACGCAAGGGCGGATCCAGAACACAATTTGGGGGGGGGGGGAAGAAATTTTGGTCCCCCCCCAAAAAAAGGGTCAAAAAATTACGGCTTGGGCTTCGGGGCCCGCTTAAGGGCCCCGAAAATTTTTTGGATTCGAAATGCTCTGTGGTGCGATTTGAGGCAATTTCTGACCATTTTAACCGATGTTTTCTGAGGAAAAGATGGTGGTGTACTCATTGCCTGCCTTTATTACGACGTCACATAAAAAAAAATGGTTTCGTTTTTTTTTGGGGGGGGGGATGGCCCCTTTTGGCCCCCCTGGATCCGCCCTAATCATCACGAATTGCTCGTTACGAAGAACAACATTTCTTTAATTGCAATCAACATGCTCGCATAGGCCTACACCGTTTTATGACTGCACTGTATCTATTAAAGTATAAGTTCAGGTCTTCAATATGGTTTAACTAAACAAAATAATGATATACTTCTACATTGACACACAATTCTCCCAAGTGTAACAAAAGGGGGATCCAAGAAACTGATTTGGGAAATTTTTATTTGCTGGCCCAACATGGTCAGAAATATCAGCATTATCTAAAACAGATACATGCAAATCTTTAGCACTTATCAGGGAGACATATACAACCAATCAGATCTATTCCATAGTTATATGCAATTAAAGTGATCATCTCATTAGCCCCACAAGTGTACGGAATATTTTTGCAGCAAATCTACTACAATGGTAACAAAATGTGATGCTACAAAAGTGAAAGTGTGCCCAACACACAAATCTACAGGGTGCTTCCCTCCTCCATGGTAATACGATTAAAATGGTAACAGCAAAATTTCGAACAGATTTATCTGGAAAATGCAAAAATCTATGGGCCTTGAGGAGCCTTGACTCAAAATTGCAAGGCCCTGAACCCTCAAAGCTAAGGCCAAGGCCAAGGCTTTTGCCCTCAAGCCTCGAGGCCAAGGCCAAGGCCCTAAAATCCAGCCTTAAGGCAGCCTTAAGGCCAAGGCCCATCATCAAGGCACTACATCACTGGTACAAAGTCTATGGAGAGTCAAGAAAATGTTTTAAGTATTTCCTAACAAAATTGGAAATGTTTCTCAGTCCCAGATTCATGTCTTATCATCATTTTTACATGACATTCATTGAGGTGATATATGAAGAAAAAAATGGTGTCAGGGTGCAACATTTCTTCCAAAAAGTGAGAGAACTATCCTATTTCCACTCAAGAACTGATACGTTTCAGAAAACTTGAATTGGAAAAATTGTCTTACATTGAATAGTTTGTCAAAGTTGGGAGATTTGTTAGCATCATCTAAAGCTGCCCACAACAATCCATTTCCTGGCTGTCCTTTGAGCTCTCCACGGTCAAAAAGCTCTTCGATCTCATCCACATTGTATACGCATACAGCTGAGCTGGCAACATCGGGCCTAAACAGAAAACAGTGCGTGCAAATATCATG
Organism: Patiria miniata; assembly: GCF_015706575.1. Taxonomy (NCBI): domain Eukaryota; kingdom Metazoa; phylum Echinodermata; class Asteroidea; order Valvatida; family Asterinidae; genus Patiria; species Patiria miniata. Next base: position 11,834,744 of record NW_024037048.1, on the reverse strand, counting down.
ACCGATCAGTTGGAATATTTCATTGGGAAAACAACTTTTTAAAATCAGCAATACTCAGATTGTCCTGTATGGGGCATGCTAGACCCACAGCATGCACTCTGGTTTGTGCTAAAAGATTCATCCAATTCAAAAACGATGTTTTGCAGTAGACAGTATGAGAGGATTACAGAAAACTCCAGAAATGACATTGGAACAATGCAAATGACAGATCTAATAACAAGGTACAGGGTATCCCAAACATGTGTAACAAAATTGACGCGTGTTTTCACGAAGTGACAAAAACCTCCAAATTGAGTTTGGCTGGCCAATTTATTGCACTTGACAAAGAGAAGAATTTGGCCGAGTTTCAAAGCAAAATATTGTTTACTTGTGTAGTTATCGTAAACAAACATTTGACAAAATGCCTGAAATTCGTATTTTTCTGTTTTCATGTAGTGACAGAAACTTACCTCGTTAGCAGGGCCAGAGGAACAATGCATTTCTCTACACACAAATTAGGATGGGATTGGACGCGCATGTCCTGAACGATGTTGATAAAGAACAGGCGCGCACGCGCTGCAGTGACGTCAGACGCGCAAATGTAACAATTTCTTAGAACGTTTTATGTTTTCACGAAGTGACGAAAAGTGTGTACAACTTTATGGGACAAAATAGTGAGGCCTCTGTGTTTTGCTGTTTTCACAAAGTGGACAAAATCTTTATTGATCTTTATTAATGAATTACAGTTTAATTGAGAGACTTCTAATAAACAACTTTGAATTAGCAAAGAACAAAGCATACGTTACTTGAAAATGCAAGAATTTCCTAAATCCATAACTAAAAACTAGTCAAAAAGGTGTTTTGAAAAAATGATTAACTTCAAAGGCGATTATCTCGGAATGACCTTTTTGCATGATGTTGAGGTTTTTGCCACTTTGAGAAAACACCGTCGAAATGGCTGAATTTTGATTTGCTTTTAATAAAGTGATTGTGCAAAAGCGTCTTCGCCACTGGAGTGCACAACAGCGCCCTCTTGTGACTGACTGTTATAATTGCCAAATCTTTGTCGAATCACGTTGTTTCCAGATAATTCTTAGTCCGTAAAATCCTTGTTAATGACTCCAAATCATCATTTGCCTTTATAATCCAATCACCAGGTTAATTATAAATACCCCCTTTGCGTGAATTACTGAAAGTGAGTATAATTTTGGTTAATCTTGATACGATATTTGGAGGGATTTCACTTCATGTTTATCATGTTTATTGTTAGATTTGGGTTGTAATGTTCATTGTACTGATTTATATTGGAATCACATGCCATGTCATACCTACACACATTTGCATGGGGTTAATTCTTCGCTGGGGATATTTAGGGACCCTTTTGTAAATCCAGTGTTAATTTATAAGTGTTTTGGCCCTTACCTCCATATATTTGGGTTTATGTAAACATGTTGTGTATATTGCTGGGCTGATTATAGTGACATACGTTTATGTTGTTAATGTTTATGATATGATTAGGATTTCCTAGGCATGTGCACGTATTTATTAGTTCCCTTTGTGTTTATTCCTCTTGAAGGACCACAGACTACACAGACCTCACATACTACACAGACCACACAGGCTTATACTAGGACCAGACCAGGCCAAGTACCCATTTAAAATAAAACCAATCTCAGCCCATCACCGGTGTGACCGCCTCCTTCTTTTCATGGTGCCGAAACCCGGGATCCTACAACCAGCGACCCTTGGATCACCATTTCAACCTCCAGAATGTCTCAACCACAAGATGACGTTCTCGGTCAACCGACCAATGGCCATACAGGTAATGTGGCTATGGCCAACAGCGAACACTCCTCCCATCGCAGCAACCGGTCTAATAGTTCCGTCGCTTCCCACCTATCTGGTCTGAGTGACAAATACACAGCAAAGATGCGGACTCTTCGAAAGAAGATTCGAGTTGAGGAGTTGCAGCACCAGTTAGTGGAAGAAGAGGCTGCAGACCAAGCACTCCATCGTATTGATGACCAAGCTCGACAAGCTCGACTCAAGGCTGAAGAAATAGAGCGTCAGGCTTTGAGAGAGCGTGAAGCCATATCTACAAATTTGTCACGTCAACGCAGATTGCGTCAGGCTCAACAGGAGCTAGTCGAAGCTGAAGCCATCAGCGCCATGATCAGTGATGATACAACGCTGACAGATGTCACCATTACTACGACAAGCCAGGGTACAATCCCCGTGTGTACTTCTGCACAACCTGTGCCCTCTACATCTCCCGTAGAGAACCGTACCGTACCAGATACATCTCTTCGAGCCATCCCAAGTCTTACAACCTTTGCAGTGTCACAGATTCCTTCGATGACAACACTAGTCAGTGGCCACCCCACACCATTTTGTGCTGATGGACATGCACCCATGACAACCAGTCACATGTCACCACACTCAGCACATCAAGCTTAACCTGTTCCCACCAGTTCCCCTCCGATGGTTCCCGGTGCAACAGCCATTGACCTCCTTGTAGCTTCGTCCTATGGAATTCCCAAGCCGGCTCTGCCAAGATTCTCCGATGGAAGAGAGAAGGAATTTGCCTTACTCCGCATGGCCTTGGACAACCTTATCAACGTCCATCCACACCTCACAGAACAATACAAGTTCCAGGTGATGCTCGACCGACTTGGTGGTAGAGCATTGAAACTTGCCAAGTACACTCGTCAGCCCTACACTGAGGCCCTAGCTGCTCTTACCGACAAGTACGGCCAACCCCGACAGCTCGTCCAGTGCGAGATCGCAGCCATAATGGCCACCCCTGCCATCAAGTATGGTGATACTGAAGCATTTGAGGAGTTCTCCCTGGATGTCCTCTCCCTTGTGGGGATGCTACAATCCCTGGAAGGTCCTGACGGCATTGAACTCCGTTGTGGCTCGCACGTCGACCGTCTTCTCAGCAAGGTTGCCCCCAGCCACAGGATGAGTTTCATGGAGCACTGCCTGAAGGAGGGCATCTTGAAGTCAAACTGTAGTCAAACCTACACCCTACCCCAGTTTGCAAGTTGGCTCCGTAGGAAATCTCAGTCACACAGCTTTGACAGTAGAGCAGTGTCCGGGCATACTTTGAGTAACCCAAGACCGCAGCGATACCAGGAGCAGCGAATATCCAGGAAGGATACCCCAACAGCAGTACTAATGACAGTACCAAAGCCGAAGTACAAACCCCAGCCTTATTGTCCCTTTTGTGATAATAAGGAACACTACCTGGGTGGATGTCCACAACTCAAGAAGCTGAACACTGATCAGATCGTCAGTTGGATCCAGGACAAGGGACGATGTTGGAAGTGCGGTCGTGCCCATAAGCCCGATGAGTGTACCCTCAAGAAGCAATGTCACACCTGCAAACAAGTACACTTAACTGTACTTCATGATGCCGCTCACAAGACTACCAGTCATGTCTTCAGAGTGCAGACATCAAGTCTGAATGTCTATGTTGACAGGCCAATCCGTCCGCATGGTGTGATGTTAAAGGTTGTGCCAGTTCTCCTTCATGGCCCCGCTGGCACCATTGAGACATATGCTATCCTGGACGACGGTTCTGAGAGAAGTATGCTAATCTAGACAGCAGCCGAGAAGTTACAGCTTAAAAGCCAGCCAGAGACGGTCCTCCTTAGAACTGTCCGTGATGACATAGTCGAATGCCAAGGTTCGGCTAGGTCTCTGCAGGTGTCACCCAAGGGAAAGCCCCACATCAAGTACACCATCAATGGAGCCTTCTCTGCCAGCAATCTGTGTCTCTCGGTGTACACATATCCAGTAAAGGCTCTCCAGCAGCGGTATAACCATCTCCGTCACCTGCCGCTACCAGTGATTAACCAGGCATCGCCGATGTTACTCCTTGGAGCTGACCAAACAGATCTTATCATCCCCCAATGCCCAATAAGATCTGGACCCCGTGGTGCAGCAGTTGCTATCTACACAAGGCTTGGCTGGACCCTCCAAGGACCCACTGGGAATCATGATCTACAGCTGGAGCAACGAGTCTTCAAGACATCCACATTCCCGGTTACAAATGACCTCCTGCAGCATGTGCAGATGTTATGGCAGGCAGATGTGCTCCCTTACGCCAATGATAAGGAAGTCACCCGATCCAAACAAGACCAGTATGCTCTTAAGATGCTGGGGTCTAAAACCACCCGTGTCAGCCTTGATGGTGTGCAACGTTATGCCACGCCCCTCCTGAGAACCAAGGATGGAGACAGATTCCAGGTAACGAAAGATGCAGTTTTTCCTACACTAAGGAGAGCAGAGAAGCGGCTACAGAAGCACCCACAACTGGCGAAAAAGCACAACGAGCTTATCACAAAGCTGGTCGACTCAGGTCATGTGCGAGTTCTAACCGATGATGAAGCCGCAATGTCTGATGAATCTTGGTTCATTCCTCACCACACTGTTCATCACAATGGGAAGTACCGACTGGTCTTCAATTGTTCTTTTCAGTACAATAACCAAGTGCTCAACGAGCATCTCCTTCCCGGACCACAACTGGGTGCTTCCCTCATCGGCGTGCTTCTACGTTTCCGGCAGCACGCCATAGCCATCTCCGGAGACATCAAAGCGATGTTCCACCAGGTGCGACTTCTACCAGAAGATAGGCACCTCTTTCGCTTTCTGTGGCGAAACCTGAAGGTGGAAGCAGAACCACAGATACACGAATGGCAGGTCCTCCCTTTCGGCTCCACATGTAGTCCGTGCTGTGCGACCTTCGCACTCAGGAAGCATGCCAGCGACCACAAGGAGCAGTATCCTGAAGTAGCAGAATCAGTCGACAAGTCCTTCTACGTCGACAACTGCTTGGACAGCTTACCCTCATCCAGAGAAGCCAAGCACCTGGTCCATCAGATGCGAAACCTACTGGCCGATGCCGGGTTCGAGATACGTCAGTGGGCCAGTAACGACCCTACGGTAGTTGAGGATCTCCCACCAGATGCTCGGTCCAATGGCTGTGAACTTTGGTTGACCTACGGTGACAATGACTCCCTTGAGGCCACCCTTGGACTGCAGTGGGATTGCAGCACAGACAACCTGCAGTACTGCCACCGAACAGTCGACTACGAGTCCCTTAACATGAGGAACATGTACAAAATATTGGCAAGCCAGTATGATCCCATCGGCTATCTCACTCCGTTCACTACCCGAGCCAGAGTGATCGTCCAAGACTTGTGGAAAACCAAGTGCAACTGGGACGACGTTCTAGAGCCTGGTGCCATCAGAGACCAATGGCAGGCCTGGGAAATGGAGCTACCAGCACTGGCCGACATCCAGTTGGATAGATGCTACACACCCCTAGCGGTAGATGTTAAGCCATCAAGCTACCAACTCCACATCTTCTGCGATGCATCAGAGAGAGCTTATGGTGCTGTAGCCTACCTTCGAGCAGAAGATAAACACCATCATATCCATGTCAGCTTCGTCATGGCCAGGTCCCGGGTTGCCCCCAAACGACAGCTATCCATGCCACGCTTGGAGCTATCGGCTGCCTTGGCTGGTGCTCAGCTGTGCCAGCTACTCAAGAGAGAGTTGAGTTTACCTGTAAAGTATGTTGTCCTTTGGAGCGACTCGACAACTGTCCTCACCTGGCTGAAGTCTGAATCCTGTCGCTATAAGGTCTTCGTCGGCACTCGAGTCGCGGAGATCCAGACCCTCACTGATGTCAAACAGTGGCGCTACGTCAATACCAAGAACAATCCGGCTGATGACCTCACCAGAGGCAAGACCCTGATGGAGCTTGCCCAAGAGTCCAGATGGCGAGACGGACCCCCATTCCTCTTGTCACCTCCTGACCAGTGGCCTGTCTACCCGGCCACACCACCAGAAGATGTTTCTGAGTACAAGAAGTCAACCTTCTGTGGTGCTGTGACTGTGGATCCTGAAGATCCTCCCGACCTTTCCAAATGTGACACGTGGGAGGACCTCATCATGGCTACCAAGGAGCATCGTGATGGGGCGGCCGACACTGGTGACCCACCTGAGTTGGGTGCTGAAGATCGAGCCAACATCGAGCTGCTACTGTACCGCCGTGCTCAGCAAGGAAGTTTTGCTGATGACTTAGCTGCTCTTAAGGCTGGAAGGGATCTTCCTCGAGATAGCAAGCTCCTCCAGTTAGCTCCAGAGTATGATGATTTCACTGGTCTCATCCATGTTGGTGGGCGTCTACGGCATGCGGAAGACATCCCCAAAGATTCCCGTCATCCCATCGTCATGGATCCAGCACATCCTATTACCAAACTTCTGATCCGAGAATATGATGAGAAACTACTTCACTACGGGCCTGAGCATGTGCTTGCAGAGATGCGACGCAAGTTTTGGGTTCTGCGAGGACGAGAGGCCATTCGCAAGCATCAGCGCAAATGCTTCGGATGTCAACGATGGCGAGCCAATCCTGATGTACCAAAGATGGGAGATTTGCCACCAGCACGCCTGCGACTGTACAAGCCGCCATTCTTTTCCACCGGCGTTGACTGTTTTGGGCCAATGACAATCAAGACAGGGAGATGCACCGAGAAGTGCTGGGGCATTATCTTTAAATGTATGACTACCAGAGCGGTGCACCTTGACCTGCTAGAAAGTCTCAGTGCTGACGCCTACCTGATGGCCTTTAGACGGTTTGTGTCCAGAAGAGGGAAGCCCTTCGAGATACTGTCCGACTGTGGTACCAACTTTAAGGGCGGAGCTTCAGAGTTACATGAGGCATTCTCTGCCATGGAACCCAGACTGAAAGAAGAGCTCTCCAAACAACAAGTCAAGTTTGTCTTCAACCCACCGAAGGCCCCACACTTTGGTGGCGTGTGGGAGAGGGAGATAAAGTCTGTCAAAGCTTGCCTGAGAGTCGTCCTCAGTCAGGCTGTACCCGAACCAGTCCTGCGCACCGTTCTGATAGAAATTGAGGGTATTCTTAATTCAAAACCGCTGGGTTATGTTTCTTCAGACATTGCCGACCTAGATCCAGCTACCCCGAACCTCCTCTTGATGGGACGACATGATGCAGCGCTGCCACAAGTTGTCTACCCAGCAAGGGACCTACTCAGCCGACGACACTGGAAACACAGCAAGGTGTTAGCAGATCACTTTTGGTCGCACTTCATCGGGCTGTACCTACCCTCTCTGCAGATACGACAGAAGTGGCAACGAGACGGTGCAGAGATGAAGCCTGATGATGTTGTCATGATCGTTGATCCTGCACTTAGCCGGGCTCAGTGGCCCATCGGACGAGTCGTCGACACCTTTCCTGGACCAGATGGTCGTGTGCGCACTGCCAGCGTGAGAGTGAGGAAGAACTACACTCGCCCTGTCGCCCGCCTGATACGACTCCCAGAAGTCACCGATGAAGGTGTCAAGGATGACCAGGAAAACGACAAAGATCCAGCCCTAATGGACTCTGAGTGAGAACTGTAGTGGCTCCGATGCTTTCTATTCCATAAATTTAGTGCCCAAATTTAGGGGCGGCTGTGCGAAAGCGTCTTCGCCACTGGAGTGCACAACAGCGCCCTCTTGTGACTGACTGTTATAATTGCCAAATCCTTGTCGAATCACGTTGTTTCCAGATAATTCTTAGTCCGTAAAATCCTTGTTAATGACTCCAAATCATCATTTGCCTTTATAATCCAATCACCAGGTTAATTATAAATACCCCCTTTGCGTGAATTACTGAAAGTGAGTATAATTTTGGTTAATCTTGATACGATATTTGGAGGGATTTCACTTCACGTTTATCATGTTTATTATTAGATTTGGGTTGTAATGTTCATTGTACTGATTTATATTGGAATCACATGCCATGTCATACCTACACACATTTGCATGGGGTTAATTCTTCGCTGGGGATATTTAGGGACCCTTTTGTAAATCCAGTGTTAATTTATAAGTGTTTTGGCCCTTACCTCCATATATTTGGGTTTATGTAAACATGTTGTGTATATTGCTGGGCTGATTATAGTGACATACGTTTATGTTGTTAATGTTTATGATATGATTAGGATTTCCTAGGCATGTGCACGTATTTATTAGTTCCCTTTGTGTTTATTCCTCTTGTAAGACCACAGACTACACAGACCTCACATACTACACAGACCACACAGGCTTATACTAGGACCAGACCAGGCCAAGTACCCATTTAAAATAAAACCAATCTCAGCCCATCACCGGTGTGACCGCCTCTTTCTTTTCAGTGATGGTTGAGATGTTCATATGTATTATTAAATTGGTCACATACTTACCTTGGTGTTGTAAACACAGCAAAAATGGTCTTGCCTGACTTGTAAGTCCCCTCTGCAAATTCAAACATTTAAAATTTGAAATTTTTAGGCAAATCTAAATGAAACCTGAAGCAAGTATCGTATTACTGTCATTTCAAACTTGACCTCTTGGTGTGTGTTTTACTTTTCGTGTATTGTTTTTTCTTCACTTTTTGTTCTCATTTCAAAGAAAACAGTAGCCATTAAGTTACACGTGTAAGTACTGCAACTGAGTACCACCCACCCTGCAAAAATGTGTCTGTTGTTGCACTTACATGTACTGATTCAAGGTTACTGGCCGTCATTAATCACTTGTTGTTTTGTTTCACATTAGTTGTTTGATTAAGTAAAAATCTGATACAAAAAAACCCAAACAATCTTTTTGGAACACTCTGATATTTGAGATTGTGGGGCTATCATTGATTTGACAAACGGTGTCATTATCAAAACAGAAAATTTGTTCTTGAATGAGAAATACCTTGAAAAGCATTTTCAATGGACAAATACCCAATGCCCAAACAAGCATAACTTTGCAGTGACAAAAGGAATCTCAGAGATGACCGTTATTTACCACATGAAAGCTATCATTCCTTGCTCATTCGTGTGTAAAGTTCAACGGTTAATTTTGCTACAAGAAACTCATAATCGCAGGATGTAGCAAGACTGCTAAAAAGACAAATCGCCCGAAACCACTCATATGCAGCTGGGCATAGTTAGACATGTTTCTGTTGATCACAGTATTCCAGGGCAACCTGCAGATTTCGTTGTAATCATGGCACTCTAGGACAACCAACAGACTTCATTGCAACACGATACTTTAGAGCAATCTACAGATGTCACTGTAATATTATTAGTGCAACGTTAACCTATGGATTTCGTAATAGCAGTAATCTAGGCATTTAACAGTACTCTAGGGCAACCTATGGAGCTTCAAATAGCGGTAATCTAGGACATTTTCCTATTGGTTTGTTCAAAGTCTTGGGCAACCTATGGAGTTTGGTGTAATAGCGGTAATCTAGGCATTTACCAATGGGTTGTTAACAGTACTCTAGGGCAACCTATGGAGTTTGGTGTAATAGCAGTAATCTAGGCATTTACCTATGGGTTGTTAACAGTACTCTAGGGTAACCTATGGAGTTTGGTGTAATAGCAGTAATCTAGGCATTTACCAATGGGTTGTTAACAGTACTCTAGGGCAACCTATGGAGTTTGGTGTAATAGCAGTAATCTAGACATTTACCAATGGGTTGTTAACAGTACTCTAGGGCAACCTATGGAGTTTGGTGTAATAGCAGTAATCTAGGCATTTACCTATGGGTTGTTAACAGTACTCTAGGGCAACCTATGGAGTTTGGTGTAATAGTGGTACTCTAGGACATTTAGCCAGCTACGGTCTTGTTCACAGTACTCTTGGGCAACCTACGTATTTCACTGTAATCACACTCCTCTATAGTGTAACCTTTGGATTTCATTGTAATCATGGTACTCTACGACCACCTAAAGACATCATTGTGATCATCGTCCTCTTAAGCAACCTCAGGATTTCGTATATAATCACAACACTCCAGCTAAAATTCCATGGATTTTGTTGTTATCACGATGCCCTGGCATGACCAATGGATTTTGATGTTATTGTGGTTTTCCAGGGCAACATACAGAGTTTGTTGTAATCACTGTACTCCAGGGCATTAACCTATGGATTTTGTTGTTATCACAATAATATAGGGCATGTAGGGCAGCCTAATGATTTTGTAGTAATCACAGTAGCCTGGGGCAACCTATGGATTTTGTTGTAATCACAGTACTACGGGACAACTGGATTTTGTTGTAATCACAGTACTCTAGAGCAACCTAAAGATTTCATTGTAATCCTAGTAGCCATGGGCAACCTATGGATTTGCTGTAATCACAGTACTCCGGGGCAACCTACATGTAAAGGTCATGGCACTCTATAGGGCTTTATAGCCTATGGATTTTGTATAAATTAAACCTATGGATTTTGTAATCAATATATTCCAGGGTAACCAACAGACAATGTAGTCATGCTACTCCAGGGCAACCTACAGATTTTATTGTAATCACAGTACCCTAGGACTTCTATGGATTTTGTTGTAATCACATTACTCCAGGAAAACCTATGGATTTTGTTGTAATCACAGTGCTCCATGGCAACACACATGCACAGATTTCATTGTAATCACGGTAGCCTAGGGCAACCTATTGATTTCTTTGCAATCACAGTACTCCAGGGGAAACCTATGGATTTTGTTGTATCACAGTGCTCCATGGCAACACACATGCACAGATTTTGTTGTGGTCACAGTATCCTAGGGCAACCAATTCATTTGGTTGCAATCACAGTACTTCAGGGGAAACCTATGGATTTTGTTGTTATCACAGACTCCATAGCAACGTATGGATTTTGTTGTAATTACAGTACTCTTGATTAACCTTTGGATTTTGTTGTAATCATAGTACTCCATTGGCAAGTTTGGCACCATATGGAAACACGATACTCTTGGTTAACCTTCAGATTTTGTTGTACTCCATATGGCAAGTTTGGCACCATTATAATCACAGTACTCTAGGGTAACCTTCACAATTTGTTGTAATTATAGTTCTCCCTATGGCAAGTTTGGCAACAAATGGAATCACAGCACTCTACGGTAACCTACGGATTTCGTTGTATTCAAACCGCAAATCGTCAGCCTGCTTCAAGGAACAATCCAACCGAGCTTTCTTGAAGGTAGTGAACTCCCCTTCCAATTGTGTAAACTGTGCCCCTCCAGTGTCATTCTGCATGGACAAGAAAATATGATGCAATGGACAGGATCTAAAGCAAGGCTAACATGTGACTAGTTGCATGTACCTTTAAATGTTATAAATATACAGTAAATTCCCATTAAAGCGATCCTCAAGGGAATGGATAAAAAAAAAGCATGATTTTGGTCAACAGTTTCACTTCATGTTTTCGAAACATCCCCCTCTAGCTACATAATGGAGTGTCCAGCTCGCCAATAAGTCTTAAACAACTCCTTTTATGGAGATTGGCGTGCACATCGCGCGTACTGTGCGATGTCGTGCAGAATGCAGCTGTGGCGGTGCATTGTGAAATACTGTCCTGCTGGAAGTATTGCGCATGTACATCAGGATTGTGAACGTTCAACCAATTAAATGGTAAAAGGCACTGGATTTCATAGAGTCCAAACTTCATGTGACACTGGAAAAGTGTTTTAAGACCAGCCAGTTGGTCTTTATCATCTGTTAAAGACCAGCCACGTGACGGGCTCTTGACCAATAGGAATGGGTAAATTGTCGTAGGCGTTTATGAATTTGGGATGAACTGCGTTTCCAGTTATCCCACTTTGACTTAACGAGAGTTTACTGTAGCAGGAAATTTCTTGGTTACAAACACAGGAAACATTTTGACTAATAAAGGGAAGGAGAGTGGTTGTGTTACTTAGCAAATAGAACTGACATTAATGGCTTAGATGTGCAGGTCTTCATTGGCATGGAAAAAATAATCCTTTTGCAGTCACTATCCTTCTAGAGCAATACTGTTTAAATAAAAATTGTTTATTATACGAAAGACTCATTTGAGTTTAGAAATTATCATTTGATTTCACATCCCGCAATAAATATGTTGATGCCTTGATTAGAATCCAAACTACTGCAACTGACCTGACAGACCCTAGCTATCCTGGAGTAAGTGATTCTTCCCGCTGCATTGATGTCTTCCGAGGAATACTCGCGATAGGTGAAATAGACGTAACCATTGTGCAAAAAGGGCTCACCAACATACTCTGCGTCTGGGAATAGAATTAGACATGGCAAACGCTCAGCATGGTTTGCAATGTAAATAGTCTGCTCCTGTCCAAAATTACATGCAAAGATAGGGTACAAATTTAGATTTTACTTGAGACATGGAGGACTGGCACGAAAGAAGACCATCTTGAAAGATGAGTACATTCTAAATTCCAGGGATGAGAATGCCAGTTAACAGAAAGGTCTGAAAATTGGATGAAAGGACTCAAAGATAATGCATCTGTGTTACTTTCTACGAGAAGTCTTACAATTTTTCTCAGATTCAAACGATCTGATTTCAGACCAAAGTCTGAAAAAATCTTTGACGTAAAAGTTGAGGGTATTTGACATAGACTCTTTTATAAAACATTGTCTGAGTCAAAGCCTATCAATTCTGTATTTGAGTCTGGTACAAGTACTGTTTTGGTCTTCTGTGAAAACTTCAGTATATACCTCGGAAAGAATGTTGCAACCTGACGCCACTATTTTCCTTCTTATGCCATCTAAATAAAGGTCAGTCATTGAAAAAATGTTGAAAAAAAACCCCATGAATCTGGGACTGAGAAACATTTCCAGTTTTGTTAGGATATACTTAGAAAATGCTCTTGACTCGCCATAGACTTTGTACACAACTGCTGAAGTTGCGTCTGGATACTACATTCTTTCCTATACCATCTGTTTTAAAGGTTGTCCAGGTTGAAGTCTGTCATGACCACACTTGGGCCTCTTTTTTTTCAATTTTGCACCAACATCAAAATGTCTACTATTTTCTTTTTGGTTCAAGAAATGCACAAGTTGCTGTTTCCACTCCTGTTTTTTTTCCTCCGAGGATAAAGACTTACTGTTCAACCAAGCCTCAGAACTGTCTGATTTAATGGGATTGTCAGAAGCTCCATTACTACAGCCATTCTGATTGGACAAACGGAAAGGAGATTCAGACTGGCCGGTCCGTCTACCAGTGGCGGTGAACAGTTTGGACTCTGAATAAAGAGACAGAAAACAAGGGAGACGATTAGTCACAGAACGAGCACATGAGGTCTCCTTGTTCATGTAAACAAAGATATTACACAAATGGCACAAATTATCACTGCATGCTCATCATGGAATGACATCACAGATGACATCTGCTGTACTGCCCAAGCACCCACCTACAAAGAGCTCAATGAACAACTCAACATGCTGAAATGCTGAGCACTTATTGTATTAAGAACTGTTGCTTGAAACAAATGTGTTTATTAAAGCCGGCCTCAGGTCGACCCATGATTTGCTTGCACCACAAAGAAACTGTGGTTTGCATTGATGGATTTTCTTGATATTTTCACCAATTATTAACAAGACCATAGGCTTTAAAATAATATAAAATTTGGTTAGCTAGTATGACCACCTTTTGAGCAAATCAGCGACTTCTTCATGCACAATGTTTATTGGGACATGCTGTAGTTTGAACTTAAAGTTTCATCCAGAGCTCTATACGTACAAACCCTCCATTAGACAGATGCTTACGATCATGGCAATTTAGATACTTTGACCAGAACAGCTTACCATCAGTCACATACATCCATGAAATATTCTGGTTGCTGTCTACGGGAGCTGCTTCACCGAAGTCAACATTGAAGTCTGAAGGAGCTTTAGACAGATTCTGGAAAAAAACCCCAAAAAGCTTTGTATAGAAATTGCATTGAGAAGTAAAGAAACACAGTAAAATTGTAGTATTACCTGTTGAATATGTTGGGTAACCACTCATTAAATATCAATCAATCCTCTGCAAAGAGTTGGGGGCGGAATCTGCCCCCCTCAACCTTTTCTGCGATACCCTTGCAAAAAAATATTTTCCCTGACCCGAGCTTTTTGACTGGTTAGCCTCGAGTCTTGCGCATCTTTTGATACCAAAAAGATAAAATGCCGACGACAGGTTGCCGCGCATCAAAAAAATTGCAGCGCTATGCACCGTGATAACTAAATTTCCCCATATACATGTATGTAGTGTACACAAAGCAAAACTACCATTGGTGCATATGAAGAACTAATTAGCCATAATTCTAAAGTCCTTTAACCTACAGTCATGAAATTTCTTGGGTATGTTCATATTAAGTTGTTCAATGCATGTACCGAATTTCATAATTTTTTGTCACTCGATGGCCGAGATCTGCAGGGGGGGGGGGGGGAAGCATTTTGGCCTCCTTTATCAACTCCCGCGCACATTATTTAGGAGAACCAACCAAGAACCAAGAACAACCATATCTAAATGATTGCTCCTTGGTCTAAAGAAAACAGTCATATAGACCCTACTCCTCGTATTTGACAATAGTCATCTTGACATGTTTTACTGAAACCTTTACAGACCTACCTCATCTGTTGTGTCAACAAAGTAGCACGCTGGCAGCGTCCCAGTTGTGCACACAAAGAGACAACTTGCATTCATTTGCTGAATAATTTTCACGTAGGGACACTGTTTAAAAACAAAGTTTGAAAAAAATCATTTTGTTGTTTATAAAATCAAAAATTTACTCGAACATTTCAAGTCACCACGCCAATGCAAATCAGTGGAGCAATACATGTAGTCATGACATTTAACCCTCCTGCTATTTAAACAGTGACAGACAGTCAAAGTTCACTTTCACTTCTCCTGCTATACTTTTAACAAAGGCTAGTCACCAGCAGTCAGATCATGTGTCAAGCAAGCAGGGTGACCAGTCAAACTGGGTCAACAGACAAAGCAGGCAAGTTGTGGTCACAGCCCTTTTATCACTTACCTGGAGTCAAAGCTTATTAGCTGTATCAAGTTACTTAAACAGTCCCAACCAGTCAATCCTGCTTTATGTAGGCTGGGAATTGTTGAACATTTAACTGTTGAAAAGAGTCACTTGTTTGATTTTGACTGAAAGGACTACTTGGCACAGAATGAACATGTACATGTATGCTTGCATAGGACGGTTAAAGTATGGTGCATTGCAATATTACAACAATCTTCATATATGCATGGAGCATTTCTTAGTACCTTTGTTATCATGGTTAACACTTAACCTCATTATTATTTCCTTAAAACTGATCTTTGGCATTACACAACATTAGAAAGTATTTCTTATCTAAAAACTGTGCAGGATAAGGTAAAATTGGGGTTAGGGGTCATTAAAGTTACGAATGTCTCCCTAATACCCCATTATTGGTAATTATTATTATTATTATTTTTTTTTGGGGGGGGGGGGGGGGTTCTGCATTAAACTATCACGTCAGATACAAGCTGATTTTGATTTTCTGAAATGGCTCTTATCCAGAAACATCAGATTCAAATGTCATCATCGGTGCAATACTATAAAGCGGAAGTGTGTATCTGTGCATATGTTCGCAGTTGATTGTACATAAAGCATGCAACAGGAGGCGAAGTCGCATTGCCTCGTTTTCTCATCTCTGAGAATTCACCATGTGACATGTTTCAACAGAAAACACAAAAATCAAATTGTGTATGAGGATTGGTTTTTCAGAAGTGTTACACTTTAGAAATCATTGTAACAATTGTTTCAATGATAATAATAAAGTACCTAATATAAAAGACATTTCTTTTTTGGCCAATTTGCCCATACAAACTTGTACATGTACAAAAACAGTGTATGTGTAAGTGCATAATAACGCTGATGGAATATAACGAAGATATGGTCTCACCGGATCATTCTCAGGTGGAGGGTTTGTACATGTACTGAAGTGAAGTTCTCTACCCTGCAATTAAAGAAAAAAATTATTAAAAGAATGTATTTCATCTTGTCCAGCAAGTCACTGTTTCGCCAACCACCTGATGTACTTGAGATGTACAGCATTTCTCTCTTTCATTTGTATGCATAGGAAATTATGTACAATATCAAAACTGGCTCAGAATCTACAAAAATGTATATCATTTGGGCAAAACATTAAAATTAGAATTCCCACAAACCACCATCTCACAGGTTTGTATCCAGAGCAACCCAGCAAGTGTTGTGCTCAAAGGACTGCTCAAAGGACCCATCCAAAGCAAGTACTGGTGTATGTATGTTAAAGCCCAAAAAAATGCCAGTTTTTGGTATGGAGCATGCCCAAAAAGTGGTGCGGCGACGCGCTTTTTTTTACCCTACTTTTTTTTCTTCAAATGTCAACTGATGTTGCAGAAGACGCTTCGATCCCCTTAAAACTCTCAACAATATATTTCAGAGTGGAGCTTGCTATGAGGTGACCTCAGTAAGGCCGTAAGGCTTGAGAAGTAGTCACGACAAAAATCAGGGAAAACAGTAACGTCAGACCATACAGCGACATCGACATCGTGCGTGTGCTGCCAGGCTGGTCATTAGTCTGCTCCCTTACATATTGCGCTATAAATTGAAAAGCGTTTAAAGGTTCCAGATACATGACCATCTGGCTGATTAAACATTGCAACACCGTGTGCAAATGGTGCCCGACTAAAATAATTTAGTACAAAATATTTGGGAGCCCAGATTAGCCACATAAAGCTTACACTCGTTCGTAACCCCCATCTAAACATGTTAAAATTTTGCAGCAGCGGGATTCCAGTCAAACCAGTGAGTTTGGTGGTTTTGAGACATCATCTTACATTGATAAACAATGTAATTTTGCCGATGCGCATGGCTACGGTGACGCTGCTCACACTACAATCCGGAGACTTATTATTGGCTTAATGGTTGAAACATTTAACTAAGACGTTTTAGAAACATTAACAAAACACAGCCATTCTGACCAATGTTACTTACCATGCTGAAGCTGGATGTGTCAACTATCTCCAAAACATTTCGGCCACCAACATAAAGCTCTGAAAAATCATCCTTGAAAACAAGTGGGGCACGGTAGGGCTGTGTTCCCGGTCCACTGCCACACATTTGGTCATCAGACGAACCTGTAAAAATGAAGACAGTGTAAATTATTGTTAGTTATTGAGTCATAAATGGAGTAAAAAGACAGATACTCAACCCACAAAGCTTGAGTAACGCCGTTGCACCATCTCCAGCTTTTGGATGTTGCTTGCTGTCAAGGGGTCCCATATTGATGCTAGAGTATTCAACTACATAATATGGCGTACTAAGGTCTTGTAGCACAGCTCCTTTGTTTTCCTAGCTCTAGGACACGTTGGAAGAAAGCCTGTTACGTTGTAATGTAAGAAATTTACTAGGAATCTTCCTTACCCAAGGTGGTATTAAACTGTACACATAAACAGTTGGACTCCACCAAACCCTTGTGCTGGAGTTCGGCTGGATGGGGATCATTAGGGTTAACAACTGTGCATACCTAACCAACTCTTTGAGGAATTTGTTTGTGTTGTACTGTTCCTTGGGTTTAGTACTGGTAGGGTTGCAGTAACGGAGGACAGATGAGTTGGCCATGCATCTGATGGGGTTTGGCATATGTGTTTGCCTAGTTCATGGCGCAGCACCATTTACCATGTTTACAGTCAGTCTTCAGGATGCCCATGGCAGCGGCCACCTCTTGCAGGTGGCATACATACATGTACATGTACTCTCTATTTTCATGAAAGTGGAGGTCTTGAAAGTAGAGGGGGCTCCTGATGTGGTTCAGCAGAAGTTTGAGACCTGTACGGTAGATCCACAGCCTTGTGTGAGTGTCCGCTGCATTTTATGGCCATTTGCTGCGGGTCAGCACTGGACAATGCCCCGCATATTGTCTTGCCATCAATTGCCTGTGTTGGCATGTCCTGTGTGTGCATGGGTGGTGTATTGCAGCGTGCAGTGTGTGTTGGCATGGACAGTCTGAACAACACTCATGTTTGTTTATGGTGTAAATCAAGGATTTTCTGTTGTTCCTCTTCCCTTTTCCCTTGTTTATACTCTGCAACAGCTCTCATTGGTTTTGTAAACATTTTCTAATCGAGGTTGTCCTCGATTTAGTTCCTGTCCTCAATTCATCGACATTGCACGTGTGTGTCCTCAATTTAGACCATAAACACGCACACAGCCTTGTTCTGTAGTTGTGTGGGCATATGTACACTCGTCGCTACGATCATTCGTGGGGACCGAAAATGCTCCCCATAACTCTAATTTACCTAACAATAAAAACTTCCCCACAATGTAGTGTAAGCCAGGGCACCCTTTCTTCTTTACAGTATAGCAGGGATATCATGCCAGTAATTAGTGAAAACGATCGACTTCTAAAAAACATGTATGTACTATGTAAACAATTTAATTGCAGTGTAACCTTTTGATAACTGCAAGCTTTGCTTTTAGACATTAGACTGAGCGGTTGTAGTTCTCAGTAGCAAGGCACGCAGGCTGACCCTACATGAACATATTATGCGCAACGCAGTGGTATGCAACACAGTGTATGTAACGCATATATGAATGAGGTAATTTATATGTTATGCAGACATATGAAGTGAACAGTTATTTTTATGGACACGTTGCTATTCTAGGCCAATAAAATCAGTATCAGTATCAAAGGCACAATTTTAGTTTCAGTCAGTACGCTTGTCCAAATTAGCCATTTTCAAGCGTGTTTTGGTGCTTTTTGGTTTTTATACTAATGCCAATTTATACTCAATTTTCAAAACTGTGGGGTCATATATTATATTAGAAAGAAACTTATTTTCTTTTCAGTTAGCAAAGTTTTGGGCTCACACTTTGAACAGAAAACCCTGAAGAATGTTGCCTTATTTATGTGACATGATGGCAACAGTGCCCTTATAATTAGTTAATTACACATGCATCAGGAAAAACTTGGAATGTGACAGCACATTATACAAAAGTTTTAAACAAAAAGGGATGTCTCATGGTTTCATGTATTTCAGAGGAATGGAATCTTGCACAAAATATGTTCCATTGTTAAATTCATGTCATGGTTCCTTTATGTTTGGGTTCATCATGGGTGTGCACTCGGCCAGTTGCCATGGTGAAGTCAATCTACATTTTTAATGTAAAAAATAAATGAATACGATTTGGCACAAGATCCGTTCCAAATTGTCTTACAATGGTGCTTTGGTTTTTGTCCATTTTTAGTGTCCCCTAAATAAGCTCTACTTTAAATTAGACCTACAGTATGGAGCTTCAAAAGTGGACATCGTATTTTCCCATTTTCTGCTGGTAGAATTTTAGGTTTTTAGAAATTGCATCACCGGTGTTTTAAAATGCTCAATTTTCTGCTAGCGGAAATTTGAATTTTATTTTGACCGGCGCCTCAAAAGTGGACAACTGAAAATCTCAAATTCTTACAAGCCAAACTTGATGCTCCGAATGTGGACAACCCCGTTTTCCCATTTCCTGCTTACACTGAGGAATTTACATTTTAGAAGTCACAACCCCCCCTTTTAAAAACGGTCAATTTCCTGCCAGCAGAAATTTGGGTTTTACTTTGACAACTTTTCTTGACGCCTCAAAAGTGGACAGCTAGAAATCCGTAATTTCTGGTCCACCTCACGGTACCCGAGTCAACTCATACCCGAGCCAACTTGAATCCAAGTAACAGTGTTGTTGACTTGAGTCGCTGACTCGGACTCGATTCAGACTCGAGTCGCTATTTTTTTGACTCGGGACTTGAGTTGACTTGGGAAAAAAATGACTTGAGACTTGACTTGAATTGAAATAATATGACTTGAGACTTGACTCGAATAAATTGACTTGCTGACATTAACACGTTTCTTAAAGTAAAAAAATCCCACAAACCTCTGGGCGTTTGTGCACACTAGTATCATTCGGTTGAAAAGAATGCAGATAAGCAGAATTAGCAACCAGCACTCGATAGTTGGGAATCCGGAGCCTGCCACACATCATGTACATGACTATCTACGTGCGTGTGTTATGGACAGCGTATCATACTCAACCTCATGCGAGGTGAAGTTTGTGCCGTGCGTAGTCTGAGTACCATCCGTTGTTATAGAGTGGTCATTTCATAGAGATCATAGGGTACACGTACACATTGAGTGGTTTACCGGTAAGCGTGATAAATGCAATTAGGTTGAAAAAAACTGGTAAAAATTGCTGCTACCCCCAATCCGCTATAAAGCAACAAGAATTTACATCATGTATTAATTAAAGGAAAACGTTCAGAATGACATTTGTCAGACGTCCTTCAAACATTCAACATGATAGAATGAGTTTGAAAATATTATTTCAAAATGCATTTTTAGACTCTTTAGATACAAATAAGGTGTTTGAGAGAGGATGTTTGAAAAGTATGATTTTTTTGTCTCCTTACATTCCCTACTCTGGCTCCATCGTCGAACACATAAACTGGTTCCTGTGAGCATGGTGAGTAGTATGTGCATCTAATATTTAAAAAAAAAATGACTCGAGACTTGACTTGACTTGAAAAAAAAATGACTTTGGACTTGACTTGACTTGTGAAAAATTGACTTGAGACTTGACTTGGAAAAAAGTGCCTTGGTTAGAACTCTGCCAAGTCAACACGCGTGCCTCGAGTACGATTTGACTTGGGTACGAGTTGACTCAAGAATGTTTACTTACAGAAATTACGGATTTTTAGTTGTCCTGTTTTGAGGTGTCAAGATAAAAAAAACCCAAAACACTAAACTTTCTGCTAGCAGAAACTTGACATTTTTAAACGAGGGTCTTGTGACTTCTAAAATCTAAATTTCTGCAAGCAGGAAATGGGAAAACTGCATTGTCCACATTTGGGGCATCATTATTTTGGTTGGTAAGAATTTGAGATTTTTAGTTGTCCACTTTTGAGGCACTGAGATAGTCATCAAAGTAAAATCCAAATTTCTGCTAGCGGGAAATTGTTTTTTTTTTAACCGGTGTTGCAATTTCTAAATACCTCAAATTCTACTAGCAGAAAATGGGAAAATACAGTGTCTACTTTTGATACTACATTACGTACCTTCAAACTTCACTGTTTCAGAGTACAGAACAGTTGGATATCTTGGAAACCTATCTTTCTCTGCTGAAGAGAAGTAGAGAGTTTGCAGGAGGAACCAGCCAATGAGGTGAGAATGAACCATGGTCATTGTGGCAGGGTTGCGATCTGCTTATCAATCCTCTGTAGTCCTTTCAATACACTAGTATTTCATGTACTAGTACATGCAGTTGCTACTCAGAAATGATCAAGTTTCCTGGAAGGAATTTCAAAAGTAAAGAAACAATTTAATCCTGCAATATCAACATGTAATCATAATTCAACCAGAAAATACAAAAACACACAGTACCTGCTTATACCATGTTACCCAGTAGACTGCCAATTGAAGAACATCGGTACAATTCTATATTCCATTAATTTTCATGCATGAGATAATATCTGCTGTCTAGGGCTGATTCACGTCGGATAATGATAACACAGAATTCTCTGTTTTTTAAACCAAAATCTCCTCTGACTGCTGTTGTTTATCATACGTTAGTGTGCACAAAGCTACATGTACATTGTACATAGATGTACATGTACAAAGGAAATAGAAATTACCTCAGTGTGTGGTGTGCAAAGTGCAATGTACATGTATAATGTATGTGCTCACACAAAGCATTTTCATTTTAAGCACTCAACCGCGGGTGTTTTAACAAAGGAAATAACATGTCGAAACGTACCATGTATACGTTGTATACCAAGTACATTTGTACACATACCCGATACATGTACCGCAAACGATTTGTTAATGCCTCATGTACCGTACATGACAAATAAAGGTCTAGTACATGAATTTCTTTGCATGGAAAAATTTCAAAAAAGGCAATGGCCCATGTACAATGTACATGTTCACTTTTACAGTGCGAGAGTTTTGGGTTGTAAACTTCATGTACACGTATACATTGTTAAAACAGGCTACAAACATGAGGGTATCTGGTATGCACACCCAGGTCTGTGATAACCTTGGGGTTGCATTAATTGAGATAAACTGAACTACATGTACATGTACATGTACTTGACATTTGAACCTCGGTGAACATGTGCATACAATGCCTGATATCATGTTTTGAGCAACGCCCAAAATGCCATAAACATGCACACCTGGATCATTACACACTATAGTATAGGATGACTGCATCACATCAGACGTTGCTTAGCAACGTCACTGCACTTGCCTTTCACTGGTTCCGATCGCATACCATTACCATGAATATTTGCATGTCAATCATTTCATCAATTTTAGGATTCAAAAATGCGACTTTTTTGGTGTCCCTGTTTAAGCACCATCGATACCAGAATTTCAATAACCGATACATTGGAAATCTAATATCAAGAATATTCGATATATGGGCAATTCTCCATGGGAGAGCAAAAAATGTCAAAAATAAATATTTACATATTAAACCTTTTTTGTACTTTTTCCAGACCTCAATTAAATGGGGAATTCAGTTCAAAAAACGAAATTGAAAAAAAATACATATTTCTGGTAAAAACAGTGATTTTTGCAATTTATGATTAAAAACGTTCAGATTTGGTAAAAAAACAAAATTTAGTGTATGTATTACTTTCTGAATTATAGGGAAAAGATTTGATTTATTTTATGATGTTACAAGTTACTAACATTACTCAGGGTCATTAAAAAAAATTCTAAAAATATAAATATATATATATATATAGTGTAGGCCTTCATTTAAAAATGTCAAAATTAGCACGTAATTCCGTTACCGAAAAAATGGCAAAAGTTACTTATTTCACAAATTTTCTTGTTTTTTTTCTTCAAATCATGTATGTTGAGAAAAGACCCTACTATAAATTTAAATTAAAAATAAAAACTTTAAAATAGTAATTTCTTGGCATTTTTCCAAGTGGTAACGGAATTACGAAACGGTAACGGAATTACGGTAACGGAATTACGCATGCACAAAGTATGCACATTTCCTCCAGATTATGTACATGACATATCATTAAATGGGAGATTTGCTTGTAACCTTGACAATAACTTTAAATACTAAATTACTTGTTAAATCATTTCCCTCTTTAATTTGCTATTATATAATTAAAAATAATCAGGTGTTCCATTGATATTTTTTACTTTTACGTTTTCTTTTTTACTATTTAAAAAATGCTAATAGTTGTTTGGATGCTTAAAGGGAATATACAACATTTTCAAACATCAGAAAATGAAACTACCAAGTTTTTACAAAATACCTTACTAGGATGTTGGTAAATGACAGTCTAAAGCATCCTGTAAAATTATGGCACCTGGTGTGAAGTAATTTTCAAGAAA
Organism: Patiria miniata; assembly: GCF_015706575.1. Lineage (NCBI taxonomy): Eukaryota > Metazoa > Echinodermata > Asteroidea > Valvatida > Asterinidae > Patiria > Patiria miniata. Next base: position 11,811,551 of record NW_024037048.1, on the reverse strand, counting down.
ATGATATTTTTGTATACATTTCCAACGGTGGTCGGCCGACCACCGTTGGAAAAACCTAACTATTTTTCAACTACTGCTCCAACTTTACACTCTTTCCAGTCCAAATTTTGTTTGCTATTTGTTACATGTTCATGAACGGGTGCAGGCCAGCTAGTCTGGTTCCCTTATCCTCCAATTTTCCGGCATCTATAAATTGATCCATTTTACCTTTAGTGGAGTCAGGGAACCAGACTACTTGAACAGTTTTGTTTTTCTTGGTTTTTCCAGCATTTTTGAACGCAAAACTTCAAACATGTCAGTGTAACAATATTTGATCTATTATACTAACCCCTCAAATAGTTCATTTCTTAAAATTACAGCAAAAGCCAATGATGTACATTCCCTTTAAATATGTGTTGCCAAAGCCGTTGTCTGGTACCCACAGAAAATATATTCCACAACAAGTATATATGAAAGTTGAGTACCAGACTGTACTTGTACTTCTACTTGGCATAACTTAACATCTTCCCTTGCTCGGAGATGCCAACCAGTGCAGTTTTATTGTATTTTCCACGATAAACTAGTGAAATACGATAATACAATTGTTTATAGTAAAATTAGATTTTCGGTAAAAAACAAATTACATATACATATTGCTTTCATTTGACCTTGACCTTTGACCTAAAAAATGAAGCCCAGACATGTTTAGGCCTACATTTACATTTTGATCTGCTAATTTTCACTTAGCTTTCCCCTTGTGGCATTTTATAAACTTCTAAAATTTGTATTGTGATGAGTTTATGTTGAATTCAATGTAAAAGTATTGCATTTACCTATTACATGTAAACCTATGGCGTAATTCCGTTACCGCCCAGGCGTAATTCCGTTACCGTGATTAAAATGCAAATTATGAAAAGAGTGATTATTTTTTCAATTTTGTTCTGCATCGTAGTTAACAACACCCCTGAACTCTACAAATAACAGGTAGTGTCCAATTTTAAAATTTCAAAACTTCAGAGAGTTTTATTAATTTATGCAAGAACTCAAATATGCTTGTCCTCCGTCCGTAATTCCGTTACCGATATTAAGCTCCGCCCCTTAAAGGGTAATCTTGTGGGATTTTTTTTTTTTAGGGGTCAATCAATTCTACTGGGTCTTGGCTCCCTTTCCATGTTTAGATTAGTTGCCTAGCATAGAACATATTTTCTTGGGAAAGAATAATCCTTGACAGAGTGACAAAATTCCGTAATTCCGTTACCAAAGAATTGCCCACATCGATTATCACCATTTGAAAGTTAAAGACAATAAAGACAACGCTTGATTTAAAAAAAAAAAAATCCTAAGACCCAATTTTCCACGGCTTTCTCATTAGCATATTGTTCAAATATTGCGCGGGGAGACTACGATCGAATTCCAGCGAATGCAAAGCACACAGCGTTGCTGCTTGGCATCTCGCAATGTTTTTATTTTCAGTCATGAGCACATGATAGCGCCGATTTAAATTTCATTACACAGCAAACGTTAAACACAAAGTAAAAGCACAAACGGGAGATTTTAGTTTGATAATAATTTGACGCATTTTCGATATAATTCCTCAATATCAAAATTGTTGATATTTCAATATGATTAAAAAATTGCTATCGGCGATATCGATATCAAAATAATATCGAATAATTGAGTAATATCGATATATCGACAGTGTTTATCCCTGTTACACTAGCTGACCTGTGTAATTTGCCATGCAAACTTGCATCACCTGAGAATTGAATTCAAACTATTTTTGTATTTGTTTACTATTGCTTTACATGATCACTCTTGCAGATAAAAGGCATTTAAAGAATGTGTTGAGAATTTGAACAAAATCTTATATCAGACGTAACAGGGACAGGGAAAAAAACCCAGACCCCAAATTAATAAAATTATATACCCAAATAACATGTATACATACCGGTACTAAAAGTACATTTTTATATTGTACATATATGTTAGGCCAACAAAAATATATATTCGGTCTCTGGTCAGACCAAAGTTCCGGAATTGACGCGGGGACGCCGCTTTTTTTTTTTTTTGCTTTTTTTTTTTCTTCAAGCTTGGATTGTACAGACAAGGTGGTTTACTATTTTGCTTTTTTGGTGTCCTCATGTACATTGGTGTCCTCCATAATTTGCCTTGGTGCTTTCGATCATTTGCCTTGGTGCAATTTCCCATTCCTTGGTGATCTTTGGTAAAAAAAATTGAGCAGGTGCGGCAATAGAGGGCGCTGTTGGAGCTACCGCGGAACATTTTGGAAAAAAAAAGATTGACGCGCATGATTAAAATCGACGCGTGCGCTGACCAGAGACCGACTTATTTTTTTTTGTTGCCTTATACAGTGTATGATAAAATTGACAATGTCACATTATAGTGCTGGACTTTTGTTGAACATATTTTAATATTTAAAGGGAAGATACAACATTTGCAAACATCAAATTATCACGAAATATCTTACTTGATTGTTAGGGAATGCAGTCTAAAGCATCCTGTAAAGTTGTGGCTCCTGGTGTGCTGACATTTTCAAGAAAAACTGTATTTGGAGAAAACTGGCTTTTTTTTCAAAAAGTGCTCCTAGGTTTTTCATATTTAGTTCGTCTGCATTTTCTTTGCAATGATTACACACCTGTGAAGACTACAAGCCTGCTAGACTGATTCTCTGATCGTACAATTTCCCAAAGTCTATAAATTGCTCCGTTTCATCTTAAGTGGGGTGTGGGAACCAGACTACAAGAATATGATTGGTTTTCTTGGTTTTTCCAGCATCTACAAACCCAAAATGTGAAACAAGTCAATGTAACAATATTTGCTATTACTAATCCTCCAAACCCATTTATTTCTGAAAATTGCAGCAAAAGCAAATGTTGTACATTCCCTTTTAAAACCCTCAAAATCTGTGTACAAATTTACAAAAAATACTACATGTACGTATATGTGAGCTGCCTTCTAATGTACAGGACTTCTTGATGTCTGTTTAATTTACAGAGCATTAGAAAAAGCACCACCTTACTGTATTTCTTGACAACAAATCCTGGGATGTTTACCTTAAAGTTAAACACTATGGCAGCGACCCTTGCAGAAGTTGTAAAGTTCTAAATTAAAAACTTTAAACATACATGTACACATAAGTATACATGTGGTTGTGTACACACATTGTGGATGTCCTATTTTCCCTCTTTTGTCTGTACTGTAACTTTTTAGGAAGACTCTCATGGATTTACACGACCCCAATCGCGGACGTATGCTGGGAATCGATATTGTTCTCTTTTGTTCTCTGGTATTTTTCGTCCACAGTTTGATGATGAATACGCCCATGCATGTATTCAATAGATGAATACGCCCATGTATGCATACAACAGTGCTTGCATGAACCTTTCAAGAAACATTTACAAAATGAAATGCAGATTTTTTGTACATTTAGGCGTATATGGTTTGATGTACATGTAGCAATTTACAGACTAAATCTGGTTAATTTTTTCATTGTGAACGTTTAATGAAAAAGGAATGTTCAAAATATTTATCTTTAAAATTTTGTTTGTGAATAAATTTATATGTAGGCCTATTTATAAGCATGATATGAAATAGAATTCTCGTGTACAGTTCTGTGCTGAAAATGTGCATAATCATGTTTGCATTCGTCATCGCCATATGTTCATTGTACTTTTGTTATAAAGGAGGAAGTATTCATAAAAAAGCTTTCGTAGACATGTACATCATTAATATGCATGACTCAGCTAAAGTGTTGCAATATTCATTCATAGCAAACAAATGTTTATAAATAAAACCTCTATCATTCTACATGTAGCCATTTTGTTCATTATCTAATAAAATTTTCATATTGTGTTTTACAATACTATATGAACCCTTTGTCTGGGATGATACGTAATTTCTGGGCTCCAAAATGTGTTTCCCGTTACAAAAATGTCAGAATTATCACTGAAAAACTTGTACAAATTTTCAGTGAGCCTGGCAGTTTTATGGGAAACACATTTTGGTTCCCTGAATGACAAAGACAGGACTCCTATAGCTTTAAGTTATAAATCCTACCAAGCTGTGGGCAATGTTGCTGCTTGTTGCACATGTACCTTACAAATGTACATATACATGTACAATTGTACATGTACCAGTACATGTACATGTATTGAATGTGTATTTCATGTACATTGCACACATTCAAGAACAGCCACATCCATGACATCTGTGAATCCCCCTAGCTGCACCTATTTCTGTTGGCACACAAAGGACGGGGTCAATAAGATAGCCCTAAATACTGGTAGCTTGCTGGGGAAAACCAAAACCACTCAACAGAACCATAAACAGAAAAATGCCAAATGTACGTGAAGGCTACTCCAGCTGTACACAATTAGAACAGTATTTTAGGCTTGGATGAAATTTCAGTATAATGCCGTTTAATACCAAAAACTGTGCACTCTCAAAATCCGGCCATACATGTAAGCTATATTTTTTTGACGCTGTACATGCATGTACAGAGTACATAATGCACCCCCTATCAGTCAGGGCTGCTTTTTGGAGAAAATCTACATGTAGATCTATCCAATTAATTTGTTTATCAACGCAGCATTTAAAATCCCTGCGCATATCGTCAACCGAAAAATTGATAGTGCTTGCATTGTACAAGTAACCCCTACAGTTGCCAATGTCACTTACATTGTCCCCTCTAATTTAAGTCACTTTCATCCCATAGGCTCAACAGGCCAGGCAGGGCCAGGTTGTTCAATATGCACACTAATGGCACTGTGCCTATTATGGGCCTTTGACAAATTTGAGGGCCTACAAAAATACCAGTGTGCAACATAACAAACACACCCACACATACTTCAGCACAAGTTACTGCGTCTCTCTGAGTTTTCGATTTTGGGAAAGCTTCAAACTATATACAATCAGTCATGTCAGTAGTACATTAATTACAGCAAACTGCGAACCTCAATATGTGTAATACATTGTACTCTGTCTTGAATACTGTATTTTCATTGGCCTAGAACTATCACGTGTTTAGTTAATAAAAAGTCGTAGCACACTCCCTATGGGATATCACGTATGTGGGATATCACTATGTGATATCCCACAGCGAGTGTGCTATGACTTTGTACATGAGGTACGTACGCGTTTCTCACGTAAACGCAGCGAAGTTCAGCTGTTTCGAGCACGCGACATGCATGTGAGTTGACGTCGTGTCATGATTGTTGTGTTTACTGCTGTTTGTTTTCGTGATTTTTACATCAAAATCTAAAAAATCCAAGACATACGTATAACAAAACAATTGTTGACTGGTGTGATATGGGATATGACGTTTTGAACACCCTTGTCAACAATTGTTTAACATTAAACGGGTGGAGAACCCAGTGATCCCAATACATCAAAAACATTGTTCAGGGTTTTAGAGCTACAGTTTGGCATGACTTGCTTAGTACAGCATACATGGCATAAAACTAGAGTAGCATCAACACTATTAAATGAAATGCAAGTCTCCAGTGCTTAGGCCTATCAGAGCTGTGATATTGGTGCCAGTGCCTAGGGTGTGGGACATAAGGGCCTACAGAACAGTAAGAAAAATCAAACGCATTTTACCAACCTTGTGTACACGGATGAAGGTAATATTGTAGTAACCACTATTCAAGGTATGATTCCGCAAAATGGTTCGACTGAGTTGTTAAATATCATGATGTTGTTTCCGCCTTCACTGCACTGGTTAGCGTATACTGGTAATGCAGGTGCGCAGTACCTCCACTGTTCAGGTTGAACGATCAATGTAACAATACGGGTGGATTTTATTATAAACAGCTACATGTAGCATACGTCATCGGTGTTTCCAGCACACTATTGTGCACTGTTGGCCACAAGTTCATGTACATGTATTGGGTGCATATGAGTGCTCATTATCTGAACAGTCTTTATTTGTAAATAAATCATGGTACCCATATGAAATGGTAGGAGCCGTGCTGGTACCCATATGAAATGATAGGAGCCGTCCTGGTACCCATGGTACCCATATGAAATGGTAGGAGCCGTGCTGGTACCCATATGAAATGATAGGAGCCGTACTGGTACCCATATGAAATGGTAGGAGCCGTCCTGGTACCCATGGTACCCATATGAAATGGTAGGAGCCGTCCTGGTACCCATGGTACCCATATGAAATGGTAGGAGCCGTCCTGGTACCCATATGAAATGATAGGAGCCGTCCTGGTACCCATATGAAATGATAGGAGCCGTCCTGGTACCCATGGTACCCATATGAAATGGTAGGAGCCGTCCTGGTACCCATGGTACCCATATGAAATGGTAGGAGCCGTGCTGGTACCCATATGAAATGATAGGAGCCGTCCTGGTACCCATGGTACCCATATGAAATGGTAGGAGCCGTGCTGGTACCCATATGAAATGATAGGAGCCGTCCTGGTACCCATGGTACCCATATGAAATGGTAGGAGCCGTCCTGGTACCCATGGTACCCATATGAAATGATAGGAGCCGTCCTGGTACCCATGGTACCCATATGAAATGGTAGGAGCCGTCCTGGTACCCATGGTACCCATATGAAATGGTAGGAGCCGTCCTGGTACCCATATGAAATGATAGGAGCCGTCCTGGTACCCATGGTACCCATATGAAATGGTAGGAGCCGTCCTGGTACCCATATGAAATGGTAGGAGCCGTGCTGGTACCCATATGAAATGATAGGAGCCGTCCTGGTACCCATGGTACCCATATGAAATGGTAGGAGCCGTGCTGGTACCCATATGAAATGATAGGAGCTGTCCTGGTACCCATGGTACCCATATGGAACATGTGGAATGGTAGGAGCCGTCCTGGTACCCATGGTACCCATATGAAATGGTAGGAGCCGTCCTGGTACCCATGGTACCCATATGAAATGGTAGGAGCCGTCCTGCATGGTACCCGTATGATTGCGTGCGGATATGTTGCAAGTGATTTTTTGCGACTCTGGAATGAGGCGTTGTTATTATCAACATCTTTCAGAAAGTGATCTTAAAATGCCACATTACTCAACTGTTGCATGTAATGTGAGGAATTTAACCAAAATACGCCATAAAAATCGCATTTAGATCTCACTTGTTTCATGCAATCAGTGGTGAAAATACTGAATCTGTGATTACGACGATCGCTGCCAAAGTGTAAACCCGTGTATTGGGAAGAATAAGACAAACTAGAGGTCAAGGCGTTTGTTGAGTTACATGTACAAACGCAATAGGCCTATAGAAAGTGCCCCCTGATTGGTCAAAATCTAGGAAGTCAAGAGGCAGGGTCTTGCCTAATTAATCAGCAACTCTATTTGCGCGTAATATTGCATAGACTACTGCTAGAGGGCGCCCTTTCAAATGATGACGTCATAATGCTGTTTTTTTTTCTTTATTCCGATCTAAACACATAATTTATTTGCTTATAAAGAGCTTCCGCTTTGGAGCTACCATATGTATTCAATTTTTATTGCACTTCCAGTAAAACTGGAAGTGAAGGTCAAGCAGTTTTGTGCCCGGGAATAACATGAATAAGAATTGTTGCCTGCGGCATCAGCACCTCACGTAAAAACGAACACAATACCCTATAGTCCTAAAGATATTGCTGAAACTATTTTCACAAATTTGGCCCTTAAATTGCTTGTAATTTGATACCAGATGACGTCGTGATGATGTCCTCGCGAGGGTATGTATGTGTGACGTGAGGTACCAAACGAGCTGAGATTTCGGTCATTCACCAACTTAGATTCCTATTACGACCATTTAGTTATTTCCTATCAGCTTAGATGTCAAGTGATTTTATTGTACATATGAGACAGACGTAAATTGAGCACGTAAGATTAATTACCAACTTTTATTTCTGTAGTAGAATTCACGATGTGCGATCGAAGGCCGCCATGTCTGTTGTGGAGCTGGCGGAGTAATTTGAGTAAATCCAGTTGGAACTGGCTGAGTTTTTCTACGGCCCGGGGCTGCGTATTTTCCAGCTTGGAGCTGGCGGAGTAAATCGAGTTACATCAGCTTGGTGCTAGCTGCGGCATTTCCAGCTAGGAGTTGATAGAGTTTAACTATTACAAGGAGCCGGAGTAATTTGAGTCATTGAGCTGACGCGTTGATTCAATAGATATTGCTGTTTCCTTCAGATGTCCCGAGGCTGAGGGAGAGAATCCTGGCAGTTTTAACAATAAATTATTTGTTCAATTTAAAGAAGAAGTGTCTTGTGTCTTTATTAGTTCTATTCTGGTACATGGGAAATAAGGCTGCCTGGTTGTATATTTCAACCAAACGAATCCGGGAAATATAAATTTATTGTGACTAATTGGCATCATTACATCAGCAAGGTGACGGCAGAAAGTCGTGGAGAGCGCCCTCTACCCCACCTCGCCCGGCCGCCGCGTTACATATGCACAAAATGCCCACCGTGTACATGTCACAAAGTATGCCAATTTCGGTGAAGCGTAGTACGGAGGGTATCGAAGTTCCAGCGCCCCACTCAGTAGAGCTAGGCTTACAACATGTACAACTTCTTAAACTTGTGCCAATGGCTTTAATGGAATGTACATCATTGGCTTTTGCTGTAATTTTCAGAAATGAACTATTTGAGGGTTTAGAAACTTAGTATAATACTTCAAATATTGTTTAACTGACATGTTTGAAGTTTTGTGTTCAAAAATGCTTGAAAAACCAAAAAACCCAAAAATGTTTAAGTAGTCTGGTTCCCTGACTCCACTAAAGATAAAATGGATCAATTTATAGCTGTCAGAAAATTGTATGAAACCTGAGTGTAAGGGAACCAGTCCAGCTGGCCTACACCTTTTGAACATGTAACCAATAGTAAAACAAATTTGGACTGAAAAAAAATTGTAAATTCGGAGCAATAGTTTAAAAATAGTTAATTTTTTTCCAACGGTGGTCGGCCGACCATCGTTGGAAATGTATACAAAAATACCATTTTCTTGAAAATGACTTGACACCAGGTGCCATAATTTTACAGGATGCTTTAGACTGTCATTTACCAACATCCTAGTAAGGTATTTCGTAAAAACTTGGTACATGTATAAGTTTTATTTTTCGATGTTTGTAAATGTTGTAAAGTCGTTTTCCTAGTTCCGGATAGCAAACATCATTCAGGCTGCTTTCAGCTCAACTACTCCACGAATTCAAGTGACATTGATTAAAAAGTTTACCTTGAGTGATGGAGAGACCATGGAGAGATTTAAGCTCTTTTTATTTTGATTTTACGACGTCAAAAGTACCGATGTCACTTTTCCTAGTTCCGGATCGGTTCAATCAGTTCCGAATTGATCAAAACTGTTCCACGTGAAAAAAAAAATCATGCGAGAAAATCTATTTTTTTCAGCCAGAACCAACCAAATCAAGCATATTTTCTGATTTTTATATTTCATTTTCCAAAAATAGTTCATTCAAAAGAATTCCAGCAAATTTCAAAAATAGGAGAACGTAAATGATTTTGAAACTTTTGTCAGCAGCGCAACGGCTCGAACTCACGCACGGACCGAAAATCTTTGCCCCAGCACAGAATACGTCACACAAAATGGATTAATGCCCGTGTAGTTGGGTCGTAAGTGCACGCGCTAAAGCATACGGTCATTCGTTGGAGAATTTTCAAAAATTAAACACTTTACAACTTATTTTGATTAAACAAGCATTCGCTGGAAGAGTTTATTTATGATAGTGGATATTTTGCCGGAGGTAATGCCGGCAAACTAACGTTTACTAAAGGTTTGCCGGCGGCAATCCATATCAACAGAGGGCGCTGTACTCTTTAAGATAGGGCTGAATTATAAGATGTATTAAATTCCCACCAAAAGTTGTGTAGCACGTTTGGTGTAATGGTTAAGCGAAAGCTCTAGTGAGCGGGATGACTCGAGTTCGAATCCGATCGCTGCCATATTTTTAATTTTTTTTGTTCCCATCCCCAAAAAATAAGAATATTCTTCTTTTATTATTTTAATATGTCTCAAACATTTTATTGCAGAGTATTACATTTTCTTTTTCAGATTTGTGGCTCTGGAGGTTTTTTTTTAAAAGGGAAATAAAGTCCGAAATTATAAAATGGTCTGAATCCCATCTTGTGAATACGAGGTTACAACGATAATATTGGCATGGAGCCAGACTAAAATTTGTCACCGGAAAATGTTTAAGTACAAAAAAACAGTAACTGCGCATGTTCAGTGCATATCCGGCAAACTAACGTTTAGGCCCCCTACTAAAGGTTTGCCGTCTCCGGCAAAATATCCACTGCCTTTATTTATATACGACTGTAGTGTATGAACAAAATGTTCAAACTCACACAGTACAAGTGATATACCGGGGGGGGGGGGGGGGGGGAATTTATCGTCGATTCGCAGCTCCTGTGATTTTCTACAAACATGTCGAAGTGCGAGTCGGAAATCTGGCCAAAATTCCTCTTTGTGTATCAAGGAGCTTACATTTTCCTTTTAAAAATGCACATCGTCAGAAAAAATTTATTGGAGACTAATCCAAAAGAGGTAGGCCTAGGTTTTTATTTGAAGCTATCCGGAACTAGGAAAAATCCGGAACTAGGAAAACGACCGTATATTCCCTTTAATACCGAAAACGTCAAAGGTCAGACCCTGGAGCTACAGAGTTGCGGGTGCCCAGACAGACATTTCAAAAACGTTGAAAACAAATAGTGGGACCGAGTGAGAGTGAGAAACATTTCCAATTTCATTATTAGGTAATACTTTGAAAATGTTCTTGACTCTCCATAGACTTTGTACACAACCGCTGAAGACTGATGTGGCGTCCGGATACATTCTTTGCGTATTAAGAATTGTTTTAATTTTATAAATTACATGACAACTTACGTTCTGCTTCTCATGCTTCATGCACCGCACCCGGAACTTACTCGCGTCAATCGCGCGCGACGCACTGCCTCGCCTAGCTACGTCTTCTACAGTTGATAGAGGGCGCTACTGCTTATATCCGTGAGGCGGGCGGGGACTGCATGGGGAAGTCCCTAGTATATATTGACTGGCAATGAGGTCACTAGTGCACGTCTATGTGCGCCCGAGGAACCCTCTTCTGGTCACTCACAGACCCGAGGGGGGCATAGAGGTGCACTAGTGACCGAATTATGCCAGTCCATATGTGTTTTATAACTCGCCTAGCTCTTGTCCAAGATATAAAATAAGAAAAGAAACCTTCCAGGGTTTTATTATTGAACTGTTTTAATTCAACAATTAACTCATAAGCAATTCAACTGTAAGCAATTCAACAATTAAAGGAGCGCTTTTAATTTCCCTAGATTAATATTTGAGTTTGAGTTTTGTCAGAGGGTGCTGTTACCAGTCAAAAATAGTGCCCGAGCAGGCACTTTACTCTGGAAATTACGCACGCGCGATGTCTCGATGCGCGTCTTGTTCATACACTAACTTTTATTAGTGAATCACACGTGACCACATTTCAGCCAACCAGGATAAAGAACAAGCAAGAGGTGTGTTATAATATACATATATAGACTGGCAATGATGCGGGCACTAGTGCACGTCGAGGGACTGTGACTGACCAGAAGAGGGTCCTATTTAGGGTCCCTCACAGGCCTGATGACAACCAGTAGCCTAATTCTCTGCCCCCCCCCCCCAAAAAATCTATACCACTGAGAATGTTTGTCTCAAAAATTATAAAAGTCTGTTATCAGAGTAAATGTACTGAAAAACATGCCTGACGAGTACAAATTGAGCCGACCATTTCATTGAAAAACTGGGAAATCGATTATGTTCTTCCACTTTCCGTAATGCTGAAAACCATTTTATTACCAGTATACATGATTTACGGCAGGAACAAACAGACAAATAAAAAAATAGTAGCTCCTTAATGCAGCCAACTGGCCCATGCCTTGATGGTCGTGGGTTCAAGTCCCAACTTAGTCAGCCTCACACTGCTGTAATAAATCACTAGAGCACTAAATCCTCATTCCCTTGCCTAGAATACTTTCTGACATGTCATGGGCGTGGTCATTATTATGTGTATGACCTTGCCTCCCACGACATAATGAAATTGAATGGAATTCCTGGAGCGAGTTCTAAATGCAAGAGCAGCCGCTGCAAAGGTGCGGTTTCATTTGAATTTTGGAACAAAAAAATCAGCTGGAAAATATATCACACGTGTGCATAGTTTGAGCAAAACGTAGTGAGATACTTCATTGTGTAAGGCAAGTTAGATCTATGGTAAGGCCAAAAACAAAAGTCTCCGGTTTCTGGTATGCGCGCGCGTCGCCGTAGCCATGCGCGTCGGCAAAATGAAAAAGTTTTTTTTTCAATACAGGATGATGTCTCAAAACCGCAAAACTCACTGGTTTGACTAGAATCCTGCTGCTGCACAATTTTAACGTGTTTTTAGATGGGGTTATGATCGAGAATAAGCTTTATGTGGCCTCTCTGGACTCCCATATATTTGCACTAAGTTTAGTTGGGCACCATTTGCAGTCATCAGCCGACATTTGAAGCCAAAAAAACAAAACAAAAAAAAACAGGTAAAAAAGAAAAGAAAAAAAGCCGCGTCGCCGCACCACTTTTGGGGCAAGCTCCATACCAGAAACCAGAGATTTTTTTTTTGGCCTAACAGAGCTTTAGCATTAAAAAGTATATCTACGTGTATGGTATGTCTTTTGACTCCAGTACAGGTACCCCTTCAACAGTTTCAAAGAGTTTTAAAAGACTCTGAGAGAGGCATTTGAACACCTTGACTGTTGCGCCTGATGCTCACGCTAATAAGACACCATGGGTTCCTGCACATTGAGAACAGTTGTGTATGTTTTGCACCATACACATAATATCCCCTGCTAACCGTCCCTTGCCCAACTGCTGCACTCATGAATAGTGACAAATAGTGTTGTCTACAGTTCATTCAAGCTCTTGGAATACACTAATTACACTTTTATTATGACATTGAGGGACATAACCCAATGTATAAAAAGAGCGGTTGGAATTGTTAAATCATTTCTTTACATTCTTGTGGAAGAACCTTGTTCAATCTTCGTTAAAAGAGTTGTTTATGATGGGAAGATGGAATGGCCTGTCTGCATGACTGTATTTTCATCAGGTAATGCAATACAGCAGTCACCACTTTGAAAAAAACATCTAGCATAATAGAAGAAAGAAAGAGCTGTGTGGATGTAAGTACAACTAATTTACCCAATTGAATAATAAACTGTTGAACTTTGACAGGTCCTTCCAGGACTTACATAACATCTAGATAAAAATAAATATGCCAAAGATAAATTTCTCTTTTTGAGAATCCTGTCACTCTGCTCATCTGAAGAAAATGGCTTTTGCAACCAACATGGTGTACTGCTCAATAAAATCCGACTGTTGAATCAAAAGTCACATTTTGCAAAGCTTCATAACTTCTTCCTTGGTCTCTCACAAATACTAATGTCTTACAGCAGAGTCTGCTTAGTTCTTGGAAGTGGATGGCTCATCTTGATGCAGTCCCATGAGGACATTTCAGTTCTTGAACCTTCCTTTGATGTCTCATCATCTCAGCACATTACTCCTGTACACTTTCTCCTTTTTTAACGTTTCCATCGCTATCCAAATACCAGTTTGAGAACGATGACGCTGGAGTTTACAAATATCAACGGCACTGCAAAGAAAGATCAGATAGAGACATAAGTTATGTGAGTACCAGCCAACAGGTTTATAACTCCGGTGTCCAAAATGTTAAAATTGTGTCCAAATTCACAATAAACCTGTAATACCTTCACATGGAAAAGTTTAAAAACTGTGTCCCCGGTCTGCAGCATTACTAATGTTGCTAGCATCGTGACTTTGGGGGTGTCAGGTTTATGGCTTTTGACTAGCACCCCTTGGACTAAGACACTGACAAAATGGGAAACCACCAACATTTGGCTGGATGGCTGAGTTGGTAGAGCACCGGAACGGCAATCTTGAGGTCAGAGTTTCAAACCCTAACCCAGTCACATTGTTTGTTCAACTTAAATTGTTATAATGCACCTGGTCAGTTTCCCTTAGCAGGTTATTACAAACCGAATATCAGGGCTGAATGATAATTTTCTTTACCAGAAAATTAGAAAGAAGCTAAGATGGAAATCAAATTGACATTTTGAAAGTGTGATTCGCACCAGTGCTGTTTCCGTGGATAACTGTTTGCAGGAAAGCTGAACTCAGCCGTTACTAGTTAAAATGCGTTGTTCACATCATGGAGCTATAGCTCCATGTTCACATACAAGTTTTATTATTGATAAAGTAAAAATGTAAAAATAAAATTTTAAAAGGAGCTGGACTCAAGTATCTGTGTCAGGCCTTTTGCACATCATTACTGCTGGGCGAGTATTCACGAGTAGTTTATTCTACTGCAGTACTCGTGATTCTAATTGTTGTTATTCATCTACTCAAGTACTCGTCCTGGCGCGAGTAGGAGCAGGTACTCGCGAGCAGCAATTTAGGGTTTAGGGTTCATGGCTTCATACGTCCCCTGCAAACAGGGAATCACCCCCTCCACCTCTCCCTAGGATTCGCTTCGTCAACAACCCCCCCCCCCCCCACCCCCCCCCCCAAAAAAAACCTAAATGACTCAAAACGTTGCACATTAAGGATAACTCAGTGCTGGGAAATGTGGTTTGACTTGCATGCTATTTGCTTGTAGTTACTTCCAGTCATACTAACGTATGTCATTTACTTGACTACTCACGAGTAATTTCTTTGTGAGTACTCGAGAAGAAAATCCACTACTCGCCCAGGCCTACACATCATATTTGCACAATTCTGGCACGTTTCAGACTGCCATTGTAAATGTTCTGAACACTCATGTTCTAGCCTGATTCCTGTTATTCCACCGAATATTTCAGCAGGCACGAAATGGATTCGAATGTTACACTGGGCATGTTCATGTATGTGATGGCTCTCACCTCTCATGACAATTCTGATGGACCTAATTAAGTTGATGAGTTGTGCCTTCATTCCTGGTTCCTCACCGAACCCACCAACACTCTGATCGCCTCCCCATCCCACTGCATGAAAAAGAAAGGAAAAATTGTGCTAAAAACATATGCAATAAACCATGCTAACCTCTGTTATTTTGTACTAGGAAGCATTCTAAATCCTGAAAATATGAAACACTGTGGGTAAATGGCATCACTCCATCACGTCAAAGAGTTCGACAAGGAAGTCTGAATTTCTCCTATGACATGTATGATGGTATGAAGCCAGGTCACACAATGAGTTGAAAACTAAAAAATATCTGCGTTAATTCGAACTTAAAGGGAATATACAACACTTGCTTTTGCTATAATTCTCAGAGATGGATGGATTTAGGAGTTCCCTGACCCTACTTCAGATGAGACAGATCAATTTATAGACATCGGGGAATTATCAGGTCAGGGAACCAGACTAGCTGGTTTGCACCCGTTCACAGATGTGTACCAGTTGCAAACAAAATGTGGACTAATTAGATTTAGTAATAAAATAGGGGGTTGTATTAGAAAAAAACCCACTTTTTCCAACAATGGTCAGCTGAGCATCGTTGGAAATTTATACAAAATTCCAATATTTAATCTTTAAAATGAAATTACACCAATGCCACGATTTCACAGGATGCTTGTGACTATTATTCACTTACAGTCAACAAAGGTATTTCATAATAATTTGATAGTTTTTTTGTTTGCAAATGATGTATATTGCCTTTAACGGAAAGAATTCCATACAAGGCCACCACTTAAATTTGACATCAAAAGGGAAAGAATTCCATATATGGACGTCACTTGACACCCTGTGTACAAACCCTATCCGGTTTGTTAGTGTGATGTCCAGCACTTTCTGCAAGTTTAAACCTGCGCGCACGCAAGTTTAAACTTGCGCGTGCATTAATTTCCTTGCTACAAATTGCGCACGCAAGTTTAAACTTGTGCACTGCATAGATTTTCCCCACGCATACAAAGCCGCTAAACTATATTTTTTTCCGGGTAAACTCATGCAGATATGTAATATTATTTTTAAAGCAGATTTTTTCTCCAATTAAAGGGAATGTACAGCATTTGCTTTTGCTGCAATTTTATGAAATAAACGGATTTGGAGGATTAGTATGTTATATAAAATATTGTTAAACTGACTTGTTTCATGTTTTGGGCTTGTAGATGCTGGAAAAACCAAGAAATCCTATCATGTTCTTGTAGTCTGGTTCCCTGACCCCACTTAAGATGAAACGAAGCAATTAATACACTTTGGGAAATGTAAGGTCAGAGAATCGGTCTAGCAGGCTTGTACCCCTTCACAGGTGTGTGATCATTTGCAAAGAAAAGTCAGAATAACTAAACATGAAAAATTAAGAACAGTTTTTGAAAAAAGCCAGTTTTATCCAACGCTGGTCGGCCGACCAACATTGGAAAAATACAGTTTTTCTTGAAAATGTCAGCACACCAGGAGCAACGATTTTAAAGGATGCTTTAGACCGTCATTCTCTAACAATTGAGTAAGCTATTTCGTGATATTTTGATCATCTCGTTTTTTGATGTTTGCAAATGTTGTAGTTTTCCTTTAATAGCATCACTGACCTTCGGGAGACAATGCTTTAATGCCTTTTTTTGAAACATTTTATAAACAGTATTATGCTAATGACGTTGACTGTGTAGAGGATCAGAGATACATGTAAGGGGTGGTAATGCGAACAGTTTATGCACTTTGCATCATGATGTGTATTATTGTTTATGGCTCATTAGGATTTTTGTTTAATAAACAACATTTTATTCATTAAGTCGAATTAATAAATTAAATTAATTAATTAAATCACTTATAAATTTATTTACTTTTTAAAATAATTACCATTTTATATGCATAGCATTTTTAAGTTAAAGCATGTTAACATTAAGTTGGGTCTGTTGTGCCCATTCTTGAAAATCACGCAATCTTAAGAATGTGCGCGCATTCTTAAGAATGAGCGCCCATTCTTAAGAACGAGCACGCGTTCTTAAGAATGAGTGCTCATTCTTAAGATTGGGTGGGAATATCACGTGCACAACTTATGAATTTTGGCCAATCTTAACAAACATTGCACGACATAATTATGTTAAATGAAATGTAGGGCCTATAGCGGTTAAAAGGGAAACAATTTATATAAAGAGGAAAGAAAATGTTCTATGCCTCTGTACTCTTATCACTACAATAATTTGAATCAAATTAAACCTGTTATTATTGCTTTTTTCTGCCCACTATGGGAAGTTTTGTAATAACGGAGGACTGGGAACTAGTCTGGGAAGTGCTTTGTTTAGGCTAGACAAGTTACAAGTCCCTGTATGTATCATATGCATGCCACGAAAAAAAAACGATGTCCAGAAGCTGCCAAAATTGCTCTTTTGACTAGATAGAATCCAGCTCTGCGACGTAATGGTGGGGTGTGAAATTGTGGCAATTTAAATGGGAAATAGCATTAGCACTATGGGATGTCGCATTATTCATTCTCATTCTTCACATTCTTCATTCTTACGTCCCCCCCCCCCCCCCCCGCTTTTATTATCCCAAAAATCAGAATTCTTTCCACTAGTATTATTATGTCTCTTATTTTTTCCCGGTTCCCCCCCCCCCCCCCATATCAATACGCCTATACTTATCATATCCACTTTACTTTTCAGCGCCTTGCGTTGCAACAGTATAATTATTGAGAATCAGTGAACGAGGATGCAGCTAGACTTGCCAAGCGTAGCCGGTGCTCGGCATCGACAAGACCGTTATCTACTCCTAGAGTCAGAAGCCCGCAAAATTGTTGTCAACACAAAACACTAATTAAGTACAAAAACGTCCATTCCAAATAAGCTATTTCCCACAGAACCGCTGCACAGTTTGCCCCTAAACTCCGTACAATACCTCATGACATACTCACGTTATGTGCACCCAACAAACATCGGTTGATTCTGTCTGTTTTTAGGCCAAAATGATGAAAAATATGCCCTTTCTGCACTGAGCCAACCTAACACTTGAAGCGAGCACGCGCGCTGATATATCGCAGTCATTTTCGGGTTCGATCGCTCGGAGCGCGCCGCGGGGGGTATGGTGTAGGAGCGGATTGATAGTATGCGCATGCGTACAAGTGCAAGTACGTACCCCCCGCGGCGCGCTCCGAGCGATCGAACCCGAAAATGACTGCGATATCAGCGCGCGTGCTCGCTTTAAGTGTTAGGTTGGCTCAGTGCGGAAAGGGCATATTTTTCATCATTTTGGCCTAAAACAGACAGAATCCACCGCTGTTTGTTGGGTGCACATAACGTGAGTATGTCATGAGGTATTGTACGGAGTTTAGGGGCAAACTGTGCAGCGGTTCTGTGGGAAATAGCTTATTTGGAATGGACGTTTTTGTACTTAATTAGTGTTTTGTGTTGACAACAATTTTGCGGGCTTCTGACTCTATGAGGCTCCACTACGTGGAGCCTCATAGTTCTAGGAGTAACCGTTATCTTGTCGCGCATTCTTAAGAATGTGCGCTCAATCTGGAAGAGTTAATTTTTTGCGAAGATTGTGCAAGGATCCAGTTGCACATTCTTAAGAATGTGCATGCACATTCTTAAGAATGCGTGATTTTCAAGAATGGGCACAACAGCTCCAAGTTACTCGGACTAGGCCATGCTGGCAATACTCGTAAAAATAGTATGACTATAGCTGGAGTTACCCAGCCCTGAGTTTTATCATTGGGTTGTCTATTAGGGCTGGAGCGCATTTTTCTCAAAACTTGTAGTATTTGCAAAAAAAATTTGAAAAATGTTCAATTTTGTCCCCATTACACACTAATTGCAACTGCAACTCACCCCAAACTTGCCTGGAATAACCATTACACAGGTCCTTGAAGTAAAAAACGATCCACGATGAAGATTCAGCCTCCAATTGCAGTGAAAACAGGAGGAATAACCGCTAACTTGACAACCTTGCTGGATTGGCCAGGACCGCTATTGGTTTGTGCACAAAAAAAATTGTGTACAATGAATGGCGGTCGATTACCATGCACGTACAGCTCGCTGGTACTAGGCGTTTTTGCGGTCGGTGCATGACGTGACGCGGAAGCGTAATACCCGATGACTGTTTCATGCATTAATAAGAGGTTCACTCGCATCACAGTGCGGTACTGGAACGGCAGTAACACTGCACTATGAATGCACGATAGCCGGCCAACTCGACGGTTGCCGTTCCAGTACCGCACTGTGATGCGAGTGAACCTCTTATTAATGCATGAAACAGTCATCGGGTATTACGCTTCCGCGTCACGTCATGCACCGACCGCAAAAACGCCTAGTACCAGCGAGCTGTACGTGCATGGTAATCGACCGCCATTCATTGTACACAATTTTTTTTGTGCACAAACCAATAGCGGTCCTGGCCAATCCAGCAAGGTTGTCAAGTTAGCGGTTATTCCTCCTGTTTTCACTGCAATTGGAGGCTGAATCTTCATCGTGGATCGTTTTTTACTTCAAGGACCTGTGTAATGGTTATTCCAGGCAAGTTTGGGGTGAGTTGCAGTTGCAATTAGTGTGTAATGGGGACAAAATTGAACATTTTTCAAATTTTTTTTGCAAATACTACAAGTTTTGAGAAAAATGCGCTCCAGCCCTAATAGACAACCCAATGATAAAACTCAGGGCTGGGTAACTCCAGCTAGTATGACTATGAGTATGACTCAATCACTCAGTACACTGCTCACCTTTGCTTAAAAACCTTTCCTCGTTAAGCACAGCTACTGCATTTATGCAAAGAAGAGCAGCTTCAATTAGGGAGTACAGTCCAAATGCCATTATAATGATTAAGAATGGTTTTGGAAAACAGCTACAAAACACCAAATACTAGTACAAATATACAAGGCCAAAAGAAAACGTACTCGTACGTACTGTACACCAGTCGAAGTATACGAGTAAAATAGTCAGATCCCTTACTTGTTTTTTTGTGTACTCATTATTTTACGTATACGAAGACTGGGTGCTTAGATTTTTTTGACGTGGCAGATTTTAACAGTAGAGGGCGCAGTATATATTGAAATACCTTTACATTGTATTGTTATTCACATCAGTGATACAATTAGAACATTAAGAAATTACATTTATTTATAAATGAAAACATCTACATTTTGTTCATTATCACACAGAAAACGTCAGACATGGACAAATTCACATATGTACATACACCAATGTAGCAGTAGTAAAAACGAAGAAGGGGGGGGGGGGGACCTAGGACTCAGGCGTAGGAAAAGGGGGAAACCCTGAACGGGCCTGGCAAGGTAAAAAGGGAAAATTCCACCATCTGGAGGGGCCGGGACAAAGCTATAAAAATGGCAATGTGGGAGGAACATGTATTACGACAGTGATTCAGGGATACATGTTCAGTGTATAGGGACCTCGAATGTGATTGTCATATTGAGTTCTTTTTTCCCCTTAAATTTAATGGTGGGCTCAAACAGCATTCGTGTGTGCCATTTTTGTCAGCAAATTATATTCTTTGATAGACTGGAGGCTCCCTAGGTTGGCTCGTATTTGAGCATCTCCGGGCAAGGTGTTGCTTGCAGTTGCAGGCAGTCGAAGGACTTTGCTGCCAAGTCATTAATGTCTTCAATTTACGAATTATGAATTTACGGTAAAGTATTGACGTCCAGGCGGACACTGTCAACAGGACTGGGAACTTTGCATTTTGTGTTTTGCAGAGCGCGGATGACATGATCTGCAGTTTGCCAAATGCTGCGGATGCTGCATGCACTGAGCTACCAATTAGCTCGTCAGCGCAGAATAAGTCGTGGGCATTATTATTGTTCTGGTTTTGGTTTACTGCTAGTCTTAATCTGCGGATAGGTTGAAGAGTTTTCCAGGCGGGTTTGTATATTTATATGAATTAAGATGCCCTCTGCAAACGCACAGATCTCATGTACTACTACTGTGAGGTAATTAAGTGTGACGAAAGGTGCACGTACGAACTCAGCCTTGTTCTTGTTCACTCCTACTAGGATAACTCTCAGAGCAGCTATCATTCATTTTTTCATGAAATTGTCTAATGCAAGTGATATGTTACTAGGCGGACATCCATATCAGAGAAGCAGACTCGCCAGAGACATTCGCGATTGCACCGTGTCGAATGTCTTGGTGAAATCGATGAACACAAATTATATGTTTTTTTTGGCATGTCTATCATGGTGCTACGGTTGCTGTTAACCCACTGTGACTCTGGTAATATTTCTTTCACCACCGAACGGTTGCACCTAAATTTCCGGCAACTTACAAAAGATAGAGAAATCCCGCACTTATGCCTGCATCCTTTTTCGTTTATAAACTGGAATGACGTATAGGCCTAGGCCTACTGTGGCATTTTTGAAATCCTGCGATATGACACTTTCTGTTACCTCCGCATTTCTGCAGGTATAAATGCCGTCATTGCCTTCAGCTTTAATACCATTGGCCAGGGTGTTTAGGTTTTTGTAAACCTATTCAGGGGTGATGTCATCCGAAGCTTAAGTTGGATTGGCCGTTACTCAGGAAGGAGTCGTTCAGGTCGGAAGTGAGGTTTGGTTCGGCAAGCCGCAACTGACCCTGCAATCTTTTTGTTTCATGATCTATGATTTTTATTTGTGAGCTTGTATCGTCTTTCCATCCTCAGCCAAGACAGGGCAGTTCTGGGAGCATGGACCGCCCATACACAGTTTTCAAGGCATGGAAAAAAGCCGAGTGTATCTCTTCGGCTTTGGCCGCCCACCTTCTATTTCTCACAATAATTGTTGAAGAAAAGTTTTAATAGTTCCGTGTGTAAAGATTCAGACTCTGGTATATTTAAGCATGCTTTTTTTCTGAATTAAAGCGTTTATCCCCATATCATTCCCCCTCCTGTAAAGTTGTCGTTGAGAAAGTCATCAGTGTCAATGACACTGATGCTTGGTTCTCCATCAGCGATCTCCTCAGGACAGACCGAGCACCACTCCTGGTCATGCATGGTCTAAACGTCACGCAGGAGAAGCACGCTTAGGTAGCTGATCCCCATGCCCAGCTTGTACTAAGAGTCGACAAGCTCCTTGCTGCATGTAAGTCATCCTGCGAAGGGTGACGATGGCAATGATGGCGGATGTGGCGGGTCGCTATTATGACGTACTGTGTGATGAGAGAGGTGAGAGAGTGTGCTTGGGGATAAATATTTACCCTTCTCTTCCCGCGCAAAACAGATATCTGCTGCACCATGACAAGCGAGAGTTCCTCCTCCTCTTCTAGCTCTGGGACGAGTTTGATTGAATTGATGACAACTCTGAGCAGCTCAGCCACATTGAGCACCCGCTCGCTGCTACGCAGACACCGATAGAGGACAATGCTGCTTCGACAAGAAACCCCCTCCCCCAGATGTGTCATAGATAAGATCACTCTGGTTCCTCCGAGGGTGGGAGTGGAAGCCGATCTTGCCCTCAAACTCCCGAGTCAGGATGTCTTTGATATATGACTTGACCCCGGATGTTGGGAAGACAACCGAGAAAGGATAGAGCTGTAGTCTCGGAGGAGGTATCTGCAGGGACCTTAGCTCATGTTCCTCAAAGATTACTTTTCCAATATAGCCAAAGAAGATGGTCTGAACCTTATAGAGAGTGACATTGAGCATGCTTGGGAGTTTGTCATCTTCACTTATTTTCTGATAGCTACACATTATGACATTTGAGGTGATGTCTGACCTCAAGCGCGTAGGGCTGATCAGCTGCAGGATCGATCAGACAGTTGATTCTGTCTCGCATGATCTGATCTTCCATGGCCACTCTGTCTCTTGAAAGCTAGCCATGCATGCATGATCGTGCGAAATCAGGATTTGCTTTGATTCTGCGTGCTTTGCTGAATCCGTCTTGCAGCACCATTAACATTTTGTTTCATGATGTATCGCCCCTAGACACAATTGCAGCAATTTGGCAACTGGAGCCGCAGCTGGGGAACAGAACTAGACAACATACATAGACGAAGACTGAGATTGGCATTCATCAACCTGTTGTTTTTCTTGTCTTTTGTTGGCCTGTTCAAGTTTCTTGGTATTTCATAAGGTCAACCTACATGCATCACATGCATCACGGACAATATTGAAATGGTCAGTTGCGTGGACATCTCCAAACTTGTCCAGACCTCTCCATTACAGGGCCTTTTTCTTGCAGGATTTTCCAACCTCTCATTTGAGGTCATGGAATCGGTGGCCTTGTCGCAAAGCCTACCACACTGGAGGACACATTGACAGTGGACATTTGTCATAAGGTACATGCAAGATATTCACATCACAAACCACCAAAACCACAGCATCATTACAGTGCGCGTACCAATCCCAGGAAACAATAACAGTAAGAAGAATCAGAGTTGTTTGTGATATAAAATATATGAAAAGAGAATAATTTGGTTCCAACATATTTATATGTAGTGATGATGATGATGATGATGACGACGATTATGATGATTGCCGTAGTCAGTGGGGACATAACCTATAGAACAAATCAGATCGTTGTGCTAAACAAGTCATACAAAATCCAGCCGATATGGCCCTTGATCCCAATAGGACCTCACTCCTTATGCTGGATGGGCCCAGGACCTTCTTAAATTGCATCAGCGCAACGATTTTGCCAAAATAATGTGTTCATTCATGATCCTAGGTGCTCCTGTTCAAAAGTTATGTTTTTGCTCTATCGAATGGCGGCCATCTTAGATTTCTGGGTCAAAATGATGTCACAGCGTCAAACTGATGCCGGAATCGGAATCCTCATTGTCGACTTACCTGCAAAAGTGTATTTTTTACATGATTCTAGGTGCTCTGGTTCAAAAGCTAATTTTTCAAGATGGCGCCGGCGGCCATCTTCGATTTGGCCCCCTAGCGAAAAATGCCGGGATTTTCGAGAGGTACCTGGGGGCTAATTTCTTTATAAATGGTCCACAGAAGTCAAATAAATCGTCAAACCATCCTAGCCAGAGAATGGTCACAGAACTTCTGTTTTGGACCTGTAAATCACATGGAGTTTTGGCTGGTAACCTGCTTTTATAAGCCAGACTATTTTTGTGCTTAGCAAATTTTTGTGCTCAGCAGCGCCGTGAAATTGGCCCCGGATTCGGCAGGGTGCGCTGTGATGATTTTCTCGATCCCGCAATGCATTGCGATCGACGCACGGGGCTCTCTGCACGCACGATCGATGCTATTAACCGACAGCTAGCATTAACGTGAAATTACTACTCTGTGAAACACGGACTCATTGGTAGTACATGTATTGCGCATTCCTATTATAATTAGACATGATGGGTGCGTTCGAGCGTGCTACTCGTGTTAACACGAGTATACTCCTGAGCGCCCGAACGGCAGGAGTACGACCCGCGGGTCAGCAAGAGTATACTCTCCATCATACCGGGAGTATACTCCTGCACCGAGAGTAATGCGCACGCAACATTTTCCTGCACTTGGGAGTAGGAAGAGTAACACGCTCGAACGTACCCGATAACTATTAGGAGAGGGAGGGATGGGTCACGTGAGAGGGTTTGACCACTAATATATAAAACACTTCAATTTCTTTTTTGAACGCATAACAGCCATTCCATGTAAGGGCCATCACCAAACTCAAAAATTGAAGTGAAAGGAATACATTTTTGTCAGTTATATTTGATAAGAGGTATATTGAAACCATCTAAATCTCAAAAGATTTTTTAAAATAAATCATTTCATTTAAAGTTTCAGCCTCCTGAACATGGATGAATTTTGTGGGCAAAACAGAGGGTCAGGGGTATAAATCACAAACTGAGGAAGTAATTGAAGCTCATTCATAAGATTGTGCTTTATCTGCATACATTTGGTAGCTATTCCAGTCTATTTGATAAAACATTGAGAATTTTTCTAAATGTCTTCAGTATTTTCCTACTATTTCATAGTGAAAACACCCTCAAAAATATGTCACGCGAGTCACAAAATAGGACTTTTTCAGATTACTTAATAACTAGAGAGGGATTCAGCTAGTGTTTGATATTTGTAAATGAAATAGTGGTGGTCTATCAATAAAAGTATGAATATTCTTATTTGCTCTACATTCCTTGTAGAAAAAACTATCTCAAGAATGTCACGCGAGTCACACATGATGTATGTCACGCGAGTCACAAGCCAGGAATGTTTCATTTACATGTAATACAAAGAAACAATGCCATATTAAATTATAGAATTGGAATTAAGTCTTCAAAAGCATTAGTTATGTAACAACAAATTGAATCAGTTTTTTACAAATGTATATACTGTATACATTCCTATACAACTGCATCATTAATTGCAGCTCTTACCTTTTAAGGAAACTGTGACTCTACATGACCAAGAAATACAACTGTTTTCCTGAAATAATCACCCGTGGATTGATGACATCACTTCGTAACTTAAATTCCGAAACATTTTTTTGTCTCCATGTCATTGTTAAAAAGGGAAAATACAACATTTGCAAACATCAAAAATAAAAATACCAAATCCTTTTGAAATACCTCGCTGGTATACTGTCAATTGCAAGAAAAGTGGTATTTTTGTATCAATTTCCAACGCTGGTCGGCCGACCAGCGTTGGAAAAAACTGGCTTTTTTCAAATGCTGGCCCCAATTGACCATCGCACTTGTTTGCAATCGATTACACACCTATGAACGGGTACAAGCCAGCTAGACTGGTTCCCTGACCTTACAATTCCCCAATGTATGTAAACTGCTCTGTTTCTTCTTATATGGAGTCAGGGAACCAGACTACAGGAAAATGATTGTTTTTCTTGGTTTTTATAGCATTTTCGAACCCAAAACCTCAAAGAAGTCAGTGTAACTATATTTGCTATATATTTCCAACCCCCCAATTCCATCCATTTCTGAAAATTACAGCAAAAGCAAATGATGTATATTCCCTTTAAGGATATTGTGTTTAAACCAGATTTCCACCCCCAACATTTGCCAAAGTAAAGGGATAAATAGCAGTTTTCACACTCTTTCATAAGGTATTCACAGGTAAATCATTTTTATTAATAAATTATGATTTGATTTGTTATACTAAAGTTACAGTTATAATGTGAAAGTGAAAAGCTACTGTGTCACGCGAGTCACGCATTTGTGTCACGCGAGTCACATTTTCTTCAAGCCATTTCTTACAACAAGGGATATTTGGCACAAAACAACTTATGCATGTATTGGGTGAGGGTTTAAGTTCTAAGTTCAGTAAGAATAATTTTTAGAACACGGGTAGATCCATAGGAAAAGCTATTTGAATCATCAAGGGATGTCAAAAATCCCTTTTTCTATCCTGTCACGCGAGTCACGTCAAAGAAACTGTGATACATGAAAAAATAGTTTTTTTAAAGTAATCATATAAAAACTAAACCATAAATTCACAATGTCCTGACTCAAATACATGCTAATTTGAGTTGAATAAATGCCAGGTTAACAACAGTAAGGCATTAAAACTTTACATTTTGTTCAAATGTCACGCGATTCACCATGGAATGGCTGATAATATTATTTATTTAAAATAATGAATGTTTACTCTGATGTCAAAAGGAGGGTATATTTATGTTAAATTCCATGTGAGTATCAAATCCTTCAATTTATTGTTTTTGGGAGTTCCTTTTAATCGAAACTGCTTTATACCGATAAAGTATTTGGACTCATAGGTTTCAAGTGTTATGTCTATACCTGCACTATTATTCTCCATTTCCGCTAGGCTAATCATTGATTCTATTTGCTATATTTCCTATTTACTAGTTGAGGAAACCTGCATTGGTGTTTATGCTTGTGATTTTCTTAAAAATTGGTTTAATTGGTCAACCTCGTCCTCGTGTTGTCGCCAGTACCCGACCACTACTACTGGCTTTGTTGCACAACGAAAGTATCGATCGGGATAACAAACGACTTGTGAAAGTTATAGAAAAGTGCAAAACAACCATCCAACCTGCACTATTACACTAAAACTGATGAAATTTGAAGCAAAATTAAAAAGAAAATGAAATCACCAAATAGATCTTCTAAATAAAAGCTTATTGCTTGTTATTACGGTGACCCTAACCATTCAGGATACTGGAGCAAGGTATCCTCCCATGCAGGCAGTGGCGCAACTGGGGGGGGGGGGGACTCGGGGCTTGAGCCTCCCAAGAGGTTGTCAATATCTTTTTGGGGGGTCAATTTTGTTTTTAGTCCCACGATTTGACCGTGGTGATATGTAGGCTATGTGGCTTATTTTCGAGTAGTATAATAGGGGTGTAAATGCTACCACCAACGTCAAAATAGTCCCCCACCCCATTTTTGTTTGCGGCCATAAATTTTGGCCAACATTTTTGGAAAAAATTCAAACTTCTAATAAGAAATTTGACAAACAAAGTGTGAGCCCTCCCCCCAGCCAAATCCTGGGTGCGCCACTGCATGCAGGGTTTACTATTGAGATCAGGTGGGTGAGACTGACCATGGGAAGGTGGGTAGATTTGGGTACGTTCCAAATGATTGATTACATATTCTGTACCTCACTTTCGGCTTCATGTTTCAGCTTTATTATTTAATGTCTACGACTCGATGTTTTCAGGCACAGAAAACATACACCACATTTTCAAGACTCAAAGGGAACTAATTAACCTACTGGAAACGTTCAGGCACACCTGTCATCTCGCCGGTACCTTCAAAAAAATCCTCACAATCTTTAAAAAAATTGCTCGTAAACCAGGTACACGTGCTTCATTGAGTTAAACGTGGATAATTATTGTTTAGCAATGATTAACCATTCGAGTGGATGGGTTACAGTTATAAATATGTCGTTGGGATTATGTGACCATTCAATCATTTAGCCACGCCCACACCTGAATTCTATAAGAACACGGCGATTTGTGCAAATTGAGCACATCGACTATCGATCTCCACAAGTCACACATTTCCTCCCGCCAATCGAGATTTAAAGATGAAGCTGCTTGCTCTCTTCACGTGTGTAGCTTTCCTGTACGGTTTCTCCGCGGAGACACCTGACTGGGATAACAGCGCTACCGACGATTCACAGGAAGAACCCGCCACGGCCATCGAATCCAATGACTTGGACATCGATGACGATGATAACTCACCTGCCATCATAGCTGTGGGTGAGTGGGACGAACAAGCCGCCCTGAACTGGGCAGGTCAGACAGACGATAACTGGGATGAGGCACACACCTTGGCTTGGTTGAGTGACGAACCGACACAAGTCAGCAATGGTAAGTGGGACCTTGAATAGGCGTTAAGGCGGAGTCGAAGGTCAATGGTTTTGTATCGCTGGCATAAGGTGTATGAACTTCTTATTGATTAAAAAAAATGGTAATTATAAAGCGCACGTATTCACTATTAATGGTGCTCAAGGCGCTACATTATCATTACCCTGCTCATTTATCCCAATGGGACATTCCAAGATACCATCTCAGCTCCCTGGGGGAGTATACATGCTGCAATTTCGGCGCAAAGCAGTTAAAATCAATCGCAATAACAATCTCTGCCCTCACAGGTACCCATTTACTCCTGGGTGAAGAGTAGCAATGAGTGACAAAGTGCCTTACCCAAGGGCACACGCACCATTACCCCAGGCTGGACTCGAACCCACAACCTGCAGAATTACCGGCAGACCAAAAACTCAATGCTCCAGACCATCAGGCCACGGCACCCCACAATATAACTGTGGCATGGCGTTTAACAGTGAAATTACACCCTTACGTATTATTTGACAAGTTCTGAAGCTTCCCAAAGCGGGGATGTTTGTCCATATTTCATACCACGGGATCGCCGCCACTGAAATTAAATCAATGGCGAGTACGATGAGTTCAAAACCACTGGAAACTCTCTCTTGCCTTGTCGGACAAAATAATGAATCTTTCTTTGTAACGGTCCAGAGCTCCGACGACTCATAGGTCCGACGCCTTGTTTGTCCGACGTCGGATTTATGAGGCGTTGGACTAATGAGGCGAAGGAGCTATGAGGCGGAATATATTCCGATGCCTCATAAATCCGACGCCTCATAATTCCGAAATTTCGGACTTAGGAAGCGTCGGAGCTATGAGGCGTCAGACTTACGATACAGTCCTCTTTAATTAGCCTAAAAGCCAACGTGGTTGCGTCTACACAAATTCATCTGGCTACTATTAGAGAATTCGCAGCTCGATTACTCTCGTAGTCGAAGGGTCCATGCGATGAATTTGTCTTAGGAACACATTTTGCGCAACTTTCTAAAACTAATTGACATTTCCTTTTGTAAACTGTATTGAAAAGTGTCTCATATGGCAACTTTTGGTGTTGAAATAGCTGTAACAATGAGGTTTCTGCCTGAAATGACATCACACATTAATGCAAGGGCCATTAAAGTATTCGTCCGCCTGAACCAGACGTCGTTGTGGTAAACCCAACTGGCACTCACCTTGTCAGGCCAAATGTTCTAAGGGCGCCAGATTGCTTGCGACCCGCATGCATTGGTTCACGAAAAGAAGCCGATTGGGGCTCCATTATTGCTGTCTGTTTCCATCACATGGTTTATTTTGCGTTTCAAAGGTTTTTTAATGGCAGGTCAGTCTCCCATATCAGCATTCTTGTTATGTAGTGGGATGTATAATATCGGCTTCATTTTCCCCGCAGCATTGGACTCAGGTGTGAATGCTGTGAAAAAGGGCTTACTCACCTGCTCTTGTTCCCGTGCCAGACGAGATTGCAGGTGCTGCTTTAGACTCAGAATCTCGAACAAAAGATTCAATGGTAATTATTCCCGCTCAATAACAGTAAACCTCGCAGTCAACAAGCTTAAGAACGTTAAAAGCCAACAAGCCTATTTGTAATTATGTTGTGCTGAGACAACTTGGCTGATCTGTCTGTGGTCCATGATCGGTTTGTGGCTTCGGTTTATTTTCTTCACATTTAATTGAACCGCTTGTTTAGAACACTACGGAAGACGGATAGTGCCACTCAATGAGTGTTAATATATTTTTTTTGGTGCGTGTGAAAATATTTTTTTTGTACAGCGTCCGCCACTTATTATCTGGCGGCCGCCAGATAATAAGTGGCAGCCGCTGTACCAAAAAATATTTTTACACGTACAAGGAAATATATTCACACTTTTTTTATGTGGCGGCCGCCACTTATTATAAGTGTGAATATTTTTTTTGTACGTGTGAAAATATTTTTTTTTGTACAGCGGCTGCCACTTATTATCTGGCGGCCGCCAGATAATAAGTAGCGGCCGCCAGATAATAAGTGGCGGCCGCTGTACAAAAAAATATTTTCACACGCACCAAAAAAGAAATATTCACACTCATTGAGTGGCACTATCCGTCTTACGTAGAACACTGCCTAACCTAGTTAAAATTATATCGGACATGCACTTAAATTGCCCTTTACTCACCAGGGCTCTCGCAACATTCATTTGGCCCAGACACAGGCCGGTAAATACCGTCATGTTTGACCTGCCTTTGAAGACGAGAAGAGAATGTATTTCGCGTTCCTACCAGTTGCTTTAAATTTAGATGTCGAATAACATTATTTTCTCCGTTGTAATCTCAGCCTGTTTGGTGGCGTATTACAGTGGTGGACACGTAGGAGTAAAGGCGACACTGAATTCCAGAACTATCATCAACAGATACTGTGCAGGTAAGAATGACACAAACCACATGGAGGTGCCAAAGCTATTTTCATTTCAGCTTTGTAACCAAAGGTTGTCACAGCTGAAATCTTTGTGACCAAATCCGTATTTTTTTTTCTGCAATCACGTACAATCAGGTACAATAGTCACTTAACTGGAAACGCACTTGTAAAACATATCACATGACTTTGGGGTAGTTTAAATTCAAAGATAAGTTTGCAAGAGCGGTTGGTTACATGCGATTTTAAAAAATTGGAGTGAGGATGACCACGCCCGATTCTTCATGAAAAGCTTTGGGGCTTTCCTTGTTAGTCTCTAGTTCCTGAAAACATGAACTTTCTATTCTTTCTAACATTGTGCTGGATGATATAGCTTTATATTGAGTTTTGCCCATCACTAAGTATACAGTGTTTTTCAAATACATCGGTGAAGGGCAAAACTTTCTACCCATTGTGTTCCAGTATAAAATTAAGTATTCAGAATTAAGTCACTCTTATATTAAATGAATCCCCGATGATCTATTTTTAGGGACATGTACGAAATTGAAGGCATGCCGACGATTCCTCGGGAAGAGGGTCTGCGTAGGTCTGACCGGCATCAGTCGCCAATCCCACGCCGTCTCTGCAAACGCCAGGTTCTGGGTGCGGGGCGTCGTTTGCATGAGGTCCCGAAGAATCACTATTCCCTTCTAGATCGACTATGTCAGGCCGCTGATGCTTTGCAACATACTACAAGAAGTAAATTAGCATGATTATAAAATGTATTAAAACAATTAAAAAGGTGTCAGAAATTTTACACGAAATTCACATGTGATTGCCACTCACTATGGTAAAGCCATGTCGCGACCTTGTTCCCAATCTTTTTTTTTTTTCTGAACGCTAGCGAAATTCCGAATGCATGGCACACATTGATTTTTTATAATACCTTGCAAAGACAAAACGCCCACCCCAAATCTTATAGGAAGTGAAATTCTGGCAAAGTGGATAAAGTCAATATCCTCTGAACAATGAAGTATGGCGTTTAATCTGACCAAGTACACACATACGAGGTCACTTTTGTGGATGGGATTTTCCAGATTTTTTTTTTATTTGCGGAGTGAACCCTTTTCTACTCAAAGAATAAAAAAATTATATTCTGAAAAAAAAATGATGTTCGATATGTCAGTTGATATGAAAATGACCTGCCGTTTATCAACAAAAAGCATTTACGTATTCTCTCAATCTCTCTTTACGTAATCTCAGTTGGTTCAAGTTAGTCAACCCTCGGTCTATTTTGTGTCGAATTTGTATCAAAATTGTTCGCAAGATTTCCGTGGCAAGTTTTATCCTGGTGATGATACAATATCCGAATGAATTGGAAGGTTTGATAGAATAAGTTTGGCATTGCAGGAAGAACGTTGGGGAAAATTAAAGTGCGCCACGATGCATGAATGAGAATATTAGACTTGGCCAGGGGCGGATCCAGGAATTTTAGCAGGGGGGGGGGGTTTCATGAGCAAAAAAATCTGAAAATGTACACAGGTTTTTTTCTCCGGACACTTGGCCTCCTTAAAATCAAAATTTGATTGTTTTTTAGTAGTATAGTCTCAATGCCGATATGTACTAGTGGATCATGTCACACAATTAGCATTTTCCAATCAGATTGTACTGAAGTAAATAATTGTGTTAGTTTTAATTTATCATCAGCGGTAATGTTAATTAAATATTGGAACATGAGTTTCATATGACAGCATTGAATAGTTTGGTGTCTTTTGTTTTGTTTATTTTGTCATTCATTTAGTTGGTCTGTATTTTAACTCTTTTGTATCAAAACGTTTAGTTTTCCAGTCGTCAATTTTAATTCTGGCTTGGCTGCATGCCGGCTGTAGTCTGGTAAAACATTTGAATAGCGCAACTAAACGGCTGAAAGCGATTTTAAGAAGCTTTGAAAAAAATGCTCAGGCAACCTTTTGGCAGTGTAGGATCACCACAGTTAGTTTATGGAACTTTTCAACTATCAAACAGTGAGAAAAAAACAACTAAATTTGAAAAATGCGAGCAAAACGTTCTACCCCTAATTTACTTTTAGCACTGCTTTATATGCTTTTTGCCTCGGATGATCGGTTAACTTTATTTTCAATTTTTGTTTTGCCATTTTCAAGGGTATTTTGGCGCCTCATGCTAATGCGATTTTCATATTCATGAGCAAAAGCGTGATGTCATTTCAGGCAAAAACCTCAATGTTACAGTAAATTCAGCACCAATAGTTGCCAGAATTTGTCATCGACTTTGCAAGGTTTGAAACGGCCGTTAAGACTGATTCATTATTCTTTTATTCCAGTTTAGAGATGTGTGCATGATGGGAAGTTTTCGGATAGCATTTGCGCACATTGTCTAACTGTGGTCTTGAACAGCTGCAGCCAGATGCAAAATACATAGGTCATAGGCCACTTCCTTCACAAGATTCTGTGAAGCTCATCAGTGTATACCAGCGTCCTGTTTGCAGGGCGGGGGGTACGAGCGAAGTGCTGGAACTCAACTAGCGCCATGGGGGCGCCCTACAGCCGGGAAGGGTGCATACAGGCTGCTCATGCATGTTCGGGCCTAATACCTACATGAGAGATGATTTTCTCCCCATTTTTTTTGGGTGGGGGATAAAAGTTAGGGATACTTCTCTTGCCGTAAAAATAGTTTAGGGAAAAATAGCAAAATCTCGGCTATATTAAAGGGTGCAGACCTGTAAATAGGCCCAAAATTGCCTACGCGGGCCAAATCAGGATTTGTATGCCCTCAATTGTTTTGCTATTAGAACTGTTGCAACTGGAAAGTTTGTAAAAAGAAGAGAGGAAGCCGTGCACTGGCCCGAGATCTCGTATTTCTGTGAAATTCGGATGAAATTAGGCCCTAAATTTGCTGTATTGGAGATTGGAGCGCAAGCATCATTTTTCAAAATGGCGATGGGCCTCAGGACTACTTTAAGGGTTGATTATCTTTGGATGGAAAATTCTCCCAAAAGTAATCCGTTACGCACTTAAAACTTGAACAGAACATGAAAGATGATGAAATAAGCTTTTATTTGATGTGTATCTCAAACATCTTGGGGAGTTGTGAGTATTTTTATATATTTTGGGAAGTGCGCGTAATTATCACTGAGGTATCTGGCAGTCTATATTGACCGGTCTTTAACCATATATAGCGCGGCTACTGTTTTTGTTAGCGGCAGACCATTGATCATCGGACACTATCGTCACGCCTTGACCAAGGCTATATTGTGAGAATGGCTCTATGGTTTCTCAAAGTGGTTGTACGGCTTTCAGCGCATCATCACTAGTACATTACATTTGTTTTACACATGTTGAGTGGAGAGGCACGCCAGATCAGTTTACATGGATCTGGGAGTAATGCTCAGCTCACATGCAGAGCAATCGCTTCGCTGCCATCGGCGTTGATCCCGGAACGGCCAACTGGGTGCTAGACTTATAGCAGGTCGGCAGCTGAGGCATGTACCTGGGTAGTGCCGGCCGGCCATGGGAGAAACGCGCCTCAGGGTCCCGTTTGGTGAGTGAAAGAAATCAGAGTCGTGGCCTTAGGTTGTGGTCACGAAGTGCAACCTTATACCTTTTTTTCATGAGCGTTTGGACGGCAATTTCAACAATGGTTAGCTTTTAAAGCCCGCTGTTTTAAAGAGGACTCTTCGTTTCGTTTTGGCAATGTCTTTTTGTCGTACTTTTGTGTATAACAACACTCATACGCGGGCTTCGCCAGACCGGTTTGTAAGGAGGAGGTAATAATAATAATAATAATAATAATAAGTATAATAATATATAGTGCTTATATAGCGCTTTATACCAAAGGTCTCAAAGCGCTTCACAATTTTTACCCCGCTTCATCAGGCCATGAGACCAGTTTCTGCAGCAGCTCAAGATCAGCGCAATCTGGTCTCTACCTTCACAGGTACCCATGATATTCTCCTGGGTGGAGAGGCAATTGTAGTAAAGTGTCTTGCCCAAGAACACAAGCACCATGCTCCCCGTCCGGGTTCGAACCCACGTACCGCGGCAAGTGAGTCGAACACCGTAACTATTGGACCACAGCGCTCCAAATTATTAGAGGGCGTTTAATATCAAAACGAAGCGCTGTCACCCGGTACCCACGGACTGCTATTACAACTTTAGCGTCTTGTGAGTTTGTGAGGTTCTGAAAATAAATGAAGAAAACTCAACGTTTGGGACAGTAGGCTATAGCTATACTCTGCCCGTCGTCAGTTTCCCTCAGTTCTTTTCAGAACTGCACAAACCCACACAAGAGATTTGGCACATGGTTCTACCGTAAACCTTTATCTTATTGCTATATGCCTTCACCATGCAAAATCTTACCTAACGTCTTGGCAATCTTGTAGTGGTCGTGTAAAGCGCGCACATGTTCTGCCGAATGTAGCCTATGCCGCGCGCATTATAACCAAACTCTTCAATTTCATCCAGTAGAATACAACATGCAGCAAGACTTTCTTTGTACAACTTCATGGTAGCTCCTTTGTCGTATGTTATATGCGTGCGACCGAAAGTTGACCGTATTCACCTTCAAAAGTAGCGCGTGCGCACTGGTTGTCCCCATTTACCACGGGGAAAATGTGCAAGTTTCTCAAGACGTTGTTGTGATAGATGCCTGTACGTGGAGGAAAGTGATCCCTTGTGATAGCGCCCCCTTGCGGCAGGTTATCGTGTATCCAATGTCTTGAGCCAAGACTAAGGGGAGGGACAAGAGGCGACAACAAATTGTGCTACAGACCTCCGTTCTTGAAGATACCCGGCTGTCGTGAAGTCAAAAGGTGGAAGGGGGGGGGGGGGTGGACTGGACACCACCGACAAATAGGGGCGCTATTCACAACAGAGTGTGGACACTATCATTGGCAATAGATGAGGATTTGGTTGCAAAGACTTTGCCGACTTGAAGATGATTTTTCGTGATGGCGAAAACAAATAAAAAAGGGCGGATGACACCCCGCCCCTGAAAAAAAAAGACAGTTTAACATCTTTGCGAGTTTTGTTTTCCAACCTAAGCTTCCCGTAGATTGTTAACCTCTGGTTAGCAAAAACCTCTGTTATTGTGACGCCGTCCAGTACCTGACGTCATGTCGTGAGTTAACAAGAAAACTAACCTAGACAAATACACAGATTTCTGAAGAAAAACAAATGAACACTGTGTCATAAACCAACTCTTAAAAACTTCCAATCGGAATTTACCCCAACGTCGAGATGTTGGCGGTGGAATTATCTTTCGAGTAATTGGATTTTCTCATATTCTACTTGAAATGTCTTTCGAATGTCTCCTATAGCCACCCCCAAACAAGTACAGTTCAGGTGTCACTGAAGGAAGAGGATACTGTGCACAACGGGTACAATTTTTAAGCCTGACATTTAAACTTGGATTTGGAAAGTGGAATACAATAAATCAGCATCTTTTGCAGAAAGTTAAAAATCTTCATCCTTTCGACGGACCCGGTTTCTTTAATTCTTTGGGCAGCACTTGACGTTTTGTACATCAAAATACTTTTCGGCGAAGGCCTGTAAGGAATACGTCACTTCAAAACTGTTCGCAAATTTTTGCGATTGTTTAAACTGGCATAGTGGACACAAAGTACAGTGTTCTCATTTTGCAACGCGGGCCGGATGAATTGGACGTCGGAAGCCGTGCCTGATGGTGCAGCGAAATCTGTCAACTGCCGGATAAAAGCCGGCAGTTGCTTTATGTGAATTTCATTTTTTTTGGGGATAGTTGATATATCAGTGTTTTGACTCTGACGAGGGATCATCCGTTCGCCATCACGCATGCGTCTATTTTCGACCAAGGAGCCTGCTGATCCGGCTAGTTCCGGCCAGATTTTGTGAAATGCGCTTGATGGTAAACATTCTTTACATCGTACTGCTTTTAGCTTACAATGACAGAAGGAAAAGATCAAGTTTTTGGACCAGAAAGAGAAGACAAGATGACCTTATGAGTCTTACAAAATAAAAGTAAAAAAACAAAAATATTCAATGCTGTCATGTGGAACTCAGGTTCCAGTATTTAATTAAACTAGCCGCTGATGATAATAATTTAAAACTAAAATAACTATGCAGTTGTCAAGATACATTTAAAGCGAATTGCTTCAATGATTGGCGATGAGATTGTATTATTAACTAATTGCATCTGTGTTTTTTTCCAATTGAGTGAGACGTTGCAAAATCTTTGACAAGGTGAACCAAGTTCGAGCGAGGATTATTTATAAAGCATATATAGCTGGACTAACTTCTTCACCCGACTGGACTTGTCTTGTCGATCCTTTTGTACCAGCAGCCTACCGAAGTTGAATGCTTATAGTGCCAATGATGAAGCGCGCATCATCATGCACAGCAAGCAGTGATCTAAGACAGACTTGATGACGTTTGGACCAGTTTTACTTTGGCCAGGCGACCTTCGCACATATTGCTATACGTGCGCATGCGTAAGCTTCGTTCTGTACAAACCACTAGTCGACCTCTGGTGTTTGATTGAACTTACTATAAACGGTTTCATTAGTGATGACGCCAATTTCACAAACCCAATGGATGCCTGCACGTTTGCGATGATGTGTGCTTTGTATACATGTAGTTCAATTATATGTTGTTTAATCCATTTTACTTTATTGATGTCTGTAAGTGATGTAAAAGTTCATCTGCAAGTATTTCAGTGAACCTATTCAAATTTGCATATTAACTAAATAAAGAATTCTGCCAAAGCCAGGAATAGAGAAAGATGGGTAACGAAGCGATCCCAAATAAAGTTCTACCACAGTTGAAACGTATCAATGCAAAACGATTTGACTTTCTGAGAGTGGATGACTGCAATCTATCAAATGAAATAAAGGAACAAAAACGTATACATCATATTATTCTAAAGCATCAGCGGCTTGGTGTTGTCGATCTAAATGCCGATAGTGATCCTTCCAATCTTCTTGCTGAAGATACCTTTCACCTCAAGTAAGCCGCGAGCGGTGACGGATCTGGAGCCCCAGGTGATGTCGGTCAGTCCCGCACAAACTTTCCTTCTCAATATTCTCTTACACGCCTTCACATGAGTACGGGACGCTGTAACGAGATAATCAAATTGATGAATAGTTAGAGAGAGTGGAAAACAAAAACTGATGTAAAGGGAGCCAGGTACACGGAGTCGAGAATGTGGAAACATTCCCCCACTATGATGACCCTCTTGGCCCGTACCCAATACGTACGCCCCCTCCAGAAAAGTTCGAAAAGGGGCCAATTTAAAGTCTCCCTCAAGATATTATCGATCACTGTTCGTCAACCTCTGGGACAGAGGTTGTCCCACTTTCTGTCCCACAATGGATTACCGGATCGTCATTGCTCTATCGTTAGTATCCATGGCAGGCGCGGATCAGTTTCCATATTATTAAATACCAAGCAGTCATATTGGTAATATTTCAACAACAGTGGTCATCTTGCCTTCATGCAGTACTCCTAAAATGGAGCGTAAAATATCTCTGGCGAAACATGAAAAACTATATGGAAAACACGCAATACCAATTTTTACACCATGCAGCAATAAGAATCTTACCGGAGACGCAGCGACTGGCAAGAGTTCTGGAATTCAACTTGGCTGCTGCGCATATCTCGCCACCTCTGTAAGACGCCACCAAACATGCTGAAGCGAAACGGGTCATAACAGAAGAAAATGTAATCAACTATAGATGTGACAGGTCTTGTTCAATAAATCATTTGCAACGCAATCTTACTGGAGGTGTGTGCATTAGTTCAACAGGGATACTCATGATAAGTGCAAAAAAAAAACACCTCCCAATAGGCCTAGATATATATTCGCTTCTGTTAATGTTTTAAAATTAGGGAGCTAATTGATTGGGAGGTGTGCATATTCTTATCTTCGAAACACGAAACAATTAAGTAGCGGATCCAGGGGATGCGGAATGGGCGTCCCCTCGGCAGTGACCGAAATGTTGTCAAATAAGTCCATTTGTTTCTTAAGAGAGCCTGTCCGCCCTGGCACAACCTCAACCCCGGCACTAACCTCTCTGGATCCGCTCTTGCAATCTACCTACGGTACATTTTATTTCCTTTATACTCACTGAAAATAGTCATATGATGTTACAAGCACCACGGATAGTAGGCGCGAGTGAACCCCTTCAACTTACGTGCATGTTAGTATCGCCCCATGCCTGTTTGTCTGACATTTTTACAACCAAAAGGCAAGAATTGTTCAATAAAGGCTGACTTGGTTCGCTTATAATAAAAGTATCATGTCTTCTCTTTCTGAATTTAAAATTCACTGCTTACATTGAAATATCAAAGAGAGGAGGAAGTGGCAGTCAATTAGGTGCTTAAGGTGACACGGACGACTGTTTGGAGGGTGGTTGCTCGTGATGCAGACAGATGATGTATATTCACTAGAATCGGGGTGACATTGACTTGAGATTGTCAACTGATAATAACATTATGAGAGGATAATTACCGTTGTATCTCTTGAAGAAGATTTTGAAACGCAAACAGCAATTGCATCGGCCACCGGAGCAACTGCAGCTGAATCTCTCGGTCTGAGCATCGCTCTCGGACTCCAAGGCTGTGGGAAAATATGAAGCCGACAATCAATCAATCCTCGGGTCAGAATTAACCCGGACTCTGGGTCATAATGATACCTTTCAGGGTCAGAAATACACTTTTCTGGGTAAAAGATGTACACCGTTGCCATGGTTTCTGGGTCAAATGACCCGGAAAATGATCCAGATAAGTGTCGTGTTGACTCACGAATGTGTCATTTTGCTCATAAGAGGTCTATTCATTTGAAGTTGCTTCAGCAAACCGCTTCCATAGAGGCAGTGTCATTTCAAGCCACAGCCTGGTAATTCAGACGCAACCTAAGAGTCTATCTTTCCTGTATATTTATCCATTACATTTTATTTGTGGATAACAGAGTCTGAAAGTTCAGCCCTAGTTGCGCACTTCTGGACCCCTTCATTAGGAAAATTAACGTGCAAAAATGAGAAGATTTGCAATTATTTTCGGTACATTCATCTGTTAAGAAAATGACCCCCCAAAAGGGCCTTTGTAAACTAGCATCTCAAATAATTGAAACTGAAAAATCGCCTGAAGTGTAAGAGAAATGTCGTGACAAAAATTGATCTTTCACTTCCGAAAGTCTAAAATACACTTGGACTCGTGGAACTCGGAGCACTCGTACACAGATGAAAATTTATGAAATAATTTTGTGGCGGTCATTGGGTGAAAACTGAAACTTAAATAGGACAATAAAATGTCTTTTAGGACATACATATTTTAAAAATAAACTGGAAGGACTAATCATTATTTACAAACAAATCTAAACGACCGTTGATAAGAACTGTGTTCAAGCAAGCCCGACTAAATCTAGAACCCATCGGATGTAGGTCGGTAAATCTTCTCGTCGTTATCATTTTCGTTCCCACGCAAGTATGCGATGTGAAAACAGACGTAACCGAACAAGGAGATTAAGGTACGAAAATGCTGGATGTAAAAAGTCGTATGTAAAATTTATTTTTATCCATTTCCAACTGATTTTTCAGAATTTTGTCTTTTGGAATGCCAAAATAAAATTCCCAACATGAGTATGTCTTGGAGTGATTACGGTTAATTCATTCTGTCCAAAATTATAGCAAGAGAAAGAGAAACCCCGTGTAAACTGCCCATGGGCGGTCCACGCGAGGGTTCCGGAATCTCAAATACAAAATGGCGCACTTTCAGGCTTTATTATCTAAATGAAGTTGACCTCATGTTAGAGTTCACGAGAGAAACGTTGAGCTTCTTGATCTTTGAGATTGTGAGAGATAGTAAAGCAGTGTTTGGACTGTAACGCAGATTGTAAATTTGAGCAATAAGAATATCTCGCAGACCAGAAGCAAACTTGACCGGAAATTATAATGATGATTGTTCATGGCCTTCATCCAACCTTTTTCAAACCAACATCATGATTTGACAAGTAAATTTGACTAAAATTCGGGTAAAAAACTTAGGGAGTTATAATTTTTGAGGTCATCGCATTATGTAGGCTAAGTAACACCCACACATTGAGGGTTTCGTTTTTACATTTCGACAGTCGAACGCTAGGGCTCGGTCGTACATTTCGAAGTATGAAGTAATCATTAATTAATAGCAAAAAAAAAACCATCGATGATGCACCGTACGAAGCCTGGCCTAGTAACAATTGTGAAACAATTAAGCCATATTTTCTGTAACAATATATAATATCAACCTCGTCCCCATTGTGTGGAGCAGTTTGCTATCAGTATCTGTTCTCTCGCCCTGATATTGGAGCAATCTGCATATTCAAAAATCTGGGCTAGTAGTTTAAGTTAGATCATAGTAAATACTGCAAATCAATGTTATGTTTTTAAATTATGATGTTTTAGTGGTGCGCTTCCGGAACCCTTAAATGGGAAAATTGAGGACTAGTGCAACTTACAGATGCATATCCCTAAATTGGTGTACATATAAACGTGAAGACCAAGAGTCTTTTAGAGGTTTTAGGACTACACCCACGAGCTGCTCAATCCATCCCACTAGATCTAGAACCCATCGGCTGTAGGTAGGTAAATCTTGGCAATGTTATACATTATCACGCAAGTACACGATATGAACACAAACGTGCACGGAGACCTAGGAACGACACTACCGGATGTGAAAGGTCGTAGGCATATATTCATTTTTACCCATCTCCAAGTGATTTTTCCTCAATTTTACTCGAGCAATACCAAGATAAAATGAATGTTTGTTGGGGTGGTGACAGTTACAAATCATTCTGTCAAAAACTTATAGCAAGAGAAAAGGCAACCCAATGTAAAATGCGCACCAGTTAATTCCAGGCTCTATCGCACTACTCCATCTACACTATCATACGCTAAGAATGATAATAAGCTCTTTTGAAAAGGGAATTGCTTTTTCAGGAGGATTGGCTACAAAATTATTACGCGTTGAAAAAACCCCAAGTATACGATATAAATCCATCACTTGTAGATCGAGTTAGAATTGGTAGTAAATCTTTCTTCACAACACCACTTTCTCTTTTCTTTGTATTTGGGTGTATGTTGTATTAAACTTAGCTAATGCAAATTCAAAATGATGCAAAGCGCTATTGTGATGTTTTGTATCACATCTCGCCAATTATACACATGATTACTTACGATAGCTGACTTGTTCTTGCGCCCCATACATCCAGGCCAACGAGTGCCCCTCGTCCCAACCTTCGTCTGTCTGGTCT
The DNA here is from genome assembly GCF_015706575.1 of Patiria miniata. Lineage (NCBI taxonomy): Eukaryota > Metazoa > Echinodermata > Asteroidea > Valvatida > Asterinidae > Patiria > Patiria miniata. The sequence continues at coordinate 11,769,698 of NW_024037048.1, read as the reverse complement.
TCATTCAAGGCCAAGACGGCTGTCTCGTCCCATTCGTCCGGGTCTCCTACTACCGAGAGTGCTTCAAACTCGGCATTGTTGTCGATGTCCGGTGTCTCCGAGGATACACCGTACAGGAAGGCGACACACGCCACGATAGCAAACAGCTTCATTTTCAAATCTCGATGTACGGGTGAAAATAAGCGACTTGTGGAGATTGTAAGTCGATGTGCTCGATTTCCACAAACCCCCGTGTTCTTATAGAATTCAGGTGAAGGCATGGCTAACTGAATGATCCTTACTCAACATTATTAATCGTCTTTCTTCCACTTAAAACCGGTAAATTAAAAAATGTAATTATCAAAATCTAACCGTAAAGGGAAGAATACATTGTGGGTAAAGGGGGAAAATTACTTGACGTAGGAAATTTTCCAAAGACTGTGAAGAAGTTCGTTTGACTGAGAACGTAAAGTTTCTTCAAGATACCTTGGTTAGAGCGATGGGTGTGGCTGGAAGGGGAAGGGGTGTCCCCCTTATCCCGCTAAGAAGGTCTACTGATCAAGGCAAGCTAGTAGTGACAACTCCCCTCCCCCGCTTTTAAAATTCAGAAACTGGTACTTGCGCTAAATATTGCAGGAATTGCTGAAAGTCTATTATAAGAGCATGTCATCATTAGCTTCGAGTTCCTGTTCGTGCAAAGGTAATATTCCCAACCACTCATCAGAGGTGGCAAAGTGGCTATATCCCGGAACTCACAAGTACACAATTTTAATAGAGGCTTTAGCTTTTTTTCAATTAAGACACGGACGTCACCAAACTTAAAAATGGACTCATTACCAATAAAAAAGCCAAAACTTCAAACGTTCAATCAAATATGAAACGGAAGCAGAGAATGATGCAGGTAGTTGAATCACTTATACTCGAACTTCCTAGCGTACAATGATTAGTGAGCAATGAACGCCCGTTAACATGTGAGGGATTTAGTGTTGTTCAGGGTGAGTAAACAAAATGTCCCTTTGGATAATTTGTTCTCTCCCACAAAAACGGGAAAGTTTACAAGTTTTTCTCTTCAGCCAACATTTGGTCTGGGTATTGACCACATTCAGTACAAATTTGACTGATTTTCATCCACGCATGCAAAGGATACAGGCCTTTCTTTGTAACTACCCAAAAACACTACCAACACGATGTTTCCTGATATTTGTAAAGGGATAGTTAACGTTCCTTAATTGATGGCGCAAACAAGAACCTGAACAAGAGGCCGGCGCCAAGATCTCCAATTCTGACCCCCCTTTGATTTTTCTTTTCTTTGGGGTATCTCAAGGTCTGGGTGTACCGCATGGTGCCAAACACCCTGCAGTGCAGGATTTCCGCCAGGCCCGGATTACCCAATAGGCACAGTAGGCACTGCGCCTAAGGCCTACGAAAACTTTGGGGCCTGCGAAAAATTCGGGGGCCTACGAAAATACTGCGGTGTGCCATAAAACACATATATGCCTATAATATACCAACATCGCAACCACGCGCACAAGGTTTTTAAAAAGTTCTATAGGGACTCTCTCAGAATTTTCGATTTCACCAACTGACGCTGTACAGCATGTAGACATACATTAAGTACATGCAGGCCTAATTTACGTGTAAAGGTTGTCGTTCTGAAGCATGGTGCGGTGCCAACCCTGGGCGTTGATCGGTGGGGGGCGGGGGGACATGTCATTCCCCCAACTGTTTTCGTCTCTGAATAAATAATTGCAGCCTACATTTAATTCTGTAGCTAAGAAAAGCATTTCAATGACTCCAAACTCGAAAATGATGTTTAAATGAGGATCTTTTGCTAAAGCCTTGCCAGTATAGTCATAAATTGCCTCAGATCGCACCGCAGAGCGTCTTTCGGGGCCCTTAAGCGGGCCCCGAACCTCACGCCGTTCAGGCTTCGCACTCGAATTAGTTCTCATCAGGATACACATGTTTGTAAACACCCCCACACTTTTCAGAAGCGATTGACGCCCTTGGTGCCAACAGGTTTTTATACCAGTTTGGTCTGGCTTGATTTGTACATTACTTTGTGCGCTGAATTTGGTGTCGGTGGCTATTTCCGCCAATATGACTGGTGAAATCAGACCTCAGAAGAACACGGATGGTCCGCAGAACTATTGCAGACTTGAGAACACGGGCCCAACTATGCATTGATTTGAATAACAGACAGATGGAGAATCGAGAGGCAGGACAGTGAAATGTGAACCTAATCTGTAATTCAGTTTCAAGTCAATACATCTAATTGCATTTCATTCATATCCTGCTCTGTTATTCCGTTTATTTCCTTCATTGTCCAGGGGCCGATTGTTGCTATTGTGTTCATAGCAACTAGCAAGAGGCCTATCCTGAACATGGTGTTGGTAATGTTTTGGGGGTAGTCACAAAGAAAGGCATGTATCCTTTTCATGCCTGGCTGAAAGCAGCGGCGGACAGAACGCTTTTCAAACTGGGGGGGGGGGGGGGGAGACTCAAAACTTTATCTGGAGAGGGGCACCGTAAAAATGGTAACCTTTCCCGATTTTTTGGGAGTGAACGAATTATCCAAAGGGAATTTTTTTTGTCCGAGGTCGCCAACGTTTAGTGTTTTTGAGTTTTATTTTACTTACCATATTTCAAATATGTGGGTCAGAGAAAATCAACCCGTTCGTTAACATCTGACGAGGTAACGATTTTCGGGGTGGGGGAATGTTTATACGTATTTATCCAGCAGTGAAAAAAGCCATTAATTTTTTAGCCTAAATTGTCAACCTGGCGCCGCATAAAATGCATATCAATGATTGAATATCACTTTTGACAGTGTGTGGCAGGAGGGCATTTGGAAAGCTCTAGCATTCTTTGGATTCACCAACAAAATCATACGACTTCTAGAAGCCCTCTGTATAGCAAATCACAAAGTAGCGTGAGGGTCAACGGAGAACTCACTAACTGTAAACAACCGTCAAAGCCATTAAAACCAAAAGTAGAAATGATATTATTTTGTACACATTAACTGCTAAAAAGAGGGGAAAAAAGGAGTGCGTGCGTTGAAATTACCAATCACTCATTAAAGATGGGAGAGTGTCTAGCTCCCGGAACTCACAAGTAAACAATTACAATAGAGGCTTCTCGACCGATATTTTAGCTTTTTAAAATTAATACATGAACGTCACCAAACTGACTTATTACCAATAAAAACTCAAAACATCAAATGTTCAATCAAATATGAAACGAAAGCATAGAATAATGCAGGTAGTTGAATCACTTGAACTTCCTAGCGTATAATGATTGATGAGCAATGAACGCCCGTTAACATGTCAAGGATTTGGTGTTGTATAATTGGTATTTTAAAGGTAACATAATGTGTCCGAGATCGCCAACATTCAGAACTTTGATTATTATTTTACTTAACGTATTTTAAATATCTGGGTTACAGAAAATCCACATTATGTCTCAACACCCCTCTTATCCTGAACGCTAGATTCGCCCCTGGGGAAGGGGGTGGGGGCAATGGTCATACGTATTTCCAACAATGAACAAAGCCATTCAATTTGGAGCCAAAACTGTCAACATAAGACTGGCGCTGCATACCATGCATATCAATGATTAAATATCACTGTGTGATATCAGGTCCCGCGTTAGCTTCATCTCCTTGCGCATACTCCATGCAACCCAGTTTAAAAAGCAACATATATGTGACTGGAATAACGACTAGCCCATCATTTTTGAGGAACAAGTGTGTACCCCGAAATTCATTGAGGTCCAATTATACGGAAACTGTACGTTTTCAAGGTACAGTTGTGTTAATGTTTTTTTTCTATTTTTCATCGATCGATCAAAAGTTCATCACGTAGACAAAAATGTTTTTGAGCCCGAAGGGGGCATTCCAGTAGACAGTACAGCCTTTAACAAATCGTTTAATCGTTAAAACCAAAGTAGAAACGACATTAAGCCAAACGCTTTGGCATGATTTAAATAATTATTACACAGACATGTTGCAGCAATATTGAACTAAGCTATTGGCGCCAAGCTACCAGCATTTTTTTCGCAAAAACAATTAAAACATTTTTATCGTATTCCCATCATTTTGAAATGATTGACGCATGTAATTAGTCCCGGATACGAAAGCAAATAGCAAAACATGTGGCAGCACCAGTCGTGAAAGCGAAAACGTCCAAAACCCCCACAAAAACCCAAGACATGTCAACAGACTTGTATATTCGAGTCACCAAACATCAAGTCAGAGCTCGAGTCACCTCTTCCGAGTCCAAGTCCGCGTCACAAGTCACAAAGGTCGAGTCCGAGTCCAAGTCACGATCGAGTCACGAGTCAACTTTAATACATGACTGCTAAAATCTCAAAGTGTAAATGTTTCTATTTTTCACAGCTTTTCTCTAATTTAATGAACTGGAAATACGTCATGTATTACTCACAAATAAGGCAAGGCATTAGTGTATGGAAAGGATAATCTGGTACCAAACACTATCAAGCTTGCACTTACGCAATATCAAGTGTGGACGCTGGAGTACTTGTTTTGACATTTCAATATATCGGAAACAAGCCAGCTGCAAGTGTGTATATACAGTACTTATATTAGTTGCGTTTCTTCTGCACTGCACAGACTGTATCGCTTGCTCAGTTGAGGATCGTCTTCAAACTAATGTGTAATTGAATTGTTGAAAAAAAGAAGTGATTTGTGGTAATTTTGATCGAGCCCCGAGTCATGCAGGTCGAGTCCGAGTCCAAGTCCGAGTCTTCAGGGTCGAGTCTGAGTCCGAATCCGAGTCATTTGTCATCATGACTCAAGTCCAAGTCCGGGACTCGAGTCGGACTCGGACTCAGAGTCATACAAGTCTGCATATCAACGACAAAGAAAGTTGGGCGACAGCAACGACGGTTGCTCCTTGCACGGAATCCCATTATTAGAATACAAGCAAAACATCCACCCATTCATGAAAAGTCACGTAGAAACATGTTTTATCATGAACTAGCTCTTGTTACATAAATGTATTTCCATGGTAGTCAGATTAATCACCGCAACCCCTGTTTTACAGCAGACGTGGAAGGGAACGAGGCGTAACTTATGTGAAAATAAGCCTTTCTAAATTATAAAGTCACATTCTTCCGGGGATTCTTTTGAATGTTTACTAACCATATTTCAAATGCATTGGTCGGGAGAAATTTAATCACCATCTTTTCCACTTACGGAGAATGTTTGAAGAATCTGTTTGCATCTGGAACGATATTTTTGTCCTTGCCAATTTTAGGCAGCGATTATAAACCCATCAAAGTTTGAGCTAAAATGCGTAATAGGCAAACTAGAACCGCGAATAATGCGCATAAGCTCCCACATGAAAGAACGGGTCTTGATGCAATGATTTTGAAAACAAACATTTGTGCGACTTGTTTCAAGAGTACAGCAACACGAGTGACTTGAATAAAGCCTACCCAAACACAATGGTACTTGGATCTGCCTACAGACTACTGCAATAAAAGCGGCTCGATTTTTGAGGACCACAATTTGGACACCGAAATTCATTTGCACGATATTTACACGAAAACCGCAATATTTTCAAGTTATACATGTAGTTGTTTGTATGTTTTTGGTATAGCCTTTTTATATTTTGTGGGAAACGCGTTTTATAGGGTACATTCCAGTCGAAAGTACTCCTTTAAACCCAACCCGCCACGAAAAGTGCCCTCCATAATAGTCCTGCTCATGGGCCAGGAAAACTATGCCCGATGGATCGCCATAATTTCATGACTTACGCCTGGAAATGCGTATACGTAAGCCACATATGCCTGCAGCATCAGATGTAAACAACTGCTTCCCCATCTGTTCTCAGGAACAGTTAGACATGAGGTTAGTTTTCTTTCAAGCAGACCTTTGAAATGTGATAAGTAAACAATCTAATTCGTAAACTTTTGGGAATTTCATGACGATGTCACCTTTAAAATGATGTATGATGACTTTTGTCTTAAATATACTAGTCTTGCTACTTTCGAGTTTCACTCCCGAAAGATACTTTTTTTCTAAGCTTTCCACCAATAAAAAAATTACCCACTGTGGTATGACACGTGGAATTCCAAATCACTCCCCTTTTACAAGTTTCAAATAGTCTGCAGCCCGGCAATAATTCAGGCTTTTCTTTGAATACATTAGAACCGCAAAGGCAACCCTCAATGGAAGCTTTATTTCATAATCAGGGGGTTGCAAACGCCTTATATATGATTTTTTTTCTTCATGAAATAAAAATACAATATAAAAATTCGTCATACTTGTGGGGTGATGTTCCTTTCAGAACACATCACCCCACTACTTTAACAATAGAAAAACATCACCCCAGAAGAGGACCTTTAGAAAAAGGGATACAAGGAACACAATGCTCTGGCTGGGATGTCCGCCCGGACTGTGTGGGGACTTAAATTGTCTAAACTGTCTGCGTAATTTACATCGTGTAACAATATAAATCTACCCCCCCCCACACCACCCAAACCTGCTGAATATTGCCATAACCAGTGATAAAAACGTGTCACGGACAGGAGTATGGCCTTGTAGTATGCCTTGCTGTTATGAACGAGGTCCGATCGGAAGGCATGAGACTGATCCCGGAAAAGCCTTCGTTAGTGCATGTACTTTTACCTTCAAACGCCTTCAACTTTTACTTTGTAAGGACAAATGGGAAGGGAACCATACAGTAATTGAAAGGGAGGCACCTAGACAACGGGCTTTCCTCCCCAGACACATTTGTATCTGGTTTGGTGCGGCATGTCACAATACAAACGTTAACAAAACACCTGGTTTCAAAGACCTGTTTGTGTCTCGTGGTCTCCGGTCTGGCTTTGTCAGGTTTTTTTGGTATAATTCTTCACCTATGCAACTTATTACAATCAACAATTAGTCTTGGCCTCGGACCTGGACAATTTCCAAAGTGTGCGCTCGATTGCATACATAGATTAATGGATTCTTTGTTGTCCTCGAACGTACATCGTCTGTTGAAAATGGTCCTGTAATTACGTCTATACCAGAGAGTGTAGTCACGCATACCATTTATTGTCGTGGTGTTTAGCAGTCACATGCATTTGGGTAGAAAAAACCCTTGCCTTGTGTAAGGACAGGAAACAGACGTTGGACGATGTAGAGGGCGGGGGGGGGGGGGGGGGGGGGGGGAAGGGGGAGTTTTCCTGGCCCCGGCGACATTTTGTCATTTTTTTATCGGGAACGAAAGTGCCAGCACCTCATGCCGCTACTTGTATAGTGCTCTCTCTTTTTTTATTACATAATGAATGAAACAAACATGGGACCACTTTTTCAGAAAAAAATAACCTATTTCCCCCGGCCCCAAACCTGGATACGCTGCTGATGAGCGTGTGTTAATTAAAAACGCGTGCAAATCCCAGATCGACGGTTAGCAAGGGTTTGGGGCATTGTAAACCATTGTGGTGTAGTAGATCTAATTGACTCGTCACTGATCTTTTCCCAGGGTAGTTCTTAATTACCAGCGGACTTGTGATAATATCGAGAATATTACCCTGAGCTGTTGCGTGTCCGGACGGGAAGTCTGTGTCGATGCATCATGATCCTCTCTGGCTGACCTCGTCAAGAAGGATCTAGAGTATCCATGGTACATACGAGGGTAAATCAGAGAAAAAAATTGTGGTCTGAGGTTAGGCAAAACACGTACAACAAAACACGGACAGGCAAACAAACAAACAACCCAACAATTTAACAAAAATGAAACAAAAACCAATACCATTTCCTCCACTTCAAAATAAAAGTTGTAATGCTTATATGGCGCGTTCCATCGCTATGCTTATATAGCGCTTTTCCGTCTCATCAACAATCTCAAAGTGCTTTACAATTATTATTACCCCGTTCATCAGGCCACGCGACCAGGTGGCAGCCGATATCAGGGCACATTCAGTCCTCTACCCTCACAGGTACCCATTCATATTGTGGAGAGAGTCATTGTAGTTAAGTGTCTTGTCTAAGGGATAAACACCATGTTCCTGGCAGGGTTCTACGGAAGCCCGTTAGGGCCAGGTACCTCTTTCTCTTCCACGGCGGTGCGTTTCTCTTTCACGGTGGTGCGTTTCTCTCTCATGGTAGCTGGCCTCGCTTTCATAATGTGCGACTTATCAACTCACGGCCGCGACTTCATTATGTCGCGGCCGCGAGTTATTATTTCGCGGCCGCGAATTAAGTCGCGGCCGCGAGTTAAACGTTATGAAAGCAAGGCCAGCTACCATTAAAGAGAAACGCACCGCCGTGAAAGAGAAAGAGGTACCTGGCCCTAACAGGCTTCCGTAGTGTTCAAACCCACGCACCATCGTACATGAGTCAAACACCGTAACCACTGGACCATGGCATTCACTTGCCCCCCCCCCCCCACCATGAGATGGCGGCGTGCCTGTCATGTCTTCTTTTGTTGTTTTTAAAATTGTATTGATGCTTGTAAAGTTTATTATTCAGAAAATAGTATATGTTTGAAAGGAAAGTCTTCGACGTACAAACGTTTGAACTTACAATGACTTCATTTTTCAGTAAAAGTCTAAATAAATTTTATGAAGTGAGAATCCAAAACACTCACCGAAATCGAAAATCGGGGAATGGGCGGAGGGGGGGGGGGGGGGGGGGGGAGGGGGGGGGTGTGGAGGGTGGAGATAGAGGATGGGGAATATACAGATTTGATACTTCTACGTATACATACCTACGTCTACATGGCTGCATTTAGACCCCTTTCCGGCAATTTCTATTGTTTGATAACAGTTAAATTACAGATTGACTCTTTCTTCTTTTTTTCTTTTCTTTTCCCTTTTTGGTGTGTTTCGCTGGCCCCCTCGCGAAGCCCCTGTGCCTGCCCATTGCATTACTAGGCAGTTTTAGCCCGAGGAAAAATTTCGCTTAACCGTGAGAGAAATTTGGCGAAGTGTTGGGGATTTGTGTCTCAACAATTATCTGCCTTTCCCAACTTTTCCTTTGACGGTGCATCTATCTATTTCTTAACTAACTGTTTAGCAGATGACATTTAAAACTTTATTTCACATGAAAAGTGATCATTGCGCATTCAACATCTTCTCACACAATCATAGTTTGTCCATGTTTTCAGCCACCCCTCTCTTAAAAGGAACCTGGATTCTTCCATGTTAGTGGAAATTAAAACGGAAACGCGTCAAGGTGAAGACATTTAACCAATCAGTGTTGCTCGTACGACAAGGAAACATCCGCTGCCCTTGTCGCGCGGGGTATAAAGCTAAAGCACAGGCCGGGAATCAGCGTACCTGGGCTGATGAGGTGTTTGTGTTGACCTAGGTTCTTGTGTTGAATTCATCGCATCATGAAGACACTTGCTCTCATCGCGTTGGCTGTAGTCCTGTTCACGGCTTTTGTGCAGGAGACAGCGGCTTGGGAGGATGGGGACAAAGCGCCTACATATAAAGGTGAGTTATTCTCAAGACTAGTAAAAAGCCATAGATGAAATATGGAATATAGGTTATTCTTTGCTCATGTAATACATTTGTAGGTCGTATTGTCTTGTCCCACCCCCCCGTCTCGTTTTGTCACGCGAGGCCTTGTCTTCTAAAGTTAGTTTTAAGATAATTATCGTTCTTAATTGTATTTTAGAGTGGAAGGAGGCGATGGACAAATATTCTGACTCCAACGGCTGCGATTGCTCTAATTCAGTGTGCAAGTGTTGTCTTGGATTCAAAATCGTCGGGAAAAAGATCAACGGTAGGTTTGCATCTATTTATACACCCCGAGTTTGTGTTGCATTCAATAGGGGACGGTGATCAATAGAGGATAACAGTATACGTTGAACAATAGAGGATAACAGGGTCCACAATCCCCGAAGGTCCACAATTGACGAACGTGTACAAAACATATGTAAAGTCTTCCTATTAGAAGAAAAAAAGAGGGACAATAGGGGTCCGCGATTGAAGGTAATTATACGCACTTGTGCGCGTTTTTCAAGAAGATTGAATGTCATGTATCGAGTAAAATAGCCCATAAATGGGTATTATCGCTACCAGAAAGCTTTGTATATAGAAAGCTTTAAGATTACATCACAAGGATTTTATTTGTGTCCTTAATCATGGTTTTCACCCCTTTTTGAAAAAAAAAATGAAATAGTCGAATGTGCAACTTTCTCTTACAAGTCAAGTTTGATTTGCGTGAATTTATAAACTTTCACAACTCAACTGGGATCCACCGGTTTTTGTGTATGCATCTCGAGTCTGAACTCACTTATTCCAGTGAAGTACAACTGCTGCTCCACAACTATTGTGTGCTCACTTGACCCAGTTTTGCTATACGATTTTGTTTTGTTTTGAACACTGCAGCTTGTGGTACGACTGAATACAGCAACAACTTCATCAAGGTGGCTCTGAAGTTCCTGGGTAGCACCGTCGCCAGTGCGTCATTCTTAGGTACGGTTTTAGTGCTTGTCTGGCAGCTATACTGTATACAGCTGGTTCCAAAAGGTTTACACTTTTGTCAGAGACAGATTTCTCCAATTTAAAGACTCATGTTGAAATTGTTTTCAGATATTCTTAAACTACAAGATATTGGTCGTTTATGGTAAAACAGCGTTGAAAATACAGCTCATGTTAAGAAATAACGGCCATTCACAAAAAAATTGTCCAAACTAGTTTGTCCACACAATGGCAGTTATGCACGTTCTTTGTGGTCTTTCTGCACACAGTGCTATTGTGTTGACAATATTTCACAGAAGCATGTGGTTTTGACCATCCGTCTTGAAGCCATCGCTATTTCTTAATTTAGGCTTCTCTTTCAGCACCATTTTTACCTTGTAAAACAATTAATATGTAGTTTAAAAGTATATTGAAATAATCCTCACGCCTCCCAAATTCCGAGAATTTCGCACCTACTCAAATCTGGACATAAATATTGCGACCTTAATTTAACTGAATTTCTGTTCAGAAGAATTCTGGACATTGGGCGATTTGTTAGGAAAATGTAACTAATTCTTGGGGAAATGTTATAAAATTTGGAACTCTGTTTATAGATTTGGGCATGCATAGCGTTTGCCGCCTTACAGGAAACTACACATTGACAAAATGAAAAGAAAAGGACAAACAGATACTCGAATCACACGCTTACTAAACTACCGAACTACTAATATCCCCGCGCTGCGAATTTGCCGACCATCTCCTTTAAAGCTACAGTCCATCATTTGCAGCTGTCCATAAAGTAACTGACGTAATTAGTGTTGAAAACGTACTTGGTTGAACGATAGTAAGGGGACTAAACTCCCAGTGAAATTATTCTTTCTGGCAAGCTGTCATTTTGAAGAAATCGACGAAAGAAGGCCTTTATTCGGCGAAATTTCCGGTTAGTAGTTCGTTTTATTTATTCGGCGCAGCGCGCGCAAGCGTTGACACGACGCACACACGCGCGTGCAGTTGCTTTAATTCGTCGTATCAGTGCGCGACATCGCGTAGCTGCAATCCGCTCAGTGAGAACGTGTCTCGGACACTGAATTCAGGCCCAATTCAAAACATGATTCAGCAACTTTTGATTTGAAATAGAGATCGTAGAATGTTGTTTTTCTCGAAATATACAGCTGAGGCTGAGCTGAAACTTCATCAGGTTAGTTGTTAGCACCCTTCTTTAGATTTTGAGCGCATTTGTTGCTTCAAACGAACAAAATGCACAACTAAAAAATGATGGACTATACCTTTAATGCACCTGGAAAAATTAAGTCTGTAGCAAACTCTAGGTAGCGCACGGAATATTGTTTATCGCCCGAATATGCCAGTTCGGTCAACCTCGTCCCAAGTGCTTTATTTCCAACGTCGTTTCCAATTGAAACCCTGGATAGGAAACTTTCTTCCTGTATCCCTGATTCGATACCGCAATTGGCTAGAAATTGATTTATATCGTATACTTGGTGTTGTTATTCACAACGTGCAGTACGTGTTTTCGCGATCATTCGTCCACACCTTGTCGAAAATATTCATTTCCTTCCAAATTGTTCTTATTAATATGAAATGTGATACTACATGTTGTCTCGTTAAGATCGCAACAGTTTAATCAAAATAAAATCGTATTTTCGTAACTCACGCCATGCTCGCGCTGCGACGAATACGGGCGATTCACAATAGTGCGCCTCCAAGAGTTTGCAACGCGTTGGCCAATCACAATGCGCGAAATCTGTCGACCTTTTCCAAACGCGCATTGGGTCGACAGATTTCGCACATTGTGATTGGCCAACGTGTTGCAAACTCTTGGAAGCGCACTATTGTGAATCGCCCGTATTGATTCTGTTTTTACCCCAGACACCGCATACAAAAACAAACGCAAATGTTATGCACAGACAGGCACCAGACAGTGACTATTCCTCATTTGCATACGTGTTCAAAAATCTTGCTCATGCAAATGATCCAATACCAGGGTGAGAGAGCAGGTAGTGGTGGGCGCGTACTGCTCGACACCCGGAGGTTGCAGTTCGGTATTTCAACTACGCATGCTCACAATTATAATGGGTCATGGGTCATTTGGGATAATCGAAGGCGTATTATGAACGCGCACAGAAACGGGCGCACGCACGACGCTCGTGCGCCAATTACAACCAGAATGGGCGTTCGCGTTATATCGCGTATCATTACGTCAGCGATTTTCCCCGAATGACCTTTGACCTGGACAACTTCATCGACATACCGAACTAGCTTATTGGCAAAATATTTATCATTTTATTTTTTCAGTGACAGACGATAAGTACGAAGCGTGTGGCAAGAAGAGTGGTATCAAGGTTTGTCTGTCACTGGTTGACGTCGTCAAGACCACCAGCTCCTTCTCAGCTAAAACCAAGATCAAGGTGAAGGGAGTCGGCAGCAAGAAGTCTGACAGATTCACCATACCTTTAATTTAGCTCGGAACCAGGCCTACTACCAACCATCCATCACGTGATGATGATGTCAATTTTGACTACTGGATGTTTTTGTATAACCGTAAACTTATCTGGATTTCATTATGAAAAGCCCATTTCCGTTGAAACTATCCTCACGGAATAGTCCTGATCCGAGACAACGCGGCATTATGACGTCAGTCTTTGTTTACACGTGCGCTTCATGGTTCTAGTCACCACCTGGCTCCCATAGGAAAATGCACATTTATACACAGTGTGACGTCATTATGTTTCAGGCACACTCATTACAATTCGGGCGATTCACAATGTAGTGCGCCACCAAGAGTTTGCCACAAATTCGCAGCGCGGGATATTTGAAATTGTAATAGTTTGTCCGGTCAGTAGTTTCGTAAGCGTATGATCTGAGTATCTGGTTGCCCTTTTTTCTTTTTATCAACATGGTGTTTTGGTAAGGCGGCAGGATGCTATGCCCGAATCTATAACAAATTAGCACAAGTTATTTACTGACACTCGTTGAAATGGGCCATGTTTCGTCGACCATAAACTTGAAAAAATTGACTGTCCGTGGCAAACTCTGCTTCAGTACTGCGTAAGGGGTTATAAACAAACTCTTGGTGGCGCACAACATTGTGAATCGCCCGAATATTAGCCAGACTCTTTCTGAAACACCGTACGCCGACAGAGAGGGCGCCACATTATAAAGACAATAGACATTAAACGTATCACGGCATCGCAACTTTGAAAACCTGGGAAGTGTCAAGTTCAAACTACCAAACAGTCAAATTTGAATATTCTAGACTTATATGGCAATCAACCTTGCTTTAGGATCAGTCTCAGTATTGTAACGAACGCGGAATGGATTATATTTTATCTTTTGGTAGTTATCAAAATTCGATGGAGCTGCTTGTATCTTTGACATTGTCAGAGATAACGTTCAGACTGTAATGCAGACTCTTCATTATTTTCAGCAGTAACATAACCTCGCAGAGCAGAAGCAAATCGATCTGCAATTATGATAAGTTCATAACCTTCATCGGACAATATTTTTCAAGCCAACATCATGATTTAGCTGGTCAACTTGACTAGAATTCGGGGGAAAAGTTATTGGAGTTTTGGGGTCATCGCATATATGTTATTAACAACCACACATTGATGGTATTGTTTTCACATTGCGACATTGACTGCTAGGGATTGGTCGTACATAATATGTTATAACATAATATGTAGTAACCATTTATTAATTAATTAATAAATGCATTAAAAAGATCGATGATGCACCGTACGAAGCCTAGCCTAGTAACAATTGAGAGACAAAGCCATATAATCTGTATTAATATCTAATATCAACCTCGTCCCCATTGTGTGGAGCAGTTAACCGTTAAGGATTTAGTGCTAAATAATTAGTTTTTTCAATGTAACATTTGTCCGAGGTCGCCTATATTTGGGGGGGGGGGGACAGATCTGGGGGGGGGGGGGATTAATGGGGAGGGTGTCGCAACCATTCAGTTCCGCTGCAAATGACCGCTGACTATTGTTATGAAACTCGTAAAATGGGGCCAAAATAATAAATGTTATACTAAAGTTCCTTCTTCCTAAGTCTTTTCTCAAATTGCCGTGGAATGCAGAAAGCACGCCTTCACTTACCCACCCACCCCCATTTTCGTGAAAGCTTGATCCGCCCCTTGTGGGCAACGGTAATGTCAGCTGTGAATACAGCCATTGAGTTTTGAGAATAAACTGTCAACGTAGGGGTCCCCAACCAAATAAAGGCCAATAAGTCCAACGCCTCATAGGTCTGACGCCTCATAGGTCCGACAATCGAATTTACTGTAGTTTGGTCCGTATTTGTCCGAGTACAATGAGTTAAGTTGACCGCAGTGCGCCCTCTCACGTTCGTAAAACGACCTCAGTCACATCGTCGTATAATTGGAAAACTCGTTCTTGCCTTGTCATCAATTGAACCTTTCTCTGTTACGGTCTACAGCTTCGACTGGTTTGACTGGAGTCCTGCTGCTGCTCAATTTTAATGTGTTTTTAATGAGTTACGATCGATTATAAGCTTTATGTGGCCTCTCTGGGCTCCTATAAATTTTGCACTAAATTTAGTCGGGCACCATTTGCAGTAATCAGCTGACATTTGAAGAAAAAAAAATGGAAATAAAATACAGCCGCATCGCCGCACCGCTATAGGGCAAACTCCGTACCAGAAACCGAAGACTTTTTTTGGCCTAACAGGGCATTATATTCCTTCGAAATTCGTAAACGGAAAAGTTTAAGGTAGAGGGACGAACCTGCGTTCACAGGAACGGAGTGCCCATCTCTTTTTCGTTTAGCGATTGGGCCAGACTCATATGCTGCGATGGGGGGATCGCCACACCTCCTCCACAGCGAGTCTGCTACCTTCCCAGCATTGAATAATAATGCTGGTAATTGAGGTAAAGCGCCTTTCAAGGGCACAACACGCATGGTCACGGTGGGGCTCGAACAAGGGCGGATCCAGGGGGGGGGGGGCCAAAGGGGGCCATGGCCCCCCCCCAAAACGAAACCAATTTTTTTTTTTTTTTAATGTGACATCGCAATAAAGGCAGGCAATGAGTACACCACCATCTTTTCCTCAAAAAAAATTGGTTAAAGTGGTCAGAAATTGCCTCAGATCGCACCACAGAGCATCTAGAATCCAAAATTTTTCGGGGCCCTCACGGGCCCCGAACCCCACGCCGTAATTTTTTAGACCCACTTTTTTTGGGGGGACCACATTTTTTTTTGGCCCCCCCAAAAATTGTGTTCTGGATCCGCCCTTGGGCTCGAACCCACAATCTTACGATCATGAATCCTGTGCTCCACCGCTGGACCACACGTGCCCACTATACGGAAAAGAAACGTGAAATATTTGAGAAAAAACAGGTATAATAACAAGATACATTAAGTATGCGTAATTTACATCGTGTGACGTTATAAACAAAAATACCTGCTGAATATTGCCATGAGCAGTGATTAATAAGAACGTGCCGCGGATAGTTGTATAAGCAAGGTCAAATCGGCAGGCTTGGGATTAACCCCGGAAAAGCCTTGTTTGTTAGTGCAGGTAGCTTTACCTCCAAATGCTTCAACTTTCAATTTGTAAGGAAATTAAACTAAGCTTTCGGTCCCATCAATTGAGAGCTAAACAGGAGCCTGACCTATATTTTCCACATGTTGTTTGGGTATTGACTTGAAGTGTTTGACTTTTCGATGGTTTCTAATTTTGTTCTAGATCTTATCTGAAATTGACCGGAATAGTGGCTTCAAGTTACCAGCAATTTTTCGCAAAAGCAATACAAACATTTGTTACATTTTTTCCTTCATATTTTGAATTGATTGTTGAGTGTAATTAGTTCCGTACGGGCGAGGTCGGATCCGAGGGCTTGACCCCGAACAATCCTTCTTGAGTGAAGATGCCTCCAAATGCATTCATCTTTTAACTAGTAAGGCAATAAAACTAAGTTGTTAGTCCAGTCAATTGGGACAAACAGGACCTGACCTAGAACAACTTACAATATATAATATATTTTGATGTTATCACTCAAAAGAGTGGAAAGGTTCTTTTATAAACTTTTCTCTAATATTTATTTCATCAGACGTTAACGTAAACATTAATATGGAGGGCGTCATGTTTTCGTTTGCGTCCGTTGACCGTCAGAAAATCCGTTCACATCACGTATGAGACTTCGCGAGACACGACTGATCACAGCAGACGACTTTTCTATATCAACCAATTATTAAAATAAATGGTTATTTACACTGCCGCGTAATGCTATAGCATATTTTCTTAAAAGAAAATCAAGCATTTGTGATTATTTTTGCTGCCCGAATTATTTATTGGTTAAAATAAATCACTTTGTGTTCAATAAACCTTTTTTTTCAGGGAAAATCTTTGCATAAACAGGTCTACTTGAAACAAGGGCAGGAAATGATATACACAAAGAGTTCCATTTAAAGTTAAATTTTTAGGTGTCTACGCCAATAGGTCGAAAGTCCAATTTTGAATATTAGGGAAAAATCCAAAATCCGAGATTGGAGTGTTCCTTTTGTGATAAATTCAGGTCATTGGTATCACCTATAGATACCATACAAATTCTCAAACATATTAATATTTATAATCAAAAACTTAATGAAGCAAATTCACGGGATTAAAATCTTGCAGTGAAAATTCAGCTGAATTGTGGGCTTTCGAGAAAAGAAATTAGGCAGTGTGACAAATGTATTACCTCGACAAATAATTAACGTGCCCCCAGATCGTAAGCCTTACGCTTACAACATTTTCTGTAAGCATTACAACCTGAGCCTAGTATTTCCTGAATCCAACACATAATTTTTAGGTGCTCAATTCATAATCCATGCGTGCACTCTCCAACCGTTTTCCATCTGTGTATTATCAAAATGATTTTTAGACATTCCTTTTTTGCAATTAATCGTATCTTGTCTGGGTACTTAATGCGTACTTTGGGCGGATGAAAAATGTAGAATATTGAGTCAAGTTAAAAATGTGTATTGCTCTTAATATAAAACTCACTGTAAAAAAGTATGTAAAAAGCAAAAGGAAATTGTACATGTACCCCCACCCAATTTTTAAATTTCCAACGCAATGTTGTTTGCTGCACTCGCATGTGGTCACGAATCCCAAACTTTAGCTTAAAATTCACATGTAAATCGATGCAGGTCACCAAACAAATTGTTCGAGGACAAAATGTCCGAAATTTTAAATCTAAAAAAATGCTTAAAAAAACCCACCCTTCCACTCAGTAGGAACAATTAATTTTTTTCACATGTCGTTTATGTATTTATATGAAGTTGTTTGACGCTTTAATTGTTTCTATCGAAATTTGTTCTGAGTCTCATCTTAAATTGACCTCCATTGGCTTCAAGTTACCAGCAATTTTCCGTAAAAACAATTAAAACATTTGTTATCGTTTGTTTTCATAATTTTGAAAATTGATTGTTGCATGTAATTAGTTCCGTACTCGGTATGCACAATGCCTTCAACTTTTAATTTGTAAGACACTGAAACTAAGCTATTGCCTTCAATTTACCAGCAGTTTTTTTGAAAAAAAAACCCAATTACATGTTTTTGTCTTCGTTAAGATTTTTTCTCCTCTCTTTTCAACCTTTTTCCACGACAGGTTTTGTTAACGTTTTTCTTCCACCGGTAAACTTTGCATTTTCCTTAATCTGATCGACTAGAGATTTGGCATTTACATAAACCACCACCACCACATATGGCCCTAAAAAGATTTTCGTCATCATGGCGTCATCAGGTGTCAATTTACGTCATATTAAAGGTACATTTTTGCTCCATATATGTATTTTTACACGTTTTTCTTTAAACAATCCACTTGGCACTTTCATATGTTTGATTGACTATAAACTTGGCAGACACTTAGACTCTCAGCTGGTGATTGTCGCTTATGATTTTCGTCACAATGAAGTCATCGTGTATCACGTGACGTAGCACATGGACAGGAATGTGTTACAAATGAAAATTGAACTTTTCTAAGGCCCATAGATGCGATTTAGTTGTAACATGATATAAGCCGGGACGCACTACAAATAAAAATTCAAGTGATGCCATTATGACGTCACCACAAGTCATGGAACATCACAGTAAAGTGGCATTTTTCTAAGGCCTATATCTACAAACCAAAAAGCTTGACATTATTCTCATATATACCGGGATGTGTTAAAGATGAAAATTCAAATGACCTCAACATGAAGTTATCAGATGTCACGTGACGTTACACTATCGGGACATTTTTTTCTGCAGATAACAATTCAAGAGTTTGTGCGTATGAAATTTGAACAGTCGTCGTCATGTCGTCATCACATATCATGTACGTCTGTTCACGACCATTATGTCCGTTTGGCCGATTACGCCCGACAACCGATTATGACGAGCGACGACCGTTTTAAGCAAGATATGGAGGATCCATGGTGCTTGCGAGGGTAGAAATCCCTGAAAAAATGTGTTTCAAGTTTTGGAAAGCCGCCCTTCCCGTCTTCTCCACCTATTTCTCAACTGACCATTTAGCAGATGACTTTCAAAACCTTATTGCACCATGACATTTGCGCATTGAACATCTTCTGTCACAATTATAGTTTGTCAATGTTTGCAGCCACCACTTTAAACGGAACGTGAATTCTCCGATATTTCGTGGGTGATTAAACCATCAAGGTGAAGACATCAACCAATCAGTGTTGCTCGTACGATAAGGAAACATCCACTGCCCGTGTCGCGAGGAGTATAAAGCTGAAGCACAGGCAGGGAATCAGCGTACTTGGACTGTGGTGTTTGTGTTGACCTAGGTTCTTGTGTTGAATTCATCGCATCATGAAGACACTTGCTCTCATCGCGTTGGCTGTAGTCTTGCTCACAGCTTTGGTGCTGGAGACAGCGGCTTGGGAAGATGAAGACAATGCGCTGACTGATGAAGGTGAGGTTTTCTCAAGACTTATCAACAGATACGTCAGGATGAAAAATGGAAAACAGTTTGTTATCCGTTTACAATTTCTTTTCGATTGTGTTGTCTTGTCCTTCTTTCCCCTCTTCTCGTCTATGTTTTTCTCATTTGGCCTGTTTTTTTTTCTCATTTGGCCTGATCATCTAAAGCTGGTGAAGGATAAATATTACTCTTAATTCTATTTCAGAGTGGATGGAGGCATTGGACGAAGTATCGGTCTCTGGCGCCGGTTGCGATTGCTCAAATTCAAAGTGCAAGTGTTGTATTGGATTCAAAGTCTTCGGGCAAAAGATCAACGGTAGGGTTACATCTTATTATACACTCCTGCTTTGTTCCAAAATAATGGAATCATGTAGCATATACCGAGCATAATTAAGCCCAGAAACTGGTTTTCACGCAAACAGAAGAGCTTTGTATCGAAAGCTGTAAGGCGATAGCACAATGATTTATTTGTAAACATAAAGGAAATAAAGGTTAATCACTTTTTGAAATAATTGAAATCATCGCATGTTGTACTCTCTCTCAAGTCCAGTCTGATTCCGGTAAATTCAGAGCTTAGCTTTGGTTCACCAGTCTTGTACAGGCATTTCATTCCAGCTGACTTATTCCAGTGAAGTACAACTGCTGCTAATCCACAACCATTATGTGCTCACTTGACACAGATTCGTTACATGATTTTGTTTTGTTTTCAACGCCACAGCTTGTGGTACGACTGAAATCACCACCAGCTTCGTCAAGGTTTCTCTGAAGTTCCTGGGTAGCACCGTCGCCAGTGTGTCATTCTCAAGTAGGTATTTTAGTCTTTGTCTGATTGCTATTATTGCAGGCCTTAAAAATATGTATTCAGAAGATGCAATTTGCGTCGAAGTGATGGAAATCATTATCAAGTTCTGCCCTTCACCGACGTATAAACACTGTATACCAAGCGTGTTACCTCCCGAGTGAAAGGTCGAGCTAAAAACACTCGGGTGAGACTCGAGCCCACGACCTCACGATCTCCGGCTTTCTAGTGCAGACGTCTTACCACTAGACCACCGAGCTTGCGGGATCGGTTGGCTGGTTCGAATCTGATACATATTAACATATATTATCAATATTAACATATAAACAGTCTTTGCTTTCTTCCAAACCAGTAAATACTGTAGGCCTGATTACAGGTTTACTTCGCACCTTTTTCGAAAGTTGACCATCTCACAGCCGGGGGCGAGTTCCGCCCCCCTCAGATCTTGGCCATCGAGTGACGAAAAATTATGAAACGCGGTACATGCATAGAACAGCTTAATATCAACATACCCAAAAAATGTCATGACTATAGGTCTAAGGGTTTTGGAATGATGGCTAATTAACTATTCATATGCACCAATGGTAATTCTGTTTTGTGTACACTACGTATATGGGGAAATTAAGTTTCTGCGCGGCAACCCGTGCCCCGAATTTTATGTTTTTGGTATCAAAAGATGCGCAAGGCTCGAGGCTAAAACGTCAGGACAGCTCGGGAAGCGAACACAAAAATTGCAAGGGTACTGCGGAAAAAGTTGAAGGGGGGGGGGGGGGCAGATTCCGCCCCTGCCCTTTCAGGGTTAAGCGACAGAAATGTATTTTAAGCCATCGTAAAAAGTTTCATGACATTGCAAAATTTGAAATTTAAAATTTAAAAGCAAATTAGCCATATCCTGTCTGAAGCTCACGTATGCGATGTTTTACATGGGCAATCGTAGTTATATTCCTTGGCAATAACGAACTGTTTTGCACCTAATCAAATATGGACGTGCCATAAATATTTTAGACCTGAATTCAAACCCCCCTTGTTTTGAAGATTTCTGGGAATTGGGGGATAAGTTGAAGAAATGTTACTAATTCCCGGGGGAATATTAAAAGGTGGAACTCGTATGATTCCTATAACCTACCCAAACCAATTGGCAAATTGTTCTCTATTTCTTTTCAGTCGATGACAACGATTACGAAGCGTGTGGCAAGAAGAGTGGTATCAAGGTTTGTCTGTCACTGGTTGACGTGGTCAAGACCTCCAGCTCCTTCTCAGCTAAAACCAAGATCAAGGTGAAAGGAATCGGCAGCAAGAAGTCTGATAGATTCACCATACCTTTAATTTAGCTCGGAACCAGGCCTACTACCAACAAGCCGTTACGTGATGACGATGTTAATTTTGCGTACATTTCACTTGTAGTTGATGTTTTAGTGTAGATGTAAACTTATCTGGATTACATTTTAAAAAAGCCTGCTTCCATCAAAACCATCCTCACGGAACAGACTGATACATAATAACGTCATTTTTGTTTGTTTACGCGTGCGTTTTCTCGTCTCCACCTGGTTGCCGTAGAAAAGCGCTAGTCTATACACAGGGTGATGTCATCATGTTTCATGCCTATTTATTACAATATTTGTTACAATCTTTCTGATTCAGAAACACTAACGCCGCTGTAGAGGGCACTACATCGTAAAAGCAGTTTATGTTTAACAATATGTTGATAGAAACGTATCACGGTATCAAAATTTTCAAAACATAGATAGTGTAAACTTCAATTTACCAAACAGTCAAATTTAAAATGTTAGAATAATACATAATATGGAAATCAAGCTTGTATTCAGATCACCCTCGTGGTTGTAACGAATGACGGTTGGAATAAATAATACATGCTTATATTAGAAGAAACACGATGGTGCTGTGGAATCATAAATTAAATACTGGCAATTATTTTAAGATTAGAAGACACTATAAGCTCGTGTAATCATACAGTTTAAGAATTCGGTAATTATCTGCCGGATAATGGCTCTCCACTGTTCCCTGTCCCCCATAGCAGCAGGTAGGTCTTCTTTTATGAAGCCTGTATCCTGACAAATGCTGTCCACAAAGGTAGTATTCGGTCTTCGTTTGAGTCGTCTGCCATGGGAGGAAGTCTAAGCTGCTAACAGCAAGCTCAGGATGCCTATGACAGTGCCCCGCAAATCTTAGTCTTTTTTCCCTGATCTTGTCACTGATCTTCGGTAAAACGAAAATTAGGAAGCTGTTGTGGCATAAAGTTTTACAATCTCAAAAAGTATATATGTCTAATACGTTTTTAGTGCTAAATATGAATTGGTTTAAAGGAAGCGGTGTCGGGGATGTCGCAAGACCGATATCATATTTCTGGCAGGAACAAGTTGTCCCAGTTTACAACCGTATCGGTGCAACCAAGTAAAATAGGCAAAACATCCGTCCGCCGAACTCAGGAATATTCATTGTTGAACATTCAAAAATTATATTAGAGAGTTCTGCTGAGAGCCAAGGAATTGGAAGATTGAAGACATATGGCACTGCACCTCGGGCTCGGACTTGGGGCTTCCAATTCTGAGCATTTTCGGATACAATTGGATCCGAAGGTGGCGCTTTTCAGCTTTGTTGTGGAGGGATCTTTTTTCACAATGGCTACACTTGTTCAGTTTTCGTTTCAGGGGTGGTATTCTTTGGGTGTGAAATTCTCCAAAAAGTCTTAAGTCACCCCACCAAAAATTGAAAGGAAATTGAAAGATGACATGCTGAACATTATTTTGTCTGTGCAGCCAGAACACCAATGAGAGTTCTGAATATTTTGAAAATAAGGCTGAAGTATGGTGATTTATCAGTGATGTCTATGGAAATATATTTACTTCGTTGCACCTGTATAACCGGGGATTAAATGGAACAACAGCAGAGGGCGCTATACAAGGACGCAATTTTCTTGCAGCTGAGGGCAAGTTCGCGCAAAAATTATTGTTGACCAATGGTTAACCATAGTTCGACTAAAGTTAGCCCGAACTCTGTCTAGCCGACGGTGGTTGAGTACGCTAGTCGACTATTTGGAATCAGACTACCGCGGCTGGTCGCGCAACGATTTATAGCTGGTTATCAATAGCAATTCCCCATAGGGTAGCAGACCAGTAAATAAACTTCCATAGACCACAATGGTAAATGCTCCCACTTCAAAAATTCGGGAAAAATACTCACAACTCTTCAAGGTGTTCGAGACACACATCAAATTAAACCTTATTTCATCATCTTTCATTTTTTGTTCAATTTACGGGGGGTCAACTGATGACTTTTAGGAGAAATTTCAATCTGAAGACGATCACCCCTGAAAATAGTCCTGAAGCCCATCGCCATTTTGAAAAACGATGCCTACACTCCATTGCAAAATAGAGCGCTTTTAGGGTCCAAATTACATCCAATTTACACAGAACTGCAAGCTCCCAGTCCTGTGCACGGCTTCCATCCATATTTTTTACAAACCTTCAAGTTCATGGCCCACAGCATGCTCAAATACCGAAGATTTTGAGGGCATGCAAATCGCGATTTGGCCGGCGCAGGCAATTTCGGACCGATTTACTGGTCTGCACCCTATAAGGTAGCAGACCAGTAAATAAACTTCCATAGACCCCAATGGTAAATGCTCCCACTTCAAAAATCCGGGAAAAATACTCACAACTCTTCAAGGTGTTCGAGACACACATCAAATTAAACCTTATTTCATCATCTTTCATTTTCTGTTCAATTTACGGGGGGTCAACTGATGACTTTTAGGAGAAATTTCAATCTGAAGACGATCACCCCTGAAAATAGTCCTGAAGCCCATCGCCATTTTGAAAAACGATTCCTACACTCCATTGCAAAATAGAGCGCTTTTAGGGTCCAAATCACATCCAATTTACACAGAACTGCAAGCTCCCAGTCCTGTGCACGGCTTCCATCCATATTTTTTACAAACCTTCAAGTTCATGGCCCACAGCATGCTCAAATACCGAAGATTTTGAGGGCATGCAAATCGCGATTTGGCCGGCGCAGGCAATTTCGGACCGATTTACTGGTCTGCACCCATAGTGCGGACGGGACCACCTATCAACAAAAATGGCGGAAAACAAAACTGTATGCGCTAAATTTCATTTTCATTGCACAGTTTTTCCATGTAGCTAGCTTAGCATCATGTCACTTTTGCCACCATTGTACAATAATATTTGCGATTATGTAACATGTCCTAAACTATACACAATCACTATTAGTTGTGTTAATACAGAGAAACAACAAGTGTTGAATAATTGTGCGACCGCCATTTTTTTTAACGGTCGTTGACGGTCGTTGACATGACAATAGACCATTATCATGTTGCAGCCACTTGATTTTTTCCCATTCAGATCAATGTAAAGAAAGCGAGGCTGGAAGGAAAAATAGTCTGTTTTTTTTGCAAAAAAACACTATCATTCAGTACTGTTATTGGATACAGGGAACACGAATAAAATGGTGGAAGCATGATAAAGGTCTATAGTTCGACTAGAGTCGTTCGCACTTCAACTTCAGTGAGCATGCGCTAAGTACGTCACGAATCAACCACTAGTTAACCACTGGTCCTTGCTCGAACTTGCCTTAGACTGAGGGTCTCGGCTGTGACCGTTCGAAATATAATTGGGCATGTCTTGATGGATCCTTCGGCTGGGCACTTCCCAAGGGGGCATTTGCCTTTAATTAAGAACATTTGGGCCTATACTGGTCATAAACATTTTGGTGACCCAGACGTGATATTTCAAGCATTCACCAAGACACATGTCCGTCAAGATATGTGTCAAGAGAAGCATGTCCGCCTCTGCTTCAGACAATTTCGGTCGTCATATTGCAACCCTGCAAGTCTCTCCTCAGTTAAGGGGGGGGGGGGGGGGATGACTATACGGCAACATCCTAAAATTGCCCCACCGTGGAATTGCGTGGAGGGGACATCATGTGACACTATAGGGGCGTTGTTCTATATACTTCATGATGTTGCGCGATTAACCTTACATACAAACAGTGCATTGTTTGCTTCCGTACTGTTTGTTTTCCATATTTCAAAATAATTGAATACATTGGATCGTTGGACAGTTACAAGATAACCTCAAATTCGGCAGTTTATATTTCTCATCACAAAAAAATGGGGGATAATACAATGGTGCGTTCCCTTTGTCAACCGTGGTATGGGGATATATCCTTCCCATCCCGGGATTTACGCTCATGGTTTGGTGGACAGCGTCACGTAAACAGCGCCACCTTCGTTGAAATGGTGTACAGCCCTCCTCAGGCTTTTCGTTTTATTTTGCAACTTCTAGTGCGGTGTTATGAGTTTGCATGCCTCACGCTAGTCTTGGCCCAAGACGTCCGTGACTAAGAGCAATAGTTGCATTGTTGTGTAACGTACTTGCATAATTGTTTGTTACTTTCTCGCACTATAGTCTTTGTCATTTCGCAGCAATGGGGGCGGGGCCATTTTATGTCGATAAGACCATCTGTATAAATTCGAACAAATCTGTTTATAGATCCGTGCTTGATCATCGCACGAATCTAGATCGTTGATTGGTTCCCTAGGAAAGCGCTGATATGATGCTCGATAACCTATCGCGGGACGTGTATGTTTAGAACCATCGGGCGAGCCATTAAACCTTCAAGTCTCGATCGCTGATTGGTTCCCTAGGAAAGCGCAGATGCTCGATCACGTGTCGCGTGACGTGTATGTTTACATCCGTCGGGCGAGCCATCGAACCTTTTCTCGATCACTAA
Source organism: Patiria miniata (assembly GCF_015706575.1). Lineage (NCBI taxonomy): Eukaryota > Metazoa > Echinodermata > Asteroidea > Valvatida > Asterinidae > Patiria > Patiria miniata. Next base: position 11,743,773 of record NW_024037048.1, on the reverse strand, counting down.
TTGGTTCCCTTGGAAAGCCTACGGAGAAAATGAGTGCGTTCGATTACCCCCCCCCCCCCCAGCTTACTCGCGCCTGGCTCCTCGCGTAATGACAGACATGCGCAGTGGAGCTAAATAAACGAACGGGATATTTGAAATTGTAATAGTTTGTCCGGTCAGTAGTTTCGTAAGCGTATGATCCGAATATTTTTGGTAAGGCGGCAGAATGCTATGCCCGAATCTATAACAAATTAGCTCAAGTTATTTACTGACACTCGATGAAATGGGCCATGTTTCGTCGACCATAAACTTGAAAAAATGGACTGTCCGTGGCAAACTCTGCTTCTGCTTCAGTACTGCGTAAAGGGTTATAATCAAACTCTTGGTGGCGCACTGCATTGTGAATTGCCCAAATATTTGCCAGACTCTTTCTGAAACACCGTACGCCGACAGAGAGGGCGCTACATTATTAAGACAATAGACATTAAACGTATCACGGCATCGCAACTTTGAAAACCTGGGAAGTGTCAAGTTCAAACTACCAAACAGTCAAATTTGAATATTCTAGACTTATATGGCAATCAACCTTGCTTTAGGATCAGTCTCAGTATTGTAACGAACGCGGAATGGATTATATTTTATCTTTTGGTAGTTATCAAAATTCGATGGAGCTGCTTGTATCTTTGACATTGTCAGAGATAACGTTCAGACTGTAATGCAGACTCTTCATTATTTTCAGCAGTAAAATAACCTCGCAGAACAGAAGCAAATCGATCTGCAATTATGATAAGTTCATAACCTTCATCGGACAATATTTTCAAGCCAACATTATGATTAAGCTAGTCAATTTGACTAGAATTCGGGGGAAAAGTTATTGGAGTTTTGGGGTCATCGCATATATGTTATTAACAACCACACATTGATGGTTTTGTTTTCACATTGCGACATTGACTGCTAGGGATTGGTCGTACATAATATGTAATAACATAATATGTAGTAACCATTTATTAATTAATTAATAAATTCATTAAAAAGATCGATGATGCACCGTACGAAGCCTAGCCTAGTAACAGTTTAGAGACAAAGCCACATAATCTGTATTAATATCTAATATCAACCTCGTCCCCATTGTGTGGAGCAGTTAACCGTTAAGGATTTAGTGCTAAATAATTAGTTTTTTCAATGTAACATTTGTCCGAGGTCGCCTATATTTGGGGGGGGGGGGGGGCAGATCTGGGGGGCGATTAATGGGGAGGGTGTCGCAACCGTTCAGTTCCGCTGCAAATGGCCGCTGACTATTGTTATGAAACTAGTAAAATGGGGCCAAAATAATAAATGTTATACTAAAGTTCCTTCTTCCTAAGTCTTTTCTCAAATTGCCGTGGAATGCAGAAAGCACGCCTTCACTTACCCCCCCCTTTTCGTGAAAGCTTGATCCGCCCCTTGTGGGCAACGGTAATGTCAGCTGTGAATACAGCCATTGAGTTTTGAGAAAACTGTCAACGTAGGGGTCCCCAACCAAATAAAGGCCAATAAGTCCAACGCCTCATAGGTCTGACGCCTCATGGGTCCGACAATCGAATTTACTGTAGTTTGGTCCGTTTTTGTCCGAGTACAATGAGTTAAGTTGACCGCAGTGCGCCCTCTCACGTTCGTAAAACAACCTCAGTCACATCGTCGTATAATTGGAAAACTCGTTCTTGCCTTGTCGGCAATTGAACCTTTCTCTGTTACGGTCCACAGCTTCGACTCCTCATTAAGTCCGACGCTTCGTTTGTTCGACGTCAAACAGACGAGGCGTCGGAGTTACGCGACCGAAATCAATAATAAATCAGACGCTCATAATTCCGAAATTTCGGACTTACGTTACGTTTCGGAGGCGTCAGACTTACGTTACGGCCCCAACAAATTAGACTCGCACCAAATGAAATGCACACCAATTATTGAATGTTACTGTGTGATATCAGATTCCGAGTTAGCTTCAGATCCTTGCGTGTACGCGATAGAAGCAACTTTTTTTGGGGGAAAACAACATATGTATAACTGGTATACAGGGTGAATAAAAAACCGAAAACCAAATGTCGTACCATTTATTTTAGTGAACTTCTGCAGGCAGCACTTTCAAAATCTAGGATATGAAAGCCCAATTTATAAGCTTTCTTTTAGTACAAGAATCGTTCAAATCACCCATGCACTTAGTTACGGATTTTTAAACACAAGCGCCGTTTTGAAGTTCTGTCAACTGATCACCAAAAGTAAGTGTTTTTTAGCAAAACGAAAACAAATCACGCAGGAATGAGTGTGAATTGTTTTCGTTTCGTCTGCCTTTACCGAATCGATCCCGATGGGCTAAACGAACGCACCCACCGTGTGGCGCAGCGCGGGTTCATTTCGGTGGCGCCAGCAAATACAAACAAGCACATTTTTTAGTAAGTCCTCCCCTCCCCCCAAAAGTGCTCCGGTTTCTGTTCGCTCGTACCTCCCGCCCTGCAAACAGGACGCTGGGATACTCTGATGAATTCACGCTCTGATTGGTTGGATTTTGCGTGACCAGTGACCTGTGCGTCATCAAGGTCATGATTCTGCATGGTTTGAAACGGCCGTTTAAGACTGATTCATTACTCTTTTATTCCAGTTTAAAGATGTTTTTTTCGTTGAAAAAGCGTAATAATGTGGGAAATTCTGTAAAACTTATCTGTGTTGTAAATTTACAATTCCCGTCACTCGCTCAGGTTCCGTTTCGAGTCACGAACGGTCGGAATGCATTATGCGACGCTCACAATTTTGTCCACAAGTCATTGTCCGCAATGAAACAGAAATCACATCCGGTATGGAATGTACGTTATTCTTTGGGAAGTTTCGGATAGCATTTGAGCGCATTGTCTAAATGCGGTCTTGAACAGCTGCAGTCAGATGCTTTATACATAGGTCATAGGCCATTTCCTTCACAAGATTCTGTAAAGCTGATTAGAGTATCCCAGCGTCCTGTTTGCAGGGCGGGGGTACGAGCGAACGGTTTCTGGTCATAGATATAGAATAAAAAGTGTTTCTGGTCTGTGCGCGCGTCGCCGTAGCCATGCGCGTCGACAAAATAAAAAAAAAATTCAATGTATAAGATGATGTCTCAAAACCGCCAAAATCACTGGTTTGACTGGAATCCTGCTGCTGCACAATTTTAATGTGTTTTTAGATGAGTTACGATCGATTATAAGCTTCATGTGGCCTCTCTGGGCTCCCATATATCTTGCACTAAATTTAGTCGGGCACCATTTGCAGTCATCGGCTGACATTTGAAGAAAAAAATAGAAATAAAATACAGCCGCATCGCCGCACCACTATGGGGCAAGCTCCGTACCAGAAACCGAAGACTTTTTTTGGCCTATAACAGGGCATTATATTCCTTCGAAATTCGTAAACGGAAAAGTTAAAGGTAAAGGGACGAACCTGCGTCCACAGGAACGGAGTGCCCATCTCTTTTCTCGTTTAGCGATTGGGCCAGACTCATATGCTGCTGTGGGGGGATCGCCACACCTCCTCCACAGCGAGTCTGCTACCTTCCCAGCATTGAATAATAATGCTGGTAATTGAGGTAAAGCGCCTTTCAAGGGCACAGCACGCATGGCCACGGCGAGGCTCGAACCCACAATCTCACGATCATGAATCCTGTGCTCCACCGCTGGACCACACGTGCCCACTATACGGACAAGAAATGTGAAATATTTGAAAAAAAACCCAGGTATAATAACAAGTTACTTTAAGTCTGCGTAATTTACAACGTGTGACATTATAAACAAAAAACCAACTGCTGTATATTGCCATGAGCAGTGATTAATAAGAACGTGCCGCGGATAGTTGTCGTATAAGCAAGGTCAAATCGGCAGGCTTGGGATTAACCCCGGAAAAGCCTTGTTTGTTAGTGCAGGTAGCTTTACCTCCAAATGCTTCAACTTTCAATTTGTAAGGAAATTAAACTAAGCTTCCGGTCCCATCAATTGAGAGCTAAACAGGAGCCTGACCTATATTTTCCACATGTTGTTTGGGTATTGACTTGAAGTGTTTGACTTTTTGATGGTTTCTAATTTTGTTCTAGATCTTATCTGAAAATGACCGGAATAGTGGCTTCAGGTTACCAGCAATTTCTACGCAAAAGCAATTCAAATATTTGTTACATTTCTTTCTTCATATTTTGAATTGATTGTTGAGTGTAATTAGTTCCGTACGGGCGAGGTCGGATCCGAGGGCTTGACCCCGAACAATCCTTCATGAGTGAAGATGCCTCCAAATGCATTCATCTTTTAACTTGTCAGGCAATTAAACTAAGTTGTTAGTCCAGTCAATTGGAACAAACAGGACCTGACCTAGAACAACTTACAATATATAATATAATTTTGATATTATCACTTGCAAGAGTGGAAAGGTTCTTTTATAAACTTTTTTTCTAATATTTGTTCATCAGACGTTAACGTAAACATTAATATGGAGGGCGTCATGTTTTCGTTTGCGTCCGTTGCCCGTCGGAAAATCCGTTCACATCACGCATGAGACTTCGCGAGACACGACTGATCACAGCAGACGACTTTTCTATGTCAACCAATTATTAAAATAAATGGTTATTTACACTGCCGCGCAATGCTATAGCATATTTTCTTAAAAGAAAATCAAGCATTTGTGATTATTTTTACTGCCCGAATTATTTATTGGTTAAAATAAATCACTTTGTGCTCAATAAACCTTTTCTTTCAGGAAAAATCTTTGCATAAACAGGTCTACTTGAAAGAAGGGCAGAAAATGATATACAAAGTTCCATTTAAAGTTAAATTTTTAGGTGTCTACGCCAATAGGTCGAAAGTCCAATTTTAAATATTATGGACAATATCCAAAATCCGAGATTGGAGTGTTCCTTTTGTGATAAATTCAGGTCATTGGTATCACCTATAGATACCATATAAATTCTCAAACATATTAATATTTATAATCAAAAACTTAATGAAGCAAATTCACGTGATTAAAATCTTGCAGTGAAAATTCAGCTGAATTGTGGGCTTTCGAGAAAAGAAATTAGGCAGTGTGACAAGTGTATTACCTCGACAAATAATTAACGTGCCCCCAGATCGTAAGCCTTAGGCTTACAACATTTTCTGTAAGCATTACAACCTGAGCCTAGTATTTCCTGAATCCAACACATAATTTTTAGGTGCTCAATTCATAATCCATGCATGCACTCTCCAACCGTTTTCCATCTGTGTATTATCAAAATGATTTTTAGACATTCCTTTTTTGCAACTAATCGTATCTTGTCTGGGTACTTACTTAATGCGTACTTTGGGCGGATGAAAAATGACTTGGAACAGACAATGTCCCCGTCAAATGTAGAATATTGAGTCAAGTTAAAAATGTGTATTGCTCTTAATATAAAACTCACTGTAAAAAAAAGTATGTAAAAATCAAAAAGAAATTGTACACGTACCCCCCCCCCATTTTTAAATTTCCGACGCAATGTCGTTTGCTGCACTCGCATGTGGTCATGAATCCTAAACTTTAACTTATATAAACTTGCAAATCGAAGCAAGTCACCAGACGAATTGTCCGAGTGCAAAATGTCCGAAATTTTTAATCTGAAAATGTTTGGGAAAAAAACAACGGCCTTCCACTCTGTAGAAACAATTAGATTTGTTCACATGTCGTTTGTGTATTTATTTGAAGTTGTTTGACGCTTTAATTGTTTCTATCGAAATTTGTTCTGAGTTTCATATTAAAATGACCTCCATTGGCTTCAAGTTACCAGCAATTTTCCGTCAAAACAATTAAAACATTTGTTATCGTTTGTTTTCATAATTTTGAGATTGTTGCATGTAATTAGTTTTGTACTCGGTATGCACAATGCCTTCAACTTTTAATTTGTAAGACACTGAAACTAAGCTATTGCCTTCAAATTACCATCAGTTTTTTTGAAATAAAAAACCTCAATTACATGTTTTTATCTTCGTTAAGATTTTTTCTCCTCTCTTTTCAAACTTTTTCCTCGACAGGTTTTGTTAACGTTTTTCTTCCACCGGTAAACTTTGCATTTTCCTAAATCTGATCAACTAGAGATTTGGCATTTACATAAACCACCACCACCACCACATTTGGTCCTATAAAGATTTTCGTCATCATGGCGTCATCAGGTGTCAATTTACGTCATAATAAAGGTGCATTTTTGCTCCATATATTTATTTTTACACGTTTTTCTTTAAACAATCCACTTGGCGCTTGTTTGATTGACTTTAAACTTGGCAGACACTTAGACTCTCAGGTGGTGATAGTCGCTGATGATTTTCGTCACAATGACGTCATCGTGTATCACGTGACGTCATATTAAAGGTGCATTTTTCGGATCGCTTTTACTTCAGAAGTACTATTCTGATTGGGTTGAAACTTGGTAGCACATAGACAGGAATGTGTTACAAATGAAAATTGAACTTTTCTAAGGCCCATAGATCCGATTTAGTTGTAACTTGATATAAGCCGGGACGCACTACAAATGTAAATTAAAGCGATGCCATTATGACGTCACCACGAGTCATGGAACATCACAGTAAAGTGGCATTTTCTAAGGCCTATATCTACAGAACCAAATGTCCGATTTGGCTGTATCTTGACATATTCTCATACCGGGATGTGTTAAAGATGAAAATTCAAATGACCTCAACATGAAGTTATCAAATGTCATGTGACGTTACACTATCGGGGCATTTTTTTTTCTGCAGATAACAATTCAAGAGTTTGTGCGTATGAAATTTAAACAGTCGTCGTCATGTCGTCATCACATATGTACGTCTGTTCACGCCCATTATGTCCGTTTGGCCGATTACGCCCGACAACCGATTATGACGAGCGACGGCCGATTATGTCCGACCAATTATGTCCAACGGCCAATTACGTCCGACCAATTACGTCTGATGGCCGAATATGTCCAACCCATTATGTCCGACGGCCGATTATATCCAACCTCATTATATTCGACGGCCGATTATGTCCGACCCATTTTGTCCGACGGGGATTATTTCAGCCTGTCGATTATGTCCGACCCATTGTGTCCGACGTTCGATTATATCCGACCCATTATATCCGACCCATTATATCCGACGGAGACAAACAATGGAAGGAGGATTAGGGACAATAAGGGCTCCACGATTGCCAGTGTTTACAAGATTTGTTCCTGCATTCTTTTATTGCGGAACGAAAATGCCAGTACCTCAAGGTCGCCACCATAGTAGCTCACCCCCTCCCTTTATTTAACGAACGAAAAAAAAACAGGCACCATTTTTTTCTAGAAAAAATACCCCTTTCCCCCTCGGCTGCTGCTGACGTGTGTTAACAAGCGCGTGCAATTCCCAGATCGAGGGTAAGCAAGGGTTTGGCGCACCAAAAATTGGTAGTAGATCTAATTGACTCGTCATTGAGTTTCTCCCACGGTGGTTCTTACCAGCAGATAATATGAATAATAATAATATCAAGTACCCCGACCTGTCACGTGTCCGGACGGTCAGTCTGCCCGTGCATCATGATCGTCCTTGGCTGACCTTATTAAGCAAGATATCGAGGATCCATGGTGCTTGCGAGGGTAGAAGTCCCTGAAAAAATATGTGTTACAAGTTTTGGAAAGTCGCCCTTCCCGTCTTCTCCACCTATTTCTCAACTGACCATTTAGCAAATGACTTTCAAAACCTCATTGCACCATGACATTTGCGCATTGAACATCTTCTGTCACAATCATTGGCGTACGCAGGATTTTTTCAAGGGGAGTGTTTCAAAATTGGAAGATGGTAAATTGTGTTCGCGCCAGAAATAAAAGATAGTATCAGTGGGCTAAACCTAACGCTAAAATAAAAGTCGGTTAAACGACGGGTTAAACTCGAAGGGCCGGGAACCCCCGACCATCAGTTATCTTTTTGAGCTAAAACATAGTAAATCAAAAAACAACAACATGTTCTGTGTCTTTAGAGTATACGATGAACATATGAGTAAAGGGGTCAATGTGGGCAGTCCCCTCCCTCAACAGCATTTTATCCAAAAAAAAGAAGAAATTCAAGAAAAAAAGTGAAACGGGCTGCGGAAGTGCTAGGATCTGTTCTTGCAATTGGCTAAAATTACTCAGCTTCGTCCCCTGGATCTCATGATTATCATCCGTTGGGAATCGTCGCGAAGCCCTTACGGCGTGGGGTCCGGGGCCCGCTTAAGGGCCCCGAAAAAAATTGCATTTCAGATGCTCTGTGGTGCAATCTGAGGCGATTCCTGGCCACTTCCACCGTTCAGAAAAAGTTTTAAACATCGAAAATTCCATTTAAATTTGTTATTTTTTTTGTTCTTTATAAAGTTTCTTATGTAATCAAAGTTGAGAACCATGTTCCGTCTCCGTATTTTTTCACAATTTTCTATTTTGAAAAAGGATTTAGGCCACTTGTAGTCCGCGCCTCAGCCATTCGTTGCTGAAGGTACAAATAAGGTGGGGGCACCGCTAGGGTGAAATTATAGCATAGAGGGAATTTGGCCGGAGGACTAATGCGGGCGCGGAGCGCGAAGCACCTACGGCGTGGGTTCCGGGGCCCGCTCAAGGGCCCCGTGAAATTTTGGATCGTAGATGCTCTGTGGTGCAATCTGAGGCGTTTCCTGGCCACTTTCCCCTGATTTTTTTTGGCAGAAGGTTTTAAAATTATGAGGGGATATTTTGTTTCATTTGTTTCAAATACATATAGGCCTATATACTCTTGCTCTTATAAAGCGTATTCTGTATTCAAAGCTTAAAGTTGAGAACATGCACATAATTAGTAATTGTTCCGCGCTCGGTCACATAAGTCTCTTTTCCCTTCATATTTTTACATGGCAAAGGGGGGTGTTTAACAGCCAAAACACCCCCCCCCCCTGCGTACGCGCCTGGTCACAATTATAGTTTGTCCATGTTTGCAGCCACCCTTCAAACGAAACGTGAATTCTCCGATATTTCGTGGGTGATTAAACCATCAAGGTGAAGACATCAACCAATCAGTGTTGCTCGTACGATAAGGAAACATCCACTGCCCGTGTCGCGAGGAGTATAAAGCTGAAGCACAGGCAGGGAATCAGCGTACTTGGACTGTGGTGTTTGTATTGACCTAGGTTCTTGTGTTGAATTCATCGCATCATGAAGACACTTGCTCTCATCGCGTTGGCTGTAGTCTTGCTCACAGCTTTGGTGCTGGAGACAGCGGCTTGGGAAGATGAAGACAAGGCGCTGACTGATGAAGGTGAGGTTTTCTCAAGACTTATCAACAGATACGTCAGGATGAAAAATGGAAAACAGTTTGTTATCCGTTTAAAATTTCTTTTCGATTGTGTTGTCTTGTCCTTCTTTCCCCTCTTCTCGTTTATGTTTTTCACATTTGGCCTGTTTTTTCCCTCTCATTTGGCCTGATCATCTAAAGCTGGTGAAGGACAAATATTACTCTTAATTCTATTTCAGAGTGGATGGAGGCAATGGACGAAGTATCGGTCTCTGGCGCCAGTTGCGATTGCTCAAATTCAAAGTGCAAGTGTTGTATTGGATTCACTGTCGTCGGGAAAAAGATCAACGGTAGGGTTACATCTTATCATACACTACTGCTTTGTTCCAAAATAATGGAATTATGTAACATATACCGAGCATAATTAAGCCCAGAAACTGGTTTTCACGCAAACAGAAGAGCTTTGTATCGAAAGCTTTAAGGCGATAGCACAAGGATTTATTCGTAAAAAAGAAAGGAAATAAAGGTTAATCACTTTTTGAAATAATCGAATGTTGTACTCTCTCTCTCAAGTCCAGTCTGATTCAAGTAAATTCAGAGCTTAGCTTTGGTTCACCAGTCTTGTACAGGCATTTCATTCCAGCTGACTTATTCCAGTGAAGTACGACTGCTGCTAATCCACAACCATTATGTGCTCACTTGACACAGATTCGTTACATGATTTTGTTTTGTTTTCAACGCCACAGCTTGTGGTACGACTGAATTCACCTCCAGCTTCGTCAAGGTTTCTCTGAAGTTCCTGGGTAGCACCGTCGCCAGTGTGTCATTCTCAAGTAGGTATTTTAGTCTTTGTCTGATTGCTATTATTGCAGGCCTTAAAAATATGTATTCAGAAGATGCAATTTACGTCGAAGTGATGGAAATCATTATCAGGTTCTGCCCTTCACCGACGTATAAACACTGTATACCCAGCGTGTTACCTCCCGAGTGAAAGGTCGAGCTAAAAACACTCGGGTGGGACTCGAACCCACGACCTCACGATCTCCGGCTTTCTAGTGTAGACGTCTTACCACTAGACCACCGAGCTTGCGGGATCGGTTGGCTGGTTTGAATCTGATACATATTAATATATATTATCAATATTAACATATAAACAGTCTTTGCTTTCTTCCAAACCAGTAAATACTGTAGGCCTGATTCCAGGTTTACTTCGCACCTTTTTCGAAAGTTGACCATCTCACAGCCGGGGGCGAGTTCCGCCCCCCCCCTCAGATCTTGGCCATCGAGTGACGAAAAATTATGAAACGCGGTACATGTATAGAACAGCTTAATATCAACATACCCCCCAAAATGTCATGACTATAGGTCAAAGGGTTTTGGAATGATGGCTAATTAACTATTCATATGCACCAATGGTAATTCTGCTTTGTGTACACTACGTATATGGGGAAATTAAGTTTCTGCGCGTCAACCCGTGCCCCGAATTCTATGTTTTTGGTATCAAAAGATGCGCAAGGCTCGAGGCTAAAACGTCAGGACAGCTCGGGAAGCGAACACAAAAATTGCAAGGGTACTGCGGAAAAAGTTGAAGGGGGGGGGGCAGATTCCGCCCCTGCCCTTTCAGGGTTAAGCGACAGAAATTTATTCTAAGCCATCGTAAAAAGTTTCATGACATTGCAAAATTTGAAATTTAAAATTTAAAAGCAAATTAGCCACATCCTGTCTGAAGCTCACGTATGCGATGTCTTACATGGGCCATCGTAGTTATATTCCTGGGCAATAACGAAATGTTTTTGCACCTAATCAAATATGGACGTGCCATAAATATTTTAGACCTGAATTCAAACCCCCCTTGTTTTGAAGATATCTGGGAGTTGTTGAAGAAGTTGAAGAAATGTTACTAATTCCCGGGGGAATATTAAAAGGTGGAACTCGTATGATGCCTACAACCTACCCAAACCAATTGGCAAATTGTTCTCTTTTTCTTTTCAGTCGATGACAACGATTACGAAGCGTGTGGCAAGAAGAGTGGTATCAAGGTTTGTATGTCACTGGTTGACGTGGTCAAGAACTCCAGCTCCTTCTCAGCTAAAACCAAGATCAAGGTGAATGGAATCGGCAGCAAGACGTCTAATAGATTCACCATACTTTTAATTTAGCTCGGAATCAGGCCTACTACCAACAAGCCGTTACGTGATGACGATGTCAAATTTCGCGTACATTTCACTTGTAGTTGATGTCTTAGTGTAGATGTAAACTTATCTGGATTACATTTTAAAAAAGCCTGCTTCCATCAAAACCATCCTCACGGAACAGACTGATACATAATAACGTCATTTTTTTGGATTACGCGTGCGTTTTCTCGTCTCCACCTGGTTGCCGTAGAAAAGCGCTAGTCTATACACAGGGTGATGTCATCATGTTTCATGCCTATTTATTAAAATATTTGTTACAATCTTTCTGATTCAGAAACACTAACGCCGCTGTAGAGGGCACTACATCGTAAAAGCAGTTTATGTTTAACAATATGTTGATGGAAACGTATCACGGCATCAAAACTTTCAAAACTTTGTGTAAACTTCAATTTACCAAACAGTCAAATTTAAAATGTTAGAATAATACATAATATGGAAATCAAGCTTGTATTCAGATCATCCTCGTGGTTGTAACGAATGACGGTTGGAATAAATAATACATGCTTATATTAGAAGAAACACGATGGTGCTGTGGAATCATAAATTAAATACTGGCAATTATTTTAAGATTAGAAGACACTATAAGCTCGTGTAATCATACAGTTTAAGAATTCGGTAATTATCTGCCGGATAATGGCTCTCCACTGTTCCCTGTCCCCCATAGCAGCAGGTAGGTCTTCTTTTATGAAGCCTGTATCCTGACAAATGCTGTCCACAAAGGTAGTATTCGGTCTTCGTTTGAGTCGTCTGCCATGGGAGGAAGTCTAGGCTGCTAACAGCAAGCTCAGGATGCCTATGACAGTGCCCCGCAAATCTTAGTCTTTTTGCCCTGATCTTGTCACTGATCTTCGGTAAAACGAAAATTAGGAAGCTGTTGTGGCATAAAGTTTTACAATCTCAAAAAGTATATATGTCTAATACGTTTTTAGTGCTAAATATGAATTGGTTTAAAGGAAGCGGTGTCGGGGATGTCGCAAGACCGATATCATATTTCTGGCAGGAACAAGTTGTCCCAGTTTACAACCGTATCGGTGCAACCAAGTAAAATAGGCAAAACATCCGTCCGCCGAACTCATGAATATTCATTGTTGAACATTCAAAAATTATATTAGAGAGTTCTGCTGAGAGCCAAGGAATTGGAAGATTGAAGACATATGGCACTGCACCTCGGGCTCGGACTTGGGGCTTCCAATCTGAGCATTTTCGGATACAATTGGATCCGAAGGTGGCGCTATTCAGCTTTGTTGTGGAGGGATCCTTTTTCACAATGGCTACACTTGTCCAGTTTTCGTTTCAGGGGTGGTATTCTTTGGGTGTGAAATTCTCCAAAAAGTCTTAAGTCAACCCACCAAAAATTGAAAGGAAATTGAACGATGACATGCTGAACATTATTTTTTCTGTGCAGCCTGAACACCAGTGAGAGTTCTGAATATTTTGAAAATAAGGCTGAAGTATGGTGATTTATCAGTGATGTCTATGGAAATATATTTACTTCGTTGCACCTGTATAACCGGGGATTAAATGGAACAACAGCAGAGGGCGCTATACAAGGACGCAATTTCTTGCAGCTGAGGGCAAGTTCGCGCAAAAATTATTGTTGACCAATGGTTAACCATAGTTCCACTAAAGTTAGCCCGATCTCTGTCTAGCCGACGGTGGTTGAGTACGCTAGTCGACTATTTGGAATCAGACTACCGCGGCTGGTCGCGCAACGATTTATAGCTGGTTATCAATAGCAATTTCCCATAGTGCGGACGGGACCAACTATCAACAAAAATGGCGGAAAACAAAACTGTATGCGCTAAATTTCATTTTCATTGCACAGTTTTTCCATGTAGCTAGCTTAGCAGTATGTCACTTTTGCCACCATTGTACAATAATATTGGCGATTAAGTAACATGTCCTAAACTATACACAAACACTTTTAGTTGTGTTAATACAGAGAAACAACAAGTGTTGAATAATTGTGCGACCGCCATTTTTTTTAACGGTCGTTGACGGTCGTTGACATGACAATATACCATTATCATGTTGCAGCCACTTGATTTTTTTCCATTCAGATCAATGTAACCAAAGCGAGGCTGGAAGGAAAAATAGTCTGGTTTTTTTTGCACAAAATCACTATCATTCAGTACCGTTATTGGATACAGGGAACACGAATAAAATGGTGGAAGCATGATAAAGGTCTATAGTTCGACTAGAGTCGTTCGCACTTCAACTTCAGTGCGCATGCGCTAAGTACGTCACGAATCAACCAACCACTAGTTAACCACTGGTCCTTGCTCGAACTTGCCTTCGGACTGAGGGTCTCGGCTGTGACCGTTCGAAATATAATTGGGCATGTCTTGCTGGATCCTTCGGCTGGGCACTTCTCAAGGGGGCATTTCCCTTTAATTAAGAACATTTGGGCCTATACTGGTCATAAACATTTTGGTGACCCAGACGTGATATTTCAAGCATTCACCAAGACACATGTCCGTCAAGATATGTGTCAAGAGACGCATGTCCGCCTCTGCTTCAGACAATTTCGGTCGTCATATTGCAACCCTGCAAGTCTCTCCTCAGTTGAGTACTAGTCCCACACAGACGAACTTCCTGACCTCGCCCCTACCTATATGCACCGGTGCCTGTCAGATCCCCGCCCAGTCCCCGCCCACCTCTGTGGCTTGCATTTCCAGTGGTCACGTCATGTTTTTATTGATGCTATGATGTTTGTGTTTGTAATCTTCCTTCATCCGTGTTTGTTTTAAGCTGTTTTCCGTCTTTTTATTGTTGTTCGACTGCTGGACTTTGTAACTTTTTTAAATTTGGAGTATTTTTTTTCAAAGTCAAAATGAAGTATTGGTTCATTTTAAAATTGTGGCTGGCTACTGGAACTGCTTCACATGTGTACAAGACTGACACACTACCTGCAGTATGGCTGTAATCATTGCATTGCTATTCCTGCGTTGCATCTGCATCAATCTTGGGACTTTGGGAGAACAATACTTCTCGAGGAACATACTGTTAACCCTGAAGTTTGCCAAACATGGAGATGAAATGCACGGTCTATTCGGCGGGGGGGGGGGGGGGGGGGGGGGATGACTATACGGCAACATCCTAAACACCGTGGAATTGCGTGGAGGGGACATCATGTGACACTATAGGGGGCGTTGTTCTATATACTTCATGATGTTGCGCGATTAACCTTACATACAAACAGTGCATTTTTTGCTTCTGTACTGTTTGTTTTCCGTTTTTCAAAAGTATTTAATACATTGGACCGTTGGACAGTTACAAGATAACCCCAAATTCGGCAGTGTATAATTCACATCACAAAAATGGGTGATGATACAATGGCGCGTTCCTTTTGTCAACCGTGGTATGGGGATATATCGTTCCCAAGCGCGGGGGAAGTAATCGAACGCACTGAAGAAAGAAAACGTTAAACCGCTAAAACGAAATGGCGAAGATGTTAGTGGGAGTAGGTCCACTGGTCTTATTGTTGTGCCATTAGAGGGCGCACTATTCACCGTCCACTATCGATCACTAGCGCCTTGGGCCAATACTAGCCTCACCCCGCCACTGCGCCCTCGTCATTGCATTTGTTTTTATACTATTGGGAATACCTGGGAAACGTAGACATTAAAACTCCCCTGAAATAATTTGCAGAAACAAACATGCTAAGAGTCACAGTATGGTTACCAGTCGCGAATCGTCAGTGCGGTTATCTCAACTTAATGTCCTTTTTCTCATTTTTTTGGGGGGTAAAACATGATATTTTTATTAGAATTCTGTCGTATTTTTAGTAGGGACCTACTTTTCTGGCGTTTTGAAATATTAATGAAAATGAAACATTTTAAACAAAAATCGTATCTTAGAAATATATAAAGTTACACGTACTATTATATATGCTTATTATTACCTTAACAAATAACGTTGTTATTTTGACACAAGTCATGGCAAAACTGATCAGAGTGGTGTGATATTTCAAGTGTATAACTTGGAGGTGTTGTCGGACTGATCGAGATAGACAACTGTACGATTGTGGTGCAACGCAAGCATGCTTTATTTGACCTTTCCAGTGACCTTATCTATGGAGCGCCTAGTAGCACAGAATAACACAAGTGATTTTGCATGTGATGGAATGCCTTGGATACAAAATGAATGGCTATGAATACTACAAGTGGTAATGATAACAAAAGTTTTTTTTCTTAAAGCCAAAAACGTTCGAGACAAGAACTTTCCTTTGAAAGTTGCTTTCTGCGTAAAATAAAGATTCATAGACGTTTCTGTGTGATTCGACCAAACGTGTGACACTGTGACATATGTTTGGATGCAGAATATTTTCTTTAACCTTTGCAGTATAAATGTGTGGGACTGGTTGATTTTAGTACTTTAAACATGTTTTTTTTCATTCTTGGAATTGATTTTCTTCTTACATGACGAAAAACATGGTTTCATGTGTAACATGACACCGTTCCTGGTACACGTGAAATTGGTGACTTATTTGTGCCATATTTCTGTTGGTTTTCATCGAAAATGTCTAAAATCCATATATTATTTAAATCAGTAAAGATACTTGTGTCTGCTATGAACATTTGCATTTTTAATGGCAGGCTTAAGAAATATAGCGCAAATTAGTTGCTAGTTCCACGTGTAACAGGGGAAACCATGGAGTCCCCCAAAGGTCCGTTACAGTGTGAAGCAAATATATTTTGTGCCATATATCTGTCAGCTTTTTTTGAAAATTTTTGAATTCTATGAATTCCATAAGCTACTAAATGACACTTATTTAGAGGTTGGTTTCCCCATTACACGTGAAACCAGTAACTTTTATGCACCATATAATTTTAAGTATTTCATTGGAAATGTCTCCATTTCTTTTAGTATGTAGTCATACCAAATAAATGAAGTTCCAACTTTTTTAGTGTAATCATGCAGAATATTTATGACAAAAAGATAGTGATTTCACGTGTAACGGGGATACCAACAATGTTTTTCATCATGTATGAAGAAGATAAATTTGAGTTTTACAATTCATGTTTTGAGTGACAAGGACAAACCATTACCACATACTGAAACTGCAAAGATTGCAGAAAATACTTTATGTACAAAGTTAAGCATATAAATTTCCATCGGTAGCCTTATTTATGGAAATATCCATATACACAAATCAGTCAGTTATTTGAGATGTTGCTTACAAAACTTGAATCGTTATCAAAATATTACAAAGATATAACGCACATCTCTACCTAGTTTAAATTTAGATACCGCCACTCATATTTGTCCCAGAAGGGAATATTTTTTAGAACATTTTAGAATTTTTTAAAGAATATTTTAAGAACTCCATAATTGAAAACACGATATTTTGGAGCATCTGTATCAGCTGCTTCCATTTGATAAAAAAACCGAAGTTAACCGGATGTCTAACTGAGACAAAACGCGGTTTGAAGTATAAAAAGTATTAAAACATATATATACAAAAGAAAGGTAAATCATGTAAAAAAAAGGGGGCGTGAGAAAACACGCGTTCGCCAATAATAATTTTAAACAGCTCATACACTCCGCAGTGCATGTCATTATAATTACCTTAGTCCTTTTTACTAATAAATTCATAATTATGCACGCATGCGCATAAACAGAATAATTCCCGGTGGGCACTGCTTTAACTTTTGTTTTCATCACTTACTACAGTGCTACGCAGTTCCGCTTCATTTTTTTTTGCGCATGAATATAGGCCTGGCAGCGAGAAACCAAAGCGGTCTATTGAAAATGTACAGGGGTCCAAACAGTCGGTTCATTTTCTCTTAATTTGACCAGGATTTTGTCGTTTTTTCTTTTTAGAAACCCCCTTAAATCGACGAAGGCATGTTACTTTCTGGCTTAAGTGTTTTTTTAGGGGGGGGGCACAGAATAAAAACGTTAAAACAAAAGTTTCGTCCCTTGCGCACGAGGGTGAAGGAAATAAGCCGGGCTCCTGTCCGCACGAGTGGGCAAACATTACGCTGTTCTTCAGGGTACCTGTCCACCAACTTTCGGGCTTGATTGCGGTTCTGAATCGCGGCCTGGCTTCACAGGGGTTGAATCAACCCGTGCTTGACAAAGCTACTGAGCAACGTGCTGAGTTAAAAAACATTAACTAACCAATGAAAACACATTGTTCTTGTTTGTGGGCAGAGTGATTAAAACAGTCTTTGGTAGCAAACGGGGTATCAAAACGTAGCTAACAAAATTCCCAAAGGTCTATATAAATGAAGTCATCATATTCGCGATCAGATTCAAAATCATGACACCCTCCATTCTTTTTGTTGTTGCGGTGTTTAGTTTGCACAAAATAAGTTTGTCACTGAAGGGGCCTCGTGTAAGTGCATTGATCACGTGTTCGGATTACGTAACGAGGGTCAAATATAGACGACCTTTTTTTGGTCTAAGCAATCTTGGTTTACCGGAGTGCGCACGCACCAGGAAGGACATGTATTTACACCTAAGTTAAGTTCTTAAAGACCTCATGAACGCAAGACAAACTGATTGTTTGGAAATTTGTACTAATTAGGGACCGTTAGAAATGATGTAAGTACGGACGGATCCGTACATATTACAAAGTGGCTTGTAAACACTATTTGGAATGGATATTTCATAGGACACATGTACAGTATGGGCAATGCGCATCTCGCAACAACATGTTGAGATGCAGATACGTAGACCTGTTGAAATATCGCGAAAATTCATAATATAAGTTTTCCCGGCCAATTTCCTAAAATGTTCATTCACTTCTGAAAATCGGTCATTCATTTTCGTCTGAATTTGAGAATCGCTCTGAACACGCGTTCCATTTTCGCTACCAGAGCATTCGATTCCATTTCAGTTCAACCATTTAAGTGATTGAGCAGCACCTTTCACAGATTCGTTTACAAGACTTCTTTTTCGCTTTTAGGGGTCGATTTCAAACATTCACCATTCTATTTCACTTTTAGTTTAATGCCATCGGCACCATATACAATTAGGTTTTTTTTTCATTAAACGTCAATCAAATTAGCAGTTCCTGAAATCAATTTAGAAAAGGTATGCTTGCGCAAATAAATGCACAGGTAACGTAATTGGCCGTCTGTTTCTCAAAACCGAATGCACGAACAATGAAAACGATTGAACTTTCGTTGAATTGAAATGGGATTAAAGACATGCATTCAAATTCAGACGAAAACGAATGACCGATTTTCAGAAGTGAATGAACATTTCATGAAATTGGCCAGGAAATCCTATATAACCTGTATGCGATTCATTTCTTATGGTTCTCTCTGGTCTCTAATCCGCAGAGGACGGAAACGCATTGAGCTCGGTGCCCGGCGGTGCGCTCTTGTGCTGCACCTCGTATTTCTCTTTAGGGTTGCTATGTTTAAGGCAGGAGCTCCCGGGGAGAGGAAGACGTCCGAGTCGTGCTAAGACGCCCTCTCGCACCTCACTGCGTCGAATGCAGAAAGCGATGAAGATGAACACACCCTGGAAAGATGGGAAAAGGACAGCTGTAAGCCAGTGAGAACGTGAATTACATACACCCGAGGACCGGCAGAACAAAAGATTCTTTGTTGACCTCGATCATTCATCTTTTGTTGAAAACGGTCTTCCATAGTGCGTTTATGTGCTTAGTCTATGGGAGAGTGTTATATTACAGGGACAAAGAAAAAGACAATGGCTTGTCCTCGGGTGTTAAGTAAAACAAGACTGTGTGGAAGTTAATGAGTATTGAAGTTCAAGTCTTTATGTGGTCAGACTACTCCTTTTGTTGTAATTTTGAACGGTAGACGATATGACTTTACATTTTCCTGAAGTCATCTTGGTTTTCAGACTTGTATGGGGGCTTGCTGCAACTCAGTCACTCGTGCTCATATCGAGGCCGTTTGTCGAAATGTATTCCAGAGTAAATGCAGTTACCTGAGAGGTGGCAGTGAGCAAGACCATTATGTGGTAAGCCATAGCCCCAGAAGTGATTGCCAGGATCCCGAACAGCCAAGTCAGCATGGTAAGGGCTGCGATCCCTACAACATTCTGCAGGCGTTGAGAGACCTGTCTGGAGTGAAACCTCTCCCAAACCTCCGGCAGGCTACGCGCCACCAAGAAACATAGGGTTATATTGTGGGCGAGGAAGAGGCCAATAGGTAGCAGAAGGCCGAGGTACATGGCAATGCCGGGCTTGAGGAAACAACTGATGGAAGAACCAGACGGAAAAAAAATAGTTTTATAAAAAATCATTGGCTTAATTTCGTCTTCCCAAGTGCCGTAACAGGAGCATGCCCCTTCCTCCCGCACGACATGCCTGAACCCCCTACCACCTTGTTCCTCCCCCTCTAAGAATTTGGGTTAAGACGAAAATTAGCTTTGTTTTCTTAAAACACATTTAGTGCCGCCTCCGGAAAAAAGACCCTAAGTGCGGCATGTAAATTGTACCACAGTTACGTAAATAGTCTTCCCCTCAAGAAAATGTCACGGTATACCATAAGAATGTCAAAGATTACCCCGCTTTTTTTTTTTATAATGAACAGCATATTTGATACAATGTCCTCATCCAATTGTGTTAGATATCATTTGTGACAGCAGAGTTCAAAATCTGTGACAAAATTTGCTAAAATACTTGAAAACTGTTCAGTTTAAAAATGTGATCACATCGTGTGGAACCATCGTTTTCACATGATAGTGCATACCCCGGCCTTTCTCAGTGTTATACTCAGGAAGCAAAATTTTCCAAAACTAGAACCTATTTTTTATTTAAATTGGAATATATTAACGTAACGCGGAGTTTACAAAGATATCATTTTCTTCAGTGAGGGGAAGGGAAGAGAGAGATAGCGAGATAGTGTTTAATTTTTACGGAAGCCTCCAGTGTATACTTACTACGTTGTGACGCTGTTCGTATCATCTTCGTTTATCCTGTAGTAGCTCAGTGCAGCCGACACAGTGATTGCCATAATGATCAAAGGACAGCCTGGTGCACAAACAACAAAGTTTTTAATCTGTGATATAAGTTCACTTTAATGTACAGGGTGAGTGAAAAGAAGGAAACTCGAATGGCGCCCCCTATAAATGTCCGATTAACAATCTTTCTGTTAGTACAAGAATCATTCAAATCATTATGTACTTTTTGAGTTAAGGAATTTTGAACGGAAACACAGTTTTAAAATGTTGTCCACGGATCACATTTAAGGTACGTGATATTTCAGTAAAATGAAACCATGTCGTATCTTAAAAAATACATCAGAAGAACCCCGTGTCTCATGGTAGCCAAGTAGAAGGCAGGGCAAGACTTTAAACTCTTGACATTATAAAGCATGTTGTTTAACATTGGAAGTAAAAGGTGTTTAAATAGTTATCATGTTTATGAGAGTGTTCTGTTGTGTTTTTTTGATATGTGAATTGTTTTCGTTTTGCTGAAATATCACTTTCCCTCATTGTGATCCGTGGACACAATTATAAAAAAGTGTTTGTGTTGAAAAGCCCATTACTTGAAAAGTTCAAAAGCGATTTCAATGATTCCTTTACTAAGAGAAAGTTGATGTAAAGATGTACTAAAAGAAAGCTTATCAATTAGACTTTTACATCCTCTTGAACGTGCTGCATGCAGATTGGGAAAGCGTTACATGCAGAACTTATTTACAAATAGGGGGCGCCATTTGGGTTTCCTTTTAATTGAAAACATCCCCATGCCGCCTTCATTTACTGTAATTTTTTTGTTTTTATTGAAAAAATATTTAATTTGTGACTACCTACCCCAGGCCAACACCACATCCCTCACAATGTGAAGACGTTTGTCTTGAACAGGTCCCTCCCGAACCGTAGCACTGTACAAGTCCCATGCGTCAACGGTCATCAACATCACCGACACCAAAGTCAAATAGTGGAGTAATGCAGCGACAAACACACAACCAGCCTCCGAACCCTGTAGATGGACAGAGAGGTAAAACAAATTCAGTCAAATCCTGTAGATAGAAGACATAAAACCCGATGCACACGAGATCTACGTTCTGAGCAAAAAGTCATTCGAGGCCGTTTGCTCAGCACATAGCTCACAAAATATACCGGGCCGTATGCGGTGAATTTTTGTTGAGTTTTCTACCTCGCGAGCTGTTGACCGCACACAGTGAGATTTTCGCCTCGCGAGACGAAAGAAATCAAACAGGCGAGGTATTTGCCTCAAGGCCTCGCGAGGCAGAAAAGTCAGCAAAAATTGACTGCACACAGGGATATATTGTGAGCTACGTGCTACGAGCAAACGGCCTCAATGACTTTTTGCTCAGCACGTAGCTCTCGTGTGCGGCGGGCTTTAGTCACAAACGATTTAAGGTGTTTTTTCCCCTACTGATCCTCGGATTACCACTGCTGCTCAAATACTATAGGCTGATTAAAATCTACACTTCACCAAGGTATAGATCGCAAGTACTTAAATCAATCGAGTCCATCAAAAGACACGTCAAAAAGGCAATCTGTTCACAAGTCTAGTCACAAGTATTGTTCATCACAGGTGATGAACAATAACAAAAGAATGCGTTTATAGTGTATTTGAATAGTTTGTAACTTGACTGGACTTGAGAGTGGGTGACTTATCAGGGTTGTGATGGTCTCGACCAAATCACTGCTAATTCGAATATTACTTGGAAGTTGTAATATAACCACAAACAATCAGATATAAAGAATACCTTAGCGCCATCAACGCCGGCTAGAAACACAACGTACAGGACAAGCAGTGAAACGCACAGTTGCATGTGTATTGGACGAGACATGTCCACATACGAGTCTCTGTTAAAGAATATATCAGAAAAAAAAATTGAATTAATGATCGCCGAAAATGTTTGCCGTAAACCTGTACACGGTGGTAAAAAAAACCCGGAACCTCATACTTCCACTACCCTGAGACTCAAACCACATATACCAATGCATGGAGAATCTTTTTGGAAGAAAATGAAACCAAAATCGCCCGATTCGGTCCAGTAGTTTTTGTTCTAGAGCCTATTTTGTGAAGCAAGGTGGGGGTCATTTTTGTCCCGATGAATTACTAAACCGCACCCGGGAATTTAAATTACATTGTTATTGATAGAGAGATTGTTATCTAATGATATCCAGATGAAAAAAGTATCCTTCACAAAATAGGCTCTGCAGCAAAAACTACTGGACCGAATCGGGATATTTTGGTATCATATTTCTTCAAAAAGGATTCTTTATTGGTACAGGTGGTTTGAGTCTCAAGGTAGTGGAAGTATGAGGTGCCGGTTTTTTTTACCACCCTGTATA
The DNA here is from genome assembly GCF_015706575.1 of Patiria miniata. Classification (NCBI taxonomy): domain Eukaryota; kingdom Metazoa; phylum Echinodermata; class Asteroidea; order Valvatida; family Asterinidae; genus Patiria; species Patiria miniata. The sequence goes on along the minus strand of NW_024037048.1, from coordinate 11,721,098 downwards.
GATGCAAAGGGCAATAAGTCAACTACAATGGCTAAATCATGCTTTTATCGTAAATGTTTACCGGGTATATTGAATTTTAGTTGCATGCGTTACTCAGATTTTATAATCGAATGCGTTGCTTAAAGGGCCATGCAATACAATGTTTTTAATAGAATCCTTGTAAATGCACCTTTGTGTCACATTTAACCTTGTTTTCAATTTTCGTTTTGCCATTTTCAAGGGTGTTTTCGTACCGTTTTTGTTTTTATGCTAATACAAATTTCCATATTCATGAGCAAAAGTGGGATATCATGTCAGGCAGAGACCTATATGTTACAGCTATTTTAAAACAAAAAGTTACCAGAGCTTTTGATATTTCGCTGTTGTCAGTTGTCTTTTCTTTGGTGATTCGTTGTTGTGTCAGTAAGCCTACGTGGTGGTAAGCCAATGCGCAAACCTTTTTTTCACAAATGTTTTTAATTAACAGATTTTTGGGTTCACATTTGAACAGAAAACCCCTAAACTGAAAAGTGTCTTCCTGAAATGACATCACAGCAACAGCTCTCTCAGTTGTCCGGAAAAGGATGGAAAATTTGAATGTTTAAGAAGCGCATTTTTGAATAAAATTGACCAAAACGGGATGTCAAATAGTTTTTATAGCCTACATTTAAGAGAAGTAGAAGGTTGCACAAAATGTGTTCCTAAGAATTATTTCATGGACCCTTTAAATGTTCTAAATTTAGTTTTGATATCCAACATATGTTTTATTCACTGACAAGGTTGAAGATAATATTACTCCTGTTTTGTTGTTATGCAGGAGACCAAATATGGATATTTTTGCAATCGAGCGTTTTTCAAATTGAAACTTTAAGAGCAGTTTATCGACATAATTATAGGTAAAATTAATACGATAAACTCCATCGTATAAATAAGTTCATGCAGTAGTCTGGGATTAAAATAGAACCATGTAAAACTTTTAATTTACTAAAGGTCTTACTCTCGATTGTCATCTTGCGGACGGACACAAATGCTGGCAATCAAAGTAATGCTCAGTAAGATGATGCAGAGGGCACAACCGATCTGACTAACGGCGTTCAATGCTTGTTGAAAATCTCTCCTGGCGTTCGTCCCAATATTCTGTCGAATTTTTACAATATAAGGCAAGAAAATAAAAAAAATAATCTGTGACTTGATACTTGATTATTTGTTTGAAAATTCTGGAATTTCACAACAAGTCTTTCAGCATGTTTGCATGCATCGTTTTGGCACAAATGTATTTTAAATGGGCTAGAAGCACATTAATCACCTGTTTTCTGTACATGAAAAGATTTTGTCAACAACATTAACTTATCTAATTAGGAAATGTCACTTATTGCTGCTAGGGTGGTTTTCAGCTGATTCACTCGTATTGTAAGCCTTGTTTGTGTGCCTAGCGGTTACAAGCAACATCATCTTTGTCCAAGAAGTGCAAGCTGCAAGATGTCACTTGCCCCTATTATTTTCTCTTAAAATACATTAACAAATTAACTCAGGATGCACTATTTCATTTTGTTAAAATCAGTTCGAAAATGGACGTACCACAAAACCAGAGCTCTTTTCAAAGTATTCTCTGAAATTCTGAGTATATTTCGAGCATCCTGTTGTGCCTGTTATTTGTTTTAGCTGAGTGCCGCTTTCGTTAAACTTCAAAATTCGACATACGGAAACGGACAAGCAAGCAGCACTTACAACCAAAACAGCAAAGTTGGTTAGGTGGTCGCAATGGCACGCTATCACGTCATTGGTCACTTCAGCAAGGACACACCCACTCTCTGACCAAGCACCAACGCCCTGCTCCAGACTGAAATCCCAGAAGACACACTTTGTCTCTTGCAGTGTGTTCTTGCTTAAACCAGCAGGTGTCTAGATTGAGGACAAAATGTGATTTTCTTTTATTTAAGTGCTTCCTAAAAATTGAGAGGTTTTCAAACATTAATCTCGTCAAACCAGAAAGGAAGTTTATCAATATGGGTCTTTGTTTGCTTTAATTCTATGAAAATTACAACCTTCGGTTTTTCTCATTTTGTGGAAACAGGCGGCTGCTGTTGTGCTTTACGATCAACAAAGACATAATTCTTGCAACTGTGTTAAATTCAGAGCATCTAATAAGCAAGTGAAACAGCCAATACTTCGTTGGTTTTCATGTTATCTTATTACTTTTACCTCACAGATAACCAAAGTATGACTGAGAATGACATATTATCTTCCCCTAAAGACCCACAGTAAAATGCAGTCATTTGGCGAAAGTCCGCGGTATGCATGTTTCCCAGCAAAAAATAATTTGTGTTTGTTTGGAATCCTCTTACTCAATCCGTAACTGGCTAGATGTTTTTGCAATTTTGATATCGTCATTCTAGCCGTATAATGAATGAGAACTGGATTGACCAGGTTCTGTAAGACCATGTCCCGACCTTGCATTGAATGAGAACTGGATTGATCAGGTTCTGTAAGACCATGTCCTGACCTTGCATTGAATGAGAACTGGATTGATCAGGTTCTGTAAGACCGTGTCCTGACCTTGTATTGAATGAGAACTGGATTGCTCAGGTTCTGTAATACCATGTCCTGACCTTGTATTGAATGAGAACTGGATTGATCAGGTTCTGTATTTTGCCCTGACCTTGTATTGAATGAGAGCTGGATTGACCAGGTTCTGTAATACCATGTCCTGACCTTGTACTGAATGAGAACTGGATTGATCAGGTTCTGTAAGACTGTGTCCTGACCTTGTATTGAATGAGAACTGGATTGCTCAGGTTCTGTAATACCATGTCCTGACCTTGTATTGAATGAGAACTGGATTGATCAGGTTCTGTATTTTGCCCTGACCTTGTATTGAATGAGAACTGGATTGACCAGGTTCTGTAATACCATGTCCTGACCTTTTACTGAATGAGAACTGGATTGATCAGGTTCTGTAAGACCGTGTCCTGACCTTGTATTGAATGAGAACTGGATTGCTCAGGTTCTGTAATACCATGTCCTGACCTTGTATTGAATGAGAACTGGATTGATCAGGTTCTGTATTTTGCCCTGACCTTGTATTGAATGAGAACTGGATTGACCAGGTTCTGTAATACCATGTCCTGACCTTGTATTGAATGAAAACTGGATTGACCAGGTTCTGTAAGACCATGTCCTGACCTTGTATTGAATGAGAACTGGATTGATCAGCTTCTGTAAGACATGTCCTGACCTTGTTGTGAATGACAACTGGATTGACCAGGTTCTGTAAGACCATGTCCTGACCTTATATTGAATGAGAACTGGATTGACCAGGTTCCGTAAGACCATGTCCTGCAGAGTCACTGCGACAACCACACCGCCAACAGAGACGCCTGGTTTCAGAGCCGACAGGAAAAGAGTATCATCCTTATATACGATGAAACTTGCCCGAAGTTTCGGCTGGGTGGAATTATCACCTGAACGAATGTAAAGAAATCAACAATTGTACACAAATCTTGAGTGACACAAATTGGAAATCTATCAGACTTGAATTCATTCCACAATTTGTACACTTTTTCAGGATGATAGGTGCACTGATCTTGTGTAAAGATTGTTAAGTGCTCAGCTCAGGCTTTACTTTCATCACAATTGAGACATTTCTATTTGTCTTGCCCTCTCATTCTTCTCAACCTCCTAACCTCGTACGTTCTAATTTCTAATAAATAAAATGTGATATGTTTTATGATATCTGCGAATGAAAACATCATCAAATCGTATTATGTTGCCGTTAACTACATTTGCCCTCAGTGGGTCTTGAATATTACTTTGCAGTTTCTTCTCAACAAAGGACTTATTGAAAAACGTTTCCTTCTATGTTTATGTTTACTTGCAAACAAGTAACTGAAAAAGTTGTCATTCCTATTTCAGGCGATTTGAAGGCTTACCATCGTCAGCCAGGTCTAGCTCACTACCCGGCAATCGGACAGATGCGACAACCTTGGACGGCTCACTGTGGCCAACAAATACCTGGATCCTAGTCTGGTTGAGTGAGACCTCTCTTGGTACGGAGGTGTCACCTGATGCACTGCGTTGTACGGATGCGAAGCCTAGCCCGTTCACCGCCTCCGAGCGGTTGACACTGACCGCCTCAACCTGGACCGAATCCTGCCGTAGACTGATGCTGCCCTCGCGGCGTAGAGTCTGAGCAACCTGAGCCTGGAATGACTTGACGATAGAGGAGCGACTGATGAGATCGGCTTTACCCGACACTTGTCCGGATGACAAGCCGATTATGATATTGTTTACTGTCTGCAACACGGCATCGGCTACCTGAAATAACAACAGAGGAATTTTCGATTTCAAGTTCACAAATGAAAGTACAGTTAAGCAACATTATTTTTAACCGCCAAAACGCTACTTTTCGCGGGCATTCATTATGCGGCCACAATCACTTTTACAAATTGCTATAAACTAAAACCACGGTGAGGTGACTTTCTCCTGTTCTGCTTTAAGTTCGTTCCGATTGTTGTTTTGTTTACCTCTGTTTCTCCCGACTCCGCGGCGACGATATTCTGCAAGACTTTGGATACGGCGCCCAGAGTTAGGTTGGGGTCCTGGAGGCCTTTTGGATCAATTGCGGTCAAATTGGCTAGAAACTGGCTCACTTCCACGACATTGCCAACACTGACCATCACCTGTGGGTTTATCAAAAATAAACCTGACTAAACTACTCAAGAATTTCCTCATACATAAACAACAAGCATTCTTTATATTATGCAGCTCTTTCTCTGTTGCAGTGCATGTACATGCTTGTATGTAAAACATGAAGTTATGAGGGTTTATTCGCGTATACAGCCCTTGACGTAATAGTCTTGGCTGAAGACGCTAGTGATCGATGGTGGACGGTGCATAGTGCGCCCTCTAATGGCTATAGCATCTTGGCCATTTCGTTTCAGCGGTTTAACTTTTTCTTTAATTTCTCCCCAGGCTTTCCTAGGGAGACAATCAGCGACCGAGAAAGGTTAAATGGCTCGCCAAATAGTTGTAAACATAAGCACTACGTGCAGTACGTGATCAAGCATTAGCACTTTCTTGGGAACCAATCAGCGATCAAGAAAAGGTTCAATGGCTCACCCAACGGTTGTAAACATACGCAAAAACGTAACAAAAATTACAATTATGCAAGGGCGCTACACAACATTGCAACTATCGCTCTTGATCACTGACGTCGTGGGCCAAGACTATTTACGTAACAACACTAAGCACAAATTTCACTTTGGCAAAGTTACAAAAAGTTAAAAGATACGGATTCATTGATTAGAGAAAAGAATCATTGACCGAGAAATCAAGCAAATACGTTAACTCCAATTTCTACAACCAACCTTTTGAAAAAGTACAGAGTAATCCAGCAAATGGAAACCTTTTCAAAACAAATCAAGAACCGTGGACCCCGCCTCAAAGCAAATATAATTTGGACAACTCAACCTCTTGACGAACCGGTAAGTTGACAAAAAATAAGTTTCAATAACCATGGGTGTTGAAAAAAAAAACTTAAATGTTTTTCCCCACCGTGCCACCGCCCACCATGCCAACTGCTATCACCACGAGCACTTCCAAAGTATCATCCATTTACGAATGGCAAATACAGGACGCAGTAATATGATACTTCAGTACCGAGAATAACCACTAGAGACAACGCTCTAATGTCACAGCAAACACGCACACATAATTATTCACCCACTCGTTGGAATTTGTATCCTTGTGGAGTCATTTTATTGTTCTCGTGTACTAACATTCTAGAGTTTGAAAGTGTAGTTCAAAATGCTCCTTTTTTTAACCAGAAGTATTTTCTTGGGCTGAAATTCGGGCTTAATATCCCTAACATAAAATACTTGCATTTGCGACGGATCAATACATCTTGGAAATTCCTATTTTTTGAGTAAATTCCACAATCGATTTCGTGATAGCATTGTGGAGACGTATTCACCTATAGAAATTGCTCTGTGGAGACGTATTCAATCTTGTGTTCCCTATTATACCCATGTCTCCACAGGGTACCGTGTCACAGATCATACCTACCTGTGCAAGATCCTGTATCGTGATGTCATTCCGGTCTCTAGATGATCCACAGTCACGAACTTCATACTCCATTTCCCACTCAAAGTAAACATGAGGTCCGTCTACAATGGAGCAGTTTCGCACAGCTCTCGGCAAACCCGCTACAGAATCAGGAAACAAGCCAGGTCATTAGCCCACACGTCCCCGGACGTTCAGTTGTTGTGCGCAGTAATGGCCAATGTCATCAAAAGGTTAAATAATACCTGAAGCTAATATGGAAACAATTGCATTTAAAGTATCCAGTCCCCCTATCGATCCCATGCGGCCTATGCCCGTTTATCTTCTTGATTCTAATACTTATTATGAATTAAGAACAAAAATGCGGTGATCTCTATACAATCATGTTAAAAACACGCCAAGACCAAGTTGTTTGATTTTGGCCATTAACCTCAGACATAGGCTAATGACGACATTTTATTTGATGCACTTTATCCGAGATCGTTTCATACATGATCACGATGTCTTTACTGACTGAATAGAAACATGGGGCAGAACGCCCTCATTGTGGACTGGTTTCTATTTAAATACAAGTGAAAATGAAAGTACAAAGTTAGACTGGTTCCCTCCTGCATAAAATGTGGGGGGTTAGTAGCTATTAGTTGCCATTTAAAGCCATTGATGGATCACCTCTCGCAACCACATTCGGCCGACTTCGCCAACGTGTTTGGATTAACAGAGACCTCTCCATCAAGTTGAAGATCCGCATCTACGTGGCTTGTGTACTAAGCATCCTGCTGTACTGCAGTGAGTCATGGACCACGTACCGCCGCCAAGAGCGTCGCCTCAACTCCTTCCACTTCCGATGCCTGCGTTTGATCCCTGGTTTCTCATGGTGTGACCACGTCCCAAATGCTTCCATCCTGCGGCTCACCGGAGCTACCGACATGTTTCCACTGCTGAGTCACCGCCGCCTTCGGTAGGCCGGTCACATGCACAGGCAGGTCGATGGCCGAATCCCCAACGATATCCTCTATGGCGAACTTGCCAATGCTCCTCGCCCTCGTGGCCGACCAAGACTGCGATACAAAGATGTCCTGAAACGTGATCTCGCGATACCAAACACTGCTTGGGAGTTAACTGCCAGCAACCGTTCCCATTGGCGCTCTGCTTTAATGGTTGCTCTACCTCAACACAGCTGTACATAGATGACTGTGAGAGTCGTCGTCTCCATCGTCGTTCACGACGGGACGGGCCATGATGATGATGGGATCACCTCTGCGCTTGCGCAGCATGATCTCAAATTTTGAAAACGATGTACATGCATACAGGTTTGAGCATGGATGACACTTGAATACATGCCTATCAAAAAGTGACTCTTACCACAACCAGCAAAATTACCAGTGTCTCCACAAGGCAACATTCAAGCATTTCAACTGCATAGGTTTCAACTACTGACAAGTAGTACCCCTCTCTTTATTGACAGTTGCCAGGCACACTTTCGAACTCAGCGGAAATCAAAGCTCATCAACCACACAAATTGCACATAGGTGGGGCCTTTTTACCATTTTGAAATAGGCTAGTTCCGCGCTAACATCATCATTGTGAGTTTGTATTCAGGGGGCGGGAATCAGACCTAGGCTAGTCCTGCAAAATTATAATGTGCATACATAATGTATTCAGGATTCATTGCCGGCTATACCTGTCCATACATTCAAAGTCCGAAAAACATAGGAGGGACCAGGAACCAGTCTAATACAAAGTATCTATACGGTTCATTCGTTTCACAGAGGAACAGAGACCTGCGACCTCCGATCTACTTTGTGCTTACCATATTGCGTTTCGAGAGGACACACCTCCATGGACTGACTCTGCAAGCCAGCGCCAGTCATCGGCCATGTTAGGCTGCCTACAGCCGCATCAACAATCGTAGTTTCTACGCAGAACTCTGGAAGATGCACTGAGAACAATAGAACAAAGGATGAAGAGCCCTTCACAAAGACAAAAAGCCTTATGGACTCTAACTAGTACTCACTGTTTTACCCTGGCAGATGTCTCGACTACTTGACCATCAACCTGTCTCGCTTATAGTTGATCTTAACCTAGTCACACCGGTTTATGCAATTAATTGCGGGGAAGTTATTTTGTTCCAGTTAATAGATAACAAGGGAACATGTTATGAGGTTTTACTGCACCGTGTTCACACCGTTCATATTTCCGAGGGTCTAAAATGTCTGCTTTGCTAATGTGATCATTACTTTTTCCCGAGTCATAAAACAGTCGCCTGTTGATATCACATATAACCACTTTCGGATAAAAACGGACTGTGTACATATGCACCAAATTTTCTATAAACTTCACATCAATATAAAAAAGTGACATTACCCGCAGTAGCTTCAGTTTGTCAACACGTTCAGGGAAAGACTAGGGTATTTACTCAATATTGATCACTACGAACTATACAAGGTTGTTGTAGGTATTAAAGCCTTACGCTACTTTAGGGCATGCTTCGGCACGGTAATGTAATCAATATGGAAAGAGTGTGTCAAAATTACCTTATTAAAAACCCCAATGGTTATTAAATAAACAGTAAAAAAGACTTGAAGAAAAAATGGAATTCTTGTATAAATGATCCCCTTAGAATCCACTCTGCATCGCAGCAAATGATCTGATAACGAAATTAGGTGTCGAGGAACTTCGTTTAGTGCCGCTGTCGAGCGCAATCTGGAATTTTGCCCAAGTTTATTGTACTCCCTCCTGAGCTCATTTTCATTTAAAAGAAATCCATTCATAGGGATATGACCTCAGGAGGCAGGACAATAAAGTTGCGCTGGCGTCCAGATTGCGCTCGACACCTGTTCGCCTGTTAATTTAACAAACTTACTGCCTTGAGTGGTGATTACGTCGGTGGTGGTACCCAGCGGTGTGGTGATCGTTGTGGTGACCTCAGTGGTGGAGGTCAGAGTGGTGATGGCGTCGGTGGTGGTACCCAGCGGTGTGGTGATCGTTGTGGTGACCTCAGTGGTGGGGGTCAGAGTGGTGATGGCGTCGGTGGTGGTACCCAGCGGTGTGGTGATCGTTGTGGGGACCTCAGTGGTGGAGGTCAGAGTGGTGATGGCGTCAGTAGTGGTACCCAGCGGTGTGGTGATCGTTGTGGCGGGAAGTTCACAGTCCATCCGAAGTACCTGATTCGCAGCTAGATCTATTATATGAATGAAAAACATACACAGCAATGACATACAAGCAAAAAGTGAACCAAGTTTTCCTTTAAAGATGTACCGTGCTCCTCGGGAAAAAAACTTTTCTTTGTACGGCAATTGTGTACGTGTGGCATGATACGCTGCTCTGTTTTTCTCAGCCATCAAAGTGTCATAATACTCACCCTGATTAGAGTTGCAACGGTCCACTACGGTATTCATGCAAGGGAAGACTTCCGTAATGAGATCGAACAGTCGTCTGTCGTAGCCCTTCAATGCGTCCCGAGTACAGATGTGATTGTGGACTGCATCGACGAAGCTCCTACATACCTGGACGTTAAAGAATCCCTGCACACCCTCAGCGAAGTACTCAATCTTTCTACTGATAGCGTAGGTCGAGGGCCACAGATTGTCCACAACGGCCATGTCGTAGGCGGTCTGCAGAGCCGAATCGAAGGCCGCGTCGACTCTATTCAAGGAGATGAGATGGATGGCGTGAGCGAACTCGTGTATTAAGATGTCCTCTTCGTACCAGCGGTCCTGGCGCCACGACCGACAGAGAATATTCTCCTCCCCGTCGGTTGTGACGGGTACCTGACGCGTGCCGCCCAACCCGCGTGCACGGTCATCCCAAACATCGCTATTCAGGTAGCTGTGTTCTGGTATCTGCGTTGTGCGCTCCGTCAGTGCTATGACCGCCACCCGGCCGTACTGGTCGTACATAGCGTCCCGTAGATCCTTACGGTCTGCCAATAGGAAACGTACCGTATAGCAGGCACGAGTCAGGGAGGCATCCAGTGAGACATTGGAGGACACGATAGGGATACCGTAGGCGTGGGTGTACTTCTGGTAGAAGGCGTCCAGGGGAAAGTCAGTGCGCACATCGTCGGGGACCTGGGTAATGTTACCGCAATCCCATGTATCTAAAGACTCTCCCCGCCCAGTCCTGCGCTGTTCACGATGGTGGGAACCCAGACTTGGGTTGTCAAAGTCAATATCAATATCTGCAACCAAAAATACGATTGATTTGAAAACGCTTTTGACGAAAAAAAAGCGAAACAATTGAGCATAAAAGGCTGGGCTAAAGGGGAACGCTGTTGAAAAAAACACACACAAAAACTTGAGATAATCACTTGGATGTTAATGAACAAACTAGTCAGTTACACGGCTATCCAGTACCATTGTTCCAGTTTAGGTAGTAAGTTTGGCATATTGTAATGCAAAAAACACTGCAGAGGCAAAAGAGCCTTGTTGGTAATGGAAACGTCAGGAAATTAAAAATTCTTGAATTTCGTAGTATAGGTTTTCCCGGCTATTAAAAAAATCGTTCGAATTCATCGATGCTTATATATATCAAAATTCATCAAGCAACATCGATGTAGTGCATTTCCAATGTTTAATTTCTTCTTTTGTCAGAAAATTTCAAATTAAATCCAAACAAATTCAAACAATGAGTACACGTTTTGGACCCGGAGTATTCGATTTCGTCTCGTCCACGCAGCATCGAGTTATTCAAAAATCAAATTCGTCTAATGCCACACAATTTAATTTAATTTTGTTAAATTTCGTAATGCTTCATAGCGATATCTATAAGGCATATAGGTCTCTATAATGCATAGGGGTCTCTATAATGCATATAGAATAAGTCTTTACTTTTTCTTTCCGTATTTCTTCATTTAGGTGTCATTTCTTTTGATTTTATTTTCTTAAAATATGTTAGACTCAGTATTTTAGGCATATTACTCTGGGATTTATGGGTTATCAATTCGAGGCTTTTGACATTTCCTGTTTTCATTGTACGACTGTTTAATTGTTTTTGTTGAATTAAAATTACATTGTATTGTTGATCTTGGTAATCTTTACGTTTTCGGTAACTCTTCATTGAGTTCAGTACTCTGCTTTGGTCCGAAAAATCATGCGTGCGAATGTGCCAAATTGTGCTTGAGGACACAAGGAGAATGCTTTAGAACACATCAGACTAATTGACTTCATACAAGTTTTAAATCGATTGATAAAAGACGAATTCGATCTCTGAATGCTGTCATTCTGCAACAGCCTAGACGAATTTGATCTGTAATGACGAATATTCTCGACCCTGTGACTAAAGAGGGTGACCAAACTTTGAAATTGAATGGTAAATTACTAATTTGGTTTTGGTAAAAGCGTGTGAATTGTTTTCTCTGACGAAATTGAATGTAAGAGTTGGTGAATTTGAATGTAAAATGTCTTAAAATGGCTGTGAAAACCTAAATTTTAAAAATAAATTACACTTGATCATTGGCATTTGTATCCGCAATTAATAAGTGATAAATAAGATATTTACAACACCTTTCCACTTGCGCAAATTCTTTATTCCGCTCTTTGTGCTCATGAACACAAAAAAAGGTTCTAGTTTTGAATGTTGTTAGGGTTTATTTTGTCCGTTTTATTTTGATTTCGGTAGCGATGTCAAGACAATTGTTTTGTATTGTTTTGTCAATGAGAATTTCAATGCCGTGGAGTAAAGGTTATGCAAATATTCCGATGTAGTGAAAATATAAGTGATGGCATAAAAATGAATTTACGGCTGTTTTATGTCCTTTCGGATATTCAGAGCCACGGTAAGCCACGATGTTTTCCCGGCTCTTTTAACACGTTTACTTTTCCAACTCACCGATTTTTGTTTTAAAATTCGTCCAGCAGAATCAATGTACTGCAATTACAATGTTTATTTTGTCCATTATCATACAATTTCAATGTTATTTGAAGCAAATTCAACCCATGAGCACACATTCGACGTCAAGGTGTATTCGATTGCGTCTCGTCTACGCCAACCGTGTTATTCAGAAAACAAATTCGTCTCATGCCTCCTAATTTAATATTAATTTAATTTTGTCCATTTATTTCATTACACGTCATTGTGACATCTGCAGTAGAAGGCATATAGGCCGCGGATAATAATAGCTTATTTGACATTTTTATTTGCTTGTTATTTCATAAAGTTATTGTTTGTTTCCTTGGATTTTTTTTTTTTTAAATCCGTCAGACTCAATTTCAGGCAGACACAAATGTTACACAGGGAACTGAGGGTCATCGTACTGTTTGATATTTCCTTCTTTCATAATAACCAGTGTTGGAGGTCTCGAGGCCGGCCTCGGTTTCGAGGCCGGCCTCGAGGCCGATTTTCATGGCCTTGGCCTCGGCCTTGGCCTCGGAGGTGCAAGGCCTCGGCCTTGGCCTTGGCCTCGGAGCCTTCCGGCCTCGGCGAATCGGTCGAGGCCGGCTCGAGGCCGCCCATTTTGATGTGTTTTCTATTCTAATTAATTTTAATTTTTTACCGTATCAAACCCTCGAGATTCTGCTGCAGTGGGTTCCGTGAAACAAACGCATATACAATGTACGCACGAATGAACTGGAAATGGTTGCATTGAACGTACTCGCGTACGTAGCATCTTCGCCTAGCCTGCGCTTCAGCTTTCCACGTGCGTGCAAGCGTTATAACTGTTACCGCGTGCCAGACTACATAAGTCTGGCACCAATCCCATCTGCGTACAATAACATGTGGTAGTAGACTAGTCTGGTTGCAGTGTTGTACAAAATTGTCTCGTTTTGCCTCTGTACCCCGACCTTTAAAAATGATTTGCGGCAAGGTGCAGCAAGCTTAATCATTTCTTTTTATAGGCCACTGTTTCAGTAAAAGTCTGAACTTTCTGGGTACAATCGAGTGTACCAGTCCGTACCATTTTTTTCATAAAGATATGATAAAAACAGTTACGATTTATCAATTTTATTTTTACACGGTGATTTAAATGAAAGTTCCGGCTCACACGGTAATGTTTGGTGCAAATGGTCGATATGGAAAGCGCGATTTCAGAATTCGTTTTTCCGTCCAAATGAATGCAAAGTTCTGCATGAATGTTTTAATAATAGGAGTCAGTATTCCTCGTGGTACCAGGATACTTTAAAAAAAAATATTTTTAGAGCCATGTTGATACTTATTACATGTATAAGCACGGTTTGAAATTGACTAATTTTGCGTGGTTACAGATATACGGCCAAAACCTCTGGACTCCCTACCTCTTGCCATGATCTTAAAATTCTTCGAAGCCATTGGATTCAAATCGGATGATCCGAGAATTCATGGTCATTTTGGCACCACGGTATTAACAGTGATAATGCGTGGACACTTATACCGTTGTGTGGAGCGGGATTGGAACTATGCTTTGCCGGTGCGTAACGGCGGGCCGTCTGGCATTGTCTGGTCGCATCGCGGTGTTTGCTCGGCGCGCGCCTGGACAGTGCGAAGGTGGGGGGGGGGGGGGGGGGGTCGTAACTTTTAGGTTATGTGTGGTAAAAACCGGATTGAAAAAATCAAGTTGTTGTTTATTTAATGGGGATTCCTATGATATTAAGCATTTTGATAGGTTTTGAAAATAAGATTTATAAAACATGCTAAAAGTAAATAATGTAAATCTTACAGAATAGAAACTCAAAATTTGGCCGTTTAAATTGTTGTATCTCCAAAGGGCAAACACCTATGAGCCTGATTAAAACGCCATTGATTTTGTTGTGTAATTTGCTTTCAGTGATACAAAACTCGAGATTTCTTTCTTTAAAAGAAAAAATTCGCCGGACTCCCTACAAGAGGAAACCCATTGCAAGCTGTAAGGCCAGGCACTCCAAAACTCAGTGAATTCAACTAAAAAGATGTTAAAACTGGTTTTATTGATTATATTTTATTACGTGTTTTGATAGCTGGCCTCGGCCTCGGCCTTGGCCTCGGAGGTGGTGGCCTCGGCCTTGGCCTTGGCCTCGGCGGTTGTGGCCTCGGCCTCGGCCTTGGCCTCGAAGGTTGTGGCCTCGGCCTTGGCCTCGGCCTCGGAGGTTGTGGCCTCGACTACAACACTGATAATAACACTTATATTGTTCGTTTCTAAATTTAAAAGTACTCGAGTCTCAAAAACAAGTGTCGAGCAAACGCGGAAATACCCAGAAATGTAACGGCCTTTATAGGCGAGGAAATCCAAAGCGCTAAAATAAATGACAAAAAGAGTTTGATTTTTCAGTTCAACGCCGATCGACACATGAGAGGAATTTTACCGAAATTAGGACGAATCAGAATGCTACAATTAGTATTAATTATTATTTTAAAAGATGTTTCATTCAAATGTACCAACTATTATTTAAATTCGTCCAGGAAAAAAATCACACGCTTTTAACAAAAACAATTTAGTCATTTACCATTAAATTATAAAGTCTGGTCACCCTCTTTAGTCACCGGGTCGAGAATATTCGTCATTACAGATCAAATTCGTGTAAGCTGTTGCAGAATGGCAGCATTCAGAGATCGAATGCGTCTTATATCAATTAATTAGATGAATTTGATTTCTGAATAACACGTTTCGGCGTAGACCAGACGAAATCGAATACTCCGGATCGAAAACTGTGCTCATTGCTGGAATTTGGTTGGACTAAATTTGAAATTGTCTGACAAAAGACGAAATTAAACATTGGAAGTGCACTAAATCGATGTTACCGGACGAATTTGAATATAAGAATCGGTGAATTCGAACGAAAAATGTTTTAAAATAGCCGGGAAAACCTTTACTTAAATGGCCCATGACATGAATTTTACTTGGGAACATATTTTGTGCAACATTTTCCTCCTCTTAAATGTATGAAAAGTATTTGTCATTCCTTTTTGGTTAATCTTATTGAAAAGTGCATTTCTTTTAAACATTTAAAATTGTCCATGCTTTTTCTGACTAATGAGGGCGTTGTTGCTGTAAAATCATTTCAGGAAGACACTGTTCAATTTATGGGTTTTCTGTTCAAATTCTGAACCCAAAATTTGCTCATTGAAAGCGTTTGTGAGAATTGTTTTGCTCATTTGCCCACTGTCTTGTTCTGAAACTTTTGGTTCCGAAATAGCTGTAACATTGAGGTTTCTGCCTGAAATGATATCACACTTTACTCGTAAATATGCAAATTTGAATTTGCATAAAAGTAAAAAAAGGCACCAAAATGCCCTTAAAAATGGCAATATGAAAATTGAAAAAAAGATTAAATAGGAGACAAAGGACTGCATTAAAATGCATGTGATATTATTCTTGGACGAATTGGAATAAGGTAATTGATGAATTGGAATGGAAAAGCTTTAACAACTTAGTCGGGAAAACCTTTAATTCTGCAATTTTGGTAGCACACGACTTAAGGAAGTAGGCCAGCATGACTTGCACATACATGTACTACAAAGCAATTGGTGGTGAAAAGGTTTCAGCCAGCATAATTTTGTATACATCGTTACCGATATACACAGCATGGGACTGAGTTTCTTTTCAGCTATGTTTTTTTTTTTACTTCTGGGGATAATGGCGGGTTGTGCATGATCGCTTTCGTTCTACGTGTACCAGCATAAGTATACTAAAAATACCCAGAGCTTTATCATTGGAGGGAAAGGAGCTGGTTGTTTACTCTATATAATGGGCCGATCTATAACCAGACATTAAATCTCACGGTTTTACATCCTGTAATGGTTTCAGCATAAATGGGCATAAAGGCCAATGCTAACGGGTATCGTTTGATTCGTTTCATTGCTAGATATTCTGAGACGAGCTTGTCTCAGTCACAACTAACAAATCATGGTGTGTTTCTAACTGCCATGCATCACAAATATTTCAACAGCTAATTATGGTACACTAGCTTGATCCGTGCACTGACGTAAGTTTGATTCAACCTCTTCTAGCTTGAAATTCAGAGATATAAGACTTTCTTGTTGCTTGTGGAATCAGTGTTCTCCAAATATCCCGCGAAGAGACCGTTCTATGACTTTCGTGTCATCACGTGATAATACCTGCATAGCTTGGAGTACCGAAACCTTGTTTTGTTAAAACAAATATTAAACTCATCCGATTTCTGTTACGTATACTCAATCGAATTAGCCATACTTTGACTCTGAAATAAAAATTTTAGAATTGTGTAACCAGTTGCTGTTATGATTATTAATGTCATTGGAAATCCCAGATTATAAAGTTATTTTTTGTTGTTAACAACATAAACAATTGTTTTTTACTGGTTGTGTTGTTGTTTGTTTTTCTTCTCCTATTCTCCATAACCTGAATCAGAGTCCAAATCGAACTGCACGAGAGCTCACTGAGACAACCATTAAGTATTAGACCAATATTTCATCTTGTGGGGTGCCCATATGCTTCACTTGCTGCTAACCTTAGTATAGATGACACAGGGTGCGATGGAACCCATATTTTAGCTTAGCCGCCCACATAGGACCCATACACATACGTACACATTGCCCACTTATGACCCGGTTAAAGTGTATACAAGGGACCCACATATATAGTGACCCACATTCATACGTACATGTTACTCACTTAGACCCAGTTAAAGTGTAGAAGAAACATGACCCACAAAGGACCAACAATCACATACGTACATTTTGCCCACTTATGACCCGGTCAAAGTGTAGACGCTGAAAAATTGCCTGGGTTAATTTTACCCAAGAAAGGGTGAAAACTGCAACTACCCAAAATTGGGTTGTTCTATATTGTTTGGGTTAGAATTTCTGTTAGATTCAACCAAAAGTTGTAGTCATACAAGACCAAATTAAATTAAAAATTAAATTAATTAAATTAAATTTGGTCTTGTATGATCACAAGTTTTGGTTGAATTTAACATAAATTATAACCCAAGCAATTGGGTAAAGAACAACCCAATTTTGGGTAGTTGCAGTTTTCACCCTTCCTTGGGTAAAATTAACCCAGGCAATTTTTCAGCTAGGGACCCACATCGGACCTACATTCATATGTAATTTTTGCCCACTTATGACCCAGTTAATTGTTTAAGGAACCCACACAGGACCCACATAGGACCCACATTCATACGTATACATTACCCACTTATGACCGGCTTAAAGTGTAGAAAGGACCCACATAGGACCCACATTCATACGTACATTTTGCCCACTTATGACCCGGTTAAAGTGTGGAAGGGACCCACATTAAATTAACTGGGCTTGCCCATTTTGGGACCCAAGTACCGCCGACGGACAAATCTCTGTGGGCCCCAACTGGGCGACCAACTGGGCCCATGAGGTAGCCCGAATGGGACCCATTTAGGACTCACTACTCACTCGGTAATAACCCCGTTACATTTTAAAATAAACCCCGTCTCTCAAATTTAACAATAGTGGGGTCCGTTGTGTATCGTGTGAATGGGTTGTCATATCATTAACTGTTTTCTGAAACAACGATCTATTTTTTTTATTGGCAAAACAACACATCACTTGCCGAGTGGACAACACCATGAGTTTTAAACTCTGCTCTGGACATCAGGACGCGCATGAAAGCTAGATGACCGTAACGTCACAGACTAGTTTTGGGGGCGGGGCACTTGGAAGGAGGTTTTCTGTCCCAAGTCTTAACAAATGCTGAAGCAAAAATCTCCTCCAAATACTTTCCGTTTACGAATTTATTTTCCGATTTCTATATCTGTATTGCAGTCTCATTCGGCAACTAATGTTTTTTTTTTATTTGATAGAATATCGTCGGTATATTACACTGACTTGATAATACAGAGCATGCTGGTGTGCGCTCGAAACTTCTATTGTTGCCATTTTAATATAGGTTTTCCCGGCTACTTTAAAACGTTTATCATTCGCATTCACCATTACTAATATTCAAATTCGTCCAGCAACATCGATTTAGTGCACTTCCAAAGTTTAATTTCGTCTTTTGTCAGACAATTTCAAATTCAGTTCAAGCTAATTCATATAATGAGCACAGGTTTTCGTAGCGGAGTATTCGATTTCGTCTCGTCTACTCCAAACTTGTTCTTCAGAAATCAAATTCGTCTAATTGATTTATATCAGACAAATATTCGATCTCTGAATGCTGCCGTTCGGCAACAGCTTAGACGAATTTGATCTGTAATGACGAATATTCTCATTCCGTCGACTAAAGAGTGTGACCAAACTATGAAATTGAATGGTAAATGACTAAATTGGTTTTGTTAAACGCGTGTGAAACTTTTTTCGGACGAAATTGAAAGTTAGAGTTGGTGAATTTGAATGAAAAATGTTTAAAATAGCCGGGAAAACCTATAACATGAATTCTCAGTTTCAATTCAATTTTTAAACACATTTATTTCCTCTTCATGACGGAAATGAAAAATAATATGCATATTGAATAAGATATATAAAGGCCACTAGAGGTGGCAAAAAGCTATATAAACCAATTATAATAATTGGCCACGAGTAGGATTGCCATATAAAGTCCAAGGGCAGGGACACATTACATATAAAATATATAACCTCACATAAGGTACAATTTAAGTTTGCGTTTAAAAATGTTATATGACCTTGAACATCTAAGAGAGAATGGTAGATTATTTCATAATTTATTGTATGGAATATGTTATTTAATCTATATTTTGTTTTCTTTTCTGTAAACGGAACTAATATGATTTTTTTAAGAACGACTTTGTGAAAGCACCGCAGCACCCAGACTGGTAGCTGACTATGGAGAAATGTGTAGAAATAGAGACTAGTTCCCTGGTTCTTACCACGTTTCTTTTGGCACAGTTGATTGATGCAATACTGAAGCGGTGTTTGACTGGTTGTTTCAAGTGCCAGTCTATTTTCTTGTATTGCATGTTTTCAATACCTTAAGTCTTGGGATCTCACACACAGTATTGAGAGTCCCAAATTTTCGGACTAAGCAGCACCATGAACATCTATCACAATGTAGACCTTCTTATGAAAGGAGCCACATTGCGGAACGGAAATAGTTACAACGTTAACCAGCCTTCGTTGAAACCTGTAAGCCGACTCGATATTAAATATGTCTTACCGTACATATAGTGGTGAGCACTCCTAGGCGAAGGCAAGCTAGTCACAACTGTGAACGCTAAAACTACCGCCAAAATGCAAATCCAGATGGGTTTACGGACCAAAATATCCATGGTACCTTGTCAAATTCAGGCCTGTCTGTACTGTGTTGTTCCCAAGCACTAGAGTGATCTAGTTTTATCCACAAGTGTAGTTAACGGTCATGGCCATTGTACTTCGGTGGTGTGTCACCGGTGTGAACGGTCAAAAGGAAAAACTTGTTTTTCCTGGAGACAATGACTTTGCTTCCTAGTTCCTGTTCGGCACCACGTGACGTGCTCCGTGCCTGAACGACTTCACATCGTGTACATGCAATCATTTACAGCGGTTTTTTTTGTCTGCTAAATTTCAATACACGGTTTCGAACGAGTGGTTCACTGAGACTAAAATCACCGAACTTCGCAGAAAATCTGCAATAAAAAAGCCGGATTTTTTTTTATCGCTGGTGCCAACAGGATTAATGCTCATTCAAAAAAGGGGCATTTGAGACACGAAATTTCGTGGGAAAATAGGCAAGCAGTTTAAAAGAAAAAAAAATTGTACAATGCTTAGGACGTATTCCACTCGCATTGTACTAAACCATTTTTTATTATACTGTTTACGATCGACAAGCCTGCTGGGTTTAAAGACATAATTGTATTATTTTGTGTTCATTCATTTTGTTCGTTTCAAATCATAAATCACTCAAAATCCAAAGATGAATGTTCAAAACCTAACATGTTGAAGTTTAAGCAGAATAGACACTGCACTTTTCGAGAAAACAGTGAACAAGCATGCACAACATTTTGATCACGAAGCACGATTACTTCATTATAACTCTTTAGTCCAAAAATCGGTCAATTGACTAAACGTTGGAAATCACCTACATTTCTTGATTTTTTTCCGAAATGACTGCAAGCCAAACGGAATAATTTCGGGGTGTTTATTACCAGTACGATCTTTAAAGGGGTACATAGTCCTTTAAAGGGGTACATCGTCCTAATATGTTTATTTTTCCAATTGTTTACTTATCCTATTTCAAATGTCTGGTTGAAAGGAAACTAAACCTTTAATGTCGCATTGTTCATGAGAAAAGATTTTTAAAAAAAGCCCGGTTGTTTAAAAGTGAACATGTGCATCGCCCGAATATAGCAGTAACTTTTTTTTTTCCTGGGAACAATCGAAATAAACATAGACAGTACATGCTTAAGGTCGACTGGATTTTAAAAAAATTTGAAACAAAACTGGAGGTTCAACAGAGTTTTTGTTTTCCTGCAGCAGTTTAGATCTCGTTTTTCAGTTACAGGTTAAACGACCAGATTCTCATCGCGATTCCTCATTCCTAACGCCCACAAAACTGCTTGCAATAAAAACAAATTTAGCATCACATACAGGGTTATCAGACTGGCAAAGCACGCCCTCTGCATACAAAAAACAACAACAACCGAACAATCCTACGCATAAACTTCAATATCATTCATCACCAATGGCCTATACATTCTCTTATGTGTCGTTCATGTTACAAACGAATTATCAGTTTAAAGAATATTAAATTAAATTCAAATGCAATTCGGCTTCACAGCCCAATAGCACGACACGTTAATTGAATGTGGCCTGGTATTCCAAACAATATCAATACATTTGAAATGAACTGCCTACTCAGCGAATTATTTTAAGAAGGCAATTTGGGACAAAATATCCAAGGTTATGATGCGCCAGTAAGTTCATGAGCTGCTTTATAACCAGCACTTTTTTTAAAATGCTATGGCAGTTCCGGAATGCAAAATGTGCTGGTGCCGCGATAAAACGAACGAATCGGGTTTGTATGTAAATTACAGACTCTCAATCACGGACGAGTTATTTTCAGGGTAGGAGTTGGTATTTATTTAGTAAACACAAAGCATTGACATTCAGTTTGCAAGAAGGTTCGGTCCAGAGTAGTCATTGTTAATCACGGACGGGAGTCACAACTGGACAGACTTAGATACACGATGTCGACTGCCAAGACCAAACCAGCCCGGGTCATGCTATGGACTTGCCCTCGTAGCCTCTCCACGGCTTTCACTAGGTCCGTGCTGGAGCTCGGTAACGTGGAAGTCTTCAATGAGGAATACACCACGGCTTTCTTCTTCGGTCCGGAGCGAAGCCGTTTGGCAGGATTCAGCATGGCCCCGAGTCACTCCTACAAGTGGGTGAAGGATCGATTAGAGGCGGACTACCCGGGCAAGGCGGCCGTCTTCGGTAAAGACTTCACCTATCCCCTAGTCGGCCGCTACCACATGCTCCCCGAGGGATTCTGTCATACATTCCTGGTGCGCAGCCCAACTAAGGTGTTTTCCTCGCTGAAACCTCGACTAGAAGCATCCAAGCTCAGCGTCTGGGTATCTGGCACTGAAATTAGATCATGCATCCCGTGTGAGGGCTACACCTACAAGGAGCTACGGGATCTCTACGATCACGTCAAGGGCCAGGGATTGCCCACATTTGTGATGGATGCCGATGATTTACTGGAGGACCCTGTGGAGATGATGAGGCAATACTGCCAGTTTACCGGAATGCCCTTCAAGGAGTCCATGGTGAGCTGGAAACCGGCTAAATGCGGCGATCTGCAGTGGCACTGCTCCAAAGCGCTCAGAGCAATGAACTGGTTCATGCAGTGGTACGAGGGAGCCCTCAAGAGCTCTGGATTCAAAAAGCCTGCCCCTCGCCATATTGATGTCGAGTCACTCTCGGCGGATGTGCGATTAGCCATTGAAGTCAGCCAGCCGCATTACGACTACATGTTCGCCCAACGGTTTATTATGAACTCTAATAAAGCTAGTTAAGAGATTTAATGTGCAGGGCGAGTCCAAAACCAAAAAAACCCGAAAACAATTCACATGAGAACTGTTTTCGTTGTGCTGAAAGAACACTTACTTTTTTGTGATCCGTGGATAAAACTTTAAAACGGTGTTTGTGTTTAAAATTCGGTAACTTGAAAAGTACGTTAGCTTCAAGGGTTTTCAAGAACGCTGTAGGCTACTTTTTTCAACAGAAGTTGATCATCGTACATGCCATCAGTTTTCAATCTAATGGTTCTATGTTTTTACTTCCTTTCAATACAAAATAATTTCCCGGATCCGTAAATCTACTCCTGACCAATAAAAAGTAGGATGTGATTTATCAGAACGAAAGAAAGACATTTTTTGGGGAATCTTGAAGCAATCTTAACGAGCGCCTATCTATATTTATAAATACCGCAAAATAAAAAAAAAATCCACAATCATTGGAGGGATCATAAATAATTTGGAATCTGATCGTCTTATGATAATGTCATTTATATAGACCGTTGGGGAATGTTGTTAGCTACATTTTGATACCCCATTTGCTACCAAAGACTGTTAATCGTCCACTTGAAACTATATACCCAAGTACTCATTGAAATGCGCAAATTGGAGCTCAACCGTTCATTTTAAAATAGTATAACAAGCGGTTTTGTTTACATTTTGTTTTTGTTTTCTCTTCTATTATTTAGCCTTTAGAGATCGTAGTGATTAAACATAATTAGGGCATATGAGTAAATTGAACAAAGATATAAAATGAGTTTGTGATATCAGTTTTCGTTTCGTGCACAAAATGCTTGATTTTCAGTCATGTTATTCACGAGATTATTTTAGCATGATCGTCATTGTATATACAGAGTATGCGATTGTAGTCAAGGTTTCTGCATTTCAAACGGGACGGAGCCAGAATTTTTCGAAAGATCTTTAAATGTTGTTATTCCACCCAAGAAACGTTTTAGTGTGTTTAAGACCTATATTTTACGAGGGGGAAAGGGGGGGGGGGGTACTGTATAGATTGCACATTATGCATATGTGTATGCATGGGCGTCGCCAGGATTTTTTCTAGAGGGGGGCAAAAAAAAAATTTGCCCCAAAATGCTTGTATTTCTCAACACATTCTCGATTTATCAGTTCTAGAGGGGGGCAGGGACATTTCCCCCCCCCCCAACTCATTAAATTTACACCACTTTGTCTTCGCGCCTCTTTTTCTTTTCTTTTTTTTTCTTTTCTTTTCGTCCTTTTTTTTTTTTTTTTTTTTTTTTTGCTTTTCCAGGGGGGGGGCAAGTGCCCCCCCTTGCCCCCCCCTCGCGACGCCCATGTGTGTATGCCAAAAGCTTCTTTTTGTTAAACAAAATCTTTTCGTGAACAAACACATGCCCCCTTGAAATTCAGGGAATCATTTATAGATATCACATATTCATGGTGTCAACAGATGTATACTCTGAGCAATTTATTAATTCCAAAATTTCAGACCTATAGAATAAAAACGTACAAAGTTGTGTACTGGGACAGAGAACAGTAAACCTATAAATTCGGCCTTGTCTCATCCCGACAGTTACTTTTGTCAAATACAATATGGGTATCATACAAGCAGAAAATAAACCTAAGTGTTACCGAATCCTGCTTATTAGAAGCGATCCGTCTTCCTTTATTCCAATTGGGGGAAATGTTCATCAAATCGGTACATTTTAACTGCAATAATGCATTCAGTTTGTTTGGAGTCATCCATTTCATTATGTGCGAAGAAAATACGTTAACGTTTCTTAACCAAAACATTAATGTCATTCACAGAATCAATACATGCGGGTATTATAATCCTCCTTCATTTTTCATGTCATATCACAAAAATGCGCTGCAACGACATTTACCATGGCATGTGTCATCAACGTTTTGAAGTCGGTTATTGATCATCGAATCTTTAGTCTACTTTTTGTAGAGCTTCTGTAGATCTTCATCAGTGGTTTTCTGGGCTTGCTGCTTGAGCATTGCATCACCTTGAGTCACTCCCCACTCGTCAGGCTTGGACATACTGGCGCAGTACGGCCGGCCGCTCGCTGGCTTGAGGTTCTCCCAGTAGTCACGACGAGCTCTGGTTCAAAACAATAGACAAGAAATATTCATTGATATGTTGTCTAAGTTCTGGACTCCCCTTCCGGTTTTGGGGGTCTTCCAATAACAAACCAAAGATGATATTCAAGTTATTTTATTGGAGGAAAAATAGTGTTATTCAAATTTTCTAAATCCCAACTTAAACACGAACAAATCTTGACTTCACAGGTTCTCTATAGTCATTGAGGTCACGTGTGGTCTAGCGGTGGAGTACAGGATTCATGATCGTGAGATTGTGGGTTCGAACCCCGCCGTGGCCATGCGTGTTGTGCCCTTGACTAAGGCGCTTTACCTCAATTACTCCTCTGAACCCAGGTGTTAAATGGGTACCGGCATTATTCAATGCTGATGGGAAGGTAACAGACTCGCTGTGGAGGAGGTACGCGATCGCCCACAGCAGCATATGAGTCTGACGCTAACGAAAGAGAGATGGGCACTCCGCTCTCTAACACAAGTTTGTCCCCTTTACCTTTTTGTTTTACTTTATAAAGTCCTTTGCAACTTTAGAAAATATGGGAGGTTTTGTTAACGTTGGGGGTAATCAGTTGGTACTATACAAACAATCTCCAATCTGCCAACGCATTTTATATACCTTGCCATCAAGCACTTACCTGGCGCGCACCCATGGCTTAGTATGCTGTCTCAACCCATCACCCCATTGACCGTGTTTCTCTGAGCCAGTCGGTAGGCAACCGCGCTCCTTCTGCAGCTCCTCAGCTATGGCCCGGACGTGGTAAGGCTCAAAGCCGCAGCAAGCTCCGATGTAACGCACTCCGAGATCGTAGGCCTCCCTGGCGTATCTATGGCAATCCCACCGGGTCAAAATACGCGGCTCGAGACCTACAAAAACAAATCACGAATTCGACAGATAAGTGGTTTGAAAGAAAAACATAAGCAGACGGGTTGTCTATTGCGAGGTGTTTTGTCTGACTTGTACAGAACTTTATTTGTGTGAACTTTTGAGTTGAAGCAGCTAGTCCTAATTAAACTTCGATTGTTGCTCTTGACATGGACACCTTTATCTTGGACCATCGACGTTTGTGACATGTCATCGCACTTGTAGCCATCATTCATCGATTTAGATTGTTCTCGCATTTTTTGGGGGTCATTTGTAAACCAACCCAAGTTTGATGCAAAGTTTTGCTTGTTAGGTTGACTCACTTGCTATTGCCTCTAGCTTCTTGTCGCACTCTGTAATACTGCTGTACGTTTAAAACCACTTTGAAGACGAAATTAATGTTTCAATTTGTATTCGTTCAGTTCACGAACAATGCGTAAACTATGCTTACTTCTTCAATAACAGAAAAATGCATGCTGGAAACATCTAGCATTTCAGGTCAGCATAGTAGCGAGAAAGACCGGCACGAACAAAGGAACAAAATACAGCCCGATTGCGAGGCAGAGATAGCAAAGATAAATCCAATCTGATCAAGAGAAAACAAAGAGGAGATTCACTGCCTACCAAATGGGAACTCCGGGAGGTCGATGAATCCCTGCTTGGAGGCATCTGGGGTTTTGAAGCCCAGAGGCTGTGCCATCAGATGCTTCTTGAAGCCCGCCTTGGTCAGGGCCTCTTTCATCAACCTGAGCGCAGCCAAGACAGTATCCGGGTCAAAATGACAGTTGATTCCGATCACGTCGGCACCTGTGGATGAAAGGAAATTTTGTTTCCATCCGATAATTCAAGACTACTTAATAGTTTGAGTGGCTTTAAACAATGTGATTTCACAGGATGTGATTTCACAGGATGCCTGAGACTGTTATCTACTTATAGTCATGTAAGGTATTTCATAATTATTTGGTAGCTTCGTTTTTTAAGTTTGCAAATGTTGGACATTACCCTTATAAAATGTTGACCAAATTGTCATTTTGCAGTTTCAAAGACTCTGAATTTCCTTATTGAAGGTCTATGGCGAACTTAAGTAAAGGGTAAAATAAATATCTCAAAATATCTAAATGTCTCAAATGCAGCACTTGCTTCGAGTGATTTCAGCCGGAATGTGTTGACAATCACCCACCTGCCTTGGCCATCCTGACCGCGCACTCGCCAGCAGACACGCCGTGCATATCACCCTCCGGCCCGATGCACATGTTGGCAGCGATCGGCATTCCTGGACACTTCTGCTTGATGGACTCCACTGCCCAAACTATCTCCTCAACATGCTCGAAATACTAGATGGTCAAAAAGACAAGTTCAAAAGTACAAGTACACTCTCATGAATACTAATTAAAAAAATTAGCCCGTGCGTCTAATATTTCAAGACGCACGTCACCATACATATACTTAGTGTAAATAGTCGGTCGTAATCACCATTCAGTTTCAAGATGTGGGTAAAATCCATTCTCTCCGTATATAACGATGGACAAATTATGCTGACAAGAAAGGAAACATGCCGTGATGTCGGAATTGCATAGGTAAATCTTATATTTTGATTAAAGACAAGACACAATTTTTTTTTTTTTACAATTAAACGTCGTTACAAAAGACAAAACAGTGCAGACCCATGTCCATATTACGGTGGGTAGTGTGGTGGGTAGTGTGGTCAGATTGTGAAGCTTTCTCTATAAATAAAACATAAGTGGAGGTTATGAACTGCAGCCAGTGGCGTAGCTACCGGGGGGGGGGGGGAGGGAAGGGGGGGGGCGTGTGGGACCTTATAAAATAAATCGTCCCCCCAGTCGCCGATCCATACTATGACTAGAAAAAGTAACTGGATTTGACTCCAATTTTAGTTATTTTCATTACTTTTTTCAATACTGACTGGAAAAATCTAGTCAGATTGACTGATTTTCAGTTGCACCCAGCTGACCCTGAATAGCTAGTCAAATTTAACTGGTTTCTCGTCAAATCTTACTAATGTTGTTTCTTTTTAGAGTGTATAAGTTACCATAAGCGCAGGTTTAACAGGAAGTGCCTTTTCATCGCGTTTTCTGTTGTTTATGAAAACCCTGTTTTACGCGAGTGGCTGTTTATCACACGTCCCGTGGAAAGCAGATGAGGTTTATGATTCAAGGCTCACTTTTCTTGCACTTCTTCTGAAAACGAAAACGCATCGCAGCCTTCCAACTCTCTCAATGGAAGCAACACTGCACGTGAACAGTCAAAACTAGCCGGGCTCCACTCCTCCTCATCACGGTATCTCATTGCTGCAGGTAGGCTATCGTCACTCACCTCGGCAATCATGAAGTCCACCTTGTTATCCACGAAGACTTTGAGTTGTTTCTCAAACTCCTTCTGTACGGCTTCCTTGCCCAGCCCGTTGAGATAGGTAGGCGTTTGGGATATTCCTCCAGCCACCAAGGCGTCTCCTTCGTTAGCCACTTCCCGGGCGATCTCGCAAGCCTGTTGGTTGATCATGGCTCCCTGAGAGATAAGATTCATCAAATGTGAGGTGAAGCTTTGCATGGTGGAACGTACAACATGGGAAATGTTTTGGATACATTTATGAAGAGACCAACTCTAAAAAGGTGTTGTGAATATGCGTTCATAATACCTAGCTCCTCGCAGAACCAAACGTTTCTTTTGGAGCTTATCACTTCATAATGGTGCACATACAGGGCGAGTCAAAAAGAAACTGACCGAATTAGATCTGTTAACAAAACATGTGGCTAGCTCAATTTCACAAAAATAACATACTAGGGATAAAGTATATATGTTATTGACTAGTAACTGTGAACAATTCACGTAATTGCATGCTCTATTCCCAATGTCTAGTGCATGAATGAATGGAAACTTGCAAAAGAAAACAGACAAAAACGCCATCAACATTTCAGAATAAAAAAGAGTTGACTTGCTCCTCATATAATCAAACCACAAAATCCGACAGTAAAAATAATGTTTCAGTTTTTATAATAATTTATATTTTTATAAAAATCCCATTTGAATCTGTAGTGAATGCATGTGTGTAATATCTTGTTCTCACTCAGCTCAGTAGCTCGGCATTCCATGGACAGCTATAAAAATAGGTCCTTATAGTAAAACGTGAATAACTTCTGATAGCATGAATCAATTTCTGTAATTGTTTTTCCAGATGCGTGGAAGAACATGCTTTTTTAAGACATACTTCATTGGTGTATCAAATCTGATTGCTTTTTAAGAAAAAAAATCATTAATCCAGGTCACGTGACTCGCCCTCTGTAGTAAAATTTCTAAATGCGAGTTGGCGTCTGGTGAGCCTGGCATTCGACGTCTGTAAACCAATGGATATCGGTGCGCGCGATGCATAAGTTGCATGATGACAACCTATTCAGCACGTATATAAAATGAAAGTATCAGGCACTATTCATTATTCATTGTTTAGACAACTTGCAATTTTGTTCGCGCAAAGAGTGCCCCAAAATATTTTGGGCATTGCACATGAGAAAATGCCACAAATCTTGTGGCCCGTGCCGTTATGGCAAACTAAACTAAAACACGACAAAACACTTTTGCTGGAGACTGGGAGGTCGTAAAATCTATTTTCAGAAAATAACCCTGCATGTGCGCTGGGTGTGTTTCTCACCGTGTATTTCTTTTGGGCCTCATTGCCGCGATTCTGCAGCTTGTCATCGCTGGCATAGAAGGTGAAGGTCTGCATGACATCAGAGCCAGCCCGTAGGAATTCACGATGGAGCTGACGAACTAAACAAAACAACACAGACACAAAGAGTTGAAATTAAACAGGGGTGCGGCAGGTAGAAAAATCATTGGAAATTTCAAAATTTACAATCTTACACGCTTTCTATAGTGCTACAACATCATCATTATCTGTAACAAGTGTAGGGCTATTCAAAGTTTACATTTGTTTTTGTCAAAGTCACCGATACTAAGCAGGCGCGTAACTAGGGCGTATGACAAGGTAATTTTTGATTCGTTGTAGACGAGAAAAGGGCATTTGCATTTTTTTTCACCGAGCACCCGGCCACCGTAAAATACAAAAGTTGGGGGGGGGGGGGGGGGGGCCCTGCAGATTTTCTAATAATAGGTGGCGCTCTTCGAGACAAACAACAGACAATCGCGCGACGTAAACTGCGCTCGTGAAACAAAGTGCGCTCATGAAACGTGGCACTCGAGAAAATGGCCATCAGAAAATATTGGATTACAAAATAAAATGTTCGTTTCGTTACCCATTTTTAACCGTCGCATAGTAGCGTCGTGCCATCGCATTGTCGCATTGTTGATTTCGGGTCCTCAGTCACTTGCGCCGTCGCGTCGTGCCGTCGCATAGTCGCCTCGTGCCGTCTCACTGTCGCATCGCTTCTTTCAGCCTCCCGATTTGGCTATTAAAATATCCATCACTTTGCAATCTTCCACTATCTGCACCGCCACCCACAAACGAGCTTAAATCAAAATGGCGCGCACAGCAGCTGAATCATTCCTGAAGACTAAACTCAGCACGCAGCGCTTCCATTTTCAAATCGACTCCTCTTTAGAGTCGGATCCGGCGCCTGTCCTCCAATAATGGTAGAAAGTTACAGGGACAAATTGTTTATCTTTTTGTGATTTTTTGATATTTCATATTTCTTTACAGAAATCCTTGGTATTAGGAGATTTCCTGCATGATTTTCTTTTCCCTCTTACGGTATTTTTATCAAGTAGAAATTACATAAACATGTCAAATTAAGTTAACGAAAATCCCTTATAAAGTGACATAAAAAGGACCCTTCCTTCAGAGTGGTTGTTGGTAGGCATGTTTTAGTGAGTGCTCAAGCCTGCAGTACCACATATTGAAACAAAAGCAGGCTGCATTTGCAAAACAACAATCCCGGCTTTATTGTAGGTTATTATTGAAATGCCTATAAATCGCTAAATTATAGGTTGCGTAAGCTATCACGCATTCGAACCAATTCTGAGAGAAAGTTTCAGCTTGTGCAAACAGACTTTGCAAAGCGCCCATACCTGCTTCTGGGTTTTCTACGGTGGCTTCTGGAGTCCATGGGCCTGCTTTGACGTAGCCACGCTTCTCCAAGGCAAACACGAACCCACCGTCGCCGATGACCACCCCACTGTCCAGTCTCTCAATAAGTCCCTGTCAACGGACAACAAACCCCGTCATATAACTTGGATATCTCGGTGTGGAAACGGGAGACAATCAGACGGAAATTGGGAGGGGAGTACCACGAGAAGAACTAAATTTACGAAGATTTGTCAATTTTAATTAAAATACCTGAATGTCAAGCTGTACGAAAGCAAAAGTTTTTAAGAGATTTGGGTAAATACAAAAAACTTTACCCAAATCAAAAAGCGCCCTCCTATTGTGTCTGCCATACCTCAAACATGGGCGTCGCGAGGGGGGGGGGGGGCAAGGGGGGGGCACTTGCCCCCCCCCCTGGAAAAGCAAAACAAAAAAAAAGGACGCAAAAAAAAAAAAAAAAAGAAAAGAAAAGAAAAAGAGGCGCGAAGACAAAGTGGTGTAAATTTAATGAGTTGGGGGGGGGGGGGCAAAATGTCCCTGCCCCCTCTAAAACTGATAAATCGAAAATGTGTTGAAAAATACAAGTATTTTTGGTCAAAATTTTTTTTTGCCCCCCTCTAGAAAAAATCCTGGCGACTCCCATGACCTCAAATAGACTAGTGTGGTTTCCTTGACGATAATTTGAACAGCAAATGAAAGAGGATTTATCAAGCTTTAATTTGTCTTGATCAATGTGAGCTGAGTATGTTTTACTCTTTGAAGCAGGGCTATATAAATATAATCAGTTGTCTTTGCACAGTAGGCCCCCACAAACTTGAGGACAAACTATATTGTAATAAACGGCAAGCGTCTATGATACGCGTATACGGATTATGCAAAACAAATACTGCGTCCTGACCTCCAGATCCTGATCATTCAGCGAGCGCCTTCTATCGTGTCTTTGGTAACCCGATGTTGGATGAGGAAAACATATTACAGCTATTGACCAATCAACAGCTTCGGCTGAATTTTGGTTCTAAATTACGTCACAGCTTCTAAGGCGGCTCCGATTGGCTGGAGCGCGGGTCACATACAAGTTGTATGCCTAGAGATCAGTGGCTCGGATATTATAATAGCCGCTGATTGTGGCTCTGCACACGTGACCATCTGATCCTCAGATGCAGAGTACGAATATAGTGCCGACCGGTTTGATCTAGTCGAGCCTGGATTGAATGGACTAAGCCACGCCCACAACATGTACAGTGGATTACCTGTTGCTCAAAATCTAAAGTTCTTGATAAACATGTTGATGTTTGCATTGCCCGGTAGGTCAACATTGGTATCAGATGCGCAAACAATAGTTACGCGATTCCACAGGTCAAAGTGCAACTGATGTATAACCATGCAGTAATGCAGTGCCATAATGCATATAATGAAGTACTAAGATAAAAATAAGGGCAATTCAAGTTATATTTTGTGCAGGCCACTCGTTCCCCAATTATACCCAGTTGGATATACCTCGATAATATCTAAAATGATTCAATTATTGTTAAGAGTTTATTAGTCACACTTTTCGATGAAATCCCTCTCGGGCACGAAATAATGGTTAAAGGCTATAGCAATACATTGTTTTAGTGATCGTTTTATCGTTCTAACGCAATTATAAATATACATGCAGAAAACGTGGATTGTATGTACATGTACGTTCAATATGTGAAGTCGAATGCTATCCTCTCCAGATGTTGCCAAATTATCATATTCGAGTTGCATTGCCTCAACAGCTGCAAACAGGTTTACAATCCGATTATAATCAAACACGTACGTAGCACGTACGGCTGGTCTCGATAATATCTTCAATTATCTCGATGATATGACATGGCTGCAAAAAAGCTGGACGACCCCTTGTAGATCTACACATCAGATTTAGCTGTATATATTTTATGTTTTTCTGTGTTTTTGACAATGTTTGAAAACGCACATTTTTTTTTTTTTTTTTACATGTCTCGTACATTCCTCTCTTGCAAGTTTGGAACACGAGAAATGTATCGATTTGTGTGGCACTATTATGTGGGAAACGTTCAGCCTCTCATCCCACCACTTAACAAAATTAATTTGCCATACAAGAATCATTTCCATTCAAAATTTAATTTTAACAAAGCAAAAAAATAAGAGTAACAAACATGCTAGGGGAGAGGGCGTGCCAAAATTGCTCAGATCATCCTGGCCCCATAAATGTGGCCTATTTACTGGACTGCCTCCGTAAACATAGGCCACACATCCACATGTACAAAAATCGTGTCGACGGAGCCAAATTTTGATTTTCACATTTAGGCTTAGTTTGTAGGGTTTTTTTGCTTTAGAAGCATACTCACCCTCTTTACAGGCTAATCAGAAAGTGCTGCCTTTTTCAGATGTCTAATTTTTGTGAAATTTCATGTTGAAATTTTGATACGCAAATGTGTAAAAATGAATCTGGAAATTTCACGAAAAATATACATCTGAAAAAGGCAGCACTTTCTGATTAGCCTATAAAGAGGGTGAGTATGCTTCTAAAGCAAAAAAACCCCTACAAACTAAGCCTAAATGTGAAAATCAAAATTTGGCTCCGTCGACACGATTTTTGTACATGTGGATGTGTGGCCTATGTTTACGGAGGCAGTCCAGTAAATAGGCCACATTTATGGGGCTAAGATCATCCAAGGTCAACTCTCTCCTCTTTGAATTCGAGACTACTGCAGGGAAATGTTAGTGTTTCCTGAATGTAATTTATATATAGAAGATAGCTTCAGAAACGACGAGGATTTTTGTTTTACCTTTTTCGGCATGTTGCACGAATTGGCAGGCTCGACAGCTGATGTACAAAGCGAGGATCGGCGTTGAAGCGATCTGTCCTGGGTGTGCTGCACAAGGCAAGTGGCCGAGTTGCTTGCTAGCGCCACATCATAATACTACATACTAGCGTAGCAGAAACTAATAATCGATACTACAAAATGAAGGTGTTTGGGTAGAACTGGTATCGATTATATCGGGTCATCTCAGAAATTTGCCAGTTTGGGGCAATCGATGAATTGTTGCTACACACACTTGTTGCTTGTCTTTATTTTAGGTGATTAATTCTCTATCGCTTCTGTAACAAAAATGATTCAGAATTAGGCAAACATTGGAAGCGATTATTTGATTCGAATACAACGGGTATCGGTTATCGAGGGTTTGCACTACGAAACAATCAATCAGAGAATCGGCATTTTATTAATCCTGCCTGCTTATCGTCTCTCTGTTTACATTTTGAACTGGAATGCACTGGACCACACCAGCTGACTCTGGCCTATCTTCTGCATACAAGAACTCGACGGGGCCTTGGCTTGTTCACAACGGGGTACACCAGGGATGTTTTGAAGCTGCATTCATTTTATACTGCAAGGCTTCAGTGGGCAAAGTTAAGGTAGGCATCAAACCTCATAATTACTCGGATAAATCTTGCCGTGGTTTTGCATTTAATTTCCCCATGCAGCTTTTCCCTTATTATTTACTTTCTGTACACACAGCAAAAATACCAGTACCTGGGCATGATCAACATTGTTAGTCAAACTGTCATGAAATCCGCCACATATCAACAGCTGTTGAGCGTGTGCATTTTTACAGAGCGGAGGGCCGGTAGGGGGTTTCCATGGGCGTCGCCAGGATTTTTTCTAGGGGGGGGGGGAAGCACTTTCTTACCCAAAATCCACATACTTTCTCTCTATATAGCATATTCCCTAGTTATCATTCTTCGAGGGTGGGCGGAGGGACATTTGCCCACCCCCTCCCCATTGACACCCGTACGCCCATATTGTTAAATGTGCATTAAACCCCTTTTAAGCTCCATGAATACATTAATAGCAATATGACTTCGTACCTCGTCTTCTCTTTGGTGGCTTTTCTGGTTGGGGGGGGGGGGGGGATTGAAGCGCCTCCTTGCCACCCCCGCCCCTCGCGACGCTTGGGAATTAATCCTCAAGCACACATGGGTACGGTGTCATATGAAAATCGGACTCATTGTGAAAATCAGACTCTTTTCCCCTTTTATTGGTTAAACCCTCTCACGTGACCGGTCCCTCTCCTAATTATCTATGCATGAGCATGCGCAAAACCTAAATTCTGCCGCTGCGTCGGTTGATAATGAGATTAATTTGTGACATGGAGGATGAACAATCACTTATCGCAGAAGAGGCTTATTATTCTCCGATATTAAAAGCAATGGCCGGCCGGGTTCTTCAACATTCAACAAAGTCAATAAGTTTTATAAGTTTTTTCTTCAAATGGAGTGTTTTTTTTACCGCCTCGCCTCGCCTCGTGAATTCTAAATCACAACGGAAAAAGCCACGAATGTGCAATTGTAAAGGTAACGAGCTTCGATTTGTTCGATCTCCTGCAAATATCAAGAAAGAGAGAAATATTACTTGATAATCGTGAGTTCAATCACCGGCGTCCATGCAAATGCAAGTTGAACAGCGATTCAAAAATATACAATCATGATGCGTGCGTGTAGCCTGAGGCGATCCAATCAAAGGCTTCAAATGGGAGCTAGTTAAAGGTCCCCATATCTTTTTTTAAAGGGCCGGGAAACGGAGCGTTTTCGAAACCTTTGCTTCGTTTCGGCTTTGGCTTCGTCTCCGACTTCTGAATCACTGAGACTGAGAGGCAAACTAAACAACAATATTCAAAATTTTGGCTTCATGTCAACCGATTGAATGTTCCTGACGCATAACATGCACCAAAATGTAGCTGGAATTTCAGAAGTTAAAGTAAGGGCCTAAAATGTCATTAAGCCAAAAACGAAGCCATAGCTAGTCGTTTCGAAAACACTCTGATCAGCGCATGAGCATGTTGTGTCAATTGAGGGCGCAATTCTGTTTTATCGTACGTGGACGCGACGTCCACTGTTGTGATTAGTTATCGACTTATCAGTCTCCCAATTGAAGGTGAAATTTCTCTTTTCTTCACAAAAGTATGTGAACCTAACCACCACCATTTGTATTTTCAATTCCCACTGAAGCTTACAAGGGCGCATAAGGCACTTTGAAGACTGTTTTGGGGTGAAATCTGAAGATTTTGTTCGGGGGTACGAATGAAAATGGTAAAAAAAAAAAATTAGGGCGTACATACATCATGTACATGGCCTAGGCTATTTTTACTAACTCAACTGCTAACCAGGGCACTGGAGTGCTCTGAAACGTGCAAAACTAAATCAGGTACACTTTACTCACAGCTTAGCCAGCAAATTTCTCCAAAAATATTCCACTGGAACTCAGTATTTCACCAACCAAGTTTGCAGACTGAATTCAATTTTTAAAGGAGACTTTTCTTCAACATATTTTGCACATGAGAAGGAAGTCAAGTGATTCCAAAATGGGGCTAAAGTCAGACTAGTATTGAGAGTCCCAAATTTTCGGACTAGCTATTTAGTAACCAAAGATCCTATAGCGCCGCTTGCAGCGCCTACGATGCTATAGGATCTTTGCTAA
This sequence comes from Patiria miniata, assembly GCF_015706575.1. Lineage (NCBI taxonomy): Eukaryota > Metazoa > Echinodermata > Asteroidea > Valvatida > Asterinidae > Patiria > Patiria miniata. Next base: position 11,685,716 of record NW_024037048.1, on the reverse strand, counting down.
TCACTGTTAATGTTAACACGCAGTATGGTTATTGATCCCAGACCCTACTTTCGCCCAACCATTATGTTAAAAAAAAAAAAGTACTCGGACTAAGTGTCACTCGTGTAACTCAGGCATGTCAGGCGAAATTATGATCATTACGAGAAAACGCTATCATTTCCCTAGCCCGACTGCATCTGGCCGTACAGTACTATCGCGAGCTCTGTAGTACGGCCAGACACCCAATGCTCCCCTAAACGCTGAACTCTGATGTAGCAATTTTGCTACCGATTTTGATCGAGATTCCTTCCTTCCTTCCATGGAGTGCAGTCCTCAAAAGATGAGTATAGTCGCTGCGACTGTGGTGTGTGTGTGAATGCGTGCAGGTGCAGTATGTACAGATGTGCAGAGTAAAAAAGTGATGTATGTGGTTTACATCACTGATTGATCCCTCAGCGCAGACTTGAAGGCGTCAAGGGATGGAGATGCTGCGGGGTCCTTCTTAAGTGTGTTCCAGTCACGCCGTGTGCGAGGAAAGAAGGAGTTGGTATACGCTTGTGAGCTTGAGTATGGGCACTGGAAGCGAGACTATCTTCTCATCCAGGGCAGACCTTTCCAAAGTTAAGATTCCTCTACAACTAGGAACCTATGATGCAGATGCTAACTTTTTTGAGTTCATGAATTTGCACATATGTACAATGTACATGTATGTATGTAGCGGCCTTGAGCAAGGAGTTTACTCCAGTGCGTGGTTTTAGAATGGGGCTATACATGTGTACAATCAATCATGGAGGTCTACCTGTGAGTCAAAAGAAACATCGAAAAGAATGTAGTAATAAACGCCACTTCAGCAGCTGTTTACAAAGTCTATGGAGAGTCAAGAAAATGTTTTCCTAACAAAATTGGGAATGTTTGTCAGTCCCAGATTTCTTTTGCAATGACTGACCTTCATAGGAAGAAAAAAAGTGGCGTCAGGTTGCAATATTTTTTTCCCAACATTCTTTCTGAAACGTCTGTGTACATGGTCTAGATTCTATGCATCTCTCCACGGTGACCGGTGATGGTCTGCCACTGGACGTCTTAAACTTATAGTTAGGTAGAATCATCAAATTTCAAAGTTGATTTGATAGTTGTAGAATTTACTTTATCTTAAAGGACTTTCAAAATGCAATTGTAACCACTGTGTGGCTCACAATATGGAGGAAGTCCAGTAGGCCTATTTGAGCTACATTATGGGGCTAGTTCATGATCAGAACTGAATTTGAGTTATTCATTCTTTAAGCGTATGTGTACATATGTATCTTTTCATTATAAATAATTTGTGTTTTGTCCATTTTGTTGGTATCATGCAGCTTTTGGGTGGCCAAGTATCAACACTAATTGTTGACCCAAGCACACCGAGTGGCTTGTCCATGTGATTTCCTGCTAGCTTTTGATTGGCTGCTGTGAGATGGCTAGTATGCTGCATCGACGAATCACGCAAGCTTTCCTGAGGTCACGTCAGGCCTGTGACCCAGGCCGCGCATGGCTGCCCTCATTAGCGTCATTCTCCACAGGAAACAATGCACATTATGCTAGGTATGTACTTGTCTGAAAAACTGTGCATCCCAAATTTAGTACTGGGTTTTGCTTTATCGACGAAGTTTCTTAAAGTATGTGCCCTCCAGCTAACTTTAGTGCAGACATCTTACCACACGACCCCTGAGCTAGGCTGGCTAGGGTCAGCTGGCCTGTAAGGCGAAAACCAAGATTAACATTTACATTTGCACAACACCGAATTCCTTCTTATAATAATGAATGTACATATCCTAAAACTTGGATAGCCTGTAGTAAAAATGTGCAATTTCAAGAAAGTACACTATAGGCCCTTGAAACAACGCTTCAATAGTATTGCAAGTAAAGTTTGTCAAAAGAAGCATATCATCACATTCAGGTTACCAGGTTCCAAAAAGAGCACATTTTTATATGCCAGTTAATGTTCTTAACTTGACTTTGAGCTCTATGCCATAGACTGACTCCCAATTGCTCAAAAATTGCCCGCAGACACTTTTTTTGATGTGAATTAGTAACAGAGTCAGTTACTAGACCCAAAAAATATTACATACATTTTCTCTATTTTAAAAAAATGTGTAGTATCGACTGAGCTGAAACTTGAACAGTTTAGTTGATGCACTGTATTTCAGATTTTTGAGCAATTTTGTTGCAACATAAAACTTGAGCCTGTGTAGCTTTTGTAAGTACTGTATTTTCTCTATGTAGCAATGGACAAGCAACGTCTGGCAAGCTGAACAAGAGACTGAAGGAGTCAGCTGAGGTGGTAGTGATTGGCGGAGGTTGTGTAGGGACGAGTATAGCCTACCATCTGGCCAAGGCTGGCATGAAAGATGTGGTCCTACTGGAGAAATCTGAGCTCACTGCTGGGTCCACCTGGCATGCTGTAAGTTCACCTTATCAGGCTACTTCTCTGTCCTCTAAGTACACTAAGTAAAGAGCAAGTTGAGTCAAGGACGACTGGTTAACTATGACCAGTGAAGTACATGTATAGGGCTGTGCATTTACGGGTAGTACAGGAACCGGGTACTTGATTGAAAAAAAACGGGTACTCAGGTACCCGTTATAAGAAACCCAATGCCAAACTTGCCAATAATCAAATCTCGGTGATTGTTTACAAAGGTCTGCAAGATAATACTACTGCATTAGAAATCAATACAGCAAGATAAAAGTGTGTACAGTGAGCTTTATTAGCTTAACGCTACCCCCTAGTACTTCCTTAGGACTACCCTGCTGAATCCAACAGAGTCCAATCGGACTTTCCTGCTCAATCCACTGCGCCTCGTTTTCAGTTGTCCACTGAATCCACCGGAGTCCAACAATGCGTTATAATGTGGTTCAGTTGCCTGCTGAATCCAACATTTTGCATCAGGAATGTACTCTAGGGGTTAACTGCTCAATCCAACAGGCACCATCGGGTATATGACATAGTTGGATCCTGTAAACTGCATATTTCGCGAGTGTCATAAAAGTGAAATATGTTTTGTTTTCCCATGTGGCCTGGTTTTCATTCTGAAAATTCCCCACAACTGACTTTAGAACCCTTCTTTTTCATTGTCTTAAAAGTAACAAGTAATTTGGAAAGTGGGTTGCGGGTACCCGATCTCATAATCTGGAACCGGTTCCTGACATTATCAGTCGGGCACTTGGGTACCCGGTTCCGATGCACAACCCCAGTGAAGTACAGTCCTTTTCCAAGGCTGACAAGTACATGTATGTATGTACATTATATTAATGGCGAGGCTTCGCCTTACCCGCTACATTGGGTAAGGCAGCTTGGCCTTTTAAGTTTAGCCTTTTAACCCTGTAGAACTTGCTTTGTGATGTTATGGAAAATTAGCACAATGAATTTTGTGGGATACAGTAGCTCATCAATATCCAGGAGTGTTTGTATCCTTCTTTTAAAGGTAACATTCATCATTTGTACAATTTGTGCATTTTATTCGTTTGAAGCAACAAAAGTGCTCAAAATCTAAAGAAGGGCACTGCATGAACAACTAACCTGATGAAGTTTCAGCTCAGTGAATGCTGTATGTTCCGAGAAAACAATATTCTAGGATCTCGATTTCAAATCAAAAGTTACTGAGGCATGTTTCGAATTGGGCCTGAATTCAGCATCCGAGACACGTTCTCACTGCGATGTAGCACACTGAACAAACAAATTACAGCAACCGTGCACGTGTGTGCATCGTGTCAATGCTTGCGCAGGCTTCGCCGATTGGAAATTGCAAAGGATGTGTCTTTAGAAATTTGGAAATGACCTTTTTTCATTGATTTCTTCAAAATGACAGCATGCCAGAAAGAAGAATTTTACAGGGAGTTTAGTCTCATTACTATCTTCTTTCAACCAAGTACACTTTTCAACAATAATTTTGTCAGTTACTTTTTGGATAACTGCAAATGATGGACTGTAGCTTTAACCAATTTAATCTTATTCTGTTCAAAGGCTGGATTGACAACGTATTTCCATCCAGGCATCAACTTGAGAAACATTCACTATTACAGTGTCAAACTGTTTGAGCAACTGGAGGCTGAGACTGGACAGGTAAGTGTACATATAAAGGCGCGTTACTGAAGTCCAACAATATTTGCTTACTAGCACCGTTAGAGATGTGAGCATTATGATCTACACCCTTTTAGGTTAGTTGGTGGCTTTCGACCTGAAACATTTGTCTGGACAACTCCACAGAAATGTTATTTTGAAGACTAGGAAATATATTGTTGCCTTCAGTGATTGCTTTCAAATTCCAAAGAAATGGATATTTACTATTGCAGGGTTCGACTTTAGCGGAAGCCGGCTAGCCAAATGCTAGTCAAAACAGCGGCGGGCTAGTCAAACTATTCCTTAAGTTGCCCAGCTGGCGAGTCAAAAATTATTAGGCTACGGCAAAGATGAAAGGACAGGAAGAATAGTGGAGCTGCTTACATGGCTTAGGTCCATTTTTGGCCCAAATCGTGCACTTTGTGGTAAAAGCATGAAATTTGGCAGGTGGGGTCCCAATGGGCTAGAATTCATTTTAAGATCGGGACCCATCCTGGATCTTGCCCATTTTGGGGGCGGAGCTTGATTTCTTTTAAAAGGGGGTGCAAACAATACAAACTCATGAAAACTGTATTTAACATCCATTTTCCTTGTTTTTCTATGGTTTGAAATAAACTTAAACATAAAATATAACATTCTAGCTTTCTAACACCAGTTAATTTCCACCCATTTTGTAGGCGTGGCCTAAATGTACAAAAGAGGCGGTATATATTAGCAGTTTGGTTCTAATATAGAAAACATTATTCGGTTTGGTAGTAAAATCCTGAAAATTGGCAGGTCTAGTTAAAATGGGCTAAAAATAATTTTAAGAGGTGAACACATCTTGGATCTTGCACAATTTTGGGGGGCGGAGCTTGATTTTTCAAAAAGGGGAGTGCAAAAAATAAAAAAACTCAGAAAAACTGTATTTAACATCCATTTTCCTTTGTTCTTCATGCTTGAAATAAACTTAGACATGAGAAATAACTTTATGAGAAATAACACGTTAAAATTGTGCAGCAGCAGGATTCCAGTCGAACCAGTGAGTTTGGTGGTTTGAGACATCATCTTACATTGAAAGACATCATCTTACATTGCCGACGCGCATGGCTATGGCGACGCGCGCGCATACCAGAAACCAGAGCCTTTTTTGGCCTAATAATCGTTTTCTTCGTTTTGTATGAATAAAAAGGAGTAAATGCTTCAGATTTCAAATATGCACTTGTCATTTACAAGGCTGGGTTGGGGCAACCTTGAAAATATAAAGCAAAATAATTCTGCGCAAAAACTACTGCATTTATTAAAGTTCATAAAGTACAAATGATACCATATGTTTGTATGAATAAAGCATGGCATTTGCTTTTTCTACCACTTTCGAAGCATTTACTCGCATCAGTATGAATGAAAATTAAGCAAACACTTTTACTAAACACCATTTGCTCTTGAGTAAATGGCCTGCAAAATGTAAAGCTTTACATGTTTATAAGTTTGCAGAAAATAAAACTATCATAACCGAAACGGAAAGCGGCACCGGGGAGGGTCACGTGCTGGAGGACAGATACAAAAAAAGCGCACCAAACGTGACGAACGCAATGCCGTTTACGTGCACAATGCGCTGTGCATCGGCACCTATGGTCTACATGTGGATTGGGTTTTCAGTCCCTACCTGATTCCGTGGGTTTTCCCCAGACTATTCTTCTGGGGTTTTCCTCCCACCTCTAAAACTGTAATTTCTTCTCATTGTCTTCTCTCTACGTTTTTTTTTGGGGGGTTTGCGAGCTACAGTGCCTGGGGCATGCACTTTTGAGGATCCTTGGTTTCATTACCAGAAAAAAATTATTTATCGTTTACTTCGTTTCGTATGAATATAAAGGAGTAAATGCTTCAGATTTCAAATATGCACTTGTCATTTACAAGGCTGGGTTGGGGCAACCTTGAAATTATAAAGTAAAATACTTCTGCTCAAAAATTACTGCATTTATTAAAGTTCATAAAGTACAAATGATACCATGTTCGTATGAATAAAACATGGCATTTGCTTTTGCTACCATTTTGAAGCATTTACTCGCATCTGTATGAATGAAAATTAAGCAAACACTTTTACTAAAAACCGTTTGCTAAATTCTGAAAATAATTACTTTTACCTTTAAGCTTTTGCTACACTATAAGCGTTTACTTCGTTTCTTATGAATAAAAAGGAGTAAATGCTACAAATTTTAAATATTTACTTGTCATATTTCAAGGTTGGGTTGGGGCTACCTTGAAAATATAAAAGCACAAAATTATGAGCAAAAATTATTGCATTTATTAATGTTAATCGCGAAAAAGTACAAATAATACCATATGGTAGTTTGTATGAATAAAAACTGGCATTTGCATTACTCCCATCTGTACGTTTCGTATGAATATAAAGGAGTAAATGCTTCAGATTTCAAATATGCACTTGTCATTCACAAGGCTGGGTTGGGGCAACCTTGAAATTATAAAGCAAATAATTCTGCGCAAAAGCTACAGCATTTATTTTGTGTTAATCGCGAAAAATTAATATTAACAAAGTTCATAAAGTACAAATGATACCATGTTCGTACGAATAAAACATGGCATTTGCTTTTACTGGTACTTCCAATTTTGAAGCATTTACTCGCATCTGTATGAATGAAAATTAAGCAAACATGTTCGTGTAGGTTTTATATAGAATTAATCCCTAAACCCTATGATCTCAGAATAAATACAAGATTTCTATTGTTTTAGCCACTGTGACCTTGACCCTTGACCTTTCGACCCCCAATGCGATAGGCCTATGACTAAGAACGATCCACAAACCAAATTTGAAGTTCACATGTAAAGTATTTCTTTAAGTTATCGCGCTGACAAAATTTCTTTTGTTTTAGCCACTGTGACCTTGACCCTTGACCTTTTGGCCCCAAATGCAAAAGGCTTCTTAGGATTGCCAAGGACAATCTACAAACCAAATTTGAAGTTCATATGTAAAGTATATCTCAAATTATCACGCTGACAAAATTTCTGTTGTTTTAGCCACTGTGACCTTGACCCTTGACCTTTTGGCCCCAAATGCAAAAGGCTTCTTAGGATTGCCAAGGACAATCTACAAACCAAATTTGAAGTTCACATGTAAAGTATTTCTCAAGTTATCGCGCTGACAAAATTTCTTTTGTTTTAGTCACTGTGACCTTGACCCTTGACCTTTCGGCCCCAAATGCAATAGGTTTTTTAGGATTACCAAGGACAATCCACAAACCAAATTTGAAGTTCACATGTAAAGTATATCTCAAGTTATCACGCTGACAACATTTCTTTAGTTTTAGCCACTGTGACCTTGACCCTTGACCTTTTGGCCCCAAATGCAAAAGGCTTCTTAGGATTGCCAAGGACAATCCACAAACCAAATTTGAAGTTCATATGTAAAGTAGGCCTATATCTCAAGTTATCACGCTGACAAAATTTCTTTTGTTTTAGCCACTTGTGTCCTTGACCCTTGACCTTTTGGCCCCAAATGCAAAAGGCTTCTTAGGATTGCCAAGGACAATCCACAAACCAAATTTGAAGTTCATATGTAAAGTATTTCTCAAGTTATCGCGCTGACAAAATTTCTATTGTTTCAGCCACTGTGACATCGACCCTTGACCTTTCGGTCCCAAATGCAATAGGCTTCTTAGGATTACCAAGAACAATACACGAACCAAATTTGAAGTTCATATGTTTAAGTATTTCTCAAGTTATCCCGCTGACAAGATTTGTCCGGACACACACACACACCCAGGTTTACGTTACATACCTTGTGTGGACATTCCTTTGTTTTCGTGTAGTTAAGAAAACTCGGTACAAAAAATAACTTTACTTAAACTGTGAAAACTCTTTCAACCCAATTTTTTTTCTATGATTCCCTATAGTGTTTCTCTTCATTCTGCTACGGATAAACCTAACCCAAAAATGCCTCTAAACCTATTTTCCAGAAAGGGCAAAACCTTATGTGGACACGGCTTAGTCCACATAACGTTAACACAACCTGCATTATGTAGACATCTTTTGTTCACAAGTCCACATAGGGAATGTAAGACAAACTCACACACCCACCCACCCACGGAAGGACAAGGCGGAAACAGTATGCCCCTTCGGCTTCGCCGCGGGGCATAAAAAAACCATTCATCCAAATTTTACCAAACTTACCCTTAGATATTATATAGAAAAACACAATGACTTTATGAGGTTTTAGGATCGTGACGTCAGCAAACTGGACATTGCTAACGCATTATTTAAGAAGTTACATAATTTCTTGAAAAAACCCAACATTATTCCCTCCTTTTCAGTCAGTAACACATTACTCCCCCAAGTCCCAACATCCATCTAATATAAATCCAACAGTACACACTGCAAGGAATGGACGCAGGCGCGGTTCTACCGGGGGGGGGGGGGGGGGGGGGCTAGGGGGCTGTAGCCCCCCAAAATTTTGTCTAGCCCCCCCAAAATAAATTCCGTAAAAAAAAAAATTGCATTAGCATAAAGAAGGATTGTGATGTACATGCGAACGGTCTCCCCCTAAAGAAGAAATAGCTGTGACAAGGGTACATTAGTTAATATAGCGTGAATGATTTTAGGATTTTATTGGCGCTCCCCATTGAAAATATGGCATGAACAGGGTGAGTAAACAAAAGGGCAACAATTAGTCTTGCAACCGTTTAAACTTATCTTTACAGTGTATGGTAAACATAGTTAACCGATAGAAAAGTTGTGTTTTTACCAGCAAAAATGATGATTTTCCCTCGTTTGAATCAAGCTGCTCTAATGTACCACCTCTTTACATATTTAGGCCACGCCCGCAAAAGGGTGAAAATAACACGTAAGAATGTTAGAATTTACAAAGTGAATGTAAAATACAGTTTTCTGAGTTTTCTTTTTTTGCACTCCCCTTTTTGAAAAATCAAGCTTTGCCCCCCAAATGGGCAAGATCCAAGATGCGTTCACCTCAAAAAATTATGTTCGCCCATTTCAATTGGACATGCCAATTTTCAGAATTTTACCACCAAACTGAATGACGTTTTCCATATTAGAACCAAACTGCTAATATATACCACCTCTTTTACCATTTAGACCATGCCCACAAAATGGGTGGAAAATTAACAGGTGTTAGAATGCTAGAATGTCTTATTTCATGTTTAAGTTTATTTCAAAGCGTAAAAAAAACAAGGAAATTTGATGTTAAATACAGTTTTCATGAGTTTGTATTGTTTGCACCCCCTTTTTTGAAAAATCAAGCTCCGCCCCCAAAATGGGCAAGATCCAGGATGGGTCCCGATCTTAAAATGATTTTTAGCCCATTTTGACCACACATGCCAAATTTCATGCTTTTACCACAAAGTGCACGTTTTTTCGCTTAGCAGCTCCACTAGAAATACATCATTAAATTCAGAAAGCAAACCTGTATCAATTTGCGTCTAATTTTATTAACTGTTTAGGGTTGAATTATTAGATCCGTTTATTAAAAACACTGACAAGATTGCCTCAGGATACACGTTTTACATGTATGCACATTGTTGTTTATGAGACACTCTATAAAAGAAAAAAACATGCGGACTGTTTCAGTAGCCTGGCTGGCTAGTAAAAACAAAAGTGAAACCAAAGTCTCTGTTTTTTTTTTAAAGCTATACTGAAAGATTGTTATGTTTAACAGTTGAATTAAATGCATTGCTAAGAAACATAACAATTTTAACAGGCAGATTGAAGTGTCATTAACCCCTATTTTTTTGTGGTGTGCCTAGCCTTCGTGGTCTGGAGCATTGAATTCGTGTTGTGGGTTGTAGGTTGTGGGTTCGAGGCCAGCCTGGGTTTGTTGTACGTGTGCCCTTGGGCAAGACACCTTGTCGCTCATTGCTTCTCCCCACCCAGGCGTAAATTGGGTACTATGGTTGTTATGGTTGATTTTAGCTGCTTGGTGCCAAAATGGCAGCATCGAGCTGTATACTCCCCAGGGAGCTGAGATTGTCTTTGGAATGTTCATTGGCCCAACGATCAGGGTAATAATGATGTAACGCCTTGAGCATCAATATTGGTGGATATGTGCTCTTTATAAATACAAATTGTTTTATTATTGTTCTTTTGTCATTAACATGTATAGCAAGTGGGCTTCCATCAGCCAGGTAGCCTGCGTCTCATCACTACACCAGACCGCATGGACGAGGCCAGGTACCAGATGGCTCGGGCCGGCTGGAATAAAGCAGTGCAGGAACTGATTGGGCCAGAGAAGGTGGCTGAAATCCATCCTCTGCTCAACATGGACGGGGTAAGACTGGTGGTGGGGGGGGGGGTGTGGCACTATGCATTGGGACGAATAATTCAATGACATGTGTTCAACGTATTTATTCAAATGAATATTGCAAAACATACATGCTACTTTACAGCTTATTCGTTTTGTGTTGGGAGGTCACATTTGTTTGATTACTTGTGATGAAACCAATAGTTTCCACAATTTTTAATAGGAGATTTTTGTTGAAGTTTAGTAGAAATTGACTTGTACCAAAAATATTTGACATTTTCATATCTAGATGATTTGGTGTACACGTGTGTTTATAATGAAAGGTGAGGATTACATGCAAACAAAACAAGCTACACCTGTTCTCAAATGTCACTAATCTTGGGATATTGCCCACCCTTTTGCCTGTAGATATTGGGTGGTCTGTATAACCCAGGCTGTGGCCACATTGACCCTTACTCTCTGACCCAAGCCTACGCCATTGGTGCACGCAAATACGGAGCCGAGATCTACATGCCGGTGAGTACGCAAGGCCTGAAGCAGCGCAGTGATGGGGGCTGGGATGTAGAAACAGAACACGGCACACTGCAAGCTAAACACGTCGTGAATGCTGCAGGTAAGTCCAATATGTGGAGTACATGTATGTCGCTATTAACCCTACCCCCCAGGCCCTTATGGCTAGGAACCATCCTTAATCCTGTAAAATCTTCCAACGGCCACATCCTGGAGCAGTGTGGAGGATTTCTAGTATAATATAGGCCTAAATTTACGCACGGATGAGCATTAACAACACAAGGTTTGGCCCAAGACTTTGACACACTGCGTCCTCCAAAATCAGTCACACAATTTTGCCATATAGCCTCAAAATACTTCATTTTGCAAAGAGGATTTGGGAAGGTAAGGGTTAGTGGAATCGGACTGGTAACAGTTTTTCATAACAGTGAAATCAGGGGATATAAATTACAGAGAAAATAAATGCATACTGAGAGTGCTGTCAGAACCAAATCAAAATGATCAGACACTTGTGACCCACTCTGCAAAAGTGAGTCGGATGTCGCATAATTTGAATTCAAGCTTTTGCCATTTTGAAATAAAAACAGTGAACATTTGATTGCAATTTAGATTTTTGGTTTTTGTTTTATTTTGGCTGTTTGATAATACACAGAAATTTAGATATTGACGAAAATGAGGATTTTTGGTGCTTTTCTTGGTTTAGTTACAGTATATCTGTCATGTTTCAAACCCTTCTTTTCTCCGTTGAGACGTTTCTAGCTTTGTAAGAATAGGACAGAATGAAACAAGCACAGCAGTGCAACCAAATATCCTAGAGAGATCCGTGATATACCAAATGAAAGCTGAGATCATGATTCCAAATTCACTAATGTAGTTAACTCAAAACGTCAGTTTTGCCCCAACCAGACTCCTTTGCGCAGAGCGGGTCACACTCAGACTTGACATCCCTGTTTGCCCCCCTTCTTTGTTGCACCAGGTTTCTGGGCTACCGACGTGGGTCGTATGGTCGGCCTGGAGCTGCCGATGATAGCCATCCAGCATCAGTATCTCATCACCTCGGCCATCCCGGAGGTCCAAGCCTTGAAGCAAGAACCACCAGTCATCAGGGATCTGGAGAATTCCTACTACTTGAGGCAGGAGCGGTCAGGCCTGCTGATGGGACCCTATGAGAAGAGCCATAAGATGAAACTTCAAGACAACTGGATAAAAGACGGTGTTCCCCCAGGTAGGGAATTAGTCTATGGGATGTCGCCTTGCACAGCGAGGGTTTATGATATGCGGGTAGATTTGGCGATTAATTATGCAAAACAAAACTGCATCTTGACCTGGAGATTTTGACCATTCAGCGGGCACCTTCTATCAGGTCTTCCGTAACCCATTGTTGTATTACAAAAACATGGCAGCCAAATTGACCAATCAACAGCTTTTTCACATTTCTGATCGAAATGACGTCACAATTTTGTACTTTTGAAGTTTTAAACACAACCACTGTTTTAAAGTTCTGTCCACGGATCACAAAAAGGTGTGCGTTCTTTCAGCAAAATGAAAACAATTCCCTATGTGATTTGTTTTCGTTTTGCTGAAAGAACTCTCACCTTTTTGTGATCTGATGGTTGTGTTTAAAATTCCGTAACTTTAAAATTGCATGTGTGATTGAAATGATTCTTGTACTAAAAGAAAGCATATGAATTGGGCTTTCATATCCTAGATTTTGAAAGTGGGACATGCAGAACTTCACTAAAACATTGGTCCCAACATTTGGGTTTCGTGTTTTTTTTACTCAGTGTAGATGGCTTGCATTTATTTATGCAGTGAAAGAAACCCCTTGTACCATTAATTGTAGGTTTTGGTAAGGAGTTATTTGAGAGTGATGTAGATCGACTGATGGAGCATGTGGAAGGGGCCATGCAACGCGTACCAGTCCTCCAGAATGCTGACATCCAGAGCGTCGTCTGTGGACCTATCACCTATAGCCCTGATGTCTTAGGCATGATAGGACCTTACCAAGGACTCAGGAACTTCTGGCTGGCCTGTGGCTCAGGGTAAACCATTCTTCTTGCCATTGCATACACATTTGCAGATATTGTTGCAGTCCCATGCCTTGGTTGACCCATTATCCACTTATGCTTATGTTGCAAAACATTTATGTAAGGCTGTTGTCTATAAATTTCATTGTTTTTTTTTTACTGTTACTGATTGTTATACCATTACGTGTTAATATGTGAGGCATTTTGGCAAAATGGGACAGAAATGGGCAGAGGTCAAAATAAGGGGTTGCGGGTATAACGCAATACTGTTTGTTCATGTGGATGAACTTCAGTTGAACATTCTGTTGACACGTAATATGGGCGGTTACAGTTCGTATGTATCGACTAGTAAGTGTAACTACTACGCCATGCAACATTGACTTTTTGGTTTTATTCATTGCCCGCCTTGATTTTCACTCTATTCCCGATGTTTTTTAATGTTTAAAATTTTTTTTCTCAAAGTGTATGTTTTTCTCCAAAATTTAATAATTGCATTTTCCAGACAAGTTTCTCACCGAATCCACATGCATGGTTGCACTGATTTGCAGGCAAACATTGTGCACGACATTCCAAGGTGTTACATTAATTTTGAGTGATGAAAACCTAAAAATCAATGTTGGCTATTGCAAACATTGATTGTTACAATGCCTATTGTAACAAAAGATGTTTAAAGTGTGCTTATCAACATGATGGAATCCAATAATAGTATACATACTGCTAACTTCAAAATTAAGTAATATTTTGAAATCAAAATGCACAATCTTATTCCAAATATTAACAAATTTCACGAGTGACACTTTTCCCTTCTGCAGTTTTATTTATTTAGAAATGGGATTATCTCGAAACATGTTTTGTACATGCCTTGGCAGCTAACGTCCTTTTCCTTGGCACGCAACGAGTTTAAAGTTAAAAAGTTTGGGGAGGGGAGTATTTACGAAGGAGTTAAAGGGAGATTTTTTTTGGTACTATTTTGTTATTTCAGATACGGCATAATTCATTCTGGGGGTATTGGCAAGTACCTTAGCGACTGGATGATTGATGGGGAGCCTCCCTATGATCTCGTGGAGATAGATGCCAATCGCTATGGCAACTGGACAACCAGGTGGGTTAGTTCAATATTTTACACTACAAGAAAGTTTCAAGAATTTGGATTTAGATTTATTTGTTTTTACACCAATTCTGGCCCTGAGGCCAAATTAAAAGTGTAGTACATGAAATAAACCGAAAAATGCAATGAACATTATAGTAAGGCAAGAAAGGTTTGCGGTAGCACCATGTGAATAAATCTCTTTGGTGAGTATGTGTGGTCTGTCAGGCAGGGACATTATAGTAAATACAAATATGAATATATTAAATAAAACTGTGGATATAAAACAACTTCTTGAAGTGAGAAAAGTACATTGCTAAGTAGATGGTTTGGCTTCAAATTTTAAGATTTTTTTTTACAACTCCTTGTACGTACCGTCTTAGCATTAATAAAAAGAGAATAAAAGGAGATATTTTTAGTATTGTTACTATTATATATTTCTGGTAATGAAACCAAGGATTCCTCAAAAGTGCCCTAGGCACTGTAGCTCGCAAGCCTGAAGAAACCTGTGGAGAGAAGACAATGAGAAGAAAGTACAGTTTTAGAGGTGGGAGGAAAAGCCCAGAGGAATATTCTGGGGAAATTCAGGCGGGATTCGAACCCGGGTCACAGCGGTGGAAGGCGAGGAAAGTACCGCTATGCCAACCTGACTCCATTTACTTGTATGCAATGCCATCATGTAATAACCATGATAGCAGTCGATTTCACAACACATTGCTCAACTTATGCCATGCCAAAACTTGTTAAACAGCTGAACAATAAACTCATGAATGATTTCACAAAACTTGACGTAGTTGTGCAACGTTTTAAATATTTGAAACATCTTGGACGAGGATAACCACAGTGTATATTTCCACTACCAGTCATAAAACAGTCATTAAATTACCCTAGCGCACCATGCATTTGAAAAAAAAAAATCAGGGTTTCTTTGAAATCAGTTGTCAACTCTCAAAATTCTGTCAAGGGTAAAATAGTATTTCATTCACCTCAGAAACAAAGCTGTAACTTCCTTATATTAACCCTAACAATCCTCGTCCAGTCAAACTCCAACACCAGGGTTTGTTAGAATGTGTTGGAGTGAGTACTGTAATAGTTAAACTAATTATGCTTTACAGCCGATCAGAGTTGACTTTAGAAATTGTGACGTCATTTCGATCCAAAATGTGGACTATGTTGATTGACCCGCTGAATCGTCAGAATCTGGAGATGGCCAAATTTGCTCGCATATCATAGGCCCTTTAATACTTTGCAAGGGGATATTCCATAGACTAACTGAAATGTTACGCAATGGAATATAAATGTGGTGCAAATAAAATGAGCTGCTGATGCCCACGCAAAGATACTAGATGCTATGGATAATAATACCATTTGGAACTAGAGAGATGTAGTTGTTGTATTTCATTGTTATTGAAAGGGAGTACACAAGTATCAAGGCACGTGAGTCATATGGGATGAACAATGCCATTGGATGGCCACGTGAAGAGCGATGGGCAGGCAGACCGACAAAGCGCATCAGTGGGATATATGACAAGCTGAAATCACGTGGGGCCGAGTTTGGATTCCACTCAGGTATGTACCCTACCCGTTACCCATTCAATTGAAAGGTGTGGTGAAATTTGCTGGAGTTGAAATGTGTCATGATTTGCAAATTCCTTTAATTAATGTCACGGTTTTGTTTTCAAGTTCGTGGTAAGATTTTTGCCAAGTATATGACCCAGCCCTGACTCCAATTATATAAAGTGTGCAAAATTCAACACCTAGATTTGAAGTTTTTTGATAGATTGAGCAGTGCGTTTAAAACATGGTGATTGATATCTCAATAAGTGAATAAATATTGAAAGTACGTTTAACCCTAACCCCCTAGGCCCTTGTTGCTTACAACCATCCTCAATCCTCCAAAATCCTCCAAAATTTTCCAAAATTTTGCAACTCCGCCTAAATTTTTCAAAATTGTCAGACAGTCCTGCCTCAAAATGCATTCATCCTCAATCCTCCAAAATCCTCCTCATCCCAAAACTTTGCACTCGTGTTTAAATGAAGGATAACCAACGCCAAATCCTTCAAAATCATCAGACAGTCCTGCCTCAAAATGCATTCATCCTCAATCCTCCAAAATCCTCTTGTGCTTCAATCACCATTCATCCTCAATCCTCCAAAATCCTCATGTGCTTCAATCACCATTCATCCTCAATCCTCATTTGATTCAATCACCATTCATCCTCAATCCTCCAGAATCCTCATGTGATTCAATCACCATTCATCCTCAATCCTCTAGAATCCTCCAAAACCGCCAGGAGGATTTTGGAGGAGTGAGGTGGGTTAGGGTTAATACCGGTTAGGGACCTAATTCATCAATACATTTTCGGTCAAAAAGTGAAAATAAGTCAAATATTGACAAAATTCTGATTTCGTTCAACAATTTTACTTCATGTTTGAAACACCCCTCTGGCTATGTCTGTGGTATGTGCCTCACGCGTAGCGCTAAAAATCTACTTTCATGGAGATTGGCACAGAACGCAGTGGTGTTTTAGTGGTGTTTTATCAACCGTTTAAAACCACTCGTGTGATGGGCTGTCGACCAATTGGATTATGGATTAATCTTTATTGCGATAAGCCTATTGTGTACCCTCGTTTTAAAATAAAGTAGTTTTGTTTAAGCTGTGTTTATCTTGCCATTTATTCCTATCAAGATATCTCTTGGACTTGTATTGGACTCTAATCAATAAGCCAAGGCTGAGTTATGTAACTGGATATTGTCATGATTGTCTGTGATACAAACAATGGATATTAGTAATCCAGCAAATCAAGCAATCAGGAAGATCTCAGAGCTTTACTATGATGATAGGAGATCTGGATGGTTGGTTTGATGGTAGATCCCTGTCTCGTTCTGTGATAGGGTTTTGAGCAGACATTTTGATCAGTCAATCCAGTATTCCTGATATTCAATCAGATAAACCTTACATAATAGGTCTGACTTTTAATGCTAAAACCCCATATCTTTATCTTGTTTTTTTTTTACCAAAGTTTTGTTTGAAGTTGGAATTTCATAGTGATTATACTTATGTGCTTTGTTGGTGCAGCCAGTTTCACTCAAAAGAATGTAGTTTTAGGTTTTTAAACTGCATTTTAGGCGGTAAAGAAAAAAGTGTGAAGTAAGGCCAAAAAAAAAGTCTCCGGTTTCTGGTATGGAGCTTGCCCAAAAAGTGGTGCGGTGACGCGGCTTTTTTTTTTTTTTTACCTGATTTTTTTGCTTCAAATGTTGGCTGATGACTGCAAATGGTGCCCGACTAAACTTAGAGCAAATATAATGGGAGTCCAGAGAGGCCACATAAAGCTTGTTCTCGATCATAACCCCATCTAAAAACACGTTCAAATTGTGCAGCAGCAGGATTCCAGTCAAACCAGTGAGTTTGGCGGTTTTGAGACATCATCTTTTATTGAAAAAAAACCTTTTTCATTTTGCCGACGCGCATGGCTACGGCGATGCGCGCGCATACCAGAAACCAGAGACTTTTTTTTTGGGCCTAATCATAATAAAAAACATGCTGTCTTGCCCATCATAATATACACCCAATGCAATATTGAGGGTGGGTGATATTTCAGAAATTGTCCTTTGTTAAGAAAATTGAAAAACATTTATGTTTGTTTGTCTGTTTTTTTTTTTAGGTTGGGAACAGCCTCACTGGTTTGCACTGGATGGCGATGAGGCCGGGTACCAGCACAGCTTCCGTCGGTCTAACTGGTTCAAACCAGTGGGCAGGGAGTATGAGATGGTCATGAATAGAGCTGGCATCATTGATATCACTCCGTTTGCCAAGTTTGAAGTGACAGGGAAGGATGTCTACAGATACCTGGACAATCTTCTGGCCAACAAACTACCAGCGGTATGTATAGCAAGGCAGTGGCATGCTTACATGAAGAATTGATCTGTAGTGAATAGCCCTACAATTACTCTTCGCAAATAGCCCTCTAGTGTTAGTGCACACATGTAGTACATGTACCATAGGTACTTACATCAGAGGTGCGATTCAGCTCAGAAAAAGCAGCGGATGGAAAAGAGAAAATAGAAAGTCTTGACGTTTCTCTGAAAAGCTACGCCTATTACACTAACACGGAAACTTCAGTGCAGCTACAGGTTTTGGGCTCTATATTTGTAAGATCTTTCTTCAAAATACAATGATACGTGGCCTTCCTAACAATCAACATTCTAGGAAGGCCACGCCTTTGTAGAATGTTGATTGTTAGGCACTTCCGTAAATTCCACCTCTTTCTGTACGTCGAACCACATGATTTTACAAGTCCGTAAAGATGGTAGTACATTTGTTTGGCCTGTAATGGTTTTTTCTTCATTAGATGTCATATATTAGTAATGTATCGCATTCACACTACTAACAGAAGCTCGTTAAGTTGTCTTACATGTACGTCCGAATGATCAAATATTTGGTAGATTTGGGACGGCCCTAACACATTTTGTTGTGCAGCCTTCTCATAATCACAATAGGCAAAAGTTTGGACAGTACACATTGTTTGTGACCAATTTTCATCTAAATCTGCATAAATTTGTAGCAATTTGTCATGAGGTAAAGGCGTGGGGCATGCATGGCTACCAGCAAAAAATGGATCCACCCTTACGGAAAAGTAAGCTTGCCGCAAGGTTAGCAAGCTTGTATTAACCCTAACTCCCCAGCCTAATTTACTAGGAACCATACCCATTCTGGCAAATTCCAATACCCACATGGGAAATTGTACACACACACTGTTTGACTTAGTTTCTGGAGGTATGCCAACCCCAGTGTAAAAGACCATCAGTTTAGGGGTACTGTACCTATCCCAACAGATTTAAACAAAACCTGCTGTTGAACTTTGATGGGTTGAGTTCGGTTAGGGTTAAGCTGGTAACTTGATTGCGAAGCTTGCTGCAAGCTTGCATGAGATTGCGTGTTTGCACGCAATCTAGCTGCAAGCACATTACAGAACAAAAACATGTTTGCTTAGGACATTCTAATCCATGGAGTGCATATTTGACTTTTCTAGGTTGGTCGATGCACTTTGTGTCACATGTTGTCGCCCAAGGGAAGAGTCTATGCTGAGGTGACAGTGAGTCGATTGGCAGATGACAAGTTCCTCATCATCACGGGTTCTGGTGTGGAGTTCCATGATCTCAGGTCAGCCAAGCATCCATTTAGTTTCATTTTTCAAAATTTCCCCAAAGCAAAAATACTGTGACAGTCACCATGGAACCATATTTAGTTGGCTCTTAAAAAGGATGTTTTTAAAAGTTAGAATTTAATACAATGGACACATTATCCAAAGTAAAACTAGACAATAATTCTTTCAGCTTCTAGTTTAGGCCATCAGCCTAGGGGTTTGGTCAGTATCAAATCAGTGCATAAATGATTATAGTGGGCATGCGCAAGGTATACCGCCCCTAGAGTGGTAACAAGCATTTTGATGGACATTTTGGAAAAAAGGCTGATAACACCCAAAAAGCTACCACTGCTGCAATGCTATCACATATTTTCCAACTCTGGAGGTGCATACATGTACCTTGCCAAAAATTGCTGTGATGATAATTCCCCTCATTTGATACCGGTGGCCAAAAGTTTGGACCAAGGCTGATGGCCTATTTGTCAATAGACCTAAGACGTAATGAAGTCACACTTTGTTTACATGTGTGCTTTCCTATGTAGTAGACGGACCCCACTTTATCTGGCGTCCCGACTTCGCTCCCATAGGAAAGCGCATATGTAAACAAAGCCATTACGTCATTACGTCTCAGGTCTATTTTTGGGATAGGGGTTAATGTTTTATTGGCATTTTGATGCTGTGATATGGCATCATGATACAAAAATCCTCAGCTGTCTCATCAGACAATGGACAGACTACATGGACTACATTTCTACATGTCAGAAATCCAATCTTGTCATAACTCCAACTTCTGAAGTTTTGAGGACAAATAAGCAGCAGTACAAGTTTCACAGTGTTGCAAAGTGTGAAAAAAACCAAGTAAACATACATGCAAAGCATTAAGGGAAATTTGTGAATAAAAACAAATGCCATATTGCTGCATATATTTTATGTGTTGTGCATACAGTCTTCCGACCTCCGAATTGTGAAATATATCATTTTATGAAAAGTCTTATTCTTACACAAATAGTTTTTATTACCAATCAATGCCAATTTCCTGAACATTAGTTTGTAATATTCATACCAGGTGGATGGAGGATTTTGCCTGGAAGGGTAATTACGACGTCACCCTGAACAACATTACTGAGAGCATTGCCTGCCTCAGTCTTGCCGGGCCATTGTCTCGTGATGTACTGTCTTCCATCACTGATGCAAACCTGGCCAATGATGCCTTTGCCTTCATGGATGTCAAGGATATCAGTGTGGGTGGTGTGCCTGTCACGGCGGTCAGAATCTCCTACACAGGTATATATACTGACATTATAACCCCTCCTTCGACCCACTGAACAGCAAAATGACCACACCCCAACCTCCAGCAGCACCCTTTTATACATGGTCTCGGCCCTAAATGAGTGAATATGAAAAGGAGCTATGTACAACCCAAAAGAAATTTGAACAAACTTGAAACAAGACAACTGGACTAAACTTACATGTACTAGATAGAGAACAATTTCGCAATCTATCCGGGTAACTTACTCAGCTCAAAATGTGCGGCGGGAGTGGACTGGTGTTGAAGAGGCATTTTGATCGTTCCTTCTATTGTTTTGTTGATGAGGCCAAAAAAAAAAATAGTTCTGCTTCCGATTACATGCCTTTCAAAAATAGGGTCGGTCGGTCGGAATTTTTTTTTTTTTGCCAATTTTTTTTATGCAGATTGAATGGGGTATTCAATTATATGCGAAGTTTTAGCCTGAACTATTTCTATTGCACTACGAAAGCTATACACGAAATGGCAACAAAAAGTGAGTAAAACCTCCCTTTAATTATTGTCAATATATTTACGTTCGATAATTTCCAAAAATAATGGAAAATTCAGGCCGTTCGCACCATATGCACAACGCTAGTCAAGACGCGGGGGGCTGGCCAAAACTCCGAGGTGTGTGATGCGTGCGTGTGTAGCGAGCGGCCCACCATGGGCAGACAGACCTGTTTTTACGGTCAACAATTTCGGGAAACACGCGGCATGTATCACTCCAAATACGAGTAGTGCGATCTCAAAATGAACTCTTGAACACAGAAAATACATACACAGACAAGCTAGATCAATTCTGTAAATTAACTTGCAAAAATGTTCTTTCTCCATCGGTGTTTTCTTGGCATTTTTACGATGTCGAATCCGACCAGTTGACAGTGGCCTGCACTGTACTGATAGCGCGCTATCGGTCGCATAGCTAGCTATGGACTGGTTACCGCATTTTCATTATGTCTTCTAAATTGGCCCCTGCGCGGCGCGGTGGCGCGGGAACCAGTCGTCGCCACGTGATTATAGTCATCGTGCGTGACATCGACTTGTGAAGTAGTTATATCGCGAAGCGAATTTGTAATAACGGAGGTTTCTTTTGAAAAAAAAAGCGAATGTAAGTAAGAAAACAAATAAATACAAGCATTTTTGGATGCAAAAGGGTTGTTGAGAGGTATTTTGTGAAGACAGAAAAGACAGATTTTATTTTTATTTATTCAATTTTTGTTTTTGTTTTTGTTTTTTTGAATTGCCGATAAATTTTTAGGGTCGCAGCCTAAAAATAGGGTCGGTCGGGTAACCGGAAGCAGAACTATTCTTTTTTTTGGCCTGAGTGGAGCGTGATCTTTAAGCACAATCTTCAAGCACAATCTTCAAGTACCTGACAGTTCCCGCCACCCATTTTGAGCCGAGGAAGCGACCTGCATGATAGTTTGTGAAACTGTTCTCTCTCTACATGTAATAAGTTTAGTCCAGTTGTTCTTGTTTTAATTAATTTTGATCTTAAAGGGAATGTACAACATTGCTTTTGTTGCAATTTTTGGAAAAAAATGGATTTGGAAGATTAGTATGTTATAGCAAATATTGTTGAAATGGCTTGTCTCACATTTTGGACTTGTAGATGCTGGAAAAACCAAGAAAACCATTCACGTTCTTGTAGTCTGGTTCCCTGACCCCACTTAAAATAAAACGAAGCAATCATGACTTTGGGAAATTCTGAGGTTATACAATCAGTCTAGCAGGCTTGTACCCTTCACAGATGTGTAAACAATTGCAAAGAAAACGCGAAATAAATAATTTTGAAATATTAGGAACATTTTTTTAAAAAGCCAGTTTTCTCCAACGCTGGTCGGCCGACCAGCGTTGGAAAAATACAATTTTTCTTGAAAATGACAGCAAACCAGGAGCCACAACTTTACAGGATGCTTTAGACTGTCATTTCCTAACAATCTAGTGAGGTTTTTTGTGATTATTTCATCATTTCGTTTTGTGATGTTTGCAAATGTTGTATCTTCCCTTTAATCTACCCGGATGTCTCAAAAACTCTATCAACCCAAAAGAAACTAGACATATAATGCTGGCTTATCTAGGGGCTTTTGTTGAACAGTTGAACTGGACTAAAAACTTTGGTAACACCTTGACCCTCAGTACATGATGGATGTAAATATACAGAACTTTAAAGCTCTGTCATGGACGTTACATAACATTGGAATTATCCATGGGCATATTAACCCCTGATATACATCAGGGCCTAATTTGATAGCTCTTCTTAACAGTTAGCAGAAAAGTTGTGCTTACTGTAGCAGAAAATCATGCTGCTGCATCAGCACTATTTCATGGCGTGGATGTGCTAACGGTTGCACGCGCATGGAGATTTCTACTGTTATGTCACTGATTTAAGCAACTTCTCCACTGGGGTTAAGCATGTTATTACTGTGCTTACTGCTTAACGGTCTCTATGAAATAGACGGAGGCTCTGTAAGCACAAAGTCAACTGTTAAACAGCGCTATGAATTTGGGCCCTGATTTTGAGGTCAGCTGACAGATTGCCATCTGAAACTTGCGTAAAATTGCCATGGTTTTTACTCGGAAAATACAATGAATTGTTTTCCTAGCAGTCAAATCTATTTAAATTAAAGCTCTTGAGCTTTGAAATTCTCCATTTGTAAGTAACTCAAACTTCTGAACCATTGAATTGATTACAAACAAGTACGATTCGTGTGATAAATTAAAAGGGCTGTTCCATCCGTAGGGGAGCTGGGCTGGGAGTTTTACCACAAGGCAGAGGACACTGCGAAGCTCTATGATGCTCTACTTGAAGCTGGAAAACCGCTTGGTGTTGGGGACTTTGGGACTTATGCTCTGAACGCCATGCGCATTGAGAAAGGATTCCGCATGTGGGGACAAGAGGTATATATTACATATAGCTGAATTTACAGTAGATATAAAAAATATTACTAAAAATGGTACAATTCCATATTATTTACAGGTCTGTCCTTTTATACTTTTTGATTTATAAATTAAATATTTTTTTTCAGGGTCCTTTACATCCCATAATAGTATATTATATTGGACATTCCAGGGTCTGTTTCATTGCTTACCGTTAGTTTAGTGAATGACGTCTGGGCTTATATCATTTTTACTGCCTGGACGCGCAGCGGAATCGGCCAATGACATGCTCCAATTTGATCATGAATAATTATGAGGTGTAGTAACAAAATATCCCAGCTTACTGAGGCAAAAAAATCCCTGCTTACTGTAGCAGAAAATTCCCTGCTTACAGTAAGCGTATTTCACAGGTTAGCGAAGAATTTTGGCTTATGCGCATGCGTACATCCTGTAACTAAGGATTCTATGCTTACAGGGTTGGCTCAGAATTTTTCTGCTTGTGGTTTTAGCGAAAAATGGTGATCATAGGCACGCAATTCTGTGGTTGTAATATTGGGCCAGGCGTGTCTGTGTAGTCCAGTCCATGAGCAATGAAGCAGTGGGCTTATCAACAAAATTATGAGGTGCATTTGATTGTTTTTTTCAATAATGTTTTTGCATATGTCTTTCTAGTAGCGGTGGGATTTTTTTTTTATCTGTTTTTGTATCCGTTTGTTGAATCATTATAAATGTGCATTGACAAAAAGGCTTACATGGAATGGGATTCCACGAGTCGGTGAGCTTTTGTTAAGAATGGTTTCAGTTTTAATTGTTTGACAATTCATCATCCACACTTGTTCTGTGTTCCTAGATGCTGATGGACAACGGCCCACTAGAAGCTGGACTGGGACCATTCATCAAACTGAAGAAGGTGGGTAGAAAGTAGAATCACAGTCGATACACATTCCAAGTTTTACGTCTGACAATTCATGTAACTCAGTCTATCGACATGAGTCACAAATGCTCGTGAAATGCTCACTGAGCTTGTCTTAGTACAGTGTTGCTATTCAGTCATTCTTGATCGAGATGAAGGGATAAGTAATGTATTAAATTATGTGACCGGCTCGGCAAAAAAAATGGGTATTATGTCGCAAAAACGTGAAATTGAGTTGTACACATGGTTGGAAAGCCCACAATGTAAGCTTTCATTTGGTATATAATAGAGCTGCATAGCCCCTCCCGTTCTGGAGATATGATGTATTTGCATATTAATTACTTCCTTGGACTTCAAGTTACACAGGCTTTGATAGCTGGCTTTGTTGTAGAACAACAGAACGATGCATACAAAATGGTTATTTTCCCTCTTTGTTCATCAGAATCAACATTTCTGTGAATGAAACCTGAAACTGTAGGTATTAAAGATGTCATGCTTGTCACTATGGTCACGAGAAATTGATAAGAATTGTCATATTTTATAAATGATTTTTTTCCCAGGAGGCTGATTTTGTGGGCAAAGCAGCGGTGCAGAAAGTGAAGGATGAGGGACTACAACGTAAGCTGGTGCTTCTTACTGTACCTGAAACTGACAATGTCGATCCTGAAGGCAATGAGACCATCTGGATGAACGGCAAGGTAAGGGATTATTTGCATAGCAACTGGGAACTCTCAAGTCTCCAAAAATTGATAGTTCTGAATCTCTGATTGTGGAAGCTCCACATACACTAGTTATACCATTGTATTAGAATGTGAAATTTCACAGGTTGAGAACTGTTACAGTGACCTATTTCAGAAGTTCATCTATGGCCTTCTACTGAAGGAATCTTTTAAGTTCATCACTCACATACGTTGACATGAATTTGAATATTATCATGCTTTATCCTGCCTGCTTCATACAATACAAACCAAAGACCCTGTATACAGGGGCCGTCATTTTTACGTCCAGAACTGCGCACAGGGACGTTAATGTTGATGAGTTCTGTCATTCTCAAAATGATTAATTTAATTACAATAAAGATTTTTTTTTAACAACCTGTGTCTTTTACAAAAGAAAACCTGGCATTTACAAAGAAAGAAAATGTCTATGATGATATGTTGCATGGCTTTGTACATCCTTGTTTTTTTTTCCATTGCTATAAGGATCACCTACAATAGCGTCAGACCTAAAGACGTCATATTTTCACTTTTTTTTGGACTTGATCGCAGGTCGTAGGAAACACCACATCAGGTTGTTTCAGCTACCACCTCGGCCAGAGTATCTGCTATGCTTACCTCCCTATGGAGCTAACGACAGCTGGGACAGAGGTTGAAGTAGAGCTGCTGGGAAGGAGGTATCTCTCAACGGTGACTCAAGAGCCTGTGCTGCTCACAGAGACGGTCCGCAGCAAACAGAAATCTTAGTCAGCAAAGTTGTGAACAAGTACAATGGACTCAGGAGGGCGCTATAGTGTGAACTGAAGAGGGCGTCCTAATCATAGCAATGATGGAAGGAGCTAGTGAATAGACTGGTTCCTGCTTCTATAATATGGGGACCGGTAGCTAGTTCCCATTTATAGCCATTGATTGGATCACCTCTGCGTAGCCTTTTTTTAATGTTTGAAAATGTTTATAACTCCGTGCAATGGCAGTTGAACACAATGCTATGTACAAATTGACTTTTACCATAACCAGTAGGCAAAATCGCCAGTGTCTGCACGAAGGCAACTTTCAAGCATTTCAACTCAATAGGTTTCACATAATGAAAAGCAGTGCCCCTCTTTTTATGGATAGTTGCCAGAGACACTGTTGAATTCAGAGAAAATAAAACCTCATTACCACACAAACTGCACATTAGTGGTAGCCTTGTTGCCATTTTGCAATAGGCTGGTTCCACGCTAACATTATCATCTTGATTTTGTATTCAGAGGGTGGGAATCAGACCGAGGCTTGTCCTGCATATGATTTGCATACATTAGGAGGAAATCCTCCTAATGTATTCCTATTACCCGCTACCGGTCCCTACATTTAAAGTCCAAAGGACAATTGGAGGACCGGCATTGACATTTTAAAAATCAGTGCATGTGTACAATATAAGGCAGGGTTAAACTTTGGACTGAGAAAGATACTGTGTAGGCTGGTTCCTGGTTCCATGTGATTCCAGACATGGGTGAACTGGATATTGGGAACCAGTCTAGAATTGGAAGTGACAGCTCTTTGATGCTGGCATGCGCAGTTGTTAATTGCTTACTGCAGAAGATGTTTTGCCTTTTATATTGTATTTTTTTCCTGGGAATGGGTGATTGGTCTATGAAAGAATAACATTTCCTTACTAATTAATGTATGCAGCAGACCATCAAATGGCCAATGTTATTTTTTAATAAGTAACTTGTTTGTCATCATGTGTAGAAATCATATTTGCCTTTCTGACAAACAAAAGTGTACTTATAATGATAAAGTACAGAAGAATGCTTCTATAACAAACACACTGCACTGAACATATGGATATAATGAACGTCTCCTGACTCCCAATTTTATGCACAACTTCACCAAGCATTGTCTTCTAAAATTCGGTATAAAAATGAATGACTACTACGCTCAACAATCTCTTTCGGTCCTCAGTCTGTAGCGAAAATTCTACAGTATGTGCTCTGACTACCAGTATTACCAATAATTTGTGATCTAGATAATGAGCCAGACATAGTGTAATCTGAATATCACCCATTCTCCGCGGAGCCCATATCTGGTTGAATGTCTACTATATCACAGCATGCAGATTTATACGATGTGCGTCAGCCAATCGGAGTTGACTTTACTAATTCCAGACTTCATTTCATTCTGAAATCTGGACTAAAGTGTTGATTGGTCAATTCGAATGAAGTGTTTTGTAATACAATGGCCTGGCATAAATCTAATACAAACCTAGACGAGCTTGGCGTGTATCGCGTAACATAGTACAGAGTGCGTGACCACAGCCTTTGTTTGCTCAATTCACAGCGTAAACAAGTAAATGACCGGTGACCCGATATAGAAAGCGTGATGAGAAAAGTGAGCAAAGTCACGTTTCACAATTTGAACACAACACACTAGTGTTTTCCTGAACTGTTTTCACAGTAACAGCGCCCTCAGTTGTCCGAAAAATCATGGACAATTTTTCGCTCGTATCTCCCCGCCCTGGCCCTGCAAACAGGACGCTGGGATACTCTGATGAATTCACACTCTGGTTGGTTGGACCTGTGTGACCTGTGACCTGCCCGTCATCACGGTCATGACTCTGCAAGGTTTGAAACGGCCGTTAAGACTGATTCATTACTCTTTAATTCCAGTTTAGAGATTTTTTTTTCGTTGAAAAGCGTAATAATGTAAGAAATTCTGTAAAACTTATCTGTGTTGTAAATTTACAATTCCCGTCACTTGCTCAAGGCTCCGTTTCGAATCACGAACGGTGGAATTGCGTTATGCGACACTCAAAATTTTGTCCACATGGTCCCCGATGAAACAGAAATCACATCCGGTATGGAACGTGTACATTTCTATGGGAAGTTTTCGGATAGCATTTTCGCACATTGTCTAACTGCGGTCTTGAACAGCTGCAGCCAGATTCTTTATACGTAGGTCATAGGCCACTTCCTTCACACAATTCTGTGAAGCTCATAAGCGTATCCCAGCGTCCTGTTTGCAGGGCGGGTACGAGCGAAGGACAACTCCAAATTGTCTAATAACAGAAGTGCACTTTTCAATAAATTAACCCCCCAAAATAGATGTCAGATAGTTTTCATACCTGTAAAAGAGGAGCAGAAAGTTGTACAAAATGTATTCGTAAGAAAAATTCAACTCATGCCCTTTAATATAAATTTGTCCTTATTTAAATTTGGGACTTTCGGGACATTGGGCACATCATGCAGCAAAATATTACATGTACATGTAGTTGGCTGGGACAAAGTTTTAATTGACAGATTGTATGGAGTATTTGGAATATTTAGTGCTACTTGATGTTTTTTTAGTTTTGAATAGGTTGGGTATTGTGTTTGGTGTTGGAATCTTTTGGTTGATAAAAATATGGTTAAGTAATCTTATTCCCCATATTATTAGACCTGATACATTTGTATTGAGGGAGAGGGATATAAAATATTCTGATGTTGAATCAGTAAAAAAGAAAGAAAGTTGTTTAAGATATGAACTTTATAACTCCCAAATGGACATTTATTTAAATCATTCTATGACAATATGGTTTCAAACATATGTGAATATTAAAAACATGTATTAGTAAAACAGGATTTCAATAGACCTAACATGTATTTTCTTGAAAATTATTTCCCGACTGTTGGTGTAAAGATAGGTCAAGATCTATAGAACAAAAGCAAAATGTATTCAAATGAATGTATTAATTGGTCTTCCAATACCATAGTGTGATTTATCAAAAGTCTTTACATACATTTTTCATGTGTATATTTTTATTGGTTTTAATGTTGGCTAAAAGGTTACGTCATTAACAGATGCATGTATCAATTTATGTCGGAAGTGTTTACATTGACAAATCAGGTAATACATGTATTAGGTCTTTCTTTTTGTTAAAAAACCCTATGTTAATGTTAAAACCAGTGGCGTCGCCAAGGGGGGGGGGGGGGGCCAGGGGGGGGGGGCACGTGCCCCCCCTGGAAAACCTAGTGCCCCCCCCCCCCCCCCGAGTGCCCCCCCATCAAATGCTGGTGCCCCCCTATCCTCTGCAAAATTCTGCGCGTTGTTAAAATCATTACCTCAAAAATAGCAATTTCTGGAGATATCTTCAGATCGAATTTAGCATCAAATGTGGCACCATTTTGCATCTAGCCCATCCTCCGTATGCGAACATTTTCCAAAGGGGAGGGGGTACCCCCTTAGACCCCTCCCCCAGGACGGCGATCCGTATCCACCTAAGTGCCCCCCCCCCCCATCAAATGCTGGTGCCCCCCTATCCTCTGCAAAATTCTGCGCGTTGTTAAAATCATTACCTCAAAAATAGCAATTTCTGGAGATATCTTCAGATCGAATTTAGCATCAAATGTGGCACCATTTTGCATCTAGCCCATCCTCCGTATGCGAACATTTTCCAAAGGGGAGGGGGGCACCCCCTCCTCTTAGACCCCTCCCACAGGACGGCGATCCGTATCCACCTAAGTGCCCCCCCCCCATCAAATGCTGGTGCCCCCCCCCTGTGCCCCCCCCCCCCCCCCCCCCCCCCCCAGACTGAAAAGTCTGGTGACGCCACTGGTTAAAACTCGTACCTCAAAATGCGTAAGTTGAATAAAATTTATATTAGAAAAATTGACACGAATCGTTGATGCGATATGATGTCAAAATTTAGACCAGTGCTTTAAAATGTTGTGCTAATGTACTTCACAAATCATGTACTGTGTGTGGTAATATTTTTTTATTGCGTACCTATGAAGAATAACGGTTTACAATCATTCCTTTATTTTGAAAACAGTATTGGTCTTTACTTGAAACAAATTAATGATATTAAATTGGCCAAGAAATTACATGTTTTCAGATTACTGTTTTATTTTAGAAAGAAAATAAAGAAATATTTTCATTCAAATGATTGTGTTTCAGCAATTGGTAGTATTAATTTGTTTGCTATGGACCGTTACACAAATGGTCCATTTGTCCCACAAGGCAAGAAAGAGATTTACCCAAATTTATACGACGATTTGAACGAGGTTGTCTTTGAATGTGAGAATCTGCCTGCGGGCAGTACACATGTATTTTGGGCGCGAGGGTAATGCCACGGGCGTACATCCCGGGGAAGGGGGGGGGGGTGTCTTGGTGCATCCCTAAATGTGAATGTGTAATCTCAAACTCGAACACTTGTTGGTGCCAACAACCAACATTCTGACATTTTATGCGATGTTTGCATGGCTGTCGGACAAACGAGGCGTCAGACTTATGAGGAGTCGGATTTATGAATCGTCGAATTTATGGACCGAAATAAAAGTAAAATTAAATTGTTGGACCTGCGAGGCGTCGGACCTATGAGGCGTCGTACCTATGGGGCGTCGGACCCATGGGGTGTCGGACCTATGAGGCGTCGGACTTCTGGGCATTTATTTTTGTTGGGGTGAGATTTACTAATGAGGCGTCGGACATATGAGGCGTCGGACTTACGAGCGGACCCTTTGTCCGACAATGAGAAAGATTACAAGGGTAGAGTTAACGTCCATGGACCGATAGTTAACTGTGCTGACTCACCTTTGAGAATCCATCTTCATACAAATAATGAATGTCAGTGAATGACAGTGTCACCTCACCCCATAACATTACTCTTACCATTGCACTCATATATATGAGTGCAATGGTAAGAGTAATGTTATGGGGTGAGGTGATAACATTACTCTTACCATTGCACTCATATATATGAGTGCAATGGTAAGAGTAATGTTATGGGGTGAGGTGACACTGTCACTGAATGAAATTATTCTTTCCATTGCACGAATGTGAAACATTCATTATTTGTTTTAAACAACACCTGAATAAATCCTTGTCATCTGATTGGTCAGAGCCAGCACAATGGCATTTTGTATTTTTGTGGTGCGACCGGACCGTTGGTTGTATAGGCCTACCCAGCACGAGATGGGACAGAGGTACACCTCCCCCCATCTCCCAATATGCATAAGTGCCTTGCAGCAAGAAGCGGAAGCGGTCCATTGACAACGTACTTACACGGGTCCAATTTGTGCAGGATTTGTCACTTCTTTTCGTTAAAAAAAACCGTTTAAATCACCATAGGCATTGTATTTCTGGACTAAGACTTGGGGGCATGGAAACAAACATTAAAACGTGCTTCAATAGCACCAGCGATGTCTAAATTAAAGAGAAAAAAACCTTTCCTTCGAGCCGGATTCGAACCAGCGACCTATGGATGAATGTCCGCAAGACTCATTCACGTGACTACGTGCCTACAGTCCACCGCTCTACCAACTGAGCTATCGAAGGATGCACGCTCAAAGCATCAAATTTGTAAGCTTTATCTCACACTGTGTTGAAACCGTGGAAACCTACTGGGCCTGCATGGTATAGGAGAAACCGGCGGCATTGCCAGGGTTCTCACCATACACTGACATGGGGGGGGGGGGGAGGGACAGCCCGGTCCGGATTAAGTGTTTCGTAGGCCCTACGTACTCCACACTATACTCCACCCTAGGCAACGGTGCCAAATTCATGTTGATGCTTTTAAAGTACAGGGCACTGTACAAATCTAGCCAGGATAAACTGGTACAGGTTCTAGCCAGCTCTAAAAGCCTGTTGGCACCAAGGGCTTCAATCGCTTCCCAAAAGTGGGGATGGAACGTATACATGTGTATTTTGATCAAAACTAAGCCCCGAAAAAAATCGATCATTATAGACTCTCTGTGGTTCGATCTGAGGCAATTTCTGACCACTTTTAACCAAATTTGTTTCATCGGTTAAGCATCATTTTCGAGTTTGGAGTCATTCAATAAGCTATTTGGAGCTATAGAATCAAATGTAGACCACATTTTTTACACGCGGACGAAAATAGTTGGGGGACAGCAATGCCCCCGTTCCCCAACGAATCGACACCCATGGTTGGCACCGTGCTTCAGAACGACTGACTTTAAAATTTTTTATGTAGGACTACATGAAAGAGACCCTCAACTTAAAAAAACCCACAAAAAACCACATGACATTTTGCCGGGGGGGGGGGGAAACATATTTTTAAGGATTATCTTTTCACCCCCCCCCCCCCAGTATTGAATCGTGTGCGTTCTGATTTTTTTTAAACAACATGACTCAAAATGGCCAGAATGCACAAACGCGTGCTGACAGAAGAGAACCTAATGATTCCACCGCAACAAAGTACTGCATTAGTATTACAAACAATTTTACCCATGCAGTGGAAGGAAACTACCTTTAGAATGTGAATAATTACTTGAGTATAATGGTGAATCCACAGTGCACTCGTTATGCAACAATGCAGGGGAAATTGTACATATATAATTACGTTTAAAGGAATGTTTTTTTTTCTTCAGGGGATGCGTCAATATTATACGCCCAATATTCACAACGCTGAAGAAAACTAATACATTTAAACGAATGATAATGATATACATACGAATAATTTTCCAACTTTAATATGTTTTCCCCTGTAATATCACCCCGCCCGAAATTACCCGTCCATTTAATTCAAATTGATAAAAGAATGCCTTGCATCAAGAATCACCTTTGAATACCGTATACTGATATGAATTAGAAAAGTGTTTTAGCCTAAATCATGTTAAAGAACTGAATGAATTTTTACAAGTTTTTCAAAAAAATGTACTTTTAACTCTCCATTTGTTCTTAAAGCTAAGACGTGCTTCTATAGGGTCATTAGGCAGTCTTGGGTTATGGGGATCGTTGGGATGACTAACTATCATTTTCCGTCTAAAAAATGTCAATGTTCACTTAGATTCGTGAAATAAATTCGTCATATAATCTCCAGTCATTGCTTTAGGTTTTTGATCCCATTTAATATTTGTCTTCCGCTAATCTCCTTTACAAATGCACGATCCGCCATGTAGGTTGTGCTTTTAAACACCATCTGTCATAAAATATGACGTGAAAATTTGCCTATAAGTAGGCCTAAAGTAGGCCGAAGTAGGTCTTTAGGTTCAATCATTTGGACTCAAGCATGCATTCCTTCATTCCTTCGCAAAAACTACTGCGTTATTTCGCAATAAGTATTGCGTTATTTCGCAAAACTATTGCGTCATTTCGCAATGCTATTGCGTTATTTCGCAATATTATTGCGGTATCTCGCAATATTTTTTATTTTTAGCTTAAAACCCTGGCACGCACGGGCTTCCGTACTATATAGCACAATAGTGTATTGTACCCTCTTACTCCCGCTGGCTACGCCTCCGTGTAAGACTGTTGCGGACAGGCGGGCACATATGTAGTTACAGGGCGTCCTGAAAAAAAAAATGGTGCATGTAAACCCCTCCAGTTTTTGCTAATTTACAACCAATTTTTTTTTGCGAATGCATCATCTTCAAGATTAATAGATTTAGCTCAAGAATACCGTTTGTTTCATTGAGATATATATTGTCGTGTGAATGGAATGTTTGTCCTACACCCATAGGGATAATCTTATCAAAAGAGCCTGTCTGATCTTGAAAGCACTCGCTTCCTAAAAGTGGCACAGAATGTTTTTTGGCTTTGCGGTTATTCAAACATATCTCTGGATTTACAAAAGCAATCTAATTAAACAAACGGTATTCTCAAGCTAAATATGTAACCTTAAAGATCTTGTAGATAAATGTTTGCAGTAAATTCTGGTTGTTGGCGAAATTGGCGGGGTTTACATGCACCATTATTTTCAGGACACCTTGTATTATTAGTATCAGCAGGCGCGGATCCGGGGGGGGGGGGGCAACCCCCCTGCTCTGATTAATTTTTTTCATAGAAATACATAAAAAGTAATGTGAAACCCCTGCTCTGACACCCCAAAATAATTATACTGGTAATAATGTCCGCCTGTGCAAAATTAGGACGGAGCCAGCTGGGTATGGTTACGGGGGTATTTGTACAAGGGCGGATGGGGGGGGGGGGGGCAAAGGGGGCAATGGCCCCCCAAAAAACGAACCCAATTTCTATTTTTTTTAGTGACTTTGCAATGAAGGCAGGCAATGAGTACACCACCATCTTTTCCTAAAAAAAACAAACATTGGTTAGAGTGGTCAGAAATTGCCTTAGATCGCACCGCAGGGCATCTAGAATCCAAAACAATTTCGGGGCCCTTAAGCAGGCACCGAACCGCGCCGTATTTATTTTGGACACACTTTTTGGGGACCAATTTTTTTTGGCCCCCCCCAATGTGTTTTCTGGATCCGCTCTTATATTTGTACTGTATCATAGTGTTAATGATGGCCGGATTTGAACAGCGCCCCCACTGAAACTATGGAATGAGCGCCCCCCCCCTCCACCTATTGATTTTGTGGGGCGGACAAGTGTCCGGAAATAAACCCTGTCTACATTTCAGCCAGTGTTGAAGCAAAGGCTTCGCCCCTCAAGGACAAAGCCAAGGCTTTGACACTCAAGGTCAAGGTCAAGGCTATGAATCTCAAGGTCAAGGCTTTGAGCCTCAAGCCTTAAGGCTAAGGCTAAGGCTTAACCCTCAAGGCCAAGGCCAATTATTTGCTGGGCCAATCTATTCCATAATTGTATGCAATTTAAGTGATTATCTCCTTAGCCCCACAAGTGTACAGAAAATTATTGCAGCAAATGTACTACAATGGTAACAAAATGTGATGCTATAAAAGTGAAAGTGTGCCCAACATACAAATCTATAGGTGTTTCCCTCCTCCATGGTAACACGATTAAAATCGTAACAGCAAAATTTCAAACAGATTTATCTTGAAAATGCAAAAATCTATGAGCCTTGAAGAGCCTTGACTCAAATTGCAAGGCACTGATCCCTCAAGGCCAAGGCCAAAGCTTTTGCCCTCAAGCCTCGAGGCCAAGGCCGAGGCCCTAAAGTCCAGCCATAAGGCCAAGACCCAGCATCAAGGCACTACATCACTGATTTCGATCAGCATTGATTTGCTGATTAAACGACCCCCCCCCCCTGCAAAAATTCCTGGATCCGCACCTGAATCGATTATTGTTATTATATTTTTATGTCAGAGTGGGGCCGGGGGGGGGGGGTTGATCCCCAAAACCACCCCTCGGTATCCACACCTGTTTATCGCAAATAAATATTTGCATTTGGGAAAATGCCTGAGCTCGTAGTTTTTTTGTTCTCACTGTGGCAAAAGTCAGCTCATTAGGCAAGAGGGATCATACCTTGGATCATACAATGGTCTACACAAATTAGATTGTATTAATTTCACACAGGGTGGAAAAAGGTGCGAACATAATATTCATTTATGTTCTCACGAAGTGTCAAAATTTCGTTAATGATTGTTTGATTAAGAAAAAAAGTAAACATGACCGTAAAATACCAAAGAGTAATAAAGCATGAGCTGTTAGCAAGTGCAAAAGGTTTCTGAACTCTGACAGCAAAGCGGTCAAACAGTTCGTAAATAAGGATAAACTTCAACAGCGATTTGTTTTCGAAATTAAATTTATTCTAAATTAGGATGCTATGGACACTTCGTGATCAGCGATGAAATGGGGTAGCTACGTTGGCGAACTGTGGAATCACATTTTGAAATGCTTACAAATCATATTTCCCAAAATTAATTTTCAATGTGATCAGTTTTTTGCTCATTACTGAAAACTAACACACGTGGGCCTACAGATCGCGCTCAACTTGCGTTTTGGGGAAACAATGAGATATGGTACTTAATCGCGGGTAAATTATATGCAAATTATATGCCAAGCAATAATATCTAACGTTCTGTGGTATTTGCTAATTTTAAAATACCTTTGTCCTATTCATAACCATACGTGCACGCTTGTCGCGGGAGTGACAATACATAACCATCACTGATTATTTCGTTCAAGAGTAATATATATTGGAAAGAAATTACTTGGTCATTCTTCAGCACAAATCGCTTGTACTTTGACACCTGATGACGCCATCATGTTGTCAGAGTATCATACACTACTCATGGTGACGGTTGATATGTGTTGAAGTTACAAATTCATACCATAAACCGTTTAGGAGAAAAAGTATTGTTCGAAAAAAGAAAGAAAGAAAGATTTATCGGAACAATTCTAAACAGTTGTCGGGTAATTGTGCCCGACCGTGCACTCAATTAATCTGTAACATATTTCCACCTTTTCCCATACTGATACATTAACGGTTGATTTTTGATACGTTATCGGTTGATACAGTATCCGTTTTGTGGTGATACATTATCGGATACATGTTTTTGGTAATTAAATTATCCGTCGACACGTGATAAATTATCGGATACAAATTTTACTACGCTATCGGTCAATTTTGCTACATTATCGGTTAGTGATACAATATCAGTCAATTTGTGATACATCATCGGTTGGTTACCGGTACTACATTATCAGTTGTAACACACACGCAATTGCACAAGTTCTGTCTCCCTCAGGAGGACCATGCTTGAGAATCATCACAAAACCAAGCAATCGCTTTCAAGAAAAAATCAGATTGCTAAGCTCCGAGGATGGATCCAAATGTATTAGCTGACATTCATTGAAATAAATCATACATTCTATATTTCGTTTTTGCTTTGAAGAAAAAAGGCAACGCGTTGTCTTGACATGTCCAAAATCAAAGAGCATACCGTAAAATCATCGGTTACAAAATGTCAATGATTTGTAAGAAGTAAATAAAATAATTGAATACATTATACGTTGCTTAAAAAACTAAGGCAATCCTGATAAATCGGGTCTACACTTTAAGATCGGACAACAAAGTTATACATAAAATCTAACTACTGAATACTAAGACTACCCTAACTATTCAAAAGGAAGTGTGGTACAAAATCATTTATTGAAACCAGATACAAATTATAACGCATCAGCACTATTTCTATTACATTAATTGGCACAAACCCACTGCCCTATCAAAGGGTGCTGAGGTCTACTGATCTTTAAAAAAAAAGCGCAGACTTCGTAAAACATTGTGGACAGCATGCCCTATAATCACTTCATGTGCACTTTTGCGACAGATTTAACATCTAATCAGGGCAAGTAGCTTATAGCGAGTCGGCAACGAAATACAATTGCGATCATTGTCCATTATTTCAAATAAAGCGCAAGGCGAGTCAAAGTGGAAACAAAAGCTGCCTTCTTTACGATAACTCGATTTCTACTTTATTAAAGAACATGTCTGCCTAGAGAAAAAAAGAGAGAAAAAGACTGCTTTTCCTCCACTTGCACATAAAATATTCACAGAAAGAAAGTGAAGAAAAGGGAAAAGAACGCCAACAAAGGCATGCCAAATATCCCCCTTGATGCCCTCCCACTTTTTGAATTTGCAACGACCGGTTGGCCAGGCCCTTCTTATTTAGCCAGCCCGAGAATTTGGTTCTGAATCAGGCCGTGTTTGTTCATCAAAATCTGTAGAAGTGATAACTGCATCGGTAGAGAACTCTCGAAAATATAGCAAACTTCCCTCTGTTTCAGATTTTTTTTGGTCAATTGTTCATATTGAATTATTGAACGTGCTTATAATTATTTAAAAATACACATAACTACCTGACAATACAATATCCAATGAAATGATATACGTTTAATGGACGAACAGAGAAAATGTGGTATAAAAAGCATATATATAATGAGAAATATTGATGATTTCCAATATACTGCTACAAAAAAAACCCAAGAAAGTAAAAGCCGTCGCATTCCTGCTTCAGATAAGGGGACAATGACAAAAAGCTGTTTGGTCAGCAAAGGCACAGCTGCAATACTCCCGCGCCCCTGGGTAGACCCGTCTCTCAAATACACAGAAATGTAAACCCCCACTCTAACAAGGTAGGAACCATTATGGGCTTTTGGGGTGGCATCATGGACGCTCTAGTAGCCGGCTGCATAGCCCTGTTTACGGGGGTCACTGTAGGCCATCCACCAATTGTCCAATCTCCTGATCGCTTGTGAGACTGACAAGGGGGTTTTCTTTTGTTCCGTTTTGTGCCCCATGCTATGCAATCCATTGATGACATCCTGCCCAAAACAGAGAAAGACAGAGGGCGAGTCAAAAAGAATGTGACCCGAATTAATGAATTTTTCCTTAAAAAGCAATTAAATTTGAAACACAAGTGAAGTATGTCTTAAAAGAGCACTTTCTTTCACTCATCTACTTCTCATCTAAAAAAAACCTGAAATCGATAAATGCTATCAGAAGTTATGCACGTTTGACTAAAAGAGCCCATTTTTTTTTTTATAGTTGTCCATAGAATGCCATTGGAAGCTATTGAGCCGAGTGAGAATTACACATTACAAACAGGCATTCAAATACAAATGAGATTTTAATCATTTAAATCAAGACAGAAACATTATACATATTTTAGTGTCAGATTTTGTGTTTTGATAATGAGGAACAAGTCATTTTTTTTTTCTAAAATATTAATTGCAATTTTGGTATGTTTTGCTTTGCACGTTTTCCTCCATTCATCGAGGTGGGAAAACGTCCATGGTTCATTGCATTTAATGGGTATTAAAAAAGAAGACATGTATTGCATAAAAGCACATGTTTATTTCCTACTGTCTCCAAGTAGTACTGAGATATTTAACAAAAACTTAAAAATCGGGCGTTTTTACCCCTGTTTACCCTATTATGCTATAGAGCTTGTGTACAGGTTCAGAGATAGGGGTTGTAATGTGAACAATAATATTTATACGCTTTGTATCACGTTTTTTTATGGTTCAACAGGTTTTTTTTCAAAGAAAGCAACATATTTATGTCTAGGTTTTCCCGGCTATTTTAAAACATTTTTCGTTCGAATTCACCGTTTCTTATAATAAATTTCGTCCAGCAACTTCGATTTAGTGCACTTCTAAATCAAAAAAATAACAAAGGCTTTTCTGCACATTGCAGAAAAGCCAAAAAAATCAGAATAAAAACAATGCTTTCCGCTTTTAAGAGGAAAAGCAAAAAACAGAACAAAAAACCCCAAAAACAATGCTTAAGCAGAAAGCAACAAAAACAATGCTTTAAAAGCAAGACGAAAAAAATCTGAACCAAAGCAAAGCAAAAAACAAATCAGAACAAAACCAACGCTTTTCCACTTTTAGGCAGAAGAGCAAAAAAAAAAAAAAAAAAAAAAAATCAGAACAAAAACAATCCTTATCCGCGGAAAAGCAATAAAAAGTCTTTAGATTAACTCACCTTTTGAAACCCCTTTTCGTAGACGGCAATATTCTCTGGTTGGAGCTGGTTGTGAATTCGCTTGTCGTCGATGATTTCTTTGAGCGATGCGTCGGTGAATACCGATCGCAGTGTGACCTAACAAATAACGAAAGTCATTACCAGCTGGTAAGCACACGAGATGAGCTCCGTGCAGTTTTGCCGAATGGAGAATACAGGTTACTAGCCAGCATATAGGCCTACGGCCTACCACTTGATACAGATTTTATGCAAATGGTTCTCGGCTATTTGAAGCAAATTCGAGCAATATCTTTTTTGGCTCTAAATGCCTGAACTTGACTCCATTAAAAAAATTTCGGGGGCACAATTGAATCGTGCTTAAGTCCAAATCATTATCAACAATTCCGACATTAGCTTATTGAGATTCAAGTAATGACTTCCCAATGCAGAATCTTCAATGAAAAAATAAAGAAGACATTTCAAAGGTACAGTTCAATGATGTCTGAATGGTTCAAAACTTTAAACGCCCAACATGACGGCAACGTTGGACAGCGTCTGATAAGCAGCGAGTTCATTGAGTTGTCTACAATTGTGACCTACTGTGGAAAAATGAGGAATGCCCCCCAAAACCTCGTTCTGAGTAATCAACGCTTGAAGTCGAAAATACAAGAACAATCTTGTCAAAATTAATGTGTTTTTTTTGAGTAGCCAAGGTATATAAGATTATGTTTTTTTGCTGGGGAAAAATACCCCAAACGTGGAAAAACTGAAGAACGTTTTTTACT
This sequence comes from Patiria miniata, assembly GCF_015706575.1. NCBI lineage: Eukaryota > Metazoa > Echinodermata > Asteroidea > Valvatida > Asterinidae > Patiria > Patiria miniata. The sequence continues at coordinate 11,645,951 of NW_024037048.1, read as the reverse complement.
GCCGTTGGCCGCACAATGCGTATCTTTTTTAACAAAGCCGTTTTCTCAAAATGAGGTCGGCGAAGTAAGTTCGGTGGAACACTGCTGCAGACTGTTTCCCGGCCCTCCGGGATATGGGCACCGGTAACTAGCTCCCATTGATTGGATCGCCTCTGCGCGTGCGCAGCACGATTGTTTAGTTTTGAATCACCATCCAGCTTTGTGTATGGACCATACTTGAACACATAGGCCTAGTTTAAAAAAAAAACTCACTCTTCTCTTACCACAAAAAAATACGCAAAATCGCCATTTTCTACATCAAGACAACTTTCAAGTACTCCAACCGCATTGGTTTCAAATACTGAAAAGTAATATTTCTCTCTTTATTGATATTTGCCAGAGATACTTTCAAATTCAGCAAAATTTGAAGCTCATTACCTCCAAAATTGCACATTCTTGGCCAGGCCCATTGCCATTATGCAATAGCCTGGTTGCGCGCAAACCTAACCGTTGTGATTTAGAATTCACAAGGTGAGGCGGGGTTCAGACCTAAGCACGTCTTGCATATAGTTACATTACATTACCCGGAATTCCAGGCAATGTATGCATGATTCACCTTTTTTTTAGTCCGAAGGACAATGGGGTCAGGGAACCAGACTGTGGGATACTGTTGAAGTTCTTCCGACATCAACCTCGTCCCCAGTACTTACTTTATTTCCAACCTCGTATCCAATAGTAAGCCCTGGAAAGGAATTTTGTTCCCCTGTATCCCGGTTCGATACCGCAATTTGCTAGTAATGAATTTATATCGTGTACTAGTTGGTGTTGTTATTCACCACGTGCAGTACGTGTTTTCGCGATCATTTGTCCAAGCCTTCTCGAAAATATTAATTTCTTTTCCAATTTGTTAATATTAATATGAAATGTGATGCTGCATGTTGTCTCGTTAAGATCGTTATAGTTTAGTTATAAAATAAAATAGTGTTTTCGTAACTCCGCCATGCTTGCGCTGCGACGAATTGGTTCTGTTTTTACCCCAGACACCGCATACAAACACAAACGCAGATGTAACGCACAGGCAGGCACCAGACTATTCCTCATTTGCATACGTGTTAAACAATCTTGCACATGATCCAATACCAGGGTGAGAGAGTAGGTAGTGGTCGGCGCGTACTGCTCAACACCCTGGGGACGAGGTTGCTTCGACATGTCTTTGGAATAAGTTAAGCTACAGCCTAACAGAAATAAATATCATTGGAAAGCCACTGAATTGTGTCAACCGACTGGTTCTTCTCAAACATGTCAAAACCACACAACTCACAAATAGATATCATTCACAAGGTGTTACCGCACACCTTCCATTCATTGATCATGTCCATCAAGCAAACCCTCAAGTATCATGGAATTATTAACATGCTGTATGCAACTGATGTAAAATTGAACAGATAAGGTCTTTGTTGCTACTCACCCAGGCATTGGTGGTAATGATAGCACGGCTGCCTGCACTACCAGCCACTAACTCAGCACCACCATTCTCGTTCAAGACGATGACAGGACTCATAGCTGACACGGGCATCTTACCGGGCGCTATGTAGTTGGCATCCGAGGCTGGCTGGCTGGCTGGCGAGTCGAAGTCTGCCATTTCGTTGTTCAGGATAAGACCCGTTGTGTTGGAAAATATGTGGCTGCCAAAACTGGTAAAACGCATAAAGTGTATAAGCGAAACCGGTTTTTATAGCTTGAACTTGCCTCATACTACGAGGCCGAAAATCCAATCATTATTAATCACACAATACTGTACAACGTGTACTTGACTGAGATCGAATTTTAACGAACAAATTACAGTGTATCTGTTTTCCCTACGAACTGTAAGTGAGCATACTGGTAGGGGCAACACCATCAAAGACGAAAACATGGTGTTTAACAATTGCCAATCATTAGTCCAGGAAGTTCGACACGTGTTCGTAAGTTATAATTAGACTAGCATGAAGTTATTGTAATTCAATGGTTGTCAAATGTCACATTTTTAATATAAACGAAAAGGTCAATAAAACTGATGCTCATTCGTTTACCTATAGCACAGGGGCGGATCCTAGCATTCAGAAAACGGGGGGGGGTGATATGAAGGGTGTAGGTTGAGAAAAGGCGTGCCAAATGCTGAGGAGGGGCGTCCGTGGCATGCGCCCCGAAAATTTTGAAATCTGCAATGTTTTCTCCTGCATTCTAATAGGCAATTTGAGCGTGAACTTTCATCAGGAACCTTAGCATTCCATTTCTTATTGCTCCATTTTACTAGCATCATAACATTTAAAGTCAGCAGCTGAACGTGTGAGGCTGTTGTTGTCGTCTTTGTTGCAGCCCCTCTCCACTAAATCCGTGACTGTAGCAATATAGTGTAACCTGAAGAACCTCGCAAAATGCTAAGATACGTACTAATTATTGATTGAACTTGTAGCTGATACCGCATTTCCGAACTGATCAACGACACTGATATGACTTGTGCCTCCGCTACGGACAGCCGTGTTGAGCAGTGCGTTGTACCCAGAGGCATTGGTGAAGGTGACTGCGTCCTCGCGTATCTGTGAGGAAATCGACTTGGCGAAGGCTTCCGACTGCATCTTGTTCAGAATCTGCAATGACAGGATAAACAAATGAAGGTACACATTAGAAAGCCAGCAAATCGAATGGCTTAAGCCTAGTTTCCATATCAACGTTAAGCCTATATGCATACTGGGCATGCAGACATTCAAAACAGTGCGGGGAACCGTCCACAAAGTTGAACCGTGTTCAGCTTTGCCGATCGTCTGCGAGATAGTCTCAGTGTTGTAGTCGAGTATTTTTTTCCGAGTACCGAGTACTGCCGAGTACTTAGGTAACCGAGTACGAGTACGAGTACGAGCACGAGTACTTGTATCTCCGAGTATAAGAACAGGTCTCTGAGTACGAGTACTTATACTTCCGAGTACGAGTACGAGTACAAGTACTTGTATTCCGAATACGGTCATACGGCAAATGGTTGATTATGCGTAATAATTGGCCCAGGCCCGGTCAGACCGATATGCAGACCCAATCACGGCTAGCTGTTGTGTTTGTCTGGATGTGCACAGAGGAAAATCAGGAAACTTCGATTTCTCCACAAGTCAATCAACCATTTCAAACTGAAAGTATCGATGAAATAAGGCCATGGTGTATGAAGTCAAGCTATACCATTTCCCCCGAGTACTGCTATTCGAGTACGAGTACTTTGCTGCCCGAGTACGAGTACAGTCATTTCGAGTACGAGTACTTTGACATTCGAGTACGAGAACGAGTACTCCAAAAAAGTACTGGAGTAGTGCTCGAGTACGAGTGCCGAGTACGAGTACTACAACACTGGATAGTCTGCGTCTGTCTTGGTTGTCGGTAACATTTGCGGATGAAATGTTTCCGTATGTCTGCGTTGCAGTTTGGGCCCTGTTTGCGTTGCTGTCTGCATTTCGTATGTGTAAAACTAGGCTTAATAGTCATTTTTCAAACCTGATTACCCGACAATGGACTCAGGTTCATCAGATCCGTGTAAGTTTACGTCTTGTGTAATAAAGGCTTGACATTTACACATCTTTTACGGCAATATACATGTACGTACAATCTACCGTGTTCAAAATCTCGACATCAGAGTTAGAAACAAATTTCTTTTAATAATAAAATGATGAGACAAATGTTTATAACAGTTTTTCCATATAGTTTGGCCACCTGAGACAAAGCAGGGACTTCAAAAACCCAGCTTCCAAATTTCTAAATGAGGGATCTATGAATGTTTACTAAAAAAAGAGGGCGCTATATGTAACTTATAGTTCGCACTATCGAAGGCGCTGATGGTGACCTTTATTCTCTTTTCTTTTCGTTTAGAAAATATTATTTACATCATAAAACTGGAACAATAAGGTTCTTCTTCCGGAGATTCATTACCTCCTGAACCTCTGGTGTCTCCACGTCACCTAGGTGACTCCGCAAGGCGAAGGCGAACTTTGACGCTTCAACAAAGTGATGATACGTCTTAATCTTGTTCCCAGTCGTCTTAAAATCAGCTGATGACATGTTGTAATCTGCAGGTATAGGCAAAAACGAGTCATAGGTGAAAATTAAAAGTGGGTGGGTGTTACTAAGTAAGACTACTTGTATTTATTTGTGAATTTCTTAAGAAGTAAGCTTTGATAACTGACACAGTAATATCAATTTACTTCTTTTTACAGACGAAAACAGGCGCCTAGCATTTTTCGGTTTCCCATGATTGGGCCCTGAATCGAAATAGGGGAAGCCTTTTTAGAACAGAAACAGTTTGAAGTTGTCAAATTAAATGGAAAGAGTCCGACATGAAGTGTAAAATTTCTCTGCTGTTTCAGACGGTCATTGAAAAACAATTAAACTGAAGCACAGAGTTAGTGGAAGGAGTTACTTTTTTTTTTACGAAAAGACTATTTTGCAGACATAGTATCATTTTCAAAGTTGGCATATATACGGTTAACCACGATCGGTCATTACTTCGTAATATATTGATAATGAATTGCACGACAGGTCCGCCTGACGGTGAGGGCGTTGTCAGGACTGTCATGCCTCGGCCGATGGGAACGGCTTGAGCTTCTCTCCACTCTGCAGTGTAACCCGCTAAATCGGCAGCAGTGATAAGCCCACCTGGATTGAAAAAAAATGACAGAATACAATCAACCAGTCTCATATCTCGCAACGGGTAAAATGCATTGCAAGTGAACCGCTAATTGCATTTCACTTAAATAACGAGTAAATTGGAGAGACGTCATTTACAACAGTAAAAGACCCAGCTTAAAGTTTGAGTCAGATTAATTATGCAGCCTTCTTTGTACCGAAACAAAACCTCAACCAGTCGGCTTATGTTTCCAAGCTGCTTGTAACTGAAATTTGCTTTTTCGGGGCAAACAAATATTTGGACATTCCTTTTTTCATTGTAAATGCCTCGTAAAGGGCGCCATTTAGGAGCACAACACATCTTGTTTATCTTATAAACCCTTCGTAAAGCCCCTGTCACACATTGCCGTTCTGGTATCCCGATGGCGTCAAGACCATAGAAATTGGCAAACTGGACGAGGACTTGACGGCAACTGTTCTGGGTCGTGATAGACACTAGTTGGTCCTGATCGAAAGAACGGCAAAGTGCCCAGACGGGAAGGCAGTCGGGAGAATTGTTGTAAGATCTGCATGCACGGAGTTGCATCAGAATTGTCTTTCTTTCACGAGTCTCTTACGTCCATGCTGTGCTTACACAGTGCCTACCCAGACCAGGACGGGGTGGAGATGGTATCGTTAGCGACATTTGTCTTGAATAGAACTGCCTGGGAACGGCTTGTACTGGACGAGGACGGGGCACACACGGATTATGGTCGGGGATCCAAGGCTGGAGCCATAATTTTGTTATTTGCCGAGTCTTAGCCACGTTTCAAAAATTTGTCATGGTCAGACTGGAGCTCAGAAGACGAAATTTGAATTTGGCCCTTTTTTTTTTGGTACGATTTTCAAGATATTTAGGTGTTGGGCCTGAGCCCACACCTATTGAAATTGTATGAATTTACTTTTGTTATTATTGTTCTCAGCAAATTCTTCTCCAGAAATGTTTGTCAAAATGAAAACATATATGAACTTCAATTGTCAATACCTGAATGCACAACCCACTGAAGATGTGCTTTTTTGCAATAACGTAATCATGACGTCATCACGGGTCACATGACGTCACTTGCAAAAATAATAAATCTAATCTTTGAACTTCAATATAAAATCAACCGTGAGAGACGGGAACTTGAATTTTGCGGGAATCGACATGATAATACATGCTCTTCAATTAATTTTGTGTGCGTAAAATCACATGACCCTTCCTTCCGGTCGAAACTGGAAGTGCCTAATAATTCATAGGTGGAAAAAGATATGAACTTGCTTTCAACGATGTTAGCCTGTGGGTGGGTTGATCTTTCCAAAACAGATCGGTGACGCCATCAAGTGTTCGAGCGCCCACTAGCGGCAGGTTAAAAAATGTCCAAAACGCATTTTCAGTTGATGTCTGTGGCGAAATTTTCGGTCATCGCTTCGAAATTAATATACATAATGACCTTAATGCAGACAAGACCTGTGCGCGAAAAAAAAAAGATTACGTCATCAGAACGGAAGTTACAATGAAAAGACATCTTTTCCTTTGAAAATTGCTAAAAAATCAACCGTCAAAGATACAATCCAATTTTGTGCTTTAAATGGCACTTTAATAATAGGTCTAAAACTTCCCAAGGTTTCGTTACAATAGATTTACTAGAAGATGTCCTGCAGCCCCCTTGAAGTTTGAAGTTGAACAGGCCTACGCACTGAAACGCTCATTTAATGCCACGTACATTGTGTGTACAGCAAATGGGGATAATTGCGTACAAAGGGAAAATCCCGAAAAACATATGATACTCAACAATTGGGCTGGCAAAAGCGCCCAATTGGGCTTTTTTTTAATTTGGCGCTTTAAAAAAAAAAAAAAATGCGCATTTGTGTAAAGAGGGTATGGCGAGAAATATCTTGTATTGCGTCAATGGTGTGCGACCTTTACTTTTAGAGATATGAGCTATTTGGTGGGTTTTTTGTAACTTGTACTAAATAAGTTTACAGTACAGCAGCATACGTGCGTGCAGATCCTCACCTGACTCTTTTTAACTATCCTCTGTATAATTACTCCACGCGCTATTTTTCAACCCTCAACCCTCACCATCAACATCAACAATCAACATCAACAATCAACATTCACATCAACAATCAACATCAACATCAACAATCAACATCAACATCAACAGCAACATCAACAATCAACATCAACAATCAACATTAACATCAACAGACAACATCAACAATCAACAATCAACATCAACAATCAACATCCACAATCCACATCAACATCAACAATCAACAGCAACATCAACAATCAACATCAACATCAACAATCAATATTAACATCAACAATCAACAATCAACATCAACAATCAACAATCAACAATCAACATCAACAATCAACATTAACATCAACAATCAATAGCAACCTCAACAATCAACATCAACAATCACCATCGCCAATCAACAATTAACATCAACAATCATGCATTAACAAAAAACATCAACATCAACAATCAACATCAACAATCTACATCAATAATTGTTAATCAATACCAACAATCAATTATCAACAATCAACAATCGACATCAACATGAACAACTACCATCAACTATAATCAACAATCAACATCAACATCAACAACCAACATCAACAATCAACAATCAACAACAATAATCAACAATGCGAAAAAGCCAAACCTCTAGCCCAACACCGTGTGTTTGTCCTCAAACTCTAGTTCATGATCTTGGCGGGGTCTTGGTCTTTGGTCTAGGATGTGTGACGGGGGCTTTAGACATAATCTGACTGTGTGCCACATTCCACGCTTGTATCACCAAAGGCACAATTTCCCCAAATAATTCTCCTATCTGCCCCACTATTTAGTCTTACCGTATTCTTGTATTTCTTGTACCAGCTGTTGTGCCGTTGTCCCATTGGAGAATTCGCTGATGCCATTCCTAGCAATAGCCCGTAATGTCCTTGCCATCTTGGGGGCGTACACGGTGTCACCTACCTCCTTCCAACTGCCATCTGCGTTGGCGTACCGTGTTCTGCAATGACACAACAACTACAACAACAGCAACAACAGCAACAGCAGCAGCAACGGCAACACCAATACCAACAGCAGCAACAGCAACAGCAGCAACAGCAGCAGCAGCAGCAGCAGCAACAGCAACTGCGAATTGAAATTATATTCGACACGTCAGTAGCACGACATTTGAAAGTGCGCCGTGCTACTGCCATGCTAAATTGATAAGCACGGCAGACCCTGTCGAGCTAAATCTTCTGCCGAGCCGAAATCAATAATTGGTTTAAACGTCGTGCTTGTGCCGTGTTGAATAAAGAACATTAAAGTTACAAGTTTATTTGTATTTGATACTGCATAAGCACGACGTCTGAAACAGGTCTGAGCCAATAATTTATAACCAACTGCTTTTAGATGAAAAAAATACTGTAATTCTCAATCCGTTCAAATTATATCACCATTTTAACAAAATGACCCTAAAATCTGTTTCGTCCAAAAATGCGATTTCAAGAATTGTCGTTAAAATTGTCTGCATTAAGAGTGACCAAAACCTCAGTTAGAAAGTTAAAAAATATTCAACAACGTCCTTTTGAAGGTCCGCATTAAAAAGAAAGAAAGTGGATTTTATCAATCATATTGTTAGCCAAAGCAGGGTTTTTAATAAAGATATTGTATACTACAGTAATAACTGTTGTTGAAACAGGTATTCTGTTTCAATTTCTTTGTTGCTCCAAACAACATATGATCAGTAATGTAAAGTCACACATATATCACACATCGCTATAAATCTAGGTCTAAATATAAAATATGGTGTTCCATATGTGTCATCGCCATCACATTTTTCGGTGTCGTAGTTTAATGCTCTGGCATTGATCATTTTAATATGCATTTCATGCAAAACTTTCATGTAAGACAATCTGAGCATATTGTACCCTCGCATTTTAAGAAAAAATACCAGAAAGACTGTCCGTATTGCCACGCCGAACGTCATCGACATTGATATTTAATGCACGCCCAGATTTTCGTTAAAAGAGCAGAAAAATACCTCTAGGAATGGCTGTGAATATTTACCGAAACCCAGCAAACTGAGGCTGTGACAAGTTGAGTCCTCTTACTACTTGTCTTCGCGCATTGGCGAGATGCACCGTGACGGGGAAGCCGTCCTCAGCCAGACGGATCACGGGCTCAAACAAGGCCGTCCAAGGTAGGTGGCCGTAGCGTTGATGGGCCTCCCACATACCGCTCAACTCACTCGGCACTGCTACTGATTTGATTCCTGTAGAGAGGAGAAATACATTAACAAATCAAAGGGATATCCCAACACAACTTGTGAAAAGCTGGATAATGTACAGCACTTCGCTCCATATACTGGCTTTCAGCATAAAACCCGTGCCAAAATGTACTATCAACCTTACAACTAAGAAGTGCGGAAGCGTATGACCATCCGCGTTACTGCGTTACTAAGATAAAATATCTTGGAAACATGGAATTCCCTGAAAGGCTATAGTGGAAACGTGGAATAGTGTGAAAGCCTTTCACAGAAACTTTGAATTTCCGCGATAGGCTGTCGTGGAAATGTGGAATACTGTGCTAGCTTATCACCGAAACGTGGAATATTGTTATAGCCTATCACAGCAACATAGAATTCGGTGATAAGCTATCGTAAAAGCATGTAATTTCGTAATGAACTATCGTGGAAACGTGGAATTTTCTGATAGGCTAACGATATCATGGCATTTTGCTTTGCCACGATCACAACATCACGGAATTCCATGTTGTTGAGATACTCTATCGCGGGATTTCACGATTTCGTGATAGGCTATCACAGTATTCCGCGTTTCCACGATAGCATGTCACGGAATTGCACTTATTCATGATAGCACATCACGGAATGCCACGTTTCCACGATAACCTACCACGGATATCCACGTTTCTATGATAGGCTTTCATGGAATTCAGCATTTTTATGATGGGCTATCGCTGCATTCCGAGTTGTAAAGATATTTTATGATGGAAAACTATGGTTCGAAGTTACTTTATCTCAGTAACGCAGTAACTCGGATGGTCATCGTAAAGAAGCTTATAGCTTTTTCTGAGAGTATCATGTACTCACCAGATTTTTCCGGAAACGTGTTTGCATTAGCGGCAGCGGGCGCCCTTTCCTTAGCTACCAGAGCTTCTGTTTTGCTGGTGTTCTTGTGGTACACGAGCATGAACATGCCTCCTCCCAAGCCGGAGCTCTGTGCATTGACCACGCCTATACACAGCAGGGTAGTTATGGATGCATCCACGGCTGTACCACCTTGTTTTAGGATATCACTGTGGTGGGATGAAAACCTCCAATGAAATCCCGCAATTAAACCCATACCACGAATCCAATGCCCTTATACCACGAGGCCACAACACTCCTCGTGATATTTAATGTTTTAATTTTTTTTTGTCTCGAAAAAATTATGAAAAATTAAAAAAATTCTCTAATAAAGAACAAAGTGGCTACCAAACATGGACTGACCGGCAACTACATGGTGAGACAATAGCTCTGAAATGTCATCATTGGTGACATGGAACGTCAATTCTCCGTTCATGAGCTTATATTCTAAAAACAAACTTTACCTGAATGTGGAACGAATGTCAAGCCGTGCCTGAAAATCATAATGTGTATGCATTTCTATTGTAAACACAATTTTGGTTTATAGTGTAGAGGTCAGGGTTGACACAATCACGAAAAGTGCGATGCACTTCAGCTGTTCCACACCATGTACGTCAAGGCTAATTTAGATTTTCTTCACAGTAAAATCCCTTCAATACTGTATACCAATGTTTTACATAGCATATGCGACCATGACGCCTACTGGAAGGATCGTCAGTACGTAGTATATGTGGAGCATTTGAACCCCGGTCGAGGCGGCATTTGGGTGTGAGGTGAGATGCCGGGATGAAAGTCGACCCCAGTTGACGTGATACTTTGGTATCCACCCATTGTGGTGGATTTTGGGGTGCAGGCGTGAAGCGGCTCGCGGGGCGAGTTATACAATATTTTGTTAGGGGATAAATTGGAAGGCAACAAAGATGCAGAAAATGAAGATACGACATGGGGCGCCCAAAAACCAACAGGAATTCACCAGAACTACTTATGTGGTCAATGGTCAATACACACATGTATACAGTGGATTAGTATTATATTGAACAGACCATCAGTCGATACAGTGTGAAAACCATACTAGTGGGGACTTATCATAGTAAAGGCACTTATTAGACTTTAATTAATTTGCAATATTTCCACCTTTTCCAAATATACTGATACATTATCGGTTGATTTTTGATACATTATCGGTTGATACAGTATCCGTTCCGTGGTGATACATTATCGGATACAGTTATGTTTCAGTTACATTATCCGTCGACACGTGATACATTATCGGATACAAATTTTACTACACTATCAGTCAATTGTTGCTACATTATCGGTTAGTGATACAAGATCGGTCAATTTGTAATACATTATCGGTTGGTGATACGTTATCCGTTGGTTACTACATTATCAGTTGTAACAAATCCACTTATTCCATAATGTTAGTAAAGTTATGCTGGTGTGCCTTTCCGAGAAGGAACTTAGATCACAAGCACCACACACATGATGCATCATAGGTGACAATTAGGCGGAAAAAAGTCTCCGGTTTCTGGTATGGAGCTTGCCCAAAAAGTGGTGCGGCGACGCGGCTTTTTTTTTTACCTGATTTTTGTGCTTCAAATGTCGCATGATGACTGCAAATGGTGCCCGACTAAACTTAGTGCAAATACATGGGAGTCTAGAGAGGCCACATGAAGCTAATTATCGATCATAATCCCATCTAAAGACACGTTAAAATTGTGCAGCAGCAGGATTCCAGTCAAACCAGTGAGTTTGGCGGTTTTGAGACATCATCTTTCATTGAAAAAAAAAAACCGTTATTCATTTTGCCGACGCGCATGGCTACGGCAACGCGCGCGCATACCAGAAACCAGAGACTTTTTTGGCCTTATGCACTGCTTTTTATCGTTGTTGTTTGACGGGAGATATCTGTGGTGCTAAATGTTGAATTTGGTTGTCAATTATACACATCTACATTCAGTATTATCAAGGCGTAGCGAGTACTTTCTTTATAATTTCACTGATGCACCACTTAATTCAAGTATGGTTTTAACAACGTGTCCACTGTTTATCTGTACGCAGTTGTGTTAAAATATAATACTAATAATCAACTGTATATTCCTCGTTAACAACTAAGGAATTCTGGTGAATTTCAGTTGGTTTTAGGGCGCCAAGTGTCGTATCTTCCTCTTCCTGCGTCTTTGTTGCCTCCTAATTCATCCCCCCACAAAAACTCTTACAAGTCGCACAACGATGTGCTTCATGCCTGCAGCCCAAAATCCACTTCAGCGGGTGGAATCCCTTACCACCTCAAATGGGGTCAAACCATAGACATGGTCGAACCTCTTCCCGGCCTCTTCTCGCGTTTTGTTGTACAGTGTACCTGATTTCTGGGTCATGGATGTGCCAAAAGATTTTTTCGTTAACACAAATAAAAGTGTTCAACCAATAAAAACGGTAAAAGGCACCGGATATCAAAGGAGTAAAAATTTCACGTGAAACTGTTTTGGAAAAGTGTTTTAAGAACAGCCAGTTATCAACTGTTTAAAACCACCCACATGACGGGTTATCGACCAATAGGAATAAGTAAACTGTCTTAGGTATTTATGAATATGAAATATAGACTTAATAGGCAGACGAGTCATAAATATCCCACTTTCTTCTCATAACTGGAGCCTTTCTGTACATACCGACCCATCTCCGAGCATAAGCCGACATCGGCTGCTACCGCTGCACTCTGATATCTCCCTGGTACTGCTGGTCGTGCCTCAGTGTGCGTCTTGCTTATTATCGTTTTGTTGTTGTTCGGTACTTTGTGTAAGGTTATTGGTAAAACGACAATAGCTGCGCCAATGAACAGCACAAAGAAAATTATTATCGCCAACCTGAAAAGAAGAATACATAACATACTTTATTAGGCAACAACCCACTTTTCGAAGGGTGTTTCTACAACGGAATTAATATCAAGTCCTCACTGCAGATCTATTTCGCCCCGGCGATGTTTTTTGCACTTCAAAATTTAACCTTCTTCCCAAATATACACTGCTGTCGTTCCGAAGAATTTGAAATTGCATTGACGGAGTGAATGGTGTGTGTTGGGTTACTAAATAAACTTCGATTTGATTTTTTTTAGTGGGGGAGGGGGGTTAGTTAATGATGCTTTTGTAAGACCTGGATTATTCTATCAATTCCCCCCAAAACCAAGTTCAGGTCTCTTATATACGGTCCATTTAATGTTATTTTCAAATATTATATCTATTAAAATTTAACGTGACGTCTCTCGACCCATGATGAGGTCATATTCAGTTTTCACGAAGAGTAACAGTTCTGGAAAAGCATTAGCATAGGAGAAAAGTCAACAAATACAAACATACACTAGAGGTTGTAGGAACAACCTTACAGTGTTTGGATATCATGGTTTGTGTTGTAGGCAAGAAAGTTAACAAAAGTTTGCTAAAAACACTGATTGTCTAGAATGACAGTTAGAGAATTGTCTAAAGCAAGTCGATGCCTGTAAAAAGCAAAATCAGATTTCTCACAGTCGACTTTATATTGATTTCGCAGATTAATCGAGTGGCTTAAACATATATGCACGCCCTTGCTGCTGTCCTATAATCTTATCAAGTACAATCGTAAAAAAAACCATGAAATAGCTCATATCTCTAAACAAATGAATTGCACACCATTGGCGCATTACAAAAGTTTGTTCGCCATCCCTCTTTACCCAAATTCGCATGCTTTAAGAAAAAGCGCTTTTGTTAGCTCAACTTTTGAGTCTCATACAACGTCATCGAAAGTCATAAAATCCGTTAACAAGTTGTCATATAAATGTGCACAAAACAAAGGTAAACACTTAAGAATATATTGCTCCATCAAACAGCCGATACTTGTGGCTCAATAGTTAATATAAAACAGTCGTAAAACCAGACACTCAAGAGGCGAGCACACTGTTTGGCAATGATCCCGATGATCCCAATTTGCTGTACACATCAATAAAATACAATACGATACATGTACAAGGTACATGTCGTTCAATGAACGTTTTAAGGTGTAGGCGTGCTCAACTTTAAATTTCAAGGTGGTGGCAGGGCATCTCCGATTTTACTTATTGTAACAAAATATGGGGAAGTTTTAAGACTTACTAAATTGGCAATTAAAGCACAGATCGAGACTAAATATCTCAGAATTGATTTTTCCAGGAATTTCACAGGAAAAACTTCCGCTGATGACGTTACCATTTTTTTCGCGCACAGGTTGATGACACACATCAACTAAAAATGCGTTTTTTGACATTTTTTTAACCTGTCGCTAGAGGGTGCTCCAACATTTTATGACGTCAATGATAATGTTTTTTTTTCAAGTTCAACATGTGCACACACTAACATCATTGAAAGCAAGTTCACATCTTTTTCCAATTTTAATTAAGCACCTCCGGTTTCGACCGGAAGGAAAGGTCACGTGATTTGACACGCACGATATAAAATGAAGATCATTTATTATCATATCAATTCAAGTTCCGGTCTCTCACGAGTGATTAATTGATTTTCAAAGATTAAACCCATTAATATTTCAAGTGACATTACGTGACCCATGATTACGTAATAGGACGTTATCACAAAAAACACATCTTCAGTGGGTTGTGCATTCATGTATTGACAATTAAAGTTCATATGTTTTCATTTTGACAAACAGTTCTGGAAACGAAATTGTCTTGGAGAAAAAAACAACAAGAATAGGGAATTCTTACAATAACAATAAGTGTTGGCTTATAATTAGTCCAACACCTAATAAAAAAGAGGAAAATCAGATTAGAAAATTATAGCTTTCCAATAATTGTGTTCTTAGTTTCGAAGTGTTTGATAACCAAGCTTGCGAATATTAAGTGCTTGCATTTCACCATAATTTTCCAGCAGATATTATTACGTTGTTTTCATCTATCACTTGTTTACGTAAACATCTACATGTTTTGGTCTTGGGTAATGTTTGTGTCTTGATATCATTTTGGACTCATTTCACTTTTCATACACAAGGTTTCACGTCGAAGTCAAATTTCATTCCAAAATGTAAAGGTTCAAATCTCAACTCAAGAGATGTGTATGTTATTTATTTATGCATGTATGTTACTCCATGTTATATGTCTGTCTATGTTAACATATCCAACAATTTCACAAGCGAATGCAGTACCATGTGGAGTCTGAACTCACCTTCCTTTTTTGTGAGCTGCTGATTGCTTGTCTCCCTGGACAAAAGGAATTTTTTCGTCTTCTCCCTGCCTCGGCCCACGAACAGCCTCGCCCTGCTCAGCGTCGCCCATGCTTGATGGGATGATAGATGAAAGTTGGTGTAAATGTTGCTCCTGATGCTTCCGTGCTCTCTGTATTTCTAACCCTGTAAGAATCATTAAGATAATTGGCTTAGGTTTAGGCGTGAAACAAAAGATATAGCGTAAACTATTTCGTCAAAATTTGCCCTTAAATCGCTTGTAATTTGATACATGATGACGTCATGATGACGTAACAAAATAAATAGTATCTTCGTAATCCTGGTACAAGTTCACACTAGATTTTATGATCATACCGTAAACCGTATGGAAGAAATTTTGCTTTGTTTTGATTTCAGGCTAAAGTCTTCATTTTGAATTCACCTAACTTTGACCTTCCGGTTGACCCGGAATTAAGGGTCAAGCGAGTTCAGATACACGAAGAGAAATGTTTATCGATTCATGGTCTATCCGACTAGAGAATATAAACATCACTGATTATTTTGTATAAGAGTTATGGGTGAATGTAATTGGACCGCTTTTCAGCTAAAATCACTTGTAATTTGACACCCGAGGATGTCATCATGACGTCAGAGTAATATGCACCACTTCGGATGAGGGTCGATATTTATTGAAAGTTACAAGTTCATATCATAAACCGTTTAGGAGAAAACCTGCGAGAAGTATTGTCCGGAAAAAAGAAAGAACCAAACAAAGAACATGTATGAGAACAATTCAATAGACAGTGGTTGGGTTGTACGTGCCCGACCACTCAAAGAAAGAAGATTAATCGCAACAATTCCAAAGAGTGGGCGGGTTGTGCCCGATCACTCAATAACAAGAACTAAAATGCTAGGGGAGAGGGCGTGCTAAAATTGCTCAGATCATTAATTATCCAAGGTCAGATCATCAATAACTGTCTCCTCCTGATCTTTTTTCAACTCGAATCACTAGAGATTTCATTTACTGCAGGGAAATGTTAATACAATGTATCTTTCCTAAATATTAATCAATATATGTTTAGAAGATAACTTCAGAAACAAGGATGATTTTTCTCTTACAGCTGATGTACAAAGCGAGTATCGGCGCACAGTTGAGGCGACCTGTACCGGGCGAGCTGCACAGAGCAAATGGCCGAGTTGCTTCTTGCCAGCGCCACATCATAATGCTAGCGTTGCAGAAACTAATAATCGATTCTGCAAATGCAGGTGTCTGGTAGAAATGGTATCGATTATGTAATCTTCTGTTTGGTATCGATTATCTGGATTATTCTGTTGCTACAGAAGCTTGTTGCAAGTCATTTTTTTCTCATGCGATTAATTCTCTATCAATTCTAAAACAAAAATGATGCCGAATCAGGCAAAAATTGAAAGCGATTATTCGATTCGAATACGACGGGCATTTTGATACCCGGACTCTATGTTCTGATGCAAACAGAACTAGAGATTCGCGTCTGCACTGAAGTTATGACAATGGTACATACTCGACGGAGCCTCTACCGTCGTTGGAGTTTATGTCATAAACGCTTATCATATCATAAATTGGTTTTTATGATGTTTTTTTTTGCATGGGCATTATACAATTCTGCACTGACTTTACGACAGAAAAGTTTGTCTACACGCTGTGGAAATATTAATTTTCAGCACTCAGATATGAGAGAAAAACTGGTGAAGCGCAATTTCAATCCGGCGGTAATAGAAAGAAATCTTGTTTTCCTTTTATTTGAGGCTAATTTCTTTATTTTGAATTCACCTAACTTTGACCTTCCATTTGACGCGGAATTAAAGGTCAAGCCAGTTTACATACACGACAAAAATGTTCAGCAATTAGTGGTCTATCTGATTACAGAATACAACCATCATTGGTAATTGAGTTCAAGAGTTAAAGGTGAAAGTAATTGGTCACTTTTTCAAAAGAAATCACTTGTAATTTAACACATAATGGCGTAATCATGACGTCAGAGTAATATGCACCACTTGGGATGAGGGTTGATATGTATTGAAAGTTACAAGTTCATATCATAAACCGTTTAGGAGAAAACCCGCGGAGACGTATTGTCCAGAAAAAAAGAAAGACAGATTAATCGTAACAACTCCAAAGAGTGGTCGGGTTGTGCCCAACCACTCAAATATAGATCTATTTTTTTTCATTTCTCATGCAGCTTTTCCGTTCAACCCTTTTTTTTAAGTACATACAGAAAAAATACCTG
This sequence comes from Patiria miniata, assembly GCF_015706575.1. Taxonomy (NCBI): domain Eukaryota; kingdom Metazoa; phylum Echinodermata; class Asteroidea; order Valvatida; family Asterinidae; genus Patiria; species Patiria miniata. The sequence continues at coordinate 11,628,702 of NW_024037048.1, read as the reverse complement.
TGCATAATTCAACTTAGACAAAAGTTGTAGTTGTAATATTAAATGAATTAATCTTTCAAGTGACGTCACATGACCCATGATAGCGTCATCATGACGTATTTACAAAAAACACATCTTCAGTGGGTTGTGCATTCATGTATTAACAACTGAAATTCATATGTTTTCATTTTGAAAAACAAGAAATGAAGTATTCGCTGAGCAGACTGATTAAAAAGAAAAGTATGTGTTCAACACCTAATAAATGTAGGCCTAATTAGTATTTAGCCAAACAGTCATGAAATCCGCCACATTAACATCTGTAAACGGTTGAGTATTAAGTTGAGGGTTGGGGAGTTGCCGCAATCCCCAAATACACAGGCCCTCATAATGGTACGGCTGCTGCGTTGGCCCTTAAATGAAACAATATGTGACGTTAGTGGAGGCTGAACAATCACACATTGGAAGATGATATTAATTTTCTCATTATTAAAGACACTGTCCAGCCGGGTTCTTCAACAAAGTAGATTTCGTTTATTTTTGATCTTGGAGTTCTTTTTTTGTAACGTTATGTTAAAAAACTGACGTATCTCCTTCCCACATGCTTGCCTCTAGTGGAGCTGCTAAGCGAAAAATAGTTCACTTTGTGGTAAAAGCATGCAATTTGGCATGTGGGGTCAAAACGGGCTAAAAATCATTTTAAAATCGGGACCCATCCTGGATCTTGCCCATTTTTGGGGCGGAGCTTGATTTTCCAAAAAAGGGGGTGCAAACAATACAAACTCATGAAAACTGTATTTAACATCAAATTTCCTTGTTTTTTTACGCTTTGAAATAAACTTAAACATGAAATAAGACATTCTAGCATCCTAACACCTGTTAATTTTCCACCCATTTTGTGGGCGTGGTCTAAATGGTAACAGAGGCGGTATATATTAGCAGTTTGGTTCTAATATGGAAAACATCATTCAGTTTGGTAGTAAAATTCTGAAAACTGGCATGTCCAATTGAAATGGGCGAACATAATTTTTAGAGGTGAACGCATCTTGGATCTTGCCCATTTGGGGGGCGGAGCTTGATTTTTCAAAAAGGGGAGTGTTATTTTCACCCTTTTGCGGGCGTGGCCTAAATATGTAAAGAGGCGGTACATTAGAGCAGCTTGATTCAAACGAGGGAAAATCATCATTTTTGCTGGTAAAAACACAACTTTTCTATCGGTTAACAATGTTTACCATACACTGTAAAGATAAGTTTAAACGGTTGCAAGACTAATTGTTGCCCTTTAGGGGTGGAGCTACATTTTAAAGTAGGCGGCTATAAAAAAATCATATCTTAATTGTTATGATTGTCTACAAGTAACTTACACAGGGTGAGTCAAAAAAAGGAAACCAAATGGCAGGACAATTTTTTTAATGAAGTTCTGCATGTAGCACTATCAAAATCAAGATATGAAAGCCCAATTTATAAGCTTTGTTTTAGTACAAGAGTCATTTAAATCACTTATGTACTTTGCAAAGAATTTTAAACACAAACACCGTCTTAAAAAGTTCTGTCAGCTAAACGAAAACAATTCACATATAGGGGGATGCGCTGGAATTGTTTTCGTTTTGCTGAAAGAACACATACCATTTTTTTGTGATACGTGGACAGAACTTTAAAACAGTGGTTGTGTTTAAAATTCCGTAACTTGAAAAGTACATATGAGTGATTTGAATGATTCTTGTACTAAAAGAAAGCTTATGAATCGGCTTTCATATCCTAGATTTTGAAAGTACTACATGCAAAACGCTATTAGGAAAATGGTCCCGCCATTTGGGTTTCCTATTTTGTTCACTCACCCTGTATACTTACAATGGCGGCATTTCTTAATTGTGCATGTATTATAAACACTATGGGGATCACAAGGAGAGGGAGGGGAATTAGGGGCGGCCCAATGAAGGATTTCTTGAAAGTGCTCTTCTAATATGTTTAATATATATATATATATATAGGCATATTAACATGAAAATGTGCACAGAATATACGTCCATTCAGGCGCGGTTCTAGAACCAATATTTTTGGGGGGCTAGCACGGTGGATCCAAAATTTTTTCAGGGAGGCGTGCTGAAATGTTGACCGGTTATTTTTTCCAGACACTTAGGCCTCCGGAAATCAATAGGTGGGGAGGGGGGTTCATCCTAAGAAGCCTATTGCATTTGGGACCGAAAGGTCAAGGGTCAATGTCACAGTGGCTGAAACAATAGAAATTTTGTCAGCGCGATAACTTGAGAAATACTTTACATATGAACTTCAAATTTGGTTTGTGGATTGTCCTTGGCAATCCTAAAAAGCCTTTGGCATTTGAGGCCAAAAGGTCAAGGGTCAAGGTCACAGTGGCTAAAACAAGATAAATTTTGTCAGTGTGATAACTTTAGATATACTTTACATATGAACTTCTAATTTGGTTCGTGTATTTTTCTTGGTAATCCTAAGAAGCCTATTGCATTTGGGGCCGAAGGGTAAAGGGTAAAGGTCACAGTGGCTGAAACAATAGAAATTTTGTCAGCGCGATAACTTGAGAAATACTTTGCATATGAACTTCAAATTTGGTTTGTGGATTGTTCTTGGTCATAGGCCTATCGCATTGGGGGTCGAATGGTCAAGGGTCAAGGTCACAGTGGCTAAAACAATAGAAATCTTGTATTTAATCTGAGATCATAGGGTTAGGGATTAATTCATATAAAACCTACACGAACGTGTTTGCTTAATTTTCATTCATACACATGCGAGTAAATGCTTCAAAATTGGAAGTACCAGTAAAAGCAAATGCCATGTTTTATTCATACGAACATGGTATCATTTGTACTTTATGAACTTTGTTAATATTAATTTTTCGCGATTAATATATAATAAATGCTGTAGCTTTTGCGCAGAATTATTTGCTTTATAATTTCAAGGTTGCCCCAAACCCAGCCTTGTGAATGACAAGTGCATATTTGAAATCTGAAGCATTTACTCCTTTATATTCATACGAAACGTACAAATGGGAGTAATGCAAACGCCAGTTTTTATTCATACGAACTACCGTATGGTATTATTTGTACTTTTTCGCGATTAACATTAATAAATGCAGTAATTTTTGCGCATAATTATGTGCTTTTATATTTTCAAGGTAGCCCCAACCCAACCTTGAAATATGATAAGTAAATATTTTAAATTTTGTAGCATTTACTCCTTTTTATTCATAAGAAACGAAGTAAACGCTTACAGTGTAGCAAAAGCTTAAAGGTAAAAGTAATTATTTTCAGAATTTAGTTTCAGAACCGGTTTTTAGTAAAAGTGTTTGCTTAATTTTCATTCATACTGATGCTTCATACATGCTTCGAAAGTGGTAGAAAAAGCAAATGCCATGCTTTATTTATACAAACATATGGTATCATTTGTACTTTATGAACTTTAATAAATGCAGTAGTTTTTGCGCAGAATTATTTTGCTTTATAATTTCAAGGTTGCCCCAACCCAGCTTTGTAAATGACAAATGCATATTTGAAATCTGAAGCATTTACTCCTTTTTATTCATACAAAACGAAGAAAACGATTATTAGGCCAAAAAGGCTCTTGTTTCTGGTATGCGCGCGCGTCGCCATAGCCATGCGCGTCGGCAATGTAAGATGATGTCTTTCAATGTAAGATGATGTCTCAAACCACCAAACTCACTGGTTCGACTGGAATCCTGCTGCTGCACAATTTTAATGTGTTATTTCTCATAAAGTTATTTCTCATGTCTAAGTTTATTTCTCATGTCTGTTTATTTCAAGCATGAAGAACAAAGGAAAATGGATGTTAAATACAGTTTTTCTGAGTTTTTTTATTTTTTGCACTCCCCTTTTTGAAAAATCAAGCTCCGCCCCCAAAATTGTGCAACATCCAAGATTTGTTCACCTCTTAAAATTGTTTTCAGCCCATTTTAACTAGACCTGCCAATTTTCAGGATTTTACTACCTAACCGAATAATGTTTTTATTAGAACCAAACTGCTAATATATACCGCCTCTTTTGTACATTTAGACCACGCCCACAAAATGGGTGGAATTTAACTGGTGTTCGAAAGCTAGAATGTTATATTTTATGTTTAAGTTTATTTCAAACCATAGAAAAACAAGGAAAATGGATGTTAAATACAGTTTTCATGAGTTTGTATTGTTTGCACCCCCTTTAAAAAAAAATCAAGTTCCGCCCCAAAAATGGGCAAGATCCAGGATGGGTCCCGATCTTAATATGAATTCTAGCCCATTGGGACCCCACCTGCCAAATTTCATGCTTTTATCACAAAGTGCACGATTTGGGCCAAAAATGGACCTAAGCAGCTCCACTTAATGCTTAGAGATTTTACCAGAGTCAGCTTTGAACCTAAGTGTGGATAGTGCAAAAAGAAGCATCTTTTGTAAAATAAGTTTCGCCTTTAACTTATTATCCCTCTACATGTCACCTTCATCAATTTCTTTAACACAAATTAAAAGAAAAGTGCTTTTCAGACTGCATTAAGGTGTAGCCTGACTGAATTAAGATTTACAAACATAGAGCAAATTTTACAAGTTAACAACATTATGATAATACCTTTATGAAACGTCGAAATAATGTCATGAATGGAACAGCACAGCACCACACTGTAAATTCTAATCTACAACTGGAAACTAGTCTTTATTTACTACACATTACTCCATAGTCAGCCACCCGACTAATGACACCGAATGAAGATATTTTAGTCTAGTTTTCAAATAGGTGGACCGTTGTTGGACATGTGCATAAATACTGAAGAAATGCCTTTAAAAAAATTGAATTGAGTATGCAAACTTGGTAGGTGTTACTAATCGAGGACCTTTTCTTTGCCCTTTGGAATTTTTGAAGACATTTGCTGACTAAAGAGTGAGTAAAGTTGGCCCGATTTAGTTTCGCACGTTTCAGAGCACGGGTCCCAGTCTGAGTTATAGTATATCACTCTTAGACAATGGAAATGTTTGTCAGTCCCAGATTCATGTCTTTTCCGCATTTTTGCTATGACTTACCTTAATCATGTTCATTGAGCATGTTCAGATGATAATCTATGATGAAAAAAAGTGGCGTCAGGATGCAACGTACGTGAACCGTGCATGGACAACCATGGCGAGAAGGCCTAACGGGCGGTGAGCTACAACTGAATTGTGCAATTGTCCTGTTTCCTTGATCCTTTTTTTTGGTGTGCAAAATATCCAATGAAATTTCTTAAAATACTCGCTTTCTTTTCCTTGCTCTATGCCAAGATACATCATGCATTATATTCTACTGTCTTAAAAGGCACTAATACTGCAACTTAATTACATTTCTCTATTCTGCTGTGAGGAACTCAGCCGCGTTAGATAGTAGTATTTGTCCGTGAACTTCGGTCGAACTCCATCGGTGTGGCTGGCATACGACTAGTACCTAATTGGCCGGGTTGCGACATATTTAAAAGGGCGCTGCGTACTGAAATCACCGACAATTTCATGTTTTGGATTGTTTACTTATCCTATTCCAAACATCTGGTTGAAAATAAACCAACCTAATGTCTTACAGTTCCTGAGAAAATACGAAAAAAACCCTAATTGTTTACATCAGACACGACGGAGTATGATACTCGTTTCCTGCCATTTTCAAACAGTGTACGATACACGTTGTTTGTGTCTAGTATTACACACGTACACATGCAACCTGCTGACAAACAGCGATAACCAATCACCAATTTGCACATGGTTTTTAAACCTGGCGGCTTCACTGAAAATACGGTCTTGAGCCCCCTGTTGTCCGTGTAGGTCGTTTATGTCTTTGTGTGCATGAAGCAAAATCCTACTTCGCTCGTACCCACCGGGGGGGGGGGGGGGGGGGGGGGGGGAGTACAGCGCAGCGTAGCGTGTGGAGTGTGCATGTGCGGCGTCCAATGAGTGTTAGGGCACTGATTTGATTGGAAGTAACTTACAAATTTCACCAGAAGAAACCAAGGGAAGTCCTAATTTTGGTGCAAAGGTCGAGGTCACCGTGGTGAGTTAAAGTTTAACGGTTTCTGGATAATAACTTGAGTTAGAAATAAGATTTAGGTGTCTAACTTCTGTGGGGGGTTGCCCTTGGAAAAAGGCAAGTTGGGATTTGTTTTGGGGTCAAAAGTTCAAAGGTCAAGGTCACAGTGGTGAATTAAAATGTAATGGTTTTCAGATGGTAACTTTAGAGATGGGATTCTGGTGTCCAACTTCGGGAGGGGGTTTCCCTTGGGTACAGGCAAGTTAGGATTGGTGTTGGGGTGAAAAGTCAAAGGTAAATGTCACCTTGTTGATTTAAAGTTTAATTGTTTCCGGTTGATAACTCAAGTTAGAAATGAGATCGTGGTGTTTACCTTCGGTAGGAGGGTTGGTACTTGCAAGTTGGGATTTGTTTTGGGGTCAAAAGGTCAAAACCCCATAGATAAAGTGTAATGGTTTCCGGATGAAAAATTGAGTTAAAAATTAGATTTTGGTGTCTACCTTCGGTAGGGCGTTACCCTTGGGTGTAGGCAAGTTGGCATTTGTTTTGGGGTCAAAAGGTCGAAAGGGCATATCACAGTGGTGAGTTAAAGGTAAATGGTTTCCGGATGGTAACTGGACTCCAGTTGAGGGGTTTCAACAGCAACGCTGTCAGTTTATCTTATCTGGTCGGTTGGGATTATTAGTCATGGCAAACCTGATCCGACGTGCAACCGTCACCGGCACAAGTTCTGTCACGCTCAAGAATGATCGCAAGACGAAATATCGCAAGACGAAGCAATCACTCCATAAACAAAGAAGAAAATCCGATTGCTGCTCCGAGGATGGATCCAACTGTAGTTTCCGACATTCATTAAAATATATCAAACATTTCATATTTTGTTTCTGCTTTAAAGAGAAAGACAGCGCGTTTTCTCGTCAAGTCCCGAATGACAGAGCGTACCGTAAATGCATCAGATACAAATGAACTCCAGGATGTAATTTATTGGAAAAACATGAAATATATGAACTCATTAAACATTGCTACAATAAAACTAAGGCAAACTTGATAAATGGGATCTACACCTCAAAATCGGACAGAAACTGTATACGTAAATTCTTACCATTAAGACTACTCTTACTATTGAAAATGAAGTGCGGTACAAAAATCCAATACTGAAACCATGTTAAAAAGTGAAACACATCAGCACCATTAAAAAAACCCTTAAACTGGCTCAAAACCCACCGCCCTATCAACGACCGCTGAGGTCGGCTGATCTTCACAAAAAAAATCCAAAAAAGCTCAGACTTCGTAAAGCATTGTGAGTAGCCTACCGCCATAATCACTTCATACGCACATTTGCAACAGATTTAACATCTAATCAGGGCCAGAAGCTTATAGAGAGTCAACCAGAGCCCCTTGAATACGTCGACAACGAAATATACTTGTGATATTTTTGCATTATTTCAAATATAGCGCCAACTTGGCAAGTCAAGATGGAAAAATAGCTGCCGTCTTTACGATAACTCGCTTTCTACTTTACAAAAGAACATGTTTGCCTTGACGGACGATTTCTCGTTTTGTTTTGATAATTTAACCAGAGAACGGGAGAAAAGACTGCTTTTTCCTCCACGGAAAATATTCATAGAAAGAAAGTACAGAAAGAGGGAAAAGAGCGCCCCTATATAGTGCCGAATCCCGCCTTTTAAATATGCAACGGCCGGTCGGTCAGGCCCTTCTTGTTTTAGCCACCCCGAATTTGGTTCTGAATCAGGCCGAGTTTGTTCATCAAAATCCGTAGAAGTGATAACTGCATCGGCAGAGAACTCTTCAAAATATGGCAAGCTTGAATACCCTGTTTAACTATGTTCTTTTATTCATTTTCATATATTTACTATCTAGAAATACAATATTTAATGAAATGATATAAGTAAAAAAAAAAAGGAAAATATGGTATGAAAGCTTATACATAATGAAAAATATTGACGAATTACCAATATACTGCTTAAAGAAAAAGCCGTTGTATTCCTGCTTTCGATAAGGGAAAATGACAAAAAATACAAATAACCTATTTCCGACATGCCGAAGCCGTTTGGTCAGCAAAGGCACAGCTGCAATACTCCCGCACCCCTGGGTAGACCCGCCTCTCAAATACATAGACATGTAACACCCTCATGTCTAACAAGAAAGCAACCATTATGGGCCTTTGGGGTGGCATCATGGACGCTCTAGTAGCCGGCTGCATAGCCCTGTTTACGGGGGTCACTGTAGGCCATCCAGCCATCGTCCAATCGCCTGATCGCTTGTAAGACTGACACCAAGGTTCTGCTGTCTACCACGTGACCCATGTCAACCAATCCATTGATGACATCCTGCACACAACAGAGAAAGACTGACGATAAAAACGCTTTTGCTAAGCCTAGCAAGTGTGCAGTATGTGCACAGGTACAACCCCAAAGATTAAGTGTTGACGTCACCTGTGTGCAGCGTTCCTTAAAGGGAATATACATCATTTGCTTTTGCTGTAATTTTCAGAAATGGATGGAATTGGGGGGTTGGAAATATAAAGCAAATATAGTTACACTGACTTTTTGGAGGTTTTGGGTTCGAAAATGCTATAAAAACCAAGAAAAACGATCATTTCCTGTAGTCTGGTTCCCTGACTCCATATAAGAAGAAACAGAGCAGTTTACATACATTGGGGAATTGTAAGGTCAGGGAACCAGTCTAGCTGGCTCGTACCCGTTCATAGGTTTGTAATCGATTGCAAACAAGTGCAATGGTCAATTGGGGCCAGTATTTGAAAAAAAAGCCAGTTGTTTCCAACGCTGATCGGCCGATCAGCGTTGGAAATTGATACAAAAATACCACTTTTCTTGAAAATGACAGTATACCAGGTGCCATAATTTTACAGGATGCTTTAGACTGTCATTTACCAACATCCTATTAAGGTATTTCGCAAAAACTTGGTAGTTTTATTTTTCGATGTTTGCAAATGTTGTATATTCCCTTTAATATACAAGGTGAGTAAAAGAAAAAAAAACGAAACCCAAAATGTCAGGACTTCTGTTTTACGGAAGTTCTGCATGTAGCACTTTCAAAATCTAAGATATGAAAGCAATATTCATCAACATTCTTTTAGTACAAGAACAATTTAAATCACTAATGTACTTTTTAAGTTACTTTTTTTTAAAACACAACCACCGTTTTAAAGTTCTGTCCACGGATCACCAAAAAAATCTGTCTTCTTTCAGCACAACGAAAAAAATCACAAAGGGATGTGCATGAAATGTTGGAACTTTAAAACGGTGGTTGTGTTTAAAATCACAACAACTTGTTTTGACACTGTGACCACGTTCTTTGCCTTAACCCTAAATCCCTCATCCCAGAAAAGTCAGTGACATCCTGGAGCAGTGCGGGGGATTTCAAGTGTTATCCAGGCCTACATTTATGCATGGCTGAGCATGAACTACACAAGGTCTGGCCCACAGTGCATCTTCCAAAAACAGCAACACATTTTTGCCATGTAGCCTCAATCCTGCAAAATCCTCTATTTTGCTAAGAAGATTTTGGAGGATTTTGGAAGGGTGGGGTTGTTCAATTTCAGCGCTGTGAATAATTATGTAAGCTGTGTAAATTCCTTCAATTGAGGCCCGTACCTCGGGGACATCACATGCAATAAAATGGGGCCAAAGACAACGGCGGTTCTATCTGGTTTGAACAAAAGGTGTTCTAAGTTATTCTTAATACGGAAATGAAACCGCATCCTGACACGAAGAACGAACAATAAAACGTCCTCTCGGTTTACTCACCATTTGAAACCCCTTTTCATAGAGGGCAATATTCTTTGGCTGGAGCTGGTTGTGAATTCGCTTGTCATCGATGATTTCTTTGAGTGATGCGTCGGTGAATACCGATCGTAGTGTGACCTAACAAATAACAGAAGTCCATCATGAGAGCTAGTAAGCACACGAGATGATCTCAGAGCGTGCAGTTTGGCCGAATAGGGAATACAGGTTACCAGCCAACTTACGACATATTTGATTCAGACTTATGTGAATGGTTCTCGACTATTTCAAGCAAATTCGTGCAATTGTTTTGTTTTGTTCTAAAATGCATGAACTTGACTCCATTAAGATTTCTCGCGAGCTCATTTTACCTGCTTAAGTCAAAATCGTTACAATGGTTCCGATATTATCTTATTGACATAATTAAAGGGCCATGCAATGTAATTTGTTGGAAACGCAGCTTTGTGTTCTATTGAACCTTATTCTCAAGGGTATTTTGTTGCCTTTTCGGTTTTTATGCTAATGCAAATTTCCATGTTTATGAGAAAAAATGGGATGTCTTTCAGGAAGAAACCTCAATGTTACAGCTTTTTCAGCACAAAAAGTTACCAGAATATTGGATTTTTGCTGTCCTAAATTTCTTTTCTTTGGTGATACGTTGCTGTGTCAGTACATGGCAGTAATGAAGGTTATGAGCAAACTTTTCTCACAAATGTTTTTAAGACGCAAATTTTTGGATTTACAATTTGAACAGGAAACCCCTCAACTGAACAGTGGCTTCCTGAAATGACATCACAGCAACGGCGCCCTCGGTTGTCCAGAAATACATGGAACATTTTTAAAGTTAAAAAATGTGCACTTTTTAATAAAATTAACAAATGGGATGTCAAATATTTTTCATACATTGAAGACGAGTAGAAAGTTGCACAAAATATGCTCCTCAGAAAAATTCACTCCATGGACCCATCATTTCCCAATGCAATCTTCACTGAAAAAAATATAGAAGACCTTTAAAACGCACAATCTAATCCTGTCTGCATGGTTCAATCTTTCCAGAGCCTTAAACGCCTAATATATGCGTGTGGTAATATTGGACAGCGTTTGATAAGCAGTGATTTTTCTACAATTTTGAATAGATTTGGTCTTTGTTGCTACTCACCCAGGCATTGGTGGTAATGATAGCACGGCTGCCTGCACTACCAGCCACTAACTCAGCACCGCCATTCTCGTTCAAGACGATGACAGGACTCATAGCTGATAGGGGCATCTTACCGGGCGCTATGTAGTTGGCATCCGAGGCTGGCTGGCTGGCTGGCGAGTCGAAGTCTGCCATCTCGTTGTTCAGGATAAGACCAGTCGTGCTGGACAATATCTGACTGCCAAAGCTGATGGTACAACACATGGAGGTTAATGGAGGTGGGAAAACGTTTATGTTTCATTGTATTTAATGATATTTATCAGTTCATAGAACAGTAAATGATCAGTGGTGGACAGCTGAATTTCCTGATCTGTTTATTAAAATAAACATAACTTGGGAATAGAGTATGCAAAGTACGTGAAATTTTGACAGTTACTAGTCAACAATGTACTTTATCCCCATGATATTTTTATGAAATGGAACGAGCCACATGACTTTAAAAATATGTTTTTCCTTATTCGGTCGCTTTCTTCTTCATAAGATAAAATTTTGCGTCGGGGTGATGTAAATCAAATTAGGTTTTGCCCTTAACCGACGTAAAAACACTGTATACTCAGTGTGTCACTTTCTTTTTAACTCGCCCTGTACTCTACAACATGTACACATGAGGTTTTTCTAATTTTTGTCAACACTTAAACATTTTTTACTGTCAAATTTTGTGTTTTGAACATGTCGATTTTTGCCCCTGAAATTATGTTGGTGATTTCTATCCGTTTTCCTGTGCAAATTTTCGTTCGTTCATGAAGGCAGGAAAATGTCCTTGTTTCACTGTATTTGGGGCGGACAATTTTCGGGAAATGGGGGGGGGGGAGGGGTTGTTGATATGAATGTTTTGAAATCTGCAATGTTTTCTCCTGCATTATATCTGAGAATAACAATAGGAAGTTTAACGCTCCTTTGCCCCATTTTACTAGTATCATAACATTAGTCAGGGCTGAACGGGGGAGGGGGGTGGGGTGTTGCCCCCTCCCATGATCTGCCCTAGATCTGCACCTGCAGTACATAACCTTAATTATCTCGCCTTATACTTTGATACTTACTAATAATTGACCGAGCTTGTGGCTGATACCGCATTTCCGTACTGATCCACGACACTTATATGGCATGTGCCACCGCTATGGGGAGCCGTGTTGAGCAGTGCGTTGTACCCTGAGGCGTTGGTGAAGGTGACTGCGTCCTCGCGTATCTGCGAGTAAATCGACTTGGCGAAGGCTTTCGACTGCATCTTGTTCAGAATCTGCAATGATAGGATAAACAAATGAAGATACACAATAGAAAGCCAGCAAATCGAATGGTCTTAGTCCGGTTTCTATATCGACGTTAAGCTTATATGCAGACTGGGCAGACACTCAAGATAGAGCGAGGAGCCGTCGGAAAAGTTAAGCCGGTTTGAAATTTGCCGATCGTCTGTGAGATAGTTTACGTCTGTCTGGGTTGTCAGTGACATTTGCGGATGAAATGTTAATATGTCTGCGTGGCAGTTTGGATCTTATTTGTGTCGCTCTCTGCTTTTCGTATGTCGGAAACTATGCTTAATAGTCATTTCTCAAACTGTATTACCTAACAATATAATTGACTAAAGTCCATCAGATCCGTGTAAGGTTACGTCTTGTATTATACAGGTTTGACATTTGCACATTCTTTACCGTTTTAAAAATCTCCACATTAGATCAATATACAAACACATTTCTTTTATAAATTATGAGACAAAGTCGGGACTTCGATAATCCAGCTTCCAAAGTTTCGAAAGAAGGATCTATGTTTTTATTTTCTTATGTTACCTGGCATCGAGATTAGTTCGCGCTACCTAAGGCACTTGTTGCATGTGGTCCCTTTTCTCTTAGTTCATAATCTTTTTTTAAATGACTTCATGAAACTGGAACAATAATTCTTTTCTTCCAGACATTCGTTACCTCCTGAACCTCAGCTGTCTCTACGTCACCGAGGTGACTCCGCAAGGCGAAGGAGAACTTTGACGCTTCAACAAACCGATGATACGTCTTAATCTTGTTCCCAGTCGTCTTAAAATCAGCTGATGACATGTTGTAATCTGCAGGTTTAGGCAAAAGAGTACCAGGGGAATATGAATATTAACAGTGGCTGGGAGTTGGGTGTGAGTTACGAACTAAGACTACTTGTATGTATTTTTTCAAATTTCATTCATTTTCTTAAGATGTTAGTTTCGAAAACTGACTCATCATTTGACTTATTTTCACAACGAAAACGGGCACCTAGCATTTTCATGATGATCGGGTCCTAAATGATCAGGTCCTAATTCAACTAAACTGAAGCAGAGTTATGTGGGGAAAGTTCATTTCTTTTCAAGCAAATAGACTTCTTTGCAGGCCTGTATCGTTTTCAAAGTTGGTATATATAATGGATAACTAAGATTGGTCTTTACTTCGTAATATATTGATAATGAACTGTAGGACAGGTCCGCCTGACGGTGAGGGCGTTGTCAGGACTGTCATGCCTCGGCCGATGGGAACGGCTTGAGCTTCCCTCCACTCTGCTGTGTAACCTGCTAAATCGGCAGCAGTGATGAGCCCACCTGGAGAGAAAATTTGACAGAATACAATTAGCCAATCTCATATCTTGCAACGGGTAAAAGTGCATTCGCCTGAACTACAATCAAATTACGAATCAGGCGGAGAGACGCCATTTACAATAGTAAAAGACTCAGCTTTTAAATTTTGAGTAAGATCATATATGCAGATATCCACGTACCAAAACAATGCATCAAACAGCCGGTTTATGTTTCCCAGCTGCTCGTAACTGAAATTTGCTGTTACATCGACGCCTCGTGAACGGCGCTATCTAAAGAACGCAAAACTAATTTATAAACGCTTCCCAACCTCCAATCTAAACCAGTGTTGTAGGACTCGAGTCCAGGGCTCGGACTCGGACTCGGACTCGGACTTGACCATGATGACTCGGACTCGAGCTTGGTGACTCGTGACTCGAGTCACGAATTTTCATAAAAAGAAAAAATATAACGTTGTGTATTTGTGCAACGAACGTAGCATTCTTTGGCGCCGCGCAAAATCGTATCCAGAGGCCGCGCACGCACGCCTAGCGCCTGCACGAAGAGCACCAGGCCCCGGTTTCATGCCAAAAAATGTCTGGTATCATGGAAGAGGATTTTTAGTGGTGAGAATTAAAAGGAAAACACATTTTGGTTCCAAACAACATGTACACACACAAGATACACTGTATACGCTGAAATTTACTTTAGAAATTATTTCAAACATTTTGATTAGTTTGGTGAACAACTAAGCCTCGGACTCGGACTCGAGGCTTGTGACTCGAAACTCGGACTCCAGGCTTGTGACTCGAGATTTGGACGCGGACTCGACGTTGGTGACTCGACTACAACACTGCAAATCTACCTAAAAAGCGCCGTTCACGACGCGTCTCAAATGCAAATGGAATGTCTAAAAAATAATTTCCTCAGAAGCAAATTTTTGTCACCAGCAGCTATAGAACTTAAACCAGCTGTTTGAGGCTTTGTTAGTACATGGATACATACAATGAGTCTGACTCTCACCTCTGGCGCCTCTCACCTAAACGTGTTAATACGTTTATAATCTGTAGCAAAAATAACCCGTCCACAATGTGTTTAAAAGTTAAACACTTTTGCAGTGCCGACAAACCACTATTTTAGTACGGCAGATAGGTGATGGGATTGTGCCTTTGATGGCACAAGCATGGCATTTTGGCACACAGTCAGAGTATGTCATGAGAAAGACATTTGGTTGTAGGGCCAACACAGGTTTGTCCTTTGAAAAATTATAGGTAGAAAAAAACAAGCAATGGCAGCCATTTGAAAATTTTGAAAATTGCTTGTTATTCTACCTGTACTTTTTTCCCAAAGACAAATCTGCCGTTTCCCAACAGTCAAATATCTTTCTCATGACATACTCTGACTGCAGATGCCATGCTTGTATCATCAAAGGCACAATTGCTCACACAATTACCCTATACCTGCCCCACTAGTTAGTCCTACCGTATTCTTGTATTTCTTGTACCAGCTGTTGTGCTGTTGTCCCATTGGAGAATTCGCTGATGCCATTCCTAGCAATAGCCCGTAATGTCCTTGCCATCTTGGGGGCGTACACGGTGTCACCTACCTCCTTCCAGCTGCCATCTGCGTTGGCGTATCGCACTCTGCAATGTCATACGGTGCCAAATGAAGCACGATGGTTATGTGACGGTCAAACGATTGCACAAACCGTCTTGAGATTTGTAACAACATTCGAGTATCTACGTCACATCAGTGCAACTCAGAATAATGTTAAATATTTAAATTTCTATGACATATACCACAGTGTGTACAATACTACATCAAGCTATATGAAATTAAATGTTAAATTAAAAAAAGATATGAATGACCGGGACTATAATATTTATATCACAATAGAAAAAAATACAGTAATGTAAGGGATTGTCAGGAAAACAGAATAGTTTCAACATACAAAGACATATTGTGATATACAGACAAACGTAGCCCCTTTCCTCACTCTCAAAAAGTTTCGATTGTATTGTCTTTGGCCTAGAACGATCACGTATTAAGTTTATAAAAATTCGAGGGATATCACGTACGTGATATCCCATAGGGCGTGGGCTTTGACTTTGTACGTACAATACGTAAGTACGGTGTGAAACGCTTCTGTCGTTGGTATCCATGCTATTTTTTTACCATGCATGTTTTCATACATGAGTGGGAGCAGCGAACTAGCAGAAATGATTGTCTTGTCATGATTGTTGTGTTTACTGCTGTTTTGTTTGCGTGTTTTCAAAGTCCAAAGGATCCAAGAAGTACAACAAAAATGTTGACTACTGTCATGTGGGATATGACTCCAGGCGCATAGCACCCTCGGCTTCGCCACGGGTGCTATGCGCCCCTCAGATGTTCAGCGCCCCTCGGGTGTTCAAAACATCATTTCCCACATCACAGGCATGTTCCTATAGCGTTACCGAAAGTCGTCGACATCGTTATTTAATGCATGCCCAGATTTTCCTAAAAGAGGGTAGAAAAATACCTGAAGGAACAGCTGTGAATATTTACCGAAACCCAGCAAACTGAGGCTGTGTCAAGTTGAGTCCTCTTCTTGTCAGGAAGCCAAGCGCCTTGGCGAGATGCGCCGTGACGGGGAAGCCTTCCTCGGCTAGACGGATCACGGGCTCAAACAAGGCTGTCCACGGTAGGCGACCGTAGCGTTGATGGGCCTCCCACATACCGCTCAATTCACCAGGCACTGCTACTGAGGTGATACCTGCAGAAAGGAGAAGTACATGTATATTCAAAATCAAGGGGGTATCCTAATAATGGCTCTGACCCGCGCAAAACAATATGAATTACAGAGTGAGTAAAAAAAGCGGCACCCAACCCTCAGAAAATATATTGCATATTTAAACAAATATGCAGCATCCAAAAAATAATGACCGGAAAGCCAATTTCATAAACTACTTTAACATGAACAAATTACTTTAATTGCAGAGAATATCTCCATTTAAACGCAATGAAACTCAAACCTTTCTCGTCCAAAAATGCGATTTCATTTATCGTCGTCACAATTGTTTCCAAACATCACCAGCGATTAAACCAAAATTAAGAAGGTAAAAATGTTCACAACAAAGTCTTTTTGAAGGCCCGTCTTTTGAAAAAAAAATGGCCTAAAAAATTACATTGTTTGCCTTAGCAGGGTTGTTAATAAAGATACTGTGTACTACAGTTGTTGACAGTTGTTGAAACAAGTATTCTGTGTCATTTTCTTTGTTTTTCCAAACAGTCAGAACACACAATAGATTGCTTTCTTTTGACGAAACAGGTTTAAGGGTCATTGCATTTAAATGGTGATATTCTTTGAACGGATTGAGCATATTTTATCAATTTTTGCATCTAAAATTAGTTTCTGAAATTGGCTTTCCAGTATTATTATTTTTGGTGCTGCACATTTTTTTTGTAAATATGAAATACATTTTTGGGGGTGGGAATTCCGCTTATTTTTTTATCACCCTGCATAAAACATGAATAAGTTTGAGAGTCTAATGCATATGAACTCACCAAATGTTTCCAAGGTCGTGTTTGCATTAGCGGCAGCTGGCGCCCTTTCCCTAGCCATCAGAGCTTCTGATTTGCCCGTGTTCTTGTGGTAGACGAGCATGAACATGCCTCCTCCCAAGCCGGAGCTCTGTGGATTGACCACACCCACACACAGCAGGGTAGTTATGGACGCATCCACGGCTGTACCACCTTGTTTTAGGATATCACTGTGGTGGGATGAAAACATATGAAATCGACAATTACCGTGTGAGGAGTCACGAGTCGGTCAACCATTCACAAAAGACTTTAAAATGAAACTGAACGCAGCGGCATAGCTACGGGGGGGGGGGGGGAGGGCGTGGGGGAGGTGCACGCCCCTCCCATTAAAATAGTTTGCTCCACCAGTTTCCCCCCACTGAAAATGTGGCATCCGTAGAAAATCACATTCATATGAGTTACCTTGATAAGCTGGAAGAATATAACGTCCCTTTTTTATGCGTATTTTTTTTTTACCAAAACTCATTTTTTTTTTCGCGAGTGGCTGTTTATTGTATACCTCCATATGATTCATAAGATGGAACTTTTGCGTCGGGGTGATATAAATGAAATTAGGTTTTGCCCTTCACCGTATAAGACTATATACTCAGTGTGTTAATTACCTCCCGAGTAAATATTGAAAAAAAAAACCTCCATGATGTAACATCCCTTGGAAAGAGAATAGCGGTAGTTATAGTGTCTAATTTAGCCATGATATACGTTTTGAACAGCGCCCCCATGGGAAGATGGTGTCCAGCCCCCCCCCCCCCCCCAAATTTGATTTTACTGAGGGCGGGTGTCCGGTGAGAAAAAGTCTGTAGTCCTATACCTTTCAGATGAAATTTTTTGGCCCCCTCCGTTGCAACCTCAAGCCCCCCCCCCCCCCACACGCGCCACCCAGATGAGAACCCTGGCTACACCGCTGAATGAATGTTATCATTATTGATTTTAGCCGTAGTTTTGTATTTGCACTGTGATTAGAAAGGCGAGATGGGTCCGTGTCATACACACGAGTTATGAATATCACATGGTCGGACTTCCAAGTTGCTGAAGTATGACTGTGATAGTGCGCCCTCTTATTACATGGTATATCTGAAACGATAAGATATCGGAAGCTGCATG
Organism: Patiria miniata; assembly: GCF_015706575.1. NCBI lineage: Eukaryota > Metazoa > Echinodermata > Asteroidea > Valvatida > Asterinidae > Patiria > Patiria miniata. Next base: position 11,610,549 of record NW_024037048.1, on the reverse strand, counting down.
TGGCCCAACGGTAGACCTGCTGTAGCTAGCCTCTATAAATCATGTACATATTGCACGATGTAAAAGTCTGTTCTTATAATGCACAACTACACATGTAGTTGTGATCGTCAATAATTGAAAAGAATTCTCATTATTTTGTTGAACGCCAGTTGGTGCATTGGAGCGTTTCATAAAGCATGTGGAACCCCCAATTTGTGTGCAGTACAGTGCTAGCCCCAATGAGTGACCTTGTGACCCAATTGTCCACTACTGCAATAAATTGGTAGGGGGTCTGCAGTAGAGACTTGAAGCACGTGTTGTTGCGAGGGCCTAAGGGACAAGATGATTGATTGCCAGAAAGGAATTTGCTGACATTTTTGTTACTAACAAAAGTGGAGAGGCATGATCATTACTAGAGCTGCTTTAACATTATACTGGTCGTCACGGCTTTCCCCAGCTGAAAAGTGCAGGTAAGACGTGACATCATAACGCACTTGTACATGAGGACAGGTAACGTCCTCGTGCTTACACTATCTTATTGGTTCCTGTGCGTCTTGGCCGTCATTCCTGTGATATTTTATTATAGGTCAGCTACGTGCCACCCCGTCATCATATCGCCGAGAGCCTTTTGGATGCACCCTGTATTAATTCCCATAGACACCAGTGCTAAATGCCCTCACTTCAAAATTCTGTTAAAAATACTCAGAACTCTCACAGGTATTTAAGCTGCACAGAAAATGATGATCAACATGTCATCTTTCATTTTAGTTTCATTTTTTGGTGGGCATGACCGCTGACTTTTCGAAAAATTCTCATCCAGAAGACGACCGCTATTTTTTCCCAAAGCGGAAAAGTAGCCATCTGGAAAAACGATCCCTCCACAACATGGCAAAAATGAGCGCCACCGTGACTTTCGAGCCCAATTAAAGCATAAAAATGCTCAGAATTGGAAGCTCAAAGTCTGGGCCAGAGCTAGGTTCATTGTCATATCTCTCCAATTCCCCAATTTTATGGCTCTCAGAACTCTAATATAGAATATTTTGAGGTTATAACTTTTATTTTTGAGCTCAGCGGATATGTTTTGGACTATTTACAGGTGTGAACCCTTAAAGCCACAGTTGCCCGCTTCTTCGAATATTTGCGGTGACAGGCGATGTTGAATTAGTGTTTTCTGCAGTGCAGCGGCCTTTAGTTCATTAATTGAGAGACCACATACAGTGCTGCCCTGGCCAATTAAATGACGTCGGGTATACTTTTGATTAAACGTGTTTTTTTATGGTTTATTTTTTGGACGAAGTGGCGAATAAAATCATTCTCTTACAGAAAACATCGATGCGGCACCAAAAATGGACGGACCGTCAACTGCATGTTAATTGAGACAAGTTCTGAATTCAGTTTCATGACCTTACATCATTGGTGACATGAAAACATCAATTCTCTGTCCATGAGTTTATTTCTAAAAACAAACTTTACCTGAAAGTGGCATGAATGTCGAGCCGTGCCTGCAAATCATAATGTGTATGTATTTCCACTGTAAACAATATTTTGGTTTATAGTGTGTGGGGTCATGGGGTGACATTTTCACGAAAAGTGCGATGCCCTGCGGCTGTTCCAAGCAGTACCAATTTAGATTTCTTCACAGTAACATTTCTCTACAAATGTTTTTACATAGCCTATGCGGCCTTGACACCTCTTGGAAGGATCGTCGTACGCCATGTCGAGGTAGGACAGTTTTCACGTTTTTTTGTACCTGATTTGTGGATCATGGATGCGCCAACAGATTACTTTATTGACACAAGCAAAAGCGCAGAATAGTCGCAAACCTCTGTGCTCGCGATGCTTCATGGATAATTACAGCTCTTAACTAAGGGCACAAATATGTGCTTGGCCGATATTAAACACTATGTTTAAGACCGGTTTGAGTCAGGATGCTAATAATTACCCGAGCCGAAGGCGAGGGTAAATATTAGCATCCAGATTTTTTTTCGGTAAAAAATAATCTAAGTGTTTCGATCCAGAAGTCAAAACAAGTCACAAATTATAAATTTCCAATGATTTTGTTCAACAGATTTGCTGCATGTTTTTAAAACACCCTAACTGTTTTATGTCCCTGTCGTAAACAACTCCTTATATATTGAGATTGGCGCGCGCGTCGCGCGTACTGCGATAGTGGCTTAGAACGCAGCTGTGCCGGTGTAATGTGAATTTAGGACTATGAAATACTGACTCACTGGTAGTATTGTCCATGCCTATACGTGAGGATTGTGAACGTTCAACCAATAAAGCGGTAAAAGGCACTGGATTTTAAAGTAGTCAAAATTTCATGTGACACTGGAATAGTGTGTAAGACCAGCCAGCCGGTCTTTATTAACTGTTTAAAACCTGCCACGTGACGGGCTCTCGACCTATAGGAATGGGTAAACTGTCTTAAGTAGTTATGAATATGAAATATAGGCTGAATTGGTAGACATGGTCATAACAATTCCTCTCTCTTTCTCATAACTGGAGCCTTTCTGTACATACCGACCCATCTCCGAGCATAAGCCGACATCGGCTGCTACTGCTGCCCTCTGATATCTCCCTGGGACTACTGGCCGTGCCTCAGTGTGCGTCTCGCTTATTGTGGTCCTGTTAGTATCGGTCACGGTCACTGCTACCACTACGAAAAAGACTATTGCTACAACAATGGCCAGCATGGAGGCAATCACACGCTTCGTCAGACTGAAGTCGCTGTAAAAAATGAAGACACAATACACCTTAGGCAACAACCCACTTTTGTTTCTCAGTTAAACGGAACACAAAACAAGGCAAGCTAAGATCTCACGGAAGATCTTTTGCCCGGCAATGTTTTACACTCCAAGTTCTATTGACTGAGTAAAATTCAGTAAATGGTGTGTTGGGTAAAAAAAACACACGTCGATTTGAGCGACGACAGACTTATAAAAAGATACTAAGTTTTGTGTAACATCATCGATGAATTGAGGACAGAATCAAATCGAGGATGACCTCGATTAGAAAACGTGTACAAAACCAATAAGAGCTGTTAATTGCAACAAAATTTTAAGTATAAACAAATGAAAAGGGAAGAGGAACAATAGAAAATCCTCGATTTACACCATAAACTGACCTTGGTGTGTCCGTCTATGTTAGCACTACCAGCAATTTAACGAGGGAATGCATTTCAGTGCGTGTGGAGTCTGATCTTACCTTTCTTTTTTGTGAACTACTGATGGCTCAATGTCGAGTACATCTACCCGGACAGCTACAGCGGGACTTCCCTCGTCTTCTGCCGCACTACCGCTGTCATCCGTATAGGGGCAATCGACTCCCTGCTCAGGCCCACGAACAGGCTCGCCCTGCTCAACATCGCCCATGCTTGATAAGATACTAGCTGGAAGATGGCGTAGGAGATGCTACTGTGTTCTCTATATTCCTCACCCTGTGAGAATCGTGAAGATAATGGGCCAAGGCTTAGGCGTGAAATATTGTGTGTTTACGGTAACCCGACCTAACCGGAGCTTAGTTTAAGGCCAAATTACCGACCCCAAACTTGTTATTGCCACATTTGACCACAAATGCATAATGACGTATATCTTAAAGAAAACATATCTTCCCTATGCAAGTTTGTGTGTATGGTCAATTAAACAATTAAACTATAGTTCAAGGGCGGATGGGGGGGGGGGGGCGCAACGGGCGCCATGCCCTCCCCCGGCCCCAGAACGGTAGGCAGGCACTGCATACACCAACATCTTTTCCTCAAAAACAAATACGTTAAAGTGGTCAGAAATTGTCTCAGATCGCACCACAGAGCATCTAGAATAATAATATCAAAAATCGCGGCCCTTCAGCGGGCCCCTTACCCCTCGCCGTAATTTTTTTGACTCACTTTTTGGGGGACCAAATTTTTATGGGGGACCAATTTTTGTTTGGCCCCCCCCCCAAAAAAAATGTGTTCTGGATCCTCCTTGAACTGGTTAATTAAACAGAATACTGCTATAGGAACCCTATAGAGTAAACATAGTATAAAAGACGGACATACAAACATAAACAATACAGAAAGTTTGCTATACCTACCTACATTGTTGACATTTTTTGGGGGCGTTACTGTATACACACTATTTACGAGGAGGTGGGGAGGGAAGAAACAAAACGATAGATCATGGAGGAACACTATGTTTAGGTCGCAGGGTCCCCTGATAAGTTTGCATTTAAATTAACACAAAGTACGTGGCTTCTTCTCGAAGACGTCACGCATGTTACTGACGCAACATGGATCGTTTACTTGGATTAAAGGTAGATTATATTATTGGTCATTTGTGCATTTTTTTGTTTGAAGCAAGAAAAATTCTCAAAATCTAAAGAAGGGTGCTTAACAACTATCCTGATGACTTTTTAGCTCTGTGCATTCCGAGGAAACAATATTGCAGGATCTCGATTTCAATCCAAAATTTAAGTTGCCGAGTCATGTTCTGATTAATTGGGCCCGGGACCCGTTCCCTGATTCAGCCGATTGCAGCTACGCGATGTCACGCGCTGAACTGACCAATTAACCGACCGCGCGTGTCGTCGTGTTAACGCTTTGCGAGAACCCATTCACGGCTTCGCCGAATTAAAAAACGAACTACTAAAGGAAGTTTCCAAAAATGCGAATTTAGACGCATCTTTGGAAATGAACTTCTTTTATAGTTTTCTTCAAAATGGCAGCATGTCAGAAAAAATAATTTCACAGGGATTAAGTGCCATTACAATCTTTAAACCAAGCATGCTTTTCAACAATAAAATTTCGTCAGCTGCTTTTTGGATAGCTGCAAATGATATACTCTACCTTTAACTTCCTCGAGTGATTTCAAGCTGTAAACTGCTTCCGGGCTGTTCAACTTCTACTTGTTTTAAGCATACATTTGTATAACTCCAGCATGTGTAAGCTCGATCACCCCAGCTGTGTTTACAGTTTATTGTGGAATGCATGTCCCCCAATTAATCCCCGCATGACCCGCGCATGACACGTGAGGGTGATTTGATTATTTCCCAGGCCAACAAGAATAACATGACCTTGAGTCACAGGGGGTCAATGCGGGTCAGACACTCAAATTTGCTGGTGTCACGGATGAAAATGATCCTGCTGTTTCCCACGCCACCAGGGGCTTTTTATATGGAGTTGCAGTGCTGAGCACAAAAAGCACAGTAAGCCTAAAATTAATACTTGCTAAGTAATAACCGGCTTCCAACACTAATCCCCTGCACTGTCTGGCCCTCTGAAGCTTTCATAATTGTTTTCACCGCAATTTGCCAGCCACTACATTTCTACTTGGCAGATAATATAACAGGTGCGTGCATCGGAAGTAACACCTGAACGCTGTGATCTACAATATTAGTACGAATTCTTTATAACTGAACATTCTACGTCATTTGACGATGGACAACAGGATAGTGCCGATCGGCTTGTAAGTCTATAATAAACCACTTTTAAAAGTTACTCGCAATTAAAGATCGATACCCATGTTTTGTACGTAGGCTGGGGACAGGGAGAATGCTTCTCAACCGTATCGCGTACCGCAAACGCATTGCACGAATAAACACTACCGAGCTCATTCCCATCCGAAAAACTGAAATGAATGAACCACAATTGATTGTACTTCAAGACTGATCGATCCAACGTCACAAACCTGGTCCAGAACCACTCATAGAGCACAGCCACTTGGGTCATTTTCTGTGTCTATATAGCTTCGCCTTGCGCTACGGACAAGAAACCTAAAACCAAGGAAATAGGAAAGTTATGAAGTTGCAATGTATGATTTGACTCAATCACAAGACCATCTGAAGTCGCGGCCACTATGATTTTGGAAGAGTTCATTGGACTCATTCCTCCAGCGTACGTGAAATGAGGCGCACGTAACGACGTGACGCGCATGAGTTGCCGCGTCAAATTGTTAGAAAAAAATATATAGAGAGTGTCACCAATTCACACTGGACAGTATAACAACTAACATATACATGTATTGTCTGTATTATGAGGCTCTCTGTGATTTTTAATCCGGTGGCCTTCATCTCTTCAACACACTCTGGTATTTCTATAAGCACTGGGTAATTGTTTAATGCATTCTTTTATTAAGTCTAGACTTTTGAGTTTTATACAAGCACTAGGTAATTGATCAATGTTTTTTTTTATTAAGTCTTTACGGGTTTACGGTAATCATGGTTTTAATAGTCCTCAATAATTCTAGGTCTTAGCACCGGGTTATTGTCTAATGTATTTTTATTATGTCTTTATGGCTTTATGATGTTCATGGTTTTTATAGTCCTCAAGTTTTCAAGATCTTAGATGTCATTATTTTGGCCGTCTTTGATAGTCAGTGGTTCTTGTGTCATGTCCTTTTGTCTCTCCATCTCTCCGGTCTGTGTATGTTCTGCAGTCTGGACTGGTCTGGGTCTCCTCGAGTGTTGAATGTTTAGCCTTGTATTTTCTTATATTTTAAGGCTCCTGTATATTTATTTATTTGATGTATACTGTGCTGTACATTTTCAATGTATTTTTATACTGATTTTGTAATTTTTATACCGATTTGTATTTTTATACTGATTTTGTAATTTGAAAACCATTGAAAATCATCCCCGAGGTGACATGGCTACCATCAATAAATAAAGTTATGTTATTATTCTTCTTATTACTATTCTTTGGTTCTCATTTCCGATTGACCCTATTTTGAGCTCCGGACACAAGAAAAAACCCACCAAGGTGTATATAGCAACCAATGTAATTCCATGCCCTGAAGATGCGAGGGTGTTGCCTCTCATATCAGGGGTTTACATATATTATCTTTACCTTTATGTCATGGTTGCCACTACGTGTACAGCCAAAGTGTCAGTGAGTTGCATGTACAGATAATAATGATGGCTTTGTTATTTTTATTCAGTGATATAAACTCATGAAAATCTCATTACAATTAACAAATCAGGAGACAATACGCACCTGGCATCAATTAATTAAGCCATCTATACAGGTGCACCTGCATTTTTCTTTAGATCTGTCCAATCCCACTACAAAGGCCAAACAAATACATGTATGACAACCATTGAAATAAAAAGGGACACGCTGACGAGTTCACCACTAAGTTCATTTCACAGACTGACGGGACACTCGGCTAGTACTAGTGTTGCAGTTAAAGATGGTGCCCCGTGCTTTTTTCGAGTTTCACTTCGGAAAAAAATAGATTTGTTTGTTTTCCTAGAAATGTAAAGGTTATTCACTTCTGAATGAGACATCGAACAAGAACTCCACCAACGGTTAGTTATTGAATTATTTCTTCACAAAACCCGAATTGTTGGCTGCCAGACAAAACTTGGATTTCGCATGTCGATCGTGCCTGAAATTTAAAATAAGTCTTTTACTCAACCATATAATTCCCCAGCTTTACCCTATAAAAAACTAAAGTAAAATATTGCAAAGCAAAATTAGCAACAAAACATCCAGACTGGTAAAGTATAATAATCGATCCCGAACAAAATGTGCATTTCTTGAATATCCGCGTATAGGCCTATCTCTGGTCTACACAGGATGGTAAAAAAACCCCTGAACCTCATACTTCTACTACCTTGAGACTCAAACCCAGTGGCGCACCCAGGCGGGGGGGGGGGGGGGGGGGGGGGGTGATGATGTGGGCAAGATTTTTGAAAACATGTTAATTCTAAAAAAAAAATGAAACAAAAAACAATTGTGAGCCCTCCAAAGCCAAATCCTGGTTGCGCCACCGCTCAAACCACTTGTATCAATTGATGGAGAATCCTTTCAGAATATTATGATACCAAAATATCCTGATTCGGTCCAGTAGGTTTTGCTGCAGAGCCTTTTTTTGTGAAGGATACTTCTTTCATGTGGGTATTATTAGATAACAATCCCTCTATCAATTACAATGTAAGTCAACTTCCCGGGCGCTGTTTCCATCGGGACAAAAATAACCCCCACCTTGCTTCACAAAATAGGCTCTAGACTGCTAGAAGAAAAACTTCTGGACCGAATCGGGCAATCTCGGCTTCCTTTTTCTTCTAAAAAAGATTCTTCATGCATTATGGTGTATGTGGTTTGAGTCTCAGGGTAGTACTAGTGGAAGTATGAGGGTCCTTTTTTGAGACCACCCTGTATATTCGTATGGCAGAAGTTGTCACATAATATTGATACAATACGCGATCTGGGCCCTCGCATGTATCTACATACATGACATGTATGCAGATGCAACCCGCCACGAGATTACCACAACGTACTGCTTCTTCATATTGTCAGAACTGTGAACTAGCATTACTAGTAGTGTGCCTACCTTCGTCAGATGTTTAATGTACTGCACATAACCAGAATACGATGAACTTGACCGACAGGGGTAGAGTTCAGATGTCACAAGCAGCGGCCCTCGTTAGATGACTAGGTAGTGTCTGGCTAGGCTTGTTATAGGATTGCGATTGTGGCTGCTACACGAACCATATGCACGAACACGACCTGAGTGAGGCTGTGTCCTGTGAATCATAGGTTGCGTCATGATGTCGGCCTAAATTCACGGAAAATCACTCCAAGCAATAATAAAGGGTGGGTGTATCCAATTATAGCAGCCAGACGCTACATACTTGCCAAGGTCATTTACTGTAGACATCACAGAAATGGAGTATAAACAAGTGTTCACAGTTTTTTGGGGATGGCCTTAAAATCTACTCAGACGCATTGTAAAAGAGTTCATTGGACCATGATTGGACCATGGAGCAAAGTGCAGGCTCCAAATAATGTCGCGAAATCGCGTCGACATATTACCAGGCGCGGTTCTACGGGAGGGGCTTAACATCTTGTCAAGCCCCCCCCCCCCCCAAAAAAAATCCATAAACAAATGCATGGTAGTAGCCAATTTTAGAAGTTGACGTCACATGCGAATTGTCTCACCCCCAATAAAATAAAAATAGTCGTGAGAAGGGGGCATTTGTACACTATAAGGTAAAAGGCCTTTAGTGTGCATGATTGTAGGATTTTGAATTCGGAAATTGCCTCAGATTGCACCATCGCAGAGCGTCTAGAATCCACAAATGTTTGGGGGCAGCGGGTACCACGCCGAATATGGCTTCGCGCTTCGCGCTCGCATTAGTTCTGATCAAGGTGTTGGGGAATGGATGAGTCGATACACAATTCTTTGGTTGAGGACTGTGTTTACCGTGACTGTTTATTCCACAACAATTATGTTATTTACACATTGATTGATTGAACTGGATACAGTGAATTGAGACAAAGAGAACTGCATGGGTGAACTGAAATAGACTAGAATAGAAAACAGAATAGAATAGAAATGGAATGAAGAACTGCTAGTGGAGCAGGACTTATATACTGGTGGAAACAGGAAGTCTTGAGAATAAGAAATACTTAAGAATGGGAAAACTTAGTCATATCTTGGTTTCCTTGAGTCTCAGAAAAGTGACTAGGAATGAGTAATATAGTTCCTTAAAACAATGATCTTGAAAGTAACTTGGTTGTACTAAGAAACTGACCAGTGACTTGTGTGTGGGCAGTGAAGGTCATTTGCTCTGTATAAAAGTATAGGGACTACACATTGCATAGGCACTGTGTGCATGGGTGTATGTGTATACAAGGAAAACGATGAGTAATGCATGCAGGAGAATTAACCATTAAAAAGTTCAAAAGGAACATTGATAATTAAAGTGTGATAATTAACTAAAAACTAAGACGAATTGATAATTAAGAATTGATAATATGAAAACGCTACAAAGGTATGCCCCCCTACTTTCAATTGACCCCCTTGAGTGTGTAGAGGGCAGAGTTTTTGTAGGAAATGTTGGGGTACAACGCGGACGAAGATGACAAAAGGCAACACGCGACGCACCGTGAATGTTGATTCACATTGCGTGAACTGTAAAATGCGTACGAAAATCGCATTTCTATCGGAAGATACTGTCAAATAAAAATAAAATATATATTTTTGTTAGATTTAAGAGATGTAAGCTTTGGATTGGGGAAGTTTTAAAAAAAATAACTAAAGAGGGGCCCGTATATCTCAATCGCCGCTTCTTCATTTCGCGGTCCCTGAAGTTTAATGACCTCTAAAGGTGTTGACTGGCGGTGCCACTGGGAAGATTAATTTAAAGGGAAAATACAACATTTGCAAACATCAAAAAATAAAACTACCAAATCATTTTGAAATACCTTGCTGGACTGTTAGTGAATGACAGTGTAAAGCATCCTGTAAAATCTTGGCACCTGGTATACTGTCATTTTCAAGAAAAGTGGTATTTTTGTATCAATTTCCAACGCTGATCGGCCGATCAGCGTTGGAAACAACTGGCTTTTTTTTCAAATACTGGCCCCAATTGACCATCGCACTTGTTTGCAATCGATTACAAACCTATGAACGGGTACGAGCCAGCTAGACTGGTTCCCTGACCTTACAATTCCCCAAATTATGTAAACTGTTCTGTTTCTTCTTATATGGAGTCAGGGAACCAGACTACAGGAAAATGATCGTTTTTCTTGGTTTTTATAGCATTTTCGAACCCAAAACCTTAAAAAAGTCAGTGTAACTATATTTGCTATATATTTCTAACCCCCCAATTCCATCCATTTCTGAAAATTACAGCAAAAGCAAATGATGTATATTCCCTTTAAATGGTGGGGTGAAGGGTACATTGTTATAACAATTTTCGATGCATAAAAGCTGGTCCTAATAGGTATTAAATATGAGAAAGTACATTGATTTCATGACAACTTATTACAAGCAAAGTTTAGGTTTGCGTACGTGTACGCATTGGTTTGGAGTTTTGGACCCCCCTCCCCCGCGTATGGTGTACGCAATGTAACCCCCCCCCCCCCTTCGTGCGTACGTCCTTTATAGACGGCCCTTGCACGAATATACAACGCCTGAATAAACCCGCTTCGTCATCTGATTGGTGGAACGCCTATAAAAACTTCGGGGTGTGACCGGGCCGCGAAATATTTTTTTCCCCAAACGAGGTCCGACAATATCAAAAGAGGGCGGTCTCTCTGCGTTACTCATATTCATGATGTCTAGGGCTTTAGATAATATTATTTAACAAGGAATAATGGTGTTTAAATCACCGACGATTGGCAGCTGATTCAAGGACTGGTTGGAAGTAGTCCTGACGGCTCTGTGTGATGTAACTGTGTGCAATTTTTTGTTTGGGGGGGTGCATGTTGTCCCTCCTTTTTTGTATAGTTATGTTTCCCTGGTTATGTGGTGTATGTTAACGTACACTTTGAATGCATTACCTGCCTATTTTACTCATTTTTTTGTATTATGTAACTTTTAATCGCTTTTAGAATGAATTGTTTTCAATGTAATTGTCTTCTGGTATTTGGCCCTCTGGGCACGATTTGAGACAAAAGAATTGAAATGAAATGAATGGCTTCTAATCAGGTGATCCGAGTTCGAACCCCAATGAGCGTGTTTCACTTCTTCTCTTTGTACCTTTTCAATAACTAAAGTGAGGAAGGAACACTTCTCACAAGACGTAAAGCCTATCTTGGGGTTGTGTTGTGAAGAACAAGGCGTTAGATATGCATGTAATGGACCAATCAGAAGATGGCAAACGGATGTCGATTGGGGAAAAAAAAATTCGCGACCGAGTCGTGGGTTGGGCCGATATTCAATGATTATGTGATCAACGACCCACCCAAAAAAAAAGACAAGACGGGGTATTAAAAACCAAAGAGTGTACAAGAATTTCTGGTTCGGTTTTTTCTGTAGCCGTAAACATTGATGGTGATCGACTGCACGTATATTGTTGAATTCTTTTGCAATTTTGAAAGGGGGGGGGGGGGCTGTAACCTAATTTGACGCTATAGGGGCACTCTTTCCCACTTTCTCTTAATCGAAGAGCATCAATTTCAAAACATTAACACATTCAAAAGCGGACGATCATGCACACTATCGGACAATAGATGGCGCTTTTCAGGGCGCACAATCGCCGACTGTCGCGCAAAATCAGTCCAAAAAGGGCACTCGTAAAAAGGGCCACTGATAACAAAAGGGCACACATATTGGGCGGGGGTGGGGGGGGGGGGGTAAACGCTGGTGAAAAATAACCCCCTTCCACCCCCTCTACGCCCGCGATTTTTTTCTTTACGCAACAGTCTGGGGTACTCAATTTTTAGGGGACTTGAATAAAGGCTAGAGGTAGCGGCGCACTACAATCCTTTTACTACAAACGTACGTATACTCTCTGTATAGGTATGCTCTCTTATATATATATATATAGATACACAAATTCAGCGAGCCAACCTAGCAACCCCGGTGGCTCAGCGGAAATGCATAGGGTTCGCAATAAGAAAGGCCCGTGGATCGAATCCTATCCAAATTATGTCCTTTCCCCCGTTTTTCCCCCTAGTTTTCACAGTTTTCGATTTTCACCTCCCAGAACTGTTATTTTTAAGTCGGATACTAATTTTATAACAGAAAAGTGCTTTTTCTTTCCTGAATCGAGGCTCCGGAATATATTTTTTAAAGGAAAGTAAAGTCATAAATTTCAATAGGCCTACGTGCACCTTGAAGATAACAATACTAGTTTCCACTCAAGCACGGCGATAAAACCATGATGTAAAAAAAAAAAAAAAAAAAAATCGCCCCCGTCTGGCTTCCCCTTTGGTGCATGTGTATGCCAACACTGATTCAACAGGCACTCGCATGACCGATATCCGCGAATTCCACATTTCCTTTGTATCCAATTGTAATTGTTTCCTTTGCACAAATACACGAGCTCACGCAATACACCGATATCAGTCGTGACTAATGCACCGTGAAAGTGTCGAAAAGTGTTCTTGCACCCAATGAGCGAGCACGCACAACCGCTACACGAGAGTCCACAGGCAAACATGAGCAGCAAGGCCAGGTGAGTCCTTGTTAATTCGAACGCAAGAGAAACAATTATGTATCGTGCAGGACATGGCAATTACTTGTTTATTCTCTATCAGTATCTTACTTAGATGGATATAGATACATTTTGTGTAACGATGCATGTGTACGCAACGATCGTAGAGTCATTGCTCTTTGGTGCAACTAGAAGACAAGAAATAACCGCCGAGCCATAGAGCAGTATGCAGCGCGGGCGGGCGACAGCTTCCGACAGTGCATGTCATAACTGAGCAGTGTACGTGCATGTTAATGTAAACACGTCCGGATTACACTGTGACCCTGACCATGAAGTTACGACACTGACAATTATGTCTACCAATTACAATCGTGGGCTCTGTAGGCCTACTTCCTGGTAATTATCATGATGATGTTGTGGCTACGGGGTACACTATTTGGGACATATGGGGGTGTTATACGACTGATAGGGTGTGTTCATCTATTCAAACAGTGGACGTAAAATACCAGAAAACAAAGGAGAACAATATCGTCTACGATTCCCAGCATACGTCCGCGATTGGGGTCGTATATAAAACCTATGGGAGTCTTCCTAAAAATAGGGACAATAGGACGTCCACGATCGACGGTGTGAACACGACGTATAGAACCATTCCTTCGTTAGCTCAGAGAAAAATTGTATTATGCCCTGCAAAAACAAGAAAGCCATTAATAAAGCATTAATTTTTTTTCTTTTATTTTTTAGATAATACGCATATGTTACATGAACTCCAAGGACTGATGCTCCGTCAAACTCCAAATTGAAGTCTACCGACACTGTTTCTGTTTTTGAGTAGTCGATATGTGAACCCCCCAAAAAGTAGATCACGTCTCCAATATAAGGCAGGTTTTTTCTGCTTCTTATACTTTGACTGAATGGCTGGCTTTTGTTGGAAATGAGAGGGGTGAAATTATTGTCCATTTGTCTTTGATGAAAACTGTTCTTCCTCGTTTCTACTCATGAATATTAATGTATGATGACAAATTTTTGTCAAAAGCCAGCCATTCAGTCAAAGTATGAGAAGCAGAAAAAAAGCTGCCTAATATTGGAGACGTACATTTTTATTGGTTCGCATTATGGCTACTCAAAAACAGACACAGTGTCGGTAGACTTCAATTTGGAGTTTGACGGAGCCTCAGTCCTTGAGTTTATGTTCATGTAAAAAAAATCATCTAAAAATACATGTTTTTATTATATTGCTTTCTTCTTTTGCAGGGCATAATAAAATGTTGCTCTGAGCTAACGAAGGAATGGTTCGAGGCCACATTGTACGAACTGTTGAAACTTATGCATTTAGGTATGAAAACTGGTGAGGTTCTATTGCAATCAGTAATGGCGAAAAAAAGAGAGTAGTGTATGGACTAAAATAAATGTTGTTATTTCGCCCTCCCCCCTCCCTCCCTGGCCATGCATTGGCGTCGCCAGGATTTTTTTGTAGCAGGGGCGAAACAAATTTTTCCCCTAAAATCCTTTTACTTTCTCTAGCATATTCTCAATTAATAATTTTGTTTAGGGTGGGCGGGGGACATTTGCCCACCACCCCATTGACACCCCTGCAGACGCCCATTTTGTTAAATGTGTATTAAAGTAATAGCAAATATGACTTCATACCTCTTTTTTTTTTTCTTTTCCGGAAAGAATGTTATGGGTTACTTCGTTTTAATTGTTTTTGTTTATCTTTGTAGCTGTCGTTGCCTGTAAATAGAAAACACTTAGTTTATGTATATAGCATATAAACCTATGCACTGAATTCAAAACTACATGTAGTGGTGACAGTTTGCCAAGTTATTCTCGCAATAAACCCTGTAATCCCTCATATTTCTGTTCATCGGTGCCTTAAGAAAGTCACTGCATGAAAGAGGGTTCTTCCTGCACCTTTTCTTTGAGAATTTTGCGTGGCAAATAAATGTAGGGCCTATGGCCTGGTACGTCTTTTGAAACTCCCGCACTAATCTCATTCAAAGTGAGCAACTGGGCTTTAAGTTTCCCGTTGTTGTTGCATTCGACGTGGCAGTTCCTGGCAGGGTGAGCTTGTCTTACATACGCAGTGTGGACTTCCGAACAAAAGACGTCCACATAATGTAGGTAGCAGCGACGAAGTGTGGACTTGCCCACGTCCACACAGTGTTTCCCCATTTCTGGAAAACAGGTTTAGAGGCATTTTTGGGTTAGGTTTATCTGTAGCAGAATGAAGAGAAACACTAAAGGGAATCATTGAAAAAAAATTGGGTTGTAAGAGTTTTCACAGTTTGAGAAAAATGAGTTTTTCCACTGGTGTTCCTTAACTACACGAAAAGAAAGGAAAGTCCACACTAGGTATGTGAAACAAGTCTGGGTGTGTACACATGTGTGAACATTCGTGGATTCGTGTAAACATATGGGAGGTCTTCCTAAAAAGTTAAGGTACAAACAAACGAGGGACAATAAGAGGTCGCCGATTGCAGGCAAATATGTGACACCCCGCACCCCCAAAAAACAATATAGATATCTGAGTCGGCATTTAAAGCTTCAGTCGGCAAATAAGTGATAACTACCAAATCAAAATAGGGAACGATGGCTTGTCACACGAACAGGCTGTTTTGCTATATTGGGTGTAAGGATGGTGTCGTAAACCCTCCCATTAATCGTTTTGCTGTCAACATATTATCATGACCATGTATAGGAAAATGTAAATAGGCCTACGCCTCAACGAAAAACTTATTTTTAGAATTTATAGAACCTATTTTTTTGTATTTGCGACTGCCGGCCGATGCGTAACAAAGAAAGTCACTCGTTCACCGCACACACTCTTTACGCCGCCATGTTTGTTTGAGTTGTCAAGATGGCGTACCCCGATAAAGGTCTATTGTTTCCGTAATTTTGATGAATAGATCTGTTAATTGTTTTTTTACAAAAACATTATGCCTTTTTTTCTGGTCATAGATGGATATGAACCAGAGGTCATTATTTTGAATATATTACATGTATGCCGCAGACCTTTAAATTCTATGGGTCTTGTTGCTATGGCGGTGCAACGAGTATTTTTCAAAGCCGTTTTTCTCTCGAAATAGTTTTCTCGATGTTCCAAAATACTGTTATCTAGTCGTGGCATTTCATCGGAATAAAATAAGAGCTACAAGGATAATTCTGTTAAGTGTATCCTTTTAAACATTGTGTTTATATTTTAAAAAGTTCAAAGGTTAATTGTCAGTATAGCGATGAAGTATAGTGTTTCCGGTATTTCCGCCACAAATCAAAATTCTAGTTATAACCGATTACCTTTTAAGAACAGAGTCCATTACAAAGTTATAATTTGTCACTTAAGCAAAATTTTAGCTGCAAAGTGAAGACTAAACTGCTGAATGATTCTGTAGTAGTCACTCATAACATGTGGATATTATATTACGCTCTGTGACGTGATCGGAAAATGAAATTTCATATAAAACTATCCCCTTGAGAAATTCCATCATATACAAACCCAAAAATGCAAGGAATTATTCATCTCTAATTTCGGCGCTTGGCTCAGTCATGGACTAAATATGAAGGGTCTAGAGTGTAGAAGATAACTGAACATACCCAATCATGTTTTTAAACCCTGTTTTGTATGCTCCACACACAAATAGGCTAAAATAAACGATTATGTAAAACGCACATAATAGTGCAACTCGGCTACGAATATTCCCTGTAGAAGATATTCACGGGTGTTTCAGTGCATATAAGTTTCATGAAATACAAAGGGAATATAAAAATGATGACCTTAACTACGTATTTGGATAATTTTAATTAACGCTAAAATGGTACCTGCATAAGACAAGATATTACGCTACTCATAGGAAATCTATATGCACTTATGGTAATAAAACAAACTATAATTGCCTCCATTAACGTTTAACCACTTCGGATGATATCGAATGGATACGTATTAGTAATTCATGCACGAAATACAAATTCACACGTTCGAAATAGTAATCCATATCACATAGCATCAAATCGCACACATAGGTCAGACAAGCCAGAATTAAAGACTTATATGTACATGAAATTCCTCTAGTATAGTGGGCTCGTCTAAATATAAGCTGTTAGCTTCTCGCAATCCCAGTGCGGCACCACACCATAACACCAACATTTCGCACTTTGATTCATCAAATTTGTTGAATATAAATGTTCCTTATTGCCGTTATGGGGTGACGCAAAATGGACATGAGTTTTGGTCTCATATGCAAATCACTCAAACTCTCTGCATTTAAGAAAAAACTTCCCCAAATCTATGTATTCATTATGTATGTACTCACTATGTACTCAATTTCTAGGAATCTCTCCAAGTTGTTATTTCACGAGTATAGTTGGACACTCATATCATCTAAGTATATTCCGAATTTCAGCTTAATCTGTTGTTGCAAACGCTAGTGTTACGCCTTGAACTATCTCCAAGCAAAATTTCGACGAGGAATTTTTTGCAGACCCTAACCCACGTGGATGGTTTGGGGACGTCTCTATAGTCCAGTACAGTTGGTCCGACGTCCCATCATCCGAAGTCCCATTGATCTGACGTCCCATAGGATTAGGGTCAGGGTTAGGGTTAGGGTCAGTCAACCTGAACCAGTGGAACTACACAGTATAATGTTTCATCGGACCAATGGGACGTCGGACCAATGGGACGTCGGACCAATGGTTCTTCGGACTATCGAGACGTAACCGGATAGTTTTCAGCAAAGGCTATAGCGCCGTAGGCGCTACGGTTGACCGATTTCGGCCCGGTAACACAATGACGAAGGGCATATTAACGTATTAATTAGCGTCAATCGACGTGACTTGGCTAGGGTCTCGGTATCGACCAATGGAAGCCATCGTTAAAGGGTGATATTTATCAAATAATAACTCGTGAAGGAACCTTTTCTCCAAATGTTTACTTCACACCATAATAAAGAACCTTATTAATATTCGTGAGACTTGAAAAGATTGACATGCATTGCAAACATCAGTCTTACAACTTTTAAAAATGCACGTAGAAAGGCCTTTTTTTTTATGCCCCGCGGCGAAGCCGAAGGGGCATACTGTTTCCGCCTTGTCCTTCCGTGGGTGGGTGGGTGTGTGGGTGTGTGTGTGGGTGGGTGGGTGTGTGGGTGTGTGTGTCCGGACAAATCTTGTCAGCACGATAACTTGAGAAATACTTAACATATGAACTTCAAATTTGGTCTGTGTATTGTTCTTGGTAATCCTAAGAGGCCTATTGCATTTGGGGCCGAAAGGTCAAGGGTCAAGGTCACAGTTGCTGAAACAATAGAAATTTTGTCAGCGCGATAACTCGAGAAATACTTTACACATTAACTTCAAATTTGGTTTGTGGATTGTCCTTGGCAATCCTGAGAAGCCTTTTGCATTTGGGGCCGAAAGGTCAAGGGTCAAGGTCACAGTGGCTAAAACAAAAGAAATTTTGTCAGCGTGATAACTTGAGATATACTTTACATATGAACTTCAAATTTGGTTTGTGGATTGTCCTTGGCAATCCTAAGAAGCCTATTGCATTTGGGGCCGAAAGGTCAAGGGTCAAGGTCACAGTGGCTAAAACAAAAGAAATTTTGTCAGCGCGATAACTTGAGAAATACTTTACATATGAATTTCAAATTTGGTTTGTGTATTGTTCTTGGTAATCCTAAGAAGCCTATTGTATTTGGGGCCGAAAGGTCAAGGGTCAAGGTCACAGTGGCTAAAACAATAGAAATTTTGTATTTATTCTGAGATCATAGGGATTAGGGATTAATTCATATAAAACCTACAGAAGACACTAATGCTGTCAATTAATGAACGTTCCATGTGACCAAGGTACATGTAAGTTGATGTTAAAAGAGTGGTGTTATGTCATGGGAACAGTCACGGTTGCGGGGCATTTGTGTTTGTAAACACACCTGACTTGTTTCTTTCTAATTTCAACGAAATAATGAACATATCACAACGATTTTTAGCACATACGTGGATCATTATACGGGAAATAAACCCTGAAAGTTGCATGAAGATACGGTCTTCCAAACGGGAGAAATTACTTTTCAAAGATTTCGCCAGCCAACGTGAACATGTCTGTGTACATGGAGTGAGTCAAAATGAAGTGCTACGTAACCTTCGAAATCGCCCTTCGCAACCACACGGCTGTACAGCTCCTTTTTTTTTTTTTAGCAGATCTCGTGTCCAAATTTGAAATGATAACAAATGGATATTTGTTCTTTCTTTATAACAGAAAACGTTGTATTTTGGGCGCCTGTGTGGTAGTTGTAGTTATCCTGGCTGCTGTAGGCCTCACCCTGGGCCTTACGCTGGGCCTCCGGGATAAAGATGACACATCTCCGCAGGTTGGCCAAACTCCGGCCAGCACGGCAGCACCGAGCGTGACGAGTCCACCCTTCCCGACGGGCTTGGGGGTTTACCGACGGGCAGCCGTGGCTACAGATTACGGTCCGTGCTCGGAGATGGCAAGGTAATGAAGGGCACACAAGACAACGTAGATGACCAACGAAGTGTGATTACTGTGCAGCATCCATTCACTGTACGAATTTTCATTTTAAAGTTGCAATTAAAGGGGTTGATGCAAACAATGCAATCCTTGAAATTACATCTTTGTGTCCCATTTCGCCTTATGCTTTAATTTTCGTTTGGCCATTTTCAAAGGTACTTTGTTGCCTTTTGTTTAAATGCTAATGCAAAGTTCCATATTTATAGGCAAACTGTGATGTCATTAAACCTTACTGTTAAAGCTAGTTCAGTACAAAAAGGTGCTGGAATTAGGATATTATGCTGTCTTACATTTTCTTTTCTTTGGTGATTTGTTGTTGTGTAAGTACATGGCAGTAAGCAAATTAGCAACCCTTTCTCACACATGTTTTCAATGGGCAAATTTTTGGGTTCACAATCTGAACACCAAATTGAACAGTGTCTTTCTAAAATGACGCCACAGCAACAGCGCCCTCAATTGTCCAGACAAAACATGGACAAGTTTAAATTTTTAAAGAAGTGCGATATTGCTTTTATTATAACTAGAAAAAAAATTAGTGTTTATTTAAGAGTAAAAAAGTGGCACAAAATGTACACTAAAGAAAAATTCATCGCATGGCCCTTTAATGTTTCTCTCGTTGATAAATCATGATGCACATATCAATTGCCCCCCCCCTCCATGATACAGAGCAATTTGGAACAGTTATTATTTTACTGTTAAGTTGTCTGTCTATAATACAGTAAATTATTGTCTTCCTTTTTAAAAACCCGTACCAAATTAATGCTTCGGCCTTATTGTCAATCACGTGTCATCTTAGTTTTCTTTTTAAACAGTGTCCATAACTTATTTTTAACAGGGACATTCTTCAAGACGGTGGATCGGCAGTGGATGCAGCCGTAACAGCCACCCTGTGCCTGGGCGTGGCTAGTCCGCAGAGCTCGGGGCTCGGCGGGGGGCTGTTTATGGTCATCTACGGCAGAAATGGCTCTACGGAGACTATCAACGCTTACCAAACAGCTCCAGCCGCAGCAGACTTTGATATGTTTGTGGACGACACAGATCAAGCCAACTACAGTAAATCGTTGCTTCGTTCCGAAAACGAAAAGTCTTTCTATGGATTCGTAAACTTGATATTATTTTGCCATTTGATGATACAAATTACCATTTTATCACCAATAGGCCTTATGCACGAGTCGGCCATATTGAATTGAAAGTGAGGAAAAAATCTTCATTTTTGGATCTTGCGAAGAGAAATGAAAGCAAGTAGATTACTAATTAATTGAAGTCTGCTTGAATAAATAATTTAAAATTTAAACATTCCCTATTGTTTTAAGCCAGATTTTCAAAAAAATATTACAGTAAAATAAGGCTGCATAAATAGTCTGGCGCCATCCCATTCAACAGTTAACAATTTAAGAAATACATTCGGGTAACTCGACAAACTTGCCAATTCGTGCATAAGGCCAATTAACTTACATTTGCCAATGATTGCGAAACTAATTTAAACTTGTTGCCTATATCTTTCATTTGTTGACGAGATCCTGACCGACTGGTACAAAACACCAACATTGGCAGACAGATTATTTTAACCCTAGAATGATGACACCTGACGGTGTTTCATTTTGTCATATTCATCTTCCAAATCAAACCGTACAGGACGGTAAACTCATGTCGCTTTACCATCTTTATCAGAACACAGGCCCGTTCCCTGATCCCAGACTGGAGGGGGGGGGGGGGAGCTCTTCGAAGCCCCGCTCAATGTTGGATTCTAGATGCTCTGTGGTGCAATCTGAGGCATTTCCTGACCACTTTCCCCTGACTTTTTGAATCCAATTTGTTCGTGTTTATAACTTGAAGGCCGTATTTATTTAGGGGAATATTCCTGGAAGTCGCAGATCCGATCTGACTTCATTCCCGCCCAAGGAAATGTTTATCGTACGTGCCTGCCGCACCCATTGATTTGCTCGACCAATGATATTATCGACCTTAAAATCCTTCGCTAAAAGCTTTGAAAACCTGGCAAATTGTTCAGTATTATGTCAAACGAGGCTTCGTCTCGTATACACAGGGTGTCGGCTAGGGCACATTGTCCCGTAATTGTAGTACTACACACCTTGTGAGCGAAAACTATTATGGGGACCAAAGGCGCCATGGGGACAGCAGACAATTCCATCGGCGTCGCCAGGACGTTTTCCGGGGGGGGGGGGGGCAAAGCACATCTTCCCTCAGAGTTTCTTAACTTTTTCAACACATTCTCAATTTATTATTTTCCGAGCGTGTGCAGGGAACATTAACAGCAATATGGCTTCCCACCTCTCTTTCCTTTCTTTGGTGCCCCCTTTTTTTGGGGGGGGGGGGGGGAAGTAACCCCCCCCCCTCGCGACGCCCATGGACAGTTCCCACAATTCCGTCCTAATTCCACAACAGATAGAAAACTTTCCCACAACGCGGTGTCGGCTATACAATCACCTTTTTTGCTTTGTACTTCAGTGATGCGGTGATAGCGGTGATTGCGGTGATAGCAGCGATGATCTCAGCATGAATACTTGTACTTATAATTGTTTTATAACATTTTAGGCTCGTCGTCGGATTTCACACGAATGCTTCACATGTAACCTACTCATCATATTTAGTTTTTCATTCATGCATAGGAGCAAGAGCCATATGTGTACCGGGTGAGTTGGCGGGATTGTGGGCAGCACATCAAAAGTACGGAGTACTGCCGTGGAAGCAGCTCGTTACACCGGTCATTAATATGGCTGAACATGGCTTTCCGCTCGCATGGCATACTGCGTACTGCCTGAAAATTCTTCAGAAAAAATTCAACCGATGGCCGATTCTTAGGTAAATTTGATTTATTGTTGGTGCTCTTTATCCATTTCCTCCGTCAAAATGGAGCTGATTTGACACAATTTAATTAGTAGGGCGGAGCCCAGTTGAGCTGAGCCGGGCCGTGCTTAGCCGAGCCAAGCCGAGTCGAGGTACACCGAGCTAAGCCAAGCAGACCCGAGCTGACCCGAACGGAGCCAAGTTGGGCCGAGCGAGGCCGTGCTTTGCCGATCGAAGCCAGTCGAGGCACGTCGAGCTAACCAAGCAGAGCCGAGCTGACCCGAACGGAGCCAACTTTGGCCGAGCCAGGCCGTGCTTAGCCGAGCCAAGCCGAGTCGAGGCACGCCGAGCTAAGCCAAGCAGAGCCGAGCTGACCCGAACGGAGCCAAGTTGGGCCGACCGAGGCCGTGCTTTGCCGATCCAAGCCAGTCGAGGCACGCCGAGCTAACCAAGCAGAGCCGAGCTGACCCGAACGGAGCCAACTTTGGCCGAGCCAGGCCGTGCTTAGCCGAGCCAAGCCGAGTCGAGGCACGCCGAGCGAAGCCAAACAGAGCCGAGCTGACCCGAACGGAGCCAAGTCGAGCCGAGCCAGGCCGTGCTTTGCCGACCCAAGCCGAGTCGAGGCACGCCGAGCTAAGCCAAGCAGAGCCGAGCTGACCCGAACGGAGCCAAGTCGAGCCGAGCCAGGCCGTGCTTTGCCGAACCAAGCCGGGTCGAGGCACGCCGAGCTAAGCCAAGCAGAGCCGAGCTGAGCGAACGGAGCGACGTCGAGCCAAGCCGAACTGAGCCCAGGCTATCTTTTGCGACCGCATTGTCTGTACAGCGCGTCCAAAAATACCCGCAACATTTTTTTGCGAGGTTGGAACCTTACCTTTATCCCTTGTAAGTATTTGATTTTCAGTAAGGTTTGATTTTCAAAAGGGGTTTTGAAATGATTCGTGTTCACATCCATTGATACGTGTCAAAAAAAACCAACCGATTTCAAGGAAAATCTCTTTTAAATATCAAACCAATACTCGCCAGGGATAAAGTTGAGATTCCAGCTTGTGTTTCTGCGCTGACGCTAGAGGCTTGCAAAAAAAGTTGCTGGTATTTTGGGACGCGCTCTATATACCCCATGGGGTTTATGCACAAGGGATTACTCCTTTATCTGTGAAAAAGCGAAACGATGTCGCTTCAGCGCATCAAATAGTACATGAGGTGATATTAGTTTATCCCCGCAATTTTCTTCTTCTTCAACCAAGTAAAGCTATTCAGGCGCGGATCCAGATGGGGGGTTTTGGGGGTCAACCCCCCCCCCAGCTCTGTCAAAAAAAAAAAAATTCTCATACAAATTCCTAAAACATAAGTCGACCCCCCCCCCCCCCCCCCCCCCGCTGTGACACCCCCAAAAAAATTATACTGGTGTAATGTCCGCCTGTTCAAAATACGGTACACCATTCTGTAATAAGTGTTAATAATCGTCGAATTTGAACAGCGCCCCCTATTGAAATTGGTACATTCCCCTCCCCCCCCCCCCCCAATTTTTTGATTTTACGGAGGCCAAGTGTCCGGAGAAAAAAACGTGTGTACATTTTCAGATTTTTTGGCTGATGAAACCCCCCCCCCCTGCGAAAATTCCTGGATCCGCCCCTGGCATTCGTTAAACAAAACACGAGATAGAAATACTTCATCATGTGATTTAATAACTTAAAATGGCTTAGTTTTCAAGTGAGTACTGCATGCTATCGTGGCGTGATGGAATATTATTATTTTAAAAAGAATTGAACTGGACATCGCGGTTTAAAACACAAAAACGTAAGTATTTTTCTCGCAATATCTGTTTTTAACAAGTCGTACTTATCAAACCAATAAATGTAACTTTTTTGGTGATTTATGATTTAACAGAATTAAAGTCCGTTATCCCTGAAGCATGTGC
Organism: Patiria miniata; assembly: GCF_015706575.1. Taxonomy (NCBI): domain Eukaryota; kingdom Metazoa; phylum Echinodermata; class Asteroidea; order Valvatida; family Asterinidae; genus Patiria; species Patiria miniata. The sequence goes on along the minus strand of NW_024037048.1, from coordinate 11,586,454 downwards.
ATGATGATCAGTGGCTATACTTGGTTGCAGAAAAAAGTAATTGCGCCCGTCCCTTCCGCTTCTTTGAATTGAGACAAACACTGCCCATGTTTAGTGATGGAACAGTGTTTCTACAAATTTCGAAAGGGTTAGGGATCCCGAATATATTGCCAAGGACTATTGCTCGTAAGCCTGAAAACTTGAAAGAGCACACAATGAAACATTAAATACTAACCTTTAAGGGATGTGAGGAAATCTGCGCAATCAGGCAGAGGTCGTAGGGTAAAGAAAAATACAAGAGGAAAGAAAGCGATACTGCGCAAACCTAACTGTCTGACGTTCGTTCTGGTTCTCGTAGAGAGCTGTACACGAAGCCCGACGGATCATTGATGGAGTCGGGAGATAACATCACAGCACCTGCTGGTCTGGTGCAGACGCTCCGTGCAATCGCTGAAGGGGGCGTTACGGCACTGTACGGTGGAGACGTGGGTCGGAAACTTGTCCAAGATGTCAGAGACCAAGGTATTAAGCAATAATTAATTCGTATTGCTTCATTCCAAAACCGCGGGTTCTTTTCTGCCTAGATTTGACTTAATCTCTTCCCGTTGAAGGATTCTTAGATGTCAAGACATCATTATTTCGTATTAAAGGTTCAGATAGCTCCAGACGGGCAAAGGAGTAATTTCCCTGAAAAGTTTGTCTCATCAGATGGTTTCATTCATAACATTGTTAAAGTAGGGGATGTGTTAATGCTAGATGCACAGGTATTTTTTTGTACAAAAAAATATGAAGAAGACAAAACAACGCCGAGACAAGTTTTCCGTGCCTTCTTTCCCCGCTTGATACGCAACTCAATCCAGTCAGGAGTGGTCTGGGTTCATGATTCTACTGAGTACATTTCTAAATGAATCTAATCGGAACCTTTGCCTAATAAATTCATACTTGTGATGGCGTAACTAGAGTTAAACTTCTAGGGGGCACCACTGGGGTGCACCGATATTTCAAGGGGGCACTGAAGGCAACAAATGAATTGTTTTTGTACAATTCAAGATTGTATGTGGGGGGCAACCGGGGGAACGGACCTCCGCTGGGGGATGTGACCCAAGTGGCCCCTATAGTTACGCCACTGTTTGTGAGGTAGAAGATAGACTAGTCTGAGTCTGAGTCCACAGGGATCTGCTGTGACCAAAGTACAAGACACGTTTTTTTTTTAAAAAATCCCCAGTATAGCCGACAGCGTTATTATTTTTGTCGGGGAGTTGAAGATGGAAATATTCGATTGAGTTCTTGGTTGATACTCCACTGTTGCCATCAGCGATTTAATAGCGTTTTACTGAGCTTAAAGACTGTTAAGTGGAATTTTGACAATTCAATTATGCTTCACTCAAATACATGACAACCAATTACCATTTGTTTTTGCTCACGTATAAACAGGTGGAATAATGACTTTGGAAGATTTGACCAGTTACAACGTCACTTGGGAAGATCCCGTCGTGTTAAACATGGGGGAAGGCCAACGTCGTGTAATGTCCACACCGGTTACATCTAGTGGAAACCTTGTGCAGTTTACTGTCAGCATTATGGACGGTGAGCCATACAAGATCCAATGTAATCTCTATAGCGTCCGCAAATGAGTTAACTAATTAACCATGAACATCTTTACAAATGTTTGACGATCTTGTATAGGAAGATGTACTCTGGGTTATAGGTATCATATCAGTAATGACTATTAGTTTTGAGATATAGCAAACGATTGGAGGGCGCTATTGGTTTGGGTAAATGCAAGACGTGCAATCTTAGTATAAAAGTTCAAATACTATTCTTTTTAAAAAATACTCAGAACTCTCACAGGTGTTCAAGCAGCATAGAAAACTGATGATCACAATTTTTGGTGGGTTGACTTATGGAGAAATTCTCACCTAAAGAAGACGAACGATGTTTCCCAAACCGGAATTGTAGCCATTTTGAATAAAGGGTCCCTCCACAGCATGGCTAAATAGCGCAAGTTTTTGGACCCAATTACATTCAAAAAGCTTAGAGTTTGAAGCCCGAATTCCAGGCCAGAGGTGCAGTTTCACATGTCTTCAAATCTCCAATTCCATGGCTTTCAGAACTCTCTAACATAGAATAATATGAGTTGTATATTTTTGATTTCTGAGCTCGGCGGAAGGATTTTTAGCCAAATTACTGGGGTGTACTACTCTTGCACATCGCAATTTCGCTTCTTCACAAATGTGACACTCGTCGTCTGCAATCAGACGGTTGTTGATCCATGATGTCATTTTTCTGGAGTTTGTCAGCAAATTGGTGACAGCGCGTTACATGAGCCTTTGGAGCAATTCCTGTGTTACAAAAAAGATGGCGACCGTAACTGTGTACGTGTAAGAAACGAAATGTTGAGCACCTAGGCGGGCAGGCAACATGATCACCAAAGAAGTTTCATTCGGTGCCTCTTAAGTAGAGATACGCTGTTGGAGTGAGAACTGGATAAAAGCCTAAATTACATCATAGTCTAATCAGTGGCAACCAAAGGCGAGGATTTGTTTTCCGGTAGAGTTCTTTTTCTCCTAGTTGGGATGCATCATTAACATTTCAGATATTTGTAGTTGGTTCCTGTATGAACTGGAAAACAAAGTTGGCATCTTATTTTTCTCTTTTTGGGGGGAGGGGCAGGGGTAGTCTATTACGCGTGAACAGATTTGCTGATTAATAAGGCAAGACCCCGCCTCTTGACTTCCTAGATTTTGACCATTCAGCGGGCACTTTCTGTATAGGCCTATCAGGTCTTCGGTCATTCACCCGTTGCACGTCATAGACATGGAAAACAAACTGTAACGGCGCGCGGCATCATGTTATGCGAATGCGCTCCAGGCTGTTGTTGTATAACAAAATACTGCATTCGAATTGACCAATCATAGCGTTAGTTCTGATTTGGGAATGAAATAACGTCACGATTGAGTAAAGTCGACTCCGATTGGCCGGTGCGCGGCTTGCATAAATTTGCATGTCGAGAGATGTCAGACGTGATCGACCGGAGAGATAGGGCTCCGTGGAGAACGGGTGATACTCAGGGCGGGTGTAGGGGTGTTCTTTTTTTGGAGGGAGATGGTGGGTAGGCTTACTTAGCAGAAGTGGAATCATGTTGGCTGAGTCGGTCTTATTTTCGTTATTTTGGTGATTTTGTAATCATGTTAAGGTTTGTTGTTGTTTTGCAGAGTGTAACTTGGCTAGCGTGAACCTCAGCTCGTACGAGGGCAAACTGAAAATGTACCACTATTTCATAGAGGCTAGCACGTTTGCTATCGGCCTGAGGTTGCACTCGGGAGATTTCGGCAAAGCGGAAACTAAAAAAGTAAGTGACGTACGGGACTTTTCAAGAAATTGGCAGCGTGTAGTCATTATATTTCGAGATGAACCACACGAGTAATATAGGTTTTCCAGGCCAGTTTCCTGAAATGTTGAATCACTTCTGAAAATCTGTCATTCGTTTTCATCTGAATTTGAATGCACGTCTTTAATCCCATTTCAATTCAATGAAAGTTCAATCGTTTTTGTTGTCCGTGAATTCGGTTTTGAGAAACAGACGGCCAATTACGAAACGTGCTTTCATTTACGCAAGCATGCCTTTTCCAAATTGATGTCAAGTACAACTTATTTGATTGATGCTGAATGAAAAAGAAACCCCTAATTGTATCTGGTGCCGATGGCATTAAACTAAAAGTGAAATAGAATGGTGAATGTTTGAAATCGCCCTCCAAAAGCGAAAAAAAGAAGTCTCGTAAACGATCCTGATGAATGGACATAAACGAAAGGTGCTGCTAAAATCGAATGCTCTGGTAACGAAAATGAAACTCGTGTTAAGAGCGATTCTCGAATTCAGACGAAAATGAATGACCGATTTTCAGAAGTGAATTAACATTTAAGGAAATTGGCCGGGAAAACCTATATGTTGGGATGGTCATGGTGAAAGTGAAACGCTCCTTGCCTTTAAATTAGCCGTTTTTACCACAATTTCATCATCTTTTCAGAAATCAGGTAGCTGCAAATGAGGGTGTCTTAAGAAAGCATGTGAGCCTTAAGAACAGGGGTGGGCCGTGATTTGCGGATTGAGCCCCTGCACCGGCGATGGAATGATTTAAAATATCCTCACAATAATGGCCCATCTTAACGCTGTATTTTTTTTTAACCCATCAGTCTGTAGCTGCTTTGTCGTCCAAGGAGTACGCCCGGACGATCTGTTCCAAGATCAACGAAACCTACGTTACGTATCCCTCCGGTCGGGATTACGACACTTTCAATGACCTTCCCGAGACCTCCCGAGCAGACCCGGCGCTAGAGCAAGCAGATGAAGGAGAAGCTGTGGACACAATGAATGGAGATACAAGTCACCTGAGCGTCTATTCTGAGCAAGGGGATGCTGTGTCGATGACTACATCAGTAGGACGATAGTGAGTTGGCAATTGTATCCACACATTTCAGCTGCCAAAGTAGGGCATGTTATACAGTACATTAACGTCTCAATTTAGATGTTTTTCGCTCCAAGATATCAGCCTGCGACACAGCTGACTAACCATGTCAAAATCTCTAAACTTTACTAATATCCTGGTATTCAAACCAATTGTAGTTGCGACATTTTTTTTACGTATTAGTTTTGGTAGTCGAACCTTTTCCAACCAGACCGGAATCTTCCTCAATGGCCACATGGGTAACCTCTACTACAACGGCCGGTCACCGTCATGGGAGGCTAACAGACTGGCTCCGGGCGCCCGGGTTATGTCTACCATGAGCCCCTCTATCATTGCTGATGAGGGCGGAGCCTTGGGAATCATCGGGTCGTCGGGAGGTCTGAGAATTATCTCTACGAATGCATGGGTGAGGCAGAGTTTAAATCTTATCAAATACGATGCCATGTTCCTCGAGAGATTCCCCCACCTGGAGGGGTTAAAAAGCATTTTATATTTGAAATCGACAGAACGTTTCAAATAAGTGATCACAAGAAAACTAGGAGAATTTGACCTTTGAAATAAAGTCTCGGTCAGTAGTTTAATTCCCCCCCAAGTTCTCAGTACTAGATTAAAAATATTGTCCGCATAACGTATTGACACCATTCTTTTGTTGTTTTCTTGGGTTAATAATTATCCTTTCAACGTGCAAACGTCTTCAGTTTTAAGCTTTTCTCTGTTTGCGTCAAAGCGCAGGCGCTGCCAAAGGCATTCAAATGTCCCTCCCAGTTCCCCTAGCTCTCTTTTTAGAACCGATGAGGGCGTATTACCTTCATTACGTTCAGTCCATTAAAAGTGATGTTTGCTTCTTTTCTCAACCCAACAGGTGCTGCTGCGTTCTCTCTGGGGAAGTGAGTCGCTGTCGGAGATGATCGATTCTCCCAGGGTTTATCCCTACAGAAGTGTCTCTGTCAGCCGTACTTACTACGAAAAGGACTTTCCTGAGGTAAAATACTGCTGTCATTATTTACATACTATAGACTGTTAAAGAAACAAAACCCAAGAATTCTGAAATGACTTATTGTGTCAATCGATGTCCAATAATGTGATCAATGTCTGTGAATACTACGAGTGACAAGCACATTGCTGTAAGGGGAAAATAGTAAGGTTGTTTTTTTCAGTTACAACAAAATGTTTGCTTTAAGACTTGTCCATGATTTAACATTTTGAAAAAAAACCCCGAATTTGTGGAAGAGTACGAACAATACAAGCAACAACTTGGGTCAGGATGCCCTTTTTTGGAGGTTGAAGTTATGAGAACCCGAGTAGTGAAATGAATTACATGAAGCCATTTGTTATTGTTTCCAGGATCTTGTCGAAGGGCTGAAGGCCATGGGGCACAACATGGTTTCCACCTCGTCCTTCGCTGCTGCCCAGGGCATACTCCGTGGACCCGGGCCGGTTATCCAGGCGCACTCGGACCGACGTAAACATGGATATCCCGCCGGTTACTAACCAACCATTCTTCCTGCCTCGTCCCCGGGGTTTACCTTATTTCAACCTCGTTTCTAATGGTATACTGCTGGGTGTGAAACTCAGTGTTGTAGTAGAGTACTTTTCCCCCGAGTACCGAGTACTGCCGAATACTAATAGGTTACCGAGTGCAAGTACTTGGCCCAGGCCCAGTCAGACCTATACACAAACCCACTCACGGCTAGCTGTTAAATGTGTTTTTTTTCCGGACGCGCACAAAGAGAAAAACCCAAACTTCGATTTCTTGGCAAGCCAATCAAGCCAACCATTTCCAACTGAAAGTATATCGCTAATAACGTAATAAGGCTGTAGTAAGTCAAGCTATACCAATTTCTTTCTAGTACTGCTATTCGAGAACGAGTACTTTGATGATCGAGTACATTTTCGACACGTCGAGTATACGAGTACTTTGCTGCCCGAGTGCGAGTCCCGTCATTTCGAGTACGAGTACTTTGCCATTCGAGTACGAGAACGAGTACGAGTACTACAACAGTGGTGAAATTGCTTCCTGTATCCTGATTCGAAGAAGCAGTAGCAAGCAATGGATTTATATCGTGTACTTTGTGCTTTTATTTTCAACGTGTATTACGTATTTTAGCGTTCAATGTGAATTTACGTCCACTCCACCTTAAATACAATCCCCATTTTTCCATTTTGCTTATAATAATACATGTATGTAATGTGATACTATACAGGCTGGATAAGATTACATTTTAGATTTGAAGATTATGTTTTTATCCTAGACACAGCACACACACACACAATTTCCAATTTAATTTCTAATAATAATTTCTGTATTTCTAATATGCATACTTGGGCAAGATTTTGAACATGCAAATAATCCAGTACCAGCGTTATAGAGGGGGTTGTGATGGGGAGATGTTGTTGCCAAGAAACCGAACGTTTCTTCGCGCCAATATCTCCCTAATTATGTCCCCACCATAATTAGACAGCGTCGCCTACGGCTAGTCGGTCACGTTTATCGCCATAATGAGCCAGCTAGTCCAGTTTTCCTCTGGAATCCTGATGCCCCTCGTCGTAGAGGTCGTCCCAAAATGACCCTGAAAACATCCATCGAGTTGGTAACTGGTCTGGGCGGTCCATCTCTTTCCATCACTATGCTTGACAGAGACAGTTAGGCCCAACTCATCATGAAAGTGAATTGAATGGAGAAGAAAAAGTAGTGATGGAGTCTATTGCTCGACACCGCAGGAACGAGCCTATTCTTCCAGTTGAACAATGAATTAAAGAGCGCCCTCATGGGTTGTCCAACTAATCCTGGAATTGATCGCTGGACTTAATTCCGCTGGTACATTTTTTTCTTCCTCAAACTACATGTAGTAAAGTCATTAATGACCTAATCTGTAGGTTTATTAAATCGTAGGTTGTACATGATCTAATCGTAGGCTGTCCCGGCTATTTTAAAATGTTTATCTTTCAAATTCATTGATTCGTCCAGCAACACTGACATAGGCCTAGTGTACTTCCAATGATTAATTTACCCTGAAAGCGCCATTCCAACACTTTTCCTTTTATTTGTAATGTTCTCTGAGAATAAAGTTTCTCTGATCTCAGTACACTTGCGACAGTGTGCCGTTTGTGCTTGAGGAAACAATGAAAATGCTTAACCATACAACTAAACTAATTTACTTAACATAAGTATTACTGTAACAGTGATTGATATAAGACGAATTCGATCTCTAAATGATGCCATTCGACAAATTCAATATCTGTATCCACGAATATTCTTGATCTAGTCCTTAAATGTGTTGATCAAAATTTAATTTTTCTTATACCTAAATTGATTTTAATCAAGTCTTTCTGATCGTTTAAAAAAATGTCACTTTTTTCATGGCTTTGGCGAATTTTAATTAAATTGAAGTTAAGTCTGAGAACCATTCCGTTACTAACTGACGCAAAAGAATTATTGTCCTTGACTACACTTAGTTGCAGAAAAAGTGCTGCCCGCTTTGATACGAACGTGCAACTCCAAGCGGACAAACTTTGCCTAGTGTCCCAGCTTTGGCTTTTCCCGTTCTTCTGGATGCAGACCAGTACATTGGTCCGACATTGCCTACGCCGGCCAAATCACGATTTGCATGCCCTCAAAATCTTCAGTATTTTTAGCATACTGTTGGCCATAAACTTGAGGGTTTGTAAAAAACAAAATATGGGTGAAAGCCGTGCACAGGACTGTGAGCTTGTAGTTCCGATCAATTTGGATGAAATTGGGGCCCTAAAAGCGCTCTATTTTTGCAATGGAGTGTAGGCATCGTTTTTCAAAATAGCGGAGGACTTCAGGACTTTTTTTCAGAAGTGATCATCTTTGGATGGCAATTTCTCCTAAATGTCATAAGTTGACCCCAAAAAATTGAAAAAGAAAATGAAATATTTACTGGTCTGCAACCTTTAATTTCAAATGGCGTCGTCCATCGTTGCGGTGCGCATGCGCTTTATATTTCACGACGGTGTTTTTTCACGAGGAAAACGTTATGCATTTCTACAGTTAAGCAATCGAAACCTGGCGTTTAAGCTTTCTCAAAAATATGTTTACGATATTGCTAACTCCATAATCAGTATGATATGATGTCATTTAGATGCACCACCATTACCGCTAAAGGGCGTATAACCATTTTTTCCTCAATTATTCGTAAAAAAAAAGACCACTTATTTTGTCTATTTTCCACAGACTTCCAACAAATGCGAAATAAATTATATTTTCAGACTATCTTGCTGCTGGTTAATTTAGCCTCCGAGCTATTAATATTCAAAAATATAATAAAATAATCTTGTTTATTGACATTTTGTGAAAAGAGTCACAGTGAGACTGTCTGGCAAGCATGGCCTTACAACTGATCACCGATGATCACATTTAAAGCCGGAGTCCATCATTTGCAGCTATCCAAAAAAGTAACTGGCGCAATTATTGTTGAAAAACACACTGGTTGAAAGATAGTAAGAGGACTAAACTTCCTGTGAAATTATTCTTTTCTGACAAGCTCTCATTTTGAAGAAATCAACGAAAAAGGCATTTCCAACGGTGCGTCTTAAGACGCACCGTAGGAGAATTTAAATTAGTAGTTCGTTTTGTTATTCGGCGCAGCGCGCGCAAGCATTGGCACGACGCACAGGCGCGCGCGGCTGCTATAATTCGTCGGATCAGTATGCGACATCGCGTAAAGCTACAATTCAAAACAATTCAAAACATGATTTAGCAACTTTTGATTTGAAATTGAGATCCTAGAATGCTGTTTTTCTCGGAATATAGGGCCTACAGCTGAAGCTAAGCCGAACTTCATCAGGTTAGTTGTTCAGAACCCTTCTTTAGATTTTGAACACTTTTGTTGCTTCAAACGAACAAAATGCACAATTTACATATGATGGACTATGTCTTTAAGGTTACGATATTAGACATGTTAAGAAGTTCGTTACTGCATAACAGATCATAACGCCAGTTACACCAAGAAGCTTCTATACAATATTATTGCATAGCCAGCGTTTGGTTTTTAAGTTGGTGGCCCGGGGGGGGGGGGGAGTGACACAATCACTCACCTTTGTTACCTCACTGCTTCTCCACGATAGCACCAGCTCTCAAAGTATTTTGGTTTCAGTTAGACTGCATATGTGTATGTAATGCTTACAACAATGTGGACCCGCAGCATATAAACAACCAGTACAAGAGCCCATATAGGGGGGGGGGGGGGTTGGCTCAGACTCCACGCAACAATTACGAGCACTTGCACTAGCTAGCACCCCGGCGCTAGATCGCTCGTCCATTTATACTTACGCACGTAGGCCTTCCAGGGTTATATTATAGACGTGAGAACCATTTTATCTTGCTGTGACCTTTTTCAAAGGTTTTTGCCCCTGAGAGTGCAAACCGTGTTGTGTTGAACTTTGATACCTGCATGAATGACTCAGCAAGCAAACCTTTAACTTGGCTGTTGATTTTGTGGGGAAAATCCTTATCATACGATGACTTGCTGATTCGCGGATCTCTCATACGTTACCTCCCGCTTCGTTGTCGGCAGACGAAGAATACTGAGGTTTTTGCTAACAGCCATATTTCAACAGCTTCAAATCATCAAAATCAATCCTTCCACCTGCCATGGTGAAATACGTGATCCACTACTTCAAGTTCAATGCCCGCGCTGAAAGCCTTCGTTTGGCTTTCAAGCTAGCTGGCGTCGACTACGAAGAGTTAACCATCGAAATTCCAGAATGGCCAAAAGTCAAAGCAAGTGAGTTCCTTGCCCAATGAAATTGTTGAACTTTTTGTAGGTTTCGGGTCGCACTTCCGAACCACAAAGAAGGGGTAGGGAAGCAATAATGTGGAAGGATGAGCCAATACATTTCATTTTGAACGTCTTTATTTGAATTTAGAATATCCCACTGGGCAATTACCGGCGTTGGAGGTGGACGGGAAGTTGATCGGGCAGACGAAGGCTTGCCTGCGATATCTAGCCAAGGAATTCGGTGAGCATTATCCTTCAACACATTGTCTTATAGGTTCGCTCATAAGGGCCTGACCCGGCCTCTGCCGTGCCAATGTTAATACACTCCAAGATGTTTGAATTTCATGCGGCAGAGGTTCGAAATTTGATGGCGTACTGATGTCCCATCGGAATTCGCGTGTCAATTTTTGGCGGTATAATATCAGACGCCTGCATGAAATCAATCCATGACACAATGTAATTTGAGCTACCCGGCCCTCAAAGTCCACCATTCACCCCAGATTAACCCCTGGTATCCCTCAGGCCCTAAACAGTCAATAAAACCAGACACTAACCTCCTCGATGCCATTTGACAGTTCCATTTTGGTCACAGGGGTGATCGAGGTAATCCCTATGTGAACAATGCATTTGTACACAAGCCTATGTAAATGCGCACAAGCACACTAGGTTTTCCCGCCAATTTCCAACCCCTCCAGTAGGATCACAAGACTGACACCCCCTCTAGTGGATGTACCATGGTCCATACTAGGATCAAGTGATAGATGACCTGGGCATGGCTACCACGTGGCTGGGACAATAAAAAACAAAGAAATGCGGAAGTGATTTTATTCACACTGACTCCGGCTAAGCTCAGCCGTACACAACTGCAGAGCGGTTAATTAGCCTGTTGTTTCTTTCCATACGATGTCATTATAACATTTTTCTTGGTATTTTTGTACAAATACACCTGTTTGTAGTAAAAACAATTCAAAACAAATCGAGGAGTTTTCAATTGCTGCCACACGCGTCATGCGTATTGTGTTTTCCTTTAGACTTTTAAGACTTAAGAAAAATTATCATAAAAAAGATTAAGACGAAAACACAATTGTCCATATACATGTGTACAATATTAAGAATAAAGGTCTTTGTGCAATGATTATAAAAATGTCTATTCGTCTTTGTGCCCGCGCTATACCCCCCCTCCCAAAAAAAATTCAAAAACAAATAAAAAACAACAATTGACTAGAGACAATCGGATCTGGCTGGTTGGAAGTTGTTATGTGATGTTGACCGCCTTCAAAAGACATTTTAACAAACAATACTTCATGTGATAAACAAGACTTCATTTTCTTCAAATGTGATGAACGACATTTTTTTTTAGAAAGGTTATTTGTCGTTTCTTTAGGGCTTTACGGAAAGACTTCCCTTGAAGCAGCATACATTGACCAGGCTATGGACATGGTGGAGGACATCTGGCCGGAATTCGAGAATATTTTCCGTGGTCCTTTTGCAAGTCAGGTACTAGAGTTTCAAACGTAGATCCTAACTCAATTGGGGGAGGGTGTGGAGACCAAAACATGTTTAGGGTCCCTTTCCATTAAAATAACCAAACAAACAAACAAACAAACAAACAAACAAACAAACAAACAAACAAACAAACATACAAACAGACAAACACCCCAACACCCCAATAACCCAACAAACAAACAAACTTACAATCACCAACAAACAAACAACCGGGCAAACGAAGAAACACTGAGAACAAGATGCCGTTACCCTACAGTCTAACCTATATCCCCGTCCCCGAACAAAACAAATGAACAATGATAAGCAGCTAACCAAGCAACCAAACATCAAAATTTAATTGTTTTAATGAAGATCTTAAAGTAACACTTATTAACGAAAACATTACAATTGTTTTTGAGGCCGTGAGAACAGAAACGTTCTTAAAAGAGAGGGTCCCACCCGTCTATGACGCCTTGGAACGCTTACTGGATCTGGAGCAAACTGGGGACTTCTTCGTCGGAAACTCGGTAAAAATCTTTGAGGTTTACAGTGAATAATCTTGCCATTAAAACATTAAAAGCAACATGTGATCACGCTGGTAACTAATCCAAATACTGAGAAAAGCACGTTTGTCCTTTACTGCTTTGTATTTGTAGATCACAGCGGCTGATATCTTTTTCTTCGCCGCATCTGATCTTGTGAACGCCACGGGCAAGGGCGCCAACTCCTTGGAGAAGTACCCGAAGCTTACCGCCCTCAGGAGTCGCATTGCTGCCAACCCAAAAATCGCAGCATGGCTGGCAGTGCGACCAGCCGAAGCGTCGTTTGACCAGGATTTTACCCGTGAGTGAGATCAAGCCTGCGCAGCCTAGTCCGTCAGGCCGTTCATTTATTGCACACACAAAATACCGTACTCATGGTTATTAACGCGCGTAGGTCGGCTTAAATATTTACAAAAATGTTCACCTTTGAATTGAGATGTTTGGTTTTCAAAAACTGTTAAAAACCCTTTACTTGTTAGATTTATATGTAGTTTTGAACTTGAAATATCGAATGAACAACTGATTCATGATAAGCTATTATTAAGTACAAAATGATGATATATTGAGGGATTGACATATGCTACAATCTGCGCACTGTCTGCCTGAATTGGAAGAACCCGTGTAAGATATTTCTTAGAAATTCAATTTATTGCTAAGTAGTGAACGAGCTATACCTGTGTTTGTACTTGCTATCTCATTATTGGTGTTAGCAGATATATCGCTACCAAGCATTACACACTTCATGCCACCGTTCATTAACTGCTACAACTCTAGCATCCAATAGTGTCTCTGTCTTTGCCCTTTGTTTAAGATTCGTGTTTGTCTGATGATGTGTCGCGTGTATATCTATTAAGTCTGTGACCTTGTATAATTTAAAACAATATCACAACAGTTGTGAAGTTGGGATGTTTTATTACAGTGTATGATGTTTTCCGTCAATTTGTGTCCTTCTTGCTTAATATATTCTACATCTATACAAATACTCCAATTCATTATCTTTCTGTGACGTCACTGATAACAATGCTTACAATATTCGTTGTGTAGATCATAGCCAGAAAAAGGATGTGTAATAAACTTGCGATGATGAAAAAAAATGACCTTTTTTTGCTCGTTATTTTGTTTTCAAAAATCAAACAGAAAAGCGCATGCAATAAATAACACGTTTGTGCTTTTGAAATAATTCGATTATAGTAACTATAGTTTAAATTTGTACCCAATTGTAATTTACTTCCAGCTGTTTATTTCAATTTTTTTTTCTGTCTAGGAAGTTCATTTAGCTTCTCTTTATTATATCTAAGCATATATGACAATTCGTAATGCATTCTCAAACGAACTTGCGTGGTAGTATTTGAAACGTTTAAGCTAGAAAATATCAGAGTTAACCTGCATTTCTAAAACAAAACAAAAAGCTGTCCTTCAACGTTAAGATGGTATACTGATACATTTCTTAGGCTTTCGACTGTTGACATGTTGTATTCCCAGAATGCAATCCATCTGGTCATGTGACATCGTATAATTTATGGATCTAAATCAAGTAGTTTGGTTAGTGACCAACAAATAGTGACACTTAGTGACCAACAAATACTTTTCGGCAGAAAGGTTCATTCTGTGATAATTATGTTTTAAGTCATCAATAAGCCATATTGAACATTGCATGTTCAACCTCTTTTTGATAACAGTATTTCATAATTTGTATACTTGCCGAAAACCTACATTTTGCTCGATGCAAATGTATCACAGTGGTCGGGTAAACATCAATTAATTATCACGCAGTTCATTATCAAAGTATTTTGCACTTCGTGAAATCATACACTCTCAAAAAGATATGTAAAAAATAATTAGGTAAAAATTGTTTTGTGAAATGATACACAATTTCAGTAAAATTCGCCGAAAAAAGTACCTCGAAAACATGGAAATTATAAAATACATATTGAATAAGAAAAAAAATTAATAAAAACAGTCAGTTTACCTTAATTGTGTAAAAACGTACTGCAATTAGGTAAAACATGCTAAAACAAGGTAAAAACGTACACGCGGTGACGCGATGCAGCTAGCACAGCACAGCATAAGTGAAGATGGAGTACACCGTGACGACTGTAACAACGACGGGATATGCCGGAGATGATCGATTCTCCCAGGGTTTATGCCTACCGAAGTGTCTCTGTCAGCCGTACTTACTACGAAAAGGACTTTCCTGTTAAAGACTGTTAAAGAAACAAAACCCAAGAACTCTGAAATGACTTATTGTGTCAATCGATGTCCAATAATGTGATCAATGTCTGTGAATACTACGAGTGACAAGCACATTGCTGTAAGGGGAAAATAGTAAGGTTGTTTTTTTCAGTTACAACAAAATGTTTGCTTTAAGACTTGTCCATGATTTAACATTTTGAAAAAAAACCCCGAATTTGTGGAAGAGTACGAACAATACAAGCAACAACTTGGGTCAGGATGCCCTTTTTTGGAGGTTGAAGTTATGAGAACCCGAGTAGTGAAATGAATTACATGAAGCCATTTGTTATTGTTTCCAGGATCTTGTCGAAGGGCTGAAGGCCATGGGGCACAACATGGTTTCCACCTCGTCCTTCGCGGCTGCCCAGGGCATACTCCGTAGACCCGGGCCGGTTATCCAGGCGCACTCGGACCGACGTAAACATGGATATCCCGCCGGTTACTAACCAACCATTCTTCCTGCCTCGTCCCCGGGGTTTACCTTATTTCAACCTCGTTTCTAATGGTATACTGCTGGGTGTGAAACTCAGTGTTGTAGTAGAGTACTTTTCCCCCGAGTACCGAGTACTGCCGAATACTAATAGGTTACCGAGTGCAAGTACTTGGCCCAGGCCCAGTCAGACCTATACACAAACCCACTCACGGCTAGCTGTTAAATGTGTTTTTTTTCCGGACGCGCACAAAGAGAAAAACCCAAACTTCGATTTCTTGGCAAGCCAATCAAGCCAACCATTTCCAACTGAAAGTATATCGCTAATAACGTAATAAGGCTGTAGTAAGTCAAGCTATACCAATTTCTTTCTAGTACTGCTATTCGAGAACGAGTACTTTGATGATCGAGTACATTTTCGACATGTCGAGTATACGAGTACTTTGCTGCCCGAGTGCGAGTCCCGTCATTTCGAGTACGAGTACTTTGACATTCGAGTACGAGAACGAGTACGAGTACTACAACACTGGTGAAATTGCTTCCTGTATCCTGATTCGAAACAGCAGTAGCAAGTAATGGATTTATATCGTGTACTTTGTGCTTTTATTTTCAACGTGTATTACGTATTTTAGCGTTCAATGTGAATTTAAGTCCACTCCACCTTAAATACAATCCCCCATTGTCCATTTTGCTTATAATAATACATGTATGTAATGTGATACTATTTAGGCTGGATAAGATTACATTTTAGATTTGAAGATTATGTTTTTATCCAAGACACAGCACACACACACACACACACACAATTTCTAATTTAATTTCTAATAATAATTTCTGTATTTCTAATTTGCGTACTTGGGCAAGATTTTGAACATGCAAATAATCCAGTACCAGCGTTATAGAGGGGGTTGTGATGGGGAGATGTTGTTGCCAAGAAACCGAACGTTTCTTGGCGCCAATATCTCCCTAATTATGTCGCCACCATAATTAGACAGCGTCGCCTACGGCTAGCCGGGCACGTTTATCGCCATAATGAGCCAGGTAGTTCAGTTCTCCTCTGGGATCCTGATGCTCCTCGTCGTAGAGGTCGTCCCAACATGACCCTGAAAACATCCATCGAGTTGGTAACTGGTCTGAGCGGTCCATCGCTTTCCAATACTATGCTCGACAGGGACAGTTAGGCCCAATTCATGAAAGTGAATGAATGAAGAAGAAAAATAGGTGATGGAGTGTATTGCTCGACACCACAGGAACGAGCCTATATATTCTTCCTGTTGAACAATGAATTAAAGAGCGCCCTCATGGGTTGTCCAACTAATCATGGAATTGATCGCTGGACTTAATTCCGCTGGTACATTTGTTTCTTCCGCAAACTAGTAAAGTCATTAATGACCTAATCTGTAGGTTGATTAAATCGTAGGTTGTACGTGATCTAATCGTAGGTTGTCCCGGCTATTTTAAAATGTTTATCTTTCAAATTCATTGATTCGTCCAGCAACACTGACATAGGCCTAATGTACTTCCAATGATGAATTTCGCCCTGAAAGCGCCATGTATTGTCCGTTAATGCGTATAATCGTCGGTTTTGAACAGCGCCCCCATCTACAGATGGTACCAGCCACTAGCCCCCCTTCACTTTTTGATATTACGGCCGGGCCAAGTGCCCAGAGAAAAAGACGTGTCTACATTTCAGCACGGGTATGCAAGTGCCCTTTTCAACGCCCTTTTCAAATTGTTGTCAGCTACTGGATTTTATTTTCTTACAAATACTTCTGGCTATACATTGTAGGCAGACACAAATGTTAAGGCCGGTCCATACTCGGCGCGAAAGCGAAGAGGAATTTGTGACGTCGCGGCAAGTATTCGAGCTTATTTCACAAAAGTTGAGAACATTGAATTTTTATCTCCTGTGGATGTCTCAGCGAAAGTTTCCTTCCATTAAATGTGCGTCGCATTCACATCCAATTCCAAGTCAAGTACGAACCGGTCTTTACTATAGGGGAATCTAGGGTCATCGTAGTTTTTGAAATTTCCTTCTGCCATTCCAACACTTATTTTATTCGTTTCTAAATGTAAAAGTATTTTATTATTATTGTTGTTTTCCTTTTATTTGTAATGTTCTCTGAGAATAAAGTTTCTCTGATCTCAGTACACTTGCGACAATGTGCCGTTTGAGCTTGAGGACACAGTGAAAATGCTTAACCATACACAAGACTAATTTACTTAGCATAAGTATTTCAGTGATTGATAAAAGACGAATTCGATCTCTAAATGCTGCCATTCGAGGAATTCAATCTGTATCCACAAATATTCTCGATCTATTATCTAGTATTTTTCCCCCAAATTTCTACAGTGGGAGCATTATCATTG
The DNA here is from genome assembly GCF_015706575.1 of Patiria miniata. NCBI lineage: Eukaryota > Metazoa > Echinodermata > Asteroidea > Valvatida > Asterinidae > Patiria > Patiria miniata. The sequence goes on along the minus strand of NW_024037048.1, from coordinate 11,569,206 downwards.
TGGTCCATGGAAATTTATTTACTGGTCTGCAACCTTTCAACCTCGTCCCCCGTGCTTACTTTATTTCCAACCGCGTTTCCAATAGTAAACCCTGGATAGGAAACTTTCTTCCTGTATCCTGATTGGATACCGCAATTGGCTAGTAATGGATTTTTAGCGTGTACTTGGTGCTATTATTCACAACGTGCAGTACGTGTTTTCGCGATCATTCGTCCACGCCTTCTCGAAAATACTAATTTCCTTTCCAATTTGCTCATATTAACATGAAATATGATACTGCGTGTTGTCTCGATAAGATCGTAACAGTTTGATTTCAAAAATCGTGTTTTCGTAACTCACGCCGTGCTCGCGCTGCTACGAATTGACTCCAGATACCGCATACAAAAACAAACGCTAATGTGTAACGCATATCCAGGCACCAGACTGTTCCTCATTTGCATACGTGTTCAAAAATCTTGCACATGCAAATGATCCAATACCAGGGTGAGAGAGCAGGTAGTGGTGGGCGCGTACTGCTCGACACCCTGGGGACGAGGTTGGTAACCTTTAGTATCAAATGGCGTCGTCCATCGATGCGGTGCGCATGCGCTTTATATTTCACGACGGTGTTTTTTCACAAGAGGAAAATGTTATGCATTTCTACAGCTAAGCAATCGAAACCTGGCGTTTATGCTTTCTCAAAAATATGTTTACGATATTGCTAACTTCATAATCTGTATGATATGATGTCATTTAGATGCACCAACATTACCGCTAAAGGGCGTATAACCATTTTTTTCAATTATTTGTAAAAAAAAAGACCACTTATTTTGTCTTTTTTCCACAGACTTCAAACAAATGCGAAACAAATTATATTTTCAGACTATCTTGCTGCTGGTTAATTTAGCCTCCGAGCTATTAATATTCAAAAATATAATAAAAATAATCTTGTTTATTGACATTTTGTGAAAAGAGTCACAGTGAGACTGTCTGGCAAGCATGGCCTAACAACTGATCACATTTAAAGCCGGAGTCCATCATTTGCAGCTATCTAAAAAAGTAACTGGCGTAATTATTGTTGAAAAACACACTGGTTGAAAGATAGTAAGAGGACTAAACTCCCTGTGAAATTATTCTTTCTGACAAGCTCTCATTTTGAAGAAATCAACGAAAGAAGGCACGCACCGTAGGAGAATTTAAATTAGTAGTTCGTTTTGTTATTCGGCGCAGCGCGCGCAAGCATTGGCACGACGCACAGGCGCGCGCGGCTGCTATAATTCGTCGGATCAGTGCGCGACATCGCGTAAAGCTGCAATTCAAAACAATTCAAAACATGATTTAGCAACTTTTGATTTGAAATCGAGATCCTAGAATGCTGTTTATCTCAAAATATACAGCTGAAGCTGAGCTGAACTTCATCAGGTTAGTTGTTCAGTACCCTTCTTTAGATTTTGAACACTTTTGTTGCTTCAAACGAACAAAATGCACAAATTACATATGATGGACTATGTCTTTAAGGTTACGATATTAGACATGTTAAGAAGTTCGTTGCCGCATAACAGATCATAACGCCAGTAACACCAAGAAGCTTCTATACAATTGCATAGCCAGCGTTTGGTTTTTAAGTTGGTGGCCCGGGGGGGGGGGGGGGAGTGACACAATCACTCACCTTTGTTACCTCACTGCTTCTCCACGATAGCACCAGCTCTCAAAGTATTTTGGTTTCAGTTAGACTGCATATGTGTATGTAATGCTTACAACAACTGATGTGGACCCGCAGCATATTAAACAACCAGTACAAGAGCCCATATAGATGGGGGGGGGGGGGGGGGGTTGGCTCAGACTCCACGCAACAATTACGAGCACTTGCACTAGCTAGCACCCCGGCGCTAGATCGCTCGTCCATTTATACTTACGCACGCAGGCCTTCCAGGGTTATATTATACACGTGAGAACCATTTTATCTTGCTGTGACCTTTTTTACAAAGGTCTTTGCCCCTGAGAGTGCAAACCGTGTTGTGTTGAACTTTGATACCTGCATGAATGACTCGGCAAGTAAACTTTTTACTTGGCTGTTGATTTTGTGGGGAAAATCCTTATCATACGATGACTTGCTGATTCGCGGATCTCTCATACGTTACCTCCCGCTTCGTTGTCGGCAGACGAAGAATACTGAGGTTTTTGCTAACAGCCATATTTCAACAGCTTCAAATCATCAAAATCAATCCTTCCACCTACCATGGTGAAATACGTCATCCACTACTTCAAGTTCAATGCCCGCGCTGAAAGCCTTCGTTTGGCTTTCAAGCTAGCTGGCGTCGACTACGAAGAGTTAACCATCGGAATTCCAGAATGGCCAAAAGTCAAACCAAGTGAGTTCCTTGCCCAATGAAATTGTTGAACTATTTGTAGGTTTCGGGTCGCACTTCCGAACCAAAAAGAAGGGGTAGGGAAGCAATAATGTGGAAGGATCAGCCCATACATTTCATTGTGAACATCTTTATTTGATTTTAGAATATCCCACTCAGCAGTTACCGGCGTTGGAGGTGGACGGGAAGTTGATCGGGCAGACGAAGGCTTGCCTGCGATATCTAGCCAAGGAATTCGGTGAGCATTATCCTTCAACACATTGTCTTATAGGTTCGCTCATAAGGGCCTGACCCGGCTTCTGCCGTGCCAACGTTAATACACTCCAAGATGTTTGAATTTCATGCGGCAGAGGTTCGACGATTGATGCCGTACTGATGTCCCATCGGAATGTTTAAAGCCTCTCCGCAGTACACAACTGCAGAGCGGTTAGCCTGTTGTTTCTTTCCATACGATGTCATTATAACATTTTTCTTGGTATTTTTGTACAAATACACCTGTTTGTAGTAAAAACAATTCGAAACAAATCTAGGAGTTTTCAATTGCTGCCACACGCGTCATGCGTATTGTGTTTTCCTTTAGACTTTTACGACTTAAGAAAAATTATCATAAAAAAGTTCAAGACGAAAACACGATTGTCCATATACATGTGTACAATATTAAGAATAAAGGTCTTTGTGCAATGATTATAAAAATGTCTATTCGTCTTTGTGCCCGCGCTATACCCCCCCCTCCCCAAATTCAAAAACTAATAAAAAACAACAATTGACTAGAGACAATCGGATCTGGGTGGTTGGAAGTTGTTATTGTGATGTTGACCGCCTTCAAAAGACATTTTAACAAACAATACTTCATGTGATAAACAAGACTTCATTTTCTTCAATTTTTTTTTAAAAAGGTTATTTGTCGTTTCTTTAGGGCTTTACGGAAAGACTTCCCTTGAAGCAGCATACATTGACCAGGCTATGGACATGGTGGAGGACATCTGGCCGGAATTCGAGAATATTTTCCGTGGTCCTTTTGCAAGTCAGGTACTAGAGTTTCAAACGTAGATCCTAACTCAACTAGAGGAGGGTGTGGAGACCAAAACATGTTTAGGGTCCCTTTCCATTAAAATTACCAAACAAACAAACAGACAGACAAACGAACAAACAACCCAATAACCCAACAAACAAACATACAAATGGCAAACGAAGAAACACTGAGAACAAGATGCCGTTACCCTACGGTCAAACCTATATCCCCGTCCCCCGAACAAAACAAATGAACAATGATAAGCTGCCAACCAAGCAACTAAACATCAAAATTTAATTGTTTTAATGAAGATCTGAAAGTAACACTTATTAACGAAAACATTACAATTGTTTTTGAGGCCGTGAGAACAGAAACGTTCTTAAAAGAGAGGGTACCACCTGTCTATGACGCCTTGGAACGCTTACTGGACATGGAGCAAGCTGGGGACTTCTTCGTCGGAAACTCGGTAAAAATCTTGGAGGTTTACAGTGATTAATCTTGCCATTAAAACATCAAAAGCAACATGTGATCACGTTGGTAACCAATCCGAATACTGAGAAAAGCACGTTTGTCCTTTTCTCTTTTGTATCTGTAGATCACAGCGGCTGATATCTTTTTCTTCGCCGCGTCTGATCTTGTGAACGCCACGGGCAAGGGCGCCAACTCTTTGGAGAAGTACCCGAAGCTTACCGCCCTCAGGAGTCGCATTGCTGCCAACCCAAAGATCGCAGCATGGCTGGCAGTGCGACCAGCCGAAGCGTCGTTTGACCAGGATTTTACCCGTGAGTGAGTTCAAGCCTGCGCAGCTATAGTCCGTCAGGCTGTTCATTTATTGCACACAAAAAATACCGTCCTCATGGTTATTTACGCGCGTAGGTCGGCTTAATCATTTACAAAAATGTTCACCTTTGAATTGAGATGTTTGGTTTTCAAAAACTGTTAAAAACCCTTTACTTGTTAGATTTATATGTAGTTTTGAACTTGAAATATCGAATGAACAACTGATTCATGATAAGCTATTGTTAAGTACAAAATGATGATATATTGAGGGATTGACATATGCTACAATCTGCGCACTGTCTGCCTGAATTGGAAGAACCCGTGTAAGATATTTCTTAGAAATTCAATTGATTGCTAAGTAGTGAACGGGCTATACCTGTGTTTGTACTTGCTATCTCATTATTGGTGTTAGCAGATATATCGCTGCCAAGCATTACACACTTCATGCCACCGTTCATTAACTGCTACAACTCTAGCATCCAATAGTGTCTCTGTCTTTGCCCTTTGTTTAATATTCGTGTTTGTCTGATGATGTGTCGCGTGTATATCTATTAAGTCTGTGACCTTTTATAATTTAAAACAATATCACAACAGTTGTGAAGTTGGGATGTTGTATTACAGTGTATGATGTTTTCCGTCAATTTGTGTCCTTCTTGCTTAATATATTCTACATCTATACAAATACTCCAATTCATTATCTTTCTGTGACGTCACTGATAACAATGCTTGCAATATTCGTTGTGTAGATCATAGCCAGAAAAAGGATGTGTAATAAACTTGCGATGATGAAAAAAAGACCTTTTTTGCTCGTTATTTTGTTTTCAAAAATCAAACAGAAAAGCGCATGCATTAAATAACACGTTTGTGCTTTTGAAATAATTCGATTATAGTAACTATAGTTAAAATTTGTACCCAATTGTAATTTACTTTCAGCTGTTTATTTCAATTTTTTTTTCTGTCTAGGAAGTTCATTTAGCTTCTCTTTATTATATCTAAGCATATATGACAATTCGTAATGCATTCTCAAACAAACTTGCGTGGAAGTATTTGAAACGTTTAAGCTAGAAAATATCAGAGTTAACGTGCATTTCTAAAACAAAACAAAAAGCTGTCCTTCAACGTTAAGATGGTAAACTGATACATGTCTTAGGCCTTCGACTGTTGACATGTTGTATTCCCAGAATGCAATCCATCTGGTCATGTGACATCGTATAATTTATGGATCTAAATCAAGCAGTTTGGTTAGTTCACTTAGTGACCAACAAATAGTTTTCGACAGAAAGATTCATTCTGTGATAATCATGTTTTGAGTCATCAATAAGCCATATTGAACATTGCATGTTCAACCTTTTTGATAACAGTATTTCATAATTTGTATACTTGCCGAAAACCTACATTTTGCTTGATTCAAATGTATCACAGTGGTCGGGTAAACATCAATTAATTATCACGCAGTTCATTATCAAAGTATTTTGCACTTCGTGAAATCATACACTCTCAAAAAGATATGTAAAAAATAATTAGGTAAAAATTGTTATGTGAAATGATACACAATTTCGGTAAAATTCGCCGAAAAAAGTACCTCGAAAACATGGAAATTGTAAAATACATATTGAATAAGAAAATAATTAATAAAAACAGTCAGTTTACCTTAATTGTGTAAAAACGTACTGCAATTAGGTAAAACGTGCTAAAACAAGGTAAAAACGTACACGCGATGACGCGATGCAGCTAGCACATAACAGCATAAGTGAAGATGGAGTACACCGTGACGACTGTTACAACGAGGGTATATGCCGGAATTAACGGTCTTTGAATATAACATTTTCTAAAGCTCTTGTGATTGTTATACCGTCCACAAGCCCTAGAAATGCCTGGACACTTTGTACGATAACAACCCCAGGATATTCTTAATATTAGCCACTGCGCGTATTATACAACTCGTACGTGAACCAACTCGTAGCGAGACAACTCATACATGTCGTACGCGGGCCAACTCGTACGCCAGCCAACTCGTATGCGAGCCAAAATTAGCCAATTTAAAGAAATTGAACAATTCACCGTTCCCAGTACATAGTCAAGAATTGTCGACCACATATAATTTTGTATACAAGTTTAATTCTGTGTACGAGTTGGTCGCGTACGAGTTGGTTCGCGTACAAGTCGACCTATGTAGTATGTGCCCGTATTCATTCATGCGTACATACTCGCCATGGCCAAGCTGAGGGCCATGAGTTATGCATCCTGTACTGTTGTATCTTATCTTGCAAAGTGTCCAAGAACTGCTATGCATTGGGGACGGTATGACAATCACAATTAGCTTGAGGAAAATGTCATCTTCAAAGACCGAAAGTAGCTGTTGTCACAGACGTAATGGTTTCTCCAACGTATTGCTATATGCTGTGATATGCTACACAGTTCGGGAAGGTAATAAATAAAATTACAATGAAACATGTCGTGTTTTGATGGGCTTCCGTAGTTTTTTACGTTCAGAAAACAAAAGGCCAACATTAACAGCTGCACCTAGCGTCGGATGGTGTGTAGTCCTGTATTCGTTGAACAGCGCCCCCTGTTGCCTCTAAACGAGGTTGGCTTGAACTTCGAGTTCCCGACAGCCCTACCCTTCATCCAACTCCCAAAATGAAACAGCCTGGTTCCAGTGATAGATCGTAATAAGCATGATGTCTAGGCTGGGGTGACAGATGGAAGGTTGGGTCCAGAAAGGAATTATGTAGAGCCGGTATGAGAGGCATGCAGGGGGTTGTCTTCGTTGTATGAGTGAAACTGATGCTAGAAGAATCTTAAACACGTTCAAACACTTACCACCAGCCCAGGTCAAACCAGCAAAAAAAATTCCCTTCCCCACCCAAAGAAGAAAAAGCGTGTTATTAAAAATGCAAAGCCCCTCTAAAAACCCCGAACGCCACTCCAACATCCACTACAACTGCATATCGAACCAATAGAGGGCGGAAAACCAATAGACTCGAAAGTTTGGTGCGCAAAGGATGAAATAAACGTCCCAAAGCTACGTCATGGCAGCGCCGAGAGGTGGAGTGGACATGAAGAAGCGCGAGAAGAAGCTGAAGCTGGGAAATAGGCGAGGTAAGGAAAATGGCTCCACCTCATAATCATGCACCCTTTGTGTCTGCTTAAAGTTGCTAGTGCTAGAGCAGGCAAGTATGATGTATTCCTAGTTTGGTCATAAAAATATTACAATATTTAAAACTGTATTTGTGATATTTTAAGGATACATAGCAAGGATACTGGCAGTGCAATGGCAGATTGTAACGACCAGAAGAGGTAAGTGCCTAGGTATGTGTCGACGACTCCAGGATGATGATAGAAAAAATCCTGATTCTTACCTCAGACGAAATGGGGGCTGGATACTTTTGACACTAGATGGCACTGTTCGTGATTGAATCTTGACTATGTATTCATTCGCTCTTTTCTTAATCACAATTAAATGTACTTCTTTGTGCAGTCACCCCAACAAGAACTGCCTTGATTTCTTCGTCGATTTCTTCGACGCGCTGTTCCCACTGGGAACAGTCCGTGTTCTTTTTGGAAACACCGAGTGTTCCCAAAAAGAACCTTCCGATGGGAACGTTGGATGATTTTTAGGAACACGGGCGTATTTGTGCCTTCCCAACGGAACGTTCCCGATGGGCACACTCGTAATCGAACCCATTCGCGAATTTTCTCTGCCTTTTCTGTGCATGTACATGACCTGATGCACTATGTGCACGTACCTCACTGTGTTTTTGGTTGTCTGCTGACGTGACCTGGCTGTGTCCCCGTCGCGTAATTTTTATTTACACCGTAGTGTAGGGTACTTCGTACTTTGTACTCAAGCCTGTTCATACCAGGCTTCAGTGGACTGGAGACTAGGGACTTTATTTCCTTTTAAAAAAAAAATCCTCCGGAGCCTCGAATCTAAAAAGAAACGAAAATTGCTGCTATACAATTAGTATCCAACTGAAAAATAATTTGTCTTAGATACAACTTAAAATTGTTAGAAAAAAAAGGAAAATCTGAAGAGGGAAGAGCAAGGAATCGAACCCGGAATCCCTATTCACGAGCCAGCATGCCTAACCAATAGGAAACGCAGCACTAGTTTCACAACAAACGTGTATTAATACATTCGTTTACGGTGTGTCTCGCGCTGGAATGGCACTTTCACGTTTCAACAATAATATTTTGTTGAAACATAAATATTTGTATTATTGGAGTTTAGGACCTTGTTCTAGTCTGAGTAATTTGGACCCGAAAGGTACGGCCGCATCGATCGCGGGCAATTAATTTGGCGTACAGGCCCGGCAAAAACGATGTGCACGGACGCCGGACACGTTGACCGAACCAGCCAGGCTACCCAACCCGTACGTACCCATGCACCACCGATGATCACCTGATGATCACCCACGGCAGCGGCATATTTTCGCCAAACACATTACACGCTGCAATTTAATGTAATTCTATCGATACATATTCACATATTACGACGAGAAGTACCTTTTTATTCTGCATCTGCATTATTTTGTCTGTCTTCCGCCACATTCAGTGTCGCGTGTCACCGAATGCGAGTTTTACCAATGGGAAAGTTCCAATGAGAACGCAGCGTCCTTTCCCTGAGGGGGCTATTTAATGTACTATAGCTGAAGGTTGAATGGAATGTTTTCCTACCACTATGTAACTTGAGCCACCCGGCCCTCACACCCCGACCATTCACCCCTGGCATCCTTCAGACCCCAAACAGCCATTTAAGCCACAGACTTGCCCTGTGAATGCCATTTGACTGTTCCATTTTGGTAACAGGGGTGATCAAGGCAATCCCTATGTGAACAGTGCTTTTGTACACAAACCTATGTAAATGTGCACAAGCACACTAGGTTTTCCCGCCAATTTTAACCCATCCAGTACAGTACCCAAACGACACCCCCTCTAGTGGATGTACCAAGGTCCATACTAGGATCTAGTGATAGATGACCTTCGGCATGGTTACCACGTGGCTAGGACAATATAAAACATAGAAATGTGAGTAGACTTTATTCCAGTCTGACTCAGGGTGTGTTTTTAAGCGTTCCCTTTGAGAACGCTTGCTGGGAACACCAACTGTTCCCATTGGGAACAGAGAGTGTTCCCACGCGGAACAGCAGTTGTTCCCAGCGGCCAAATGGAACGGGAACGTTCCGACTTAGGAGACGCTCCCTAAAGTGGATCCGGAGTGGAGGCCTGGTTATTTACCCAGGTTAAAGTGGTTTCGGAATGGGGGCCGGTTATGTACCCCCCAGGGTAAAGTGGATCCGGAGTGGGGGCTCGGTTATGTTTCCCAAGTTCTTTCGGTTTGATGATTCCAAGGTTTCGTGGGAGCCAGTTTATGTTGCCCAAAGGATTTCAGCTGTGAAAGACTGGCATCAGGCCGTTTACAATATACGCTGGTTGTGCTGGCGAAACGGGAACAGTTAATATAAATTCTGATCATATATTGGTATATGACACATAAACACATGCGGGCTGCGGAAAATCCAACATTCATACGTTCATTTCAGTTTATTTTCGTTCGTGTCTGAGTGTGATTGTTACTTATGTATAATTCTTACGTATAATAACCATTAAAAAAATGCAATCATTGCGTATTGTATTGCAGATGAGTGCCTTATGGTACAAAACAGTCAGTCCAGAAGAGGAAATATGCCAAAGTTTGATTAGCTCATATTCTGAATTTATTGCATGATTATAGCTCTACAGGAAAAGGCGACCTTGTTTCGAAAAAAAAATATTCAATCAAATTGACATTGAAAATTATTGCTTTCATTCGTTGGTTAATGTTGAGGCAAAATGGAAAGCGATTTCAAAAATCAGCAACACGATGCTGATGTATATTTATGCGCTTATGTTTAATTCATTCGGGGTAAAGGAGGAAACCACTGAATGAGGTCCACGGATAGGCGGATTCACTAAACGCCCTACCGTAAATGGTTAGATACACCTTGTCTCCTTGCTGCAGAACCAGCACCCCGCTCCCAGACACCTGCTCATAGGGACTTCCATCATTACTAAGGCCAGAGACAACCGCGTCACCGTTCTTCCGGAGATGAACGTGCAGGTTGCTGGAAGGATTTTTGGTCGCAGAAAACATGAAAACGTAGGTGCCCGGGACAGTACACGTGAATGTTCCAGTGTCGAGATCAAAGTTGGTACCCGGCAGAAGCGTCTTGGTCTCCTGAAAGGGCAAATCGGTGTCATCATTTGAGGAGGTATATGAGGGACTCGTCCTCACCACGGTGAATGCTACCCGCTGGTTGGAGTCGTCTGGTGTCTCCCCTGGCTCACCCTTTTGACCTTTGACACCAGCTTGACCGGTCGGACCTATTTCTCCTTTAGGTCCAGGGTTCCCAACTGCACCCTGATCACCCATAGGGCCCGTCGGTCCCATCTCACCTTTTTGTCCTGCATTGCCCTTGCAACCTGGATAGCCAGGCACACCTGGAATTCCAGGTATTCCAGCCGGTCCCTGGGAGCACATTGGACACGCCTCATCAGACGCACGACTTTCACCGTGCGAGGGAACCGGCCCAGTAACGGAAGCTCGGAGCTTGACAGAGTTACCCAGAAGGAGGGCGATTGAAAAACATGTTGCCATGCATATGTTCATCTGTTGAAAAAGGGGGGGGGGATGGGAAAAAAATACAATTTTAGGGAGAAACACGTGGAGAAAATATTGGAGAAGAGGAGAAAACAATAAATTCCGAGAAACGGGAGCACGTCAGAGTAGGGTAATTTGTATTGAAATGTTTCCGTCGTTTGAAGAATTCAATGCATGCGCGTTTTAATTCTCCGAACATTTTTAACCTGACAAATTCGAACGGCTTCTCATTCTTAACGCCCTTCGCTTTATTCTAGGCGACTGAGGGCGCTGCAAGGAATGTACTCGGGACAGAAACAGACGCCAATGGTGCCAATAAGCCTTGTTGAACGAAGATGGCGCTGTAACTATAGTGACTAATAACGATACAGGGGCGGATCCAGGAACTTTCGCAGGGGGGGGGGTTTCATCAGCCAAAAAATCCGAAAAATGTACACGGGTTGTTTTCTCCGGACACTTGGCCTCCTTAAAATCAAACACTGGGTGGGGTGGGGGGGGGGGGGGGGGCGCTGGTACCATATTTCAATAGGGGGCGCTGTTCAAATTCCACGATTATTAATACTACATTACAGAATGATGTACCGTATTTTGAACAGGCGGACATAATACCAGTATAATTGTGGTTTTTTTGGGGGGGGGGGGGGTTTCACAGCAGGGGGGGGGGTGGTTTCGACTTATTTGTTCAGGAATTTGTATGATAATTTTTTTTTTTACAGAGCTGGGGGGGGGGGGGGGGGGTGAGCCCCCCTCTGCATCCGCGCCTGCAATAGTAGATTGAAGATAGTACTTACCGTCAGTTTACACATTCCTTCAGCTCAAACATTACATTTGTTGATGTTTTCTCTTTTTTTTTTAAATTAGAGTACAGTTTCTAAACTGCTTCAATAAACGGAATCTTTCTTGTGTTGGTACCCAGAAAATGGCGTCATCGCAGCGCCCTCAATCACTCAACATTATGGCTATGAATGTAAAGTTATATAACTTAAGCTGAAAATCGCATTGTTGAAATTGTGTTTAATTGTCTGAGCGAAGTTACAAAACCTCTTAGTTTGGGAGCTAAGTAGAGTTCCATTAACAATTTCAGCACAAATGGTTTGATAGTACCGCGCTATTGTATGTTGGGAGGTAGTTCTGAAATGGCTATTCTTAAGTTTCGCTGGGTAGGATAGGGGTCAGACGACCTAGGTTAAATGTTAACAAAATGTCGAGTTTAATTAACATGTCGCACACAAGTGCCGGTTCTTTTTATTGAAGTTTTGACATTGACCCCTGGTACTAAAAATGCTACTTGAGAATAGAAACAAGTAAGACATGCTTAAGAATGATTCACAGATTGTATCTCCCTTATTACATATAGTATAATCCTGGGGAATAGTGGAGCTGCTTAAGCCCACTATGCCGATTTTTGGGGCGGACCTTGATTTCAACAAAATGGGATACAAGGAATGAATAACCTGAATAACTGTATTAAACATTCATTTTGCTTTTGTTTTCCATGTTTATGAACCCCAATTTAAAGTTGATCTTGTTTCTTTTACCTATTTGGTGGGTGTTGTTAAATACTAGGCGGTATATTAAAGCCGCTTGATTCAAACGAGGCACAATAAATAAAAAAAATTAAGATAGCAAGCATTTTCCCAAACAGGATGGAGCGTCAAGCCTTGAGGTCGCGCTGAGTGGTCGTCTGGGGAAAGCTTGCGGGCTTGGGAAGATCAGCTCTACACTAACAGATGTCAGAATGGATCATAACAAACAGAGGTTTGAACTAGGGAGATCACCACCACCACACTAGCAACCAGATCAATGCTGCAAACCCTGACAATGGTAAACGGGGATCACCCTGATAGGAGACAGCTTTTATTACAAATTATCAAATAAAACACAGCTGGAAACTGACTGGATGCATTAAGTTTGACTCTTGACAGTTGATTTAATGTACACAAAAGCTACATATTGTAACGAAATATTGCTTCGCGCACTGGGCTTCCGTAGCTGCTGAGCGCTGGTGCGCAGGCTGCGTTCCGTGCGGCAGTGTACGTCGCTGGTGCTCTGCGTGCAGTGTATATAAGCGCGCTGCACGTGCGTCGCGGGCGTCTTTCCGCTGCTTGCTCCGTGCGGACGAAAGCAAGTACGCTCTGCCGTTGCTCGCTGGCTGTTGGATTGGTGGGATTAGGCTGTACCCCGTGAACCCTAGTTACGGGGTGAGTAGCTGCATCTTAGGCTTATCGGTCCCGATGTCTATTGTAATTACCTGATTGGTGAATGTTTGTGATTCTTAATTATAAAGTCCCCAAGAGATAATCATCATTGGTGTACGAATCAACCCTGTAATCAACGCCTATATAGAAACCTGTGAATAACTTTGAATAAATCAACCAGTTCAAGTATATAAGCCTGCTGTGGTGCATAATCTTTGACGTGTCTATCCTTGTGTGGTGAGCGTGTGTGCGTGGTGTGCAGACCTAGGCGCCTGGAGGTAGACTTCCCCCAAAACGAGTCCGCCCCTCAGGCCTCTGCGGTTACCGCACGTCGTGGAGGCCGAAGCCCATTATTTGGTCAGCGGTCGACGCTGCCTGGTAAAGTCCGCTACAGATTGGTGTCAGAAATGGGATAGGCGTTGAACTTACTTCACCTGCATAGGACACCTTTTTACTTCACCTGCATAGGACACATTAAATCAATCGCCTGTTTAGGACACAATAAATCCCCTGCCGAGGAGTTGGAGATTAGCCAATGGTCCCTTGAAATGAGACGGCAGTTGGAGAAGTTGTATACGCAGCTCCACTCAGAGTTGGACCAACTACGGGTGCAGTTAGGTGAAATAGATAGCAAGAGGCCACGAGTACCGGAAGCGACGATGGAGTTTGAATCACCACCTTCGAGAGGAAGGTATAATGATGATTATACCGGAAGGGCCTCGACGCTGGCGAACTATGGAGACTCGGGGAGCAGTTCATCATCTACACCTGTGCCAAGGCGCAGGCCGACACCTAAACCAAGAACAAGTCGTCATGTACCTTCAGTTGTGATGATGGCGCCAGTTATTTCACCAGTTTCATCGTCTACAGCGATGGGCGCAGTAGTTGATGTCGACGGAGTAGGCGGTGGACACATCATGAACATTGGTCCGTCGATGGAGAGGAGTTCTTCCTTGCAACTAACAGAAAGAACGACCGACCAATTAGAGGAGCCTTCAGTTAGAAAAGATTTGAAGCGTGAAGGGAGACACGAGGGAAATCGAGGGAAAGATGAGATCTAATCAATGGGATGACAAACAGGCGAAAGTTTTCTTAGCTGCCAGTCTGCAGGGGACATCCGTGAAGGTGCTGAGTAACGGACCGGCTGGTGAAGAAATGACGTATGAAGACATGAAAGACAGACTAAAAAGGAGATTTGGTCCGGGGCAGTTGTCCAAAAATCATCTGATGGAACTTCATTGTAGGCTGCAAGGCCCGAGAGAAACCTTAAAGGAACTTGGTCAGGCGATATGGAAGCTGGCCACACTAGCCTTATCGGAGATTGCAGATGAGAGGAAAGACCGCCTAGCAAGAGGCCATTTTTCCGATGCAATTGAGGACCAAGCTATACGGGAGGGGATTTTTTGGGAGAGGCCAAATACGCTCGATGAGGCAATCAGAGCGGCCATGGCGACGGAGAGTTTCTTGAAAATAGAGGAACAACAGAGTGGTCATAGACAGAAACACGCTCGAGTTCTTGCTGGGGAGCCAGACACGCTGCAGCATGGACTGGAAGGGATTGTCGATGATATTTACCGGAGAACAACTCAGGCCATACAAGAGGCGCGAGTCGAAACAAGTGCTTTGGTGAAAAACCAGCTTGCCAAGGCAACATCTACGGACGGACTTCGGAAGGAGAAACAAGACGAAGACAGTAACACCTATCATAGACGGCGATTTATGGCGGACATAGTGTGCTACAGGTGTGGTGGAAACGGGCACTTCGCACGAAATTGCAGAGCCACTGCGGAAGAGGGGAATAAGTCAGGAAACGGGCTGCAGCCGACCCAGAGGCCCAAGAAAAGCTGCCTGGAGACGAGGGCCAAAACATCAAGGCGCACGACCAGTAGCAGGCGAGTGCGCTGACAAATTGCCAAAGGCGAGCGCAAAGGGAGGCATGTATGTTCCTGCAGTGATACGGGGGCAGCATGCGAAACTGCTGATAGACACCGGAGCCACGGACACATTCCTTTCATCTGCATTGTATTACAAAATCTCACCAGAGCGAAGACCCCACCTTCAAGCAGATGGATCGCACATTAAGAATGCTGATGGTTCAGTTATAGCGACACTGGGCAGCGCCTGGATGCAGGTGCAGGTAGGAAAGACTACACACACACGCTGAATATGCAACATTTGGAGCTTATCCGACAATGGATGACATCTTGCGCATGGATTTTTTGCTACCGACGTGCGGAACACTTCACTTCAGAACACTACAACTATCTGTCAATGGCGAGGGGTGCAGTGTAGTGATGGAATGGGGTCAGCTTTTTGTGCAAGAACCGTCATTGGACGGACTACAAGGGTGCCTCCTGGACACGAAGCAATTTTACAAGGGCACGTAACTGGCAAGGAGCAGGCAAGGGCGGATCCAGGGGGGGGCCAAAGGGGGCCATGGCCCCCCCAAAAACGAAATCAATTTTTTTTTTTTATGTGACATCGCAATAACGGCAGGCAATGAGTACACCACCATCTTTCCCTCAAAAAAAAAAATTGGTTAAAGTGGTCAGAAATTGCCTCAGATCGCACCACAGAGCATCTAGAATCCAAAAAAATTTCGGGGCCCTTAAGCGGGCCCCGAACCCCACGCCGTAATTTTTTTGACCCACTTTTTGACATCGCAATAAAGGCAGGCAATGAGTACACCACCATCTATTCCTCAAAAAAAACATTGGTTAAAGTGGTCAGAAATTGCCTCAGATCGCACCACAGAGCATCTAGAATCCAAAAATTTTTCGGGGCCCTTAAGCGGGCCCCGAACCCCACGCCGTAATTTTTTTGACCCACTTTTTGGGGGGACCACAATTTTTTTGGCCCCCCCCAAAATTGTGTTCTGGATCCGCCCTTGGGAGCAGGTTAACAGCATTGGAGTCATTGAGCCGGCTGACCGGAATGATATTTCCGACAGGGAAATGCTTGTGGCACGGACAGTGGTGACTGCAAAACAGGGTGTTCTGCCGATCCGTGTGTTTAACCCGGGTAGGCGTGAATGCGTAGTCCGTAGAGGGACTATGGCTGGCTACCTTACTCATGTAGAGGTGGACGAGATAGAGGAGATACAAGGCGCACAATCTCAAGCGGCTGGATCACAAGACGTTTCTGATCACCTTGCAGATATATTTAGCAGATGCAACCAAGATGTGTTCTCCAGAGGCGATGAGGACATTGGTGGGACAGACTGTGTCAAGGATCACATTGAAACGGGCGATGCGGCGCCTGTGAAGCAAAAACCGAGAAGATATTCGCCAAAAGAACAAGAGGAGATAACACGTCAAGTGCAGAAGTTGCTTGCTGGTGGACAGATAGAACAATCAGACAGTCCATGGGCATCCAACGTCGTGCTTGTAAACAAGAAAGACGGAACAAAGAGGTTCTGTGTTGACTATCGCCGCTTGAACTTATTGACAATAGAGGAAGCGTACCCGATACTGCGTATCGATGATACACTAAACACCTTTGGCAGGGGCCAAGTGGTTTTCCACGTTGGATCTCGCTGCGGGGTATTGGCAGGTAGAGCTTGACGACGAGGCCAAGAAGAAATCAGCATTCGTGGTCCGCGGTGGTCTTTACTGCTGGCGGGTCATGCCGTTTGGCACTGCAATTCCCTCCTTCACATTTGAGAGGTTAATGGAGCGGGTTTTGGCGGGCCTCCAATGGGATATGCTCCTAGTATATCTTGATGACGTAATCATGTTTGCCAAGACTGTAGAAGAAGAGTTAAGACGCCTTGAGGTGGTCTTTTAACGCCTTCGAGGCGCGGGTTAGAAACTTAAGCCAAAAAAGTGTGAGTTGTTCAAGTAGCAGGTGTTGTACCTAGGGCATGTCGTATCAAGCGAGGGCGTTGCTACGGACCCAGAGAAGATACGGGTAGTACGCGACTGGCCGACGCCAACAACTGTAACCGAGGTGCAAAGTGTCATAGGATTGGCGTCATATTATAGCCGACACAGCCCGACCCCTGCATCGCTTGACAGAGAAAGGAAGGCAGTTTAAGTGGGACGACAATTGTGAAGCATCGTTTCAGCGGCTCAAGGGACTGCTCCAAGAGGCACCTATATTGGCCTACCCTAACCCTGAAGAAGATTACATCCTTGATACAGACGCCAGCAACGTAGGCATAGGCGCTGTTCTTTCTCAGTACGATATCACCATAATTCACAGGGTTGGACGTTCCCATGGAAACGCGGATGGTCTCTCGCGCCGGCCGTGTCCACAGTGTGGTATGGATGACAGAGACATAACAGCAAAGACCTATCCAGGCGAAGTGAACCAAAGAGGAGACGAGGCAAACCCGTGGAAGAACCTACAGTGCGGATAGTGACAATAGAACCAACATTAACACACGAATCATGGAGACGGGAACAGGAGGACGATCAAACACTTGGTTGGATCCTAAGGGTGAAGGCCGCTGCCACAGCTAGCCCAGAGTGGTCAGAGATTACATCAAGTTCGCTTTCAGTGAAGTCGTATTGGCCGCGTTGGGACCAGATAAAGATTAGAAAAGGACTCTTGTGTAAGAGGTGGGAGTCGGATAATGGCGGGCAGATAAGATAATAATAATAATAATAATAGTGGCATCTTATTAAGCGCAAACAGGTCCATCACTAGGTGACGCTCATGGCGCTATACAAAGAGTAAGCACAAACTACAAAACTTAAATGACAAAAATTATAAATGACAAAACTACAAATTATAAATGCTAGGTTCAAGACATATGAATTGCAAGGTGCAGGCCGAAGAGGAGATTAGGATGTGAACAGGTAGGTTTTGAGTTCTTGTTTGAAGGAGATCGAAGAGTGTCGGGATCGAGGAACTTGAAGAAGGGAGGAGTCTGATGATCGAAGCCTGCGTGGGGGGTGGTATGCCTGTATTGAGTTTTGTAAGTAGACTGGTGAGGAGCCATGGACTGCGTGGTAGACCAACAACAGAACTTTGAAGGTGATGCGTTTGTCAACGGGCAGCCAGTGAAGAGACTGAAGGACAGGTGTTATGTGACATGCTTTCTTGGTGAGAGTGACTAGTCTGGCTGCGGAATTTTGGAGGCGTTGCAGTTTATTTAGCTGTTGTTGAGGGAGGCTTACAAATATGGAGTTGCAGAAATCAAGGCGTGAAGAAATGAGGGCGTGGACTAGTTGTTCAGTTGCATTCCGACTCAGGTACTTGCGAACAAAACCAAGGTTGCGAAGTTGGTATCTGATTGACCTAGACACATGGGAAACGTGGTCATGGAAGGACATATTGGTGTCGAAGATGACACCAAGATTGCGAGTTTTGGCAGATGAGTAGATACTGCTAGTACCCACTTGTACATGAAAACCCTTCGTATCCACCTTGCCAAGCATTTGCTTTGAGCCCAGAAGAATGAGTTCAGACTTCAAGTGGTTGAGTTTTAGACCGCTAGAGTCCATCCACGTGTTGATGTGTTTGATGCATGCCTCCAGTTGTTTTGCTGCGGATGACATAGCAATGGCAGATGGTGGGAAAGAAACATACAGCTGTATGTCGTCAGCATAACAATGGTATTTGATGTTGTGCGCGTTGATGATATTACCTACAGGTTGAAGATATATTGAAAACAAGAGAGGACCACCGACTGATCCCTGGGGGACACCATAGGCAAGATGGCTAGCTTCAGACTTTGCATTTCCGATGCATACACGCTGAGAGCGATTTGTCAGATAGGACATGAACCACTGCAAAGCTGTTCCGCTGACTCCCAACGAGCATAACTGATCGATGAGGATACGATGGTCTACCGTGTCAAATGCTGAGGACATGTCAAGCAGAACAAGGGCTGTGATGTTTCCATTATCCATTTGTTGAAGTACGTTGTCCGTTAAATTTGTGAGAAGTGTTTCTACGCTATGATTTGAACGGTATGCTGATTGATTGCTGTCAAGTAGCGAATGTTCCTGCAAATGATCTGAGAGACGAGAGAATGCCACACGTTCCAAGACTTTGGAGAGATATGGAAGGTTGGATATTGGACGGTAACTCTGCAAGGAATTTGTGTCCATACCAGGTTTCTTTAATGTTGGTCGAACAATCGCTCTCTTTAGGACTTCAGGAACGACTCCAGTATCCAAGCTCACATTGATGATGTTAGTGATGACTGGGGTGATGGCAGACATACATTTTTTTAGAAGAGAGGTAGGGATCGGGTCTAACTCACATGACTTTGCTGGTGACCTTGCCATGATGTTGCGAACTTCATCTGTAGATGCAGGAGCAAGAGTATTGAAGATACCAGGTTATTGTGCCAAAACCACATCGGCAAGAGGTAGTGGACGAACTTCATGGGGGACAGACAGGAGGACACCTTGGTCAGAAGAAAACATTGGCAATGGTGCGCCAGAGATTTTATTGGTCAGGGATGAATGCCGATGTTAGGTCCTTTGTCAGGCAGTGTGACACGTGCGCCTCAAAGAAGTCGCCTACTAAACGTCGAAGAGCCCCGCTGCAACAGTATGTAGTTGGTGCCCCGATGCAGCGTGTGGCACTGGACATCCTTGGACCTCTTCCAGAAACCGAACGTGGCAACAAATATGTGTAAGTCATGGGCGACTACTTCAGTAAATGGATAGAGGCGTATCCAGTGCCTGACAAGAGAGCAAAGACTGT
This sequence comes from Patiria miniata, assembly GCF_015706575.1. NCBI lineage: Eukaryota > Metazoa > Echinodermata > Asteroidea > Valvatida > Asterinidae > Patiria > Patiria miniata. The sequence goes on along the minus strand of NW_024037048.1, from coordinate 11,549,562 downwards.
GGCTCAGAAGTTAGATATGGAATTTGTGTGTAGATTCGGAGTCCCCGTCGAGCTACATTCAGATCAGGGGAGGAACTTTGAATCCCAGGTGTTTGGAGAGATGTGCAAGGTTCTGGGGATTAAGAAGCGTACGACATTATACAACCCAAAATCGGATGTGATGATAGAGCGCTTCAACCGGACCTTGCTCAGTATGGTTGCTGTGGTGATAGCCCATCGACGTCAACGCGATTGGGATGAGAAGGTGGCACTTGCAACGTTCGCCTACCGGGCAACACCACACGAGACTACGGGGGAAACACCTAACATGGTAATGTTAGGCAGGGAGGTGCTCTTGTCTTTAGACTTGACAACTAGGGTGGCCTCAGACGAGGATAAGGGAGATGTCAGAAGCGATTATGTCTACGACTTAAGGGAAGGAATGCGATTTGCGCACGAATAGGCCAGGGAGCACTTAAAAAAACAGTGCAAGGCGGCAGAAGAAATACTACGACCACAAGCCAAGTTCAACGACGCTAAGGACCGGGCAGTTTGTTTGGTTACATAACCCGAGTAAGAAAAAAAGGCCTGCCACCTAAGTTGGAACGGAGGTTGAAGGACCTTACTTTATTTTGAAGAAGATATCGGAGGTCACTTTCAGAATTCAGAGGAACCGACGGGTAAAGAAGAAAGTTGTTCATTTCGACCGACTAAAGCCATATGAAGGTCGCCCACTCTTGCCTTGGGATGGGACAGAGCCAGATGGAACACATCGTCAACCACAGAGACAAGAAGGAGAATCAGAGATAGTAGGAGTGGAAAACGCTGAGGCGTTAGAAGAGACTCTATACGAGGAAGTAGAAGCGGAAGAAGCTAGGGAGCTTAGTGAACCAGGGCAAGAAATACCAGAAACCCTAGAAGTACAAGAAGGAAAGCCAAAGATAGACTCTTGAACATGTAGCCGGGAGAAGAAATTCACCTAGGTATCGCCGTAAACCACAACGTTACTTGTAACATCACACATAGAAAGCGGGACCTACGTAGGGTTAACCCAGGGAATCACCTCCTCTGAGGCGTGGATGTGCGAAGAGAGACTGAATGAGTTGTGAAAAGTATACACCCTAAAGGTTTAAAGTTAGCAGTAAGGACTAACCGTAAACTCATTCTGTAATTTGTCGACAGAGTCATCATCATGAAAAACTCACCACCGAAGAAGACACCAAGGGACCTTGATGAAGCAGCGACAGGGAAGTGCCCCACCTGCCATGATGTGTTTCTGCACAAGCGCAGTTTGGAGCGACACATCAAGGTGGAGCATGGCCCGTGAGCACAGAAACAACAGACGGGATAACCTATGGGCCCACTTTCGTGACTGTCACCAATCGGCACAGAGAGAAGTAAGCCAGATTAGAGCTGAGACGTACAGACGTGCCACAAGCGGCCACAGAGGTCAAGATACCCGCAACTGCAGCGGATGGTGAGGATGAGAGTGTGCGGAGATAATGGTGTCTGCATCACCGCGTATGTGGGAGAATAAGGGGTCCGGGAACCCACAGGAATGGCGACCTGTCAGGCCAGGAGGAAAACCATTAAGCATGATGAGGTTGATACGTGGTCTGGGAGAAAATCCCGAGGAAGGCGTCGCAGAGACGGAGGGCCTGCCCATGCCCTCCTCACCCTTCCAGATCAACAAGCTGCTACCTGGACAAATGGTTCGCTGGAGGGAGGTAAAGGAGACCTACCTATACAAAGGCGACGACAAGGTGATCACCGGTGAGACGTCTCGCGAATTTGATGTTGTTTACTTACGGCCCTATGCTGAGTAAGTGGAGACCAAGGGGAAAGAGCCGAGCACCGCACCACCTGGTCAGAGTCGACACCTGTGCAGGCTGGTGAGGTTGGAGGGTGGCCAAGCAGGAGCACCATACAAGGATAACGACCTAGTTGACGCCATGATCGGCAATGCTCGGCGAGTGGCAGAGACTGACGTACGGGAAGTCTACGTGGATGGAGAGAGAGTAACGAAGGACAAGACAAAGCGGGTCTTCGACTGCAGTTTCCAAGCGGGAGTTGCAGTGAAAAGAAAACCATAGCTGTGCAGGGACTTTAAACTTTAAAGATTGATGTTAACACCTTGAAGGACCTTTTTTGTGTGTGTTGCCGAGTTCGACCTTCTAGGCGTTTGAGGACAGGGTCTCATTGTTGTTTAACTAAAGTCTTATGAAAGAGTTTTTGTAAACGATCTCAGGTTTAAAATCAAACCTGTAAAGGCTCTTGAGGATAGGGTCTTATTGTTGTTTTACCTAAAGTTTATGAAAGAGATTTGTAACCTTTTATTTTTGTATAAGAAAGCCTTACGTAGTTTTCTGATGTTTAAAGACTTTTTGAAATTAGGTCAGTATTGTTCTTGTTTAAACAAACACCTACGAGACTTTAGGACAACTTACTTAAGGTGCAATATTTCTTTTAAAGTTTTGCTAAGCTGAATGGTCAAGGGGACTGATCAGCCTTGAGGTGCGACTGTGTAACAAAATATTGCTTCGCGCACTGGGCTTCCGTAGCTGCTGAGCGCTGGTGCGCAGGCTGCGTTCCGTGCGGCAGTGCACGTCGCTGGTGCTCTGCGTGCAGTGTATATAAGCGCGCTGCACGTGCGTCGCGGGCGTCTTTCCGCTGCTTGCTCTTGCTCCGTGCGGACGAAAGCAAGTACGCTCTGCCGTTGCTCGCTGGCTGTTGGATTGGTGGGATTAGGCTGTACCCCGTGAACCCTGGTTGCGGGGTGAGTAGCTGCATCTTAGGCTTATCGGTCCCAATGTCTATTGTAATTACCTGATTGGTGATTGTTTGTGATTCTTAATTATAGAGTCTCCAAGAGATAATCATCATTGGTGTACGAATCAATCCTGTAATCAGCGCCTTTATAGGAACCTGTGAATTACTTTGAATAAATCAACCAGTTCAAGTATATAAGCTGTGCTGTGGTGCATAATCTTTGATGTGTCTACCCTTGTGTGGTGAGCGTGTGTGCGTGGTGTGCAGACCTAGGCGCCTGGAGGTAGACTTCCCCCAAAACGAGTCCGCCCCTCAGGCCTCTGCGGTTACCGCTCGTCGTGGAGGCCGAAGCCCATTATTTAGTCAGCGGCAGACGCCGCCTGGTAAAGTCCGCTACAATATGCTAAAAGCCCTACATAGAATATTGTAATTGAAATACATTTAAGTAATTCCAGTTAGTGAATAATTCTTCCCCCTAAAATGTACTTTAAAATATACCACCACCCTAAGGCCAAAAAAAAAAGTCTCCGGTTTCTGGTATGGGGCTTCCCCAAAAAGTGGTGCGGCGACGCGGCTTTTTTTTTTTTTTACCTGATTGTTTTGCTTCAAATGTCGGCTGATGACTGCAAATGGTGCCTGACTAAACTTATTGCAAATAATGGGAGTTCAGAGAGGCCACATAAAGCTTATTCTTGACCATAACCCAATCTAAAAACACGTTAAAATTGTGCAGCAGCAGGATTCCAGTCAAACCAGTGAGTTTGGCGGTTTTGAGACATCATCTTTCATATGCGCGCGCATACCAGAAACCGGAGACTTTTTTTTTTGGGCCTAAGAGGGCCAATATACCTGTAACATGGTCTTTACAATTTATTGCGAAAATGAAGTTAACGAATGCAGAATGCGTGTTGTTTTGACAATCAAAGTGACAATTTCAACCTCGTTTGCATCAAGCTGTTTATATATAAACCGCCTATGATTTAGGCCATACCTACCAAATAGGTGTCAGTAACAAGTGTTTAACATTAGAACACCTTTATGTTCATGTGCTCATCTCATTTAAATCATATAGAACAGAGAATGCTAAAGATACAGATTTTGTCTGGCTTTTGTGCGACACCTTTCAAAATATAGCTCTACCTCTGCATTAAGAAAATATAAATGCGGATCTATAAATAAAGATAATATTAATAGTGGGTTCCTATATAGCACCTTCAACAAAGATCAAAGCGCTTTACATTATTTTTACCCTTGATCATCGGGTCGATCAAACATTCCAAATACCATCTATTAAAGCTCCCTGGGGAGTATACAGCTCGATGCAGCCTGTTAGGCGCAAGGAAGCTAAATCAATCACAATTACCATCTCTGCCCTCACAGGTAGAAAATGCAAAAATATTGTCAGCTCATTTCAAGTTCAACCTGACCTGTCAATTTCCGTTATTTTACCAAGAAAATGCACGAAATGGATCAAACCATAGAGCAAGGACCCATCAAAGCACTCTTATACACTACTCCTTTACACATTTGGGTCAAGCCCACAGATCGGATGGAAAATATGACGTTTGAAAATGTCATATTTTTATGTAATGTCTTTGTTAATTTCAAAGCATGAACAAAGAAGGAAAAATGCAGTGCATCGAATAGGCTATAAGCTATGAAGCCCCAAATTTGGCAACCCTTCTTTTTACAGATTTTTAGGTAGTAGATTTCAGGACATTTGTAGTCGTGCAACAAGTTTTCAAAACAAATATGGTAATTTCTGTCAGAAATTTGGACCTGACTGTTTTACTCTCTCGGCGCCCAAAACGTAGCCACCTTGATATCTCAAAACTCTATTTACATCACTGTGAATTTGACAATTTGCAGAAATCGAAAACTCTTATGCAGGTGGATATTTGGTAGTGGACCGAAAGTGACCGCAAAAAAATGAATTTATATTGGGAAAAATTAACTGAGCGTGATTTTTTTTGAGACAAAATAACTCGCAAACTGACATATCGGACGCATAAAGGCTGAACTGTGCAAACTAATTATCCGAGACAGTGTAGCGCGATCGTCCTCTGCCAATTAGAAAAAATAAAATAATAAAAAAAAAAAAAAAATACTTCACGATTTTGAACAGCACTATGAAATCGAAAATGAACAGTCGTCGGAAAATATTTAACAACTGCCATTCTAATGATGACAGACGCTATAACATCTAACCTGTTTTATTCATAAAATGCGTAAACCACGTGGAAGAACTTAAATTAATGAAAAACATCATTCTTATAAATGTTGTCTAAACAAGAAACTAGGTTTTGCTAGCAGAAAATTTGAACTCCGGTTTCTGCAAAATTTTCAACCCGTTTAAGTAGGAAATTGTACTTTTTTAGTTTACTTGGTCCACTTTCGAGGCACCTTCAACAACCACAAATTGACATTTAAAATTCTGCAAGCAGAGATAATAAAATTCGATTGTCCACTTTTTGAGTTCCTTTTTGAGTGAAGTAACCTCCCAAACCCCCCTTCCCCCCAAAATAAAATACACCCACCTTTAAGGTAACGTTCCTGAATACTCTCATAAAAGGAATCCTCAACACCGGAGTAGATTGCTGGCTGAACGTAATAAAAAAAAATGAGTAAATGAGTCATCATAAACCTGTTCAGAGATATCTCGGGGTTTGTTGGGGGAATCATACACACATTTAACAAGTAAACACCACAATGAAACCTTTGTCAGGATAAATTAGGTTTAGATTGATTATGTACTTTAAAGGGAATGCGTTCTCTAACGGCCCTGACTGGACTCAAGCACACTCAAACACCACACACACACACACACACCCACACTTGTTTCACATGACTAGTGTGGACTTTCCATTGCTTTCGTGTAGTTAAGAAAAACCAGTGAAAAAACTCATTTTTCTCAAACTGTGAAAACTCTTTCAACCCAATTTTTTTTCTATGATTCCCTTTAGTGTTTCTCTTCATTCTGCTACAGATAAACCTAACCCAAAAATGCCTCTAAACCTGTTTTCCAGAAATGGGGAAACACTGTGTGGACGTGGGCAAGTCCACACAACGTCGGTGCTACCTACATTATGTGGACGTCTTTTGTTCGGAAGTCCACACTGCGTATGTAAGACAAGCTCACCCATGCATGCATAGGCATAGAAGTAGGGTACTTCCTTTGTTATCGTGTACCGACATTTTGCAACGTCGCACACTTATGTCAAAATGCTCTTATTCTAACCATAGTTAATTTCCTTGCTTAAAGTTCGGACTTAATATCCCTTTTCTAAAACTCTTCCATTTGTGACGAATCAACCCACCTTGGAAATTTCTAATTTTTGAGTAAAATCTATATATCTATTTCTTGAAAAACTTGTGGGGTACAAAAACGGTACCCTGCAAGTCGGATGGCATTCCTTGTGGGGTACCTCTCATTGTTCCGGTACCCCACAAGGCAGTGTTTGTACACGCACCCAGGTTTATGTTACATACCTTGTGTGGACTGTCCATTGCTTTCGTCTAGTTAAGAAAAACCAGTGAAAAATACTCATTTTCTCAAACTGTGAAAACTCTTTCAACCTAATTTTTTTCTATGATTCCCTCTAGTGTTTCTCTTCAATCTGCCACGGATAAACCTAACCCCAAAATGCCTCTAAACCTGTTTTCCAGAAATGGGGAAACATTGTGTGACGTAGGCAAGTCCACACAACTTTGCTGCTACCTGGTTTATGTGGACCTAGCTCTTTTGTTTGGAAATCCGCACAGCGTATGTAATGCTTGTACACCCTCACACACAAAGAAATAAGCAAGGAATCTCTAAACTGAACTTAGGGCACCGGTTCGGCTAATACATTTAGCCATAAATGCACTGTTGAGTGGAACCCTACATCAAACATGACTGCATTCATCCGAGGGTTGTGCTTCAAATGTTTTACTAAAGGCGCACTGCAGGGCAGAAGGAGAGAACAATTTGTACAGACTGTTTGCATGATTTATACAAATGAATCCGGCTAAATGCAGCAATTTCAACTTGAGTAAAGCTGGGTGCATGATCACCTTATCCGTTTATATTAACGCCCTCTAACAGCGAAAATACAGAGAGTTTATTTCGACTATAGTCACGCGTTTATCCAACAATGTAACAGTGCAACTAAAAAAATGATGGAACCAAAATGTCGGGGAACGGAAATTAGCGCGCTGGTTTGGCTGTTAGAAATCATGTATCAGTATCAAAGTCACGCATGATCAGTAACAATGGAAATTGCGTTCATAAAAAACAAAACCTGTTTCAGTCCTCAAGCAAGTGTATTTCACAAGCATAGAATTCAAGGGAAAATATCAAGCCTACTACCACGCTCGTTGGTTGGAAAATAATTGAGTCAGCAATAATCATCACATTGTGAATCCTGCGTTGATTAAAACACTATGGGCAAAGAGTTTGTTTTCTTTTCGGAAAAAAAACCACTTTTTTCAAACACTCACCGGGATGTCTTGTTCTTGCAGTCAGTTTTCTCAGGTTGTCGTCGACTAGATGAATTCTGACATTGTGAGGAATGAAGCAGACACTCATGCATTATATCTTGCCATCGATACCTTGAACTTGGATCCGGATCGTGATCGGCCTCTGCGCGCTGTCAATCATACATCACCGATATATGGGGCGAAGGTTAATATGTCACTGTGACATCTGTCTGTCAAGGGCAGGAAAGTCAGGTTGGTGTAGCGGTAATGCCCTCGCCTAACACCAGAATGTTTTCAAAGAATATTCTTCTACGGTTTTCCTACATTTTAACTATGTAATTTCTTCACACTGATTCTGTTTAGAGACCAGCAGATTCGACTGAATGCTACACTCATTTAAAATATAATTATAAATACATTGACACAATAATCAGAAAATCTTTTGTAATACCTAACTGACCATTACTAAATACCAAACAGAAACATATGTTGCTATTTTTAATAACTATTCATAAATGTTCTTAGAACGAAATAAGACGACGGTGTTTGTCATTTGTTGTGTAACCTCAAGAAATAAATCATTCCTGTGTGAAGACGGTAATGGTTTGGGGTTACTATAACCACCCCTTCCTTTTCTTCCGAACAGCGTTACTCTATTTCTGGAAAAAATTCAAAATATCCATAAGTCAAAAAGAAGAAGATACATTGTAAAATCTCAGTTCATGGCTTCAGGTCTTTGTTTTCTGTAAGGGTCGACTTCAACATCTCATTCACCCTTTTCTTAACAACCCTGACTGTTCCTTTCTGTTGTTGCTCAAGAAACAAATTCGTGTAGGCTGTACGGTTATTAACACTAACGAAACCAGAACATAAAATGCGTTGATCGGCGAGACCCAGCCTAACACCCTGCGATAAGTTTAATTAATGAATAACTGTTTTAATAAAGAAACAATTTTATAATAACAAATACGAATTAGAAAAGGAAAAAGAAATATGTATATTAGATAACTTGCTAGGCAATCCAAGTATTGCCCAACACTGCAACTTCATATAGTGGTCGTAAATAAGATTAAGGCAAGGTTTGATTATCTCGGAATAATCGTCAGACAGATATTGATATTTTCCCCACTTCGTGAGAAAGCGACGGTTGTTTTAAACGATAAGACATGCACACGAACATGATAGGGGTTTAGTTGTTTACGTGGTGGTACCTCTTATTGCTTTCGTTCTACTGATAGGTAGAACAGGTGGCGACAATTGCTTCTAACGTTGAGAAAAATCCCAACGTCTATTTCAAGTACAGTATTAACAAACTTGAGGGGGCGCAATCTCTCATAGTTTCAACTCACGCTACTGTATTTGGCAGATTTCTCTGCGTTGATTGAATGGAGTATTCAAACCATGTGTGTATTTACTGCTCACAGTTGTTTTCATATTCAAATCTTACCCCAAATCGAAGAAAACCAGCCTGAACTGTAAGAACAAAACGAGTAGACGATACTCAGGCCAAAAAATAAATTAATAATTGGTCTCTTGTCAGACCGAAGTTCTGGAATTGATGCGGCGACGCGTTTTTTTTTTTTGGGGGGGGGGTGTTTTTTTTTCAACACAGAAAACACAAAGTGAGTAATTTGACTCATTATCGTAATAAATGAGTAATTTTGTCCATGTAGTGAGACACCTTGAGCCAAAGTGTGTCACTACACGGACAAAATGACTCATTTTTGACGGTATTGAGTCAAATTACTCACTTTGTGTTTTCTGTGAAGCTTGAATTGTACAGACAAGGTGGGTACTATTTTGTTTTTTTGTGTCCTCATCATACTTTGGTGTCCTCCATAATTTGCCTTGGTGCCCTTCATCATTTGCCTTGGTGCAATTTCCCCATTCCTTGGTGTTCCTTGGTACAACAATTTGAGGAGGTGCGGCAATAGAGGGCGCTGTTGTAGCTTCCGTGTTTATTTGAAGGAAAAAAAAGGTTGATGCGCATGATTAAAATCGACGCGCGCGCTGACCAGTGACCGAGGTATTTTTTTTGGGCCTCAAATATACATGAACATTTAAGTGGTGTCCATAGTACAGTGTGCATCGTTAGTGACGTAGGTATACTGGACTACACGGGCACACAGCCTTATGCATACTTGTGGGGAAGACCTTTGTTTCCGTTCTTGTGTTGTCCTTTGTTCCTATATTACAATTTCAAACACCATAGCGTTTCCCATTATTTCTAAGGACTTTCTTATGGTGTATAATTATTTTTCTATTGTGTTTCTAACCCATTCGGATTCCAGTCAACGTATGGCTGGGACAACTCGACCGTTGAGACAACTTGACTCGAGACAACTCAACCGTTGAGACAACTCGACCATTCAGACAACTCTCCCGTACGGCAAGGGCGGATCCAGTGGGGGGGGGGGGGGCAAAGGGGGCCATGCCCCCCCCCCCCCCCAAAAAAACCCGAAACCAATTTTTTTTTTTTTTATGTGACATCGCACCAAATAGTGTGAGGATCCCCGCTGTTTTGACGAGCATTTGTTTTTTTCGGGCTACTGCTAAGTCGAACCCTACATACCCCCCCTCCCCGGATATCCGCGCCTGACCGCAACATGAAGAATATTTGCAATTGGCTGACGACCAGTCATGTATGCATGAACTCCAAGCGAACAACTTCGTATAGGGTGCCCCGGCAACACGTGATTAGCGCTCAACGCAACGGTGCGGTCGTGGTGCGGCGCTCTCTCGCGGTGGCGGGTTATCGCTGCAGTGGGTAATCGCGGCGAGCTTGTCTAGGGGCTAGACGTTATTATGGTTGAATGCGCGGCGCATTCAACCATAATAACGTCTAGCCCCTAGACAAGCTCGAGTATTTTGCGGGTGTATGCACTGAATAAACAATTAAATAATTGACCGAAGCCACCTGTGCCCCGTGCGCTATCGCTTTTACAATGATTGACGGGAATGGGACCGTTGGTGAAATCCCCGATATTTCCCCGAAGTAATAAAAATCAATGTATGCCTTTACTATTGTTGTCATGCTTTCTAAGACGTGGATATTATTTCGTAACGGTACCACCGCATATAAATGATGTTCCTTACCATTACATCTTTAGATCATAGTCTTATACTAATTAAATACGCGGATCTCGACGGAAATCTCACGTAACAATGATTAAAAACAAAAAAAAATCTGAAAATGGCTTGAAGGATGTAAAGTATTATGATAAAAGCCTTCTTAACGTGATCACAGAACTCTGTTTTGCATAATTGTAACTGACGGAGAGTATACCGTCAAAAAATTAATTAGTCTCATGAATTGAACACATCTTTTCTAGTGAAACAACGCTCATTAGCCTGAACATGAATTATAAAAGATATGTGAAATAAATCAGAGAGCCTTGATTCATGATTTAATCACTACAAGGTAGACCCAGGTTAAGTGACATTAAACAGCTGTCAGATTGAAACTCCATCATAACTGGTTGTTGAACTATAGGGCTTGACAAGGACTTCGTACTTTTTAGAATGCATGATTCACATTGCGAAGGAGGACGGTTCAACAATGATATTAACAAGATGCAAGGTCAAACGTTCACATTGCGAAGGAACATGGTTCATATTGCGAAGAAGCAAGGTGCAACGTTGACATCAAGCATGAGTCAATGGTGTACATTGACAAGATCGAACGTGAACATTAAAAAGTTGGAACATTCACATTAAGAAGGAACAACTTCCACAATGCGATATGAAGCTACGTGCAACGTACATATTGCGAAGGTACAACGTCAATATTAAGAAGTTACAAGGTTCATATTAAAAAGGCCAATATTAAAATGTCGTTCCAGGGCCACCGTACTCTCGTGATATAACACGACCGTTGAGACAATTAAACTCGACCGATGAGACAACTCGAGCGTTGAAACAACTCGACCGTCTTTGTCAAATGGAAAGACAAGTCGCCCGTTGAGACAAGTGGACTTGCATTTGTTTGGGCGCGAGGTATTGTAGGCTAGTGCATTTTGCAGGCGTGATGGTACTGGTGGGGGCTCGGTCGAAGTTTTATTTTGGGAACCGGGTTGGGGATTTTCTGCCGTGACCGGGCTGCAATTTTTTCCCCAAACGAGATCGGACAATATCAAAAGAGGGCGCTTTTTCTGCGTTATTCTTATTCATGGTATGTCCAGTACTTTAGAGATGAAGTTATATAACAAGGACTAATGGTGTTTAAATCACCGACGTTTGGCAGCTGATTCGTGGACTGTTTAGAAGTATAGTCCTGACTTCTAATCAGTTGATCCGAGTTCGAATCTCAGTGAGCGTTTTTCACATCTTCTCACTTTGTTTTTTAAATAACTAAAGTGAGTAAGGAACATTTCTACAGGACGTAAAGCATATTTTGGGTTTGTGTTTTTGAGAACAAGGCATTAAATATGCATGTAATGGGCCAAGCAGAAAATGGGAAACGGATGTCGTTTGGGTAAAAAAGATTTGCGTTGGGGTAGCCTGACGGGATACAATTGGGCTTTGCTTGGCCGGGCCGGGTTGATGGGGCTTGGGTTGCTGGAAGAGATGACTGGACATGGATCGGCTGGGGCTGGGATGTGCTGGGGGTTGCCAAACTGGGAGAGCTCGACGGGCGATTTGGGGAGCCTTTTTTATCCTTTGGGGGGGGGGGGGGAGGGGCGGCTTTGAGGCATTCTGCATGCGTGATCGGTGGGCTTGGTTGAACATGGTTGGGTTCGGTATGCATTGGCTCAGCTGGGCCAGATTGATGGGGCTACAGTAGCTGGACGAGATGATAGGTTTGGCTCAGCTGGGGCTGTGATTTACTAGGGGGGTTGCCAAACTTGTAGCTGGTTGCATTTGACGGACGGGTAGGGAACCCTAGATCAGTACCGTATATCGGCGCGGTATCAGCGTGCGTGACTGCAGTGTGTAACACGGAACAGCCACGTGCACCAGCGGCACAAAACAGTGCAGGTAAAGAATACTGAAGCAAAAACCACTTTAACTTGTTGTCTAATACTATTTAGGAATGGAATAATTTATAGTACAATTGATAGTTGTGGCAGCTGAACAGTCATTCGCTAGACATACCAGATACATTTGTAAATTAGAGCTTCCACTAGCTGGCCAAGCCAATTGTTCCTTTTTCTACTAGCCTGGCTTTCTATTCAATTGACACATTTAGCAATTCATGGATTAGCTTGGGCTTTCAAAAAAAAAACCAGGTCACTGTATTGAGGCAGGAGTGATTACTTACCTTGCATTCCAGTTCAGTGGAAAAGTACTGGGCTAGCAGTACCAGTATAAAACCCCTGAGCACATGTTTTAGAAGGATTTAGGACTGGGTGTGGTAGGAGAGACATGTCTCTGAGCTTGATTTCTGTTACTTTTGGACCTGCCAAGATGGCTCAAATTGTATCCGAAGTTCAGTTGCCAACCTATTGGTGTCGTTCGTAATTTTTTCTTCACATGCAGTAATGTGCCCCGTTCCCCATTTCAGCCGTGCTCGTTCATTTTCTTATATAGTATGATTGTATTAAATTGAGATATGTAATTATAATAATTGATTGCCTGATTTACTCTCTGTGCATGTGGCTTTCCTGTTATTTGCTGGGTGCTTTTTGGTAGAGTCTGCTTGCTTATCGGCGAGGGGTTGATAGGTCCCCCTTAGATAGCAGCCCGGTTGCTTATCGGCGAGGGGTTGATTCGTCCTAGTCCCTGGGATAGGGCCATTTAATCGCAAAATGTTATGATTAATCTCAATATTATTTCCTGTTGTAGGGTACCTTGGGACATCCGGAAATGGTGCTCTTACATGCACTGCACCATGCAGTATTGTATCCAGAAAAATGTCTGTTGTAGCGTTTGCAATTCCTATAAAAATAATTAGTGGCTAATCTAACGGCACTACCTTACAGTTAACGCAAACCTACTCACTATAGCAGGTCATAGCGTGAAATCCAAATCATGCAGTAAAACAGGGGTGGACGTAGCTTTGTCTGGGAGGGGGGGGGGCGGATTTCCACAATTTTACAATTATTTACAGCTGGGGGACCACCTACATCCGCCACTGTAAAATCAAGTTGTTTGTTCCATTGCTCGCTATTTGAGAGCTGTAAAAATGATATTTAATGTCTGTTGAAATTGCACGATTTCAGCATGTGACGTTATTGCAATACCTGACCAATGGAATGTCAGTGGCAAAGCAAGTTCGTTTTTTTCCATTGGTCACCGCACTGGCCTTCATGAAATCAAAAAGTGGAAGAGGCGGGATAGGGCTGGACTAAATCTTCCTATGATGGCGCTGTTTAAACCGGACGACCAAGGGCACTATCGGACAATAGGTGGCGCTTTTCAGGGAGGCACAATTTCCGACGTTTGCACGAAATTTCATAAAGTCTTGAAAAAGCCGCTGGCGAAACAAGACACTTTTTAAAAATAACTAAGGGCCTTGTAAAAACTAAAAGGTCACTTGCGTAAAAACTAAAGGGGCACTTGTGTAATACTTAAATGGTCATTCTTTACAAAATACTGTGTTGGGGTGTTAACCGCTGGTGAATAAAAACGGGGGGGGGGGGGGGTAATAAATTTCACAGTGCTAGTAACCCAATCTGACTGAGCTACTGTGGTCACCTGATCAAAAGTGGTAATCTGATTGGTCACTGCGCACCGTTTGATTGACATGAATGAAGGGTCCATTTTAAACTTTTGTTTGATTTCTTGCAGGAGTCTACCTATTGATAGGAAGCTTACCTGTTCAGCTTATATGTACATGTGCTGGTTGGAGACATTACCCAAGGATATGCTGTCAGCAGGGGACTTAATTGCATCACCGGACCAAATATGGTACCAAAATAAAAGTCAATGCAAAAAACTTCACTTGAAATACCATAAAATGATCCCATCTAATGGCTGCTTAGGAAAAAAGGACAATTTAAAGCAGTTAAAAGACCATCGAATAAAATTTGTGCTTTTTAAAATTGATTTCGTATTTTTTTTTTAACCGAGTAACGGGCTCACACTTTCACTGGTATTTTCAAAGTAAGCTTTTTGAATCCATTTAAGCAATGCTGGTGAAGAACAATAACAGTCTTCAAATAATTAGGAGTCTGTTGATCATGAAATAGTTGCCACAAATTTGTGGGCTTTAAACTTTGCAGCCAGCCTAACTTTTTATATTATTGTGGGCACGTTTCTGTTTTTGAAAATGAGAAAAGTTGTTGAAGATTTTTTCGTTTGTTACATAATTACAACATTTTTGGTACAGAATGAAGCTGCGCAAAAAATCATCTAAAATGATGGTGCTTTTCGTAATCCTTAGAATGAGGTACTAGGTCTTATGCATACTGTTTATATCGGCTGTCAATAGTTGCACCTAATTCTTACATAATTATTATGATGTCACAAATAATGCAATCATCTAATAACAACCAGTGTATTGTTTGAAAGCACCTGTAAACTGTTACAGTTTAAATTTTAAACAGTTTTAACAGTTTAATCAGTTTCAACAAATCGCTTTGAATAACAATTGTTATTCCAAACGCCAAGCTTTAAGTCAATAAGGAAATCAGATTTAATCACTTGACATTATGTAAATGACATCATCTGTGGTGGTAATACAATGAATATAAAACGAAGAAAACAAACCTGTTGAAGTAACGCCCTAAAATTATCCAGATAGGTTGGAAAACAAAACGGTTTGTTTGTCTGTATGTCTTGCATATTTTGTTTACTCTACGAGACCGTTGTAGGTATTTTGTTTAATTAACCTGATTTATCGATTAATTAGCCAATAACACACAAAAGGTTGCATTTATTTTCAGAGTAATTATACTTTATTGTTACGTGTGGCCAAATGTGGTAATGACAAGTTGGTGGTCGTCAATTTGCCCTAAAAATGTTCCAGGTAGGTCAGGTTATTGTAAACCAATCTGTTTGAGGCCTTAACATGTGGTGCTGCTTAATTATTGCAAACATAGTTTTGTCTGAGAAAACAATACCTCGCTCTGCAGAAAAGCATTCCATCAAAATACTCCACTCTACAGCGGATACAAAGAAAAAAGCATCAACAATTGTGAAGCTCACTTTTTAATAGATCTCAATACTCACACAGATACATGAAGCTTAGTACATGCACTCAGATGTTGTACACAGACCTGCGCATGCGCAATGCACAATTCTTTATAATAATATGTTATTTTTGTGACATTGAAATTTCTTTCTTTCTGATTGGTTACTGTTTCGGTATCCTTATGCGTCGGGATCTGTTGTTTATTCGGGGTAGAGGAGAAAGCCACTAAATGATGTGTCGTGATTGGTGGAACTACCGGCCACCCTACCGTACATGGTCAGATACACCGTGTCTCCTCCCTGCAGTACCAGCACCGCGCTCCCAGTCACAGGCCCATAGTGAGTTGTATCATGGCTACTGCCAGTGATAACCGCGTCGCCGTTCTTCCAGAGATGAACGTACGTGCGTCTGCTGTATTGATCTTTGAGCGCAGAAAACATGAACACGTAGGTGCCCGGCACACCACACGTGAACGTGCCTGTCCCAAGATCAAAGCTGGTACCCGGCAGAAGTGTCTCGGTCTCCTGGAAGGGCAAACGGGTGTCGTGACTCGTAGAGTCATCCGAGTTGCTCGTCCTAACCACGGTGAATGCTACCTGCTGGTTGGAGCCGTCTGCACGGAGCATGACAGAGTTACCCAGAAGGAAGGCGATTGAAACAATAGCTGCCATACAGATGTTCATCTGTAAAGAAGATATAATGAGAAACTAGAAAACAGTTTTAGGGAGAAATTCAGGAAGAGTAAAAAATCACGAAACCCAAATGTCGGAACTATTGTTTAAGTGAAGTTCTGCATGTAGCACTTTCAAAATATAGGATATGGTGGTGTTTAAAAGTTCGTAACTTGAAAAGTATATAAGTGATTTGAATGATTCGGATAAATGAGGAGAACATCAGAGTAGGGTTTCGTTGTATTAAAATGTTTGCGTCGTTTAAAATTCAAATGCATATACAGCGTTATATAATTATTCGAACACTTTTTAACCCAGCACAATTTGAACGGCAACTCAATAAAATATTCATTGGACTATATTCGTTGTCCCTAGACGAAAATGAAGGTAAAAGTGTATCGGGAATTAGCCGTCCAGTTGCTTTTGAGACGACAAATTCGCGGGACAGATTTGTCTTTTGAGAAAGATTGACCCGAAGTCTTAAGTGTGAGTCTTTCTACCAATCTTTGCCCGCCTGGGAATTGATTTGAGTGCCTGAAACTGATCACGATCCGGTCGGGGAACTAGATTCTGTAATATTTCCCCAAAATGATCATGATAGTATGAACGCAGAACAAACAATTAAATATCCATTTGAAGATTCAACCAGACATTATGACTAGGGGCGTCTTATCGGAATCCGAAATCACAAAGTGTACCTAATATCCTATTTATCATAAACGACAGCCACTTTCCTAAAATTGAGAAAGGATGGCGTGTTGCCAATTATCAACAAAATAATTTGGATACACGACAGTAACCAAACGAGAGCTCTTTGCTACACTTTTGCCAATTTCAGTCAAGACGGTATTTCGGCATAATTTCTACATTTTTCATTCAAATACCTTCAAATTGTGTACACACAATATTTTGGCCCATAATCCATCAAACAAAACAATTATTGACATTCAAAATCATCGCTATATCTTGGCAAAATTGTCATTTTGGGGTGATTTTGTCCTAAACGTGTCACCAGTATTAAATTACCGGTAATTTTAAACAATGGTGTGCATTTTCGTTTGGCAGAAACTGTACAAAAATAAATATATATTCCAAAACAAAGAAATTGTGCCCAAAAAGGTGAAAATAGAAAGCGGCCAATTGCTCTTATCGCGGCCATATTTCATAGCAGCATGCACTGTAGTTGGCCACGTGACCACACATTTGTGTCTAAAGTGGTTTTTTGAAAGGTTCAAGCAAAGAAGTCGGTTTGACTCCAACAAAGAATTTATTCCAATTTCTGAAATACCAACATGTATGATTAGTTGTAATACAGCATTTTGCACCTAGTATAAAATGTTTCATAAGGGTAGGGATGGGAGGGGGTGGGGTGGGAGGGAGCACACTTGCCCCTGGTCCTGAGCTAGTTACAATGTTCTGTTTAACTTTACATAACAAAATGGCGAAATTGTCAAGCATGGTTTAATACTCTACCAATGGCAGGGGGAATTCGAATTCATCATTTCTTCCTAACTCCCTAGGGGGAGTGCAAAATATTATTGAAATTGGAGGATTCAGGACTGTTAATGTTGTTACTTTAACACTTGTTTTTATCCACCGTCATGTTCTGCTAACAATTTAAAAAAGAACATAAAATGCATATCAAAGCATTAGCCCTCGGTTTCCCATATTCTCGACAAATGAGGGCGTTGTAGCGATTGTATTCTGGGCATCAGTCAGTTTTCATATTGCTTTAATTCAAAATCGAGAAAATTGCGTCGTTATATACACAGTGCTTCATTCACTAAAATGTTGCATAGATTGGTGTCTCATGGGGTTACATGCCATGCCGAAAAAGATTATGAACAAACATTCACCTTGATTGTAGCTTAGTGAATTCTGTCAGGAAAGGAATACTCAACACTACAACAGATTTGCTGGCTGTAAAAGAAATACCAACGAAAATGATTAAAAGTGTTATTAATTAATGTATTCATTCATAGAAAGGTGGGGACGCATAACAGCTATAGTTCATAAAACTTAATTTGATTTATATCACCCCGACGCAAAATTCCATCTTATAATAGTTTATGCGGTACCCGCTGCTATGTACATCAGATTCGAACCAGCCAACCGATCCCGTTAGCTCGGTGGTCGAGTGGTAAGACATCTGCACTAGAAAGCAGGAGGTCGTGGGTTCGAGTCCCACCCGAGTGATTTTTTCCAACTTTTACTCGGGAGGTAACACACTGAGTAGGCCTATACAGTGTTTAAACGTCGGTGACGGGCAAAACCTAATTTGAGCTATAGTTCACTTATAAAATGGATAATGAAGACTTTCTGTTGGGGAAAATGTGATTCTTATCATTGATTATTGCTTGTCGTGTTAGGCCTACAAAATAATTGCTTGGTTTTGTTTTATACTTTTGTCCACTATTTTATGTACGATGTGACCCAAGGCATGATACAACAATATCTGAAAAAAGCAAAACAAATTTGAAACTATATCTTTAGGCAGTTCCGTACCGTGACATTTGTTTGATGGAACTGTTACATCGTACGGAAAAATAGCTTTAAAAATATCATTATTTTGCTAAGAGTAGTTTTAATAGATTCTCTAAAACTTTGTTATGTGAATCATTTCGCAAAACGAGTTTGGAGTTATTTAGGGCCTATTATGCAAAAACATTCCATGAGAATTAGCCTTCTTAGATTATTCAGCTGAGGCGTTATTTCTCAAATTTAATTCACTGCCAATCGTAGCCATTCGAGTTACCGGTACGCATCGACAAAATAATGTCAGGCAGACACTTAAAGGTTTCCAAAATAATTTCCTATAAAAAATTCCTTATTTCGTTAGAAAGCTATGCTACTTCGGTATTTTCTCCTTGCGCATCTCCTAGTTCACGTGACATTTTTAGCGCGTCTATGCTCAGCCAAACAAAAATGAGCTGAAACCCATTGAATTATATTAAATTACTAGAGCGCTAACTCCGTGTACAAAGAGATGCCTGCTGGGCGCATCCATGTTTGTGCACAAACCTATGGAGACCAAGACATTTTGTACGGCTATTTGCATATCTACGTTTGTATTTCATACCGGTGCGTTATCGAAGCCAATACGCCCAAAACCGAAACGCACGAACAGAGAATAAGCGTTTCATTTTGCTCTCCGCAAACAGCGCAACGCTCGCGCGTATCCGCTGCGGGTGCTTTTTGACGGCACATTTTTGAACCGTCAATGACGCGCTTCAGTTTTTTGCGTATGTTTTACTTGCGTGTTGCATGTAGAGCACACTTTCAAAATTCAATTTAATTTCTTAATGTTCTACATACAAACACGCACATGGATTCAAAATGTCTGCGCCCAGGACGGCTTTAAAGCGTCTCCGCGCGCAGAATGAGAAGTTAGCGCTCTAGTAATTTACCATAGCTCTAAGCTTAAACCTCATCAGGTTAGTTGTTACGCACCTTTCTTTAGATTTTGAGCAATGTTGCTGCTTCAAACGAAAACCATACACAATGACAAATGATGATCGGAATTAGCGCGCTTGTTTGGTTGTTAGAACTCGTGCATCATTATGACAGTCACGCAAAATCAGTTTCCATGAGAAATTGTGTTAAAAAATCCTCTTTTTTAGTCTTCTAAAAAGTATATTTGACAAGTATACAGGAAGGAAAAAATATCAAGCCTATACTGTTGCGCTCGTTATTCGCGAAACAGTTATGTCAGCCATATTCCTCAAATTCTACATCCTACGTTTATTAAAACACTATGTGGGGGAAAAAACATAAAACGTGTGTTTCTCTGGGAAAACATAATTGCTTCAAACACTCACGGAACAAGTCTTGTTCTTGCAGTCAGTTCTCTCAGTTGTCGTTCGCAGGATGAGCCGCAGTGCGACGGGTTAAGCGAACGCAACTGCCTTATATCTTATCATCAATTTACCGAGCAGTGATTGGGGAGCTTGGACCCGGTTTATGATTGGTCGCTGCGCACTGTCAATCAGCATCACTGATCGATGAGGTGGAAATTAATATGTTCATGTGATATTTGTCTGCCAGGGTTAACAGGGATGCTAGGTTGGTTTAACGTTAATTATTTCCTCGCCTTTCACCAGAATATTCTTCTATTTTCCGCCTTCATCTGAAACTGTCTTCATCTTGTCTTTTCTTTACTCAAGCCCCATGGGAGACCAATGGATTCGACAGAATGGGCTACAAAGTTGAAATAAGAATTACAAAACACCTAAAGGAAATTCACATATTGCTATTTTCAATAACTATGTGTTTATGTTCTTAAAACACAACAAAACGATCGTGTTTATCATTTCTTTTGTAACTTAAAGAAATCAATCAATCATGTTTGAAGACTAAACTGGTTTGGGTCTACTATAACCAACCATTTCTTCCTTCTAAGCAGTGTTACTCTATTTCTGGAAAAAATCAATATATCCATGAGTGAAAAAAGAAGAAGATACATTGTCAAATCTCAGTTCATGGCTTCAAGTCTTTGTTCTCTGTAAGAACCGACTTTAACATCTCAGTTTTGTACATTGTACGAAATTCACGATACTGAAACCAGAACATGCTTTGATCGGCGAAACTCTGTCAAACTCCTAGCTGCGTTTTCCAATAAGTTAAATTAATGATTAACTGTTTGAAATTAATAAAGCGACGTTTTATCAAATATTACAAAATACGAATTAGGAAAAAAGAAGAAGAATATCTCAGATAACTTAGTACCCAATGCAGATATTTCCCAGCACTGTAACTTCATAGTGGTTGTAAGCGTGTTTCTTTGTAAAATTATTAACTTAAGACTACGTTTGATTATCTCGAAATGAACGTTAGGCATATATTGCTTGATTTGTTCCTTCTTCGTGAGAACGCAACGGTTGCTTAAACGATACTACATGCACGCGAACATGATAGGCGTTTAGTTGTTTAGGCAGATATTGATTTTTCCCAACTTCGTGAGAAAACAACGGTTGTTGTAAACGATACTACGCGCACGCGAACATTATAGGCGTTTAGTTGTTCAGGCAGATATTGATTTCCATGCACTTCGTGAGAAAGCAGCAGTTGTTGTAAATTCGTTGACAAATATCCCAGCGTCGAATGATATATTTCAGTTAATAGGGGTCAGTCAGTGGTCATTTTGCTCTATCTGCCAAATTTCGCAGCCGATTCCAGCCAAATTTAGACATGATCTTTCTTGACATGAGTCATATCTTAAGTGACCAGCATGTGGGGTCAAAGGTCACCTAGTGGTCTTTTTTTCTTTCAAAAATACAAAATGCTTCTCATTAACGTTTAACTTTTTCAGTTACATCATTGAACCAAGCGTCATATTCGTTGTTCACATAATTCGTCTCAGTTTTTCCCATTTCGAGAAAAACGCGTTTGAAGTTGGGCCTATTTTGCATCCACTCTTTAACCCAGAACACTAATTTTGTTGACTCAGTTTTTTCTCTCAGTTTTTATATATATTAAAGTTGAATTGTTGAATTATAATTTTAAATTGTTTCTAAGGCAAAAATTTATCATTACCAGGTGAAAAATAGGCGCCAAATCCATACGTCACTTCGTGAAAATTTCATTTTCATATTTCATGCGCGCGAATGGCGACCTATCTAGATAGGTCACTTCGTGAAAATTTAATTTTCATTTTTCATGCGCGCGAACGGCGACTTATCCAGATAGGTCACTTCGTGAAACGAACAATTTCGTTTTCTTTGTGGCTGATAGTGACTTATGTCATATGCGCATGCGCGCGCGCGGACCTCTTCACGTTAAGTCATATGGAGGTTCGTTGCAATCTGTTCTTTTTTATTATTAATATTATTGTTATTAGAGATTAATAAGCTCTTACAAATTAAAACGCTGTTATAGTGAAGGAAATTAGAAAATGAATTCCAATATATACGGGGTGCATAGAAGCTTGTTGAATACATTGTGTACACCTCCTAGTAATAATTCTTGAACGAATTCATTGTAAAGGTGTACTTTTATTCCATTATTTTTTTATTCATATCTGTAAAAAAATCGAGAAATAAAATCCGTGGACAAAACAGGTATTTTGTTTAAACAAGACTCACAAGTTCAAGTTACACTGAAACAGAACGATAAACGAACATGTACACTCTCATAATCTTCAAATCTTTGTTTTCTATTTTTTTTTTTCAAAGTGTACTTTCTTATTATTTAAACCTATTATTCCCTAAAAACAGCAATTTTCTGCAGATACTTTCTAAGCCTCCCCCTTAAAAAAGTAATGATATATCTCAATGACATACATAAAAAAAAATCGGCTGCATTTTAATTAACAATGCTCAAAACGTCAAAACTGAATATAAATAGGATTTCGTTTTTTTTGAGAGTCGACTATCAGAACAGGCCATATTTAAGGGCCACTCAAGGGATAGAAAAGTAAATCTAAGAAACAAATTAATTATGTAGAAAGACAAGTACTGCCTTCATGTTTGAACTGGGACTGACCATAATCAAAAGGAAAGCATGATGCAGGTCTGATGTAAAGAGTTCAACAGAGAGGCAGTGCAAAGAGTTGTTCTCAGCAATCTTTTAAATTTAAAAATAAGGACTTTACTTGAAACGTTTTTAGCAATAAATTTCCTTTATTTGTTCTCAATTACTGTTTTAGTTTTTAGTTTTACTTCAAAACTAAAGGTGCATAAATTAAATATTGCGAAAACTGACAATAAAAGAGGTAACTCTTAATATTTCAAGATAAGTCTGGCATTAGTGAAGGATGTAGATCAAAGGTGATAACAGTGACGGCTAAGGAACAGCTCCTGGTTCAAAGATTATGGAGTTACAAGCACAACACATCGAAAATCTGGAGAAATGCACACAAAAAAGAATAGAAATACATTCACTAAACATGTTATCGGCAATCAATAGTCGCCCTTTGTTTTAAGGCTGAGCATTTTCCCGTTACATTCCGAGGCAGACTGTGGCAGGTGGTTAATGCATTCAGTAATCCATACTTTTTATTGAATTTAAATTTAGAATGTACATGAACATTTATTTGGATTTGTTTTTTTTTAATATAGTCAACATGGAAAATCAATATAAAACAATTACAGTTTGTTAAAGGGAATTATTGATAAATCATTCAGAATGTGTTTAATGTCTGGTGTCACTATCCTTGCAGTCTGTGTTTTTTTTTTTATAGATTTTCACATGTTTTGCAATATTAACAGAAACAAATCATAGCAACTGAATTTAACTTTTTTGCAGTTCACCCCATTGATATTGTTTTTGTTATCTGCATTGACTTTAGAATTGTAATCAGACGGGAGTACTAAATCAACATTTAAAAAGAGAGAAACGAAGCACAAAACTTAAAAACAAAGAACAGACGCAATGATCTTTTTGATCTGAGCCGGGCAGTTTAAAACCAAAATAATCAGCAGCAAAAGTATGAAAGGTTAAATAATAACCTTTATGTTAAAAAAATTGCTTACATTCATGCTCCAGGAATCGATCACTTTCCTTTCAACGAAGCGTTTTCAAAACTTCATTCAATTATGTAGACGAATGGTGTTCTGTATAAAGTTTTGGCTGCAATTAACTACTGATACATCCACATTCTGTAACACAAACAAACCAAACCAATCACGAATCATAATATTAAAAAAGCAACCTTAGTTTGGCCCTTTTGTTTAATAAATATTTTCCCGAAAGGACAGTCAGTGAATCAACGTAAATATCAACCGATATGTCATTAAAAAGCATTAGTTCGGAATCCAACCCCACTCAAGTGTTATTCTGACTGATTATGACTACCCACTACCGTCTACACTACAGTACGCCAATTAGCTAATTAGTGTAGGATTTTGTGCTATCATACACACGAGTCTCTGCAAAACATGTATTTAGACAAAGCCCAACACGAACATATTGCAATACCAGTATCAAAATACAGAAGGAATATACTTACAGACGTTTACAGAATCAGAAACTCGGTTGAAACTTGCTAGTTTTGTTCAGCCATCAAACCATGGGCGTCGCGAGGGGAGGGCAAGGGGGGGCACTTGCCCCCCCCTGGAAAAGCAAAAAAAAAAAAAAAAAAAAAAGGAAGAAAAAGAAAAGAAAAAAAGAAAAAAAGAAAAAGAGGCGCGAAGACAAAGTGGTGTAAATTTAATGAGTTGGGTGGGGGGCAAAATGTCCCTGCCCCCCTCTAAAACTGATAAATCGAGAATGTGTTGAGAAATACAAGCATTTTTTGGCAAAAATTGTTTTTGCCCCCCTCTAGAAAAAATTCTGGCGACGCCCATGCATCAAACGACATGTGTACGCCGCCAGCCTCGACTCCAGGGGCGCGTGCTCGTTCCTTACACTAACCCCTGGCTGTGATGATGACGTAAATGACGCTGAATGGCTATTCACAGCGTACTGCGCGGGCATTTCGAAGATTGCACGCCGGGCGCGCCCATAATGCGCTCGCGCTCGCGTGCTTAGCTTTGCACGTAACGTCACGTACGAAAAAAATAATTATGATTCAAAAGTCGCGATGCCTGTACGATATGGATTATGTCAGCCGCGTTTTTCGCTAGAAACAACCTGTATCTGTGGTTGTAAAGGCACGAAAGGGGTACGTACATTTAATACAAATCTTTGCTAATTAACACAACGTCCAAACGTTGTGTTTGAAAGGATTGATTCTTCAAAATCACAACTTTTAACATTTTAAAGATGGCGTCGGCACGTAAAACGGATAAACTGCAGCCCTAATTATAATGTACCGTATTTTGGTATATTTAAATTACACAATTCCAGGGGTTACGATCGCGCAAGGCATGATGGGAAACAACATGGCGCTGCAAGATCGTACCCACGGGGCACGAGGTTGGTACGCCCCCATTGTTTCTGATAACGCTAAAGACTGGCCCCTAGTAACTCAATTTCATAAGAAAGTGATAGGGACCATATGTGACCCGCTCTTCAAAAATGAGTCTGTTGTGGCAGAACTGACATTTTGAGTTAACAACATTAATAAAATGGGAATGAAATATGCTTTCATTTGATATACCATAGACCCCTCTAGGACATTTGGTTGCATTATTGTGCTTGTTAATTCTGTCAAGTTTTTGCAAAGCTAGAAACGTCTCAATGGAGAAAAAAGGGTTTGAAAAATGACAAATACACTGTAACTAACCAAGAAAAGCACCAAAAAATCCTAATGTTGTCAGTCTTTTTCATACAATATCTAAATTTCTGTGTAAGATATTTGAACTAAAACTATCAAACAACGAAAATATAACAAAAACAAAAAAATCCAAATTTTGATCAAATTTTCACTGTTTCCATCTAAAAATGGCAAAAGCTTGAATTCAAAATATGCGACATCAGACTCATTTTTGCAGAGCGGGTCACATATTAAGTCCAGGTACCAGACTCTATAAGTCACTTCGTGGAAAACTGACAGCGTTGTTAACGCGTTTCACAAAGTGACCTTTCTCGATGCGTCAGTTCGTAAAATGTTAGTTTTGCATTTTGTAGCGATAGGTCAACATTGTAATTAGCTGAAATAGCTTAATTAGCTAATTAGGCCACTTATGAATTTGACATTTTTAGAAAATAAAGATTTCATCATGCATAACCAGAATATGCTAAAAACCCAAATTCGTCAAAAATTCAGATAGGTCAGATCGTGGTACGATCGACGAATTGTTTTTCACAATAATATGGCCACCTAATAGCAAGCACAGGTTATTTTACTGAAAGCCGGTAAAACGCTGTTTGATGCCAACTTCACCTGATTTGATTATTCTTTTCGTCAATTACATGCTAAGCCCGTACCCCGTTCAGCATTTTAGTTTAATTCAGGCAGTGGTCACTCGGTGGTTATTTTATGAAATGCGCAAAAACTCGCAAAAAATGGTTCTTCTCCTAGAAGCTTAGGTAAAAATGCTTCTTCTCTTACATTCTTTTGACGATTTCAGCCAAACTTAATCAGGGATGCTTTGGCAATGTGGGAGCAATGGTCACATTGTGGTCAGTGCGAATCACTTCAGACAAATCTTTTAAAAGGCCAGGCTGATATCTGTGCTTCGTGAAGCATATTAACTCTAGTTTTCTTTTGTTCCTATTGGAATCTCATATTCCATAGCGTTTCCCTTATAGGTATGATTGATTTCTAAAAACTTCCTAATAGAATACATTGTTCTTTTGTGTTTCATACCCCTTTTAGGTTTCTTGTACATGTACCGCAGGGGCTCGATCAACTCGACCGTTGAGACAACTCGACCGTTGAGACAACTATGCTGTTGAGACAACTCGACTGTTGAGACAACTCGACCTTGAAGGTCTTTGAGAAATGGAAAGACAAGTTGTCCGTTGAGCAAGTCGCCCGTTGAGAAAAGTCGACCGCTGAGTCAAGTCGCCTGCAGTAGCCTTTACCAAGGCTGTGTGCTTGTTCCCATACGAGCTTGTTCCCGCTACCGCACACCGGAGAATATCCTCCGCCTCGACTTACTGAACGGCTGTTTGAGGAAGTGTGTGGGGCGTACGTACATGCACACAAAGCACACGCAAGGGTCGTGGAGGCTAACGGTATAGTACAACAAGTGTGTCGAGGCGCCCTCTGTGAGCATTAGCGGGAACAAGCTCGTATGGGAACAAGCTGATAGCCTTGGTCAAGGCTAATTCTGCAGGCAAATTGTTTTTTAAACCAGGATGTGATTTGTGCCGTGTCCGGGTTTGATCTTTTGGTAAATTGGTACGGGCACGCATTGGGGTACCCTGACGGGATACATTTTGGCGTGGCTCGGACAGGCCGGGTTGACGGGACTGGGGTTGCTGGACGAAATGATTTGGCTTGGATCGGCAGGGACTGGGATGTGCTGGGGTTGCCAAGCTAGGAGCGAGCTGTAAGGGAGCCGTCCGTTTTGTTTTGCATTCGTTGGGGTGGGGCGAAGCACCGAGGCAATTTGCGTGCGTGATTTAATTTGGGAACCGGGTTGTGAATTTTTTTGCCGTATCGGGTTTGATTATTAGGTGGAGGGGTACAGGTACGGGTATGGGTTGGGGTAGCCTGACGGACACACCTTCCGGCCGGGCGGGTTGATGGGGCTGGGGTTGCTGGACGAGATGGTCCGATTTGGCTCGGCTGGGGCTGTAAATTTCGGGATGTAAATTTTGACGTTGGTGGCGCCACTTACACCCCTATTATACTACTCGAAACAGGCCAAATTGTGGGGGGAAACTGAGAGGTTGTAGGAACAACCACACGGTGTTGGGCCATAGACTACCGCAAACTTTTCCAAACACATCAACTCAGAAATGTTTTAAACCATGTTTAACTTACAAAATTAACGTGCTGCTAGAAGGCGCTGTCACAGTTTATGACGTCATCATGATAATCATCATGTTTATTAAGTTTAAAGCGATTACCGCAAATTTCGCCACATACATCGACTGATAATGCGTTTTTGATGTTTTTTAACCTGCCGCTAGAGGGCGCTCAAACATTTTATGACGTCACCTGTAATATATTTTTGAAGTACAGCTTAGGCAGACACTCACATCTTTGAAAGCAAGTTCGTATCTTCTGCCAATTAATAATAAGGTACTTCCGGTTTCGACTGGAAGGAAGGGTAACGTGATTTGGCACTTAATACCAAAAATGAAACCCCGGCAATATTGTATCGATTGCCACAAAAAACAAAATCAGATCTGAAGCAGTTGATTTTATATTGATTTTCAAAGATTAAATCTAGAAATCTGTGATTGCTTGTAATATGATACTTGATGACGTCATTGTGACGTTATTACCAGAAAGTTCAAGAGCTATTTTAACTGTGCTATATATAGCCAAATCTTGATTATATCTATCACGGTTGATTTTTTAACAATTTTTGAAGGTTTAAAGGTCTTTTTATTGTAACTTTCGATCTGATTACGTAATCATTTTTTTTCGCGCACAGGTCTTGTCTGCATTAAGGTCATCATGTACATTAATTTTGAAGTGAATACCGAAAACTTCGCCACAGACATCAAGCAAGAACGCGTTTTTAACCCTTTTTAACCTGCCGCTAGAGGGCGCTCCAACACTTCATTGCGTCACCCATTTCTTTTTGAAAGCTTGATTAAGGCAGACACCAACATCGTTAAAAGCAAGTTCATATCTCTTTCCACTTTCAAATTATTAGGCGCTTACGGTTTCGATCGGAAGGAAGGGTCACGTGATTTGACGCGCCCAGGATAAAAGAAAGAGCATGTATTGTGATGTCGATTCCCGCAAAATTCAAGTTACGGTCTCTCACGGTTGATTTTATATTGAATTCCAAAGATTAAATTTATTATATTTTGAAGTGACGTCACGTGACCCATGATGACGTCATGATGACATAATTACAAAAAAATGCATCTGCAGTGGATTGTGCATTCATGTATTGACAAATGAAGTTCATATATGTTTCCATTTTGACAAACAGTTCTGGAGAAGAATTGTGTCCTGGACAAATATAAAAACAAGACTAGAGGTTGTAGGAACAACCACACGGTGTTGGGCCATGGATTACCGCAAACTTTGCCAAACACATCAAAATATGCATGTTTAAATCCATGTTTGACTTTTCAACATGCCGCCAGAGGGCGCTCTAACATTTGATGACGTCACCTGTAAAATTTCTGTACAGTACTGCCTAGGCAGACACTCACATCGTTGAAAGCAAGTTCGCATCTTCTGCCAATTTCAAATAATAAGACACTTCCGGTTTCGACCGGAAGGAAGGGTCACGTGATTTTGCACTTAATACCAAAAATGAAGACCCTGCAATATTGTATCGATTGCTTTAAAAAACAAAATCAAATCTGTAGCAGTTGATTTTATATTGATTTTCAAAGATTAAATCTAGAAATCTTTGATTGCTTGTTATACGATACTTGATGACGTCATTATGACGTCATTACCAGAAAGTTCAAGAGCTATTTTACCTGTGCTATATACAGCCAAATCTTGATTATATCTATCACGGTATATTTTCTAGCAATTATTTAAGGTTTAAAAGTCTTTTTATTGTAACTTCCGGTCTGATGACGTAATCAATTTTGTTTCGCGCACAGTTGTTTTCTGCATTATGGTCATCATGTACATTAATTTTGAAGCGATTACCGCAAACTTCGCCACAGACATCAAGTGAAAATGCGTTTTTGACGTTTTTAACCTGCCGCTAGAGGGCGCTCCAACACTTCTTGGCGTCACCCATTATGTTTTTGAAAGGTCAATCCAGGCAGACACTTAAATCGTTAAAAGCAAGTTCATATGTTTTTCCACTTTTAAATTATTAGGCACTTCCGGTTTCGACCTGAAGGAAGGGTCACGTGATTTTACGCGCACAAGATAAAATAAAGATCATGTAGTACCATGTCGATTCCCGCAAATTTCAGGTTCCGGTCTCTCACGGTTGATTTTATAATTATGGAGTTTCAAAGATTAAATTTATTAAACTTTGAAGTGACGTCACGTGATCCGCGATGACGTCATGATTACGTAATTGCAAAAAAGCAATCTGCGGTAGGTTGTGCATTCATGTATTGACAATTGAGGTTCATATATGTTTCCATTTTTCCAAACAGTTTTGGAAAAGGATGTGTCTTGAATAAAAAAATAATAGTAAACCGTTACAATAACAATAGGTGTTGGGCTCAAGGCCCAACACCTAAATATTGAATTCATAGAAAAACTAGAGTTTGAGGACAAACACACGGTGTTAGGCTAGAGGTTTGGCTTTTTCGCATTGTTGACTGTTGATTGTTGTTGATTATTAATGTTGATTGTTGATGTTGATTGTTGGTTGTTTATGTTGATGTTGATTGTTGATAGTTGATGTTGATGTTGATTGTTGATTATATTTGACAGTGGTTGTTCATGTAAATGTCGATTGTTGATTGTTGATAGTTGATTGGTGTTGTTGATTAACGATTATTGATGCTGATTGTTGATGATTGTTGATGTTGATTGTTGATGTTGATTGTTGATGTTGATGTTGGTTGTTGATGTTGACTGTTGATTGTTGATTGTCATGATTATTGATGTAAATTGTTGATAGTTGACTGTTGATGTTGATTGTTTATTGTTGAAAGTTAATTGTTGATGTCGATTGTTGATGTTAATTGTTGATGTTGATTGTTGATGTTGATTGTTGAGTTGATTGCTGATGTTGAAGTTAATGTTGATTGTTGATTGTTGATGTTGATGTTGAAGGTTGAGGGTTGAGGGTTGAGGTTCAATTGAGGGTTGAAAAATAGCGCGTGTAGTAATTATACAGAGAATAGTTTAAAAAAAACCAGTCAGGTGAGGATCTGCAAGCACACATGCTGCTGTACTGTAAACTTATCCAGTACAATTGATACAAACACCCATTAAATAGCTCATATCTCTAAAAGTAAAGGTCTCACACCATTAGCGCAATACAAAATATTGCTCGCCATACTCTGTTCGCCCCAATGCGCATGTTCGCCCCAATGCGCATGCCCCAATTTCAAAAAAGCACCCAAACGGGCGCTTTGCCAGCCCAATTTTTGAGTATCATATGACGTCAGAAGTCAAAAATGTACTTGCGTTAAGAAGGTGTCATAATAAACGTGTACAAAACACTGGTAAACACTTAAAATACATCGGTTTATCAAACAGCCGTTACATGTAGCTCAATAGTTAACATACAACAGTTGTAAAACCAGACACTGGCGAAGTGAGCGCGAGGATTTCCCTTTTGGACGTAATCTGCTGTAAACACAATGTACGTGGCATGAAATGAGCGTTTCAAGACATAGGCGTGTTCAACTTCAAATTTCAAGGGGGCTGCGGGGCATCTTTTAATTAATGTATTGAAAAGAAACTTTGGGAAGTTTTAGACCTATTAATAAAGTGCCATTTAAGGCACAAAACTTTATTATATCTTTGACGGTTGATTTTTTAGCAATTTTCAAAGGAAAATAGGTTTTTTCTTTGTAACTTCCGATCTGATGACGCAATCAACTTTTTTTTCGCACACAGGCCTTGTCTGCATTAAGGTCATCATGTATAATAATTTTAAAACGATTACCGCAAATTTCGCAACAGATTTCAACTGAAAATGCGTTTTGGACATTTTTTAACCTGCCGCTAGAGGACGCTCTAACTTTTCATGACGTCACCGATCATTTTTTCGAAAAGTTCAACCCACCCACAGAATTACATCGTTGAAAACAAGTTCATATCTTTTTCCACTTTCAAATTATTAGGCACTTCCGGTTTCAACCGGAAGGAAGGGTCACGTGATTTTGCATGCACAAGATAAATTGAAGATCATGTATTATCATGTTGATTCCCGCAAAATTCAAGTTTTGGTCTCTCATGGTTGATTTTATATTGAATTTCAAAGATTAAATTAATTATTTCTGGAAGTGTCGTCACGTGACCCATGATGACGTCATAATGACGTAATTGCAACAAAGCACATCTTCAGTGGCTTGTACATTCATCTATCGACAATTGAAGTTCATATAATGTTCATGTTGACAAACAGTTCTGGAGAAGAATTGTGTCTTGAAGAAGAATAAAATAAAAATAATAGTACATTCTTATAATAACAATAGGTGTTGGGCTCAGGCCCAACACCTAGCAATAGGTTTTGGGCTTAAGCCCAACACCTAATGAGAACCTCGAGCCCCCCCCCCCGGGTGCACCACTGGAATCCTAGATCCGTTCCGTATATTGGTGTGCTTGACTGCACTGCGTAGCGTGGAACAGGCATGTGCACCGTCTGCCCCAAACGGTGCAGGTACAGAGTACGTACGCGGTTAGGAAACAGCTGTATCACCATTCGCGTGCACGTGTTTTTTTCACCACAGCGCATACACCCCTATAGTGCCTTGCGTCTACATACGTGGACGTTACTATTATCATCATTTCAACATACATGCCTATCTGAGGATACTGAAATGTATTGCATAGTGATCTCTGTACCCAAAGTGATCATTTGTGACCATAACTATCAAAATGTGGACAATTGAGGGGGCAATATACAACTCATCAAAATGGCAGCCTCCGTTAGTAAAGCTTCGCGGTGAGTTTCTTTAGATTTTGTTTTAGAAATTCTTCTTTCTCTAAGTAATGGTCAGTTGGTGGCCAATTTATGTTGATGTAGTGATTCAGGAATGTAAGGGGACACTTTACTTTGTAAAATATCATATATTTTTATGTGATTTATATCGCCAAACAAATTGTCCACTTTTGTGAACACGGGGCACTAATTGATAAGGGCGCCTATCAACATATGTGGACGTCAGGCATTGTGGCACTGTATTGTATGCACCTACATGTACTTCTTTACATGTTATATCAAAAACAGTGACAATCTCGAAAATACTTGTATTCTTGTTTTGTTTTGTACTTTCCTTAGTGTTCATCACTAATTGTTGTATGTCATTCTTGCCAGTATGTACATGTATGTGATGTTTGTGTACTAGTGAACCGAAATGTTCAATAAATGTTGAAGAATTTCGATATTGTCAGTGGAGTATTGACATGTATGCCTGCTCGGAATTTTACATTATTTCCACATTTCATTCTTGCCATTTTCTGCAATTATTGCCAGAATGATATCACTAACCATCTTAATGAATAAATGTTGCAACTGAAGTTGAATTTTACACCAGACACGTGTCCACAGCTCAGTTTACATCAGTCCTAATTCATGAGGAATATAGTGTATAACGCAACTGTAAATGCCTGACGTCCACATATGTGGACGTTTCGTAAATTGAAAATTAAATATGCAAATTGGCAAATGTGAATATTTCTCCAATTAGTGAGCCTACAGTGAGACACACAGCCAGTAGTATCAATTTTAGTAGCCAGCAAGTACTCTCAGGCACTAAAGGGTTGTGAAATAGAATTGACCATAATGTGCCATATGAAATAACAATGCAAATGGTGATTTAACAAGCCACTTCACCCGATCCGCCTCATACCCCTTACGCGTATCATTTCTAATGGTCCCTAATTTTGGGAAACACGCTGTGCTGTATCGCTTCAAGTATGATCGGTAAAAAAGACGTCGAAATGAACACGAAAATGCATAGAAATCAATTTCTTTGAATAAATTCGTAAGAATCTGTTTTCTAAATAAATGTTTCCTTGCCATTGTTATGATGTTAACTTAACTGGTTATGGACTGTCATTTCTATATCGTTTTGGCTTAGTATCTTTATAGCGCGTGGCGGGAACCAGTCTACCATTGCTGCATGCACGATGCACGTGCTTTCCGGTCCACCACGAGAGGAATTTGTTAATCACGTCGGCAAAACAACCCAGAGGTTTCCTTCCGAATAAAACAATTGTACGTATACAAATACAAAAATACGAAAGCATCAATTTTAAAGTGTTTTGACGTTAATAACAAAATTGAGAGCATTTCCGTAAAGACAGACGAAACGTTTATTGATAACTAGACGATAGGAGATAATAATTGAAGGGTCGCATCGTTAAAATATGGAGGGTCCTGTATTCAGTAACAGAATTTGTGTGGCCAACTGAGGCTGCTTTACCAGATATTTAACGGAAACTCGTCCCCATGGTGTAAAGCAGTATGATTCCACTACCTGCTTTCTTAGCCTGGTAATGGATTATTTGCGTGTTTATAAATCCTAATCACAAAACCTAGATACAGAAAAGTCCGGTGCCTGCCCATACGGTGTCGGGGTTTCCGACGGAATCACATTTCTTGCGGCGTAAAATGCGAATACACGATCTTTTCAAAGATATATGTTACAATCTTTTACTTTCCCATTTTGTGCCCCCCCCTCCTTTTTGGCACTACTTAATAAAGTAAAATGGACAATTGATTGATTTGATCGGATCATAATTTGGAAGTTGACATTAAAATACGTACATTACACTTTGCAAATACAATAACCAATTACACTCAATAAATCCATTACATGCTATCATGGTATCGATTGAGGACACGCTAAGCAAACGAGGTCAAAAGAAAGTAAAGCGTGAGGCGCGGTTGTATAATATAATGCAGAATAGATACTCATTGATCATCTTCAAGAAACAAAGTATTTTCTGGAATAATTAACATAATTGCATTACATCAAAGTCACTAGCTATCAATTATTTGTTAGGATTAAGCTAACAAATATATGTTTGTAAATAGCAGAAGTCAAACCTGCAACTTACGTATAATGGTAGATGAATATTGAGCTGGGCTCATAGAGATCATGATCGATTTTCAAGACTTGGTCTTGGCAATAATAAGCAAGTTTGCAGTAAACATAACTTGATTGGCAGTGCTAGCGAAGGAGATCGGGGTCATTCAGTGTACATTATATGTTTAAAAACTCGCGGGATGGAATAAATCGGTTAGGATGTGCTGGGTGGAATGGCGAGTTGAGCAGATCCAATCTCATTGAAATATCTCTTTTTACTTCACAGAATCTGCACCTGGCTTCTCGTGCCTACTCTGTTTCTACTGAACGACAGGGAATGCCAGCAAGTTCCTGGAGCTATAACCAGATCGCTCCGGGTGGGTGAGCTCTAGAAAGGACTGCTTGATATTGCTCAGGGAGATGCATAAATCCGCTGCTGCTTCATTCCAGTGGAAAGCAATCATATACCCTGAGCCGCTAGTGTGCAGGTTGTGACTGCAGTTGGAGTGTATCCGCACTTGTTGTTCCATCGCCACACCTTTAACACTTGGGTCATTGTACAGAAGACACTGTTGAGAGTAACAAGTGTCTACGCAGAGACCTGTCCTCGGTCGAATCGTTGTACCGTCGTGTCATGCCTACGTTCCCTCCCATTGCGCCCTCTGTTGTGTTCTGTCGGTAATTTGTTTTAGTTCTGGAACTTCCGGAATTGGAAGAACAAAACTATCAGTATTTGTGTCTATTGGTTTAATGTTGAACATCTGCTGTAACTCATTCTGTGTGAAGTTCACGCTGTGCACTATTGCGTGAATCTGGACATTTTCAGAATTGTATTTTGGAAGTCAAGAGTATTAATTGGAATATTAACGGAATAAAAGAAGACACAGAACATTAAGCATTCGACGATGTAAACATCTCCTTTGTCTACCCCGCGCCATCTTACGGTATATGTAGGTACTGTGTTGAGTGCGAGATGACACTGTTTTGCTGATAT
Source organism: Patiria miniata (assembly GCF_015706575.1). NCBI lineage: Eukaryota > Metazoa > Echinodermata > Asteroidea > Valvatida > Asterinidae > Patiria > Patiria miniata. The sequence goes on along the minus strand of NW_024037048.1, from coordinate 11,514,470 downwards.
CCGCTTTATTTTAAGGCGGATTCTGCACCATCGGTGGGCAGACGCGTTTATTTAAGTAGATCAGTTGTTCTGGCGAAAAGATAAATATAAGTAGAGCAGCTAAAAGGACAGAGTTTCTTTTTAACGTATCGTACATAATGAATCATCCTTAACCCTGGGAGCAGCTTATCAAAAAAAAATCACACCGTGGAACCACGTGGAGAATTTTATCACCACATGTGTTTCCAGGTCAATAACCCCCGCATGCCTGTGCATGCACAAGATATAGGTCATTCACATCGTCAGGGATTGTTTACAACCTGTCTGAGCTCTGGGCGGCACGAGGGGTTGACACAAAGAGATCGGCGGCACAAAGGGTTTGGCCGCCATTTTCTCCAATTACTGCACAAAGGCATGAGCCGCCATCTCAGCTTCTGTCTTTCAACCTCCTTACTCCGGAGTGACTAGGGTCTGGCCAATGGGAGTCTACAGGCTTGTGGTGTATAGTAGGGGTGAGGATTAGGTGCTAACCTGGCCTAATTGGCCCATTAAAACAAATATGCCCATATTTGGAAAATGTGGAGAATTTTACCACCGCTTCGCTGCTCGGAGGGTTAATCGTCGACTTGTCTGCAAAATAGTATTGCTGCATGGATTTCTCTGCAGGCCTACTAAACAAAGGTGTAAATTCTAGCGGTAAGGAGGTTATATCCCCTCCACTTTTTTTGACCAGGGTACGGGCCATGGGATAATCCTTGATTCCTTATTGTTTATGTTAAACAATATTGTGTCCAATTGTGTCCATCCTGCACTTCGTCTGAGGAAAGAAAATCATGATTTTTCATCATCCCTGGAGTCGTTGACATATATCTAGTCATTTACTTCTTCAGGTCATTAAAATCGTTCATTGCTCTACCGATATCTATGTTGAAAAATCTTACAATAAGGTTCAGAAATTTGTGTCATCAAAACCTGAGAATAGTTATATAGATCCCAGACATGATCGCTATGACACGAGAAACCCCAAGCGGACATAGAGGGCGCGTGACTTTAAAGTGGAGCCATTGCCCAAACCTCGACTATTTCTACAGCTCTTCGTTATCGGCTTTTCCCGTGCGTCTTCCCGCCCACTTTGCCCCTGGGCTCTGCCGTGCCTTTAAACGTTCACGATTATTTCATCCTTCACACACCAACCTGTCGCACATGGTGCAATAAACGACCGAACATGAATACCGCCATCTATTGGTACAATTGAAGTAAATGGGTGAGAGGCATGGTGTTTAGAGGGGGCTTTGAATTTTAATAACGTATTGTGTCTTCTTTTACGTGACGTAGGGTTGATTGTGTACATGTTGGACCAGGGTTGGTGGTACGTGTTTGAAAGAGTGGGTAATATTCTGCTAGTATCAGTTTCACTAATTCACCAAAGCTAACCCAGGCCTCTCATAATTCCTTTCTGGACACAGTCTTCCATCCGTCACCCAAGCATATCCCTCACGACAGGCTTTATCACTTGAAGCAGGCTGTTCCACTGGGGGATTAGGGGTTGCCAGTTGGGCTCGGGGCTTGGGTAGCTCAAGCTAACCTCGTTTCGAGACAACAGGGGGCGGTGTTCAAAGAAACCAGAACCTGACACCGTCTGACGCTAGGTGCAGCAGTTAATGTTGACCCGTTTGTCAACAATAAGGCGGGTTACTGATGACAAGAAAGACCATGATGTAAACATAAACGTCAGATGAGGTGTCATACCCTGCCTCCCCCAACCTCCTGCCATGCCCTGCACTGAGAGGTAGGGAGACATAAAGGCCTGTAAGCTAAGGTGGGTTAGGGACTAGAGTACAACTCTCACTCCATACAGCTTGACTCCCTCACCCATCTTCGACCCCTACCCGCCTCAACACCCATCAACAATGAACACACCCACCCTTCACCACCCAACCTCAACAATATACCTAACCTGAACTGCCCCTCATCGCATGATCCATATCGCAGTTTTAAGGGGAGCCAACATTGCAAACTCCCAAAGTTGGGGTTGATCTGATGTGACTCTGTAGGGGCACATTTTCCCTATGTTTTTTTCCTTTTAATATACCCCTCCCCCGGCCCCCGATACTCAACCTTAACTCTATACATTACCATCCCAATTCACCTTCATCAGCCCCACTGTATCTACAACCCTTAACGTAAATACATACCCAAACTCGTCTTCAATCCACACCCATCCTCAACCCCACCAGTACTGCATCCGACCTTTAACCCCAGCCCACGTATGAAGGTAGAATATAAGAACATACAACATTACAAACAGGATGACTGACCTTATATGCAAAAACTTTAATATCAAAGCCATTAAACTTTTAAAAATCATCAAAGATTAAAGAACTTTGAGTCAGAACACAAGAGCCAGATTGGGTTTTGTTCATTCATTTCGACGCAAACGATTACAATAATTGTTTTAAGTTTAACCGTAAACAAGTCCTTGCACTTTTACTTTCCTGTTAATTGGATTGAATTCGTGCAAACACAGAGTGTATTACAAAGTGTTTGAATCATAAATGAAGTACAACCGATGTAGTGTGTTAACATTAATGTCCTTATACAATAAAATATGGTCCACACATGAAGAGGTTGTTGTAGAAGTCATTATTTCCAAATATGGTGTCAAAATACCAACATTGAAAGACCCTCCTCACTTGAATGGAATTTGTGCTTTGTATCAATTGATTTCTTTAAAATTGTTTGTTTACCATCTAACGGGCCCACACTTTCACTGATGCTTTCAAAGTGAGTTTTTTTATGCAATAAAGTAATGCTGGTTAAGAACAATGAAAGTCTGCAAAGAATTTTGAGTCTTTTAATCAGTAAACACTTGCCGCTCTTTTCGCGGGCTCTAAAAACTACAGCGAACTCCACTTTTTTTCCATTATTGTGGGCAGTTTTCTGATTCAGACAAGTTGATCATTTTTTTCTGATATGAAAGTAATGAAACCTTTGTGTTTCATAATGAAGCCGAGCAAAAAAAAGTAGTCATAAAAATGGTGGTGCTATTCGTTATCCTCAGAAAGAGGTTTTATGCATAATGTTTTCACAGCCAGTCAAGTGTTACTAATACATGATTCTCACATATTATAATGTTACACATAATGCAATCTTTTAATACAAACCAGTGTATCCTTTTTTTTTTAAAGCACCTGTAAACTTTAACAGTTTACATGCAGGTCACAACATTTTGAACACTTATTATAGCAAACGTCAAGTTTTAAGTCAATGAAGAACTCAGATTCAATCAATTGAGAATGTTTTCGTGACGTAAACTAAAAATTGATACATACATGGAATTTATTTAATTTACATCATCCGCGCTGGTCATACAGGTAACATATAAATGGCGAAGAAAACTAATGTTACAGTTACGCCCTAAAATTACCCAGGTAGGTAGGAAAAAAGTTCGTTTGTTTGTCTGTTTGTCTTTTTCACTTATTTTGTTTGCTTTAGTAGGACACCTGTAAAGGTATTCTGTTTAATTAACATGTTTTGATCAATTACGCAATAACACAAACAAGTGTCATTTATTTTCGGAAATATTATACTTCATTTCATAATGTTTGGCCAAATGTGGCAACAAAAAGTAGTCGGTTGGCTATTTGGCCTAGAATAATTCCCGGTAAGTCAGGTTATTGTAAACACAATCTTTGTGAAGCCTAAATATTCTGGTGGTGCTGCTTTATTGCAAACATGCTTTTGTTTTAAAACATTAATTACCTCGCCGTGAAGAACAATATTCCATCAAAATACTTCGACAAGTTTAAAGCATACTTTTCACTACATCTCAATACTCATACATAAAGCTAAATGCATGCACTCAAAACAATTTTATTTATTTTAAACAGATATGCACATGCGCAATAAAAAAAACCCTTTTAATAATAATAGGTTATTATCTCGACATTGACAATTATTTCGTTTAATTCTTTGTTATTGTTTCGGCAAAATGAAAATCGATTAAAAGAATTAGTAACACGATGCTCGTGTATCTGTCAAGGGCGGATCCAGAACACAATTTTTGGGGGGGCCAAAAAAAATATTTGGTCCCCCCAAAAAGTGGGTCAAAAAAATTACGGCGTGGGGTTCGGGGCCCGCTTAAGGGCCCCGAATTTTTTTTTTGATTCTAGATGCTCTGTGGTGCGATCTGAGGCAATTTCTGACCACTTTAACCAATTTTTTTTTTGAGAAAAAAGTGGTATACTCATTGCCTGCCTTTATTCCGATGTCACATAAAAACAAAAAAAAATGGTTTCGTGGGGGGGGGGGGGCATGGTCCCCTTTGACCCCCCTGGATCCGCCCTTGGTATCTTTATGTGTTGGGATTGTTTTGTTTATTCGGGGTAAAGGAGGAAGCCACTGAATGAGGTCCGATGCCAGGAATCACTATACGCCGTACCGGACATGGTGAGATACACCGTGTCTCCTCCCTGCAGAACCAGCACCGCACTCCCAGACACCTGCTCATAGTGACTTTGATCATTGCTATAGCCAGAGACAACCACGTCGCCGTTCTTCCGGAGATGAACGTTCAGATCGCTGCTGGAATAATATTTGTTCACAGAAAACATGAACACGTAGGTGCCCGGCACACTACACGTGAACGTGCCGGTCTCGAGATCAAAGTTGGTACCCGGAAGAAGCGTCTCGGTCTCCTGGAAGGGCAAACGGGTGTCGTAACTCGTAGAGGTATCCGAGTTGCTTGCCCTCACCACGGTGAATGCTACCCGCTGGTTGGAGTCGTCTGGTGTCTCCCCTGATTCACCCTTTTGACCTTTGACACCAGTCTGACCGGTTGGCCCGACTAAACCTTTAGGCCCAGTGTGACCGTTAGGTCCAATCGGTCCGATCTGACCCTTAAGTCCCATCTGACCTTTGACACCCGGTGCTCCTCGTACACCCGGAGGCCCATACGGTCCTGGCTTACCTGCATCACCCTTTGACCCTTGCAGAATTCCTACAATTGCAGCTGTTTCCTGGCAGCACGTTTGGCCCGCCTGAGACGCAGGACCATCACCTTCCGAGGGAACCGGCCCAGTAACGGAAGCTCGGAGCTTGACAAAGTTACCCAGAAGGAGGGCGATTGAAAGAACAGTTGCCACGCAGATCTTCATTCTGTACAGAAAAACAATTTGAGCTGACACAAATCAGGTGAGAATTTATTTCAAATGAAATAGTTACAAAAAAATGGGAAGAGTGGAGAGGTGAGATAAACTGGAGGTGAGATAAACTGGAGAATTTGTTGAAATGTCAAAAAAGTTCGCCGTCCGTTTAAAAAAGGGCATTGGATTTAAGAAATCAAACCATTATGCAGATACTTATTTATGCTTGGTGTTATATAGCAGTGGCGTATCCAAAAGCAAAGGGCTAACACTGATGAAAAGCCATCGAATTGATTAGTTTGCCCGCCGATAACAGTTTTGTAAAGGTCGCCAATTTGCATGCCGATAGGGTGAAGCGCGCCGGAGCAATAGATTTTTTTTTTGGGGGGGGGGGAGGCGGAGCACATCTTGCCCATTCCCTGGTCCTCACAGAATCATTAATTAAACCTCACCACACCCACCTCGGTGGTTCGTTCTTGAAGATCAGGTCCAAGAATAGATCACAAGGATTTCAGTGTAGGCTGAAAATATACAAACAAAGACTGGTTTATACACTTTGGTAAGGAATAATATTTTATTATCAATTAAGATAAATTATTGAATTTTTTTCTCATTTTTATACAATGCTATCCAAACACAGGAAAAACTACTCACTAATTAATAATGGTCGAGTAATTAAAATAATATGTTTTCCCAGCCGAATTCGTCAAGAAAACAACCTGTTTTAATGCCGCATTGTTCAATTTCGCATGACTTGACTGATAAAAACTTATTTCTAAAGGCCCAATCTTTTTTTGAGATACTAGTTTCTCGGTCCAAAGTTTGTTGGTATGCATAAATTGTAAGCTTTTGTTGCACTTGTCCAGGCAAATTTACTTTTAACTCCAGTTCACTATGAGTTTTAAAGTGGCAATGAAATTCTTTATTCAATATAAAAATATTATAGGGTTTCCCTTCCACTTTCACACTTTGCTCATTGAATCATGTAAAACTGTCATTGAATTTTATTAGCGAAAATTCAAAATATTTCAGGGTAGGACTATATTCTTCATTCAAGCGTGAAAAGTAAGCAGCAAATTACGTGAGTTGTGCATTGGATTTCTTGCGCTTTACATTTCAGTTCCGCTCGAGAATTCTTTTTGATGCATATGTTTACAAAAGTAGCACAGTTCAATGATATTTGGAAGTTGCTTTAGCACGACATTGTGTGAAATTGATAAAACAGGGTTAAAAATGACATGGCTTTTGAAAAGTTTTGTTAAGAATTACAGCTATTTTAAAGAAAAAAAATAAATGCCTGGGAAGAGCATATGAAAAATGCAGAACAGAACTCTAAAATGTGAAGTTTCAAAGTGATAAAAGGATACATTTTGAACACTAATCGATACAATACTATATAATATATAGAATTGTATGTGAGGACAATTAAGTGACCAGCTTTTTTATTGTTGTAGTCACTTGGTAGAACTAAAAAGATTACAAAAATTATTAAAACTTTATTTGTTGTGGCAAATACGATTGACGTTTAGCGAATTCCGAATTTAAGTGGACTCCTTATTCATTGCGCTTTCGTTAAAAAATGAATACTTCCGCTTTCAAATTCACCTTTATTCGGTGCAAAGTCAAAAACCAACCAAACCAAATGGATTTTTTTCATGAAAAATGTTAACCACGCGCTTTTTTGGATGTAAATTAAAAACAATCGAATGCTCTCATTGCGACCTTTTAAAATGTAATGAACAGTCCGTCTGATTGAATGAACAAGTTGCGAAAACCTATATGTTATAATTCCTAACGTGATAAACAATCACAAACTAGTTACAACGTGATCAACGATCAAGAAAGAATTAGGACAATGGTTGCGGACACAGTTTTGATTTTAAAAAATGCCAACACGATTGGTAGAACTAAAAAGATTACAAAAATTATTAAAACTTTATTTGTTGTGGCAAATACGATTGACGTTTAGCGAATTCCGAATTTAAGTGGACTCCTTATTCATTGCGCTTTCGTTAAAAAATGAATACTTCCGCTTTCAAATTCACCTTTATTCGGTGCAAAGTCAAAAACCAACCAAACCAAATGGATTTTTTTCATGAAAAATGTTAACCACGCGCTTTTTTGGATGTAAATTAAAAACAATCGAATGCTCTCATTGCGACCTTTTAAAATGTAATGAACAGTCCGTCTGATTGAATGAACAAGTTGCGAAAACCTATATGTTATAATTCCTAACGTGATAAACAATCACAAACTAGTTACAACGTGATCAACGATCAAGAAAGAATTAGGACAATGGTTGCGGACACAGTTTTGATTTTAAAAAATGCCAACACGATTAAAAATGATACAAAAGGGAGATTAATACGAAAGAATCTGATAATACAACAGCACCTTAATGTTGATGGGATCAATATTTGATTTCTTCTTAGTTCTCGTTTTTGACAAAGAAATGTACGCCCATAAAATTGTAAGGACATTTAAGCATGTATCCTCCATTAGTTCGAGGCACCCTGATGAATTTGACGAGGAATTTGCACAGACTTCTGGCCAACATGTCAGGCACAGTTCTACGGTGCGTGTTAGGGGAGGGAATTCCTCACTTCTCTAAATACCTTATCACTCGAGCGTTGTTTTCTGTTTTTGACAAAAAGGTTGCAAAATGTTTTGAAAAAATCAGTCTCCCAACAAAATCACTGCTCTATTTTGATGCTTGAGTGTCTGAGGAACATATCCAACAACAGACACTCACCTCTACTTAACGTTTTTGAATTTTATTGTGAAAGAAATCCTCAACTCTCAGGGAGATTGCTGGCTAAAAATAATACCAACGAGAACGAATACTTAAAAGTCCGCTCGGAGATATCTTGGGGGCTGGTAGGGGGCGGGGGCGGGGAGGGCATAGCTGAATTTCACAAGTAGAACACCTCCAGAACAAAATCTCTGTCCGGCGAAATGTGTTCTGGATTGATAACCCTCAAGCCGATTGCGTCCTGCATGCAACGGCCCTGAATAGACCCACGCACGAGCAACATTCACGTCTTCTTAAAGGATTTATTATGTTCAAATCAAACGCAGTAAACACCAAAACAAACCGGCAAAATTAAAACGTTTTTTTTTTCAATGTAAGTTGATATCTCAAAACCGCCAAACTCACTGGTTCGACTGTAATCCGCCTGCTGCACAAATTTAACGTGTTTTTAGATGTGGTTACGATCGAGTATAAGCTTTATGTGACATCTCTGGGCAACAATATAATTTTTGCTGTCTTCTGTAGGACGTTTGTCCATCAACACGATCCGGTCCGTTTGTATTTGCGCCCTCTATGTTCAGTGACACGTTCATTCTGCAATGCTGGAATGTATAAACTTGATGATCAAACCGAAATGACGCACTGTGAACTCTAGCGAAATGACAAAGTTGCAAGGGTACTGCATGGAGACAACTAGCTCCTAGTCCATGACAATAATACAAGTGCAGTACATGAATACGCAGTAATCACAACAAATTAAAACTATCAGATTCGCGGCAGGGAACTTGAAGTTATACACTCCTGAAAAAAAAAAATTGTTGATGAGTTTATGCTCTCCCCTTTTTTTTCCCTTGGTGCAGATTTTTTTCTGGGCCAAGATCTTACCATCATGTCCAGAAGGGTAATTTTTTAGAAGAGATAATTGAGAAGACTAACCATCATGGCTAGCAGGATATTTTTTAACAGGGATAATTGAGGAGACTTATCATCATTGCTAGAGGGATATTTTGAGAAGGGATAATTGAGGAGACTAACCATCATGGCTAGGAAGATATTTTGTTTAGAAGGGATTATTGAGGGGACAAACAATCATGGCAAGGGGAATATTTTTGTAGAAGAGATTGTTGAGGAGACCTACCATTTTGGCTAAAAGGATATTTTGAGAAGAGATACTTAATCCTGGCAAGGAGGACATTTCTTTTGATGTGATAATTATTGATGAGACATGGCTAAAAGGGTATTTTTTTAGAAGAAATACATCAAGGAGACTAACCATCATGGCAGGGATTTTTTTAGAAGGAAAAATCGAGGAGACTGACCATCATGGCTAGCAGGATATTTTTAGAAAGGATAATTGAGGAGACTAATCATCATGGCAAGAAGGATATTTTGAGAAGGGATAATTGAGGAAACTAAAGATCATAGCTAGGAGGATTTTTTTTCTGAAGAGATAATTGAGGAGACTTACCATCATGGCTAGAAGGATATTTTGTGAGAAGAGATAATTAAGGAGACTTACCATCATGGCTGGAAGGATATTTTTTTCTGAAGATATAATCGAGGAGACTTACCATCCTGGCTAGGAGGATATTTTGTTTGAAGAGATAATTGAGGAGACTTGCCATCATTGCTGGAGTATTTTTTAGAAGGGATAATTGAGGAGACTGACCATCTTGGATAGAAGGGTATTTTTTAGAAGAAATAAATCGAAGAGACTAAATCATTATGGCTAGGAGGATATTTGTTTTCTGAAGAGAAAATTGAGGAGACTAACTATCATGGTTAGGAGGATATTTTTTGAAAAGATAATTGAGGAGACTTACCATCATGGCTAGGAGGATATTTTTATAGAGGGGATAATTTGGGAGACTTACCATCCTGGCACGGAGACAATTTTTAAGATGTGATATTCATTGAGGAGACCAACCATCATGGCTAGAAAGGTATTCTTTTTTTAAAGGGATAATTGAGGAGACTAACCATCATGGACAGGAGGATAATTTTTTTAGAAGAGATAATTGAGGAGACTAACCATCATGGCTAGGAGGATCTTTTTTAGAAGGGAAAATTGAAAAGACTGACCATCATGGCTAGCAGGATATTTTGAGAAGGGATAATTGAGGAAACTAAAGATCATAGCTAGGAGGATATTTTTTTTCTGAAGAAATAATTGAGGAGACTTACCATCATGGCTAGAAGTATATTTTGTGTGAAGAGATAGTTGAGGAGACTTGCCATCATGGCTGGGAGGATATTATTTTCTGAAGAGATAATTGAGAAGACTTACCATTATGGCTAGGAGGATATTTTTTTCTGAAGAGATAATCGAGGAGACTTATCATCATGGCTAAGAGGATATATTTTGTTTGAAGAGATAATTGAGGAGACTTGCCATCATTGCTGGGAGGATATTTTTTAGAAGAGATAATTGAGGAGACTGACCATCATGGATAGAAGGGTATTTTTTAAAAGAAATAAATCGAGGAGACTAAATCATTATGGCTAGAAGGATATTTGATTTCTGAAGAGACAATTGAGGAGACTAACTATCATGGTTAGGAGGATATTTTTAGAAGGGATAATTGAGGAGACTTACCATCATGGCTAGGAGGAGATATTTATAGAGGGGATAATTTAGGAGACTGACCATCCTGTCAAGGAGACAATTTTTAAGATGTGATAATTATTTAGGAGACCAACCATCATTGCTAAAAGGGTATTTTTTTTCTGAAGTGATAATTGAGGAGACTAACGATCATGGCTAGGGTGCTATTTTTTTCTGAAGAGATAATTGAGGAGACAAATCATCATGGCAAGAAGGATATTTTGAGAAGGCATAATTGAAGATGTTAACCATCATGGCTAGGACGATATTTTTTTTAGAAGGCATCATTGAGACGACTAACAATCATGGCAAGGGGAATATTTTTGCAGAAGGGATTGTTGAGGAGACTTACCATCTTGGCTAAAAGGATATGTTGAGAAGAGATAATTAATTCTGGCAAGGAGGACTTTTTTTGGATGTGATAATTATAGAGGAGACTGACCATCATGGCTTGGGTATTTTTTTTTAGAAGAGATAATTGAAGAGATTTACAATCATGGCAAGGGGAATATTTTTTTAGAGGGGATAATTGAGGAGACTAACCATCATGGCAGGGAGGATATTTTGTTAGAAGAGATAATTACGGAGACTTACCATCATGGCTAGAAGAATATTTTTTAGAAGGGATAATTGAGGAAACTTGTCATTCTGGCAAGGAGGACATTTTTTGGATGTGATAATTATTGAGGAGACTAACCATCATGGCTAGGAGGATATGTTTTAGAAGGGATTATTAAGGAGACTGACCATCATGGCTAGCAGGTTATTTTGTTTAGTAGTGATAATTGAGGAGACTAATCATCGTGGCAAGAAGGTTATTTTAAGAAGGGATAAATGAGGAGACTCGTCATTCTGACAAGGAGTACATTTTTGGACGTGATAATTATTAAGCAGACTAACCATCATGGCCAGGAGGAGATTTTTTTCTGAGGAGATAATTGAGGAGACTTACCATCATGGCAAGGAGGATATTTTTTTCTGTGGAAATAATTGAGGAGAATGACCATCATGGCTAGAAGGATATTTTTTCTGAAGAGATAATTGAGGAGATTAACCATCATGGCTAGGAGAATATTTTTTTGAAGAGATAATTGAGGAGACTTACCATCATGGCTAGGAGGATATTTTTTTAGAAGGGATATTTGAGGAGACTGACCATCATGGCTAGGAGGATATTTTAAGAAGGGATAATTGAGGAGACTCGTCATTCTAGCAAGGAGGACATTTTTTGGACGTAATAATTATTGAGGAGACTAACCATCATGGCTAGGAGGATATTTTTTTTTGTCTGAAGAGATAATTGGGGAGACTGACTATCCGGGCAAGAAGGATATTTTTTGGATGTGATAATTATTGAGCAGACTGACCATCATGGCTAAAGGGGTATTTTTTTAGAAGAAATAAATCGAGGAGACTTACCATCATTGCTAGGAGGATATTGTTTGAAGAGATAATTCAGGAGACTTACCATCATGGCTAGGGGGATATTTTTTTTAGAAGGGATAATTGAGGGTACTGACCATTTTGGCAAGGAGACAATTTTGAAAATGTGATAATTATCGAGGAGACCAACCATCATGGCTCGAAGGGTATTTTTTTTCTGAAGAGATAGTTGAGGAGACTTACAATCATGGCCAGGAGGATATATTTTTTTAGAAGAGATAATTGAGGAGACTAACCATCATGGCTAGGAAGATATTTTTTTTTTAGCAGGGATAATTAAAGAGACTGACAATCATGGCTAGCAGAATATTTTTAGAAGGGACAATTGAGGGACTAACCAACATTGCTAGGAGGACATTTTGTTTTGAAGGGATAATTGAGAAGACTGACCATCATGGCTAGCAGGATATTTTTTAGAAGGAATAATGGAGAAGATTATCCTTCATGGCGAAGAGGATATTTTAGAGGGGATAATTGAGGAGACTAACCACCATGGCTAGGAAGATATTGTTTTTAGAGGGGATAATTGAGGAGACTTACCATCATGGATAGGAGGATATTTTAAAAAGGGATAATTGAGGAGACTTACAATCATGGCTCGCTGGATATATTTTTTTTTGAGAGGGAATAATTAAGGAGACTAACCATCATAGCTAGGAGGACATTTTGGGTAGAAGGGAAAATTAGGAGATTTACAATCATGGCATGGGGAATATTTTTTAGAGTGGATAATTGACGAGACTAAACAACATAGCTAGGAGAATATTTTGTGTAGAAGAGATAATTGAGGAGACTGTCCATCATGGCTAGGAAAATATTGTTTTCAGAGAGGACAATTGAGGAGACTAACAATCATGGCTGAGGGGGTATTTTTTAGAAGAGATTATTAAACAGAAAAATCATCATGGCTTGAAAGAATTTTTTTTATAAGAGATTATTTTATTGAAGAGACCAATCATCATGGCTAGTAGGATAATTTTGAAGGGATAATTGAGGAGACTTACCACCATGGCTAGGAGGATATTTTCTAGAAGGGATAATTGAGGAGACTAACAATCACGGCAATGGGAAATTAATTTTTATTTAGAAGAGATAATTGAGGAGACTTACCATCATGGCTAGCAGGACATTTTTTTTTAAAGGGATAATTGAGGAGACTGACCATGGCAAGGAGACAATTTTTAAGATAACCATCATGGCTAGACGTTTTTTTTTGACAAGGTATAATTGAGGAGAATAATTATAATTATTGAGGAGACCAACCATCATGGCTAGAACGGTATTTTTATTAAAGGGATAATTGAAGAGACTTACAATCATGGCAAAGGAAATAGTTTTAGAGGGGATTATTGAAGAGACTGACTATCATGGCTAGCAGGATATTTTGAGAAGGAAAAAGTGAGGAGACTAACCATCATGGCTAGGAGGGTTTTTTTTAGAAGTAATAATTAAGGAGACTAACCATCAAGGCTAGGAGGATATTGTTAGAACGGATAATTGAGGAGACTGACAATCATGGCTCGGTGGATATTTTTTTAGAGGGAATAATTTAGGAGACTAACCATCATAACTAGGAGGAGATTTCGTTGAGAAGGGATATTTGAGGAGACTAACCATCATGGCTAACAGGATGTTTTTTAGAAGGAATAATTGAGGAGATTAACCATCATGGCGAGGAGGATATTTTAGAGGGGATAATTGAGGAGACCTACCATAATAGCTCAAAGGGATATTTTTAGAAAGGAGTAACAGCAGAAGGGATATTTGAGAAGACTTGTCATTCTGGCAAGGAGGACAATTTTTGGATGTGATAATTATTAAAGAGAGTGACCATTATGGCTGGAAGGGTATTTTTTTTTATAAGAAATTAATATATTAAACTGACTTTCGTGGCAAGGAGACAATTTTTAAGATGTGATAGATAATTCAGGAGACTAACCATCATGGCCATCATATTTTTTCGAAGACATAATTGAGAAGACTAACTTTCATGGCTAGCAAGATATTTTTTTTAGAAAGGATAATTGAAGAGACTGACAATCATGGCAAGCAAGATATTTTGAGAAGGAATAATCGAGGAGACTAACCATCATGGCTAGGAGGATACTGTTTTCGAAGGGATAAGTGAGGAGACTGACCATCATGGATAAGAGGATTTTTTTCCTGAAGAGATAATTGAGGAGACTAACTATCATGGCTTTTAGGTTTTTTTGGAAGAGATAATTGAGGGGAATAACCATCCTGGCTAGGGGATATTTTTTTGAAGAAATAATTGAGGAGACTAACTATCGTGGCAAGGAGACAATTTTTAAGATGTGATAACTATTGAGAAGACCAACCATCATGGCTAGAAGGGTATATTTTTAAATGGGATAATTAAGTAGACTTACAATCATGCCAAGGGGAATATTTTTTAGAGGGGATAATTGAAAGACTAACCATCATGGCTAGCAGAATATTTTTTAGAAGGAATAATTGAGGAGACTTCCCATCATGGCAAGGAGGATATTATTTTTTAGAAGGGATAATTGAGGGACTAACCAACATAGCTAGGAGGACATTTGTTTTGAAGGGATAATTGAGGAGACTGACCATCCTGGCTAGCAGGATATTCTTTAGAAGGAATAATTGAGAAGATTAACCATCATGGCGAGGAGGATATTTTAGAGGGGATAACTGAGGAGACTAACCATCATGGCTAGTAAGATATTGTTTTTAGAGGGGATAATTGAGGAGACTAACCATCATGGATAGGAGGATATTTTAAGAAGAGATAATTGAGGAGACTTACAATCATGGCTCGCTGGATATTTTTTGTGAGGGGATAATTAAGGAGACTACCCATCATAGCTTGGAGGATATTTTGTTAAGAAGGGAAAATTGAGGAGACTTACAATCATGGCAAGGGGAATATTTTTTTAGAGTGGATAATTTGGGAGACTAAACAACATAGCTAGGAGAGAATTTTGTGTAGAAGGGATAATTGAGGAGACTGTCCTTCATGGCTAGGAAGATATTGTTTTCAGAGAGGACAATTCAGGAGACAAACAATTATGGCTGGGAGGGTATTTTTTAGAAGAGATTATTAAACAGAAAAATCAACATGGCTTGGAGGATTTTGTTTTAGAAGAGATTATTATATTGAAGAGACCAACCATCACGGCAAGGGGATTATATTTTTTAGAAGGGATAATTGAGGAGACTGACCATCCTGGCAAGGAGACAATTTTTAAGGTGTGATCATTATTGAGGAGACCAACCATCATGGCTAGACGTTTGGTTTTTTTGACAAGGGATAATTGAGGAGACTAACTATAATTATTGAGGAGACCAACCGTCATGGCTAGAAGGGTATTTTTTTTATTAAAGGGATATGTGAAGAGACGTACAATCATGGCAAGGGAAGTATTTTTAGAAGGGATAATTGAAGAGACTGACCATCGTGGTTAGCAGGACATTTTTAGAAGGAATAATTCAGGAGACTAACCATCATGGCTTGGAGGATATATACTTTTTTGAGAAGGGATAATTGAGGAGACTAACCATCATGGCTAGGAGGATATTTTTAGAACGGATAATTGAGGAGACTTACAATCATGGCTCGGTGGATATTTTTTTAGAGGGAATAATTGAGGAGACTAACTATCATAGCTTGGAGGAGATTTTGTTTAGAAGGGATAATTGAGGAGAGTAGCCATCTTGGCTAACAGGATGTTTTTAAGAAGGAATAATTAAGAAGATTAACCATCATGGCGAGGAGGATATTTTTTTAGAAGGGATATTTGAGGAGACTAACAATCACGGCAAGGGGAATATATTTTTTAGAAGAGATAATTGATGAGACTTACCATCATGAATAGTAGGACAGAATTTTTTTGAAGGAATAATTGAGGAGACTAACCATCAAGGCTAGGAGGATATTGTTAGAACGGATAATTGAGGAGACTGACAATCATGGCTCGGTGGATATTTTTTTAGAGGGAGTAATTGAGGAGACTAACCATCATAGCTGGAGGAGATTTTGTTAAGAAGGGATAATTGAGGAGACTAACCATCATGGCTAACAGGATGTTTTTTAGAAGGAATAATTAAGGAGATTAACCATCATGGCGTGGAGGATATTTTAGAGGGGATAATTGAGGAGACTTACCATCATGGCTCAAAGTGATGTTTTTAGAAGGAATAATTGAGGAGACTAACCATCATGGCTAGGAAGATATTGTTTTTAGAAGGGATAATTCAGGAGACTAACAATCATGGCCGGAAGTGTATTTTTAGAAGAGATTATTATATTGAACAGACCAATCATCATGGCCAGAAAGAGATTTTAAGTAGGGATAATTGAGGAGACTCACCATTACGGCTAGGAGGATATTTATTTATAAGGGATACTAGAAAAGACTAATCTAACGAGACAATTTTTCACAAGCTGCGTTGACGCGATTAACACAGAAACACAGATACAGCAGAGAAATAACCAGCCTTCTACCGCTCACGTTGTTTGACACTTTTTCAAGCAAAAATCGTCAGAATTTAACTCACTTGTTGATTCAAACAATATGAACAAAAAGGGAACGATTGAAAAGCTATGTTGAGCAACGATTGGCAAAACAATGTCGTAAGACGTTTTCTGGTTTTTTAGTTTTGACCAAAATGATTATACATCTAAATGCATAGGGAAAAAGACACAGTCTCCAAGCAAATCACTGCTCTATTTTGATGCTTTAATGATCAGAAGTAAATGTCACATAACAGACACTCACCTAAGCACAGCTCTTGAATTCTATCGCGGAAGCACTCTTCAACACTTGAGCGGATTGATGGCTAAAAAAAAAATACAAAAAAAAAATATGAGTCAATAAAAATCCTCTAGGAGATAACTTCCAGTCTGGTGGGGAGGCATAGCTGAATTCCACAAGTACAACACGGCAAAACATGTATGTAGAGTGGAAATGTAATTTGGATTGACTATTAATCTCAAATGCGTTCTCCAAAAATCAAATCTATACATGAATTCTACAAAATGCATCCAGCTATTGAACTTGTATAGAACTGTGTGCCTCATTATGATCCAGTGCGTTCGTATTTGCGCCCTCTAGCCTATTCAGACTAGTGACACTTTTATCCTGCAATGCTTAAAAGTAACTTGATGAAAACAGATAGCGCACTGTGAACTAGCAAAATGACACAGTTTAACAACAAAGTTCAAAGGCAATGAGAATACCCACATTAATAATAACACAAATGAGACCGGCATTTTGAAATGTCCGGATACCTGTATACGTTCGTCCGTGGCCAACTTCCGCATAACCTTTCATTCTGATTGAGTTTGAGTGATTGCCGGAAATAATGTTAGTACATCGCACTAGGATTTTGTATTTGAAAATTAAAAATTTGATAAAGTCAATATGAAATAAAGAGGCAAAGTATATAAGAGTGTGCTTGATCATACACATAATTATTGGCCAGGTTATAACGAGTCGAGCTTTCGCGAGACTTTTTCTTTAAACCAAAATGTGAAACACCGATTTGTAGTTCATCTGAAATATTACAAATGGGTGAATATTTGTGAACAAGCAGATATCACAATCAGTCTCAACGGTCCTGAATAACAGCAGGGAATTTGATGTTTTACATTCGTAAAAAAACCCAGCTGTCAGATTTGACTAGAAAACAGTCCAACCTAACAGTCGAACCAAAATTAAAAAAAAGTCCATCAATGTCACTTTATAGTGTATTATCCATATCGACAAGAATCCAAATTTTTTAAGAAGTGAAGAAACCAGTCAGTATTTGGACAATTTATTTTTGAGAGTGCACAATGGAAGTAGTAGCGGAAATATTGCCAGACAGGAATTCCTCATTTGTTTTGCCTAGAAATTTGACCTCACAAAACCGTGGTCTGCATCCGCACCAACTGTTTACATTAAGAGATGAAGTAAAATAGCTCGATAATTTACGTAAGTGTTTAAAATTAACCCTTTCAGACGGGCTTTGATCGTGTGGTCGTTGGGAAAAGGCATCACTTCTGGATAGGAACTAGGGCGCTTTGTATTAGAGTCAATTAAAATTGAACATTTGTTCATAAAAATCTTGGTTAATTTTTCAGTCCTCCAGCAACTACATTTTCACAATCACACAAAGACGGGGAAATATCAAGCCTACCGCGCTTGTTGTTTAAAAAATAGTTGACTCAGCAACGTTCAACACAATCTGAATCCCGCATTGATTCAAACACAATGTGCAAAAGACAACAAATTTCTTCAGAAGAAAAATGACTGTTTTAAACACTCACCGAGCAAAATCTTGTTCTTGCAGTCAGTTCTCTCTCTCTGGTTGTCGTCCGAAGGTGGTGATGATATTTGGTTGATGTGAGGGGTGAGACGGCCCCACATGCCTTAAATAGTGCCATCGATTTCCTGAGCAGTGACTAAAAAACTTGGCCCTGGTTTGTGATTGCATGGCCCCTATGCGCTGTCAATCACACATCACCGACTCGCTTCATATTAATGAGGAAAAAGTTATGTTAATGTTGGAGAGGCTATATAGTCACCAAAAAAAACCAAACTAGTCACCGACATTGAAATGGCCGCTTCTTATTGGTGGATATTGTATGATTGTCGGTGACACATCCAAACATAAGATATGTGATTGACACACTCAACCTGTCAGTCACAGACCACTCACTTTCGGTCACCGACTTGTCGCTGACTAACTGTGATTGGTGGATAGACAAGTGACGTGCACCGACCGTGATTCAATCAATGTACAGTTGACATTTCAGTTTATTAAATTGTGTGAATATAATCGGAATTATACGAGGAATTAAATCGTACTCAAGCCAGCGGAGAAACTTGGGTTTAACTTGGGGTAGGGCAACTGGGGTGCGTTATTTTTTTTTAAAAGATGCACTATTTTAAAAATAAACGTATTATTACTTTTTATTTATTTATTATCCACATCCAGCAGCAGAACAAACCGCCAATTACAGGACTGGTTACAACAGTGAATGTGTTAATTCAGGTTTTTAACATGGGGGGGGGGTGTGGGGGTACATGTCCCCCATAGTTATGCCCCTGAGTTAGGCTTTGCTCCTTGATTGGGACTTTGAGGAAATAAAATACAGTTGAATAAAATTCCATGAACTTTGCGTGTATAATCGTGGCCTTCTAAATGTGCAAAAAAAGGTTTCGAATCATCATTTCCAGAAATGTTAGAATATATGACCAGTGCTAGTGATGATGGACACCTGAAAAACAAACGCTCACTACCTAAAATAATGACACAGTTCCAAAATAGCATGTTAAATGAATTAATATACCCCCGCCATATTAATGAGAAAGGCTTGTATGGGACGACCAGAATTCCTGCATTTGCTAGTTTGTGGCCTGCGCATAACGCTTACGATTCAGCCTGAACTAGCTTTGGTGATATACGGATAAACAAATCACACCAGAATTTGCCATTCTGTAGTGCTATCCACCACGACTAATAATAATATCTGAAGCAATGACGTAGCGACGATGCGGGTGGGTGGGATAGTTGAACGACCACATGCCCACCCCCTCCCCCAAACTTCCCCTCCCCCCTCCCATACCAGTGGGAGAAACAAAATGACAAAGCCACTTGTCTGATTAGGGCCTTACATGGCCTAATTCCGAACCTTGCACGAAGCCTAAGATTACAAAACGGCTGAAATCACCAGACATACCGGGGTTTCCCAAACTGCGGCTTTGTAACTGGTTTCGGGCAAGCGGTTTGGCAATATAGCTGGATCCGGTACGGTATTGGAATGAAGCCTAAACTTACAAACCTCACTTGCAGCTCACTCGACATGTGTCTAGTCTCCGTTCAAAACGCCTCGCTTTTTCGCTACTCGGTTGACCACCGGCGTTAGTCATGTCGACCTTGTGAAAAGGTTACAGTTATGCCTCTTTTATACCAGCAGCGGCGATCTCTTGTTAATATTTGCGGAATCACCAACTTGGAAAGTTTGAAAAGCCGGGGTGGAGGGGGTTTGGCTGAACGCTACCTGACTATTGAGGGCACTGTATCAAATGGATGTGTGCATACATACCCACGTACGTTTAGTGGTAATACTTGAAAAAAAAGTTATTCTTGTGTAAAGTAATACAGTAAATATAGTTGATTTGATCTCTAGGGCCAAAAAAAAGGTCTCCGGTTTCTGGTATGGAGCTCGCCCAAAAAGTGGTGCGGCGACGCGGCTTTTTTTTTTTTACCTGACTTTTTTGCTTCAAATGTCGGCTGATGACTGCAAATGGTGCCCTACTGAACTTAGTGCAAATATATGGGAGTCCAGAGAGGCCACATAAAGCTTATTCTCCATCATAAACCCATCTAAAAACACGTTAAAATTGTGCAGCAGCATGATTCCAGTCAAAACAGTGAGTTTTGCGGTTTTGAGACATCATCTTTCATTGAAAAAACAACTTTTTCATTTTGCCGACGCGCATGGCTACGGCGACGCGCGCGCATACCAGAAACCGGAGACTTTTTTTTTTGGCCTAGAAGATAAAATGCTTTTTACTTGGTGCACACCAATAACGTTTTCTAAGTCGTTTTGAAAATTGCGTAACGAACAAAATGTCCAGCCTTCGTTTCGAAAAGTTGCCTTGTCGTTTGATAAAATTGCGCAAGAAAAATAGGGAAATCAAATTCCTTACCATACAAGGTTATATTTGGTTGTTAAGCAAATTAAGAGGCTAATACTGACCAATGACACCTCAAAGATCTCCTACCTTGACCAATCAGAGGAGAGGACTGTCCAAGGGCCTAGGTACGTAACAAGGACCACGAGTCTTGGCGGCCGTCATTTCGTTGCAGCTATTCAGCAAGTAAGACACTTGACCAAAGCTTCCATGTTCGTTATCCCGCCTCCTCCCCTCTTTCCGCCCTAATGAATGCATTGATTTATGAACATTGACTTATATTGTCTTGTATTTTTCGTGCTTAATACACTAAATTGTTTTGGCTATATTATTTCTAATGGCTAGCAATACCTCTTTATATTCAACAGATTTTGGACACATATATTTAATGTACGAAATTTCAAATTACTGCAACAGGTATTTCTTGAGTTATCGATTGGAAACCGAGTGCGATATTTTTGTGTCATGAAAGTTGACCAGTAAATTCTTTACGGTGGTGACTACTATTTTCTGTAGCGCGCCCTCCTTTGAAAGAAAATGAACGTGGACTTTAATGAGGCAGGTGTTTCTACGTGTTAACACAGTACATTATTTTCGTTATATTACTTTTATTATTTTACGATTGCTCTCCAAATTCAACAGATTTTTAATATCTGTCATATTCAATCAACTTACGAAATGTCTCTTCCACGCAACAGATATTTCTTAAGTTATTTTCTAAAAACCGAGTGTGTTGTTTTTGTGTCATGAAAGTTGACTCAACATTTAGTTTTCGTGCTTAATTAACACACTACATTTCCGGGGTATATTAATTATATTTTTAATGATTTCTTTCTCAATTCAAACCTGTTGTGTTACATATGACGACCAATCAGGAGATATAATTTAACTCCAATACATCAATTATTTTTTTTTTTTTTTAGAGTTATTGTCTATCCACAAACAGGGCATTGTTAATATTCCATGACGGTTGACTGAAATTCTCCTTGTATTTTGTTCGCGCTTACATGCCACATTGTCTTGGTTATATATGTATTATTGGTGAAGCATTCATATCAAAATGCAAGATGTTTTATTTGTTTTTTTTTTAGTTATTGTCTCCACCAACAGGGTATTGTTTTTGTTCCATGGAGGTTGACTCAAATTAGCCTTGTATTTTTCGCGTTTACACGCCACACTGTCTTGCTATATTTGTATTATTGAAGAACGATTCATATCCGATTATTGAAGAACGATTCATATCCGAATTTGAGAGATTTCATTTATATATCACGTTTAATCACTATGCAATATTTCAATTCAATGCACCGATTATTTTTTGAGTTATCGTCTCCCCAACGAGTGTGTTGTTTTTATCCATGAACGTTGACTTAAATTCGCCTTGTATTTTTCGTGCTTCACTCACTTAGGCCCCCTATATATTCTGGTTATTTTTTTATGGGAAATGGTACCAGCCCCCCAATCTTTTATTTTACGGAGGCCAAGTGTCCGGTGAAAAACAAACAAAAACAAAACAAAACAAAAAAAACACAACGTGTCGACATTTCAGCACGGCTAAGCAAGTGCCCCTTTTTCGTAATGCCCTCCCCCGTTTGAAAACCGTTCCGCCACCGCTGGTTTTAAGTGTATTTTACCCAAACACTTTTCAACTACACTTTTCTGTCTGCTTTTTTCTCGCACAGAGACAGCTGTATTCACCTGTTCATTTTTTCAATAGAAGGCGCGTCACATGCACAATGGTCTGTAATGCTAACAGCGTCAATACCGATTCCTGACTGGTATTGAGTAAAAAGAAGACACTCATGGTTCGGGCAATATCTCAAGAAATATTTAACGTAGGAACTCATTATTTTGTTGAGTAATTGTTCATAATATGTCACGATCGCAAATATATTTTCAAGAGAACTCGTCAACCAACAAAAATAATATGACAGAAACAACTTAGTGTTTTAACCGTAAAAAAATTCCAAATGTTTTATTCTTGAACCTTGTCCAGTAATTTCTAATGATGTGTCACATTCCGATTTTTAATTTTGTGAAAATTCACATGACAGTAAAAATCATGTAAGCGAACCAACTTAATGTGTTAAACCTGAAAAATACATTCCGAATGAATATCATCGAACATGACAGAAATACTATATGGTTCGGGTGATAAGTCACGATTTTCTGATTGTATTGAATTGAAATTCCGTCCAATAATCCTTAACACATTCAGGAGTATATTTTCACGGGAATTCTTAGAAAAATGAAGAAAATGAGAATAAAGCAACGTTCAAGGCAAAAAAAGTCTCAACTCCTTTTGAGAACTACTCAACCAACAAAACAACTATATCCGTAACAACTAAGTGTTTAACCGTGAAAAAAAACTCTATGGTATGGATGATAAGTAACGATTAACTGATTGCATTGAAATGAAATTCCGTCCAATAACTCTTCATAATGTATCACATTCAGGAGTATTTTTCATGGGAATTCGTTTTAAACGTGAAATTATAAAATCCGAATGTAAGCAACATTGATGGCAAAAAAGTAAGACTCCCTTTCGAGCAATATCGTCTTTTTATTTGTATACCGCATGATGCCTTCAAAATTAATTAAAACTTATTCTATCCATGACTTTTTAACGATTTTTTTTTTATGTTGCCATTTTTCGAGCTATATACACGGGTTTTGTACTTTCAGCGCTAGATCTCCTTGTGTTTTGCTTTCGGTAAGGGTTCTTTTGAATCAGAGCGTGTTTAACAAGAACACTTTTTTTTATAGTCGCCATGTGCGCTGACATAGCCATCAAGATCACTTTGATTATATGAGCGTATGCGAGCAGACTGATTTTTAATTTTTATTGAATAACTAGTTTCTATCCTGTTTTTAATTGCGCGATAACCTCCAAGCCTTTATTATTTGAAGTCTAAGTACCTTCTGCAGGCACAGGGCAATAGCCTATTGGTAGACAAACTAGCGCTCAACCGAGAGGTAACAGGTTCGAGACCCGCTGAATTCCAAGCAGCGCATTTTATTTCTGTTAACTTCATAATTATTTCTATTAGTAGGGGTAAAATGTCAGTTTATTTTATTTTCTATAGTAGGCCTACCCTAGCCCAGCAATACTGAATTCGGACCCGCCCCAGGTTTCCCAGCATTCAGTCCGAGTTGCTGAGACCGGGACTCGAACCAGGGTCGCCAGCTTACCGCTCGACACCTTTACCTAGTGCCCTAACTGGGTCGCCCCTAGAGGAACATATGACCTCAGAAACACCCCTACGTTTAGGGGCGACAGTTATGGATCGCCCCTAGAGGTACAGACAACCACAGAAACACTCGTACCTCTTTGCAGCGACCGTTATAGGTCGTCCCGAGGGGTACATATAACATCTAGTAGGGGCGACCGTTATTGATCGCCCCTACAAATACCCACAAAAAACTCCTACCTTTAGGGGCGAAAATCACACTTCAATCCTTCTTCTTCTTCTTCTTCTTCATTCATTCATTTTCATGATGACTTGATGAGTTGGGCCCAACTATCCCTGTCAAGCATAGTGTTGGAAAGAGATGGACCACTCAGACCAGTTTCTAGCTCGATGGATGTTTTCAGGGTCATGTTTGGACGACCTTTTCGTCGAGGGCTTCAGGATTCCAGAGGAGAACTTGACTAGCTGGCTCATTATGTCGATGAACGTGACCGGCTCGCCGAAGGCGACGCTGTCTGATGGTGGTGGAGATAGGGGAAGGGCACCCTACAGAACAGAGTTAGGGAGGTGTTGTTGCCGAAAAACGTTATGAACAGCCCGCAACATCCGTGTATAGGTGCCATGAATGGATGCAGAGATCTGTTTGGTCAGGATCCAGGACTCGCAACTGTAGAGGAGGATGGATTCTACTGACAAGAGGTCTTGAAGATCTTAAGTTTAGTGGTCTTTGAGATCGAGGATCTCCATACTTTTGTCAGTGAGAACAGAGCAGACCAAGCCTGAGCTTTTCTACACTCGACGTCATGAGCTGTCTTGGTGTAGGAGCCCAGATACATCAACTTTACAATCGATTAATTTGTAATAAAAACAAATACTGCCGTCTTCCTTCAAAGTACAGACAACTCCATACTTATAGCTGGCTCGCCGGCTTATCCAGGCCACTTGGGACTTATATCATGGCAAAATATTTGGAGTCTTTATGTTGAGTTTTCGTGCTTACAATGACTGTGTTTACATCGCGATTGGACAGAAGTCGGCGCGCGGTGAGCGCGGAGTGTCCTTAAGCCGGCTTCAGATCGACCTTGCGACGACACAGATCAGTCGGCGACTGACTTTTCAGGATCAAGCTGTGCCTGAGCTACGACTGTCGGGAACAACTCAGTTGTCGATTTTGTGCAACCTGGGTGTAACTGCGACGATAATTAAGACGATCGGCAACAGTTGGTGCTAAAAAAAAAATCTGCGACGTGTTCCGCGACCATCACAGGATTTTTTTTTTAGTTTTGTGACCTGAGCTTTATTTTTCTGCTTGATGCCGACGCTTCCGTCGTGTCGCAAGCAAATCGTTGGTCGACCTGAGGCCGGCTTTACACTGCAATTTCCTAATATTATATTACATTCATTTCTGGGCGTTTCCTTTCATTTTTTAAGTTTCTTGAGTCAAATATCACGGCGAAATACTAAAGGAAATTTTATTTTAATGCAATGTTTTTATCTTGAGTTTTCGTGCGTGCTTACAATAACTGTGTTTATATCGCAAAATTACAGAAGTCGGCGCGCAGTGAGCAGTGTTTGTGTAGCGCTCCCTCTTTTAAAAGAAATTGATGCATGACGATGAAAATAATAATACGGAGTGTCTTTACACTCCAATTTCCTTAAATTGTTTTACACTTATTCTTTTGGCGGTTCCTGTCAATTTTCTACATTATTGTGTCCAATATCATGGGAAAATATTACAGAAAATTTTATTTCAATGCAATGTTTTTATCTTGAGTTTTCGTGCGTGCTTACAAGAACTGTGTTTACATCCCTAACAGACACAAGTCAGCGCGCGGTGAGCGGCGTTTGTGTAGCGTGCCCTTTTTTGGAAGAAATTGATGCATGACGATAAAATACGGAGTGTTCTTACACTGCAATATCTTTAAATTATATTACATATATTCCTTGGCGGTTCCTGTACATTTTTAAGATTCTGGCAAATTATTATGTCATTGTCATTTAAATGCAATGTGTTTAATATCTTCAATTTTTGTGCTCACAGTAAATGTGTTTACATTGTTGAGGGACAGAAAAGAAATATTATATCTCAATCTTCTGTCTTGTTTCTCTATTTTTTATGACCAATCATCTGGCCAGAATTCCATTCAATGCGTCACTTAATTTTCGACATAGCGTGTCTACCTGGACTATCGTTTTTGTGCAAAAGTGAGGCAAACGATCTGTTGGGATTGCGACCGCAGCCTATCGCCAAGTTTTTCTCCGTGGTTGACACAAGACACTGTTGAGGGAGAGAAAAACGATATTTTGTCTCAATCTTGTGTTTTTTTTTGTCTATTTTTCATGACCAGTCATCTGGCAAGATTTCAATTCAATGCGTCACTTAATTTTTGAGATAGCGTGTCTACCTGGACTATCGTTTATGTGCAGAAGTGAGACAAAATTAATGTTCCAATGGGATATAATCAAGCCCCTCCCTATCATAGTCTTACAGCCGCTTCATAATGCCGCATAAATTGTTAGTCAAACAAATGCAAAGGTTAAAATTAAAACAAAGTTCCATTCGCTTAAGGTAACTGAAAAGAAATACAAATATAGTTTTCCAAAAATAGCAATACATAGTAACGGTCGTGCCCTAAAATTACATGGGTAGACCTTCCCCCCACTCTCCCCCCCCCCCTCTGTCTTTACCTTGGCAAAAAGTGCCTGAAATATCAGAGAGGAAAAGAAGAAAGGCAAGGAGCATGGGCGACAATAGGATTGGGCAAGGCCCCCAACCCTGAAAAAAGGGGAAAAAGGGGAAAGGAAAAGGAAAAAGAATAGGAGAGATTCGAAGTAACATGTTACTGTTAATGTAATGTATATTTAGCAGTAGGGAACTGCCGAAAGTTTTTTTTGGGTACATTAAAAACGTATATAAACGTTTATGAATAGCGCCTCAAAGCGTCAAATCATGTGTGCCCCCCCTTTTTTCAATTGTTTGGCAGCCGATGCTTTGTTCAACGCTTCTGATGAGTTCTTTTGCTACACCCCCCCCCCCCCCAGAATATAATCCTAGCGACGCTAATGTCAAGGAGCCAGCAGGATTGACAGCACGGTGCTTATCAAGTGACAACCCATCGATGATGGCATCGAATGCATGCACAAGTAAGATAGTACGATGCTGAAAGGAAACATTATCGTATGGTGGCTTTTGGACGACGGAGGTAGGCTGAAATGTCGCTGATGAAACGTTGTAAAGTTAGTAATGATCAATATATTTTGTATTCAAAACCTTTTCATACAAACACTGTATCTTCAAGAGCTGTACACTCATGGTAACCTTTCAAGTTAACCTAATTAATTAGTTTAAAATGAATCTGGAAAGTATTTACAGAACAGGTTTCACCTGGAAGCCTTTTTGGATTGCATACTAATATGAATTTGCATATTCATGAGCAAAACCGTGATGTCATTCCAGACAGAGGCTGTAGAATTACAGCTGCGTCAGCACCAAAAGTTGCCAACGGTGTGGGGTTTTAACCTTGGCCAATTTTCTGTTCTTGGTGTTTCATTGTTTATTCAGTACATGACATTAACCCTAAAAAGGGCCGGGTTATTTTGACCATCTCTCAGTCGGGGGGGGGGGGGGGGATTCCGCCCCCCCCCCCCCCAAGACCTCGGCCTTCGAGCGACGAAAAATTTTGAAACTCAGTACATGCATAGAACAATTCTTTCTAAACATACCCAAGAAATGTCATGACTATAGGTCAAAGGGTTTTGGAATTATGGCTAATTAATTATTCATATGTACGAATGGCATTTCTGCTGTGTGTACACGACGTATGCGAAAATTCCTTTTTTTTCCGCTACGCGGCAACCCGTCGTCCGATTTTTAATTTTTTTGGTATCAAAAGATGCGCAAAGCTCGAGGCTAAAAAGTCATTACAGCTCAGGTCGCGAAAAAAAATTGTTTAGAGGCTATCGCGGAAAATGTTGAGGGGGGGGGCGGATTCCGCCCCCGGCCCTTTTAGGGTTGTAAGCAAACATTTAAGTACAAAATCCCTAAACTGTAGAGTCAGACGCCAAGGAAAAAAAGCCTGCTTTCTATTACCCCAGCCAACCTAGAAATTTATGCAGAACCTAAATATGTTTGTTAAATTCGTCGGCCGCACCACGAACTGGCGTATCTCGATTTTTTTGCCGAATTGAATTTTTGTCATAAACGTTATTATTTCATCAAAATGCGCAGTCTCAGAAAGTTTAATCCGATCTGAGTTCTAATTAACTAAGAACGCTAATTAGACAGTGCGGCGTAACTCTAAAAATAAATACAAAATGCTGCACCACGAAGTGGGCAGGCGTATCCCGATACGTCGCTTTACACGCTAATTCCCATAGTGCTATGACGTCACCAAGCAGCGTCAACACGAAAAGTGTGAATTTAGCTTTTCACGAACCGACATATCTCCGTATCTGGCACATGACCACGATTATGCGCGTTGTATGAAATAAGATAAACATGATACAAATCTGTTTCACGAAGTGACGTGTATCTTTGGAACTAAATTTCCTAAAAACTAAGCAACTCAGGTACACACGGATTGCATACAATAAAGTTTAATCTATAATCTACTAGCAAAAACGAAACAGTGTGAATTCTTACACAGGGAGTAAAAGGAATGAGCCTACAAAATAATGACCAACTTTAAATCGGTTAAAACACAAACCCCCCCCCCCCCCCACACACCCACACCCATTCTCAAATTTGTATCCTTGTGGAGACATTCCTTTGTTCTCGTGTAGTAAAGTGTTCAATTTTGAAAGTGAAGTTTCAAAATGTTCTTATTTTAACCAGAATTAGTTTCCTTGGCTGAAATTTGGACTTAATATCCCTTTTCTAAAACTCTTTCGTTTGCGACAAATCAAACTCACCTTGGAAATTCCTAGTTTTTGAGTAAAACCCATATATCTATTTCGTGAAAACCTTGTGGAGACCTATTCATCTATAGAAATTGCCTTGTGGAGACCTTTACAATGTTTTGTTCCCTATTGTGTGTGTGTCTCCACAAGGATACGAATTTGTAGTCCCACACACCCACACCCACCCACCCACCCAGACTTGTTTCACATACCTAGTGTGGACTTTCCTTTCTTTTCGTGTAGTTAAGGAACACCAGTGGAAAAACTCATTTTTCTCAAACTGTGAAAACTCTTACAACCCAATTTTTTTCAATGATTCCCTTTAGTGTTTCTCTTCATTATGCTACTGATAAACCTAACCCAAAAATGCCCCTAAACCTGTTTTCCAGAAATGGGGAAACACTGTGTGGACGTGGGCAAGTCCACACTTCGTCGGTGCTACCTACATTATGTGGACGTCTTTTGTTCGGAAGTCCACACTGCGTATGTAAGACAAGCTCACACCCACACACACAGAATGCGATACGTCGCTTCGTGGTGCAACCTACCATTTGTTTTCTAAATAGATAAACAAAAACTGTGGTGCTGCACAGCCTAGTTTTTGCAGACAAGGTTTGTCAGTCAGTCAGTAGTGCAGTCTTGCCGCACCGTGCAGCGAAACCTATAATTATATAAACAGCGCTGCAAATGCAGAATGATTCACTTGTTAACTCTGAAATTTATGCTTTGTATCAATTGATTTCGCTAATATCGTTTCTTTACCATCTAATGGGCTCACACTTTCACTTATGTTTCAAAGTGAGTTTCTTGAATGCAATCAAGTAATACCGATAAGAACAATAAAATAATTGGAGTCTTTTAATCAAGACACACTTGTCGCACTTTTGCAGGCTTTAAAAACAACAGCCAACTCCACTTTTTTCCATTATGGTGGGCACGTTTCTGTTTCAATTTAAAGTAATTGAAATCATGGATTTTTTTTTTCATAATGAAGCCCAGCGAAAAAAAGTATATATCAAAAATGGTGGTGCTTTTCGTAAGCCTCAGAATGAGGTTGTTTGCATACTGTTTTATTAGCCAGTCAATTGTTACTTATGCATAATTCCTACACCATATAATGTTACAAATAATGCAATTAATAATTTAATCAAATCTAGTGTATTCTATTTTTTTCTAAGCACCTGTAAACTGTAACAGTTTGCATGTAGCAAGTCTCAACTTTTCTACAAATTGCTATGAATAGCATTACAATATTTCAAACAATTATTATTCGAAACGCCAAGCTTTAAGGCAATAAGGAAATCAGATTTAATCACTTGAGAAAGTTTCGTGCCTTGAAATAAAAATTATCCAGGTAGTTAGCAAAATATTGTGTTTGTTTGTCTTCATGTCTTTTACACTCACTTTGTTGCTTTAGGATACCTATAAATTCATTTTGTTTAATTAACCTGGTTTATTGATTAATTACCCAATGACAAATAAAAAGTCGCATATATTTTCAGAATAATTATGCTTTATTGTATATGTTTGGCAAAATATGACAATGAAAAGTTGGTGGTCGTCAATTTGGTATAAAATGATTCCAGGTAGATCAGGTTATCATAAACACAATCTTTGTGAGGCCTAAACATTCTGGTAGCGCTGCATTATTGCAACACTGTTTTGTTTAAAAAAATATCTCGCTATGAAGAAAAATTATATTTCAAGATACTTTACTCTACAGTTGATACAAAGATCAGCAAGTTCATAATAGCATACCTTTTCACTGTATTTCAATACTCATACATAAATCTTAGTACATGCACTCAAAACATGTTTATATGTTGTTGTTTACAGATCTACGCATGGGCAATGCAAAAAACTTAATAATCAGGTGTTGGGCCATGAGCCCAACACCTATTGTTATTCTATGAATGTACTATTATTCTTATTATTAGGTGTTGGGCCTGAGCCCAACACCTATTGTTATTGTAAGAATTTACTATTATTATTTTATTTCTCCAAGACACATTCTTCTCCAGAACTGTTTGTCAAAATGAAAACATATATCAACTTTAATTGTCAATACATGAATGCACAACCCACTGAGGATGTGCTTTTTTAGCAATTACGTCATCATGGTCACGTGACGTCACCTCAAAAAATAATCAATTCAATCTTTAAAATTCAATACAAAATCAACTGTCAGAGACCGGAACTTGAATTTTGCGGGAATCAACACGACAATACATAATCTTCCATTTATCTTGTGCGTGCAAAATCACGTGACCCTTCCTTCCGGTCGAAACCGGAAGTGCCTAATAATTTGAAAGTGGAAAAAGATATCAACTTGCTTTTAACGATGTAAGTCTGTGGGTGGGTTGATCGGTGATGCCATGAACAGTGCGAGCGTTCTCTAGCCTGTTGTCTGTTGCGAAATTGGCGGTAATCGCTTCAAAATTAATATCAATGATGACCTTAATGCAGACAAGACCTGTGCGCGAAAAAAAAATGATTACGTAATCAGACCGGAAGTTACAATGAAAAGACCTCTTTTCCTTTGAAAATTGCTAAAAAATCAATCGTCACAGATATAATCATTTTTTTGTGCCTTAATAAATGGCACTTCAATAATAGGTAAAAACTTCCCAAAGTTTCGTTTCAATAAGGAAACTTGGAGATGCCCTGCAGCCCCCTTGAAATTTGAAGTTGAACACGCCTAAGGCCAAACAAAAAGTCTCCGGTTTCTGGTATGGAGCTTGCCCAAAAAGTGGTGCGGCGACGCGGCTTTTTTTTATTTACCTGATTTTTTTGCTTCAAATGTCGGCTGATGACTGCAAATGGTGCCCGACTAAACTAAGTACAAATATATGGGAGTCCAGAGAGGCCACATAAAGCTTATTCTCGACCATAACCCAATCTAAAAACACGTTAAAATTGTGCAGCAGCAGGATTCCAGTCAAACCAGTGAGTTTAGCGGTTTTGAGACATCATCTTTCATTGAAAAAAAAAACTTTTTCATTTTGCCGACGCGCATGGCTACGGCGACGCGCGCGCATACCAGAAACCGGAGACTTTTTTGTTTGGCCTAAGCCTTAAAAAAGCTCATTTATTGCCACGTACATTGTGTGTACAGCAAATGGGGATGATTGCATACAAAGGGGAATTCCCGAAAAACAGTGTGCTCTGATTGCGTACAAAAGGGAATTCCCCGTGCTCGCTTCTTGAGTGTCTGGTTTTACGACTGTTGTATATGTTAACTATTGAGCTACATGTAACGGCTGTTTGATGAACCAATGCATTTTAAGTGTTTACCAGTGTTTTGTACACGTTTATATGACAACTTCTAAACATTTTTGACTGATGATGACGTCATATGATGCTCAAAAATTGCGCTGGCAAAAGCGCCCAATTGGGTTTGTTTTTAAATTGGGCGGTTTTTATTTCTAAAAACATGCGCATTGGGGTACAGAGGGTATGGCGAGCAATATTTTCTATTGCGCCAATGGTGTGCGACCTTTACTTTGAGTGATATGAGCTATTTATTGGGTTTTTGTAACGATTGTGCTTGATACGATCCTCACCTGACTCTTTTTAATCTTCTGTATAATTACTACACGCACTATTTTTTAACCCTCAACCCTCAACCCTCAACATCAACATCAACATCAACAATCAACATTAACATAAACATCAACAATCAACAATCAACGTCAACATCAACAACGGCCCAACACCGTGTGGTTGTTTCTACAACCTCTAGTTAGGTGTTGGGCCTGAGCCCAACACCTATTGTTATTGTAGGAATGTACTATATTTTGTTTATTTCTTCAAGATACATTCGTTTCCAGAACCGGTCAAAAAGTTCCCCATGTTTCGTGGCAATAAGTGAACTTTGAGATGTCCTGCAGCCACCTTGAAATGTGAACTTGACAACGCCTACGTCTTGAAACGTTTGTTCCGGACAGAACAAATTATCAATGAACGTTTGTTTACATTTCTTGCAAGTGCCGATGGGTTACTTTCAGTAACCAAGTAACGAACACGGAATTGAAAAGCGACATAACGGCTGTTATTTTGTAGAGAATTATTGATCGAAATCACTTCATTTGGGGAGAACTGTAGTAGTTTTAGGCCACAAACTGAACCGATGATTGTCGGTCTCTACGATCAGCTGAGTAAGATCACTTTGATTAGTTGTGTAAGAAGTGTCATTTTGGTTTTGCACTGGTTGCTTCTTCGTCGCTTAAATATTTGCAAATAATTCGCTTATCGCTGTAGTTATATCGTTGGGTCGTTCTGATGTTGTTTCATGTTTGACTGTTAAATTGAGAGTTCATCGTACTACACGCGCTATTTTTTAACCGTCAACCTTCAATCCTCAACATCAACATCAACATCAACAATCAACATTAACATCAACATCAACAATCAACGATGTTATTCTGCGGCAACTGGGTGGTATTTTTTGGTAATCCTTACTTTTCGACCCAAGCATATCAAACTGATACTGAAGCCCAACACCGTGTTTGTTCCCACAAACTCTAGTTATAGGTTATTTTTGTTTAATTGAAAATTGTTGCTTTCAATTCATTGCTTATTGTTTCGGCAAAATGGAAATGATTTAAACATAAATGAGCAAAGCGATGCTTTAATATGCATCTTTATGTGTGGAGATTGGTTTGTTTATTCGGGGTAAAGAAGGAAGCCACTGAACGAGGTGTAGTGCTGGTTAGTACTAAACGCCGTACCGACCATGGTGAGATACACCGTATCTCCCCCGTGCAGAACCAGCACCGCGCTCGCAGACACCTGCTCAGAGTGACCCGATGAATCACTGCTACCGCCAGAGACAACCACGTCGGTGTTCTTCCAGAGATAAACCCACAGGCTGCGGGTTGTAGCATATTTGTTCAAAGAAAACATGAACACGTAGGTGCCCGGCACACCACACGTGAATGCGCCGGTCTCGAGTTCAAAGCTGGTACCCGGCAGAAGCGTCAGGGTCTCCTGGAAGGGCAAACGGGTGCTGAAACGAAAAGATTCATCCGAGGGGCTCGTCGACACCACGGTGAATGCTACTCGCTGGTTGGAGTTGTCTGGGTCACTCCTTTTATCTTTGACACCTGTCTGACCGGTTGGTCCAACTAAACCTTTAGGCCCAGGAACGGAAGCGCGGAGGTTGACGGAGTTACCCAGAAGGAGGGCGGTTGAAAGAACGGTTGCCACGCAGATCTTCATTCTTTACAGAAAAAAAAGATTAGATTTAAATAAACCAGGTGAGAATTTGTTTTAAATAAAGTATTAATACAAAAATGGAAGAGTAGAGCAAATTATTGAGGTTTGATAAACGGGAGAATTACCATAAAATTCATGACAATCAGCCGTCGGATTTGAAAAAAAAACCACGTGAGACTGGCGAAATCATTTTGATGAATACGTTTACAATAGTAACACAATTCAATGATGTTTGGATTTTGCTTTAGCAAGATGTTATATTGATAAAATGACGTGGCTTTTTGAAAAGATGTGATAAAGTAATTTACAGAAAACAAATGAATGCCTGGGAAGGGAATATGAAAAATGCAGAACAGAACTTTATCAATGTAAAGTGTCAAAGTGATAGAGGGAAATACATTTAAAATACTAGCCGATTAAATACTATGTAAAAATACAGATTTTTATGTAAAGACAATTAATAATTATAATAGGAATAATAATGATTACTCTTTTCGCCCCAATAGGGTGACTTTCCCATAGACTTGTGCACAAACCTAAACTGTCACCTAACCCAAGTTTACCTTATGTTTTTTTCACGAAATTTAGTATTTATACTAATTGGACCATGAGGAATCGATCTAGATGGTTGTCCTAAGGGTCGTTTTCATAAAAGGGCGACAGTCATTTTGTCGCCTCAATAAGGTGTATCCCCCTATTGTGGACGGAGTTCGCAAAACCTGTCGCCCTATTACAGTAATAGTAGTAATAACAATAATAATTATAATAATAATAATAATGAAAATGTATAAAGCGCCGGTATCCGCCGCTAGCGGCGCTCAAGGCGCTGCACTGGATTTTCTTTTGCAGGAAAAAGAGTTGCGAAATTGGACGGGAAAACCTATATGCTATGATTCCTGAACGTGATAAAAAATCACAAACGAATTACAACGAGATCAACGATCAAGAAAGAATAAGGACAAATGTTGCGGACACAATTTTGATTTTAAAAATGCAAACATGATTAAC
Organism: Patiria miniata; assembly: GCF_015706575.1. NCBI lineage: Eukaryota > Metazoa > Echinodermata > Asteroidea > Valvatida > Asterinidae > Patiria > Patiria miniata. The sequence continues at coordinate 11,479,563 of NW_024037048.1, read as the reverse complement.
AAGGATACTAGAAGAAGATTTAGGCCAAAGAATTTGATTACACAACAACTAAATGTTGATGGGATCAATACACAACAACTACATTTTGATGGGGCCCATATTTGTTTTATCTTTGTTCTCTTATTTTTTTTACAAACTGATGTACTTCTATATACAAATGGTAAGGAAATTCTATCAGGTATCCGCCATTAGTTCGAGACATCCTGATGAGTTTGACGAGGAATTTGCAAAGACTGCAGGCCAAAATGTCAGGCACAGTTCTAAGGTGCATGATAGGGAAGGGAATTCCTCACTTCTCTAATATATCACTCGTTTTCTGTTATAATTTTGACCAAAAGGTTTATGAATTTATAGAACAAAATACAGTCTCTCACCAAAATCACTGCTCTGTTCTGATGATTGAGTGAGGAACATGTTAAATGACATAGACTCACCTTGATGTAACGTTCTTGAATTCTTTCACGAAGGGAATACTCAACACTCGAGCAGAAGTTGCGAGCTGAAAATAATACCAACGAAAATGAGTCATTGAAAATCCGCTCGGATATATCTCGGGGGCTGGTGGGGGAGGCATAGCTTAACTTCCCAACTGATTTCAAACACCCTGTAAAACTATTACGCCTGATTTATCGTTAAACAAAAATGAAGGTGTACACTATTTTGCATTTGTAAGCAACGGAATCCAGTTACGAAGTTGTGCATACGTTTTCTCTTAAATGAGACTTGTAGGTCTGCATGGTGGCCATGAACAAATAATATAAGGTTTGCGGGAACACTAATTAGTTATATTGAGTTTTGTGGTTCTGAGAATAACCAGTTGTTTTAACTCGACGTTTCGAACAGTGTGCTCTGTTCGTCATCAGGAGACTGCCGGCCTCTTGCTGGTGCAGCCGTGTGGTTGCGGAGGCCGATTTCCAAAGGTTACGTAACACTTTATTTTGAATGAAACAACATGCACACAGACATGTGGATGCAACTTTCAGGGTTGTTTTTCTTATAATGATCCAAGTATGTCCTAACATTCGTTTTCATATGTTCAACGCTTTTTGTTGAAATTGGAAAAATATGCCTGGTTTAATACGTGCTTTTTTTTTTTTTTTTTTTTTTTTTTTTTTAAAGTTGTAACACTTTGTGTTGACATATATGTCAATCTTTTCAAACCTCACAAATATTAATAAGGTTTCTATCCATTATGGTGCGCAGTTAAAATTTACAGAATAGCCACCTTCACGAGTTTATTAATTTATAAATATCACCCATTTTGCCGGCTTTCATTGGTCGACACCGAGACCCACGCCAAGTCACGGCGAGTGACGCTAATACACATGCTGATATACGCTTCGTCATCGTTGCCGATCCGAAATCGGTCAACTATAGCGTCTACGGCACTATAGGATCTTTGTTGAAAACCATGCATGTGGGTTTGGTCCGGAAAAAATACTAACAACAATATTTTCCTTGGAGATAGTTCAAGGTATAAAACAAGCGTTTGCAACAACATATTAAGCTAAAATTCGAAAAATACATAGAAGATATAAGTGTCCAACTACTCGTGAAATAAAAACTTTCGGAGATTCCTATTAATTGAGATAAATACATAGAATTTGGGACGTTTTTGAAAAATGTCTTCCCGATTTTCAGGTCAGCTTCACCAGTAACCAGTATTGACGCTTCGTCATCAATGACGGCGATTTTTTCACTGACATGAAGTTTAGAACTTCTTGTTCTTGTTACAGCGTCTCAGTGCGTAATCAAGATTAACTTTCCTAAGAACGGGCCACGCTCCGGCCTTCGCAACAACACGGCTGATAGTAGTTGGTTAAAGTAGTGGAGGCTTAGATTCAGCACCGGGGGATTAGTTCAGTGGACCGTTAAGGCGGGACATTCTGGAAAACGATGCTTAGTTGGGTGGGAAGAAGGGGGGCATCGTGCACCCTCGGAAATCAACTTCTAATCGACGTCTCTAGGTCAGTAGAAAATGCGTAGAGAACGATTTGCTATGCTAAAAAATTCAAATGTCCCACATATTGTTTTAATGCAAATTAGTGCCGCCATTACCGACAAATCTATGTTTCACTGTATCTCAGCCAATATTGCAAATAACTGAACAAAGAAGGTGTCTAAACCCATGTTTTCATGGTCAGAGATCATACTAAAACTATTCTGGAAGTGACCTCATGTGTCTGTGGCAAAGGAATATGCAAATTAGTGCTGCCGTTACCGGAAAATATCTCGGCCAATATTGCTCGTAACTACACAAGTAAGGTGTCTAAACCATGTTTGGAGTGTCAAGTATCGTTCTTAGACCATTCCTGAAGTACTTATATGTGTGTCATGTGTGTCTTTAGCATGTAAATATGTAAATTTTAAAGTGCCGGTTTATCAGAAATTTGCTTTTAAGCCAATATCTCAGCTAATATTGCAGCTTATGTTCACAGAGGAGATTTTGAGGGCGATACTTTTGCAATTTTATCTTCAATGTCCCATTTTTTTCCCCATTCCAGATAAGCAGTAGTGATAAAAGTTTATTTTAAGCCATCTGTGCACATCATATGTACATCGGCGCTCCTATTACAGACTCTTTTGCACACGATGACTTAAAATCCACTTATATCACAACTGCTTATCAGGAATAGGAACAAGAATGGGAAATGAAAGATAACCTTGCGAAAGTTATGAGTTGAGACGCTTTATTCTTTTAGTTATCTGCAATATTAGGTGAGATATAGTGAACAATAGATTGTTCTACGGCACTAATTTGCATAACAACAATACGTGGGACTTTTTTGATTTTTTTCAACATAGCAAATCGTTTTCTACGCATTTTCCTTATCTAGAGACGTCAATTAGAAATTGTTTTCCGAGGGTGCTTCTTCCCACTAAACTAGCTAAGTCGCCAGTTATATGCTGAAGTGGACTGTGTGTCCTCACTGAAGCATGTCAGAAGGACGGAGGTACAGCTGCGATGAACATCAAGGGGATATGGGACCCATAGGCAGAACTAACGATGGGGAACTATGTGCATTGGTTAAGGTCCGTGGGTATAGAAGATCCATTGGACCTACGATGAACGAGTGGTAGATTTCCATGGCCTCCTGGACCCACCGAGGGTGCCTCTGTTGGATGCCATTTGATTGTGTGGTCTTCGCTGTGAGAATGTTTGATGATGGATGACTTCTCGTAGTCCCATCGTCGGCCATGTCACATAAACGAACACGTCACAAAAAAGTCTCCTTATGACGAACAAAGCAAACTGTTCGACACGTCAAGTTCAAACAAGTGGTTCTTTTCAGAAGCACAAAACTCAAAAGAGATATTATTAACATGGTGTTACCACAAACCTTCGAATCTACGTTTTCTCTTTTCTCAATAAGTATAGAATGCGTGGAAATTTCAACAGGTTAGTTGTTCACCCTATTTTGATCAAGAATGTTTGATCAAGAATGTCAGACCAACGCACTTTTTTACCTCATGTTTTCCGATTTTGATAAAAATTGCTGTGCTTGTAGGTCCTGATGAGCAATGAATGCACATCAATTTTTAGCTTGATCCGACCTACCATGTGGTCAGGGCAGAAACCACAAAAACGGAAATTTTTAGAGTAAAATACCACCCTTTTGGTAGACATATGTCAAAACCGTGTCAATTTTTATCGAATATATGCGAATTTGGTATTAAAATAATAAGAATTGCATGCTCAAATCAACTCTTTTGTCAAAATTAAATTTTGTGAAAAGGAGGTCACGTGACCTTTCATATGTTATCGTGACCTTTGACCCAATTTATGTAATAATGTATCATTCCGAAAATCAACGAAATGAAAATGACTTGATACAACATTTATTTTTCTATCAGAATCTACTAAAAATCAATTGGGGTCTTCAACATTTACAACTTTATGACTATTTTTGTACAGTTGGTGGGTTACAAATGAGTCAATTTATAGACTTTACATTAGAAATCCACCCAGACAACTTACTATTCTGTTTCTAAAGGTACTTAAATTAATCTTGGTTTGGGAATTTCTCATGTTTAGGGCCGATGAGGTATAACCAGACTCATAATATAATTTATCAGCAGTGGCACACCCAGGATTTTGCTTTTTTTTGGGGGGGGCTCATAGCTTTTTGTTGTAAAATGTCTGTAGAAGATTGAAAAAAAAATCAAACAAACAAATTGAAAACCTTGGATAGGGGTGGGTCCAAGGCCCCCCCCCCACCCCGGTGCCACTGATATTTAGTTATCCCACGAGCGCGCTTGGAATATTGGAATATGAAACAATGCAATGCTGCTGTGACCAATATGCCACCCGACGCACTACATTATTCCGTGTACCACGAGCCATAACGAATTTATCTTCAAGCAAACTTGACGTCGAATGCGTACATTGCACGTGGCGAGGGATGTAGGTGCATAGTGTATCGGACCGTTCACCAGCAAATAAAAAGAACACAATACATATATGTACATGTACATGTACATTCGATATCTGGGGTGCAATATAGCTGTGCAGTATTATATCAAATCACACTGTTGTTGCTATAGATGGACAAATCAGGGTCTAGGATTCAAGGTTGCTTGAAGATAATATTCAATATCGCAATCAAAGTTACCTTACTCATTCATCACTAGGCTTCTTGAAATTTAATGAGTCTCACAGACTTGGCATTTTTTTCCTTCGAGATAAATTTCACCTGGATGTGTGTCCACTGTACTGGGTCCGGGTAGAAAGCCTAGAGCTGTTGCGTACCCTAAACAGTAACTGCTGATGACAATAGATTCAATAGCATGATAATAGCATTCGACGTCAAGTTTGCTTGAAGATAAATTCGTTAGCCCACTTTTGCTCGTGGAACACGGAATAATGCAGTGTGTCGGGTGGCATATGGGTCACAGCAGCATTGCATTGTTTCATATTCCCTCCCCCATACAAAAAAAGCAAAATCCTGGGTGCAGCACTGCTGATAATTAATATTATCAGTCTGGTTATACCTCATCAGCCCTAAACATGAGAAATTCCCAAACCAAGATTAATTTAAGTACCTTTAGAAACAGAATAGTAAGTTGTGTGGGTAGATTTCTAATGTAAAGTCTATAAATTGACTAATTTGTAACCTACCAACTGTAAAGTTGTAAATTTTAAAGACCCCAATTGATTTTTAGTGGTTTCTGAAAGAGGAAGACATGCTCTATCAACTCATTTCATTTCGTTGATTTTTGGAATGAGGTAAAAAAGTGCGTTGGTCTGACATGGAATGACCCTTTAACGAAAATTATACACTAAACGCAAAAGGTCCGACGTTCCTCTTAGGCCCCGTTGCCATTGGATTAATTCCAATTTGCGTGCGCCCCCGTGCGCCTGCGGGCGCACGCGTGCTCATGCGTGCTACCTCGTGCTGCACGAGTCTGCCCGCAATTGCATAGGCCCCTGCGTGCCGTTGCGTGCCGTTGCGGGCAACTGCGTGCCATTGCGTGCTTATGCGGGCTATTGAGCACAGGCAAGGGTTGCTACACTAATCCCTAGATTAACGCTGACAGAAGAAATTGGGTAGCCGGCCAAGGCGGCACCAGACAGAGAGGTTGTGATGAAAGGGCTGGAGTTCCAATGACATAGAAGACGTTGGTGCATGGCAGTGCCACAATGGTGTCTGGATTACTCTTTTATGTACGTGACATTACATGTACAACACTTTACGTACCGTACTTATGGCTAGGCTATTTTCATAGCTTTTTTGCGTCGTTTGATTTGAGCTCCGGATATATTATATCCCGATTTCCACGCAGCACAATTGCAGAATACCCCGCCACTCGATCTACCAAAAGTATAGTTCCGATCCCGCCCCGCACAACGCAGCACACGGAATATGTGTCCACGCATTATCCCTGTTATAAATACCACCACCGCAAGCCAGACAAAGTCTGGCAATGGCCGATCCCGCTCCACACAACACGGAACATGCGTGCACGCGTTATTACTGTTACCGCGAGCCAGACTACATGTAAGTCTGACACCACTTCCATCAGCGTACAATAACATGCGGTTGTAGACCAGTCTGGCTGCAACCTCGTCCCCAGTGCTTACTTTATTTCCAACTGCGTTTCCAATAGTAAACCCTGGATAGGAAACTTTCTTTCTGTATCCTGATTGGATACCGCAATTGGCTAGTAATGGATTTTTATCGTGTACTTGGTGCTATTATTCACAACGTGCAGTACGTGTTTTCGCGATCATTCGTCCACGCCTTCTCGAAAATACTAATTTCCTTTCCATTTTGCTCATATTAACATGAAATATGATACTGCATGCTGTCTCGATAAGATCGTAACAGTTTGATTTCAAAAATCGTGTTTTCGCAACTCACGCCGTGCTCGCGCTGCTACGAATTGACTTTGTTTTTACCCCAGACACCGCATACAAAAACAAACGCTAATGTGTAACGCATATCCAGGCACCAGATTGTTCCTCATTTGCATGCGTGTTCAAAAATCTTGCACATGCAAATGATCCAATACCAGGGTGAGAGAGCAGGTAGTGGTGGGCGCGTACTGCTCGACACCCTGGGGACGAGGTTGGTCTCGCCGTTGTACAAAATTCTCTCAATTCGCTTCTGTGCCCCGACCTTTAAAAATTCTTTGCTGCAAGGTGCGGCAAGCTTTTAATAATTTCTTTTCATACCACTGTTTCAATAAAAGTCTGCACTTTCTGAGTACGAGTGTACCAGTCCGTACCATTTTTATTTATAAAGTTATGATAAAGACAGTTCGATTTTTGAAGTAGATTTTAATTGTACACGGTGTTTTAAATGAAAGTACCGGCTCACGCGGTAATGTTTGGGGCGTTTCCTGTCCTCTCCTGGGCACTTTTATCATTAACATTTCGTTAACATTTCCTGTCATTTTGGAATGCGTGTAATTATTGGTACCACCAGAGTACAATGTACATGAGTCACGCTTGGCCCTGCCAAGTGTTTACAACTAACTAATGAGCGGATTAAGGGACACAATGGCTAAAGTCCAAGACGATGTCTATTGTGCATTTCTGTGGTTTGTTTGTAATGTTGTACCGCCTGGCACTGAGCCCGTTTGCGTGTCACTGCGATCAAGTCCGTGCCAATGCGGGCAGATGCGTGCCGATGCGGGCCAGTGGGTTCGAAATCTCCTCTGTTCGAGTTTGCCCGCATGCGCACGCATGCGCCCGGGGGCGCACGGGGGCGCACGCAAATCGGAATTAATCCATGGGGCCTAATAGTTGTTCAAAAATCCCCGAATTTGGAATCGCAGGAGTCACAACAAGCATACATGTTATGCTGTAACTGATCGATCTCATGTCAAAGAAATGTCAACTAGAATCTCATTGCCGGAAATAATCTGAGTACATCGCATCCAAGTGGAATGTAGGCTTACATGTATATGTGTATTCTTCTAAAAATATCGGGCTGTGTATATGTGAATTGGTGTTATAAGTGAGCAAATCGTATTTTATGTAATATTTGGTAATTAGAAGAATTAGAAGTAATTAGAAGAAGATATTAAGATTTCAAAATTAACAAACAAAAATCAGATAATGACGTCATGATGGCGTCACTTACCTACCTACCCACCAAGTTTCATAACGATCGGACATACCCTTAGATGTGAATAAAAAAAATACCTTTTGATGACTCATGATGACGTCACACATTTTACGACATTTTGTGTTTCTATCTATGACCTAACATACCTTTTACAAAACGAATTTCGAATTTACCACGTTCCATTGATGAGATATGAATAAAAGGTCCAAAACTTTAATAATTTATATAAAATCACATGATGACGTCATCGTGACGTAAGTGATTTTTTTTGTCTGTAACACGTCTTGGAATACCTGCTTAATGAGTTTGAACCAGACCGGTTCTGTAGATATAAGGCCTTAAAATATGCACTTTAAAGATAACGTAAACGTGGCACGTGATGACGTCATTATGACGTCATGATTCGGCCTGAATCTTCAGTTGGTGGTCTAGGTGTGTGCCAGATTTGAATCAATCGGATCGTATTTTATGTAATTTTGGTAATCAGAAGAAACATAAAAATGTGAAAAATAAATAAATAATCAGAATTTTTAAAATGCTTTTAGCACTACCTATCTACCCACCAAGTTTCATAACGATCGGACGTACCCTGATATGTTAATCAAAAAAGAATTCACGTTTTGGATGACGTCATGATGACGTCACACATTTCACGAAATTGTGTGCATCTATCTATAACCTGACAGACCTATCACAAAAAAATTCAAATTTACCACGTTCCGTTGATGAGATGTGACTAATTAAAAGTAAAAAATCATTGAATAATTCATACAAAGTCATCGTGACGTCACTGCAAATATTGTCTATAAAAACACCTCCTAAAAAAGCTGCATACCGAGTTTGAACCCGATCGGATTTCCGGTTCGGTAGAAATGGGGACTTTTAACTTCGCAAGTTTAGGATGACGTCACTTGACACGTGATGACGTCACGATGATGTCATGATTCAGATGGTGGTCTTAGTGTGTGCCAGGTTTGAAGTCGATTGGACCATATATTACGTAGTTTTAGCTAATTAGAAGAAAATATTTAAATTAAAAAAACATTAACAATCAGATGATGACGTCATGATTACGTCACTTCAGATAATGAGTGTATCAATACCTACCTTCCCACCAAGTTTCAAAACAATCGGACATTAACTGTGATTAAAAAGATCACGTTTTTGATGACGTCATGATGACGTCACACATTTTACGAAATTGTGTGCATCTATATGTGACCTAACAAACCATTTACAATTTTTTTTCGAATTTAGCACGTTCCGTTCATGAGATAATTTTTTAAAACCATATGACGTCATCGTGACGTCACTGCAATTTTTGTCTATAACACGTCCCGGAATGCCTGCATACAAAGATTAAAGCTAATCGGACTTCCGGTTCTGAAGATATAGAGCCCTTAAAATATGCACTTTTAGTATGACGTCACGTGACACGTGATGACGTCACGATGACATCTTAATCCAGCCTGCATCTTCCATTTTGGTCTCAGTGTGTGCCAGGTTTGCGGTCAATCGGATGTGAATAAAAAGTCCAAAAGTGCTGTGTAGAACGATAACACGTGTTATCCTATAGGAAAAACAGTGTGGGTAAAAAACCAAGAAAAAAAACCTAGAAATGTATTTGTGAACAAACACTGAGCTGTTTCAACCGTTTTAGCAACAACTGCCATGAAGGAGTTTCATCCAAGTCGAATGTACATGCACATAAGTATTCTATAGATGGTTGTCTAAGTGAAGATCCTTTGTAAAAAAAACAGTCCCAAAGTGGGGTGTTACCATATTACTTGTTAAGGAGCTACAATGAGTTACGGTTTTAGTCTGTGTCTACTTTGAAGTGGATCTGATTGCATTTCATGTCCATTTTTGCAATAAGAAAAAAAATACAAAAATTAAAAAAAAATATACAAAATCAGGTGGTGACACCATGATGACGTCACTTCAGATTTTGCATAATATTGTCAATACCTACCTACCCACCAAGTTTCATATCGATCGGACATAACCTTATATGTGTTTTGATTTTTTTTAATTCCAACCGCCCTGTCTCTTGTCTCTCTCTTTCAGGTAAGACATTTCCTTAATTTTTTTGGCATCAATAGCAGGGTGAAGTATTCAGATAATATATTAGATTATTTAGTTTACTTGGCTAAAAGGGTAGTTCTTTTGGACTTGCAGAAAATTAGTTTTTCAATATTTTTTTTGTCGGAGATTTCACAGCATTGTTCAACTTGTTCAGTGTGTGTCATAATATATGGTCACTCGACCTGGGCCAAAATCGAACCAATTCTGGTCTGGAGTGTGGATTTATTTCCTGATTTTTGTTGGAAAACAAATACAATTTTGCTCAGATAACTCTAGTTTCAGAAAGTGTATAATGTATAGAGTACTTTTCTAGTGGTTTTTGTATGATATTTATTCTTTTAGTTGAGTATTTTGAAGAGGGAAATTTACTTTTCATTCTGATTTTTTTTCTTAAGTTTAAGGCCACTGATGGGTAAAACACATGGCCCAGAAAGGCCTCGTGGTAAGTCCCTGGGGGGAATTCCAGACCAATTAGTATAGTCTTTGGTTGACCAGGGTAGCCAGTATCCAGGCTAGCCGTGGCAGTCTGTCTCTGACTGTGGCTAATTAGCTACTGCCCTGGTTGTGTGTACTAGCGGCAAGTGCGGATTGTTTATATTAGGTAAGTTGAACTCAGTTTCCAGTGTTTAGGGATCTTATATTTTTCTTTAAAAGGTTCTTGTTTGGATTTGTGGACAGAGTTTGGGCCAGAAACAGCCCACACACCAGAATTTATTTTATTTTATCGTTCTCATAGAAGAGACTCCATCTCTAATTAGACTTGAGAGGTCCTGGCTGGAGTTTAAGAATATCTTAAGGTTTTTGTGTAATGAAATTTAGTTGTTTTTTCTGTATTTTATCCTCACGCTAATATTTAGTTTAGAGATTATAATCAAATTCTTATCTTGTATTTTCTTTTATATTTTAAAGGTTCAGTGTTTCATTTCTTTCTTTTTTAAGATTATTAACGGGTGTTGACGTAATATCCGTTGATCAAGATTGTGTTGTTTTATTGAAAGTGCTGTACCATCTACTATCAATTCCAACCGCCCTGTCTGTTGTCTCCAGATCTCTCTTTCAGTTCGCCAACAACCCCAGGATTTTCGAATCCCCTACCCCCATTGCATATATAACACGTCCCAGAATACCTGTATACCGAGTTTGAACCCGATCGGACTTCTGGTTCTGTAGATATATATAGGGCCATAAAATATGCACTTTTAGGATGACGTCTCGTGACACGTGATGACGTCATTACGACGTCATGATTCATCGGCATACATCTTCAGATGGTTGTCTAAGTGTGTGCCAGCTATGAAGTCGATCGGATTTGAAAAAAAATCCAAAAGTGACTTGTAGCACAAAAACACGTGTAATCCTTTGGCTAAAAAAGGGGAAAAGAAGAGAAACTAGACATGTGTTGTGTTTGTGGTCAAACACTGAGCTGTTTCGACCGTTTTAGCAACAAGTACCATAAAGGAGTATCATCCAAGTTGTATGTACATGTACATGAGTATTCTATAGATGGTGGTCTTAGTGTAGATCAGATGTGAAAAAGTCCCAAACTGGAGTGTTGAACAAAATCATGTGCTATCCTACGGAAAGCAGAGTGCATGTAGTGAAATTTATAGCGACATACATGCAGCCTATAGTAGGAAACGTCACCCATTTTACAAAATTGTGTGCATCTATCTACGACCCAACAAACCTTTTACAAAAGAATTTGAAATTGTTCCACGTTCCGTTGATGAAATGTGGCTAAAAGGTCCAAAAATTTAATAATTAATATAAAATAACATGATGACGTCATCGTGACGTCACTGCAATATTTGTCTATAACACATCCCGGAATACCTGCATACTAAGTTTGAACCCGATCGGACTTCCGGTTCTGTAGATATAGGGCCTTAAAATATGCACATTTCGGATGACGTCACTTGACAGACGATGACGTCATGGTAACGTTATGATTTGGCCTGAATTTTATGATGATGGTCCAAGTGTGCGCAAAGTTTGAAGTCGATCGGACCGTATTTTATGTATTTTTTCTAATTAAAAGAAAATATTGAAATTTTAAAAATTAATAACAATCAGATGATGAAGTCACGATAACGTAACTTCAGATTTTGAAATGTTTTTATCAATACCTACTAACCCACCAAGTTTCAAAACAATCGGACATACCCTTATGTGTGAATCGAAAATCACGTTTTTGATTACGTCATGTTGACTTCACACATTTTACGAATTTATGTACATCTATATATGAACTAACAAACCTTTTACACAAAAAGAATTTCGAATTTACCACGTTCCGTTCATAGATATGGCTAAAAGGTCCAAAAATTGAATAATTAATATAGAATCAAATGATGACGACATCGTAACGTCACAGTAATTGTTGTCTATAACACGTCCCGGAATACCTGCATACCAATTTTGAACCCAATCGGACTTCCGGTTCCGTAGATATAGGGCCTTAAAATATGCACTTTTAGGATGACTTCAAGTGACACGTAATGACGTCATGATGATGTCATGATTCGGCCTTAGCACTAAAACAGCTAAAACTTTAGAGAAAAAAAACCAAAAGCTGTTTCGGTGTGTACACCAAAACAGCTTTTAAGAAGCTGGTTTATTATACAGATATTATCGGCCAGCTTATAAAGAGTCGAATTTTGGCAAGATTATATTTTCCTTCAATCAAAACGTTAAAACACCAATGTGTAGTTCATCTCAAATATTACAAGTGCGTGAATTGTTTGAATAAGTACGAATCACGATACAATTGAACTATTCTGAATCACAGCGGGGAACTTGATGTAAAAAAACTCTTGAACAATAAATGCAGCCAACATTTCATAACTACCAGTCGAGCCTGAACTACTGTGTTTTGGCTTGAAATCTTCCAAGGATTTATAGTGTGCTTTCCAAAGCGACAAGATTCCAAATGAGCTTGTAAGAAACTAAAGAAAACAGTTACTGCTTGGGCAATTTCGTTTCGATGGTGCACTCTGTGGAGGTAGTAGCGGAAATATTGTTAGACAGGAATCCCTTATTCCGAACAACAAAACCCTGATATATTTAAGTGATCGTGTATGACCCGATCACTGTTTTGAAATGGTAAGAATGTTTTTATCCCTTTCTTTCTTTTTTTCTTCTTTCCTTCCTTTTTTCCCAGGCACTAATTCTGCTCAACTTTTCTTCTCAACGAATCATGGTATAAACTGAAAGCCTTGAAACAAACACCAATCCTGATTCCGAGGTGAGTATATTACTATGACGTCCTGATAACGTCCTAAGGCATCAAATTACAAACGATCTCAAAATCATTTGAACCGCGTGCAATGACTAGCACAAATAATTTTACGAGTTCAATGTTCACCTTGGGCTTCACACTACGGCGACATCATCAAACTGGAAGTTGTGTAATTTAACCATACAAATTAAATAGTCATTATGGTTTAAGAACTAGTTCATTTCAATCACTTTTATCAACAAATTCTCAAGCTATTTTATTTATAACTGCTAACCAGCTGTCGGGAAAATGCCCAATTTTGGGTCGGAAATTAACGCGCTTGTTTGGCAGTTAGCAATCATGAATTAGTATCATAGCCACCCAAAATTAGTTTCAATTGAAATATTGTTCATAAGCTACTACCGCTCACGTTGTTTGAAAAATTCGATTATGTTAGCATTAATCTAAATAGCATGTTGAATCAAAAAATATGAACAAAAACAGAGAACTTTCGAAAAGGTATGCTCAGCAATGATTGGCCAACATATTGAGGCACAGTTTTACGGGAGGAGCTGTTTCGGTGACATACCGAAACAGCTCTTGTTTTCGTTAAGATTTTTTTTTTCTACTCCTTTTTCGGACTTTTTCTCCATAGGTTTAACACACGTGTCTTCCACCAGTCCACTTTGGCACTTTTTCAAATCAGATCGATTTCAGACTCAGTACATACTTAGACCACCACCCACAGATGGTCCTAGAAAAAAATCATGGCCGTGACGTCATCAGGTGTCGGGTTACGTAACATTAAAGATGCATTTCCCCCCATATGTTTTGTACACGTTTTAAAACACTCCAGTTTGGCACCTTCGTAAATCCAATCAACCTCAGACTTGATACATACTTAGACCACCATCCACAGATGGTCCTAAAAGAAATTCGTGATCTTCACATCATCAGGTGTCAGGTTACGTCACATTAAAGATGCATTTTTCCCCATAGGGATTGTACACGTTTTAAAACACTCTACTTTGGCACTTTCGCAAATCCTATCGACGTCAGACTTGGTACACACTTAGACTACCACCCTCAGATGGTCCTTGAAGAAATCCTTGACCGTGACGTCATCAGGTGTCGGGTTACATTACATTAAAGATGCATTTTCCCCCATATGTTTTGTACACGTTTTAAAACACTCCAGTTTGGCACCTTCGTAAATCCGATCGACCTCAGACTTGATACATGCTTAGACCACCACCCACAGATGGTCCTAGAAGAAATTTGTGATCGTGACATCATCAGATGTCAAGTTACTTCACATTAAAGATGCATTTTTCCCCATAGGTTTTGTACACGTTTTTCTTCAAACCGTGTACTTTGGCACTTTCATATGTCTGATTGACTTTCACTTGGCAGATGACATTCGAAGTGACGTCATCAAGTGTTCATCATGTGCACAGAGTATTTCAAATATCCGAAACAGCTTGTGTTTGTCCACAAACACATTTCTAGTCTGTTTTTGATTTTGATCAAAAGATTATTCATTTTGTGAAGGGGAAAAAAGACACAGTCTCGCCCCAACTCGCTGCTCTATTCTAATGCTTGAATAAAGAAAATGTCAAATAACAGACACTCACCTAAGCACAGTACTTGAATGCTATCGCGGAAGCACTCCTCAAAACTCGCGCGGATTGCTGGTTGAAAAAAACAAAACAATACCGACAAAAATAATGGGTCATAGAAACAAATCCTCTATGAGATCATTTGGAGACTGGTGAGAGGGCAAAGCTGCATTTCACAAGTACAGCACGGCTTAAAACACCTCTGTCGAGAGAAATGCAATTCGGATTGATTATTCATTTCAAACGAATGCGTTCTCCAACGACCCTGTCTGGACTCAAGCACGAGGAACATTCATGTCTCTTTTAGAAGAAGGCTTGCTATTTTCGAATTAAATGAAGTAACGACATAAAAAGTTACATTGAAGGCTTTTTGAAAAAATAAAGTCCCGGCATGCACACTATTAACATGTGCTAGCAACGGAACCCAGTGATGAGACCCCCCCCCCCCCCAAAAGGTTAATTTGTTATCTTGGTTTTTTTTCTTCAAAGTATATAGTATCAACTTAGCTTAAAGTTAAAAAAAACCTAGTTGTACTGCATCGTTCTTAAGATTGTGAGCAATTGTGTTGCTTCTAACGGAAAAAAATGCATCAAAAGCAAATGGTCCTATGTTCCTCTAAGCAGTTCAAATGTGTTTAAACTTGTGGTTATTTGAATCAAAATTAGCATATACAGCTTCTGTATTAGTGAGGAAAACCGATTTTATACCAAGGAAAAAGTGGCGGAAATATTACAGTCGATGCAAGAAGATATATTTTCCGGAAAAAAAAAATCAGCACACTGGTTTAACTATGAGCATCAACCGTCATCTGTCAATCGAATGTGTCTCACAACATCTTTGGGATTTGAAGAAAAAAAATCTGCTCTACCAATTGCACATCCACAAAATTCAAATTATTAAGCCAAATACCTATATTGATGTTTCAAAAACAATTTCAACAGAATGTAAGTGGCATTCTGAGTGGAACCCTACATGCAAACATGACTGAATTCACTTGAAAGCATTTTCTGCAAACTGATAACGTGGACAGAAGAGCGGAAGGGCAGAATAATGTGTACAAACATCAACTACACGCATGATTTGTACAACTTGATGAACCCAGCTAGATAAATCAATTTGATCTTGAGTAAAGCTGAGTACAAGATCATCCGGTCTGATATTATTTGCGCCCTATAACAGTGACGTTATAGATTGTTTATTCCGACTTTTATCCAACGATGTTTGACTGTTATTGATAAATGACGATCTCCCACGGATTGGACAACGCTAGTTGGATGTTAGTATCGTGCATCAGTATCATAGTCAGAAATGTTGTAATTCATTCCTCACGTAACTATACACTTCACAAGCTAACAATAAAGGGAAACGCAAGCCTACTAACACACTCGCTGTTCGAAAATGGTATCAGCAATATTAGTAAGAACTTCAATCCCACGTTGATTCAAACACTATGTGCAAGGAGACACATCTTGTTTTTGAAAAAAAATAACATAATTGTTTCAAACACTCACCGAGCGAAGTGTTGTTCTTGCAGTCAGTTCTCTCTCGGGTTCTCGTCCGAAAGTGGTGATGATCTCGTCGTTGTAAGGATTGAAGTGGCACACCCTGTCTTATATCTTGTCATCGATTTCCTAAGCAGTGACTGACGAACTTGGACCCTGTTTGTGATTGACCTCTGCGCGCTGTCAATCATACATCACTGACTCGCTTCACGTCAATGAGTCCAAAGTTATTTGTCATTGAGGCTATTATAGTCACCATACAAACTGGTATCACCGACACTGAAATAACCACACATCATTATTGGTTAATACTGTATAGATGTCAGTGACACATCCAAACACGTGATTTGTAAATTGACACGCATATCCGCAGACCACTTACTTGTGCATGTTCACCTACTTATCACCAACTAACTGTGATTGGTGGAGAAAATAATGACGTACACCGGTCGTGATTTACTGGATGATCATGCAGTTTGCGTTGAATGTAGCTCTCTTCAGTCTATTTCTGCAGAAAACCTGAATCAGATCATAACTAGAGGGAGAATACAGTATGTACTAAACCAATCCTTTTAGGAACATTAACGTTCGACACAATCTGCAGGTCAAGTTTTATGTCTGTTTTGAGGCCTGTTTTACTTAGTTGATTCAGTACACGAAAACCAATTACATGTAATGGCCAAAGTTTACATTGTTATTACAAATGGACTAATGATTTTAGGACTAACTAGCCTGGAGGAGAGCACTAAATTGTCAAGTTATAGTGTAAGGTTTGGCGATGAGTTATTGTTTAAGGTAACATTTAATAACACATTTACTTGCTGATGGGGGTGGGGCTGGGATGGGGGCACAACAGTAATAACAATAGTTTAAACTATTAAACTGGAAGTGGAGAGAAGACGACCGTTTATAAATCGATACTAATCACCCCTTTCCCTCTATTGATTTGTGAAATCTATAGAGAGGAGGGGGTGCCGAATGATGGGAGCGTCTCCTGGCGTCAATGAGGTTCAGCCCTTCCCCCTCCCCATAATCTATAACGTGCTAACATAAACTAAACTTGCAATCAAAAAAAATATTATATATACCCTAAAATTCGATGCTTGCAGAAGCAACATAGCAGTAAATATGGTTAGGCGTAATAACCGCTTTGACAGGGACTTTTAGGAAATACACCATGGACCGATGAGATTTGAAGGTTTCATTGGTGGAAAGATACTAAGACAAGATAATTTTTCGGTAGTACCATGTGAATAAATCTCTTTTCTGAGTCTGTGTGGTTCTGAAAAGAACCGGAGGGACTCAACGTTTCGAACAGTATGCTCTGTCCGTCGTCAGGAGAATGGACCAGGACAAAGACATATGAACTTCGGTAAACTATGCGCATCCTATCTGTTCCTGCATATCCAGGGCACTGCAATGGTGACTGTAGGAATACTTAGCTTAGATCAGAGTCGACCACATTCTTTTCTCGAAAAATCTTCATATGGGGGCGCTGTTCAGACCATCTACACTATTGGACAATATGTGGCGCTATTCGCAGACGGCCACGCAAAAGCGAAATTCTAAGCCCCCATTTAAGACGTCGTTTTCCAGTCGTTTTTCTGGTCGTGTGTCCTCAAGCGGCGTGACCAAAACACGACGTCTTTAAGACGTCTTTCTACCCTCCCCAGCATTCATCCCCACCTGCCAAAAACAACAACAAACACGACGTCTTAAAGACGTCGTGTTACGGTCGTTATTTAGTCTCGCATATAATACAGCCGCCGTAAACAAAACAAAAAACACACAAACACAAAAAATGACGTTTTAAAGACGTCTTTCTCGTGAACCGAAAACACATTCCCAAACTCCAAAAAAACATACGAAAACACTACGTCTTTATGACGTCTTTTACGGTCGTTATTTACTCTCGAATATGCTATATCGGCCGTCACCCAAAAACAACAATTAAAAAGCCTTTTTTTCCGGCAAAAAAACCCCCCAAACAAACAAACAAACAAACAAACAAACAAACAAACAAACAAACAAACAACAACAACAACATACAAAACGTGACTAGATTAGATTAGATTAGATAAGATTCCTTTATTGTCATGCTCAAAATTACATGAAAATTTATTTCTTAGTGAACAATTAAAAATAGGTATACATATAATAATTAAAAAAATACACAAAACATGACAAGACCAAAATATATCATGACATGTACATATACAAAAGCACAGTTACTACTATACAATCATGAAAACTCCAGGAGCAATAAAGTAGGATTTGGGCCGTGGGGTGATTAGGAAAGGAAATAAGGAAAACTAGGACGGGACAGGATGGAAACAACTGGGTCTGGCAATGTGCAAAATGTATAGGGCAGGGTATGATGATTGATGGGTGGGGGTGAGAAGGGAAAGGAGGGGGAGAGCATGGAAAGAGAGGGTAGGAATAGGATAGGGGACACATTAGAACAGGGTAGGGTAGTGTAGGGAGGGGCAGGGCGGAGTAGAGTTGGGTATGGAATAACTGAGTTATTAAAACAAACAGCTAAAAACAACTTATCTAGGGCATTTGAATGAAATAAAAACCCCAGGGATAAAAACTATCTTGTGAATGTTGAATTAAAAATCTGAATAGCCCATGGTAAAAATGAAGATTTGAACCTGTTTGTTTTGAGATTAAGTTGGCGTACTCTGCCAGATCGATTGCAAATAATAAAAGGGTTGAGGGAGTGACTTGTATCCGAGAGAATGCTGTTAAATTTGGTGATAAGATGATTCTTAGCTAAATGTTGAATATCTTCAACGTTAGCGCCAATTATCTTCATAGCTTGCTTGTCGATGCGTTCAAATTTTTTTCCGATTGCACAAAGTAAGTGAGTTGAACCAAGATATACAACAAAAGATAACAGTCGACTGGATGGTGCTCTGATAAAACAGTTTTAAAATCTGACAATTCACATTAAATGATTTAAGTTTCCTTAAAAAATAAAGCCGTTGATTTGCTTTTTTTTCTGAATCCTAATTGTGTTTGCATTCCAATTTAACTTGTCATCCACAACAGTTCCTAAGTATTTAAACTCATGAACAATTTCAACATCTGTGTTGTCAATTTCAACCGATTCCTTCATGTTTTTCGTTTTCCGGAAATCAAATATCATCTCTTTGGTTTTCTGCACATTTAAAATCAGGTGGTTTCTGTGGCACCACTCCACAAATTTATTTATTTCATACCTATACTCCACCTCAGAGTTATTGGTGATCAGCCCAGATAAGGCGGTGTCATCAGCATATTTTGTCATGACACATGATCTACTTTCAGGACAAAAATTACTAGTGTACAAAGAAAACAATAAAGGTGACAAGACACAGCCTTGAGGCACCCCAGTGCTGATGTGGGCAACATCTGATACTACATTTTCAAACCTGACCCTTTGTGATCTCTGCAATAAAAAATCATTAATCCAGAGTGCAAGATAAGGGTTAACATTTCGCACTTTGCTGAGAAAAGCGTATGGTTTGATAGTGTTAAAAGCAGATGAAAAATAAAAAAAAACAAGGTACGAACATAATTTCCTGGTTTGTCAAGACAATCGTAAATATTGTGTAAAAAAGGTGATCATGGCATCTTCAACCCCACGTTTTGCTTTGTAAGCAAACTGAAAGGGATCTGCAAAACTTAGTGTTTCTACAGTCAGAATGTCTCTAACGATTTTTTCAAAACACTTCATCACTATGGCTGTTAACGCAACTGGTCTATAGTCGTTGAGAACTGCCGGGTTGGTTTTCTTGGGAACAGGAACGATGATGGAAGATTTCCATAAGCTAGGTACAGTGTGACTGTCTAAGGACCACTGGAACAGGTGTCGGAACACTCCTGCGAGTTCTTTATAACAAGATTTCAGGAGCCTCCCCGAGATCCCATCAGGACCAGCAGATTTATTTGGTTTGATGGCCTTGACAGATTTCTCAACATCCCCGATTGAGAGTTGAAGCCTAGTACTATCATTTAGACTTGACACAAGATGCACACACAACTGTTCGTAGGCAGGGTTATGATGTTGACCATCCAGATCAAAGCGCCTGTAGAAATGGTTCAAATCGTCCGCGAATTTCTTGGGGTCACCAGATGCTGAGGTCAGTTTGTTGCGCTGATTGTAGCCTGTGATGTCCTTTAAAGCATTCCATGCAGCTTTAGGGTTTTTACGCCGTCGTTTTACGGTCGTTATCTAGTCGAGTGTAGTACAGCGGCCGTTGCCGAATATAAACGACGTCTTATGAAGACGTCTCTCTCCTTATCCGAACACTATACCACCTAAATTCTGCCAAAACACACGACGCATATACGTCCCAGTGACCAAAGCAAAATAAACCACAATGTCTTAATAAAGACGTTTTTCTCCCCCTACACACACTCTTGAATTACTATACTCCCGAGGACAATGCTTTGTTTTTTCCGTTTGTCCCTTTAATATAATACTCTTCCATAGACTAAGCACACGAACCTACGACAGAGGACCGTTTTGAACAAAAGACACAACGCACGAGGACTGAAAATATCCTTTCTTCTCCCTCTTTGTGTCCTGTCCTCTTTTATATGTAGATCAGGTACACACATGCATACACACCGATGACTTTTTCATCAGGACGTCTGCGAGACTTCTTGTTTTAGTCGCTACGCGTAATCAGAAGCGGGTTTTTTTTTTACGGGCTTAGATTCGTCTTGTGTGTTTTTTGCTTAACACGTTACATATTGTTTCGGTTATGTTAATAGTTAACAATTCCTCTCCAAATTCAATAAAACTGTTGTATCTGACAGATTCAATATAAAATGTCAATATCATGCAACCTATATTTCTTAAGTTATTTGTGAAAACCTAGTTTTTTTTCACGAAAGTTGACTACAATTTTGCAGATATTTTTTTCGCGATTAACAGACATTTGTCGGGTATATACATTTTTTTTTACAATTCCTCTCCAAATTCGAGATCATTGTTAATTACCTATGATGACCAATCACGAGATGTAATCTAAATTCTATTCAAACATTTGTTTTAATCATTGTCTCAACAAAAGTGTGCTGTTTTTGTTTCCTGAAAGTTGAATAAAATTCTCCTTGTATTTTTCTTGACTGAAACTGTGTATTGCGCCCTCTTTTGAAACAAATAGTGTTTGAGTTAAACACAGCACATTGTTATATTCGTGGTTTTTTTTTGTTTCATGAAAATTGACTAATATCGCCAGTTAGTTTCACGATTAACACACTAGATATTCGGGTATATCGATTTTAATGTTCCCTATATATATGATGATCGTGTAACCTATGAACGAGTCATCATGTTTAGTGGAACTTACCTTTTTTTTCTATGTTCATATTTTGTGCCTCGCGGGAATAGTACTCACAATCTCCATAATAGCCTATGGAGATTGGCACGCGCATGGCGCGTAATGTTAAATTTGGCTCAGACGCAAGGGTGCCCGCAAAGTGTGAAGTGAAGATAATTAGGAGAGTGACTGGCCACGAATAATTGTTCAACCAGTTTTTAACTAGTTGGTGTTTGATTAACCGTTTAAAACCAACCAGATGACGGAAATCTCGCCAAATCGGAATGGGTAAACTGTCATCGGTACCTATGAAGGTTAGATTACAGGGAAAATACAACATTTGGAAACATCAACAAATAAAAACACCAAATTATTATGAAATACCTTACTGGACTGTTTGTGAATGACAGTCTATTAGCATCCTGTAAAATCATGGCACCTGGTATACTGTCATCTTCAAGAAAAAAAAATTGTATCAATTTCTAACGCTGGTTGGTCGACCAGCGATGTAAAGAAAACACCACAGGTTTTTTTTTTTAAATACTGGCCCCAATTTACCATATTTAGTTAGTCCGCATTTGTTTCAATTGATTACACACCTGTGTGAAGGGTACAAGCCAACTAGACTGGTTCCCTGACATTACAATTCCCCAACGTCTACACATTGCTCTGTTTAATCTTCAATGGAGTTGGGGAACCAGACTACTCTCAAACGATTGTTTTTTCTTTGTTTTTATAGTATCTACGAATCCCAAAACTCCAAAAAAAAATTAGTATAAGAATATTTGCTATATTACTAACCCACCAATCTATCCATTTCTGAAAATTACAGCAAAAACAAATGATGTATATTCCCTTTAGGCAAGGCTTTAAAGTGATTGATGGATAAAGGTGAGCTAAAATATTATAAGAAAACTAGAGACAAAATTACTTGAATTGAACCTTTTGAATTAAATCGTCTTCTTCCCCTTCTGATGCTGCAGCAAACTTGGACAAAAAGCGTCCTTTGGGGTTATACATTTACTATACATTGACGTTGACATCTTAGAAACCAAATAGACAAACTGATTAGACAAGAGACCTCCGAAAGACAATAAAGAGAGACGAAACCATACGAGACAAGACCAGACGAGACGACACCAGACCAGACCAGACGAAACGAGAAGAGACGAGACAAAAAAAAAGACGAGACGAGACCATACCAGACGTGACGGGGAGAGACGAGCCAAAACAGATCAAACGAAACGAGACGATATAGAGCGGCAGCCCATATGGTCAACAAGGTACCAGTATCCGAGCACAGAAACAGTTGTAACCTAACATATTCAGATATGGATGTCTGCCGGGGCCCCCTACTGCATGTGGCCCCTGGGGCCAAAAAGAAGGGGCCAAATATTGGGCAGGATCAAACATTGGAGGTACCACATAAATCAAAGTTTAAATGAACGATTACTCTCTACTAATTATATAATATCCATTGCCAGAAATAAATTATTTGCTGCATAAGGCCCGCCAGACCCCCAAAAGATGACCCAGTGGATGGATCAGGGTAGCCGTCACTTCCTCCTTTTTTTCTCGCTGATACACTCGCAACGTGACGATAAAGAGGAAAATGAAACCAGTTTATATTTATGCCTTAGCACTTGTAGAAAATTAAATGTAACTCAAGAGTGATTTCAGGTAAGATTAATTAACTCAATAGCCCGAAGGCAAGGGGGGCATGGCCGCCACCCCCTCCGTGCATTAAAATGTTTCGCTGATGACGTCGCAATGCACTTTTCAAGTCATGCTAAATTTTTCTGACAGGTGTGCTAAAGTCTTACACTTATTCTGATACCAGTTTTATGAAAGTAGGAATACTTTTGTCACTAAATGTCCATTTTCCACAGCGGGTAGCCCTAAAAGTGAACGTTTCCTATTGATAACGTACACGTATGCACATGTCCATGTAAGCGTGCATGGAAGTGGCGACTACCAGATCGAATTGAAACTTCACAGATGCATTTCAACATTGAGAATAAGAAAATAAAAACCAGTTTTTATTGATGCCTTGGTAAGATGTATCTTAAGAGTGATTTTAGGTAAGACAAATTAACTTAAGAGCGCTGTGAAAAGGGCGGAGGGATCGTGGCCGCCACCTCCTCCGTAAACATTTTCGCCTATACTGTCACAATGCGTTTGTTTTAATTGTGCCAAGTTTCTCTGACATGCTGATGTATTTTAGTTATTTTGAAACCAATTTTATGAAAATAGAGCACACCTTTGCCACATAACAGGTAGGCCTAATATAATGCACATAAGAGTGCGCATGCGAGTGCCGACTTTAAATGAAATTTAATGTTATGTGAAACACACAGGTAGCAGGAGACGACTAGTCAAAGAACAGTAGTTTACAACAGTTTTAAAGATTGGGCTGAAGATGGAATTGAATTTTAATGGGCAGCAGTGCATGGCAGTTAAAGTCAAATAGTTTTTATAATTGAACACATATTGTAACTAATGCACGAAACTTAGCATGTAATGCAAACACAAGTCAGGGAAAAAAAACGTATTTGTAAAAGATAAGCATATGTTTCATATGCAGAACAATAAAGCTAAATAGTTATATACCGTAAAGTTAAGACACGAACCATTCTTTCGTAAGCTCAGAGCAGAATTCGCCTTGTCAGTGAAAAGACCAAAAAGCATATACAAATATTTTTAGAAAACAAGCATATGTTGCATATGCAGAAACTTAATGCTGAAAATTGATATACGTACAGTTTAGCCTGGAACCATTTGTTCCTTAGCTCAGAGCACAATTGTATTATGCCCATGCAAAGACAAAGAGAAAAAATAAATACATTAATGTTTAGATGCCTTGAGGCTCATGTCTATATTTTTGTTTCACCTAACGTTTACTCTCTGGTAGCCCTAGAAGTAAAAGACGAACCATTTCCGTACACGACAAAGACCTTACCAACTATGTTGACAAACAGTGTGACGTCATCGTAACATCATAAAGATGAAAATATTTGTATATTTGTGAAATTGAATCGCTGAAAAACTGTTATTGTATTAATTTTCCAGCAGTTTGAGGTCGCAAATATACAATTACTTTCATCTTTAACTTTTAAACTGAATGAAGAACCCTGTGCATATCGACATAAACGATTGCAATCACCTCACTTGTTTCCTGTTATATCTTGTATACTAGAGCGGCAGCCCAGAGCATTTTGGTCAAACGAGCAAGGCACCATATCCGAGCACAGAGACATAGTTTGTGTAACCAAATATATTCAGATATGGATGTTTACAAGGGACCCCCTGCTGCATGTGGCCTCTGGGGCCCCCAAAGAAGGGGCCAAATAATGGGCGTCACTCTTAGGTTCATTAACTATTTATCCGTCAAGCGATATAATAAATAATAATAACCGTATTTATATAGCGCCTATTCCAAAGGATATAAATCGCTGGGGGAGAATGCAATTCAAGACAGGTAAATGAAGTATATGCACATTGTGAGACCCATTATGTAGCACCTTTTTTGCTAGGTGCCGAAGCACATAATATTATTGCTGCCACTGCCAGAAACGTCGCGGCAAACCCCTTCTTTTTTAGCGACAAGTGATACTGGGTTCTGAAACGTGCTTTACGCAACACACAGGACCTACTGTTTACGTCCCATCCGAAGGACGAAGCAATAATGGTAAAGTGCATTGCTCAAGAGCACAAGCACCACGGTTCCCACGGTCAGGATTCGAACCCATGTACCATGGCACACGAGTCGAACACCGTAACCATTGGACCACCGCGCCTACACAATTTAACTCTGAGTATTATGCCCATGCAAAGATATTAACGAAAGAAATAAAAACAATTATTTTTTATATTATAATCATATGTTGCATAATCTCCAACGACGTTAGAGGCTCCGTAAAACTCCACGTGGAAGTCCAACGATACTATATTACTTAATGTAGCCATATATGGGTAGCGCGAGAAACGCGCTTTACGTAGTTGTGTATTTAGTATACATCTTTAGACATTAATACGATAATTGAACAGGGGCTGTCATGGAAATACACCCACGTGTGTAAACACCCAGACCTATGTTACATACCTCGTGTGGACTTTCCATTGCTTTTCGTGTAGTTAAGAAAAACCTGTGAAAAACTCATTTTTCTCAAACTGTGAAAACTCTTTCAACCCATTTTTTTCTATGATTCCCTTTAGTGTTTCTCTTCATTCTGCCACGGATAAACCGAACCCCAAAATGCCTCTTAACCTGTTTTCCAGAAATTGGGAAACATTGTGTGGACGTGGGCACAAGTCCAAACAACGTCGCTGCTACCTGTTTTTTGGTGGACCTATTTTGTTTGGGAGTCCACACAGCGTATGTAATGCTTGTACACCAGCAACCGTGGACGCCCCATTGTCCCTAATCCTCATTCCTTTATATTTACCCTAATTTGCTACGGCTCTCATTGGTGTTGTACACGATTTGAGATCGTGGACCCTTTGTTTGTGCCCTAACCCTTTTGTCCTTAGTCCACAGTTGCCGGTGTTTACACACGCACCCAGACACACACAAACTATCACCAGACAATGTGTATATCCAGGCTCCATGTCGACAAAAAAACAGGACAACACATTTCACTAATAAATAGCAATATTAAAACGAAATAAAGGTACAAGTACGATATAACTATTGGTACCAAGATGAAGCCATTATAATAAGAACAATTGAATTTAAGGGACAAGTAAATACAGTTTAAACAGTTTATGAATTGACGTTGACCAATCATGCGAATACAGATGTGTCAGAAGCCACATTTTATGTGCATTGGTGCTGTGTGCAATGTTAGACATCAACTCACGACGTGTGGGCACAGTACAGGGTCAGTCGTAAGTACCGCAACCGTCGTAAATACAAAGCAACCATCAGCTAATGAGAAAACCACTTTTCAGGTCAGCTTATTAGGCTATAAGCATAATGGGAACCAACCCAAAAACCTCACATGGACGATTGGACCAAGCAGTTCGTCTGAATCCAAATGATTTGCAAAATAGTGGCCGCATGAGGTCGCTGTTTGCGCTGTATTTGTTAATGCACTGACTAGCGAAGATATGCTGCCAATTGCTTGCCTTGACCAAGTCTAGACAAGACCAGACCAGACCAGATCAGACAAAACGAGAAGAGACGTGACAAAAGGAGACAATACCAGAACAGACCCTTTTCATTTCACCATTAGTGATTGCAATCGCCTCACTAGTTTTCCTGTCATTTCTAGTACATTGCCTTGAGTGTAGCCAAAACCTATTCCTTCGTTAGCCAACAGTAAAACTGTATTGTGCTTATGCGAAGACAAAAAAAGACAGATAAACGTGTATTTGTGAAAGAGGTTACCATAGGTAGCATTGGCAGGAAATTGATACTAAAAAAATGAATACACCGTACAGTCTAGCCAGGAACCATTAATTCGTTAGCTCAGAGACAAAATATTATGCCCATGCAAAGACCACCAAAAAAAAAAAAAATATGCATGTATTTTTAGACGATAAACATATGTTGTATAAACTCCAAGGACGTTAAAGGCTACGTCAAATCCAACACGGTAGTCTACCGATACTCTCCTATTTTTAAGTAGCCATGTGCGTAGCAAGAGAAACGCGCTTCAAAAACCTACAGCAGGTCTTCCTTGAACAGTTTATTCATTTATTTATTTATTAATTTCGGAATGAATATGATAGTTGAACAGGGGCTGCTGTAGAGATACAAAATAACAAACTGTTATAGAAGATTTGTATATTCTGACTCCAAATAATCAATAAGCAGCAAGATAACACATTTCACTCAACAAATAACAATATTAAAAAAAATAATAATGAAGGTACAGGTACGATGCGTTAAAATCAAAACAGTTGCATTACTGGGACAAGTAAATACATATTTAAAGATTATTAATTGACGTTGACATCTTAAAGACCAAATAGACAGACTATTTAGACAAGAAAACGCTGAAAGACAATAACGAGAGACGAGACGACACGAAACAAGACGAGACCAGGCCGAACCAGACCAGACCAGAACAGAAGAGACGAGACAAAACGAGACAAGACAAAACAAACTTATAGGGAAGAAAACTGAGCATTCTCAAAATTACCATAAAATCACCTCCTGTCTCATGACGTCACGATTAGGAAAGATTACATAGTTATGTGTGGTTATACAAAGATTATCAGTGTTGTAGTCGAGGCCACAACCTCCGAGGCCGAGGCCAAGGCCGAGGCCAAGGCCGAGGCCACAACTTCCGAGGCCAAGGCCGAGGCCGAGGCCACAACCGCGAGGCCAAGGCCAAGGCCGAGGCCACCACCTCCGAGGCCAAGGCCGAGGCCGAGGCCAGCTATCAAAATACGTAATAAAATATAAATCACTAACACAAGACTAAGATTATATTGGAGTTTT
This sequence comes from Patiria miniata, assembly GCF_015706575.1. NCBI lineage: Eukaryota > Metazoa > Echinodermata > Asteroidea > Valvatida > Asterinidae > Patiria > Patiria miniata. The sequence continues at coordinate 11,451,802 of NW_024037048.1, read as the reverse complement.
AACATCTTTTTAGTTGAATTTACTGAGTTTTGGAGTGCCTGGCCTACAAATTTACAGATGGAGTGGGTTTCCTCTTGTAGGGAGTCCGGCGAATTTTATTTTTTAAAGAACGAAATCTCAAGTTTTGTATCACTGAAAGCAAATTACACAACAAAATCAATGGCGTTTGAATCAGGCTCATAGGTGTTTTCCCTTTGGAGATACAACAATTTAAATGGCCACATTTTGAGTTTCTATTCTGTAAGATTTACATTATTTACTTTTAGCATGTTTTATAAATCTTATTTTCAAAACCTACCAAAATGCTTAATATCATAGGAATCCCATTAAATAAACAACAACTTGATTTTTGAATCAGGTTTTTACCACTCATAACCAAAAAGTTACGACCCCCCCCCGACCTTCGCACTGTCCAGGCGCGCGCCGAGCAAACACCGCGATGCGACCAGACAATGCCAGACGGCCAGCCGTTGCGCACGGGCAAAGCATAGTTCTAATCCCGCTCCACACAACGGAATAAGTGTCCACGCTTTATCACTGTTAATACCGCGGTACCAGACAAAGTCTGGCAATGGCCAATCCCGCTCCAAACAACACGGCAACACGGAACATGCGTGCATGATATCACTCAGTTCATCAAAATGACCATGAATTCTCGGATCATCCGATTTGAATCCAATGGCTTCGAAGAATTTTAAGATCATGGCAAGAGGTAGGGAGTCCAGAGGTTTTGGCCGTATATCTGTAACCACGCAAAATTAGTCAATTTCAAACCGTGCTTATTCATGTAATAAGTATCAACATGGCTCTAAAAATACAAAAAAAGTATCCTGGTACCACGAGGAATACTGACTCCTATTATTAAAACATTCATTCAGAACTTTGCATTCATTTGGATGGAAAAACGAATTCTGAAATCGCGCTTTCCATATCGACCGTTTGCGCCAAACATTACCGTGTGAGCCGGAACTTTCATTTAAATCACCGTGTAAAAATAAAATCTACTTGATAAATCGTAATTGTTTTTATCATATCTTTATGAAAAAAAAATGGAACGGACTTGTACACTCGATCGTACCCAGAAAGTTCAAACTTTCACTGAAACAGTGGCCTATGAAAAGAAATTATTAAGCTTGCCGCACCTTGCCGCAAATCATTTTTAAAGGTCGGGGTACAGAGGCGAAACTAGAAAATTTTGTACAACACTGCAACCAGACTAGTCTACTACCACATGTTATTGTACGCAAATGGGATTGGTGCCAGACTTATGTAGTCTGGCACGAGGTAACAGTCGTAACGCTTGCACGCACGTGGAAAGCTGAAGCGCAGGCTAGGCGAAGATGCTACGTACGTGAGTACGTTCAATGCAACCATTTCCAGTTCATTCGTGCGTACATTGTATATGCGTTCGTTTCACGGAACCCACTGCGGCAGAATCTCGAGGATTTGATACGGTAAAAAATTAAAATTAATTAGAATAGAAAACACATCAAAATGGGCGGCCTCGAGCCGGCCTCGACCGATTCGCCGAGGCCGGAAGGCTCCGAGGCCGAGGCCAAGGCCGAGGCCTTGCACCTCCGAGGCCGAGACCTCCAACACTGAAGATTATTTATGGTCAATTTTGTTAATATATTTATAGAAATGGGTTTTAAATCGAAATGTTCAACTAACTTTGACTTGCCGCATGTTGGCGCCCCTTGGTGTGAGAATTGTGAGAGGTGTTTTTGATTTGTGTTAAGTTTTTATTGCATATCCAGTAACACCAGAAGTAAAAGTCAAGCGGTTTTGTGTCCGGGAAACGAAATATTTCTCACGGCATTGTTTACAACGTCACGATAAACAAACACGATATTCTATTTAGTTCAAAAGATATAGCGCAAACTATTTTGTCAAAATTTGCCCTCAAATCGCTTGTAATTTGATACCTTATGACGTCATGATAACGTAACAAAATGTATAACATCGTCGTAATATGTACAAGGTTTTGTGATCACACCTTAAACCCTTCGGAAGAAATTTTGCTTTGTGTAGATTTCAGGCTAATGTAGTCATTGTGAATTCACCTAACTTTGACCGCCCGGTACACCCGGAAGTCAAGCGAGTTAACGTACAAGACAACATTTGTTTAGACAATTAATGGTCTATCCATCATTGATTATTTAGTTCAAGAGTTAAAGGTGAAAGTATTTGGTCACTTTTTGAGATAAAATCACTTGTAATTTGACACCTGATGACGCAATCATAACGTCAGAGTAATATGCACCATTTCGGATGAGGATCGACACATATTGACGCTTACAAGTTAATAACATACCGTTTAGGAAAAAACCTGCATAATTGTGCTGATCATCTAAAAAAATAAATGTATTCCTTTAAGTTCGTTTCGTCTTGTCTCGTTTGTTCTCGTCTCTTCTCGTCTGGTATGTTCTAGTCTCGTGTCGTCTCGTTTCATCTGGTCTGGTCTGGTCTGGTCGTGTCTGGTATGGTCTGGTATTGTCTTGTTTCGTATCGTCACGTCTCTCGTTAATGTCTTTCAGAGTTCTCTTGTCCACATAGTCTGTTTGGTTTTAAGGTGCCAACGTCAATTGATAATATCTGTTTAAACTGTATTTACTTGCCCTCTTGATGCAACTGTTTTTATTTTACGTTTTTATCTTGGTACCGATAGTTGTATAGTACCTGTACCTTCATATTTTTTTTAAAAATAATGTTGTTATTTGTTGAGTGAAATGTGTTATCTTGCTCGCTGTTATTGATTACAGGGAGTATGGATATACAAATCGTCTATGGCAGTGTGTTATTTTGTATATCGACGACAGCTTCTGTTCAGCTATCATATTAAAGTCTAAAGATGTATAATAAATAAATGAATAAAGAAATAAGATGTTCAAGGAAGATCTGCTCTAGATTTTTGAAGCGCGTTTTTCGCGCTATCCATATGGCTACTCAAAAATAGGACAGTATCGGCAGACTACCAAGTTGGGTTTGACGGAGCCTCTAACGTCCTTGGAGTCTATACAACATATGTTTATCGTCTAAAAACATGTATTTCTTTCTTTCTTTCTTTCTCTGTGCTCTGAGCTAACAAAAAACTGGCTCCTGGCTGCACTGTATGGTATATTAATTTTAGCATTAATTTTCTGCCAATGCAAGTACACGTTTATCTGCCTTTTTTGTTTTTGCATTGGCACAATACAGTTTTGCTCTAGGCTAATGAAAAAAATAGGTCTGGGCTACACTCTATGCAATATACTAGAAACGACAGGAAAACTATTGAGGTGTTTGCAATCACTAAAGGCGAAGTGAACAAGGCACTTTAATCAGTTTAACAGGTAAAGATGAAATTCCTTGTAAAGTTTTGACCTTAAATCGCTGGTAATTTAATATAATAATTTAATGATGACGTCACACTATTTTTACCTTTGGTAATGTCTTTGTCGTGTACAGAAATGGTTATTACTTTAATTCTGGGGCTACCAGAGGGTCCAAGTTAGGTGAATTCAAAAGATGGACATGAGCCTCAAACCAGAATAAACCGAAAATTCTTTCAAACGGTCTGCGGGATGATAATAAAACCTCGTACCAACACGAATCCTGGTCCGAAGATGTAAAACAACATGTGATGTAGTCATGATGTCATTCGGGTATCTTATTACAAGCGATTTGTGGTAAAAATACATACACATAATAAATATGCCGTTCTCACACCAAGGGGCGCTAACATGCGGCAAGTCAAAGTAAGTTGAAAATGTTTATTGAAAAAAAAACATTTCTTACAATATTAACTTAATTGACCCTACATAATCTTCTTACAACCATACATGACTGTGTAATCTTTCGAAATCTTTCGGAATCATGACGTCATCGGACCAGAGATTATTTTGTGGTTACTTTGAAAATGCTCATTTTTTGTTTTTCTTTAAGTTCGTTTCGTCACGTCTCGTAATCTTGTAAAACTGTATTTTCTTGTCCGAGTGATGCAACTGTTTTTATGTTAACATTTTCATCTTGGTACCAATAGTTGTATCGTACCTGTACCTTTCTTTTTTAATATTGTTATTTGTTGAGTGAAATGTGTTATCCTGCTGTTTTCGATTATAGGCAGTCTGGATATACAAATCGTCTGTAACAGCTTGTTATTTTGTATTTGGACGGCAGCCCCTGTTCAGCTATCATAAAAATGTCTAAAGATGTAAAATAAATTAATAAATAGATAAATGAATACAAAAAAAAACTGTTCAAGGAAGACCTGCTTTTTGGTTTTTGAAGATCGTTTCTGGCGCTACCCGTTTCGCTACTCAAAAATAGGAGAGTATCGGCAGACTACCACGAGTTTGGCAGAGCCTCTAAAGTCCTTGGAGTTTATACAACATATGTTTGTCGTCTAAAAATACATGTATTTCTTTTTTTTCTCTTTGTCTTTGCATGAGCATAATAAAATTGTGTTCTGAGCTAACGAAAGAAGGGCTCCTGGCTAGACTGTACGGTATATTAATCTTTAGCATTAATTTTCTGCCAATGCAAATACACGTTTATCTGCTTTGTTTGTTTTTTGCATTGGCACAATACAGTTTTGCTCTAGGCTAATGAAAAAAAAATAGGTCTTGGCTACACTCTATGCAATATACTAGAAACGAAAGGAAAACTAGTGAGGTGATTGCAATCACTAAAGGCGAAATAAACAAGGCACTTTTAATCAGTTTAAACAGGTAAAGATGAAATTATTTGTAAAGTTTTGACCTTAAATCGCTGGTAATTTAATATAATAATTTAATGATGACGTCACACTATTTTTACCTTTGGTAATGTCTTTGTCGTGTACAGAAATGGCTATTACTTTAATTCTGGGGCTACCAGAGGGTCCAAGTTAGGTGAATTCAAAAGATGGACATGAGCCTCAAACCAGAATAAACCGAAAGTTCTTTCAAACGGTCTGCGGGATGTTAATAAATCCTCGTACCAACACGAATCCTGGTCCGAAGATGTAAAACACCATGTGATGTAGTCATGATGTCATTCAGGCATCTTTTTACAAGCGATTTGAGGTAAATATACATACACATAATAAATATACCGTTCTAACACCAAGGGGCGACAACATGCGGCAAGTCAAAGTAAGTTTAAAATGTTTATTTAAAAACAACCATTTCTTACAATATTAACTTAATTGACCCTACATAATCTTCGTACAATCATACATGACTGTGTAATCTTTCGGAATCTTTCGGAATCATGACGTCATCGGACCAGAGATTAGTTTGTGGTTATTTTGAAAATGCTCATTTTTTGTTTTTCTTTAAGTTCGTTTCGTCACGTCTCGTAATCTTTTAAAACTGTATTTACTTGTCCGAGTGGAACTGTTTTTATGTTAACATTTTCATCTTGGTACCAATAGTTGTATCGTACCTGTACCTTCCTTTTTTAATATTGTTATTTGTTGAGTAAAATGTGTTATCCTGCTGTTGTCGATTATAGGCAGTCTGGATATACAAATCGTCTGTAACAGTTTGTTATTTTGTATTTGGACGGCATCCCCTGTTCAACTATCATATAATTGTATAAAGATGTGAAAAAAAATGAAAAATATATAACTACTCAAGGAAGACCTGCTCTAGGTTTTTGAAGCGCGTTTCTCTGGCTACCCATATGGCTACTCAAAAATAGGACAGTATCGGTAGACTACCAGGTGGGGTTTGACGGAGCCTCTAACGTCCTGGGAATGACGGTATACAACATATGTTTATTGTCTAAAAATACATGTATTTCTTTCTTTTCCTTTGTATTTGCATGAGCGTAGTAAAATTGTGCTCTGAGCTAACGAAAGAAGGGCTCCTGGCTAGACTGTTCGGTATATTAATCTTTAGCTTTAATTTTCTGCCCATGCAAATACACGTTTATCTGCTTTGTTTGTTTCTGCATTGGCACAATACAGTATTGCTCTAGGCTAATAAAAAAAATAGGTCTTGGCTACACTCTGTGCAATATACTAGAAACGACAGGAAAACTAGTGAGGTGTTTGCAATCACTAATGGGGAAATGCACAGGGTACTTTAATCAGTTAAACAGGTAAAGATGAAATTATTTGTACAGTTTTGACCTTCAATCGCTGGTAATTTAATATAATAATTTAATGATGACGTCACACTATTTTTACCTTTGGTATTGTCTTTGTCGTGTACGAAATGGTTGTTACTTTAATTTTGGGGCTACCAGAGGGTCAAAGTTAGGTGAATTCAAAAGATGGACATGAGCCTCAAACCAGAATAAACCGAAAGTTCTATCAAACGGTCTGCGGGATGATAATAAAACCTCGTACCAACACGAGTCCTGGTCCGAAGATGTAAAACAACATGTGATGTAGTCATGATGTCATTCAGGTATCTTATTACAAGCGATTTGAGGTAAATATACATACACATAATAAATATGCCGTTCTAACACCAAGGGGCGCCAACATGCAGCAAGTCAAAGTAAGTTTAAAATGTTTATTTAAACAAAAACATTTCTTACAATATTAACTTAATTGACCCTACATAATCTTCGTACAACCATACATGACTGTGTAATCTTTCGGAATCTTTCGGAATCATGACGTCATCGGACCAGAGATTAGTTTGTGGTTATTTTGAAAATGCTTATTTTTTGTTTTTCTTTAAGTTCGTTCGTCACGTCTCATAATCTTTTAAAACTGTATTTACTTGTCCGAGTGATGAAATTGTTTTTATGTTAACATTTTCATCTTGGTACCAATAGTTGTATCGTACCTGTACCTTCCTTTTTTAATATTGTTATTTGTTGAGTGAAATGTGTTATCCTGCTGTTGTCGATTATAGGCAGTCTGGATATACAAATCGTCTGTAACAGTTTGTTATTTTGTATTTGGACGGCATCCCCTGTTCAACTATCATATAAATGTATAAAGATGTGAAAAAAATAAAAAATAAAATAAGTACTCAAGGAAGGCCTGCTCTAGGTTTTTGAAGCGCGTTTCTCTGGCTACCCATATGGCTACTCAAAAATAGTACAGTATCGGTAGACTACCAGGTGGGGTTTGACGGAGCCTCTAACGTCCTGGGAAATTATACAACATATGTTTCTCGTCTAAAAATACATGTATTTCTTTCTTTTCCTTTGTTTTTGCATGAGCATAATAAAATTGTGCTCTGAGCTAACGAAAGAAGGGCTCCTGGCTAGACTGTACGGTATATTAATCTTTAGCATCAATTTTCTGCCAATGAAAATACACGTTTATCTGCTTTGTTTGTTTTTGCATTGGCACAATACAGTTTTGCTCTAGGCTAATGAAAAAAAATAGGTCTTGGCTACACTCTATGCAATATACTAGAAACGACAGGAAAACTAGTGAGGTGATTGCAATCACTAAAGGTGAAATAAACAAGGCACTTTAATCAGTTAAACATGTAAAGATGAAATTATTTGTAAAGTTTTGACCTTAAATCGCTGGTAATTTAATATAATAATTTAATGATGACGTCACACTATTTTTACCTTTGGTAATGTCTTTGTCGTGTACAGAAATGGTTATTACTTTAATTCTGGGGCTACCAGAGGGTCCAAGTTAGGTGAATTCAAAAGATGGACATGAGCCTCAAACCAGAATAAACCGAAAGTTCTTTCAAACGGTCTGCGGGATGATAATAAAACCTCGAACCAACACGAATCCTGGTCCGAAGATGTAAAACAACATGTGATGTAGTCATGATGTCATTCAGGTATCTTATTACAAGCGATTTGAGGTAAAAATACATACACATAATAAATATACCGTTCTCACACCAAGGGGCGCCAACATGCGGCAAGTCAAAGTAAGTTGAAAATGTTTATTTAAAAAAAAACATTTCTTACAATATTAACTTAATTGACCCTACATAATCTTCGTACAACCATACATGACTGTGTAATCTTTCGGAATCTTTCGGAATCATGTCGTCATCGGACCAGAGATTAGTTTGTGGTTATTTTGAAATTACTCATTTTTTGTTTTTCATCAAGTTCGTTTCGTCACGTCTCGTAATCTTGTAAAACTGTATTTACTTGTCCGAGTGATGGAACTGTTCTTATGTTAACATTTTCATCTTGGTACCAATAGTTGTGTCGTACCTGTACCTTCCTTTTTTAATATTGTTATTTGTTGAGTGAAATGTGTTATCCTGCTGTTGTCGATTATAGGCAGTCTGGATATACAAATCGTCTGTAACAGTTTGTTATTTTGTAGTTGGACGGCATCCCCTGTTCAACTATCATATAAATGTCTAAAGATGTGAAAAAAATAAAAAATAAAATAACTACTCAAGGAAGACCTGCTCTAGGTTTTTGAAGCGCGTTTCTCTCGCTACCCATATGGCTACTCAAAAATAGGACAGTATCGGTAGACTACCAGGTGGGGTTTGACGGAGCCTCTAACGTCCTGGGAATGACGGTATACAACACATGTTTATTGCTAAAAATACATGTATTTCTTTCTTTTCCTTTGTATTTGCATGAGCATAATAAAATTGTGCTCTGAGCTAACGAAAGAAGGGCTCCTGGCTAGACTGTACGGTATATTAATCTTTAGCATTAATTTTCTGCCCATGCAAATACACGTTTATCTGCTTTGTTTGTTTTTACAGTTTTGCTCTAGGCTAATGAAAAAAAATAGGTCTTGGCTACACTTTAGGCAATATACTAGAAACGACAGGAAAGCTAGTGAGGTGTTCGCAATCACTTATGGGGAAATGCACATGGTACTTTAATCAGTTCAACAGGTAAAGATGAAATTATTTGTAAAGTTTTGACCTTAAATCGCTGGTAATTTAATATAATAATTTAATGATGACGTCACACTATTTTTACCTTTGGTAATGTCTTTGTCGTGTACAGAAATGGCTATTACTTTAATAATCGATTTGAGGCCATAACTTTGGCTTCAAATAATTTATTCCAGCTGGACACTGAGGCTGGTCAAGTAGGGGTCAAAAGGTGGCCCTCCAGGTTTGACCGCTAGACAAAATGTTTTATTACCTTGGCTTGTCAAACTGAAGGGCGGGTTGACTATATATACCCTGGTTTTACGAGCAAAGTTCATGATTGCTTGAGCAGCCAAAGGGTGAAGTTATACCCATTTTATTTCGTTAGCATAGATTTTCTAAAATTTATTTTCCGGCTTTCATGAGCTTAGTTCTGCGTTCGTGATTTTTAATTATGCCTCGCACTAAGTCCAAGCAACAAGCTGTATCTGGGCCGGCGGATGGAGCGAAACGGTCTCGGGGACGGCCCCGATCGTCCTCCCAACCAACACTGCCGGTCGCCGGTGGAAGTGCGACTGCGAGTTCGGGCGAGATGGACGCGGCAGCCCCGGCTGGCACCGCGGTTCCCTTGGCTATAGGCGGTCAGGGGAGTATCAACGAGGTGAGTTGGTTGCCGCTCCATCAGTCAGTCGGCCCGGAGGAAGCTCGTCTAATGCGGAGTTGGGTAAGTCCATTGTGACCATATCTTCCCCATTTCCATCCCTGTCTGTAAGTTCGGCCCCGATCACTTCTTCAATTGCATCGTCCTCTTTTGCTAATGATGTCACTTTAACTAGTGTGTGTGATGATCTTGGGTCTAGAGTGCCACAAAATTTGCAGGAAAAATTTTGGAAAGGGGAGTTTGTGGAGTTTGGCGCACTTTTGAAGTCCCACCGTGGTTCGGGTGCTGATAATTCTTTGGATGATTCGTCCTCATAAGCAGGCTCCTAGAATTTTGTCAATCGAACAGTGGACATCTGCCTTTCTAGTTTTTGCATCGTTATTTTGTGCGACACCCTACGCATGCCCGCCATTTGCTAATTTATGCGGATACCATCCGTTCTGCTGCTTTCCGACATGCTGGCTATGGCTGGCGGGATTATGATGTGCAGTTTTGATTGCGGCAAGCGCGTTTGCCATCTCGTTCCTGGGCCAGCATAGATGCTGAACTGTGGCTTGCTTTTCTCGGTGCGCCGGCTGTTAGTCAGCCGCATAATTTTCGTCCCTTCCAGCAACGTGACCGTACCGGTCTCGGGTTTGGTTTCGGCACAAGACGTGCAACCTCCCTTCCCACCAGTAAACTCACATGCAATGATTTTAACAGGGGATACTGTGTCCGTGCCACTTGCCGTTTCGCACACCGTTGCTCCGCCTGCCAGGCGGGCGGCCACCCAGCAATTCGTTGTAGGGGAAACCAAGCAATTCGCGCCACAGCACGCCCCGCGGCAGCTGGCGCAAACCCCAGTAAAGCTAAGTAAGATGCTGCCATTTTTACGCACCTTCACGAATCGGCAAGATGCAGCTTTGTTGGCTGACGGTTTCTCACAGGGTTTTAGGCTTGGCTATTCAGGGCCTAGGGCAAGCTTCTCTGCTCGTTATTCATTGTCAGCTCGCAAAAAACCCACAATATTTCAATCTAAAATTGATCGCGAAGTTGAACTGGGTCGTGTGGCTGGCCCGTTTGAGTCTGAGCCTTTTCCTCAATTACGTTGTTCACCCGTAAGTCTTGTTCCAAAACAGACTCCTGTGGAGTTTCGATTAATTCATAATCTGTCTTCTCCAGTTGGAAATTCAGTAAATGACTTTATTGACACAACTTTTGATGACGCCATAATCATGCTATCTAACTTTGATCAGGGTGCCTAGCTTCTGGCCAAATCGGATTTAAAATCTGCATTTCGTTTGCTCCCCATTCACCCTGACGATTTTGGTAGTTAGGTTTTTCTCACGACGGCATGATCTTTTATGATAAGTGTATGCCTATGGGTTGTTCTATATCATGTGTTACCTTCGGGCGTTTTAGTACGTTCCTTGAATATTGTACTCGTAAGGTAGCTCAATTGCCACGTTTTCTGCATTTTCTTGATGATTTCTTGTTTATGGGACCAAGCACATCTCCCGAGTGCGCACGTTCCCTCAAGGCTTTTCAAGTAATTTGTGATCAGTTTGGGGTCCCGTTAGCAGATGATAAAACTGAGGGTCCCACCACTTGCCTAACGTTTCTGGGGCTCGAAATTGATACACTAGCCCAACAGGCATGAATTCCACCTGACAAACTGGTTGCAATCAACCACAAGCTTTGCAGTTCGCCAAGCAAGAAAAAACGTACCCTACATGATATCCAATCATTGCTGGGCAGTTTGAATTTCCTTTGTAGGGCTGTATTGCCGGGTAGGGCTTTTCTTCGCCGGTTACATGATTTAACTAAGGGTGTAGCCAAGCCTCATCATAAAATTCGTATTTCGCATGGTGCTCGGGCTGATTTGCAGGTTTGGCAGCAGTTTTTGCTGCATTTTAATGGCACGGTTTTCTTTCCAGCGTGAATTTGACTCATTTACGACCATTTACACCTGTACACCGATGCGTCTGCAGTGATTGGGTTTGGGGCTTTTTTGGATGGGAGTTGGACTCATGGTAAATGGCCCGAGTTTATCGAATCGAGACGTTTTTCGAAAGCATTTCTCGAGTCAGTGTTTCCCATCACTCTTGCATTACTGTTGTGGGGTGAGCATTTGCGCATCGAGCGAGTGATTTTTTGATGTGATAACCAGGCTGTAGTTGGTATCATCAATAGACAAACGTCTAAGTGCCCGTTAATTATGCAACTGTTGCGTACATTGGTGGTTCAGTGTTTGACATGTAATGTTCAGTTCAAATCTCACCATGTGCCAAGCCTTGCTAATGGCGTTGCTGACGCTCTATCCCGTTTCCAGATGACACGTTTTCGTCATCTCGCCCCCAATGCAGACTGCGATATGACTCCCTTGCCTGCCAACCTGTGGAGCAGTTACACTTACAGTTAGAAGTTCAAGGTCTTTTGCAAGACTCACTTGCACTTGCACCCCGTACGCATTCATTATTTAAGCGAGCTTGGAGTCTTTTTCGATGGTTTAGCGATCGTCACAATTTTGATTCCGAGCGATGTCCGTCTTTACAACAATTGGTGCAGTTCATTGCATTTTTGTCTGTTTCTGGCTTACCGCCGTTATATTAGGATCCCACCAAATTGGTTTAATTAATGTCATGTGCAGCAGATTTAATCAATTTGGTACATTACATTTTTTGTTTTGTTTTTTGTTTTCTAACCTACATGAGATAACCCGGGCAAGCCAACAGTCAGGATTGTCGGGGATTCGTTTGTGACCAGGGCATCTCGTGTGGCGAACGTTTCTCCCTGGGGGATGAGATCAAATAGCTGGCCCACATCCACTGGATGGGTCGACGGGGATTGCAGTTTCGCCAATTCAATGAACTAATAACTGAGGCGTGGCACAACGCCACACAGATGCCGGACTTCATCATCTTACACGTTGGGTCAAATGACCTCGGCCTTGTTCACAAGCAGTTGCTGACTTTTATGGCCCGTCATTGCCTTGTTGCCGTCCGCGAGATGTTCCCCATGCGGTGTTTTTCTTCTCAGAGCTCCTGCCACGATTAGTTTACCCCACTGCCTTGAAACAGAGCGCCGTTGAGAGGTCCCGGCGGTCCATCAATCGCGGTATCTATGCCCTTTTCCGGAACACTCCCGGAGGGGTCATTTGGCATCCTGAAATACAGTGGTCCCGTTCTGAGTTGTTTGTTGCCGATGGAGTCCACTTGACAGATGAGGGATACGCATTCCTTATTGCCAATTTTTATAATTCCCTTTTTGGTTATTGTTAAAGTATTATTTACCGATTCTAACTGAGGCTCTTTGGCGGCGGTCATGTTGGAAGTCCCAACATGTCCGTTTGGCGGGAATTGCATTCCAAGACCCCCAATAGGCCTCAGGTGCTTACCATAAAATCAATACTTCATTTGCTGCAGGGCATGGATGGGATAAACAATTCCTAAATCCGGTGGTGGTTACTGTACACATTTTGAGCGGCAAACTTATGAAGGGGGTCAATTACAATTTGTACAAGGAATGCGACTTGATTAATATTGCTAATTGCATTAAACGAGAACAGTCTTGTTTAACAATAATATGATATGTACTTGCACTGAAGTTTTGTCAATGAATTGAGCTGTTTCGCGAGCCAGCTTCGGCCGGAAACAAAATATGCTGCAAATATTATGCTGAAAAGTTTCGCGAGTTAGCATCGACCGGAAACAAATTATTGCAAATGGTATGCTGAAAAGTTTCGCGAGTTAGCATCGACCGGAAACAACATATTGCAATTATATGCCGTTATGTTTCCAGTTTTGGACGGAAACAAAATATGCTGCAAATATTATGCTGAAAAGTTTCGCGAGTTAGCATCGACCGGAAACAAATTATTGCAAATGGTATGCTGAAAAGTTTCGCGAGTTAGCATCGACCGGAAACAACATATTGCAATTATATGCCGTGATGTTTCCAGTTTTGGACGGAAACAAAATATTGCAAATATTGTGCTGAAAGTTTCGCGAGTTAGCATCGACCGGAAACTACATATTGCAATTATATGCCGTGATGTTTCAAGCTTTGGACGGAAACAAAATATTGCAAATATTGTGCTGAAAGGTTTCGCGAGTTAGCTTCGACCGGAAACAAGTCATTGCACATAGAAATATGTTTAAGTTCATATATGTTTACCTTATGATAATTGCAGTTTCGCGAGTTAGCATCGACCGGAAACTTTAGACTTTGCCGAATTTAATTGTGAGAATAAAAGGCTGCTCAAGCCACGATGAACATAGAATGGTGAGTTTACTGCCTCTGTTTTGTGTCCAACTTTTTGATCATGCGGGGATAAATGTCTAAAGATGTGAAAAAAATAAAAAAATTAAATAACTACTCAAGGAAGACCTGCTCTAGGTTTTTAAGGCGCGTTTCTCTCGCTACCCATATGGCTACTCAAAAATAGGACAGTATCGGTAGACTACCAGGTGGGGTTCGACAGAGCCTCTAACGTCCTGGGAATGACGGTATACAACACATGTTTATTGCTAAAAATACATGTATTTCTTTCTTTTCCTTTGTATTTGCATGAGCATAATAAAATTGTGCTCTGAGCTAACGAAAGAAGGTCTCCTGGCTAGACTGTACGGTATATTAATCTTTAGCTTTAATTTTCTGCCCATGCAAATACACGTTTATCTGCTTTGTTTGTTTTTGCATTGGCACAATACAGTTTTGCCCTAGGCTAATGAAAAAAAAAAGGTCTTGGCTACACTTTAGGCAATATACTAGAAACGACAGGAAAGCTAGTGAGGTGTTCGCAATCACTAATGGGGAAATGCACAGGGTACTTTAATCAGTTCAACAGGTAAAGATGAAATTATTTGTAAAGTTTTGACCTTAAATCGCTGGTAATTTAATATAATAATTTAATGATGACGTCACACTATTTTTACCTTTGGTAATGTCTTTACCAAAGTGTACAGAAATGGCTATTACTTTAATTCTGGGGCTACCAGAGGGTCAAAGTTAGGTGAATTCAAAAGATGGACATGAGCCTCAAACCAGAATAAACCGAAAGTTCTTTCAAACGGTCTGCGGGATGTTAATAAAACCTCGTACAAACATGAATCATTGTCTGAAGATGTTGATCAACATGTGATGTAGTCAAGAAGTCATTGGGTATCTAATTACAAGCGATTTTAGGTAAAAATACATACACATAAACAAATATGCCGTTCTCACACAAAGGGGCGCCAACATGCAGCAAGTCAAAGTAAGTTGAAAATGTTTGATTAAAAAAAACATTTTTTTTTACAATATTAACCCAATTGACCCTAGATAATCTTCGTACAACCATACATGACTGTGTAATCTTTTGGAATCATGACGTGATCTGACCAGAGGTTATTTCGTGGTTTCTTTGAAAATGCGCATTTTTTTTCCCTTTAAGTTCGTTTCGTCATGTCTTGTTTTTTTTTTCTCGTCTATTCTGATCTGGTCTATTCTGGTCTGGTTCTGTATGGTCTCGTCTTGTTTCGTGTCGTCTCGTCTCTCTTATTGTCTTTCAGAATTCTCTTGTCTAAATAGTCTGTCTATTTGGTTTTGAAGATGTCAACGTCAATTAATAATCTTTTAAAACGGTATTTACTCGTCCCAGTGATGCAACTGTTTTTATGTTAATATTTTCATCTTGGTACCAATAGTTGTGTCGTACCTGTACCTTCCTTTTTATATTCGTAATTGTTGAGTGAAATATGTTATCTTGCTGTTATCAATTATATTGAGTCTGGATATACAAATCGTCTGTAACAGCTAGTTATTTTGAATTGGACGGCATCCCCTGTTCAACTATCATATAAATGTATAAAGATGTGAAAAAAATAACTTCTCAAGGAAGATCTGCTGTAGGTTTTTGAAGCGCGTTTCTCGCATTATTAAACCATATGGCTACTCAAAAATAGGACAGTATCGGTAGACTACCAGGTGGGGTTTGACGTAGCCTCTAACGTCCTTTGAGTTAATACAACTTATGTTGATCGTCTAAAAATACATGTATTTCTTTTTGTCCCTTTTTCTTTGCATGGCATAATATAATTGTGCTCTGTGCTAACGAAAGAAGGGCTCCTGGCTAGACTGTACGGTATATTAATCTTTAGCAGTAATTTTCTGCCAATGCAAATACACGTTTATCTGCTTTGTTTGTTTCTGCATTGGCACAATACAGTATTGCTCTAGGCTAATGCAATACTAGAAACGACAGGAAAACTAGTGAGGTGATTGCAATCACTAAATGCAAAATGAACAAGGCACTTTAATCAGTTTAACAGGTAAAGATGAAATTATTTGTAAAGTTTTGACCTTAAATCGCTGGTAATTTAATATAATGCGCCTGTCTGGAAATGTAGTAATTTTGGAATGCGCACTCTTGGTGATCCCCAGCGCTCAGCGTGGAAACGTGCGCTGGCTAGCCCACAATTGTCACGTGACAAGCGGGTGAACAACCGCTAGTAAACAATCGGCCACTTGTTCCAAGAAGTTTCTCCCTGTTCATACGCTCACCCAACCCGCCCTCCCCAAGGTTGGAGGTTGACGGGAATACAAGTAGTTAACTTACAATAACCAAGTGCACGTGAAGGTTATTGGATATCAGTTTGTTAGGGCTTGACACATAATTTTACTTTGTATAAATAATGGTTGCAATGGTTGGTTTGGGCTTGACACATCATTTTCCGAATGGGTCCCAGTTAGTGGAACATTGGTTGGTTGGTTGGTTGGTTTGGGCTTGATACACGTACATGTACATGAATACATTTCCACACTAGGACCAAACGGAAAGAATAATGGTTGGTTGGTTTGGGGCTTGACACATCATTTCCCCGCATGGGGCTGTAGTATGTTGAATATTGGTTGGTTGGTTTGGGCTTGATACACAACTATATCCTATCTTAGGACCAAGAGGGAAGAATAAAGGTTGGTTGGTTTGGGCTTGACACATCATTTCCCCGAATGCGATCCGTAGATAGCTGAATATTGGTTGTTTGGTTTGGGCTTGATACATAACTACATTCTATCTTAGGACCAAGAGGGAATGATATTGGTTGGTTGGTTTGGGCTTGACACATCATTTCCCCGAATGGGTCCTAGTTAGTTGAATATTGGTTGGCTGGTTGGTTTGGGCTTGATACATGACTACATTCTATCCTAGAACCAATAGGGAAGAATATTTATTGGTTGGCTTGGGGTTGACACATCATCTTCCCGAATGGGTCCTACTCAGTTGAATATTGGTTGGTTGGTTTGGGCTAGATACATCAATACCTTTCCAAACTAGGACCAAAAAGGAAGAAAAATTGGCTGGTTGGCTTGGGCTTGACATAATTGCCCTGACGAGGTCCTATACATTGGAATATTGGTTAGTTGGTTTGGGCTTGATACATCATACAGGACCCAGAAAGGGGGAATATTGGTTGGTTGGTTTGCGCTTGACACTAAATATTACCAATGGTCTTAGATATTAGAATATTGGTTGGTTGGATGTGCTTGATATTTACCCCAATGGGGGAATATAAGTTAGGTTGGTTTGGGCACGACAACTGTTGACCAACATGGGAGTAATGCTTCCACGTGTTGGCCATTCAGAAAGGACGAATAATGGTGGCGTAGACATGTACTTTAGTTTCTACAACAACCCAGATAATTTAAGTTGAGTAATAGGATTAGGTTAAGTAAACCCTTGCGTACGTTTTCTATATAGCGGGGCTGTTTTTTCCTCTGTGCCAGGGCTTGGTCAGGTGGTCACGAAAGTTGACCAGTTACCTTCGCCAGGCCTTGTCACGGGGTGCCCCGGGACGCCGGGGGAGGCATCGAGACCCCGGGGACCACGGGGCTCTCGGCCTCGGCGGAGTAAGCATCCGCCGAATGGGGCGGCTGACCCAACCTCTCTCAGTCCCGGGAATAACCAGGGTAATACTCGGGGAACTAGTTTTGCATGGGTTCATATATAATAAGCCCCCTATTGGGGGTAAAGACCTGTTTGTTGCTTGAATTTACAAGTTTTCAGTTTTCTCGTTTTGAGTTCGAGACCAGTTATATATATGTGTTTAGAACAAGCTACTTGCTTGACAAGCATTATAATGAGAGATATACTATCTAATTTGTGATCATGATTTAGGATGTAAGTTGCTAATGATAATGAACAAATTGATTGGATGGACATGATCATGATTTAGGATGTACATGTAAGTTGCTAATGAGTATGGACAAATTAATTGGATGTACAATTAAGGCGCCCGACAGGGAGAAATAAAGAGCTTGGAGGCAAGGGCAAAGAATTCTTGGATCGTGTGTCTTTGTACAATAGGACAGTATCGACAGACTACCACGAGTTTGGCAGAGCCTCTAAAGTCCTTGGAGTTAATACAACATATGTTGATAGTCTAAAAATACATGTATTTCTTTTTTTCCTTTGTCTTTGCATGGGCATAATAAAATTGTGCTCTGAGCTAACGAAAGAAGGGCTCCTGGCTAGACTGTACGGTATATTAATCTTTAGCATTAATTTTCTGCCAATGCAAATACACGTTTATCTGCCTTTTTTGTTTTTGCATTGGCACGATACAGTTTTGCTCTAGGCTAATGAAAAAAAATAGGTCTTGGCTACACTTTAGGCAATATACTAGAAATGACAGGAAAACTAGTGAGGTGATTGCAATCACTAATGGCAAAGTGAACAAGGCACTTTAACCCGTTCAACAGGTAAAGATGAAATTATTTGTAAAGTTTTGACCTTAAATCGCTGGTAATTTGATATAATGATTTAATGATGACGTCACACTATTTTGTAACACCGTTTGTAATGTCTTTGTCGTGTACAGAAATGGCTAGTACCTTAATTCTTTAACATCTTTCAGAAATACATGTTTAGGCCCCCCAAAAAATATTCGGTCTCTGGTCAGACCAAAGTTCCGGATTTGACGCGGCCACGCGGCTTTTTTTTTTTGTTCTTCAAGCTTGGATTGTACAGACAAGGTGGGGTACTATTTTGCTTTCTTGGTGTCCTCATGTACACTGGTGTCCTCCATAATTTGCCTTGGTGCTTTCGATCATTTGCCTTGGTGCAATTTCCCATTCCTTGCTGCTCTTTGGTAAAAAAAAATTGAGGAGGTGCGGATATAGAGGGCGCTGTTGGAGCTACCGCGGAACATTTTTGAAAAAAAAAAAATCGACGCGCATGATTAAAATCGACGCGCGCGCTAACCAGAGACCAATTTTTTTTTTGGGCCTTATCTGCGTTTTTTTGTCTTTGCATTGGCATACTACAGTTTTGCTGTAGGCTAACGAAAGAATTGGTCGTGGCTACAGTCTAGGCAATTCACTAGAACTGACAGGAAAACTATTGAGCTGATTGCAATCACTAATGGGGAATGAACCGGGTACTTTCAGATGAAAGTATTTGTAAAGTTGAGACCTTAAATTGCTGGTAACTAAATATATTACGATGTAATGATGACGTCACACTACTTTTGAATTTTTTTTGGTAAAGTCTTTGTCGTGTTCAGAAATGACTCGGTGAGTAAGGTGAATTCAAAAGATGGCCACGAGCCTTAAACTAGAATAAACCGAAAGTTCTTCCAAACGGTCTACGGGATGATAATAGAACCTGATACAAACCTAAATCCTGGTCCGAAGATGTAAAACAATGTGTGATGTAGTCATGATGTCATTTGGGTACCTAATTACAAGCGAATTGAGGTAAAAATTCTAGTAAGTACTTTGAACTATACATTTTCAAGCAAATGGGGTACCGTTCTCATTGTTTGCGTTCAGTGCAATATTTTGGATTCTAGACACACGAAACGTTGACCTTTATTTCCGGTGTTACCGAAAGTACAATGAGAATTGATTGTAACTTGAAAACGGAAGCATTTTACTACGGTTATATAAATTAAGCAAATGATCACCGAGGAATGTCAAACACACACACATTATATTAATGCTGTCCTCACCCCCAAGTGGCGGCAGGTCAAAGTTAGTTGAAAATGTTAATTTAAAAATCATTCCTAACAATACATGTATTTACAAAATTGACCCTTATTAATCCTTATACAACCATAAATGACTTTGCGATGTTTCTGAATCATGACGTCATCAGACTGGAGGTTATTGTATGGCGATTTTGAAAATGTTAAGTTTTCTCTCCTTTAAATTCGTTTCGTTTCGTCTGGTTTTGTCTCGTCGCTTCTCGTCTGGTCTGGTCTGGTCTGGTCTGGTCTCGTCTCGTTTCGTTTCGTCTGGACTCGTCTGGTCTGGTCTTGTCTGGTATGGCCTGGTCTGGTATTGTTTCGTGTCGTCTCGTCTCTCTGAATAGTCTGTTTATTAGGTTTTAACCTCAAAGCGGCCGGGGAATGGAAAACAAGTGAGTTGATTGCCAAAACCTATGCCGAAATAAACAGGATTCTTAATTCAGTTCAAAAGTTAATTAACGATGATGTCAAAATGACGTCACACTATTATTCAACATCTTTTGTAAGGTCTTTGTCGTGTACGGAAATGGCTCGTCCTTTACTTCTTGGGCTACCAGAGGGTCAAAGTTAGGTGAATTCAAAAGATGGACATGAGCCTCACACCAGAATAAACCAAAATTCTTCCAAACAATATACGGGATGATAATAAAACCTGGCACAAACCTGAACGCTTGTCCGAAGATGTAAAACAATATTTGATGTAGTCATGACGTCATTGGGTATCTAATTACAAGCAACTTGAGGTCAAAATTTGAATAATTACTTGAACTATAACTTTTCAATAAATGGAGTACCGTTTTCATTATTTGTGTTCAGTTTACATTGCCTCTTGGCGATATTTTAGATTCAGAGCATTTTGACCGTTACTTCTGGCGTTACCGGAAGTGCAGTGAGAATGTTGTCTTATTTCCTGTATGTTGTGTCGTGTCTCATGTCTTGTCTCGTCTGCTGTATGTCTTGTCTTTTCTTGTCTCTTCTCTCGTATGTTTTGTATTTCTTGTCTCGTCTTGTTTTTTTCTCGTCTCGCCTCGTCTCATGTCGTTTCGTCTTGTTTCGTCTCTTCTTGTCTCGTCTGGTCTGGTCTCGTGTCGTGTTGTCTCGTGTCGTTTCGTCTCTCGTTATTGCCTTTCAGAGTTCTCTTGTCTAAATAGTCTATCTATTTGGTTTCTAACATATGAACGTAAATTGATAATCTTTTTAAACTGTATTTTCTTGTCCCTGTAATGCAATTGTTTTTTATTTAATGTTTTCATTTTGGTATTAATAGCTATATCGTACTTGTACCTATTATTCACTTCGTCTAATGACATTTTATTTTGTGGTTGGTTTTGTATTTCCAAGACAGTCCCTGTTCAACTATCATATTAATGTCTAAATATGTAAAATACATACATAAATAAATACACTGTTAAAGGAAAACCTGTTCTTATATTTAAAAGCGCGTTTCTCGCACTACCCATATATGGCTACTCGAAAAATAGTACTACATCCATGAAATGTATAGCCCCAAAGGACACATTTTGTCCAAGTTTGCTGCAGCATCAGCAGCAGCAGAATAGAAAGAAGAGGGTTTAATTCAAGCGGTTCAATTCAGGTATTTTTGTGTGAAGTTTTCTGCATAAAATGTGAGCTCACCTTTATCCATCAATCACTTTAAGATCATGCTTAATCTAACATTCATAAGTACTTCAGACAGTTTATTACTCATTCCTATTGATTAAGACCCTATCACCTGGGTGGTTTTAAACGGTTAATAAAAACACCTTTAAAAAATGGTTGAACAATCAATCGTGGCCAGTCACTATCCTAATTAGGTTCACTTCACACTTCTCGGGCACCCTTGCGTTTTGAGCCACAGCCACAGTAGGCGCCACGCGCATGCCAATCTCCATATATATGGAGATTGTGAGTACTAATCCCGCGAGGCACAAAACATGAACATGGAAATAGTTTAGTTCCACAAATCATGATGAACAATCGTTCATAGGTAACACAATGCTCTCGAATATGGGGATATCAAAATTAGTGTACCCCGGAAATGTAGTGCAAAAAAAACAACTGGCGAATTTGAGTCAACTTTCATGACACAAAAACAACACACATATATAACGAAAACAATGTGTTGTGTTAAACTCAAACAACTATTTGTTTCAAAAGAGGGCGCACTACACAGTTTCAGTCACGGAAAATACGAGGAGAATTTGATTCAACTTTCATGGAACAAAAACACACTTTTGTTGAGACAATAATAACTAACAAAACATGTGTATATAGAATTGAAATTATATCTCGTGATTGGTCATCATAAGTAATCTACAATGATCTCGAATTTGGGGAAGAATTGTTAAAAAAATAAATGGATTTACCCCAACAAATGTAGTGTGTTAAGCGCGAAAAAAACTGCCAATTTTTAGGCAACTTTCGTGACCAAAAAGAAAAACACTCGGTTTTTAGAAATAACTCAACAAATATCTGTTGCATGATATTTACATTTATGTTAAATGTGACAGATACAACAATTCTATTAAATTTTGAGAGGAATTGTTAACTTATGAAAATAATCTACCCAAAACAATATGTAGCGTGTTAGGTGAGAAATATACAAGGCGAATTTAAGTCAACGTCCATGGAACAAAAACAACACAATCGTTCTGGAGACGATAACTCCAGGAATATTTGTTGAAATGAAATTTCATCTAGTGATTGGTCGTCATATATGACACAACGCTTTGTACTGTGGGGAGAATCGTCAATTAATAAATCTAAAACAACCAAAACAATGTAGCGTCCTAAGCGCAAAAAATATGGCGCGAATTTGTCTCAACTTCGATGACACAAAAATATACAGAATAACAGCCTAAACAATAAAAAAACTGTTTGATTTATTGGATTGAGATTGAGATAATGAGAGAAAATATAGAAAATATCGGCGTTAATATAATCATAGAGCAAGGACCCAAGGAGTCAGAACTCTTGGGCGATTTACATTTTGACCATTAACATATTACTTCCTCGGGAATGTCTATAGCTACAGCACTGTGACCGCAAGCCTCGACCATTCAAAGCGTGAATGCTAGCGGCCTTTGAACACGATGATCGTCGCCGCCTTTTTAGTTGGTAACCAACAACCTCCCTATATGCTGCATAATAAGTCATGTCACGTCGCTGCTCTTTTTTGAAAAAACTATATTTTACGACAAGATAGGTTTTTACAACTGCGCAGTTGTTAGAAGTGAGTTATGAACTCAAGTTAGCAATGTGCAGTTGTTGGTGCTTAAAAGCGTTATCTGTTCCTGTAATTTGGAGATAAATTGAATTTCTTTCAGATAAGTTTTCATGTATTTTCAGACATTTTAATTGGCAAAATATGATTGATGAAATGTGTTTTTTTTGGAAAATTTCACAAGTTTTCACACTAAAGGAACAGATCATTTTGTTCTTCATGAAATGATTGTTTCAGTGATGTTGACCACATTGTTAGCCAGTATTAGCCAACTCCGAACAAACACTTCAAAATCATTCATGGTACTGTCTACGAAGCCATGCAAACTCCTTTTTTTGGCATTAGTGAGCGCGGATCTCTATTGTGTCGAGATTAGCGTAGTTTAGCAACTGAGCAAGCTGGCGCCAGGTGCTTTCTATTGTAGCTTTCGAGCGCGGCGACCATCATTTTACTTTTGATGTCTTGGAGTACGAACTCCTTGGGTCCTTGCTCTATGATATAATTGTAAGTAACACCGACAAAACTGCCAAAATGAAGTGACTGTCTGAAGAAAATCGGCATAACCAATACACATGAAAATAATCATACCTGTGGCATTGTCTTATCATAATGTGCGGAAACGAATTAAAGGTCATATACATGATTCACAATTGAACCACCAAATTACTACGAAATATCTTACTTAATTTGAGCGTACACCAAAGGAAAGTCAGGTTGGCACAGTTCATTCCTCAACTTCCACCTCGGTGACTCGGGTTCTAATCCAATCCATATTCTATATAGGTATAGCCTGCAAAATTACTTCCATCCCTACAATTTCCGATTTCTTAAAGGCAAATGCTTGCTCCTATTATTTCTTAGAGGCAAATGCTCGCTCCTATTATTTCTTAGAGGCAAATGCTTGCTTCTATTATTTCTTAGAGGCAAATGCTTGCTCCTACTATTAGTTAGAGGTAAATACTTGCTCCTACTATTCTTAGGATGGAGCCACTTTGATAATGTTCTTGTTTATAACTGTTGCACATTAGCCCTTTACTTTTGGAGTTCCTTTCTTTGAAACACCTTGTACAGTTTTAATCTGCTACGTATTCTTCTTACTGCATCACACTTCTTGCAGCCAAAGCCGTTCAGTTTATGTTGATTTTCCTGTTTACGGACAACCTCTTAGCACCTTTCATAAGGCTGCTTGTAGTTTGGTTTGCCAACCACCTTGGAGACCCTGCAAATAGACAAAAGAGCATACAGATTTATAAATAAAACAAACGAATCAAGACTTGCCTGTAATTGGGACACCTGTCGTAGCTGAAAACAAAAACGATATGACTTTCTGCTTTGTGAGTGTCCCAATGTGGGTAACAGTAATTGAGAGAGATATTATTGTATTAAAAGCTGACAAGGTATTACCTATTTTAAATGGCAAAACGTGTTGCTTGATCTCCAAAAAAAAGGAAAATGGGCATGTTTCTTTGTGTCACCTTAACTCAGATTACCATGCATGCAATTGTGGTTTCAGGAAAAATCAGTGCAAAAGCCACCATATCACGTCAACTGGCATGACTGGACATATTAGGAGGGTCATCAAGGCTGCGACTTCGTAGCCATTGAATTTTAGGGGGTGATCTTCGAGTGGCAGGGTTTTCTCCAATTAGGCCTTCCCCCTTTGTTTTGTTCATTTGTAACCCCCCCCCAAAGATCTTAACTTACAAACCTACGGAAATATATAACACATGTCCAACTGAATCATTTTGTGGTGCCAAAATCCCTTAATTTTCCAAAGCTATGACTATTTCCTATGTTGCCCTCCAGTTCCTTCCACTTCTGAATTATGTAAACAACTGACAAATTTGAATACATGCACGTAGGACGGGTGCCCTTTTTAAATGAGAAGCTTAGCATTTCGCTTTTGCGCCACCGTCTGCGAAAAGCGCCACCAATTCTCCGATAGTGTCGACGGTCTGAACAGCACCTCCATTTGAAGATTTTTTTCGAAAAAAAAAATCATTGGGTCGACTCTGATCAAAGCTTACTGTATACGTAGATTCAACATTTGAGTGCCCTGCATATGCAGGAACAGCATAGTTCACTGAAGTTCATGTTGTTTTTTCCTGGTCGATTCATAACCAATGTGAATGTCCTCAAAGTCCGTGTGAAAGCGGTAATTACGGCTAAACATATTTCCCGCTAAAAAAAACAGTGTTGTTTTTGCAAGCATCGAATTGTAGGGGACATATAATACATTTGTTTGTTTGCAAGTTGAGTTTATGTTTGCACTTTATAGATATCACCACTTTCAATTTTTATACAATAACTTGACACTAGACCTTAGGACCTTAATCACTGGACAATTTAGTGTTTTCTTCCAGGCTAGTTCGTTCTAAAATCATCAGCCAAGTTTTGATAACAATGTAAACTTTGCCCATTGCAAGTAATTGCTTTTTATGTACTGAATCAACTAAGTAAAACAAAATGCCTAAAAACAAAAATATAACAATTTGACGTGCAGATTTTATAGAACGTTAATGTTCCTAAAAAGATTTGTTTAGTTCATACTGTATGCTCCCTCTAAATATGATCTGATTCCCGATTGTTGCAGAAAAACACTGAAGAGAGCTACATGCAACGCAAACTGCAAGATCATCCAGTAAATCACGGTCGGTGTACGTCATTATTCTATCCACCAATCACAGTTAGTTGGTGACAAGGCGGTGACCACAAGTAAGTGGTCTGCTGTTGTGCATGTCAATCACAAATCACGTGTTTGCATGTGTCACTGACATCTATACAGTATCAACCAATATGGTTAAGTATCAACCAATGGTTAAGTTCAGTGTCAGTGTCACCAGTCTGTATATCACTATAATAGGCTCAACGACATTAACATAACTTTCGTCTCATCAATATGAAGCGAGTCAGAAATGTGTGATTGACAGCGCGCAGGGGCCAATCACAAACTGGGTCCAAGTTTGTCAGTCACTGCTCAGGAAATCGATGACAAGATATAAGACAGGGTGGGCCGTTTCAATCCTTACAACGACGAGATCATCACCACTTTCGGTCGACAACCCAAGAGAGAACTGACTGCAAGAACAACACTTCGCTCGGTGAGTGTTTGAAACAATTATGTTTTTTTCCAGAAACAAAATGTGTCTTCTTGCACATAGTGTTAGAATCAACGAACAGCGAGAGTGTTTGTAGGCTTTAGTTTCCCTTCCTTGTAAGCTTGTGAAGTGTGTAGTTGCGTGAGGACTGAACACCAACATTTTTTTTACAATGATACTGATGCACGATTACAACTAACAGCCAAACCAGCGCTGTCCGATCCGTGCCATTGTGTGATCGTCATTTCAGTAACCATCAAACATCGTTGGATAAAAGTGTGACTATAGTCGGAATAAACACTCTATAGCCTCACTGTTATAGGACGCAAATACTAACACACCGGATGATCATGCACTCAGCTTTACTCAAGATCAAATTGTTTTATCTAACTTGGTTAATTTGTATAAATCATGCATAGAGTTGATAATTGTACAAATTATTCTGCCCTTCCGCTCTTCCGTCCACGTTATAAGCTCTCGGATGAATTCAGTCATGTTTGCATGTAGGGTTTCACTCAGCATGCCACTGAGATTCTGTTGAATATTTCTTTGAAACTGTGATATTGGCTTAATATTTTGTATTTTGGGGTTGTGCAATTGGTACAGATTTTCTCAAAACCTAAAGATTTTTTGAGACACATTCGGTTTACGAACATATGCTGGTTGGTGCTTAAAGCTAAACTGGTGCGCTGATTTCCCATCCGAAAAAATAATCTTTATGTAACGACTGTAATGTTTTCGCTACTACTTCCTTGGTTTGAGATAAATTTTTCTCAATAATACAGAAACTGTATGTTCATTTTGATTCCTATAACCGCAAGTTCAATCAAATTTGAACCGCTTAGAGGAAAATTGGAGCATTTGCTTTTGACACTTTTTTTTCATTAAAAGCAAAACAATTGCTCACAATCTTAAGTATGATGCAGTACAACTAGGCTTTTGAAATGTTAGCTAAGTTGATACTATAAACATAAAACAAAAAAAAAAAACATTTTTGGAGGGTTCTCATCACTGGATTCCGTTGCTAGCACACGTCAAGAGTGTGCGCGCCGGGACTCTATTTAAAAAAAAAAAACCTTTACAGTAACATTTTGTGTGACTACTTCGTTGATTCGAAAAAAAGCAAAGCCTTCCAAAAAAGACACGAATGTTCCTCGTGCTTGAGTCCACACAGGGCCGTTTGAGAAAGCTTTCTGTTTGAAATAAATAATACATTTCAATTGCATTTCACTCGAGGGAGGTTTTTTAAGCCGTACTGTACTTGTGAAATTCAGCTTTGCCTCTTCGTCAGTCTCCAAGTTTTTAAATGACTCATTATCATTATTTGTATTTTTTTCATCCAACAATCCGTCTGACTGTTATTTGACAAATTAGAGCAGTGATTCGGTGCAAGACTGTGTCTTTTTTCCCTACGCATTTGGATGTATACTCTTTTTGGTCAAAATCAAAAACAGAAAACGCCATTCGATAAAAAGAAGGGTTAACGTGATAATTACTACCACCTTAGAACTGTGCCGACATTTTTGGCCAATCGTTGCTAAGCATGTTTTTTTTCCCCTTTTTTTCATATTTTTTGAATCAACATGCTATTTAGATTCTGGAGATTAACGCTAACACAATTTATTTTTCAAACAACGTGAGCGGTAGTAGGCTTGATCGTTCTCCGATGTTTGTGTGTTTGTGAGGTGTAGTTGTTCGATGACTTAAAACAAGAATTTTATGAAGAATATTTCAATTGAAACTAATATTATTTCAATTGAAACTAATATTGGGTGGCTATGATACTAATTCATGATTGTCTACTGCCAAACAAGCGCGTTAAGTTCCGATCCAAAATTGTGCATTTTCCCAACAGCCGGTTTGGAGTTATACATAAAATAGTTTGATAATATGTTGATTATTGTTGAAGCCCAAGGTCAACATTGTACTCGTAACATTTCGTGTGCTACCACAGAAAAGTCATTGCACACGGTTCAAATAACATTGAGATCGTTTGAAATTTGATGTCTAAGGACGTCATCATGACGTCAGAGTAATATACTCACCTTGGAATCAGGGTTGGTGTTTGTTCAAGGCTTTCATTGTATACCATGATTCGTTGAGAAGAAAAGTTGAGCAGAATTATTGCCTGGAAAAAAAAAGCGAGTAAGGAAGAAAAAACGCAAAGAGAGTGATAAAATAAATCTTACCATTTCAAAATGGTAGTCGGGTCGTTCACGATCACACATCATATCAGGGTTTTGTTGTTCGGAATAAATATAGGAATGCCTGTCTGATGATTTGTCCGCTACCACGTCCAAATTGTGCATTCTTAAAGCGAAATTGTCCAAACAGTAACTGTTTTCTTTAGTTCTGGACAAACTCATTTGGATTCTTGTCGCTATGAAAAAACACACTATAAATCCTTTGAAGATCTATAATGTCAAAACACGGTTGTTCAGGTTTGACTGGTAGGAATTAAATGTTGGCTGCATTGGTTGTTCAAGAGTTCATCACATCAAGTGCCCTGCTGTGATTCGAATAGTTCAAATGTATCGTGATTCGTATAATTCACGCACTTGTAATATTAAAGATGAACTACACATAGGTGTTTAAATGTTTTGATTGAAAGAACAAACAATCTTGCCAAGCTAGCTCAACTCTTTATACGCTGGCTATTAATATCTGTATAATAAAACAGCTTCTTATTTTCTGCCTGTTATTTTCCCACTGTTTACTTTATTATTTTAATTTTCAAACATGAAATCCTGTTGCGATGTGATCACATTATTTCCAGCAATCTGTTTGACATGAGATCGATCAATTACAGCATAACATGTATGCTCCTCGTGAGTCCTGCAATTCCAAATTCGAGCATTTTTGAACAATTAAGAGCAACGTAGGATCTTTTGCGATAAAGAATACCTTTCGTTAAAGCAACAAAATTGATCAACATTTAAATAGGGTGTATATGAACTAACCTGTTTCAGCGCATTCTATATAGTAGGGCGGCGAAGCGACCAAATTGTGCACTTTTTAATAAAAGCATGAAACCTTTTATGTCGGGTCTTCATCCCACGAAAAGCATTTTTAGATGTGGGGACATCTCATATCTGACCTTTTGTGACGTTTAAGAGGTCAAGGACCTTTTCATACACTATTAATAGCCATTTATCAGATTTACTCTTTGCAAATCCTCTTCTTTCACTACTGAAGTCTAGATGAAAGGTGTACATGCCTTGAAAAAATATCGGATGTGTTGGCATTATATATTCTGACTTTTGTTAACCTCTGAGAGGTCACTCACCTTTTTGAGCGAAGTCAATGACCTTAATATACATTAAATAGCCTAGTATTAGCTATTCATTAGATTTAATTTTTAAAACATGACATTTTCACAACCTAGGTCTAAGTCTTTGGTTTTTCATTCCATAAAAATTGTTGACGTGCGAACATTTCATATGTGACCTATAGTGACCTCTGATAAGGTCAATGACCTTTGTATATTCTATTATTCTATTGCTTTTTATCAAATACTCTTAAAAAATACCCTTCCTATGAGATAAATCTCAACGCAAAAACGCATTTTATCTATTATTCTACAGTAATGATTTTAGACACTAACCAAGATTGTGTGATTTACAACCACCATCATATCACTATCACACGTATAATCCTTGGATGATTTTTTGTTTGCCTTTTGAACACACCAGATGTTGATAGTTTTTATGGTTTTTTTGGTTTTTGTTTTAAACCGCGCTTTATATAAATTTTGACTTCACGGAAACTATTAATTAGCAGAGGCTATCAGCAAATTTGCTTTATAAATATACGTCAAGGTATTGTCAATCAATCAATATATCTCTCGCAATGCACCACTAGAGGTGCGGGGCGTAGAGCCAGTAAAGTTGTACCATACTCCGCCAGGGAGGAGTCGATCGGCTGCAGATCGCGGTCAAGAGCATCCAGCCACCGAGTGCGGGGGTTCTGCGGGGTCGCCTCCAACCGGCAGTTCTAGGGTCAACATCCAGGATTGCACAGATGGGACGTTGCAGTGGCAAGTGGAGGACATGGCCAAGCCAAAGTCGTTGTCGCTGTGCGGCGACGCTGGAGGCCAGTACTGATGGGCCCGCTCTCGAACTACAATGTGGTGATATGTTCATACCATCGGTTCTCAATTGACCTCAGTGCTTTGCTGTCAAAGCCGTCGATCCAGCTGGCTAAAGTCTTGGGAAGGGGCAACGACATTACACCATACAGTAAGATAGGTAGCACTGCGGCGTGAAAGATGTGTAGTTTTGTCTTCTGTGAGATGATCAGTTGTGTCACCAAAGGGGCCTCCAGAGGGCCTGCATCAATCCAGCCGCCAGGCGGCGTCTCCTATCGACCTCCGTCTTCAAGTTGCCAGTGTTTGTAATGGTAGAGCCCAGATAGCAAAAAGGAGTCAACAAATTCAAACGGCTCCTCATCAATCGGCAGCGGATGTAGGTCGGGTCTGTCACCTATGTGCATGAGATTGGTCTTCGCCCAGCTAACCATCAAGCCTAGACTGCTCGCCTCCTCTTGGTAAATGGTTAGAGTAGTCCTCAGTTGTTCGAAGGTGGCAAAGAACAAAGTTGTGTCGTCCGTGTATACCAGGTCGGCGGGGGTGTATTTGCCAAAAGACATGCTCACACACCTTTGTCATCAAGTGGTCAATGAAACAGTTAAAGAAATCGGGTGAGGCGACGCCGTTGATGGACAACCACCAGGAGTTCTTATCGTTGACAAAGACACAGCTCTTGCAGTGCTGGTTTTAGGTGGGACACCAAGGATCTTCAGGATCATTCATAGGGAAACATAATCCACTTTATCAAAATTGGCTTTGAGATCTTTGAAAGCAAAAAACAGGTGGCGGTCCCTCTCAGTGACGGGCCCCTCAGTGATGAGACGGAGGGCGGAGATGTGGTAGGCAGTGGAGCGGCCAGGCATGAAACATGTCTGCCGGAACGCATTTTGTTTCTGATGGCTGGGAGGTCTCTATAGTTAGAAAATACATGTGAATATTTTGCCCTGTATGAAGGTGAGGATTATTCCACATAGCTGCTCGCGAACCCACACTTGGTTGATGATTATGTGTGAGCCAATGCAGAGACAGTCCCCACAACCCTTCAGCATCTCTCCAGTGAGGGCAGATTCCATGCAGGGGGCATTACAGGTCTTCAGAAGGTTCAAAGCAGCCTTGACCTCATATGCGGTTACAGGGGCGGTGCTGCAGTCAGGATTCGATGCCATTGTGCTCTCTGCTGTGGTAGTCAACGTTGGTTCTGGGGTACTGGATGATGGTTCAGAAGCAGGCTCAAATGCTACTTCGAGCGCTCCAGACAGTCAGCTTCAGTGGAGAGGATGGATCCATTGCTGTCCTTGATTTAAAAGTTCTTGTGCCGCGGTCCAGCTTTGGCCTGTCTCAACATACTGCACACCTGTTTTGGCCATGGTTCTTTGCAGCTGTTTCCCGACGTCGGCTTCCTCTTCTCAGTACTTATCTCGGTCATTTTGATACAGTAGATTGTTTTCGTTTCATATGCGGTTGACTTCTAGGTCTCCACGAAGGCGAGCTCGTCGACGTTGTTCAATGATCTAGAGTGATGTTTGCGGGTACCATGTGTTTTTAGGGAGCGATCGTGGGCGTCTTATGGGATCTGTGGCTGTCTTGCAGACTTCCTATTTGAAATGCTGCCAGTTGGTGAAGTTTTCTTCCGTCAAGACACAAAATTGTTTGGAGATAGCACTGGAGAATTAAGATCTTATTTCATGGTCAAGGAAGCGAAATGAGTTTAAGCGGGGCTGACGCTTGGCAGACAAGTCAGCCGTCAGTTTCAGTGCGAGCTGAGCAGCTAGCAGGCGGTAGTCTGTGTTGCCGAGCGTGCACCCTAGCTGTAGACATGACAATTTGTAATAATTAAGATATCCCCTAAGGCGGAGATGATGATAATCGATTGCCTTCCGTGTCCTACCATCAGGACTATACCATGTCTAGTGGTGGATTTGCTTTCAGAGAAAACCAGGTTTTGGCAATTCATAGGTTGATAGATTTACAAAAGAGCAGTTGAAGGTCGCCATTGTCATTGGTGGTAGAGTCAATGAAGGTTGTGCTAGTAACATTGGTGGTCATGGTAGAGTCACGGGAGACGGAGGAGATGGTGGTATTAGCATTTGTGACAATAACCGTGATGTCATGTGGTGGAGCTTGATGGGCGAGGGCGTGGAGTTGGTAAAAAAAGGCGTCTTTGATGTTTTTATCTGCGACATTGGTTGGTGCATAGGTTACAATGACTGCCAGCTTGCCAAGACGGTGAAGGAAGCGGGCATTGAGCAGTCGATCACTTTATATTGGAGTCCAGCTGATAAGCTACTTAACTTGCGAATGGTCTTGGTATGACCAGGGTAACACCGTATACATGTAAGCCTCCCCTATCATTTGCGCTACTCCAGAGAAGCAGTGGTCGCCCACAGTGGTGTCAGCATGGCCTGTCCAGCGTGACTCACAAAGACCAGCCATACTAATATTGAAGGATGCAAACTCCCGTGACAGGAGGGTAGCCAAGCCAGGATCAAGAAGAGTTTGTGCATTCCACGTAAAAATGTGGAAGCCCTTCCGCAGATTTGTTAAATATTTGTTGATATGAAGTCTGTTTCTCGTGGTCAAAGACTTTCGTATATGTATCGATTCTGTTTTTGGGCAGACCGGTTCTTTCTCCGCCTAGTTTGTGTCATTTTAGCCCACAGCTGGATAGTCGATTGGTTGGGCTGCCACCGTAGAGCATGTTGACACACCTGGGTCTACTTTAGTCTGGACCCATCATCAATGTACAGATATATGGGAAATGCTATGTTGTGATAATAAAAAAAAAAATGGGGGCTTGCCCCACCTCCGTTTTAGCGTAACAAGCGTTACCAAA
The DNA here is from genome assembly GCF_015706575.1 of Patiria miniata. Taxonomy (NCBI): domain Eukaryota; kingdom Metazoa; phylum Echinodermata; class Asteroidea; order Valvatida; family Asterinidae; genus Patiria; species Patiria miniata. The sequence goes on along the minus strand of NW_024037048.1, from coordinate 11,419,164 downwards.
GGAAATTATCATTACATTCTGAGTCATTCTTGTGAAAAATCAGCCCATATTGTAAAAAAAACCTATCGTAAAAGTTCATTGACCTCTAGACGTCATCAGATATCAGATGTGACTTGTCCCCACATCAAATATCAAAGCCCGTGGTACATAGAAGCATAGGTGAAAATCAAAAAGTGCACAAAACCTTTACATTTTGGACCTTAGCTGCCCCACTTCTACTTTTGAGAAAAGAGAAAACGTAGATTGGAAGGTTTGCAGTAACACCGTTTGAATAATAGCTTTTTTGAGTTGTATGGTTCTGAGAAGAACCATTTGTTTGAACTCGACGTGTCGAACAGTGTGCTGTGTTCGTCGTCAGGAGACTTTTATGTGACGTGTTCGTTAATGAGACATTACCGACGATGGGACTACGAGAAGTTATCCATCATCGAACATTCCCACAGCGAAGGCCACACCATCAACTGGCAACAAGCACAGCTCATCACCAGCAACCAACAGTGGCATCCTCCGAGTCCGGGAGGCCATGGAAATCCACCACTCCTTCAACGTAGGTCCAATGGATCTTCTATACCCACGGACCCACACCAATGCACATAGTTCCCCTTCGTTAGTTCTGCGTTAGTTCTGCCTATGGGTCCCCTATACCCTTGGCACTCTGCAGCCCCTTGATGTTTATTCCAGCTGTACCTCCGTCTTTCTGAGAAGCTTCATTTAGCACACACAGTCCAATTTAGCATCCTAACTCGGTCATGTGGTTGCTAAGGGCGGTTTATAAAGGTTACGTAACACTTCATTTTGAATGAAACTACATGTACACATACATGTTCACGTTGTCGGGCGAAACCTTTGAAAATTAATTTTCTCCTGTTTGGAACTTTCAGGGTTTACTTCCCTCAAAATGATCCAAGTATGTGCTAAAAATCGATGTGATGTGTTCATTACTCTTCGTTTCAATTCGAATAAAAATAGGCCTTGCTGCCTGCACTTTTGAAAGTTGGTATATAAGCGTTTGCAATATCTGTCAATCTTTTCAAGCCTGACGAATATTAATAAAGTTCCTATCTATTGTGGTGTAAATTGAAAATTTGGAAAAAAACCTCCTTCACGAGATATGAATTAATAAATATCACCCTTTTTGCTGGCTTCCATTGGTCGATACCGAGACCCATGCCAAAACACGCCGAGTGACGCTAACGAGTATGCTAATATACCATACGTTGGGCGGAATCGGTCAACTGTAGCGCCTACGGCGCTTTGCTAAACAATGAACTGAGGTTGTTTCAGCGAAAAATCCTCGTCAAAATTTTTCATGGAGATGGTTTTAGTTGGTATACTAACGTTTGCAACAACAGATTAAGCTGAAATTCGGACTATTCTTGGATGATATAGGTGTTGAACTACTCGTGAAATAACAACTTGGAGAGATTCCTAGAAATTGAGGTTAATACATGCATTTTTGGGAAGTTTTCGAACCATTTCTTCCAGACTTGATGGTAAGCTTTACCAGTAACCAGTATTGACGTTTCGGCATCGATGACCGAGATTTGTTCACTGACGTGAAGTTTAGAATGTCGTCTTCCGTTGTAATTGAACATTTCAATCATACGGAACATACTTTCTTAGAAACACAACGTTCAACAGGCCATGTTTTTGGGGTGCGTGGATTCCACTATTATAGCGTCTAAGCACGTAATCGGATTAGCTTTGCCTAACAACACCACAAGCTATGCCCTAGCAACCACATGATTGAACTGGCAACTTAGCGTCCTTTTCCAAAATCTCCCGCCTCAACAGTCCACTGAGCTAATCCCCCGGTGCTGAATCCAAGTCTCCACTAATTTAACCAACTACACCCATCGTGTGGTTGCGAAGGCCAAACGTGGCCCGTTGTTAAGCAAAGTTAATCCGATGATGCGTTTAGATGCTATAACAGAGCAGTGAAATTCATGCACCCCACAAAACTTGACCTTTTGAACGTTGTGTTTCTCAGAAAATATGCTCAGTATAATTGAAATGTTGAATTATAATGGAATAAGAAATTCTAAACTTCATGTCAGTAAACAAATGCCGTCATCGATGCCGAAACGTCATTACTGGTTATCGGTAAAGCTGACCTTAAAGTCGGGAAGAAATCGTTCCAAAACGTCCCCAAATCTATGTTTTTATCTAAATTTCTAGGAATTTGCTCAAGTTGTTTTTTCACTAGTAGTTGGACACTTATAGCATCTAAATATATTCCGAATTTCAGTTTAAAATGTTTTTGCAAACGCTTGTGTTACAGATTGAACTATCTCTTAGGAAAATCGACGAGAATTGTTTTTCGACCAAGTTCACGTACATGGTTTTCAGTAAAGATCCCGACACAAAGTGTTACAACTTTAAAAATGCACTTAGCACAAAATAGCACGTAATTGGATCATTATAAGGGAAACATACTCTGAAAGTTGCATGAAGATACAATCTTCCAAACGGGAGAATCTGAATTTTGAAGATTTCGCCCGCGAACATCCACATGTCTGTGTGCATGTTGTTTCATTCAAAATAAAATATTACGAAACCATTAGAAATCGGCCTTCGCAACCACACGGCTGCACCAGCAAGGGTCCGGCAGTCTCCTGATGACGAACAGAGCACACTGTTCGAAACGTCGAGTTAAAACAACCGGCTCTCTTCTCAAAACTCAACATCACTCAGTGTTGCCACAAACCTTATATTCTTTCTTCATGTCCACCATGCAAACCTACAAGTCTAATTTAAGAGAAATCATATGCACAATTTTTGATTATCGTAACTGGATGCCGTTGCTTACACGTGCAAAATAGTGTGCCCGCCGGCACACTATTTTGAAAACACATTCATTTTTGTTTGGCGATAAATCAGGCGTAATAATTTTACAGGGTATTTGAAATTCAAGTTCAATTGTCAACTGTAGAGCACTGACAAGTTTCTTTGCAATTGCAAATGATAAGAGTTTAACTTGTTTTTGGAGAGGCTTCCCAAAAATAAATAAATACAAACTTCTTCTTGTCATTACTTCGTTTGAGTCAAAAACAGTGAAGCCTTGAATGTTGCCTGTGCGTGAGTCCAGTCAGGGCCGTTGATGAACGAATTCCCATCGCAATAAATAATCATCCCAAACACATTTCACCCAACATAGGGTCTTTTTGCGCTTTTTACTTGGGAAGTTCAGCTACGCCTCCCCCACTAGCCCCCAAGATATATCCGAGCGGATTTTCAATTACTCAATTTCGTTGGTATTATTTTCAGCTCGCAATCTGCTGAGTGTTGAGGATTCCCTTCTTGATAGAATTCAAGAACGTTACATCAAGGTGAGTGACATTTTCCTCACTCAATCATCAGAACAGAGCAGTGATTTTGGTGGGAGACTGTATTTTTTTCTTTATATTTATAAACCTTTTGGTTAAATTTATAACAGAAAACATCGCTTGAGTGATATATTAAAGAAGTGAGGAACTCCCTCCTCTTACACGCACCGTAGAACTGTGCCCGGCATTTTGGCTTGCAGTCTTTGCAAATTCCTCGACAAACTCATCAGGGTGCCTCGAACTAATGACGGAAACACGCTCAAATTTCCTTTACATTTTTCTGGCGGTACATCAGTTTGTCAAAAAAAGAAAGAATTAAGATGAAAACAAATATTGATTAATTCAAAATTTAGTTGTTGTGTAATCAGATTCTTTGGCATTTATCTTCTTTTTGTATCATTATTACTCGTGTTTACATTTTTTAAATCAAAATTGTGTCCGCAACCATTGTCCTAATTCTCTCTTGATCGTTGATCACAGTGTAATTCGCTTGTTAGTTTATCACGTTCGGGAATCATAACATATTGGTTTTCCCGTCCAATTTCGCAACTTGTTCATTCAATCATACAGACTGTTCACTACAAAAAAAGGTCGCAGTTAGAGCATTCGTTTTTGTTTGAATATTTACACCCAGGGCAGCCAATTTTTTTTCTTGCAAAAAGAAAATCCGTTTCTTTTGTTCGTTTTTGATTTTGCACTGACAATAGGCGAATTTGTGGAAGTATTCATTTTCACGGAATGCAATGGAATAAGGATTCCATTTAATTTGCAATTCGAAATTCGCTAAACGTCGATCGTATTGGCCACAAAAAAATAATTAAATATGATTTTTTTTTATAGTTTCTTTCCACAGAACAAACTGATGACTTAATTGTCCTTACATAAAAATCTTTATTTTAAGATATTATTTTATCGGCGAGTGTTCTAAATATATTTCCTTCTGTCACTTTGACACTTTACATTTCTGTTCTGCATTTTTCATAATCCCTTACCAGACTTTTTTTCTTTTTGAAATAGCTGTAAATTCCTTTATCCAACCTTTTCAAAAAGCCATGTCATTTTATACTTTATTTATCACTATAACACAATATCTTACTAATGCAACTTCCAAATATCACTTTTGTAAACGTATATGCATCAAAGTAAATTCCCAAGCGGGACTGAAATTCAAAGCACCAGGAATTCAATGCACAACTCACGGGGAAAAACTATATAATTTCCTATAGAATAAAGCTGAGAATGCCAACAAACTTTTGACCGAGTTACTATTGCCTCAAAAATTGATATAGGCCTTAAAAAAATAAGTTAAAAAACAAGTTTCAAAAATAACGATTAAACATTTTGACTGCTTAAATCAAGAACCAGTCAATTCATGAAAATTGAACAATGCAACATTAAAACATTTTTTTTTCTTAATGAATTCGGCCGGGAAAAGTACGATTTCATTTGCCCTTATTAATTGTTGAGTAAGTTTTCCTATTTTTGAATGGCAATTTATCAAAATAAGAAAAAAAATCTCACTAATTTATCGTAATTGATAATAAAAATTATTCCTTAGGGTATAAAAGTAAGCAGTCTTCGTTTGTATGTTTTGCAGCCTACACTGAACTACTTGTGATCTCTTCTTGGACCTGATCTTCAAGAACGAACCATCGAGGTGGGTGTGGTGAGGTTTAATTGATTATTCTATCAGGTCTGGGGAAGGGGCAAGATGTGCTCCGCCTCCTGCCCCCCCCCCCGCACCCCCACAATAAAATATATAGCTCCGAAACGCTTCACCCTATCGGCATGCAATTTGGTGACCTATCCTTACTTTTATTGCCGGGCAAAGTAACTAAACAAAATCAATATAATTGGTTGCATTGGCAACTGATAAAAAAGGCTATTCATAAATTTTAGCCCCTTGCCCCCCTGATACGCCACTGTTATATCACGAAGAACACATTCTCTGAACAATGATATCGCCAATCTCACGTTTGTTTTTTTACCTCAAATCCAAAGGCGGATTGTCATGAGTTTTTCTATTAATTCTCCAGTTCATCGAACCTCAATATTTTGCTATACTCTTCCCATTGTTTTGTTCAATACTTTATTTAAAACAAATTCTCACCTGATGTGTTTCAATTTAATCTTTTTTTTCTGTAAAGAATGAAGATCTGCGTGGCCACCGTTCTTTCAATCGTGCTCCTTCTGGGTAACTCCGTCAATCTCAGAGCTTCCGTTACTGGGCCTAAAGGTTTAGTCGGGCCAACCGGTCAGACTGGTGTTCAAGGTAAAAGGGTTGAGCCGAGGGAGACACCAGACGACTCCAACCAGCGGGTAGCATTCACCGTGGTGAGGACGAGCGGCATGGATGAATTTACGAGTCACGACACCCGTTTGCCCTTCCAGGAGACCGTTACGCTTCTGCCGGGTACCAGCTTCGATCTCGAGACCGGCACGTTCACGTGCAGTATGCCGGGCACTTACGTGTTCATGTTTTCTGTTGCCAAAATTAACAACAATTACCTGGCCGTTCATCTCAACAAGAACGGCGACCGGGTCGTTTCTGGCGTAAACACTGATTCTATGTACATTGAGCAGGTGTCTGGGAGCGCGGTGCTGGTTCTGCAGCGAGGAGACACGGTGTATCTAACCATGTTCGGTAAGATGTTTAGTGAATCCAAACATCACTACACCTCATTCAATGGCTTCCTTCTTTACCCCGAATAAACAAAAAAATCCCAACACATAAGATAGGGCTACATGAGCATCGTGTTGCTGATTTTGTTTAATCACTTTCCATTTTTCCGAAACAATAACCACTGAATTAAAAGAAATCAATGTTCAATAACACAGAAAAATATCCTATTATTATTGAGGTGTTTTTTTTTGCATTGCGCATGCGCCAATCTGAATACAACAATGGACTTGCCATCTTTATTTTTGCAAAAAAAAAAATTAGCTTCATGTATGGGTATTGAGATATAGTGAAAAGTATGCGTTCAGTTTTTTTGACAGCGATTTGTTTGATTGTATCCATTGTAGGCCTAATGGAAAGTACCAGGAATATTTGTTATCAAATCAGTGCCATCATAAAGCAGTGCCACCATGTATCCAGAAATGTTAATAACTAAAACCATGGAGCTATAAAACAAATGTGTTTATGGTGTTATCTCGACCATTCTGGATTTCGTTTAGGCCAAGTTTCCAACCGCCTACTTTTTATTTGCCTCATTTGGCCAAACATAAAATAAAGTAAACTTTTGTTTAAAATCAATCCGACCTTTTTTGTGCTATTGGGTAATCAATCAATTAAAGAAATTAATTAAACAAAACACTCCATAGGTACCCTTAAAGCAAACAAACTAAGTATAAAAGACATACAGACAAACAAAATGGATAATTTAAGGGCTTTACTGTACATGTTACTTTGCCTTATGTTCCTTGTATGATCAGCACAGATGATGTCAATATAATCAATCCCATGTATGTATCAATTTTTATTTTGTGTCAAAAAAACCCCAATACATTGAATCTGATTTGCTTATTGACGTAAAGCTTCCGTTTGAAATAATGTATTGTTTGAAATATTTGAATGATATAAATGGCAATCTGTTGAAACTTGCATGTAAACTTTTACGGTTTACAGGTGCTTTGAAATGAAACAGAATACACTGGTTTTGAGTAAATTATTGCAATAAATCTTAGTATTATGATAAGGCGGCATGGATTAAGTCGGAACGCGTCATCAGAACCCTATTGCACGAGTTCGGACTCGTTCCTTTGACTTCCAAGCCGAACAAAAGATGTTTTGGAAGCAGTGGGGCGCATCCAGACTCAGTTGCACGCAAAGGAACACAAACGGACTCATTTACATGAACCATCAGTTTGACTACAGCCACCCTGCATGACAAAAGACGTCCACTAGCCAGCCAGGCCTTTCGTGGTCTTGCTATTAAAGCTGTTAATTCCCCTAATCCAAAGATCTACAAGTGGTGTTTATGATACCATGACCAAATGACTCATTCAAAGAACATGTTCATTCCTATAAGATTTTTCGTCTATTTGTGATAGATCGTTTTCATTCGATTTTTCAATTACATGTAATGGCCCAACCTTTCTGAATTTAGCTTAGTTACATACAGTCACTATAGCAGACAGACTTAAATATCATGCGGAATCGTCAGACTTTGTTTTTCTCTAGAATGCACTGATTATGTTCCAACATATACCACAAGGTCAAATGCCATACAATAAACACCTATTCCCAGCTTGTGCAGGGATTATACAACCGGATTACATGTACAATGCGAACTCATTTTTTGCCCATTTCGTAAATGGTTCAAGGAAGTAAATTAAGAAGTTACAATTAAACGCTCATGAAATTATTCCGCAATGCATTTTATCCACAGGAAAAATAATACAGAAATGGGGAGGGTCTGATGTTTGAACCTCAGTAGCAGAAGAATCATTTCTTATATTCATGGTACTGTTTTCCCTATCCATTATCTGCACAAACAACAACAACAACGAAAGGAGTACAAACAACACCAACAAAGACATTAAACACCATAACGATTAAAAACCACATAACTAACTAAGAACAAAATATCTGAGGATGTCTTGAACAGCATGCACATCGAGAAAGAGTTTATCAGCAGGAAGTTTTAAATAGGCGAAGTCCCAAATCAAGAACGAAAACACTAATCCCGTTTACGTTTTTGTCAGCCCGCGAGAGTTGTCCCTGCATGCGCACAAACTAGCGGCTTCTTTTGTTGTCATCATAATCCCGCGATAATTAGGGCATGACGTGCAGCCTGGTATTAGTGTTCCTTCGTGTTAACGAACGTAGTACGGCAGCAACGTAGAAACAGCTCATCGCCCAATGAAAAGCTAGACACGATGCGCTCTACCCAACTGTGACCGGTGTATTGGTTGAACATCATAAATATGATGTATTCAAAAGACCTCGTCGGAAAGAGGCGTGAACGCAGCAAAAAAAAACATGTGTAATGAAGCTGGCGGCATGGCCACAGCGATGGGCATCATAATATAGTAGTTGATTATGTATGGGGGACCCCCGTGCACCCCCCCCCCCACCAGAACTAACCGTCACCATTTTTAGGCTGCCTTTCATGGATGTTAACAGGGAAAAAAATCCGATGCGAAGGAGATATCCAAGATGGCGGCCAATATGGCCGCCAAAAATGGTAAAAACTGGAAAAAAAGGCATAAATTGTTATATGTTTTAAACCCTCCACAACTCATTTCTGGTATCCATTTTTGCTATAATGCTTCAAATTCAAGATGGCGGCCAATTTGGTGGCCAATATGGCCGCCATTTCAGTAAAAAATGGGAAAAGTCACATATCAGCCTAATAGTATGATAAAATCACAAAAATATAATTGTAAAATATGATTTTGACCACCTCAAATTCATTTCAGGTATCTCATTTTTGCTATCATGCTTTAATTTCAAAATGGCGGCCCATATGGCCGCCTTATTGGTAAAAAAACACCAAAAAAACCGTCATACACAGCCAAATTATGTAACCATGTGCTCTCTAGGAGGTAAAATTTCCTGGATGGGTACATCTTACTCTACTTTTATGATCTGACCTCTTCCACTGCGCTGCCATGTACCGGCCCTTTGAGGCCGGTATGATCCTCAGCCGGTATTTTTGTCCCTCAGTCACTCAACAAACAACCTACTGGTATGCAGCCTGTCTGCCTTCAAAGTTAAACAAAGAGTTCTACGCGGATTAGTGTCTATTGTGTAAACGTGGCGTAAACAAGTTTCCAGACTCTATCTTTCCATAGATGGATGGCTGGCATTTATTTATTCATTACATTTCGTTTTAGTGCCTTACCTAACAGTTTGGTTTCTATGAAAGGAAAATTTACCAAGATAGGTGGCAGAAAGTCCTCCCTCTGAGGAAAGTGGCCAGTTAATTTTTATAGCAGTCACGCGCTTAAGGCCTTTTGTTGACCGTGGAGGATTAAGCGGATTACATACCCTTCATTGGTCGGTCTCAGATGCTGGACCTGCAATTATCAGGCGTGAACACAATAGATCACCTACTATAGTGGGTGGGTGCCTCAGACAGAGTTTGGCCGGTTGCTCGGCCGGTTTGAAAAGGATTAAACTAACCGGCCGAGCTTTTGGCTAGCCCGCTTAAACTGGCCGCTGATGGAAGCCCGGCTTTACTTAGTCAATCAGACCACCATCTTGAATTTGGAACATGTTTGCAAGTAAGACAAATCCAGATATGCAGTGAAGTCTCAAGTAAATAATCTCAACTTTCACTCATACATATCATTTACATATATGGCCAATATATGGCTATTCTTAAATTTGACCATTTTGGCAGCCATATTGGCAGCCATCTTGAATTTGGTTCATGGAAGAAAAACGAAAGAATGCTTGAAATGAATTTGTAAGGGTTAAGGGCATGTATCTGGAACGATACAGTTGAGTTTGAAAGTTGAGTTGCAAATTCAAGGACAGATAAACACCACAACAAATTAAGCGTCAACTCTTCAACTAGTGCATCATCCCAGTTCTAAAATATGGCGCTGAAACTTAGGCATCTTCTAAGAAATTAGAGCAAAAAATGCGAGTCACTGTACGGGCAATGGACAGGATAATGACTGGAGTCACATTAGTGAGAGACAGAATATTAGGAACGAAGATCTTAGATGAAAGACAGCGGTATAAGATAATACTTTAGATCAAAAGGAAAAAGGGGAGTTGGACAGGACGCGTCATGAGAAGCATAGATGAAACCTGAAAGTAACAGATTGGACGCTTTCATCGTTGAAGAGGCGGAGAGGAAGACAGCCTAAGAGATGGCTAGAGGAAATCTCTGATTTCATGGGGAAGAAATGTAAAACATAGGGAAGAAATGTAAAGCAACTGGCAAGGGACCGAAAAGCATGGACAGATAATGGAGAGGCCTGCATCCAGCATTGGATTGAATTAGGCTAATGGTAATGATGAATTTAATAAACTACTTTTCATACAAAGGTTAATGTATTTTCATTTTGATCTAATTCTATGATCTTGTTCGAGGTCTACACATGAATCCAGATCATTATTTTCAACATGGATCGCGGTTACTCAATATCGATGGCGTTTATATCATTTTTATCAAGGGAATGAATGCGTGTTCAGGAGCTATTATAACATTCTGTTTAAGACCGGTGGTAGTCTGGATGGGTGATTATTCTCGGCAATTATCACCCATCCAGACTCCCACCGGTCTTAAAATCAAAACAAGTCAAAAACTAGACGTTGCCATCCATTTTGTTCAACAATTTAACTTCATGTTTTACGAAACACCCCTCTGACTATAATATGGAATGCCCCTCCACAACTCGTTACCTTATAAGGACATTGGTGTGCGCGTCGCGCGGATTTCGGGCCATTAAATACTGATTCACTGGTAGTATTGCGCATGCATACGTGAGGAATGTGAACGTTCAACAAATGAAAGGATAAAATACACCGGATTTCATGGGAGTCAAAATTTCATGTGACACTGGAAAAGTGTTTAAGACCAGCTAGCCATGTCTTTATCATCCGTTTAAGACCCGCCACGTGACAGGCTCTTGACCAATATGAGTGCGTAAACTGTTTTAGGTATTTATGAATATATTATATTGTATGGTATATGGCAACTGCTCCACCATTTGAACGTGTTGTTTGGCGGTTTGTTTCATGCTTTTCTGTGTTCAGCTTTACTTGATGTACCTGCACCTAACCCAAGACTGCACATGCACTCTTCTGTTTCTTAATTTGGTCGGCGACATTCATCTCAACCCAAGAAACCTGTTTGATGATCTCATGGGAGAACCCCCAAAGTTAAGCCTAACAGGAGAAACCTTCTATCGCCAACCCAAATCTCATTTGAATGTGAACACCACACCAAATATCTTCAGACAGTGCTTTCTTTGACCAACCCACATTTCATTTGTATGTTAACAACAAACTGAATATCTTCAGGCAGAGCGTTCTATGACTGCCTATTAAAATCGCATTTGATTATGAACACCCTTTCTATGACCAACCCAAGCTCATTTGTATGTGAACACAAACCTGAATATCTTTAGGCAGAGGTTTCTATGACCAACCCAAATCTCATTTGTGTGTGAACGCCAAATATATTCAGACAGCGCTTTCTATGACCAACCCAAATCTCATTTGTGTGTGAACGCCAACCTGATATATTCAGACAGGGCTTTCTATGACCAACCCAAATCTCATTTGTGTCTGAACACCAACCTGAATATATTCAGACAGCGCTTTCTATGACCAACCCAAATCTCATTTGTGTGTGAACGCCAACCTGAATATATTCAGACAGGGCTTTCTATGACCAACCCAAATCACGTTTTTACGTGAACATCAACCTGAATATCATCAGAGGGCGCTCACCATGACGACCCAATTTGCATCTGAATGTGAACACCAACCCGAATATCTTCAGACAGGGCTTTCTACGACCAACCCAAATCCCATTTGTACGTGAACACCAACCTGAATATCATCAGAGGGCGCTCTCCATGATGACCCAATTCGCATCTGAATGTGAACACCAACCCGAATATCTTCAGACAGTACTTTCTACGACCAACCTTAATCTCATTTGAATGTGAACACCACATCCGAATATCTTCAGACGGTGCTTTCTATGACCAACCCACATCATATTTGTATGTGAACACAGAACAGAATATTCTCAAACAGTACCTTCTATTACCATCTCGAATCTCATTGGAATTATATGAACAAAAAAGCACCTTTTGAATAGCGGGTCTGCTGTTTAAATTTAAATACGATTGATGGGAATCATGTCATTCAGCGGCCAGAGCCCCGAGGTCCGAGCCCCTGCTGTGCATGACCAGTTTGCCTTCTCCCGATGCTCAAGAATACACATACACACAACATGCTTACGAAATTGATCTGCTCGTAATTTCAAAAAGCTATAGCAGGAAATCGCTCTTTAATGTTGTATTCAGTAGTAGTTGTTGGTGTTATTATTTTTGCACTCCTTGTTTCCGACATTTTAATATCTTCACATTCCCTTTTGTTTGGTTTCCCAACGATTGTTCTGCTCTTTCAACTGTTGCCCTTGTCTTGCTATTGTGTTTAATGGTATGTTTTCTTTATGAATCTTCATATCACAATTTCTTCAAAAAAAGTAGTGAGAAAAATATTACTAAACAAAGTAGGAAACAAATTGTAGGTCACCATTCAATGGAAGACGACCAAACTTGCGCTTCTACCCTACAACATGAAACTGTGCCCATTTATATACTTTGTCTCTAATAATCATAAGCAAGGACATCTCGACCGCCACGCAACAAATGTTTACCTGTTGAGGTAAACAAGTTTTCATTGTATTATGATCATCAATTTGCATTTCAAAATGCTGTATATTAAATTGCTGTTGTTTGTTTTCTCAAATCATATGTATTGCCCCCATAAGATCTGTCGCAGTGGCGTATCCAGCTTTTGATGTCAGGGGGGAGAAGGGAGCAACCGCACTTCTGAAAATGTAGAATTTTTTTTCTTTCTCCGGACACTTGGCCTTCGTAAAATCGTAGTAAAGGGGACAGGGTGACCGTAAGGTCATGGCAAAATTCTGCTAAATGCACTCAAAATCTGTCAGACTTATCCAAAATCTGTCAGATTTATCCAAAATCTGTCAGATTTATCCAAAATCTGTCAGATTTATCCAAAATCTGTCAGATTTATCCAAAATCTGTCAGATTTATATACAATTTGTCAAATTCCCCAGAATTACTCGAAATACAGCATGAACACTTAAATATATTGCAGATGTTGTAGTATTGCCTTAATTAATGTTAAAATTATGTTATCAAACAATGATATGGTCACATAAAGATGTTATGATATTGCGTACATTACAGGAAAAACGCAGTTACACTAAAAAAAAATATTTCGATCTACTCAATAAAATTAAGGCAACATTATTGCTTTAATTCAATTACGTCTTTTCAGCTTGTAATATTTTTAAGTTATCGCCACTTCAGATTTTAAGTAATTATTAATTAAATCCAATTATTTAGAATCTATTTAATACATGTAAGGCAACCCACTTGCCTTAATTGAAATTAGTAAATTCAACTTGTGGTAATTTAAGTAATTGCAATTAAGTTCAAAGGGAATCGGGTAATTGATAAAATGATGGAATTATCTGCCACATCGTTAGATTTACCAAATTGTAGTACTGCTTCATACTTCAGGGTATCCTCACTTATCACAAATAATCTCGGTACACATTATAACGAAGTTCTAAGTTACATTTTAATCGATTTGAGGCAAATGGAATTGCAGCTTCAAATAATTTATCACCGCTGGACCGTTGACAGGGCTGGTTGGAAGGTTAGCCATTCCAGGTCACTCCCCTTGTGGCCACAATGATTTAAGTGCATGAACTAGTCCACTGTAATTGAACTGTAACTGAAAGTTCGAGCACACGGTCACTTTTGCTTGAGCAGCCGCGCAGTTAGGGCTGGCAAGAAAGTTTTGTCTTGCTGAAAAAAATTCCAGTTGATGTTTTTGTTGGGCGAGCTGCCTCTTGGCCGGTCGATGGGGTGAAGTGAAGGCGGCGACAGCCTCGATCGTCCGCCCGGCAGGTTCCAGTCCCAGCCACCGGTTGACGTGGGAGTTCATCAGGTGGGACACGGGACACGACGCGTAGACGACGGTCGTTGCAAGTACCGTGGTCCCATTGTATACCGTGGGACTGGTGAGCGGCATCCTTATTGACCGTCTGCTAGCTGCGCCATTCACCATGCTTCGGTCGGCCTGGAGGGAACTCGTTTATATGACGACTTTGGTGTTGCGGTAAGTCCATTCATGTCGAACTTACTCCTGAATTAGTGGGTTACAAGTTCCCATTGCTCGTAACTTCGGCCCCTACTTAGCTGATTCAACTGCTTCTTTCCCCTTTTGTCATTGATGCCACTTTAACTAGTGTATGTGATGTTCTGGGGTGTTAAGTCTCCCTTAATTTGCAGGAAATAATTTGGCAAGGGGAGTATGTAGGGTTCGGCGCACTTTTGCAGTCACTTCATGTACATGGTTCGAGTTTACTGATGATTCTTTGAGTAATACTGTTTTACTTTGAGTCGCCGGCTTGGCTGATTTGTCCTCATTATAAGCAAACTCCCCGTTTAGCATCAATCGAGTAGTTGACATCTGCCTTTCTAGTTTTTTGCTTCGGTTTATTTTTTGCGACACCCTTTACGCATGCTCGTCATTAGCTGTTATGTGCGGAAACCATCCGCTCTGCCGCATTCCGACGTGTTGGCTATGCCTGGCGAGATTATGATATTCAGTTGCGCCAGCAGCAGGCGCGTTTGCCGTCCCACTCTGGGGCAAACATCGATGCCGAAACTTGGTTAACACTGCTCGGGGCACCCGTCTTACAACAGCCTAATGTTCGTCCCAGCAGAGCGCGATCGTACTAATTCGAATGCTCCCATTTTTGCGCTTCCCCCCCCCCCCATTACCATAGATACAATGTACACACGTTTGAGGAAGGTTTGAATATGATTTTCAACTAGATTTTTCCGGACCAAGGGTTAGTTCTTCTGCTCGCATTTCTCAGTCTGCTCGTGAACATCTAGACTTTACATTACAACATCGATTGTGAGATTGACTTGGGTCGTCCCGTTTTTGTCTGATCCTCTTCCCATTTCACGTTGTTCACAGATGGGTCTGGTACAAAAGCAGGTACCTTCGCATCTGATTTCGGTTGATTCTTTATTTGTCGTCCCCATACTAGAAATAGGAGTTCAGTGAACGGCTTTGTTGACCCATATATCACTGCCGTCATTTACACGAGTTCGATGATGCAATAACCCTGATTTCTAGTTTAGATAAGCTAAGGTGCACTTTAATACGGTCCGATATAACATCAGCTTTTCGCTTATAACCTGTTCATCCGGATGATTTTGATAAATGTATGCCCATGCATGGGATGCGCTATTTCATGTGTCATGTTTGAACGGTTTAGTACTTTCCTTGAGTACTGATGTACTCGTAAGGTTGCTATACTCTCAATTTTGTTTAGGGCGTTTTCTGTAATTTTTCTGTCATAGGTGCTAGTCGCTCTAATGAGTGTGCCCGTTCCCTTCAATCTTTCGAGTGGTTTGGGAGCGATTTTGCCCCCACGTTTAATACAGAGAAAAATCGGGACAACGAACCTTACTTTGTTGGGTTTAGCATTTTTCATGGTTTCGCAGCAAATACAATTTGCAAAACAGTCGCCTAAAGCACCAGTACAGTCACAAAAGAACCACGTGTTTCTCCAAATTTCTCAAGAAAACACCAGCGTATACGCTGGCAAATGGTCAACGCATGTTAAGGTGAAGTTCCTTTCTATCGCAAATGGTCAGCGCATGTTAAGTGTGAAGTTCCTTTCTTTGGTTTCTATTTGTGCTTGCATTGCAACAATGAACAGGGATAATTTTTAATAATATAATTTTTTGCAGTTCTTTTGTAGCTCCATTTTGAACATTCGTTCAAGTGTCTTCAGTTGATCATGCGCTCGTGGGACAATTTGTTGTTGTTTGAACAGTGTTTGAAGTTTTGTATTCAGTTTATATATCGGCATGAACAAACTTTTACAAAACCCCTTTGCCCCGGCCCCTCGCACGAGCCTGTTATATTGGAGGGCTTGATATCTTTTCAGTTCCGTGCACGCCAAGAATTGGATGCCGAGCGTACGTTGTCCCTCCATGCTGCAGCTTGTTAAGTTCATTATATTGTCGGTATCTGGTTATGCTCCTGCTTCGATTACCCTAATACGTATCTGGATTGTCTTCAAATTTTTAGTAGCTGAGTTTTCCTCAAAAAAAAAAAAAAAAAAAAAATTGTAACAAAGCATTTTGTAGTAAAACGTTGATAGACGACGCTCCATCACTTTGGTATTTTATGCCGCATTGTGTCGGCCTATAGAGGCCGTTTGCACCAATCACTTTGATGCTCGCCTTTATCGAGTTGCCTTTTTTGTTGCATTTTACGGGTTTCTTCGCATTTTACTGCCCTAGTCCCGCAGTTCGCCTTCCCCGCTATGTCACTCGATGTCGCCTTTGTGAATGATACTCCGTTTAGGTTTGAACTGGAGCTGCGTATTACAAAAACTGACCAGTTTATGGTTACGTTATTTCCATCCCAGCCTTGCAAACTCGTGATGCCATGCTTTGCCATGCAGTGCAGGCGGCTATGACATTTATTGCTGGTTCCACATTACCACTTGCTTCACATATTTTTGTCTCATTCGATGGGAGCGCGGTCACACACGTCTTCAGTTTGCAGTCCTTCGTCGTGCCCTTGAGTTTGCCGGCCGGGCCTCACAATGACAGGTTTATCACATTTAGGCTATTTCGTATATATTTACCGTCGTTACACTCGTATTTCGCCCAGTATTTTCAAACAAGATCTATATCCCCAGTATTAATGGAGTTTTCAACTTTTCCTTTTCTGTTTTCATGAGATTCGCCACCTGACAGGCCGATTGGGGAAGTTGGCACATGGAGCTATGAAAAGGAGCATGTAGCTGTAAAAAGGATCTCCGTGGTTGGAGCATGGTTGGAGACGCTTTCTTGAACTGGTTTTGCGCGGGTGGCGGGGTCATCGGCCTTGAGAGAGAGCCTCCATTGCAACAGCCGGCACACAATGCGGATGACCGAGTACATTGAATTTTGCGCTAGGCATGGTCTGCGGCTTCGTCATTGACTGACTTTATAGTGCAGTGTTACAGGTCGGCTCCATTGACTTCGGCTTGGTATACACAAGCAACTCTTGATTTTCATGGTGGGCCAGTGTGTCTATGCATGGAGGAAGAACGGCGAGACGACGTTGACACTTTCCTATTTCATTGTTTTCTTTTCCGAAATTTTGCCAAGCATCACCTACATAACAGTGTGCCGAAATGCGCTTATAGGCAATCCGCCATTAGTCATTCGCTCATTACGCATATAATTCCCTGTTCTGGAATGCATATAGGGAGTCATTAATTTTTGGCTGTCTCCAATTCGTCATTGGATTATATGATCAGACAGATATTAATAATAATAATGATAATACCGGAGTATTACAGAAAGGTAAATAAAGTTTATGGGAAATATGAGACCCATTGTGTAGCACCTTTCAGGGTTTACAAGGTGCTGCGCCGCATATTGCAGCCACTGCTAGAAATACCGGGGAAAACCCCTTCTCTTAATAACTGAGTCTTAGCGATAAGTGTTACTGGTTTCTTTAATGTGCGTTGCACAACACACGGAACCTACGGCTTACGTCCCACCCGAAAGGCGAAGCGATAACGGTAACGTGCCTTGCTTAAGAACACAAGCACCATGTTCCCACGGTCAGGATTTGAACCCATGTACCACGGCACACGAGTCGAACACCGTAATATTTGGACCACAGCACCCCACAGATGAGGTTCACCTGACCGATGAAGGTTGCTCGTTTATTTTGGGTAACCGATGCTAAACACTATTTTCGTATTGCTATACATGATTATGTCTATTTATCCTCGGTTGCACACGACCTGAGTCTATTTGGCGGCGGTCATGTTGCGAAACTCCGTGCCGCAGCATGTCCGTTTGGCGGGAATTGCATTCCAAGACCGCAAATAGGCCTCAGATATTGGCCAATTTATTCATTATTTATGATGCTTCTGGGATTTGGGGGGCAAAGCACTTGACCCCTGCCTTTGTCGGTATTTCAGGCACAAGATGTTTAAGGGATTAATCGCAAAAGGCATGCAGTCTGTATTCTCTTATCTATTTTGCTGATTGATATATTCATAAGTTACACTTGAAGTTTATATGTCATTATTTGAGCAATATCGCTAGCAAGCTTAGGCCGAAACACGGCCACATAAATATTGCTTTTGGTATTAAGATATTGCTTTTAATAGTTGGCCCTTGCGATATGGTTTAATTGACTATTAATTGCTTCTTATTATATTGCTCGTGGTAATTGTATACCTAATGACGGTTGCATTGTGTATCATTATTGATGATGGTATTTGCATATTAATTATGTTGCTCATGGCTAATTGCAGAGTTCCGCGTCACCAGCTTTGGACCGGAACTAACAGCGTCAGTACTGTATTGCTTATAATTGTGGTTCTGCTATCAAGCTTTGGAGGGGAGCAGACTTTGACAAGATTGTTTTAACTATACTTGCTAAGCATAATTGCAGTTCTGCGCTATCAGCTTCGGGCGGGAACAATCTTTGTTACTATTGCTGATTGCAGTTCTGCGCTATCAGCTTCGGGCGGGAACATTCTGTGATAGTATCGCTAAACAATCTGTGACATTATTGCTAAGTATAATTCAGTTCTGCGCTATCAGCTTCGGGCGGGAACAATCTGTGATTATATTGCTGAACAATCTGTGATAATATTGCTAAGTATTGCAGTTCTGCGCTATCAGCTTCGGGCGGGAACAAGAAGTTTGGCATATTGAATAAACGGCTGCTCAGGCCACAGGTAACACAAGAATGGCGAGTGCGCAGCCTCTGATTCCGGTCTCTCGAGTCTTTGGTAGCATGCGGGGATAATATTTAATATCGACAGCACTAGTGAAAGAACGTGTGCACTGTTTGCATTTACTCACTGTTTGAAAGACAAGACTCCGCGCGCATTCACTGAAGTGCTTAATTTACAACAGGGATACGATGGCCGCGTAATGCCATCGTAGTTAGAATAAGCTCCTTTACTGTTGGTTGGTTTTGACGTAAATACACCTCCCCCCCCCCCCGAAAAAACTGTATATTATGTTCGCAAGAAAATCAATTTAATGTCAAATACATACAACCTAATATCAAAACAATTTTTTATTGAAAATTGAATTTATCATTGAAGACTAAAAGAATTTAAGTTATACCCACTCTTTGTGATATACGTGTTTATTACTCAAACTTACTAATCAAATTTTACATAAAACTAAGGACTCTTTTATCGATATCAGCTTTACTTAGCTTTGTTGTGTTTAATTGCCGTGAATACTTCACGTTGCATCAACAAGTTACTGGAATTTGTATTTAGTTCTTAAATGAATCAAGTGCGCATGATGAATCTGTTTTTTTAGTTATATTAACAAAAAGGTTTATTATGATTGATTCAATTTTAAACGATGTTGTCTTTACTCAATTTCTTCGTGTGGATGAAACTTAATAAATTAAGTACAATTCACCTTTTAACATTTAATGATTTTTTTAACTCAATTATCAACATAAAAGCAACTAAAATTGAGTTAGAAGTATTATTTAATCATTAAAAAAATGATTTAATATTACTTTAGTCAGGGTTCCTTTTTTGAGTGTACGTCATGACGACATCTGGTTCCCAGTGAACCTCAGCACGTAGACCAACCAACCTGTCCCATTATACAAGGGTTTGTTTGAAAAGATTAACGTTTTTATAAAAAAATGTACCATTTTGTTTCACATTTGCTGTTTTTTTCTGTCAAACAACCATTTTCGCAGAATTCTGCCGGAAATCTGCCAAAAAAACACATTTTGTCAAATGTTCTGTCAAACTCATTTTTAACCTCGTTTTTTTAACCAAAAAATCCGTCAAATGTAGCCGAAAATTCGCCGGGGAAAAAAGTGCCCCCCCCCCACCGAGATACGCCACTGCTGCATGATGCATGTATTCGAACAGTGAAACACGAAATAATTGGTACTTTTTATGACGTGGAAAATGCATCCAAATAACCACATCGGTAGACTGTTGCTTTGACTTGCCAGTTAAAGGGGGGACAATGTTATTAGTGTTTGCTGATGTGTGTTGTTGTTTCATTAATAAAAATGAGTAGGAAAACAACCCATTTATTTGATTTCATGTTCCAAAATCGCGTTTAAAAAATGTCGCTGAAATTTGGAACAGCATTGAAACGCTAATATGGCCTGATATGTGTCGAGGTGGTAGCCAAGGCGACCGTGCTGTTTTCTAATGTGAGGGGATAACACTGCACGGGCTTCAAAATCCCCTCAAACCGCGTTCACTGAGGGCCCAATGTGGCAGTACTTATTCGTGGAGAGCCGTCACTGAAAACACAGCGCGGTGCACACACGATCAATGGACCGCTAACATGATGAATCGTTCTGGAAGTCAATCATGCATTATTATGATACAGGGTCAACCATGCACAAAAATGTCCATTTACAAGGTTCAAGCTGTGTAGGCTTTTTGCATCTAGGACTGTTTAACAAATTGCTCGGATTCGCTGTTTCTATCATGGCAATTAGTCGCATGTCTGGTGTATGATTCCATTTACGAGTTTCCGAATGTCTCAGCGATTCCGTTTCGATGCTGGCCTGAAGCTGGGCCCAGCGTCGGCGCAGCGTTGCAGAAACACCAATATGGCCTGAAATGTGTGGTGAGTTCAATGCTGTTTTATGGGATAGCACACAGCACGGGTCACAAAATCCCCTCAAACTGGGTTCACTGAGGGGGTTGATGCGGTGGGGCGAACGTGAATACAGCCCCCCACAATGCCGATGTTTCTGGACGGCCAATTTATTCAAAGCAATGCCAATGCAGCGTGAACCATGCACGAAAAACTTCACTTGCAAGGTTCACGCTCTGTGTGCGTTGTGTGCGTAGGATCAGCTAATAATTTGTTCCATTCACTGTTTCTATATGGCATTTGTCTATTTGTACAGAAGAAATGAACACAAATGCTTCCATTTACGAGTTTCCGAATTTCTCAGTGAATCCAGTTTAATTGCTGGGCCAATGTGGGCCCAATGTGGGCCCGATGCTGGCGCAGCGGTACAGAAATACTGATATGACCTGATATTTGGTGCGGTTTACGCTGAGGCGACCGTGCAGTTTTCTAAAGTGAGGGGATGCAACCACTCAGGCCACAAAATCACCTAAAACCACGTTCGCTGAGGGTAGTGCGGATGACGCGTGATTTCTATCGAGTTGAATGGGAAATCGACGCGGTTACATGCAAAACCCGTGATAAAGCACCCTCAGTGGAGGCCACCCACCCCCGCCCCATTTAAAATATTCACTGTTGAATAATACGTTTATTTTGCATTTAGTGCAGCCTTTGAAAAAAAATAACGCACCCCAGGTACTTGTGCCCTACCCCAAGTTAAACCCAAGTTTCTCCGCTGGCTTGAGTACGATTTTCTTCCTCATAATAAACTCGAATTTATCCACACAATTTAATATACTGAAGCGCCAACTGTACATTGATTGAATGAATCATGGCCAGTATACGTCACTCGTCTATCCACCAATCACTGTTAGTCGGTGAAAGTCGGTGAGTACCAGTCGGTGACCACAAGTGAGTGGTCTGTGACTGACAGGTTGTGTTTGTCAATCACAAATCTCATGTTTGGATGTGTCACCGACATCCATACAATGTCCACCAATAAGAAGCAGCCATTTCAATCTGGGTGACTAGTTTTTATGGTGACGTTATAGCCTCAACGACATTAACGTTGCTTTCGTATCATTACTATGAAGCGAGTCGGTGATGTGTGATTGACAGCGCATAGGGGCAATGAAATCACAAACCAGGTCCGAATTTTTAGTCACTGCTCAGGAAATCGATTGCACTATTTAAGACATATGGGACCGTCCACCCCTCACAGCAACCAAATCTCATCACCATCTTCGGACGTCAACCAGAGAGAACTGACTACAAGAACAAGATTTTGCTCGGTGAGTGTTTGAAACAATCAATTTTCTTCTGAAGACATTTGTTGTCTTTTGCACAATGTGTTTGAATCAATGCGGAATTCAGATTTTGTTGAATGATGCTGATTAAATGATTCTCCAAACAGTGAACGCGGTGGTAGGCTTGATAGTTCCCAATCTGTGTGTGCTTGTGAAATGTAGCTGCTTTGGGACTGAAAAAAATACAAAGATTTTCATGGACAAAATGTTCGATTTCAATTGACTCTGATACTGATACACGTTTGCCATGCATTAATCAAAGCCCGTCTGAACGAGTTAATTTCAAACACTTTTGTAAATTATCGAGCTATTTCATTTCAGCTCTTAATGTAAACAGTTGGTGCGGATGCATACCACGGTTTTGTGAGGTCAAATTTCAAGGCAATAAAAATGAGGAATTCCTGTCTGGCAATATTTCCTCTACTACTTCCATTGTGCACTCTAAAAAATAAATTGTCAACCTACTGACTAGTTTCTCTAGTTCTTGAAAACAAAAATAGTTTTGATTCTTGTCGATATGGATAGCATACTATAAAGTCATCTTTATGGACGTTTTTATTGTCCAAAAAAACCGGCTGTTCAAAATTTCACTGCAGTTTTTTTAAGAGTGTAAATCAGTCAAATTAGGTTTTGCCCTTCACGACGTTTACACAATGTATACTCAGTGTGTTGCCTCCCGAGTGAAAGTTGGAACAAAAATCACTCGGGTGGGACTCGTGCCCACGACCTCCTGCTTTCTAGTGCACATTTCTTACCACTCGACCACCGAGCTAACAGGATCGGTTGGCTAGTTCGAATGTGATGTACATAGCAGTATATGTTTGTACAAAGGGGCGGCGGAACGCTTTTCAAACTGGGGGTTGGGGCAACTCAAAAAGGGGCACTAATCCAGAAAAAAGGGGCACCATCCGTCGGTGTGAAAGTGAGAGTCCTTCGGACTCTGCAATGGCGGATCCAGAACACAATTTTTTTTTGGTGGGGGGGGGGGGGGGGCGGCAATCAAGTTTGTCCCCCAAAAAGTGGGTCTACAAATTCATGGTGTGATGAGGTTCGCTTAAGGGCCCCTGGGGAAAATGGATTCTAGATGCTCTGTGGTGCGATCTTAGGCAGTTACTGACCACTTGAACAATTTTCTTTATGAAAAGATGGTGGTGTACGTAGTGGCTGCCTTATTTTGTCAACGGGGGAGGCATAGCCCAGTTGCCCCCTCCCTTGGATCCGTCCTTGGGCCTTCGGCACACCGCACACCCTCTGCCCCCCGCAGTAAACTCTCTGGGTCCGCCCTTGAATTTGACTAGTTATGTAGAGAGACCATTTGTTTTTATCAAGAGAGGGACACTGTTGCGTTTGATGGCCAATTTTCCATCTCGAGAGGGGTACAATTTTATTATTGCGAGGGGCAAATTTTGTGCTTTCGAGAGGTAATATTCCATTACAAGGGAGACAATTTGATTTGTAGCGCGATCATATGCTTTCATGTGTGCGTTGAGGAGCCGTTTTGTTTTCATCTTGAGGGGGCACATTTATAACCGCAGAAAGGGCACTTTTGTTGGCCTGGGAAAATCTGGGGGGCAAGTGCTTGGATCCGTCCTTGGGCCTTCGGCACACCGCACACCCTCTGCCCCCTGCAGTAAACTCTCTGGGTCCGCCCTTGAATTTGACTAGTTATGTAGAGAGACCATTTGTTTTTATCAAGAGAGGGACACTGTTGCGTTTGATGGCCAATTTTCCATCTCGAGAGGGGCACAATTTTATTATTGCGAGAGGCAAATTTTGTGCTTTCGAGAGGTAATATTCCATTACAAGGGAGACAATTTGATTTGTAGCGCGATCATATGCTTTCCTGTGTGCGTTGAGGAGCAGTTTTGTTTTCATCTTGAGGGGGCACATTTATAACCGCAGAAAGGGCACTTTTGTTGGCCTGGGAAAATCTGGGGGGCAAGTGCCCCCCCCCCCCCCCCCCCCGGTTCCGCCGCCCCTGTTTGTACAAATTATTCATGCTTTCTGTTCGCCTCATTTGAAGCAAAAGCTCTCGGACAAATTCAGTCATGTTTCCATGTAGGCTTCCACTCAGCATGCCACTTTAGCCTAGATCGTGTTTAATATTTTTTGAAACAGCGATATTGGTTTTTGGCTGAATATTTTGAATGTTTTGGTTGTGCAGTTGGCATATATTTTCACAAAATATTTAAGTTTTTTTCGGAGACACGTCCGGTTGACAAACAGATGGTGGCTTACTAGAGCCAAACCTGTGCGCTGATTTCCCATCCGGAAAACAAATCTTTATGTAACGACTATAACTTGACTGCGGTAGTCCAGCTGTAATGTTTGCGCCACTACTTCCTTGGTATGAGATCGATTTCCCTCATTAATGCAGAAACTGTATGCTCATTGTGATTCCTATAACCACAAGTTCAAGCAACCTTGAACCAGTTAGAGTTAGGATCAATTGCTCACAATCTTAAGTATGATGCAGTGCAACTAACATTTTGATATTTAAGCTTAGTTGATGCTATACATTTGACCAAAACTTAAAGCGAATATCTTTTGGTCCTTGTCACTGGATTTCGTTGCTAGCACACGTTAATAGTCTGCCCACTATTTCAAAAACATCTTCATTTTTTTTCAGATGATAAATCAGACTAAACAATTCAAACTGTATATGTGATACCGGTCTCATCAATTTGAGCATAGCAAAGTTTCTGTCATTAAATCGGTATAGGTACTTTTTCCCGGCAATTATATAATTTATTTGTGTGATTACTTCGTGTGATTCGAAAATTGCAAAGCCTTCAAAAAGAGACATGAATGTTCCTCGCGCTTGAGTCCAGACAGGGCCGTTGGAGAACGCATTCTGTTTGAAATAAATAATCAAACCAAATTAGATTTCACTCGACGGATTTGTGTGTGTGTGTGTGTGTGTGGGGGGGGGGGCATTTAGAACTTTTGCAATTCAGTTATGCCTCCCCACCAGCCCCCAAGTATCTCCAAGAGGATTTTTAATTACTCATATTTTTGTTGGTATTTTTTTCAGCCAGCAATCCGCTTGAGTGTTGAGGAGTGCTCCCGCGATAGAATTCAAGAACTGTGCTTAGGTGAGTGTCTGTTTGACATTTTCTTCATTCAAGCATCGTATTAAAGCGGTGATTTGGTGGGAGACTGTATCTTTTTTTCTATTAATTTACATGTATAAAGTTTTTGGCCACAGTTATAAACAGAAAACGTCATTCGAACAAAAGAAGTGTACAAATCTACACTCACTGTACAGCTGTGCCTTACATTTTGGCCAATCGCTGCTATGAACACACCTTTTTGAACCGTAGCCTTTTTGTTCGTGGTCTTTGAATCAACATGCAAATCAGTTTCAAATTCTCCCTATTATAACTAACTTCTGTTCGATGACGTCACAATGCTGAATTGTCGCAAAGACTTTCTGGTAATTCAAAGAATATCTACGGCTGCAGACCAGCAAATAAACTGCCATGGACCTCGGTGATAAATATCCCCACTTGTAAAGATCAGGACAAATACTCACAGCTCTCCAAGGTGTTTGAGACACCCATCGAATAATCCGATGACCTTTTGGGATAAAAATTCCATCCAAAGATGATGAGCCTGTAGTCCTGTAGCCCATCGCCGAAGGCACAATCTGCCACTTCAAAAAACAATGAACACTCAGGTTTTTTAGGACAAAAAAATATTGCTCAAACAGGGGCGGATCCAGGAATTTTTTTTAGGGTGTCACATCCCAGGGTTTGCCCACCCCATGAAATGGACCCTTGGTTATAGTCACCATCCAATGAACCGTACTGACACTCAGAGAAAACTAGGCCTTCACTCTTCTCTTTACAATATTTATATTTATTTACAGACTTATCATACACATGATTTATATTCCTTATTGAATTCAGATTAAGGGGCAACTTCCAGTATTTAAATACAATCACGAATATTAGTTACAACATAGAACAGAGAAGTGTCCGAGTGTCTCTTGTTGTCTCGTGTCCAGCAAATGCTCTATGCCCGTAGCTTCCCACTTGACCAGCGGAGTCCACACGGTCCTCTGGTCCCGCCGCTGCGGTCCGGCCTCACTCCTCTGGTCACGGGGACGCAATCCCAAAACCAAGATTAAAAGCCCTGAAAACATAGCAATAACAGGGACGTGTTCTCTATATAGTTTGCCAATATGTTAATATTGTACAATAACTAATCAAGCAATATCAAATTTGTTCGCCAAAATATCCAAACATTTCTGCTTAACAAAATTATGTGTTGTTTGGCCAAATTTCCTCAAACGCAACTAGCACCTTCGTAGGCCAACACTTGTCGTTTTTTTATGCAATATAAGCCTTATTGTAGTTTAAACAAAATTAATGCCAAGTTCTAGCCAATACATTTCACGCTTAATCTTTCCAAAATCTCATAAAAATTAGTCTCCAGTTATTAAAGTGATATTATGTTTCCCACAAAATGAATAAATTAAGCACAGTTTAATACAACAAAAAATTCATTTATAGTTAAACTTACAGGAATTGAAGGACTCCTGGCTTATACACTGCTGAATTTTCTGGTTCATGAACTCTCATTAGTTCAGACTCAATGAGCTCTCATTAGCTCTGCCGCAGGTTGGCTATGCATTGCCCTATCTCCCTTGGCTTCTCAGTCTCACAAAACCACTTCGAGTCCGGCCACTGCCCTCTACTCGGAATTTCTCTTAGCTACTCCTCTCTCTTACATTTGCCCACGCTTGTATACCCAAAATAAAATTAGTCCTATGCATAAATTAACATGATAAGTTTATTCTGTCCACTCAGGCTTTTCCTTGCCTATTTAAAATTCACGTTGAGTATTACGTAAGCCCCATTGGCCAATGACAAACTAGGTGTGGCTTAATTATTTACACGTCACAGGCTCAACAAAACATAGTTTGGGCTAGCTCACCTATCCCCGGAATGTTGGGTATGAGAGCCTCAATAAAAGTACATTGTGTTAGCCTCTACATAAAACACATTCCAAATTCCAAATTCCAACCCAGTAACACTTATCGCTAAGAGAAGGGGTTTGCCCCGGTGTTTCTGGCAGTGCCTGCAATATGCGCCGCAGCACCTTGTAAAACCCTTATAGGTTGCTACATAATGGGTCTCATATTTCTCATGAACTTTATTTACCTTTCTTTAATAAAAGACATATCTCCAGCGCCTTGAGTACCTAATAGTTGGTAGATACGTGCGCTATATAAGACTCCGATATTATTATTATTATTATGTACATGATTCAGGCCAAATACAAATAAATCTTGTTTCTACAACCAATAAAGAGTACATTCGTTTTATTAAAATAAAGTCACTCTGTGACACAGGGGGAGGATCAGGCTCCTTAAATGAATTATGTCCAATTGTTGTGACAGGCGAACATATAGGTAGTTAGTATTACTATAATTGTGATATATTTTGTGTGTGTGTGCGGCACAGCGGGGGCTGGGGGTGCCCCTCCCCATCCCACCCGACCCTCTGGATCCGCGACTGTCAATTTGTTTTGTCAAATTTGGACCTTAAATGCTTGTAATTTGATGTATGATTTGATGTAAAATATCCATATCTTCACATTTAGGTTCATGTTCATACCAGGTTTTATCCATCTGCAGCTTCTTTTTGCATTTTAAATTGACCTAAATTTGACCTACCGGTCCCCCCCCCCCGAAGGAAATGTCAGACGATTTTGTCTTCGAAAATCAAAAATGTTTATTAAGGTATGGTCAATCAGATTTCAAAGTGTGAACATGATTGTTCATTTTGTTTATGAGGTTTTGCAGTGAAATCGCTTGTAATTAGATACCTGATGACGTCATTATGACGTTAGAGTATAAAAAGGTACATCTCGGAAACAGTGTTGATGTTCGTTCAAGGTTTGAAGTTTATACCATGTACTGTACGGTTCAGAAGAAAGGTTGCAGATAATTATTGTCCAAAAAAGAAATCCGGACATCAAAAACATGCCTGTCTTATGTTGTGTTATTGCTCAAGCAGTACCCTTTCAACTTTGTCATTTCGCTAGAGTTCACAGTGCGCTTTGATCATCAAGTTACATTCAATCATCGCAGGATGAACGTGTCATGAATATTGAGGGCGCAAATACAAACGGACCGGATTGTGATGATGCACACAGTTTTATACCAGTTCAAACTGCTTTATTTAACTGGATGAAATCATCTATAGAGTTGATGTTTGCACAAATTGCTCAGGCTTTCTGTTCGCCTGAAGAGAGTGAAGCAAAAGCTCTCGGATGAATTCACTCATGTATTTGCATGTAGGGTTCCACTCAGCATTCCACTGAGATTCTGTTGGATATTTGGACAAACAGCGATATTGGTTTTTGGCTCATTTTTCGAAAGTTTTTGGTGATTGGCACAGATTTTCACTAATCTGAAATATTTTGTGAGACACTTTTCAGTTGACAAACAGATGGTGGCTTACTAGAGCCAAACCTGTGTGCTGATTTCCCATCCGGAAAATAAATCTTTATGTAACGACTGTAACTTGACTGCGGTAGTCCAGCTGTAATGTTTGCGCCACTACTTCCTTGGTATGAGATCGATTTCCCAAAAACTCTATGCTCATTGTGATTCCTATAACCACAAGTTCAAGCAACCTTGAACCAGTTAGAGGAACATAGGATCAGTTGCTCACAATCTTAAGTATAATGCAGTACAACTAACTTTTTTGAAGTTTTAGCTTAGTTGATGCTATACATTAAACAGATAAATTAAAGGAATTATTTTTGTGGGTTCTTGTCACTGAATTTCGTTGCTAACACACGTTAATAGTCTGCCCACTGGCACACTATTTAGAAAACGTCTTCAGGTTTTTTTAAGACGATATATCAGTCTGAACAATTCACAG
Organism: Patiria miniata; assembly: GCF_015706575.1. NCBI lineage: Eukaryota > Metazoa > Echinodermata > Asteroidea > Valvatida > Asterinidae > Patiria > Patiria miniata. The sequence continues at coordinate 11,390,208 of NW_024037048.1, read as the reverse complement.
TGTATGTGATACCGGTCCTGTCTTCACTTTGCGCATCGCAGTTTCTGTCATTAAATCAGTATAGGTACTTTTCCGGGCAACTACAATTTGGTGTGTGATTACTTCGTGTGATTCGAAAACAGCAAAGCCTTCCAAAAGAGACATGAATGTTCCTCGTGCTTGAGTCCAAACAAGGCCGTTGGAGAACGCATTCCGCTTGGACTAATCAATCCAAATTACATTTCACTGCACAAGAGGGTGTGTTTTTTTGGGAGGGGGGGGGGCGTTTAGTACTTTTAAAATGCAGCTATGCCTCCCCACCAGACTACAAGTTATATCCTAGATGATTTTTAATGACTCATATTTTTGTTGGTATTTTTTTCAACCAGCTATCCGCTCAAGTGTTGAGGAGTGCTTCTGCGATATAATTCAAGAATTGTGCCTAGGTGAGTGTCTGTTATTTGATATTGTTTTCATCAAGCATCAGAATAGAGCAGTGATTTGGTGGGAGACTGTGCTATTTTTTCTTTACATTTATAGGTGTTTACATTTGGCTGTCAAAATTAAAAACAGAACAAGTCTTTCGATTAAAAGAAGAGTAAAAGTGATATTTACTCCCAACGTAGAACTGTGCCTGACATTTTGGCCAATCGTTGCTCAGCATACCTTTTCGAACGTTGCCTTTTTGCTCATATAGTGTTTGAATCAACATGCAATTGAGATTCTGATGATTATTGCTGACACAATTATCTATCAAACAACGAGCGCGGTAGCAGGCTTGATATTTCTCTGATTTGGTGTGTGTTTGTGAGGTGTAGTTGCTTGATGACTGAAAACAAGATCGTTATGCACACAATTTCAATTGAAACTGATCTTGGATGAATATGATACCATGAAATCATGCCTTTCCTCAACGGATAAACGATTAAATACGGTCATGTTTTGCACTACAATCATTAATTGATAGACGATGACGTCACGTCACGATGACGTCAGATTAATGTACACACTTCGAAATCAGGGTTGATGTTTGTTCAAGGTTTCAAGTTTATCCCAAGTACCGGTTGGGAAAAAAAGTCGCGGAGAATTATTGTCCGAAAAAAACCCAGGAAAGAAAGGGATACAATAATTCTTATCATTTCAAAACGGAGGTCGGGTCCCACCCGACTACCCAAATATATCAGGGTTTTGCTGTTCGGAATAAAGAATTCCTGGCTGACAATAATTCCGATACTACTTCCATTGTGCACCCTCAATACAAAATTGTCCAAATACTGACTGCTTTTTGTTTAGTACTTGAAAACATTATTTGAATTCTTGTTGCTGTTCTTGTCTGATATAATACTATACATTCACGGAATAATTTATCGTCAAAAACAAAGTTGTTCAGGTTCGACTGGTTTTGAATCAAATTTTGAATGCTTTCTTTCAAGAGCTCATTACATCAAGTTCCCTGATGTGATTCAGAATAGTTGAAATGTATCGGGATTCGTATTTATTCAAAATAATTCACGCACTTGTAATAGTTCAGGGGGGATATAAAACTGCTGCGTTAACATTTTGGTTTAAAGAAAACAATCTTGCGAAAGTTCGACTCTTTACAACCTGAACAGTATATGATCAACCACCCCTTATTTTCTGCCTCTTTTTTCCCCCTGTTTAATTTATCATTTAAATTTTCAAACATGAAATGCTGATGAGATGAACTCACATTGTATTCCGACAATCAATGGGGAAGTTGGTCAGGGAAGAACGTTTATCAGGAAATCCGGACAACTCAAACATGCCGGTCTTATTTTGTGTTATCAGTAAGGTGGATACGTGTATTCTCAGTACCTTTTAAACTTTGTTAGTTATTAAACTGACATTTCGCTAGAGTTCACAGTTCGCCATTCCTGTTTGATCATCAAGTTACATCCAAACATTGTAGGATAAACGTGTCACTGAATATAGAGGGCGCAAGTACAACGGACCGGACCGTTATGATGCACACAGTTTTATTCAAATTAAATTTGCTTTATCTAGTTGGATTCATATGTAGCAATCGTGTTTAGCGTTGATGTCTGTTAAAATTATTCGGCCCTTCTGCTTTGCTGTTCGCCTTTAAATCTGAAGCACAAGCTCTCGGACGAATTCAGTCATGTTTGCATGTGGGGTTCCACTCATCATGCATCGTAGATTCTGTTGAATATTTTCTTGAAAAAAAAAGATAGTAGTATTTGCTGAATACTTTGAAAGTGTTTGGTTAGTTGGTACACGAATAATTAAACAAAAAAATATTGGACATTATTCGGTTAATAAACAGATGGTGGCTGATGCTAATAGCCAAACCGGTGCGCTGATTTCCGATCCGGAAAATAAATATTTTTGTAACGACTGTAACTCGACTGCGGTGTCCACCTGTAATATTTCCGCTATACTTCCTTGGTATGAGATCGATTTTTCTTGATAATGCAGAAAATGTATGCTCATTGTGATTCCTACAATTTCAAATACAAGCAATTTTGAAAAAAAAAATAAACATAGGATCGTTTGCTTTTGGTGCATTTTTTCCTGAAAGCAACACAATTTGGCTTAAAAACTTAAGAAGGTCGCAACTAACCTGTTGAAGTTTCAGCTCAGTGGATACTATCATTGAGAAAAAGCAGAGAAAACGTATGCACTATTTTGTTGGACCTCGTAACGTGATTCCGTTGCTTTATAACAACATGACTTTTTTAAAATTTTAAAAACACCTTCAAAGTTTTTAAACGATATATCAGGCGAAACAACCTTACTGGGTATTTGATACCTGTCTTATCTTCACTCTCAGCATTGCAAGATTTCTGTCTTTTGCATAATGTTTTCTCTAAGAAAATCTTAGGTTGTTGTTTTGGGGGGTGGTTACTGCATTTGATTCGAAAATAATAAATCCTTCAAAGAAGACAAGAATGTTGCTCGTGCGTGGGTCTAGTCAGGGCCGCTGCATGCAGGACGCATTCCGCGTGAAATAAATAATCAATCTAGATCGTACTTCGCCTGACAGAGATTTTGTTCCGGGGTTGTTTCACTTGTTAAATTCAGCTATGCCTCCCCCAGCAGCCGCCAAGATAAACTCCGAGCGGATTTTCAATGATTCATTTTCGTTGGTATTATTTCCAGCTCGCAATCTGCTGAGTGCTGAGGATTCCCTTCGTGATAGAATTCAAGAACGTTACATCAAGGTGAATGTATGTTATTTGACATTTTCCCCACTCAACCATCAGAACAGAGAAGTAATTTTGGTGGGAGACTGTATTTTTTTAAAATATATTTATACATCTTTTGGTCACAATTATACCAGAAAACATCGCTCGAGTGACAAGGTATTTAGAGAAGTGAGGAGTTCCCTCACCTAACACGAACCGTAGAACTAATTCTGACATTTTGGCCTGCAGTCTTTGCAAATTCCTCCTCAAGTTCATCAGAGTGCCTCGAACTGATAGCGGACACACGCTCAAATTTCCTTTACAGTTTTATGGACGTACACCAGTTTGTCATAAAATTAGAACTAAGATGAACAAAATATTGATCTTATCAATATTTGGTTGTTGTGTAATCAGATTCTTTGTCATTTATCTTCTTTTTGTATCCTTGTTAATCGTTTTTGCATTTTGTAAAATCAAAATTGTGTTCACAACCATTGTCCTAATAATTTTTTCATCGTTGATCACCTTGTAATTCGTTTGTGATTGTTTATCACATTAGGGAATCATAACATAGGTTTTCGCAACTTGTTCATTCAATCGGAGAGATTGTTCATTACATTTCAAAAGGACGCAATTAGAGCATTTGATTTTGTTGGAATATACACCCCCAAAACTGCAAAAATCCATTTGGTTTGGTTAGTTTTCTATTTTGCACTTATTATAGGCGAATTTGCAAGAGAAAATATTAATTTTCAACGAAAGTGCAATGGAATAAGGAGTCCACTTAATTCGCTAAACGTCAATCGTATTGGCTACATAAAAATTAACTTATATGAAACTCAATATACTTTTTTATTTTATTTCCACCAAGTCATTGCAACAAACAGGTCAATTGTCCTCACATAAAAATCTGTATTTTTACATTGTATTTTATCGGCGAGTGTTCCACGTGTATTTCCTTCTATGAATTTGACACTTTGCATTGATGCAGTCATGTTCTGCTTTTTTTTTTCATATTCCCTTCCCAGGCATTCCAATCTTTGAAATAGCTGTACATTCCTTAATCCTAACTTTTCAAAAGCCGTGTCATTTTATCCTCTGTTGTATCACGATAACACATTATCTTGCTAATGCAACTTCCAAATATCATTGAACTGTGTTACTTTTGTAAACGTATGCATCAAATTGAATTCCCGAGCAAGAACGAAATTCAAAGCACAAGAAATTCAATGCACAAGTGACGTAATTTGCTGCCTACTTTTCACGCGTGAATAAAGAACACCCTGAAATATTTTGAACTGTCGCTAAATTTAACCGGGTGTGAAAACGTTTGCCTGATTTATGCGTATTTGAATGAAAATGTTTTATTATTGAATTAGCAAAGTGTGAAATTGGGTTGGCAAACCTACAATATTTCGTAGTGAATGAAGAATTTCAATGCTGCTTTAAAACTCATAGCAAACTGGCGTTAAAAGTAAATGTGCCTGGAAAAGTGTAACAAATGCTTAGAATGCCAACAAACTTTTGACCTAGTTACTATAGTGTTTCAAAAATAGAAACTTACCTTTACAAAATAAGTTTGAAATAAAAACAACAACAATAACGTTAAGACAATTGAATGCTAATTTCAAGAATCAGTCAAGTCACGAGAAATTGAACAATACCACAATAAAACAGGTTGTTTTTATTGACGAATTCGACGGGAATACCTATTATTTTAATAATTTGACCCTTATTAATTGGCGAGTTGTTTTTACTGTTTTTGGATGGCAATTTATCCAAATGAGAAAAAAAAATGCAATGTTAGCTTAATTATTCCTTATTATTCCTTAATACTATAAGTATAAACGTAATCAGTCTTCGTGTGTATGTTTTTTTCTCAGCCTACATTAAACTCCTTGTGATCTCTTCTTTGACCTGATTTTCAAGAACGAATCATCGAGGTGGGTGTGGTGACATTAATTAATGATTCTATCAGGACCGGGGAAGGGGCAGTTGTGCTTCGCTTCCATCTCCCCCCTCCCCCCAAAAAAAACAAAAAAATACTACAGTTCCAGAACGCTTTTTGCAATTCGGTGACCTTTCCTTACTTTTATCGGCCCCTTGCCCCTCATACGCCACTGTTATATCACAAAGAAAACATTTTTTGAACAATGATTTATCCAATCTCATTTTTTTTGGTGTTTTTTTTTTAATCTGGCGGCGGATTGTCACTTGTTTTAGACTAGTTCTCCAGTTTATCGGAACTCAATATTTTTCTCTACTCTTCCCTATTTAAAAAAAAAAATATTTAATTTAAAACAAAATCACCGGAATTGTTTTTTTTTTATTGTTCTTCTGTACAGAATGAAGATCTGCGTGGCAACCGTTCTTTCAATCGCCCTCCTTCTGGGTAACTCCGTCAACCTCCGAGCTTCCCTTACTGGGCCGGTTCCCTCGGACGGTGATGGTCCTGCAACTCGGGCGGGCCAAACGTGCTGCCAGGAAACAGCGGCAATTGTAGGAATTTTACAAGGGTCAAAAGGTGATGCAGGTCAAAAAGGAGAGCCGGGTGACGACGGTAGAGGCCTGCCAGGGCTAATCGGACCGATTGGCCCTCAAGGTGACACTGGGCCTAAAGGTTCAGTCGGGACAACCGGTCGGACTGGTGTCAAAGGTCAAAAGGGTGAGCCAGGGGAGACACAACCCGACCAGCGGGTAGCATTCACCGTGGTGAGGACGACCGAGTCGTTTACCTCTACGCGTTTCGACACCCGTTTGCCCTTCCAGGAGACCGAAACGCTTCTGCCGGGTACCAGTTTCGAACTCGAGACCGGCACGTTCACGTGTGGAGTGCCGGGCACCTACGTGTTCATGTTTTCTGTGCTCAAACATTCTTCCAGCATCCACCTGTTCATTTATCTCCGGAAGAACGGCGAACGGATTGTCTCTGGCCAAAGCACTGATTCAAGTCACTGGGAGCAGGTGTCTGCAAGCGCGGTGGTGGTTCTGCAGCGTGGAGATAGGATATATCTCACCTTTGGCGGTAAGGCAAATGGTGGTTCCCATCACTTCACCTCATTCAGTGGCTTTCTCCTTTACCCCGAATAAACAAAACAAATCTAACACATAAAGACACGCGCATCTTGTTGCTGATTAGTTGAATTACTTTCCATTTTGCCGAAACAATAACCAATTAGTTAAAACAAATAATGTTCAATGATAAAGTCACAAAAAAATAACATATTATTAATGTTTTTGCATATTACAATAGATTTGTGTTTTTTTTACTTTTTGCAAAAAAAAAAATATATTTAGCTTTATGCATAAGTATTGAGATATAGTGAAAAGTATGCATGAGTATTGAGATATAGTGAAAAGTATGCGTTAAGTTTGTTCACAACGATTTTTATTGTATCAACTGTAGGGCCTATAGGACAGTATTTTAATGGAATATTCTTTTTCAAAGCAATGTCGTATTTTAATTTTTTTTTTAAGTTTGCAAAAAAGTTTTTATTTGCCACATTTGGCCAAACATATAAAAGAAAGTATGATTTTGCTGAAAGTAAATGCAACCTTTTTTGTGGTATTGGGTAATTAATAAATACAACAGGTTAATTAAACAGAATACCTTTATAGGTATCCTAAAGCAAACAAGCCCCATCCCGCCTCTTGCGCTTTTTGATTTTATGGAGGCTGGATGACCAGTGAAAAAAAAACGAACTTTCTTTGCCAATGACATTCCATTGATGGTCAGGTGTTGCAATTAAGTCACCTGCTGAAACTGTGCAATCTCCGTAGACATTAAAAGTCATTTTCACAGCTCTCAAATAGCGAGCGTGAAACAAACAACTTGGTTTGACAGTGGCGGATCTAGGTGCCCCCACTCCCTCCGCCCCCAGCCGCAAATAATTAAAAAAAAATGCAGACCCCTCTCCCCAACTTGACATCTACCCCCCCCCCAGTCAAAGCTAGATCCGCCTCTGTTTTACTGCACGGTTTGGATTTCACGCTATTTTCTGCTATAGTGAGTAGGTTTGCGTTAATTGTAAAGTTGTGCCGTTAGATTAGCCTCTCATTATTCTCATGGGAATTGCTAGACTTGACTCAAGTCAGAATTGCTTTTAGTCGGTATCCATAAAAAAAAAATCACAAAAATCACTGAGTTGCATCTTTCCAGAGAAGCACGGCAAGGTACACTTCAGCACGCGTTCCACTCAGTGCCGTATAACAATGCGCACACGTACACTGTATGTACATTCTACAATACGCTTATTATACGTACATGTGTTGGCATGTCACGGCGTGGAGCATTAGTGTACGTGACTGCGCGCAGAGATGTGATTGGCTGCGCGTCGCCCAGCATTGTTCTGTGTGCTGTGGAGACGTACACACGTGGTTAGACGGTCAGTACAGTGCGGTAATGGCAGTTCGTGAGTCAACAGTCAGTCGTCTGTACTGTGTGGGCGAAACGTGTGGTGAAGAGGTAAGCACGAACTTTGTAGAGTTTGTGGTTTGTGTGTGTGGTTTACTAGGATCGGCTTTATGCCGTGGGTAGCGCTTACTAGGGAGCCGAGATCGCTAGGTTGTTGCCGGCGAGCTGTGTGCACTTGACCCGGTAGCGTGTAGTTCCCCGTTGTAGCGGAGAACATAAGTAAGCCGTGCGTTGGGAGTAGCATCAGCCAAGGTGGTTGAGCGTGCCAAAGTATCGGAAGAGGTGTCGGCATTCCTGCTATGGTATACACCTTTACGGTGAATAGCGGTGGACGTACGTGTACCGACCTTGCTTTCACACGGCTGCGTTCCCTGTGTGGCTGGGAAGCTCGGAAGGCACTGTTCGAGAACAACCAAAATGACATCGTCATCAGACGGCATGCATATTGGATATGGTCTTGAATATGCATAGCGTAATGGTACCGCCCCTACTTTTTTTGGCGCGCGAGAATTAAATGCTGACGTCAAAAAATGCAATCATGGCGTTTACGGTTGTGCCGGATAATTCGGACAATAGTCCTTAAAATAATCCGCCTCCGTGGTCGAATCTGTGGACTCCTCTTTCTCAGGACGGTCTGTCTGGCTGGGTTTCTACTCTGGCAGAGGCAGAAGGGCTTCGTAAGGAATTCGAACGCCATACTTCTTTGACGTTTATTTGTCATAAAAAGAAACCAAACTTCGGACAGGATGCTGTTGGAGATGCGAATATGGGTAGGTCGGCCGTCGGCCTAGGCCTTCTGAGTACTGGGCAAATGCTGGGCCTAGTTAGTTAATTATTATTATACTAAGTATAGAAGAAATCAGGCCTAACCCCAGGCATAGGGCCTATAAAAAACTCAAAATCAACAGTGTAAACGAGTTTCTTATTGCTGTTATTATTAATATTATTTTGCAACCTGACCATCATGACCATGCATTTAACAACATGTTTAATGTTTAATGCTAGTACAGTATGCCTAGGACTACATGTAAATGTAATGATGTAGGCCTAATAAACGCTATTTTCTCAATATTTTTTTCTCAAAAAGAATTTTTTAAAAGGTAGAAACTCTGCACAAGTGTTGAAAAAATAATAATGGGTACAACTTTGGATTTCTAGCGTGGCCCTGCATTCTATATCTACAAAGTTCAAATGCCTGGTCAGGGGCGTATCCAGGAATATTTGCAGGGGGGAGCAGCTGCAGCATCCGATTTCACAAAGCGCTGCGACGCGTCGCAACTCAAGTTACGACTGTAACATGTCGCAACTTGCGACGCGTCTTACCATCCATTTCACGAAAGTTGCGATGTGTTGAACGCGTCATAAGTTCCTTGACAATGGCTTAAAACACGTCGCAAGTTATGACGTGTCTAGTGGTCATCACAAAATAAGAAGATTCATTTTCTAAGCCAGTTTTATGCCATCAACATTACATACATGTACACGAGATTATAATACTGAGGCAATGTGTGTAAAGTTGTAAATAAAAGATTCATTGAATAATTATGAATTAGACTGGAATATTGCAGTTGAAATGTCAAAGTAGCTATACAGTCCACTGAGAGCTTGTTTTCCTTCGAAATTTGCATCGCACAACCGCCATTTTGTTTTACGTTTTAACAAATTTCGAGCTGAGATCCAACGACTCTTTGTCGGGGAGAGGGGGGGGGGGCTGTTACCATTTTCTAAAATAGGGGGGCCCTCTTCAAAACCATTTCCAGGAATACGGGGCGCGCTCTTCCAAACCGCGTTCTCTGGGCCTTTTTTTTCAGGGCACACTGTAAAGCTTTGGGCCTTGGTTATTGAACTCCTCGTTTATGTTAGAACTCAATGTCATTTATGGAAATGGTTACAGAAAAACAAAATATCAAAACAAATCAAAGAGCCACTTTGTACTCATCTGAAATAGGGCTAAGGGGCACATTCAAGATGGGAATGTTTTGGCCTGGGAAATCGAGGGGGGGGGGGGCAGGTAACCCCTGCCTCCATCATTACTAATTTCAAACATTTCATCATCCTATGTTTTTTTCTCAAAAGGCATCAAGAGCAATTACAAGATCCGGTTTAGAGACTGGAATGACACAGTTCCAGATGATGATGTACCATTCGTGATCAAATCATGGAACACACTCTGTTGCATGTTTGGGCCGGACTTCCACAGAAGTGAAAAGAGGAGGAAGCTCAATGCAAGGGAGGAAGAACTCATGGTGGGTACAAACATCTCAACTTTGTATTTTTTCTATCATAATTACTGCTGTGTGCTGTGTGTACAGTTCATATCGAAGGAATTCATGTAGGAAAGTAGGGTCAATCGAACGTAAGCATGTAAATATTAGTAAAGTGACCCAATTGATTTGCATACTTTTGCTGCAAGTGCTTTCCACAAAATATGATATTAAAGTTTAAGAATAACTCCAATCCTTTTACCACATAGGAGCCACTGATACATATCATCAACAACATTAAATTTCATATTTTGTTTTGTTAGGGTGATCATCCAAGACCCTGTAGGTCAGTAACTCGTGTGCAGTGCACACAAAAGAAAGAATGCCCAGTATACGTAGTCTACTCTTGTGTTGATTTGCACTATACGCTCATCATGGGGATGGGGCTCTCATCATTAGCAAACATGTATAATGCACGTAAAGCAATGTCTTGCTAGCTGAATAAGCTTTTCTTTCTTGCGATAATTGTTTTCTTTGTATAATTACCCTTCTATGTTTTATTCGATTTGAAAGCTTACTTATATACATCCATAATGCACTAGTCAAATGATCCCCCCACTACCACCAGCAGCATACTTCATCCCATATTTTCATGAGGTTGTGTGTGTGTCCATGCCTAAAGATTTGTCATTTGATCAATTTGTGGGGTGCGTTACTTTCCCTCAGTAGGAGTATTAATTTTATTGAGGTTTTTCAACGTGGCTAAAAAGAATTCATTGTACACAAGTAATGTGACATTGTGATGTATCAGTGTGTACATTGATCATAGGATGACCATGGATGTAGCTCCATGTAATGACACACCATTCTCTGTTGTCATGGAGTTCAAGTGCTAATACTTGTAAGGTTAGTGAATTGTTTCAGTGACTTAATAAGCCTATATTAAGGCACTGTTGAGATTTTGTCTTTCTAATTATAACTCTGCAGATTATCCATGGATTCTTGGAAATCTGTTCCCAAAGGCATCCCCGGGCATACATAATGCAGTGCTTCTGTGCCGACAAATGGGCTAATGACAACTTTGAGTGGCTTTTCACGAAGGTAATGAAAATTGAAGGAGCGTCAATAGAGAGGGGCTACAGTGCAAACATTATGTCGGACATTTTACAAGATTTCAAGTCATCGGGCAGTCACACTCACAAGTCTTGTATTTTGCCCAAAAGTATTTCAATGAGAGGTCATATACATCATAGGATAAAGCTAGGGCTGCAGGTTGCAGTGTACAATATTTTCATGTTCATCTTTCTTTTTCTGGATTGAAAAAAAACACAGAAAAGATTCACAACCTTTGATTGGGTTCTTCTGCCCATCAATGTGGACAATCAACACTGGATGTTGATGGTGGCGAATCCTCGGGAGCAGACTATAGCAGTGTTGAACCCCACAGGAGCAACACAAAATATTGAATTCTACCTGGAATGCTGGAGGTAACTATATGCTTAAATGTTTCCAGTGAGGGGTGCTTATAATATTTAAGTAAACACTAAATGAAATGTTTTCTCTGGCTATAACTTTGACAATACAAATAATTATTAACAGACTTTTGTCTAAAAACTGTTTAAATACTTTGGACAGTATTTTTACCTTTGAAATATATATGACGTTGATATTTGTTTCACACGAAGTAAAGAAAAAGAAAAAAAAGACTGCCAAAAAAATTAAATTGAGTAAACGGAGCGTCACCGTGGCTCACCTATTATTACTGCATTTCACTGCCAACCTGGTTCGCTACAGTGGTGAAGCAACAACTCACGAATAATTAAGATAACTAAAGTAGTCGAAACAAAACTAGGAAGACTTGCATGGTAGATCTGGAGTGTGTCGATGCAGGCCTCCTGTCAATGTATACAGAAGAACTGAAAGCTTGATGTATGATGAAGCTAATGCTTTTCATAAAGGAATGGTATGCTTGGCTATTAGTAGAAAGGTTCGTTCACTACACCAGTACAAACGCGGTACTGAACGTTGTAAATGAACATTGTAACAGTGAAAAAATGGTATTACATTTTCAATGTTCATATTATATTTTGTTTACACAGGAGGTTTATGCGGCACAGATCGGATGAGTGTACTGAGAAGCTGAATGATTGGAAGCAGGTGACTTATCCCATCAGCCTGCAGCATGAAAACAGCAGCTGTGATGTTTTCATTTTGATGGTAGCTATATAAGTGGCCAGAAGACTATGCAATTTTACCTGGTCCTCAGACTTTCATACTTTTTGGTCAGGTGATTTGCTCCTTACATTTCAGCTATATCCAGCTTATTGTTGGCAGTTTTCAAATATCACAAAAAGTTTTGTTGCATGGTGCAGTTACACACTCACTCTTGTTGCTCCGCTAACTATGCACAACTTGGATTCTTACCAGATTTTCTTTCCTTTTAACTTTTTGTTCAGTATGCGGAAGCAATTCTGGCCAAGAAACCTCAAGTGATCATGCGCCAGCAACATGTACCGATGTACAGAAGGTACATCAAGGACTGCATTGTGCACAACACCATAACTGCGGCAGATGGGAGATGTGCATGTTCCACCTGCTGTCAGCCAAAGACAAGAACTTTGCAGTGGATACAGTGCGACAACTGTGATCTGTGGTTTCACTTTGAATGTGTAGATTTAAGTAATGTTAATTTACACCTGGACAGGTATTACTGTGCAGATTGCACAGCAACAGGGAGAATGTTGCCTTAAGCAGACCTGCCAACTAGTACGACTCTGCCGTATTTCGTTCGGGAATTTGTTGAAAATACGAACGTACATTTTTTCCCCCATAAAAACGGGTTTCGACCATTTTGGCACAGCTGAAAAAAATGCTTGTTCAAAGCTGCTGTGAGTGTAGATTATACTAGATAAAATCTGCTGAATTGACGTACACATGCACGAAGCCAATTAAACGATGTACTGCACTAACTGAATCTGGTTTTGCAATTCCCACTGTACACAATATCACAAACTAGAACCAGTCCATTCCTGGAGTGTGCCGATACTTCAAGCAGCGGCACCCCCGCCGCAAAAATAAATGTTTGTATTCGTAAACACACTTACCAGCTGGAGTACATACGTCAGATCTAACATGCAGTCACGATCAACCGACTTTCTATTTCTAAGTGAATGCACGATACAGAATAAGCTTTGATGTTAATGTTTGATAGTTACAACACATGTGCACGCGGTGTTCCATCGTCAAACATTTTTGTTGAGCATACTTAGTAACTTTATAAAGCGTTCTGAAACGAAAATAAAAATTCGAAAAATCAACAATGCCGCGCAAAGAGCGATTTAATCAGCCAGCAAATGCAAGAAATCGTTTTCTTTTTAGGCCAAGTCATTCTGATTTTTTTTTTTTATCTTTGTCATATCTTCGTAGTCCAAATAATGATACCATTACAATATTCATCTTTGGATCTCTAATACTGTGACGTAACAGTATCTCAACAGATGCCACTCTCTAGTTTTTGTGTGTGTATTGTACTGGGTGTTTCTTAAACTTTGCTTGTGAAAACCCTAATTGTAACTCATTTGGCCATTTATAAGTCTCATTGTAACAAGTCAGCACTTATTATCGCAACTACAATTTTTTTTTATGAGAGACAAGATCATACACTAATTGTCCAATGCAGCATTTTTTTATAAGACTTTATTAAATCAATTAAAACCGAGAAGGGGTGATTTCAGTCAGGGATTTCAGCATTCCATATAAGCTCCATTCAGAATACTTGAAATTGTTATTAAGCGTAAGGGATTCCAATCTACTGTCAATGTTGAAAGTACTTGTTAAAATTGCACTGAAAGTCTCGCATAATAACTAAGGGGGATGACACTTTTATTTTCCAAAATGTCAAACAGGTCATAAATGCTTTAAGTTATCTCCCAAATTCATCCATTTCTGGCAGTTACAGCAAAAGCAATTAATCTTGCACTTTCCTGTGACATTTTACGGGTCAATGGATTTTGTTTTTATTATTGCACAACGATAAAGTAAATAATAAATATAGAGTGTTACCTGTCAGAACAAAGTTTTCATGTTTGTGTGGTTGACTTTGTTTAATTAGCAGGGTTTTTTTCGTACTGGACAAATACACGCTCTTTTTTGGCATGTTTGTCACGAAGGAGTTTAAAGTTTTGAATTTAAGGCACTCACCATTTGGACCAGATGTGAGGTTCACATGATTATATGCAAGTAATACATGTATAAAAAAATAAAGACCCTGGATTACTCAATCCATTCCCACAAATATCAAGATTTCCTTTTATGGAAAGAATGTTGCAACCTGACGCCACTTTTTTTCAATGAAGGTCAGTCATTGCAGAAATTATGATAAGACATGCATCTGGGACTGAGAAACAGTGTTGTTAGGAAGTAAACATGTTCTTGACTGTAGACTTTGTGCTCAACCGCTGAAGTAGCGTCAGGTTACAACATAATTCTTTCCGATTTTATATTGATTTTCAAAGATTACATTTGTTAAAATTTTTTTTTGCTTGTTATCTGACACTTGATGACATTATCGTGATGTCACTACCAGAAAGTTTTAAAGCAATGTCAATATTTGAAGCATTATCGGAAATATCCCTTGCAATTAATTTTTGAGAATTTTTTTTTTTAAGATTTAACTAACTGAAACTTGAGATCTGGTAAGGCTGATCATCACTCTATCATTTCCAAAAAGATCAAGTTCAGGAATCGTGCGGTTGATTTATAATTGATTTTCAAAGATTAAAAATATTAAATTTGAATTGCTTGTATTTTGTAATTTGATAGTTGATGACGTCATCATGACATCATTACATTTTTCGGAACATTCAGTCGATAATTCATTCATTGACAAAACTTCAGAAAAAAGTGTCAGATTTAGCCAACAAATCTGCTAAAACGGGCAGAATAAGACAAATCAATCGAAATGAATGTACTTAAAAACAGTGTCATTTTGTTTCCTTTCCAAAAGGCCTACATATTTTGTACTTGCTAGCAACCATCCTACGTACATGTATGTTGCTATACGTACATGTACATGTACACACTTATACACATAACACTACACGTACATGTACATGTATATGCATGTGTCATTCATGGTGTACCGAGCCCTCCTATCTTATGAATATTCAAACATGACGGCACTAAAATAATTATCATAATTGAATATGTACCATGCGTGACGATGTCATTTTGGTGGTTCTCCATAAGTGCTTACCGTGTGGCTGACTAGCGACCCCAGCAGCTATGTAAGCCACGTTGAGCGTCTGCAGCTTAAATTGTTACCTCAGAACCTATATAATACACTTAACGACTGTCGTAGTTTGTAAGCCTTGTAGTAAGCCAAA
This sequence comes from Patiria miniata, assembly GCF_015706575.1. Classification (NCBI taxonomy): domain Eukaryota; kingdom Metazoa; phylum Echinodermata; class Asteroidea; order Valvatida; family Asterinidae; genus Patiria; species Patiria miniata. Next base: position 11,375,060 of record NW_024037048.1, on the reverse strand, counting down.
CAGCGAGGAAGGCAGCCTTGCACATCGGGTAGTAAGCCATACAGCAAATTTAATTAATAATAAAAGGTTTCCCCAAGTCCAAGAAGTTTAATCAGGTCATTTAATTATCAATCATTCATAAGACAATTGTTGATTCAATAAACCATATTTAAATCATTGTGGTCCGAAATCAGGTGTCCTGTTGTGTTTATTTGACTTATTGAGCAGAGTTAGCCAATCAATTCCTTAGGCGGTATATTTCAACAAAAACGAACTTGCATCCATTTGCCTTGAGGCTGCTCGTTAGTCTCCGGTCCGAGGAAGTAACTGGGTTCGTGAGCAATCCGCCACAGTATTCGTATTATGCGCACATTTAGATACAGACCGAGCGCAACCCAACACTACAGCAAAAATGTGTGATTGAAAGTATGAAATTCAGGCGAAAAAATAGAGTGATTTATTGATGTTTAATAAAGTCGAGTTTCATGCACTTGGCAAATCAAATGAACTGCTAGTCGTACGGAAAATGGATTGAAAGTGATCAATCTCATTATTGAAAATCACCCACAAGAATGTCCAAGGTTTGACACAATTAACAGATAGACTGGACTTAAAATCACAAAAACCAGGGACTAAACGTAAAGTGGATACTGGGAAGAGCTTTAAGTGTATTGTCTCCCTGCATGGACAGAGAGGGCGCTTTATAGTCAAACAAACAGAAGCCGGAATGAGGGACACTTCGCTGGTTCACTCATGCTGGTTATCGTGTATTTGGTACCAGCATTTATGAGCCACGATGGCGCCAAAATGGCCCTCGTTTATAGTTTCTCTGTGGAGGGGGGGGGGGGTGCTTGAGCGAAAGAAGGAGATTCTACTTCTCCTTGAGCGTAGTGAGTTCTTCCTTTCTGATCTTCCAAGCAAACTTCTCCGTGGTCTGCTTCATCATCCAGCATCCAGGGTTTGGACAGCTCCTTGAACCGTCTCAGGCTCTCCTCCTTGGGTTTCTTGCTCAGGTCCAGGATGACCTCCACGTCCGAGCAGTTGATGCGGAACTTGCTGAACATGTTGGCCATGTTCATCTTCTCCCTGTCCATTTGCTCCTTCTTGCCCATGGTGGCAAAGACGCGTAGCTTGCATTTCTCCCAGTTGGATTTCATGGACATAAGGTGAGTGATGAGCAGGGTCAGGCCGGGTCGGGGGTATTCACAAACATTGATACAGACCATTATTTCCCTTTGACACAAAGCATTTGTTTGCTTGGTCATGCAGCCATCCAGAATAACCTGAGAGATCTCTGAAAGGCTCCATGAAATGAATTGGGCACTGAAACATATATTAAGGCAAATCAAGAAAAAAAGTGTGGTGTTTTCTATTACATGTAAAAAATATATTTTAAAAAAAACTGCGTGTGTGGGTAGGTAAAAATCTGTTTTTATGGATTTGACATTTGTTTAGCCCAAAAATAGAGTAGGATGATTAAAGGAAAAATAAGGACACAAGGGGAGTCCTTAGATTGTGTGTTCTGTGAGCACTGGCTGGGCAGGCGGGATTAATCCTGTTTTATTTCAAATTCAAATGTCCCATCATCCTCAGTCGAAAACAAGTGGGGAAAATTAGGCCGGTGAAGAGACTGATCATGGTGGAGATCGTTCATCCGTAACCAGCCCAATGCCTTTCGATTCCCGCGGTTGCTATGTCGGTTCGCTGCATTAGTCCGCATGGTGGCGCTATTGAAATATTAAAGTCGCAACATAGCCGCCCCTAAACTGTGCGCAATAGTTTACATATCGCTGGCTTTAGCATGGGTGCACAGATGGTGGAAGTTAACAGGTAAAGTTAAGAATCAGTAACTGGTTAGTAAGAAATAGTAACAAGTAACAACAGGCTTGACCAAGAGGCCGCGCCATTAATGGTCACTGGGGGTGTACTCTGCGGTAACAAGGACTAGGTTTCATCAGGCTCAGGCAGAGTGGCAGCTTCAGGATTGCCGCCAAGGGCTGTTTCAGAAGGAAGCCGGATCAGGCGTGCCACTGGCCGGGTGTAGATGCGATCTCCGACCTGCACCCTTACGGTGCGAACCCGATTATCAGTACCAGGTAGTACCTCAGTGACCTTGGCCAGAGGCCAAGAGGCACGTCGTTGCTGCGGATCAGCCATCAGAACTACATCACCGACGGACAGGTTGTCGGTCTCACTGCGCCACTTCTGGCGGGCTTGCATGGCTGACAGAGGACTGAACAAACTCCTTCCAAAATTTCTGAATCAGGGCTTGGCACTGGCGCCAGCGTCGCCGACTAAGCACGTCGCGCTCCGGGTAGACAACCTGTGGCGGGGCATGGTCCCGCCGCCCCATGAGAAGCATGAAAGGTGTGATGGGATCTGGATCAGCAATGTCTGATGACACATAAGTCAATGGCTTAGAATTCAGCAAGGCTTCTACCTCAACCAGGCAAGTATAGAGAACGGGAGCGTTAACTGACCGATCACCCAGGGTGGCGTACAAGATCATCTGGAAAGCTTTCAGCTTGTACCTTTCCGTAGAGGGCTTGTTCAGTCTCCATCCGTTGGTCAGCGCTGAGGAAATCTGGCTTAGTTTCATCCTCAGCCTCGCACAGAATGCGTCCATATGCCTCAACCAGGTCATCCCAGGAAGCAAACTGAGACGCTTCAATCTCTGGAACCTCTCCTCGATTGCCGAGGGTAAAAGCAGTAAAAAGACTGCCCTTCAGCTCAACTTCGCCATCATCCTGCTGCATGTGCGATGGCAAGCTTGGCCAATCCTCTTCAGGACCAGAGAGGAAGGGTGGAGCAGACCACCGACTCTCCGTGGTCAACTCGCTGAGCATCAATCCACGGGTCAGGTCATCTGCAGGGTTCTTGGCGGTGTCTACATACCGCCAGATAGTGTGGTCTGTGAGTCTTTGAATCTCAGCGATGCGGGCACCGACAAAACGGTTGTACCGACAAGATTCTGAGGTAATCCAGCTCAAAACTGTCGTGCTGTCACTCCAACAAGTGACGGAAAGGCTCAACCTCAACTCATCCTCGAGAAGCTCGGTCAGTTCAGCACCAGAAAGAGCAGCCTGAAGTTCCAATCGGGGAATAGTTTGCACACGCTTTGGTGCCAAACGGGAACGTGCCATGACAAACCTGACACACACCTCTCCTGACTTAGCAATGGCTCGAAGATAAGCAACGGACCCATGGCCCTTTCGGAAGCGTCGGTGAACACGTGCAGTTGATAGGACACATTTGCTGGATCAAAGTGTGGGGGAAGGTAGCACCGAGGCAGGTATACAAGAGGGAGATCATTGATTTCTTTGCGCCATCTCATGTGTTGGGCACGTAAGCCATCCTGCCCTCGTCGGGGATCTCCTCATCCAAGCCCCATGGTCTCTTCCAAAGCTCCTGAACAAGCATCTTTCCCCTCACCATATATGGCATGGGGTAACCAAGGGGGTCCTTCCCGGCACATCTCATCACATCACTTAGAACAGCTCTTCGAGTGAGGACCGGCCACTCACGAAGTTCGAGTTTGTAACGGAGTGTGTCGTGCTGGAAATTCCAGTGGGGTCCTAAGGCTGCTTCCTCAGGTGAATCACAACTTGAACTCAGCCATCTCTCAGTACTGCAGGAGCGGGCTTCCTGTGGAAGGTCTTTGACCACTTCTGCAAAGTTGCTGGCCCATTTCACAATGGGAAATCCTCCAGCGCCGAGCGCTTGACATAGTTTTCCAACTAGGGCTTTCGCTTCTAGGACACTGGACTTGCCATCTAGGCAGTTGTCAACGTAGAATGAATTCATAACACTTCTGACAATGTCTGGATCTGGAAACCGGTCCTGCACATGCTTATGCAGGGCGAAAGTGGCACAGCATGGACTGCATGTGGTGCCAAAGGGGAGTACGTTCCACTCGAGTTCCTCCATTTCGGCATCAGGGTCCAAATCCCTCCACAGGAACCGAAGCATGCATCGGTCGCACTCTAAAGTGCGCACACAGTGAAACATCGCTTTGATGTCACCGGACACAGCTACTTGATGCTGTCTGAATCGTACTAGCACTCCAACCAGCGGTGAACCCAGGGTAGGCCCAGGAAGCAAGTGGTCGTTCAGAGATTCTCCCCGGTACGGGAAGGCACAGTTGAAAACCAGTCTTGTCTTCCCATTCTGCCGAACAACATGGTGGGGTATATACCAATGCCGCTCGGGGTTTCTCTCTTTCTCCTCAGCAGTGAGCATGCGGACGAGTCCTGCCTCCTTCAGTTCCCGGATTTTCTTGGAGTGCTCAACAGCGAGTGCTGGATCTCTCTGGAGACGTTGCTCATTCCGTTTCAGAGCAGGTGACACTGCACTTGCCGGACAGGTAAGTACCTCGTTGTCACGTCTCCACAGGAGGGGGGTTGCGACACGGTCAATTCCATCTACATTTACATAGGTAGATTTTGCCTCAAGGAGATCAATTGCTCGCTGGTCCTGCTTGGATCGAGTGGCTTGTTTTCGATCAAGATACATCTGCGCATCGTGCTGCCACATCTTACAAACATTCTCGTGGAGAACTCTGTCGGCTTCCATGGGTGGTAGTACAGACAAGAAGTTTACTTCATTCTTGCGCCTGGACTTCAGAATGGGGCCCTGGACAGCCCACGCAAGTTTGGTGCGCACAGCCACTGGTGCACCTTCGGGACCAAAATGACTCTCAATGGGAACAATCAGATCTGGGCGATCACTGCCGATCAGCAATAATGGCCGTGCCTCCTTGACTTCCTGCAGTGGAAGACCCCGCAGATGCGGCCACCTCCTTTGCAAATCTCGTGCAGGAACAGAATGCTCTGAAAGCCTCAACATGGAAGACGAAAAGACATTGGAAATGGTGATGCGTGAATCTTGGTCGTGGATGTGTGCAAGATCGACCGAGACTATCACGCCCTTGCAGGGGGTACATTCCTCCCTGGCGGTTGCAATTGGCATCTTGGTGCTCTCACCCTTGAGGCCAAGTGCCTCGGAAGCTTCGCTAAGCATCAAGGAGAAGTTGGCAGCATCGTCCAACAAGCAGTACGTCTCCAGCTGTCGACCGTTGGCATAGAGCGTGACTGGCAAAATCTTCATGCTGACGTCAGGTAGCCAAGGGTTTCCATCCCCGTAAAAGACAGACAGGTTTGGGTCGAAGGAGGAATAGTACACTCCATACCCTGGTTGCTCTATCAGATCATGGAGAACGGTCAGGTGCATCTTGTCGCATCGGCGACAAGGCTTGCGTAGGTCGCACTCCTTTCCGTTTTTGTGCAGGCGTGCACACTGCCAGCAGCGTTTGTCAGCCTTAATCCACTTCATGCGCTGTTCCATCGTGAGATCGCTGAATTTGTCGCATCGAGAGAGCCAGTGTTCTTCCCGGCAGTGGGGACAACTCTTCCGGAAGGGTTTCTTGCCCTCACTTCGGGTAGCCTTATAGGCAGATGCGCCCTTTGGCGGATTGCTGGTAGTCTTTCCAGCCAGTTCCATGTGGTAGGCAGCTGCACCTTTTCTGCGACGGTCCCGGTTGGTTGGGGGGAGTTCAACCTTAATACTCTCGCTGAGCTGCACCTTCTTTCTGGCTATGGCCGCCGTGTCTTGCAGCCACATGTCGATGTCAAGCAGAGAAAAGTTGTTGACATTTCTGGCCTTCATAGCCTTCAAAAAGGCCGTCTGATGGGTATGTGACAGGCGACTGTACAGGATGCAAGCTGTAGAGTTGGCATTCAGTTCCGCCTGGCCTTCCGGTGCACTCTTGAGTTGCTTGACCAACGCTGACACCGCTGCTGCAAACTCTACCATCCCCTTGGAGTCACTGGCTGTCAGTCTCGGCCACGACGTAATCTGGTCAATCTTGGCACGTATTAGGACACCAACATCACCATAAAGCTTCTTGAGGGTGGACATTGCCTTAGTGAAGGGGCTACCATCATGCTCAAGCCCGAGGACATCCTTCTTGGGTTGACCACTTAACTTAGACCTGACGATGAAGTATTTTTGTAGCTCGCTGAGGTGGACTAAGGGCTTGATGCAGCCATCTATCATGGCCTCAAAACAACGAAACTCTGCTGGGTCGCCTCCCCCGAAGTTGGGAACCTCCGTGTTTATACCTCCGGCTGAGGCTGCCAACATGGAGCTTAACATCATTTGGCTTGAGGAATTGAAAGTAGGCGGTTCGGAAAAATCAGAAACCCTAGCAGTAGAGGCAGAAACCTGAGTAGGAGTGGGGTTTGTCCCCAAAGTGGGAGAAGTTTCATGGTAAAGATTATGAATACCAGCGTGGTACGGTGCCATACTTGGCTGAAAGGCAGTGAAGTTGTGATCAGGTGCCAAGCTGCCGGGCATCATGCGACACTGAGCAGAGGGCTCAGACCAGGCGAGCGCGGAACTCGCAGCGGTTTGCGTGTGACCCGCTTTCGCGAGGGGACTCGCGAGAGGGCGTGCATGGCTCGCGGAAAGGTGCGTTTGCCTCGCGACGGGATGCGCGAAACTCGCGGACGGTTGCGCGAATTGCGCGAAGCTCGCGGCTGGTTGCGCGAAGCTCGCGACGGATTGAGCGAAGGTCGCGACGGGTTGCACGAGACTTGCGACTGGTTGCGCGAAGCTCGCGACGGGTTGCACGAGACTTGTGCCTGGTTGCGCGAAGCTCGCTGCTGGTTGCGCAAAGCTCGTGGCTGGTTGCGTGATTTGCGCGAAGCTCGCGACGGGTTGCGCGTAGCTCGCGGCTTGTTGCGCGAGACTCGCGACTGGTTGCGCGAAGCTCGCGGCTGGTGGCACGAGACTTTCGACTGGTTGCGCGAAGCTCGCGTCTGGTTGCGCGAAGTTCGCAACAGGTTGCGAGTAGTTCGCGGCTTAGTGCACGCATTTTGGGCTTAACTGTACCAGACTCGCAGCTGATGAGTGTGCAGCAGGTAGGCCTATTGGATTTATGGCCTGGAGCGCCGCCGGGTTTTCCGCTACCAGCAAGCTCGGAACACTGGTGGAGGGTGTATTTAAAGAATGGCTTACAACACTAGTAATATTTGGCAAATCATGTGATTGTGAATACAAAGGTGTGTCACTCATGCTAGTTTGTACAAATTCGGATTCTACCCTAGCCAGATTAAAATTGAGTTCAGCAGTTTGTAATTGTCTCTCGAGCTCAATCTGTCGAGCAAATTGTTCCTTTTCCTTCAGGATGCGGCTTTCTTCATGTTCGGCGACCAGCCGTGCCTGGGCCAATTCCATTTGTCTTTCACGCAGTGCCAGCTCCTCTCTTGTTCGCTGTGCTGCCAGTAGTCGCTCGTCCAACTCTTTGCTCTGGGCCATCGTGGCTCTTTCCAGCTCGAGTCGTCGCTTGGCGGCTTCATACTCCTGCTGCTTTTCCACAGCACGCATTCGAACAGACGAGTGGCTACTACTGCGGCTTCGCTCTGATGCAATTGAGCTGCATGTAGAGTGCTCTGACTGAAGTATTGCAGACTCAGCTATTGCGGGTAGTTTGTCCGTTGATTCTGAAGGACCCTCAGTGGGTGGTTTTGGAGCTGTTCCTCTAGGTCTGAGGACTCGTTTTTCTACGTTGCCGTCCATTCTGCTACTTGTTTTTATTTGTATGCCCTTTTGTGCTCAAGCTTGATTCCTATCACGTCAGGGTCACCATTTGTAAAGGAAAAATAAGGACACAAGGGGAGTCCTTAGATTGTGTGTTCTGTGAGCACTGGCTGGGCAGGCGGGATTAATCCTGTTTTATTTCAAATTCAAATGTCCCATCATCCTCAGTCGAAAACAAGTGGGGAAAATTAGGCCGGTGGAGAGACTGATCATGGTGGAGATCGTTCATCCGTAACCAGCCCAATGCCTTTCGATTCCCGCGGTTGCTATGTCGGTTCGCTGCATTAGTCCGCATGGTGGCGCTATTGAAATATTAAAGTCGCAACAATGATAGTCGTTAAATTTTGCCGTTTTCTCTATTTTGCATGCATTTGTTAATATACGAATCATTCTGCACTACTGACCAACTTGCACAAAAATAAATATAAAGTTAAAATTGCAGCACCTTGTCTGCAAAAAAGTAGGGTGGGGCAACACCACAACTTTTGTTTACTTTTTGATTTTGCTTTACAAACATAATAGGTTGAACATAATTTTCTAGGTTGGGTGGGGTAATAAGAAACAAGACTTGTTTGCCCTTGGCCTCAGACCGACTCCACAGTTTAGGGATTTTAGTACACAAGTGATTGTCAACCCATTATTTCGTACAGACAAATGTTGCTCCTATTATTACTTAGAGGCAAGTGGGATTGAGGTGGCTTCCCGAAGGATACAAAGCACGACCAGCAGCACGATTTGAAACCTTGACCCTCTGATCATTAGTCACAAACCCTAACCACTAGGCCACACTCCCCCATATGACTCAAACCCACACATTTCTACGACTACCGACAAAATTTGGAGTTTGTCACAACCAACAATTAAGGCTATATTAAATTACTAGAGTGCTAACTCCTCATTCTTGCGCGCGGAGACGCTTTGAAGCCGCTCTGGGTGCAGACATTTTGAATTTATGCGCGTGTTTGTAGAACACAATCGAAAAAGATGGATTGAATTTTAAAAGTGTACTCTAAATGCAACGCGCAAGTAGAATATTCGCAAACATCTTAAGCGCGTCATGACGGTTCTAAAAACGTCACGGCGAAAAGCATCTGCAGCGGAGGGACGCGCACACGTTGCGCTGATGCGCAGAGCAAAATGAAACGCTCATTTGCTGATCGTGCGTTTCGGTTTAGGGCGTATTTGCTTCGATGACGCACCGGTATGGAATACAAACGCAGATATGCAAATAGCCGTACAAAAGCCGTACAAAATTTCGTGTTTTCCATAGGTTTATGCACAAACATGGATGCGCCCATCAGGCATTACTTTGTACATCGAGTTAGCGCTCTAGTAATTAGCTCTATGGTCCAAATAAACCTCTTGTCTACAGCTATTGTCTAGGTCTTCGTACCGAACACTGTCTAGTCTAGTCACAGACTCCCGTGTTTGTCTTTACCCATGATTGATTAACCGGAAGTTGATGTCGGTTGAGGTGTATTATTACAAATGATTCCATTTACGAGTTTCCAAAAGTCTCAGCGATTCCGTTTTGATGCTGACCCAAAGCTGGCCCAACATCGGTGCAGCGTTACAGAAACACCCATATGGCCTGAAATGTAGTGCGTGTAATGCTGAGGCGACAGTGCTGTTTTCTAAAGTTGAGGGGATAGCACCGCACGGGCCACAAAATTCCCTCAGACCGCGTTCACTGAAGGGGTTGATGCGGCGCAATGTGTGGACCGCTCACAGGGCGTTATCGAACCTGAAAACAGCGCCGTGTGCCGATATAAGACGGTCAACCGGTACAATGCTGATACTTCTGGAAGGCAAATGAATACAGAACAATGCAGTGCGGGTCAAGTACAAAAAAGTGTTTACGAGGTTCATAACAATTGCGCTTGGTGAAGTGCTCAGGGCAGCCAACAATTTGCTCTGATTCATTGTTTCTATCATGATGGCGAGTAGTCGCTTGTGCAGTGTTTTTAGGATTACAAATGATTCCATTTACGTGTCTCGGAAAAGCCGCACATGACGTTGGTACAACGTTGTCGCGACGTCCGTGCAACGCGACAGAAACACCGATATGGCCTGAATTGTGGGGTTCGGTTTTCTCAAAGGGATGTTTCAACGGGCTAAAATGTTACCTGCATTATTGAGTTCAAAAGTGGACAGAATAGCAGAAAAGCCGATTGAACGTTTTGTTTAAAATGCATTTTTCTGCTTTTCTGCTACCAGAAAAGCAGATTGAATGTTTTGCTAAAGTTCATTTGCTACTTTTATGCTTTTCTGCTAACAGAAAAGTAGATCGAACTTTTTGTCACGGTGGTTCAAAAGTGCCCATATTGCTTTTCTGTTTAACTGAGCAGATTGTACATTCCTGAGCGCAACTATGTTACTCTAGTACCCACCACAAAATGGACTGTTCCCAGTGACTCCAACTCTGTCATTACAACATCGCAGCTGATGCCCGAATCTCCGTCCAATCCACGGACCGTTTTAAGCGCGTAGCCGACCGGGCAATGAGGACTTTCTCAAGCTTCACACTGCTTGACACCCTTGGAGCTCAGGATAGGATACGTAACTCTGCAGAAAAAAAGTTTGCTCACACAAAAGGGAAAAAGTCACGCCTCCCACCCACGTCGGCCCCCTGTGGGCCCTCTACCCCACACCGGAAATAAATTATGTTCACCATGGTTAACGGGCTTAACAGAAATTGGACGAAGCCAACTGGAACATCTTCCTGTCAGAACCGGCTATACGCCGCTGGTCGGTACAGGCTTAGAACCTCGCTGTTTTGTTTGTTGGTTGGTTCTGTTTTTAGATTTCTTTTATACAATAAAAACTGATAAACTAAAATTGAAACAAAAAAATATTGCGTATCCGTGCTTCCATTTTTAAGGGAATTTTACCAATGGCTACTTTTAATTTTTTAATTTAAATAAAATTACCGGGAAATTACTAAGACAGAGGCGTAAATCCGTGGGGGGGGGGGGGGGGCAACGGCGGATCCAGGGGGCACAACGGGGGCCAAGCTCCATATGGTGGTCATATGGTCAATCTCCAATGTGAAGCATGAGAAAGTCTTCATTGCCTGGCTACGCGAGTGAATCGGTCTGTGGATTGGACGGAAATTCGGGAATACACTAGCTGTGATGACTTAGGAGGCGGAGTCTTGGAATCGTCCATTTTTTGGTGGGTACTACAGTGGCGTAGTTTGCGTTTGGGAGCCAATCTGCTCAGTTTCTGTAGCAGAAAAGCAGATGGCCACTTTCGATCCACCGTGACAAAAACATTCGAAAGTAAAACCTGCTTTTCTGGTAGCAGAAAAGCAGAAAAGAAGAAAAATGCATTTTAGCAAAACGTTCAATCTTTTTTTTTCTGCTATAGCAGAAAAGCAGATGTCCACTTTTGAACCTCCATAGTAACAAGTCTTAAAACAAGGTAGACATTACTATGTTTTATTGACTTTGGGACAGCGCCATGTATATTGCCACTAGAAGTAATTGTCATGATTGTTTTTTGGCATAGTTCCACGACATACTGTTTTGGCGTAAAAGGGTGCAAATGTGACTCGTCGCTATGTCCAAAGCAATTTTCTACGACTGTTTTTTTTTACGAGTAACGCACGCAGATAATTATGCGCGCATTGAAATGATTTTGTCGTCAGGCACATAATGTATGTACGCGTGCACTGAAAACTGCAAAATTATAATTCAACTTCATCAGCCATGTAAACACACTTATAGCTGTCACATCACTTTCACCCACACAACATACGGTCGGAACTGACATGTCGATCATTAGTTTGATACCGGTGGCCCAATTAATGGACCAAAGCTGATTATGGTACTTTTTTTTTGTCAGAAGTAAGCCGTTTATCTGTTTATAGCCAGTTCATAATGAGATTTGTTTGATGCACGCAGAAATCCTACATTGTAAACCCACCCCACAAAACTACTTATTTTCAAGTAATTGAAGTCGGTAAAGTTGCTGGCATTACATCTACAAATTATTCATTGTTTCCTGTTTTAAATGTCACATAACCAAGTCAAATAATAACACAAAAACTAGACGAATTTTATTAAACTGATGATTTTCTTTCATAAAATATAACCTTTATATATCGTCGGTCTCACCACGAACCGGCGGATTTAGATTTTTTGCCAAATTAAGTTTTTGTCAAAAAAAATTTCATCAAAGTGCTCATTCTCAATAAGTTTTATTCCGATCTGAGTTCTAATTAACTAAGAACGCTAATTAGACTGTGGCGTATCGCGATACGCCGCTTTACACGCTAATTCCCATAGTACTATGACGTCACTAAGCAGTTTTGACACGAAAAGTGCTAATTTAGCGTTTCACGAACCGACGTATCTCCGTATCTGGCACACGGCCACTATTACGTGCGTTGTATGACATACGATAAACATGATAAAAATCTGTTTCACGAAGTGATGAATATCTTGGGAACTGAATTTCTCAAAAACTAAGCAACTCAGATGCACACAGATTGCATATAATAAAGTTTAATCGTGTTTTTCTCAAAACACAATAAAATGCGATGCGTCGGCTCGTGGTACAACCGACGAGATATTGTTTATTTTGTTAAGAAGGTACAATGTATTAAGTGTTGCCTAATAAATAATTTGGGGAAAAAATCGAGGTGAAATATGTCTGTAATTAAACATACATGTATATATATACAAATGTACAGTATTACATGCATAGGCTCTATAGTGATTATAAAACTTTAGTTCGTTTATTAGGCAAAACACAAAAAATGGTGTGTTTACTGTAACGGTCTGAAAAAAAATCCAGGTAGGTAGGTAGGGAAATAATTTTCTTTTGTATGTTTTTATTATTATTTCAGTTCTGCGGGCTCATTTGTGTTCTTTCGCAAAATATTTGTATTCAAGCGTTAAAGGTATTCATTCGATACATTTCATTCCAAATTAATTCGTACTGTCCCAGGGTTCTCCTCGGGATTTTTTTCAAACCTGTGGGGGAAGTTTTGCTGTGATTCAACAACCTGCGAAGCCACGGCGTGGAATTCGGGGCCCGCTTTTTAAGGGCCCCGAAAATTGTTGATAGGCCCCTATTTTTGTAATTAAAGAAAGAAAAATCAAAATTGTTAACTTAAAAAAATGTTAACATTTCACAACCTGTGTTAAAGCTCCTGAAATAAAAAAAAGTATGGAATACATTTACAAGTAAGTTTCAAATTAAGAAATTAAGGTGAAGACAAAAATCATTTTGCTTCCGATTACATGCCTTTCAAAATAGCGTCAATAGGTCGGAAAAATTATTTCGCCATTTTTTTGGGGGGTGCTGATTAATGGAGCATCATAGAGCAAGGAATCATGTTTATTTTGTGCCTGGATTATTTTCATTTGCCTAGAAAATGATCAAGACTGGCCATCAAAAGTGATTAAAACTTGCCTCAACTAATAAAAAATATTTTTGAGGTGGGTGATTTCACTATATGCTTAACATACATCACGGCCGCTGGCGCCGCCGACATTCGGTCTGGCCGGCCGTACATCGCGCACTGCACACGGCGCAGTATCAGTGTGCATTACTGCACTGTGTACGGCCCATCCGTGTGTTAAACAATATTTTAACACTTTTTTATGTGGCGGCCGCCACTTATTATCTCTCGGCCACTTATTATGTGGCGGCCGAGAGATAATAAGTGGCGGCCGCCACATAAAAAAAGTGTTAAAATATTTTTTTTGTACAGCGGCCGCCACTTATTATGTGGCGGCCGCCAGATAATAAGTGGCGGCCGCCACATACGTCGTCATAATAAGTGGCGGCCGCTGTACAAAAATTATATATTCACACTTTTTTATGTGGCGGCCGCAACATAAAAAAGTGTGAATATATTTTTGGTGCGTGTGAAAATGTTTTTTTTTTGTACAGCGGCCGCCACTTATTATGACGACTTATGTGGCGGCCGCCACTTATTATGACGACTTATGTGGCGGCCGCCACATAATAAGTGGCGGCCACTGTACAAAAAAAATATTTTCACACGCACCAAAAAGTATATTCACACTTTTTTATGTGGCGGCCGCCACTTATTATGTACTTGAAATGTACTTGAAATGTTTGAAATTTGTCCATTTAAAATGATCAATATCAACCTTCAAAATGGCAATAAAAAGTTTGAGGTCGGCAATTTAGCCTAAAAAAAAATCCAGGTCGGTCGGGTTACCGTAAACACACCGTTTTCTTGCTTGGCCTTAGTGTATCTGAATGTAAAACAAATCATTATAAACTACAAAAGAAGAAGGATTCTTTTATACAGATTCATTTTTCGTTCGTCCCTGTTTAGCTTGACGCACTGTCTGACTGGCCGCCATGGCTAGCCAGGCAGGGCCCGCTATTCAGGGGCAGTCAACCGTAGGGGCGTCCGCTCCTAGCAAGCCCATTGTTCCTGGTGACGAGCCATTCAAGAACGTCACCAGGAACAATGGTGTTACTTTCCGTGCTACAGACACTGTATCCATACAATCCTACATCGATTCGTTCACTAATGTCCACCCTGCCAAAGATATCATCTCTGCTTCTCGTATTTCAAATGGTCGTATTGCTATCTATCTCAGCTCGAGGGAGGCCGTCGTGGACGCTGTTCAACGTGGTCTCGACCATGACGGTTCTTTCCTTGAGCTGACTCCCCTCATCCGTCCTACTACCCGAATCACTTTATCTAATGTATACCCTGAAATCCCTAATTCCATCCTGGTAAATAATCTCTCGTCATTCTGTAAAGTCGTATCACAGATCCGCCCCATTCCCCTGGGCTTCAAAAATAAAGAACTCAGTCACATTATGTCTTTCCGGCGACACGTTCAGGTTCTGATCAATGACAATATTACACCCCCGGATCACATCAACTTCTCCCACAACGGAGTAAATTACCGTGTGTTTCTTTCAACTGAGTCCGTGCGGTGCTTCAACTGTGGAGAGTTCGGCCATATCAGTCGGGCATGCAAAAAGCAACCCTCCAACCATCAGACCCACCCGGACAACCCTCTCAACCCACCCCCGGTTTTTGTACGTGGTAAATCAGATCCCAAACATCCCCCCAAAAAATCCAAGACATCCTCTTCTCTGACAACAGTCGGGGGCGGCGCTACTTCTGCGGACCGGGGCTCCGCGGTTCGGCCGGGCCTCAGTGCCTCGGCCGGCCCTGGTGCTCCGTCTGCGGGGGCGGTGGCCTCCGCGGGTGTCTCGGGTGGGGCTCCTGCCTCTGCTCCGGCGTCTGTTGGGGCGGGCGGCGGGGCTCCGCACGCGGCGTCCGCGGGGCCTCCGGCGGGGGCGTCCGGCACGGCTGCCCCGGGGTCTGTTGCGGGGACCGATCCGTCGCCACCGGCGTCTGCTGGAGGCGTCGGGTCGGACTCTGCGACCTCGGGCGCGTCGTCGTCGGGTGCCTCAGCCGGAGCTGCCTCCAAGAAAAAAACCGTATACATCTGGGGAACACCACCGGCCCCTTCCCGCCTCTTCTCGGAAATAACCAAACGCAAAAAATCTCCCCCCTCCAATCCTGTTGACGAGACCCCCCGCCTCGTCCCCCTCAAATCCCCCTCTCCCGTTCGCAAAATTGCCAGGAAAGTCATCTCTCCGATGCAAGTCTCGTCTCCCACTGTATCCCAGGCCCTAGATGCCGTTTCTCCCACCCCCTCCACGCCCGCCCCCTCCACGCCCGCCTCCACGGCTGACGGCACTGACACGGACTCCACGCTGTGGGAGGACTCGCAGGCCGACGATGATCCCTTCGGCTCTGTGGGTCTTCCCACTTGCAAAGGACCTCTCAAACCTGACGAACTCCTGGCTTTTCTCAAAGCGGTCAAATCCAGCAAAAAACCTGAACTTGTCGCGCGGAAATTCACCTCAAACATCCCAGGTCTTGCTGCTCAACTAAAACCCCTGAAAAATAGCCCTCTGCTTAAACGAAACTTGCAACAGAGGATCTACAAACTCATCAAAAATCTAGATGTCTGATTTATTTCCCTCTATTTCACTATGGTTTCTGCTCAACTCACTCATTTTATTTTTGTAATGACACTGTCACTGATGACTTTAAACGCGAGGGGCTGTTCCTCCTCGGTCAAACACGCCTCTCTTCACACATATGTTGATACGCTTTGTAATAAACCGGACATCATTTTTCTCCAGGAAACTGGCAATTTAAACGATCATTTTTCTTCCTGGAGTTCCTGGCCTAGTTATACTCCGCTTTGTAATCCCAGCCCCTCGCGCGGATCCGGGGTCACTACCCTCGTTAGAAATAACATATCCATTCTTGAATCTTCCTCCATTTACGATTGTTATGCTACTTATACTAAAATCTCGCATAATGACGTCATTTTTTATCTCTACAATATTCTTATCCCTCAATCTGATAGTGAAGCCTTAAAAGTCATCGACTGCATTTACAAGCACAGTGACCCCCTCAGTGACGGTGTCATTATAGTCGGAGGTGACTTTAATTGTACTTTTGATCCCGAGATGGATCGTTTAAATATGCCGACCGAGCGTCGTCCCAGAATTTCCGTGGCTCTCAAAAACATTCTGAACAAACTCTCTTTGTACGACGTCTGGCGCAGACGGAACCCCGAGGAAAAAAAGTACACCTGGTACAGAGCTAACCCCTCCAGCCAGTATGGCGTTTCAAAAGCCAGACTGGACCGCTTTTATCTCCCCACTGCTCTTTTGTCCTCCGTCTCATTGTGCAAAATTCTTCCCTGTTCTTTGTCTGACCATTCGGCTGTGACCGTCACTATTAAGCTTCCCTCCTCTAACTGTAAAGGAAGCGCCTATTGGCATTTTAATAACTCTCTCTTAGACGATCAGGCCTACAGAGAACTGATTGCAGATTTCTGGACTGGCTGGAGGGAGAGACAAAACGAATTCCCCGACATTTGCGCGTGGTGGGATTTTGGCAAGATCCAAATAAAAACCCTCACCCAAATGTACGGGTCGAAAATCGCCAAAGAAAAACGTGACGCCCTGCTCAGGATTAACAAAACTATTGAAAACCTTCTGTCTGCGCCAGACTTTAACGAAGATACTAAACGCATTCTTGATGAACAAAGAGATGAATTGAATAAAATTCTTAACAATGAAGCTCGGGGTGCCCTCGTCAGGGCCCGTTTTCAACATGTCAATGAGGTCGACACATGTTCGTCCTACTTCTTCAGTCTTGAAAAGTCTCGTTCTCAGTCTAAATCTTTTTCCAGTATTCGCCTTGCTTCCGGCGATCTCACGGACGATCCTGCACAGATTAAAAAACACGTCCGTGATTTTTATCAAAACTTGTACAGCCGACCTCAGACTGACGAGGGCGCCCTAGAGCACATTTTAAATGATGTGCCTAGACTCGATTCAGTCGACTCGGAGGATCTTGATGTTCCTCCCAGTCTGGAAGAACTCGATGCTGCGGTTAAGCAACTTGGCAAAAATAAAACTCCCGGCCTAGACGGTCTCACCTCTGAATTTTTTCAAGCCTTCTGGCCTCTCTTCAAAGACGATTTATTCTCCGTTTTTTCTCACGCCTGTAGTACCGGAATTCTTCCGCATTCTTTCCGTCGAGCTGTCATCACGCTCATTCCAAAAAAGGGAGATCTTTCCGACATAGCCAATTGGCGTCCGGTTTCCCTCCTGAACACCGACTACAAAATCTTTGCCAAGTTGCTTGCCAATCGTTTAAAACAATTTATTGGCAATGTAGTCCACCAAGACCAGTGTTACTGCGCTCCTGGTCGGACAATTTATGACAATATTTCTCTCATTAGAGATATCATCAATTTCTGTAATTTCAATGATGTTCCTTTGGCCGTGGTCAACTTGGATCAAAAGAAAGCTTTTGACAGCGTTGACCACGGTTATCTGTTTAATACTATGAGAGCCATGGGTTTTGGAGATGCTTTTATATCATATATTAATCTCTTGTATAATGGTGCCGAGAGCCTGGTGAAGGTGTGCGGCTCTTTAACTGCACCCTTCACCTTCGACAAGGGCATCCGTCAAGGATGCCCGCTCTCGGGCCTTCTCTACTCCATTGCCATAGAGCCTTTTCTTAACAAACTCCGTAATAATCTGAATCAACATAGTTTTCTTCTTCCTGGCACCGATAAATACGTTTCGGTCTCGGCGTATGCCGATGATATCTCTCTCTTTGTCACTTCCGACAACGGTTTTAAAATAATTGAGCAAACCTATGCTATTTTCAGTAGAGCCTCCGCTGCAAGTTTAAATACTCAAAAATCCCAGGGGCTGTGGGTCGGTTCGTGGACCGGACGAGTCGACCGGCCCCTGAATTTTCAGTGGAACAGTCAAGGTCTTACCTTTCTTGGAGTTCGCTTGGGAAACACCCACGATTTCCTTAAACAAAACTGGGCCATCTGCAAAGAAAAACTTCACAAAACTCTGTCTCAGTGGAAACGTCTCTCTTCGACCCTATCCTTTAAAGGTAAAATTCTCGTGGCCAATCAACTCGCTGCTTCTAAACTCTTTCATATCTTGGCCGTTCTTTCCCCACCCGAAAATGTCCTGAGCGAACTCCAGGAACTGCTGGTCGACTTCGTCTGGTCCGGGAAGAGACATTATCTCAAAAAACAAATTCTCTATCAGAGACCCGACAGAGGCGGACTCGGTCTTGCATGCCTCCAAGCACGCACGCTCGCTTACAGAATGTCCACTATCCAACGCTTTCTCGGTCTGTGTCCTCATCCTGCCTACACCATGGTTAGCTACTTTCTCCGTCGTTACAAAAAACTCGACTTTGATTTCCAACTCTTTCAACTTGATCTCGATCCCAAATTCTATATCAGCATTCCTCCACTCTACGGCGAGCTTCTGCGTGCTTGGAAGGAATCCGGAGCTCGAATCGAAATACCATCGGATCAGATCAGTCATGTTATCAACATCCCTATCAATAGCACTCTCCTCGAACACGCGGCTGACGATGGGAACACCTGTTCTCGACTCCTCTCGTGCGGGATCAGGATCGTTCGTCATCTTCTTCATCCCTTCACCGGTCGCTGGCTGGAAGCCGAAGATCTACCCTTCGCCCCGTCCATTTTCCGTCGTCCCTCCCTCCGCCTCATTGACAGATTGCTTCGCCGCCTGCGTCTCGCCCTCCGCTCGTCTTTTCCGTCTCTCATCGGCTCCTGTGGTCTGCTATCTCCTCCGACTCCTCTCCGCACCGTCCCCTGCTTTCCGGATAATCCGATCCCCTTTTTCATCGCTCCCGACCTCAACGGACTCTCGCTATCCTCCAAGACCCTTTACGATATCTTCAACGTTTCCGTCAACTGCCACCCTCCCACTACAATCACTCACTGGCATCGCATCGGTTTCTTCAATAACTCTGACTTCTCCATCCCCTGGACTCAAATATACAAGCTTCCCACTTCCAAGAAAGAAGGCGACGTCCAGTTTCGACTTCTTCATAACTTCCTGCCTTCTCTCCCTGTTCTTCATCACCTCAACCCGGATATCTCCCCGTCCTGCGGATGGTGTGGAGAGGAAGGAACTGTCGTCCACCTCTTCATCCTGTGCTCTGCCATCCAACCCGCCCTCAACCTTCTACACGCCTTGCTGTCCCGTCTTCTTCCGGATCTCCGCCTCAACTTTGACCTCTACTGGATCCTGATCCCAAACGCCAGGAGTCGAGACCGGGACACGGTCAAACTCGCTAATTTCCTCATCGTCAGCCTAAAAAATGTAATCTACTGGTCCTATCGCTCTACTACCTTTTCCGATCCTCTTCTCGTCTGGTCTCATCGTCTAAAATCTAAAATCCTCATCGAATATCACTACCACCGGTTAAACTCATCCCTTGATCTTTTTCTCAAAAAAATGGTACATTAACGATTCTCTCTTTACTGTAGCCGACAATAAGATAACGTGGTTGATCTGATCACTATTTTCTTTGCTTCCTCTTCCTTTGTAAATACATCCCCTCCCCTTCCCAGGATCGCCGTTGCGTGGGTTGTCCCGCCGACCCAAAAGCGGGACGTTGTGCTTTTTGCACAGCCCACCTCGACGACCCTATTTTTCCCACCCGGGGCTTACCGGTAGTGGGCGTGTGACATGCCCACACCAGAGATGCCGGTGACCCCACTCCTTTCTCCTCTCCCTCTCCTTACCCCCCCCCCCCCCTTACCTCCCCCTTGAATACTGTTTTAAGTTTCAAAGATGCTTCTATGCATTTCGTTGCGTACTTTTTTTTCTGTTCATTTGTTTTCTATTGTATAATTGATATTGTCTTATTCCTCTATATAGTTCTGTCATTTTTGCAAGATTCTTATTTGCACTTGTTTGTTTATAATTTACTTTTGGGTGAAATTTACTTCAGTTTATTGATCATGTATTTTCTTGTTTTGTTCTCGTTTACATTTTGTTGTTTGCATTTGATGTCTGTGTATTTTCTTTTTACATTCTTGTCATTGATCTTGTTGTTATCTTGTTTGGATATAATGATCTTTTTCTGTGCGTTAATATCTGTCTTGATTGTTCGTATAGTTTTTGTACAATTTGTTTTTGTTGATCCCACCTTCCAACTAAATTACTTCTAAAGAATTTTCTGCTTTGTTTTTTTGGTTGTCTTTAATAGATTTTGTTTTCAAGAAGACGGGAGAGGTTGAGTAGCCGGCGGGCGGAGTGGCGGGGTTGGTGTGCGGGCTCGGGCGGAGTGCTGGTGCTTGTGTTTCGTCGCCGCGGTTTGCCGGTTTGGCAGTAGTACACAGCTAATAGGTGTGCCGCGGCGGCGTCACGTGGTGCCGGCGCTTCGCTTGGGCTTGTGTTTCGACCTGTTGTTTGCTCTGCTCGCTGGTTGCTTGGATTTTTCCGATTTTCTTGCCTGTTTCCTTAATGATAATAATGATAATTTCTTTAAGTTTTCAATTACTTTTTCGTGTTTACTTTACAAAGATAATTGTTCGTCTTTAAAATAATTGTGTTTTGGATAATTTTGTTACTGTTTATTATTAACTTTAGTATACAAATCTTTTATTTGTAATTGTTTTAGTTGCTTTGTATATAGTTGTTTTGGATATGTTTTCAATTGAAATAAAGTTTTCATTTGAAAAGTCAAAAAAGTCTTTCTTTCTTTCTTTCTTTCTTTCTTTCTTTCTTTCTTTCTTTCTTTCTTTCTTTCTTTCTTTCTTTCAGATCTATAATCACGGTAACCCGTTCAAATAACCCACGTGGCCCTGAGCATAAAATTACAGAGCTGTCTTGATGACATTGTCATTAATGTTATATATTTTAAAGGATCTGACTCTTCTCATTTTTGTAAGCACATTTGAAATTTATAGCATTGTAAAATGTATAAGGTATAAGCACATTCATGCGTTGCCTAAACACGTTTGGAAATGAACAATACACAGCACAGACTTTGGGTAAAAATTGGCAAGACTATGCATGCAGAACGTTTCAATCGAATCAGACATACGGTTCTTTAGAAATATGTAAATATATATATATATATATATATATTTAAATATACACCTTTAGGACTACATCACAAGACCCTGATCACCTGTTGCCAGAGTGTGCTCAAATGATGCATGACGTCACTGGTCAGATTTTTGAGAAGCCCACCCTTTTCACAGAATAACATCGTTGAAAGCAAGTTCACATTACCAATTGCAAATTACACGGCACTTCCGGTTTCAACCGGGAAGAAGAGTCATGTAATTTTGCACGTTATATCAAAATTGAAGACCATGGATTATTCTATCAATTCCCGTAAAAAAGCAAAATCAGATCTCTCACAGTTAATTTTAGATGCATTTTCAAAGACTAAATCTAGAGCTCTTTGGTTGCTTGTAATACGATACTTGATGACGTCGAGAAAGCTCGAGAGTTATGTCCAACTGTGCTATTTGCAGCAAAAGTGTGGGTTATATCTCTCGCACTTGATTTTTCAGTAATGACTTAAAGTTAACAGGTCGTTTTATTTTAACTTCTGGTGACGTCATCAGTTTGTTAACATGAAGCTATTATATACCTCAATTATAAAGCGATTATTAGCCTTGGGATAAGACTAGCTGTCAGAGAACTAAGTTCAACTGTGATCCAACTCAATTGAAGGCATGCGAGCGGTAAACTGAGCCAATTCCCCGCAATGATAACTGCAGTTAGAATTCAATTTCATAGGCCTTGAACACGAGTAGCTATACGTTTGACTTATCTCACCATACCCGTAACCCGATTCAATTGATTGCGACATTGAACGAACGCAGATAATTATGCGCGCATTGAAATGATTTTGTCGTCATGCACAAATGTATGTACGCGTGCACTGAAAACTGCAAAAATAATTCAACTTCATCAGCCATGTAAACACACTTATAGCTGTCACATCACTTTCACCCACACAACATACGGTCGGAACTAACATGTCGATCATTAGTTTGATACAGTCAGTAGCCGTGTCAAGCACACAGCCCTGTTTGACCTCAGTTTCTCGTCCCGAGGTCAAGCACGCATGGCCCAAAAGCGTACGCGAGATTTATTCGAGACTACAGAAAAACACAAAAAGTGCCTCAATACATGCACTTTTGGCCAAGATGGCTAAATAAGTGAAAAGTTGAAATCGTGTGCTTTATTTTGATAACAAAAATAACTGCTTTTGACAAATATAAAGTGTTGTTATGGCCTGTCAAACAAAATCATATTTTTTTATCATCAAAATCGAGGGCCGATAGTTTTTAGGTGTACATTCGATTCTTAAAAAAGGCCGAGACAAATGGCAAGGCTTAGTAGATAGAGGAAAGTATACGCTTCATTTTTGTGTGAAACACGTGCAGGAGACTTCTAATGTTTGGTCCAAATCGCCGGTGAAAAATGAAGACTTTTGCGAGATTTCATGATTTGCAATCACAATGTACGCGTGTAAACGTACGCCGACGTACATGTACGTTGGCCTGAAAACATTGTGAATAGCACGGCAATGATTGACTTATGAATATTAAGCAGGCCATGCTCGAGCGCGAGCTCGACCAATCAGTGGGCGTATGGGTCACAAGGTCACACCGTGTTTGGGTTCCTCGCTCTATGCTTTACAATGGCGACGATCTTTTCGTGTTGTGAAAAATGGAAGTTGCTGGAAACATTAGGTGTACATCGAATTCTTAAAATATTAACGACATCACGTTCACGAGATATTTTGTAGAAGAAGGTTCACTCTTTCGTTTGATTACCTCAACATTTGGGAGACTTTCGTCGTTCTCGAAAAAAACCCGGAAATTTCATGACCTAATTTTTAGTCGATTTGTCCGTGAAATAATATCGTCAAAATGCATCGAAATCCATTTTTTGAGAAAAAAATACCTTGATAGATGTATGAAGTATAGGTCTTTAACAACCTAAAACAACTTTGTTTGTTTGGATCGGTTGTGGTTTGCCATGAAAACTGCGAATGTTCTGAAGCCCTTTTTACGGTCATCGTTCGCTGGCCTCGCGTTGCTGTTAAGTTGTGTGGACGAGAAAATAGAGCAGCTACGCGTGACACGGCAACTGATTGGATACCGGTGGCCCAATTAATGGACCGAAGCTGATAGCCTATTATGGTATTTATTTATTTATTTTTGTTTGTCACAAGTAAACCGTTAATCTGTTCCAGGCCAGTTCATAATGAGATTTGTTAGATGTACGCAGAAATCCTACATTGTAAACCCTCTCCGCAAAACTAGTTATTTTCAAGTAATTAAAGTCGGTAAAGTTGCTGGCAATACATCCACAAATGATTGATTGTTTCTTTTTTTAAATGTCACATAACCAAGTCACATTAATAACACAAAAAAATTGACGTATTTCATTAAACTGATGATTTTCTTTCATAAAATAGTGACCTTTATATATCGTCGGTCTCACCACGAACCGGCGTATCTAGATTTTTTGCCAAATTGAGTTTTTGTCAAAAATTATTCCATCAAAGTGCTCATTCTCAATAAGTTTTATTCCGATCTGAGTTCTAATTAACTAAGAGCGCTAATTAGACTGTGCGGCGTATCTCTAAAAAAATCAAAAATGCGGCACCACGAAGATACGCCGCTTTACACGCTAATTCCCATAGTGCGATGACGTCACCAAGCAGCGTCGACACAAAAAGTGCTAATTTCACGAACCGACGTATCTCCGTATCTGGCACACGGCCACTATTACGCGCGTTGTATGACATACTATGAACATGATAAAAATCTGTTTCACGAAGTGATGAGTATCTTGGGAACTGAATTTCTCAAAAACAAAGCAACTCAGATGAACACGGATTGCATATAATAAAGTTTAATCTATAATTTACTAGCAAAAAAAACAGTTTGAATTATTACACAGGGAGTATATGGAATGAGCCTACAAAATAGTGACCAACTTTAAAACGTTTTTTTTCTCAACACACAATAAAATGCGATACGTATGGTACAACCGCCGAGATGTTACTTTTGTTAAGAATGTACAATGTATTAAGTGGTGCCTAATAAATAATCTGGGAAACAAATTGAGGTGAAATACGTCTGTAATTAAGTATATATATATATATATATATATATATATATATATATATATATATATATATATATATATATATATATATATATATATATATATATATATATATATATATATATATATATATATATATATATATATATATATATATATATATATATATATATATATATATATATATATTGTATAGCATTACATGCATAGGCTCTATTTTGGAGTTGTCCCGTCTTGTAGCGTTTGAGCGCATGCATTCTTCAGTGAAGTTGCTAGTCCCAATCCTTGCCTCAAGTCCCACCTGAAATTCCTTCAGGGTGCAGAACTGACTCTCGCAAAAACCGAGCTGAACGGGGCTTTCGTTGAGGAGCATCTGCATACGGTATGTCACAGCGGAGTCGGTGGTGCAGCCGTATAAGACAAATGCCACGTTGGCAGCAAACGGTGACATGTGGGCTGCTCGGAAGGTCCGGTTGATGTTCTCCAGGGAGTTTGATGGTGGGAGCGGCTGGGGGTCATCAAACATTTCCAGGAGGGCTACTAGAGGAACGATGGTTTCCGAAAGGTCACATGTGAAGTTTCCCAGAGGAGATCTGCACAAGGAAATGAAAGCACAAGGAAGTTTTGATGAGGATTGTTCTCATTGGGTGTTTTTTCTCCAACCCTAACTGAATGGGCTGGAAGTGAACAATTTCGACATCCAGTTGTCGGATTTTCATCAAAGACTGTTCCTCAAATTCAAAAGCACACCCTCTTCTCTCTAAGCCCTAATACATCTAGGCATGCTATGAATTATATCATGTGGCTATCAATGTATTGTTCAGATAATCACTCATGCAGTGGCTTAAATCTGTGGTGGCGAGGGAGGGGGGGGGGGGGTGACCACAATCCTAAAATTGCCTGGGCGTAGATATTCGAAAAGCGTGGGGGGGGGGAGCGTGGACACCACATTATACTAGGGGCGCTCTTCAGGATAAAGATGTATATCAATGTATGCTCTTACAGGTTTAAAGCTTTTGTACTTTGTTTCTCAACTTTCAAGTGCTATTGAATACATCTTAGTTGTTGGGACGTTCGGAAAAAACCTCAAAATACGCATTTTTCTCTCATTACAAGAAATTCGGGGGGTGATTTAATAGCCCACCCTCCCCCCGGTCAAAAAGTGGGGGACATATCCCCACCCGACGGATTGATGCCCCTGCACTCATGGGGCAGAAGCTTTGCACAATAGCTGGCACAGTGTTTTTGAAATCAAATAATGGAAACCTGTACAGTGTAAAGTGATCATGTGTCCATTTTCTTCTATAGGTCTGACCAATCCAGTGCCCATCACATGTACATCATATTCCATTCACCATGTGATTGTTCCATTTGGAAATTTATTTTGTTTACACACCAATCGACACAATTAAATATTCGGCCTATGATAACAGTAATTGACATGTTTTTTGCTGCCCAAACACTCGTTTTTTGTGAATGAAATGGTATTTGTTCCGGTTGGTCATTTTTTGTTTGCTAAGGTGGTGCCAAATTTATATTTGTTTTGCTCTATTTATTTTGTACTTGTTGACTGCCTCACCCTTGTTTACCTTAAAGCAGGAAGAGACATAAACAATTCACTTTCGCAGAGCACCACTTTTTGTTCAAAACATACGGCAACAATGTTATGACCCAAATCCAAGCCTTTTGGCATCAATGTGACGAAATAAAGGCGGGGCTTTGAGGGAATTGGTGGGAAAAAAATGGGGACAAATATTCCTTGTTCTGTTGATAGAAAGTAAGTGTGAACTTACTGCGTAGGACCATTTACTCTATCTTGTAGATATTGGAGATCATCTTTGGCAAGTGTACATCTGATTCAGTAATTGATGCTAAATCTTTAGGCTATGTGCCAGTAATTACTGAAGTCCGAGGGGTATTCTGGGGTGTACAGTTCGTGAATTTGAATCAGCTTTACAAAGTGTCTATGGCAATATTTTGAATTCAGGGCACTTGGTCGTTGGACCGGGATCGGAAGAGGAAATTGAATATAACGTGAAATCGGAGGAATTGAACGAGTTATATAAATTTGGCAAGTAATCAGTAAGGAATGTCAATTATGAAAATTGGTATGATGTCGCCATTACTTCAAAGAACGCCTTCTAGCGGTGCGTCAAAGATAGATGAAGTCGCCGAATGGAATGATGAAATCGCTGAATGAAATGATGAAATCACGGGATGGAATGATGAAATTACCGAATGGAATGATGAAATCGCCGAATAGAATGAATGAATCGCCGAATGGAATGATGAAATCGCCGAATGGAATGATGAAATCACCGAATGGAATGATAAAATCACTATGAACTCTTTGTACAATGAAACTAGTGAAATCGAGACGGATCGTCGCTTCGTTGACGTCTTCAGTTTTGGTGGACTATAACAAAAGATCAGTAAACTTGCAGCTGCGGTTTTATTTAAATATCTTATTTAAGCTCTATAGTGTGGATGAGATCTAACCTGTTGACAGAAGAAAAACATTCAAAAATAACAACATCTAACATCAGTAACGAAAACTAGAAACTTGATATGTCCCTCTATCAGCTTATTCAAGTACATGCATTTTGGATACAAGGTCATATGTAAATGTATGTATTTGGAATAATATGTAATAATAATAATGACGCTCCTAGCGCTCCACTACTACCCTTGCTTTAGCTCGGTTGCCAATGAAGGAATTTCTTTCTACCAGGTACCCCTTCCTACCAGGTACCCATACGACCCCATACAGCAATTGTAAGTTATGCGCCATAGTCATGCGCATTTTTCTTTCCTTTTTAAGTAAATATTATGGGATGGAGGCCTGTGTCGGGGTATAAAAGCATAACACATTCTGCCGCTCCCTCACTCTTGTTTGTGGTCTCGATAGCGATCGATAGGCTGTAGTTTGCTTGATAGAACGTTTTCCCTTCCGAGCTTGTGAAATCAAGATGAGAATGTTCCGCTGGTTATCTGCTGCTGTTTTGGTGCTGGGAATCGTGGGGTGCCAGATCGCCGACGCCATGAACGAGGTGAGATGGTTTTCTTCTCTCAACTCAAAAACAAAAGATTAAAAAAAAAAACGAACGTTGACTATGAAGTTTATTTCGCGTAGTGTAAAGACAAATATCTTACGCTACATAACCAGACCATTTTGATGACCACAACCTTTCGTAAGGCCAGGGGTTTCACAATCTGACAACTCGCAAGTCTCATTAGCCAAGGAATACTGGCATTGGGGCCGTATCATAAGTCCGACGCCTCATAGGTCCGTAGCCTCATCAGTCCGAATTTCGGACTTATGAGGCATCGGCCTTATGAGGCATAAAATTTATTTATTCCGCCTCATAGGTCCGACGCCTCATACGTCCGACGCCTCATATGTCCGACAACGGCAAAACGAGGCGTTCAATTTGTCGGACTTACAAGGCGTCGGAGCTATGAGGCGTCGGACTTATGAGGCGTTGGACCTACGAGGTGTCGGACTTATTGGCCTTTATTTGGTTAGGGGATGCGATTTTGTCGGACGTATGAGGCGTCGTACCTATATGAGGCGTCGGACTTATGAGCGGACCCCCTGGCATTGATTCATCGCAACGGCTAATTATTCTTTTCCAACGAAGTAACAAATCGCAATTTGAATTGGTTTATCTAAAATAAAAAACATGAAATTCGACATAGGTGGTTCCTTCTAGATTGTTGTGGCACCCTGTTATTACTAATTTTGTTTTTACTAAACGACTTTTCAGACGCAAAAGTGAAAGTCATATTTTCCAGATATTTTAACAAAACAATATTTGAACGGAACACAGTGCAATCGACTTGGATTCGGCAAGTGGTGATTTACTTTACATTGAACTTATTTTTTGATTCCAGCAAGGCATCAAATTCGGCTTTGAATATCCGTCAGTACCTTGAAAACATTGTTTATTCTTGGCGGGTTCAGCTTCCCTTATTTTTTTTTCGTATCTTTTGCCGGATATGCCTCAAACACTGTTATGACAAAAAAATGGCCAAACAAAAACATGTAGTGAAAATATGTTAAAGGCAATAAGAATTACGTACCATTCACGCACAATGTGAACTTGACCTGTTTGCAGGTGTACATATTAAGTATCCTGCCCTGAGTTTGATGGAGTTTTAAAACTATAGCATTTGTAAAGTCGTACCCAGGACTTTTTTTCTTAGGGCAGCTAGCATTGCTGACAACTAAGTTTTTGATGGACCATTAAGGCAATTTTGAGTAGCCAATGTTGAAATATCAGTTGCCTTTAACACAACAAAACTGTTGGAGAGATTCGTTGCATTTCTTTTTTTTTTAAATCAAGAATTGCAAATTATATATCTGTTTTTTTTTTGTCTCTGAATTTTTAAAATACACTTTCAGGTTGAAATGGAGTTGCTTGAACGTGTGCTAGAGAGAGCTGAAGAAAAGGAGGTGGCAGGTATATAAACACATCCATATTGTGTTTTTTTTTCAATGATGAAACAAAATATATGAACAAGAAATAAAAAAAAAAAAAGGCCAGCGTTCTGATTTTTGGGCGCGCGTAAGTAGTGCGCGCTCTCCACCTGTGTACCAGAGTGGTCGAGCACCACAACTTTATCACAAAGCTTACGGTATTTTCTTTTATTCTAGCTGGTGGAAAGGTTTCCTATATCGGTTCAATCTTGTCTGCCCTTCTGTGATTGTGTTTTCATTGCAGGCGGCCAACCTCTCTCCATCGTGGACAAGGTGACATGGCAGAGTTCTACTCAAGGTAGTTATCTGTACCCATCGTCAAAGGCCGTAGATGGCAGCTCCTCAGCCATCTTGTATCCCGATGCCAAATGTTCTCACACTGGTAAGAGTCTTCGTCTTTTGGGTACCAAACCAAATGAAAAAAAAAAAAATACAGAAATGGAGTGTCAAATGGCCTAGTAGAATGCGACAGTTTTTTTTTATATTTATTTCAATCCGCAAGGAAATTATTTAAAAATATGACATGTTTATAAAAATATAGTTAAAACATGTGGAGAAGACAGGAGCGAGGATGTAAATAATTCTACTATCACCAACATTTACTTAAATAGGCCTGAAATAAATCAATCTTACTGAAACAATGGATACCTTTATGGCACTTTCAGACGGTTATTTCATTTTGATCATGATTGTATATTTCTAGTTGTTTTCGTGACATATCTGAAGTATTAAACAATCGACAATGTAAACAATCGACACAACATTTGTGTGAATTCGTCTTTAAGCCTACACCATATTTGACTTATTTTACGAATGTTCTATTTATTTTCTTTCGCTCAGCTGGTAATTCGAAAAATCCGTGGTGGATGGTCGATCTGGGGGAGGAACACTGCATCAGCAAAGTCCGAATTCTGAACCGTGGAGACTGCTGCAGTAAGTCATTAATATTAGGCCTAAGGAAGAGATAATTTTATGCGATAATTATGGGAATAATGTACAGCCATATTACTACCCGACCTCAATCCTCAAGGTTTGGACTGTACACATTTGAGCTTTTTCTTAACTATCGACACTACTCCTCTCTTGCAGTGCACCCCGTGGCCTCAAAATTGTGGCAACTTCTACATTACCATCCATATGCGTATGTTGCGTTCGTAACACAAACAAAACACAATTATTATTTTGGAAATTTAATTTGCAGGCGAACGTTTGGCAGGAGCTAATGTCCGCGCTGGTAACAGCCCCACTGCTACCGACAACCCGACCTGTGGCTCACATGTCACCGCTGCCCAAGCCAATCCGCACGGTGGAACCATCGTGTTTGATTGCTCTTCGCCGTTGAGGGCACGCTACATCAGCGTTGATATCCCCCGTACGGGCACCTTGCAACTTTGTGAGGTCACTGCGGAGGAAGTCCCCCTGGACCAATGCGCAAGTAAGTTTCTTCAATAGACGATGTGGTATTTTCCAGAGTTGCTGGACCAGAAGGACCAGCCAACAGGTTTGCATTTTACCTGACCGAGTCACTTCAGTGAGTGACTGACTGACTGATTCAGAATCCTCAAATCCTAAAACTAGAAGTGTAGGTCCAGCTCGACAATTAGCCTAGTCTTGTAAGCATCATTGTATTTTTTTTTCATCCTGTTAGCAGGTTCTCATAACTATTTACAGTATCGCTTGTTTTGGTTAATATTTCGGCGAATCGATTGAGTCACTAAAAGATGACGTGTCCCTTTGGAAATGTTGAACCTCTTTTGTTCATGAATGAAACTAGAAATTCATAGCAATTTCGTAATCTGAGGTTTTTATTCCAACTTTAAACTCCCTTTTTCCCCTTAAAAAGCGAAGAGGTTCGGTATCGTAGGTAAACCAGCCACACAAAGCTCTTCCCACGGCTCAGGACTATATCCAGCGGGCAAAGCTGTTGACGGTAGCTCATCGACCATCTTGTACCCCGACAGTCATTGCTCACACACAAGTAAGATAAATCCTCGTTTGAAACAACGACCAATCAGAGAATTGCGCGTTAGGGCTCATAAATATGTATGAGGTGAAATAATAAACAAACATCATGAATGAATGAATCCTTATTTGAAACATCGACCAAAAAGGGAGAAGCGATTCACCAGAGCAACACAAAGTAACAATATAAATTTGACTATTGCAGCCATAATGCTACCGCAAACCTCACTTCTTTAGACTTTCCACTATGCAAACCTGCAAAACTTGTCTTCTGTAAGGCCAAAACAAAACCAAATAGTCGGTTTAGTCCGTTTTAGTCAATAGTTTTCTTTTTTTTTGGTGGCTGATTTTTTTTCAAGCTTGAATTGTACAGACAAGGTGGGTACTATTTTGCTTTTTTGTGTCCTCATTATACATAGGTGTCCTCCATAATTTGCCTTAGTGCCCTTTTGTCTTGGTGCAATGTCCCTATTCCTTGGTGCTCCTTGGTACGAACATTTGAGGAGGTGCGGCAAAAGAGGGCGCTGTTGTAGCTTCCGTGTTAATTTGAAGAAAAAAAAAAGGTTGACGCGCATGATTAAAATCGACGCGCGAACTGACTAGAGACCGAGTATTTTTTTTGGCCTAATTGCATTTATTTCGAGAACCCTTCTTATATTAATAAACGAGCACAACAACAAAAACAACTACAACAACATATGTTTCTAGTCGGAAAACAACTGATGGATTTTCTCTTTTGATAAGATAACGAGCGGAATCCCTGGTGGAGAGTCGATCTCGGTAGTCAGCAATGCGTTACTAAGGTTACCATCCTGAACCGCGGAGACTGTTGTAGTAAGTATAACAATATATTCACTGGACACAAAAGTTGGGATACTGAATTACAGGAAAATATGACCCTTGTGTTTCCGGGTATGCGTACAAACATGCCTTAGCTTTCCAAGCTACTCACACATACCTTACAATCACTAACATTATTCAATCCACACAAATCATTGTTTTATAAGGCACAAAATAAGACTATAATTCTTTGTAATACGATAAGCAATGACTGTCCACATTACATGAAGTCAGTACAATTACTTTAACGTGTATTTTATTCAGGCTAATAAAGCCCAATAGCAAATACAGTTTAATTGATCATTTGGAAATAAGTCCTTTTCTTGAACAAGCTGTAAAAAAAAAGATAAACATGACAAAACACAACAAAAGAGTAAAACAACTTATAAATATGAATCCTGTCAATTCCTATCAATCCGAACTGTTGATTTATTTACAGGTGAACGTCTGAAAAACGCAATTGTTCGTGCTGGATCAAGGGAGACCGTTATTGGGAACCAGGCATGCGGGGCACCAATCACTGCCGATCAAGCCCAACCACTGGGCGGTACAATCGTGGTTGAGTGCGGTCGACCGTTGAGGGCGCGCTACGTGAGCGTCGATATTCCGGGCACTGCGACTCTTCAACTCTGTGAGGTCTACGTTGAAGTGCTGTCTTCCGGACAGTGCTAAGAATATTATCACCTTCTTGACCCGAATTCGAAAAGACCAGTTTACAAATCATAACGCGATTACGAATTAAATGACGCCCGACTTCGAATTAAGCCTGATTTTTTGTTTTGTTTTATCTGGTGGATGGGTTTGTCCTTGCCAAATGTTAAAAAAGTAGGCATTACAAGGCACTTAATTTGTTGTTTGCCTGAATAAGAGCCAAGCACTTTACTTTCGCAGCTTATGGTACGATGTGTCTGCAACTTTTCACAAGAAAATTAACATGGGACTACTCCTAACACGTTTACCAATGACTAGTAATTGGTTGGACGACTGTCTTTCCATGGACATAGATAATTAACTTTTCACATGTGAAGATAACTCAAAAAATTACCAGTCACGTTTTTTTCTACCCTTTTGGGTGACTCAATTCTCACAAAATAAGATTTTGTTTGGTTTCTGGTTGTTTCGCTGTAACGTTACAAGTTCCATATTGCATCGCTAAAAGTTGGTGGTGGTTAATGAATCACAGAAGTTTTCTTTTACAGCTTTTTTTGCAACTTTTATTTGCAAGTTTTCAAGCAACTCCATTGTATGGCTGTATTACAGCTCTTTTGTTTCTGTTTCATTTTTTGGTGCATACTTTTTTGAAGAATAAAATGTTTACTTGCATGACATCCCTTCTCTGATGTATCGTTGTTGGTTTTTTTAGAGGTGATGATGTAATGGTGGTAACCATGGTACGAATGGCATCATGCCTTAAACAAGACTGTCTGCGCCAACCTAATTTTGAAGATTTTACTTATTGTCATTATTTCAAAAATCACAAGATTCATGAGAAACATGAGATGTATACTTTAATCAGGTGCTCGGGGTGTGGATCGTGTAGTCTGCGCGCATGCGCTCATAATTATAATCAAGGTGATCTTGATGGCTAAGTCAGCGCACATGGCAACTAAAAAAAAATGTTTTCTTGTTAAACAATTTGATTCAAAAGAACCCTTACCGGAAACAAAACATAAGGAGATCAGAATTGTGATTTGCTCAATACGTTTGTGCACATTATATTCACACAACATTTGACAAATGTTATAAACGAGAAATTGAAAGTGTTTTGATCTTTCTTAAAAAAAAAAAAAATGTCAAATCCTGGCGTTATAAAAAACAGTTTTCGTAACATTTATTAATGTTAATATTTCGAACGGAAGATGCGTTTTTAAAAATGAAATCTTATGTCTAAAAAAGCTTAAAGCTTGTTCAAAGCAAATTAAGACGCTAAACTGGCGTAGAGAGATACAAAATCAAGAGCATTGCGACTTTTGCAATTTCTGTCACGTATTTTTGGCCTGAACATTCAATTTAACTTTACCAAGGACAATTAAGAACAAATGTTGTGTGCTGCGCTGCATTTTGGAAACCGTGGCACATGTATTGATATTCTCTCGAATTAATTTATCGGTCGAAATACAGGTGAAGTTAACGTTGTTTTTCACGTGCGCGTAACTTTAACAAAAATAGGTTTATTTCCTTCAACAGACTTTCAATTTGTTACCGGTATGTTGAGTTTTAGCGATGAGGCTACATTTGTCTGTTTTTTTTGCTTATAAAACCCCCCTCAAAAGGACTGAGACTTTGGGTACTTTTTGGGCCACTGATGCTACAAAATTTCGCTTTAAATATTTGTGGGCCGAGAATAGTTCGGAATTTAAAATTGTTATAAAATTAACGTGGCCAATTTTCTCGCTCGAAGTGCAAAACCCGTGTATTGCTCGAAAATGAAAACATAACAAAAACATCGTTTGAGGGTGTTGAATAACAAGTCACGGAGAGAACAACCTTCAATTAATTTGAAGGGATCATCTGGTACACGAACATAAAGACGATATTGCTCGAGAAGAAATTTGACTTTTTTGCCACCAAGGTTGCTTTCATTCGGATTACATTTTTTTCACGCATAAAACACTAAAATGTTTCTTGTAAGACAATACAATCAGTAAATCATGTCTAATCACCCGAATCATAGAGTGTTTTCTGTCTATACGATGATATTCAATACGAATGTATTTTTAGGTTATTCCTCTAACCAACGAGCGGTTTGTGAAAGTGAACATTGACTCATTCGGATTGTTGTTTATTGTTAAAAACTAAGTTGTTTCGGTCACTTTGGTTTTGTTTTTGGACGAGTTAGTGTGAAATTATGCTGGCCATCGTGACACATTATGAATAATTACTCTACAAATTGGTTAATACATTCAATATTGTATGGGATATTGCCCGAGCCATTAGAGTCTACTTTTTACTCAATACTAGTTATATGTTAGGCATGACTGGCACAACAAGCCTGTTGAATATTAAGTGAATACATATAGATTCTAAGCGTCAATAAACATTTTGTAACACAGACAGATCATTATAGCCAAAATGAAACCACGGTCTCCAGAAAATCAGCCAATTAAACAGAAAACACACCGTTACAAATACATTCTTGTAAAATTTGGTCCGGATTTTCTGTCTTAAATTATTCTTTATGATGAGGCTTGCAGTTTTTGCCGAAGTCAATTCAGCGTGAAAGGCCGTCTGATAAGGTTTATGCACAAAACCCCATGCTCTAGGGGTTTTAAGTATAATTATTAGGGTACCCTTTACGGTAATTTGTCAGTAATAAACTCCGCATCTAAATCGTCATACATTTCTTCAAAAAGAGGGCGCGCTATATTAACACCGGTTACCGCGCACCGACATTTGTCAATTCGCGATGTAAACAAAGTTATTGTAAAAACGAGATCTCAAAATAAACACTCTGCATTAAAATGAAATCTTGTCCTATATTTTGCCATGATACTTGACACAAGAATCTCGAATATTGACAGGAACCGTAAAAGGGGACATGAATATATATTTAAGGAAATTACAGTGTAAGCAAACTTTGTATTTAAATCGCCATTATTTTCTTTCAAAAGAGGGCTTTCTTTCAAAAGAGGGCGCGCTATACAAACACTGCTCGACGGATTCTGTCCATTCCCGATGTAAACAAGGTAATTGTAAAGACAAAATCTCAATATAGACGATCTGCATTAAAATAAAATCTCATCCAATAATTTGCCTTGATATTTGACAATCTTGAGTAATGACATCAACTGTGAAAGAATAACATAAATATGATTTCATGATAGTGTAGTGTAAGGGGTACTCTATCGATTTCTTCCAAAAGAGGGAGCGCTACATAAACACTGCTTACCGCACGCCGACTTCTGTTCATTCGCCATGTGAACAAAGTTAATGTAAAGATGAAATCTCAAGTTGAACACTTTTGCATAAACATTAAATCTCGTTCAATATTTTGCCACTTGACACAGGAATCTCGAATATTGACAGGAACCGTGAATTAATGACATACATATTATTTCCAGAAATTGCATTGTCAGACAATTATGAACACATTCTCGAAAAAGTTGGTCCGATACTTCTGTCTTTTTCTTTATGATGAGGGTTGAGGTTTTTTTAGCAGAAGTCAATTGAGCTTGGATGGCCGTCTGATAAGGTTTGTGCACATAACCACCTGCTTTAGGGGTTTTGTGTAGAATTGTTAGGGTACCAACTTTTACGGTAGTGTGTCGGTAATGACAATTACACTTATGTCACACGATAACTCAAAAACTTGGATTGAAATTTGCATAGAGGTTGAGCATGACAGGCAACACAAGCATGTTAAATATTGAGTGAAAACACACAGATTATCGGCCTCAATATAATTTTAGTGACACGGGCACAACCCCTCCAAAGTGAAGCAATGGGCTACAGGAAATGGGTCTCACTATTAAACAGAAAAAACCACACCTATACGTCACACGGTCACTCCAAAAGTATTTATTTTATTGGATCGAAATGTTGCTTAGATGTTAAGCATGACTGGCACCACAAGCCTATTAAATATTGAGAGAAAATATAGAGATTATCGGCGTCAAGAAAATCGGCATAACAATGAAAAAGAAAAACAATCACACCTATGTCACACGATCAATACAATTATATTTATTGTATTGGATTGAAATTTTGCCTAGTTAATAAGGATGACTGGCAACACAAGCCTGTTCAAAATTGACAGAAACTATAGAGATTATTGGCATCAATATTTGTTTTTGTTTGTACACAAAACAAACTGTCAATATGTTGAGGGATAGGCCAAAACATATTGATTTTTTGCAACAGCCAAAAGCAGATATTTATTTGACCAAAACTTCCCTGTCCTTTTGGGATACAATTCAAAATATGTGGGATCATGTAATCTGTCACCACTAACTATAAAACTCGAATTTTAAAGTCATGAACCTGGTCAAAAAGAAACTAAAGTACAAAGACAGAAAGAACTGACGACGAGAAACAAGGACATAATTCACCAATTAATTATATTCACAAACTCAAACTATTTACAATATTAACAAAGATCCGGACTCGTGGATTAAACTTCTCATAATCAATCTCAGTTAGGCGTTTTACATTCTTTCTCCTACAACTTAGTCTACAAATTCAATTTCTCAAGCTCAACTCGTAAATTTCTAAAACAAATCACAAATCTCTGTAACTGAGTGTACAACGACACAATCCAAAATCAAATCCAACTGTAGGATATGGCTCTGAAATTCAGCCGTAACTCTTGGTTCAATTCAGCCTTAGCTCCAAAATCCAATTCAGAATTCAGTCCAATCAGATATAAATAATTTGAATCTCAAATCCAACGGTGACTTTACCACAATTCAAAATTCACTATAATCAAATATCAGTACTTCTGTTCGGTTCTAATAAACTGGGTAAATCAAATTAAACTAAATCAACCTTTCAGATTTTAAACGCTCAACAATTTTAAACGCTCGACAATACAATCACAATTTTGTTTTCACTTAAAGGGAAAATACAACATTTGCAAACATCAAAAAATAAAACTACCAAATCATTTTGAAATACCTTGCTGGACTGTTAGTGAATGACAGTGGAAAGCATCCTGTAAAATCATGGCACCTGGTATACTGTCATTTTCAAGAAAAGTGGTATTTTTGCATCAATTTCGACCGACCAGCGTTGGAAAAAACTGGCTTGTTTTCATATTCTGGCCCCAATTGACCATCGCACTTGTTTGCAATCGATTACACACCTATGAACGGGTACAATCCTGCTAGACTGGTTCCCTGACCTTACAATTCCCCAATGTATGTAAACTGCTATGTTTCTTCTTATATGGAGTCAGGGAACCAGACTACAGGAAAATGATTGTTTTTTTTTTAAAGCATTTTCGAACCCAAAACCTCAAAAAGTCAGTATAACTATATTTGCTATATATTTCCAACCCCCCCCCCCCCCAATTCCATCCATTTCTGAAAATTACAGCAAAAGCAAATGATGTATATTCCCTTTAATTCCTTCAAACAGCTAAATCAACTTCGGTTATATTTCTTATGATTATTCCAAAAACAAAATTACAGGTTTTACACTTTTAACTTTCCTTAGTAGAGTGTCTCGTCTCCGTGGCACGTTTCCAGCTGATAGGACACGGTCAATCGGCACGCGAAACACTATGTACAGACTGACATCGTAGTCGTTCTGCAGTCGTTACAATTTATCATGAACCCAACTCGTGAGGTTTCCGGCCACCTACAATATAAAAGAGTTACCGAAACCCATCCAGTATTTTGTTCTAAAATTACAGTATATCCATAAATTCACAAGATGTCAAGTATAATTAGACTTAGTGTCAAGGTTGCACTTCATCTCAAGGTATCAGTTCAAGCACTTTCTTAACAAGAAAAGTATTATTCTGAACAATCACAATCGATTGGTATAAACCACAGATATTAATTTTGAGAAATAATATTAAATACAACACTTACGGTTATTTCTTCATTACGATGCTTGTGAAGGCTGAATTTTGCTATGAGCGTGGTCTACGGGACCGGGAAGGTGGCGTTTAGCGTTGCCGAGACTATTTTTTTTGGCACTGATTTGCCAAACTGGCGGATCAGGCAAGATCGGAGGCAGATTTCACCGATTTGCTGATGAAAACCTGCTGTATTAGGCGTCTCCTGGCAAGGTGGTACCGGTCTCTGTCACACTCAGCTCAGATCTATAAAAAAAAAGTTGGTGTGTCTTCTCTCTCGATCAGAGAATGCACTGATCAGAAAACACACACAACTTCTACTTGACAACAACCAACATTCTTTCACACGGTGCTCACATTCACAGAAACAAACGGACATCAATAACCATGGCCACACGGACAAAAATAATTACGTAACCCGACGCATGGCGTTTTAACAGGTTGACCAAATCAATGCCTTAATTTTTAGTGGCTGGAAAAGAAACTACCGGGAAACTGTGCGTACACGATTG
The DNA here is from genome assembly GCF_015706575.1 of Patiria miniata. Taxonomy (NCBI): domain Eukaryota; kingdom Metazoa; phylum Echinodermata; class Asteroidea; order Valvatida; family Asterinidae; genus Patiria; species Patiria miniata. Next base: position 11,336,665 of record NW_024037048.1, on the reverse strand, counting down.
GCGAAAAGCTTTTGGCGTGATCTACTTTACAATACGGGGGTGGCGCGATAGCCGTAGCGCGCGTAATAAATACAATAATACGTAACAGAAACGAAGCGAGTAAAAGACGATGGTGACATGGCCCAGAAGATTGACCTTCGCTTTGGCCCATTTGTTTAAGCTGGCTCACCTGACCCAAATTTCTTTCTCAATTTCAATTTTCTTATTTATTTAGCATGTGATACTAACATACGTTAAATCGTCGTACGGCTGGATCGAAAAATTTAATCTTTTGGGAAACAGCAGGAGAGATTGCAAATCTGTGCAGTTTCTAATTTCTCTAAGTAACAATAAAGTTATTACATACCACATTTTGCTAACACATTTGCCTGTCTAAAACCTACTGGCTGTCTGAATCCCGCAAATTAGGCTGATGCATTCATTTAGGCGGTATGAGAGGAGGAGGTTGAATAACGAATATGGAAGCTTTGGTCAAGTTTCTTACTTGCTGAAAAGCTGCAACGAAATGGCGGCCGCAAAGCCTCGTGATCCTGGCTACTACCCAGTCCCTTGGACAGTCCTCTCCTCTGATTGGTCAATGGGATCTTTGATTTTTTATTGGTCAGTATTAGCCTCTTACTCTGCATATCAATCAAATATAACCTTTAAGGGTAAGGAACGGGTTTTCCCTCTTTTTTGCACAATTTTATCAAACGACAAAGCAACGTTTTCTGATTTCGCAATCTACCTGAAACGAAGGCTGGACATTTTGTTCGTTGTGCATTTTTCCAAACGACATAGACACTTTGGTTGATCAATGCATTCCAAACGATGAGGGTACGTCTTGAGACATAGTCTGGTTTCAAGACCTGACAATTATTCCCGACGCTCACGTCTAAATTGTAGGTCAGGCAGCCTCGATCTGTGGCTAAAAATAAACATGACGACATTGACGGCCCTTTTCAAAGCTCGGCTTCGTTTCCGATTTCGCTTTATCACTTATAGCTTTTAATGTTCTGATCAAATTTGTAAATAAATCACTTGCTTCGTAATATCATACAGTAAAGAAAATACAGTTTGATATTTCTGTAAGATAACATTGACTAATGTTGATCTGGAATCTTCAAAATTAGGCACCCAAATGGCACTGTTAGCAGGCGGAGCCGAATGAAGACCGTAACGGTCGTCAACCTCAAAATAGTACATGCTCATGACACAGCAAAAAGTTCGCCCATACGATCCGAGTATACTTAATGCACAAAATCGTCGTTGAATTTCAAGTTTTCTTAATGAAAGCAATGAATATTAATTATCAACTTATTTTAACAAATTTTTAATAAGCAATAAGCAGTTAAATAAACCTATATTATACTCGAAAATACTCGGGCGCTATCGATTGTCGACGAAATGAACTCGGCAAATATCGGAAATTTTCGGAAAAAGGAGGAATTCCTCCCGTTTTAGTCACGTAAGGTAAATTGTAATACAATGTATTACCGGAGGTACCTGACCTAATATTCATCAGGAATAGTCAGAATCTTTGGTCGGAGAACCGGACTACTTGAGGCCATGATTATGTGCACCAAGTATAAAGCATTTTATCTTCTAGAAGTAAAATCAAAGATATGTTGTGTATTTTTTTTTATAAGAATGTCTTTTATTTTAAGTCACTACCACTATAGCTATAGTACGCGGGTATGTAAACATGCAATTTGGAATAGTGCCCTCAGTAGTCAGGTAGCGTCTAAGCCAAAGCCCCTCCACCCCAGCTTTTCAAACTTTTCAAGTTGGTGGTTCCGCAAATATTAACAAAAGATTGCATCTGCTGGTCAAGAGGCCTAACTGTAGCCTTTCCACAAGGTCACCCTGACAAGCGCTGGCAGTTAACCGAGGGGTGAAACAGCGAGGCGTTTTAAACGGAGACTAGACACACGTCAAATGAGCTACACGAGAGGTTTTTCAAATCCTAGCTTCATTCCAATACCGGATCCAGCTCTATTGCAAAACCGCATGCCCGAAGGCGTGTATACGGAACATAGCCGGAGTTTGGGAAAACCCGGTATGTCTCATGACTTCAGTGACCTTCGGTCGTTTTGTAAACATAGGCTTCGTGCCTGGTTCGGAACAAAGCCATGTAAGGCCCCTAATCAGACAAGTGGCTTTGTCATTTACTTGTATGGTATGGTCCCACTGGTATGGGGGAGGGGAGGGGAAGAGGGCATGTGGTCGTTCAACTATCACACCCCACCCCCATCGTCGCTTCGTTATTGCTTCAGAGATTATTATAAATCGAGGTGGTTCGCAATACAGAATGGCAAATTCTGGTGTGATTTGTTTGTCCGGATATCACCAGGGCTAGTTCAGGGTGAATCGTACGCGTTATGCGGAGGCCACAAACTGACACATGTAGGAAATCTGGTCGTTCCATACAAGCCTCTTTGCTGTTACATGCTATTTTTGAACTGTGTCATTGCTTTAGGTAGTGAACGTTTTCTGTTTAAGTTCATCATCACCGGTCATACATTCTACGATTTCTGGAAATAATATTTCGAACTGGGAGATATTCAAGTGAAAAAAAACCTTTTACTCATTATATGATGCGTAAAGTTCATTGAAGTTTTTTAAAGGGAATATACATCATTTGCTTTTGCTGTAAGTTTCAGAAATGTATGGAATTGGGGGGTTGGAAATATATAGCATGATAGTTAAACTGACTTGTTTGAGGTTTTGGGTTCGAAAATTCTATAAAAACCAAGAAAAACAATCATTTTCCTGTAGTCTGGTTCCCTGACTCCATATAAGAAGAAACAGAGCAGTTTACATACATTGGGGAATTGTAAGGTCAGGGAACCAGTCTAGCTGGCTTGTACCCGTTCATAGGTGTGTAATCGATTGCAAACAAGTGCGATGGTCAATTGGGGCCAGTATTTGAGGAAAAAAACCCAGTTTTTTCCAACGCTGGTCGGAAATTGGAAATTGAAAATTGATACAAAAAATACCGCGTTGGAAATTGATACAAAAATACCACTTTTCTTGAAAATGACGTATACCAGGTGCCATGATTTTACAGGTAGCTTTACACTGTCATTCACTAACAGTCCAGCAAGGTATTTCAAAATGATTTGGTAGTTTTATTTTTTGATGTTTGCATGTACCCCCACACCCAGTGGAAGCTGCCCCCCCCGCCCCATTTTGAGAACCTGAAATAAAACATTCACTGTTGTAATAAGACGTTTATTTGGCATTTAGTGCGGCCTTTGATTAAAAAAAAAACGCACCCCACTTGCCCTACCCCAAGTTAAACCCAAGTTTCTCCGCTGGCTTGAGTACGATTTAATTCCTCATATAATCCCGAATATATCCACACAATGTAATAGACTGAAGCGCCAACTGTACATTGAATGAATCACGGCCAGTGTATACCTCACTTGTCTATTCACCAATCACAGTTTGTCGGTGACAAGTCGGTGACCACAAGTGAGTGGTCTGTGACTAACAGGTTGTGTGTGTCAATCATAAATTCCATGTTTGGATGTGTCACCGACATCCATACAATATCCACCAATAAGAAGCGGTCATTTCAATCTCGGTGACTAGTTTTTATGGTGACTTTATAGCCTCAGCGACATTAGCATTACTTTCGTCTCATTAATATGAAGCGGGTCGGTGATGTGTGATTGACAGCGCACAGGAGCCATGCACTCACAATCCAGGTCCGAGTTTTTAGTCACTGCTCAGGAAATCGATGGCACTATTTAAGGCATTTGGGTCCTTCTCACTCCTCACATCAACCACAGGTCATCAACACCTTCGGACGACTACCGGAGAGAGAACTGACTGCAAGAACAAGATTTTGCTCGGTGAGTGTTTGAAACAATCAATTTTCTTCTGAAGACATTTGTTGTTTTCGCACAATGTATTTGAATCAATGCGGGATTCAGATTTTGTTGAATGTTGCTGATTAAATGACTCTCCAACCAGCGAGCGCGGTGGTAGGCTTGATATAATTCCAAATCTTTTTGTGCTTGTGAAATGTAGTTGCTTTAGGACTAAAAAAAAATACAAAGATTTTCATGGACAAAATGTTCGATTTCAATTGACTCTGATACTGATACACGTTTGCCAACAGCAAAACCAGCGCGCCAATTTCCGAACCAGAGGTTGTGCCTTTTCCCAACGACCACTTTGGAGTTGAAATACATTAGTTCGATAATTTACATGCATTAATGAAAGCCCGTCTGAAAGAGTTAAGTTCTATTACTTTTGTAAATTATCGAGTTATTTTATTTCAGCTCTTAATGTAAACAGTTGGTGCGGATGCAGACCACGGTTTTGCGAGTTCAAATTTCAAGGCAATAAAAATGAGGAATTCCTGTCTGGCAATATTTCCGCTACTACTTCCATTGTGCACTCTCAAAAATAAATTATCCAAATTCTGACTGGTTTCTTTCCTTCTTAAAAAACAATCATTCTTGTCGATTTGGATAATACACTATATAGTCACATTATGGACATGGTAAGGTTCGACTGTTAGGTTGGACTGTTTTCTGACTGCCGTTTTTCGCAAGCGTAAAACATCAAGTTCCCTGCTGTGATTCAGAACAGTAAAGATGTATTGTTCTTTCAAAAAAAAATTTCAGAGGAACTACAAATCGGTGTTTCACATTTCGGTCAAGTCTCGCAAAACCTGGACTCTTTATAACCTGGCCACTAATTTTGGCATGATCAAGCACACTCTTATGGTTTGCCTCCTTTTTTTCTATTGACTTTATCGTTTAAATTTTCAAACATGAAATCCTAGTGCAATGTACTCACATTATTTCCGGATATCACTCAAACTCAATCAGAATGAAAAGTTATTTGCGAAAGTTGGTCACGGAAGAACGTATACAAGTATCCGGACATCTCAAAATACCGGTCTTATTTGTCTTATTATTAATGTGGATATTCTCAGTGCCTTTGAACTTTGTTGTTGAACTGTGTCATTTCGCTATAGTTCACAGTGCGCCATTCCGGTTTCATCAAGTTACTTTTAAGCATTGCAGGAACAAGTGTCACTAGTCAGAATAGACTAGAGTACGCAAATACAAACGCACTGGATCATGATGATGCACACCGTTTTATACAACTACAAGTTCAATAGCTGGATGCATTTTGTAGAATTCACGGATAAATTTTTGGAGAACGCATTTGAGATAAATAGTCAACCCAAATTACATTTCACTTTACAGACATTTTTTGGCCGTATTGTACTTGTGGAATTCAGCAATGCCTCCCCACCAGACTCCAAGTTATCTCCTAGAAGATTTTTAATGACTCATATTTTTGTTGGTATTTTTTTCAGCCAGCAATCCGCTCAAGTGTTGAAGAGTGCTTCTGCGAGAGAATTCAAGAGCTGTTCTTAGGTGAGTGTATGTTGACATTTTCTTCATTCAAGCATCAGAATAGAGCAGTGATTTGGTAGGAGACTGTTCCTTTTTTCTATGCATTTAATCTTTTTGGTCAAAATTAGAAACCAGAAAACGTCATTCAATTACCTCTACGAAAAATATCATCCTGGCCACGATGGTTAGGCTTCTCAATTTCCCTTCTAAAAAATATCCTTCAAGCCAAAGTCTCCTCAATTATCCCTTTTAAAAACTATCCTCCAAGCCATGATGATTACTTTCCTCATTTATTATCCATTCTAAAAAAAATAGCTTCCAAGCCGTGATGGTTTGTGCGTTTAATAATCTCTTCATAAAATAATCCTCCCATTCAAAATGGTTAGTTTCCTCAATTATCCCTTCTAAAACAATATCCCCGTAGCCATGATGGTTAGTTTCCTCAATTATCTCTTCTAAAACAATATCCCCCAAGCCTTCTAAAACAATGTCCTCAATTATCCCTTCTTAAACAATATCCTCCTAGCCGTGATGATTACTGTCCTCAATTTTATTCATTCTAAAAACAAAAAGTACCCTGTAAGCAGTGATGGTTTGTGTGTTCAATAATTTTCTAAAAAAATATCCTCCCATTCATTCTGGTTATTTTCCTCAATTATCCCTTCTCAACAAATATCCTCCTAGCCATGATGGTTAGTCTCCTCAATTATCCCTTCTAAAACAAAATCCTCCAAGCCATGATGGTTTTTATTTCAATATTCCCTTAAAAAAAAACCTCCTAGCGGTGATGATTATCTCCGCAATAATTATCCCTTTAGAAAATATCCTCCTATCCATGATGGTTAGTGTCCTTAATAATTATCACATCCAAAACATATTCTCCTTGCCAGGGTGATTAGTCTCCTCAACTGTCCCTTCTAAAAATTTCTTCCAAGCCATGATGGTTTTCATTTCAATAATCCCATCTAAAAATATCCTCTTAACCGTAATGATAAGTCTCCTCAATCATCCCTTAAAAAAAACCTCCTAGCCGTGGTGATTAGCCTCCTCAATTATCCCTTTAAAAAAAAGATATCTTCCTAGCAATGATAGTTAGTCTCCTCAATTATCACTTCTAAAAAATATCCTCCTTGCCATGATTGTTTAGTCTCCTCAATGATCACATCTAAAAAATATCTTCCAAGCCATGATGGTTTGTTTGTTCAATAATCTCGTCTGAAAAATATCCTCCAAGCCATGATGGTTTTATTTCAATAATCCCTTCTAAAAAATATCCTCCTAGCCGTGACGATTAGTCTCCTCAATTATTCCTTCTCAGGAAATATCTTCTAAGCCGTGATGGATTGTGTGTTCAATAATCTCTTTTAAAAAAATATCCTCCAAGTCAAGATGATTAGCTTCCTCAATTATCTCTTCTAAAACATATCCTCCAAGCCATGATGGTTTTTATTTTAATAATCCCCTCTAAACAAAAATCCTCCTAGCCATGATGGTTTGTCTCCTCAATTATCCCTTCTAAAACAATATCCTCCAAGCAGTGATGATTAGTCCCCTCAATTATCCCTTCAAAAAAATATCCTCCAAACCATGATGTTTTTTTTTTTCAATGATCCCTTCTCAGAAAGATCCTCCTAGCCGTGATGATAAGTCTCCTCATTTATCCCTTCTAAAAATATCCTCCTAGCGATGATGGTTTGGCTCCTCAATTATCACTTTTAAAACAATATCCTCCTTGTCATGATGGTAAGTCTTTTTAATTATCCCTTTAAAAAAAATCTTCCAAGTCATGATGGTTAGTGTCTTCCATTATCCCTTTAAAATAACCTTTCTTGCTGTGTTGATTAGCCTCCTCAATTATCCCTTCTAAAAAATATCCTCTCAGCCGTGATGATGAGTCTCCTCAATTATCCCTTCTAAAAAAAACCGTCCTTGCCATGATGGTTAGTCTCTTCAATTATCTCTTCTAAAAATATCATCAAAGCCATGATGGTTTTCATTTCAATAATCCCTTATAAAAAAATACCTCCTTTTCATGAGTGTTAGTCTCCTCGATTATCCCAAATATCCTTTAAGCCATGATGGTTAGTCGTTTCAATTATCTCTTCTAAAAAAATATCCTCCAAGCCATGATGGTTTACATTTCAATAATCCCGTCTAAAAAATACCTCGTTGTCATGAGTGTTAGTCTCCTCAATTATCCCAAATATCCTCCAAGCCATGATGGTTAGTCTTCTCAATAATCCCTTCTAAAAAATATCCCCGAAGCAATGATGATTTTCATTTCAATAATCCGTTTTAAAAAATACCTCTTTGTGAAGAGAATCACACGGGAGAAAAGCACTGTGGTCACTCGGCAACCATTTATTCGCTTGAAACAGTCCAACAAGCATGGTTTAACAATCACATGTACAATTTACCTGCTACCAGTTCTAATAAATGACAGGTCCATGTAACTACCAGCATGGCTAAATAAATTCCCATAGTTACCGCTTACATGCTACGGTTATAACATTCCAATACTACGGCTATCCCTACACCTAGAAGCGCAATTGCTTCACCCAAGTCCCAAGGGACTATACGGCTATCCCTACACTAATTTAGAAGCGCAATCACTTCTCACAAATCCCAATGGACTACGGATATCCGTCCAGTTAGAAGCGCAATCGCTTCTCCAAAAGTCCCAATGGACTACGGATATCCGTACATGCAGTTAGAAACGCAATCGCTTCTCACAAGTCCCAGGGGACTATAGATGTCCCTACATTTAGAAGCGCAGTCGCTTGTCGCAAAAATAAGCGCAATCGCTTCTCACACTTAGAAGCGCCATCGCTTTTCGCAAGCTGATAAACGCTGCGGATAAATCACTTATCCGCAGCACAAGAGCCCATGGAGGGAGATTGGCTGAGATCCATCATTCCAAGGATAATGGACGTGAGCCAGCACCCCCGGCGATAGTGGCTCGTCCGTTTGTGCTGACCCTTGGCCTACCACTCAAAATTTGACAAATGGACCATCTCACCTCTCTCTCCCTGGGCTCAAACCATCCAAACACCCATACCTCCATTATTTTTTTTTTTTTTTTTTTTTGTGGCCTGGTGAATCAGTTGTGGCCGACTGGTAATTTACTGGAGGCTATACGAAAACCTTACTAAACTAAATACTGTTCTCCACTAACTCCTTGGATAAACCCAAAATCTAGTAAATTAATAATATACACATTACCCAATAATTTGGATCGTGCTGGTGTCTGATTTCGCACCACGGGTCCTTATATGTTACAGCCTACTGTGGATAATTATTAACACAAACTTTGCTTTATCTTATTTGCCAACTTGACAATGTCACGTGTCTGGGATTAATTAAACCTTCGCATCATTGAATATCCACATCAGTTTTCCAGCCTTTTCCTTCCCGCTCACGTAACTCTCGGGTAGCCAATCGAGATATAGTCGCCGGCTACGAAAACTCAAAACTCGTTGAGAAAAATGAGAACCTATTTTTGGCCCCAAGCTTGCTATCTCATGCCAACCTGAAGATTGGATTCCCATTTACTGACTGCACTACGAGGTTACTTTTCCTATGACCCTTTTTATGTCTAAATTAAATGGGTGTCCACTCAGTGGCGCAAGCCAACGTGAAGTGCAGTTCACGCCAGAACCAGAACGCCTATACAATCGTAACTCCGGGAAAAAAAAAAAACTATACTGATAAGTCATCGAAGGCGCTCAACCGCATGATATGTAATTATAGCCAGGAGTTGATCGGGTTGTGTTTTATGAAATTCCTTGTCCACTTCGCAATTACGACATGAGCGGATACCGAATATTGTATAACAACCAATACCCCTAAGGCCTGAACGGCAACGTACCACTTGTTTTTAACCAACCTGGTTCAGCAATGCCTCCTGATTGACTTCGAATACAATTTTGTTATAATTTGGTTTGCCATCAAATCCTGAACGACTGTTCCGAATAATGCATTAATCAGTCAAATGATCGGCAGCAAGTGTAACCGTAATACCTGCTCGATTGATGGCGTAACAAGCCTGGGTTTACCCAATAAGTCGGGATTGACTACAACTTGAACCTGGTTTACCACTAAGTCACGATCGACTGCAAATGCAATTATGTGTTACACCTCTTGTTAGTAATATCACTTCCGCATGATCAACTACCATGTTTTGTCGCCAATCGGCTGGTTTGCCAATTAATCACAATTCAGTAGCAAAATAAGTATAATCCCTTCAATAGTCATATGCCCTACTACACTACGAATTGTCTCTAACCAACCTGGTATCCATAAATGATCGACTACAAGCAGTAATGCAATCAACCTGGTGTGCGTTTACAACGTGAGTATGTGACTCCAATGAAGACAAAAAACTTAATTAAACCATAAACGACCGTGTTTGTAACCCGCACATATGACTTGTACTCCCCTTAAGTTAAGTGTACTGCAGGCACCCATTCACAATTATGGTTCATATGATAACTCATGCGTTGACGTTAACTGCAATTTTACTTCAACTGGGGACAACCCCTAACCCCTAAGTCATGATCGGTTACGTGTTCCGGGCGCAACCCACCATACTGTTAATAACATGTGGCATATACTCGTATGATGCCGCTACTATAGGCATTGACAATCTGGTGAATATCTGTGACTGTATGCCCTTAATGAACGTGTGCGGTAATAGTCTTAAGTATTTAGTTCCATATCGCCCCTATATACCTCTTAAGCTACTACATGTATCTCAGTCAACGAACTTCGACCGGGCGGCTCACCGCCATGCTTGGGCTTCATACAATATTGGATGCGAACACCATTCCTGCATTTACAATAATCGTAAGGCTTCAACATAATAGCCGGTTCAACCGCTCGTCCTGTGATGTGTAAGTGTGCGTGTGGGTGATCTTGCTTTAGCACACGTTAGCCTTGAAACAAAAATAAGTTACCCCCATGGACACCCCGTTGTCCCTACATTCAACAACCATTCGATACTCCGTATAGAGTGTTACAAACCGCTGAATTACGGAATAACAATTGCCTGTTTTGGTTTGTTCAATGTCCCCTTCACTGTGCCCCAAATTTGCCGGTGCTGAAGGGTACCGGATGTGTTTGGGCTAAAACAGTTTATGTAATAGTCTGTCGCATGGGCTGCACAAGTCCGTAAGCCCCTTTAAGAGTTCGACTTGAGGAGGGTTTGTTGCGCGGCGTGCAACCAATCAAACCGTGATGAAAAATGTCCGACTCCTCCGTAGACATGTCCGGTTAAGCCCCGGGGCTATTTGGCAGGGGCTGTCCGTCAATCGCCCGTGACATTCGAAAACCACCGTGTATGTGGCGATTGGGCAACGACACAATACTGTCCGCACAAAATATGTCCGACAATCTGACGGCAACGCTTTGCCTCGACTCCCCACAGCCTGGTCTGCAAGTTTTGTGTAAAGTGCTGGTGACACGCCCACCACTCCTTCCAAAGCAAGGAATCTGCAGACTGCACTAGTGGTTCCCAGGTCACCGATCCTGTGGCCGCCTGCGCCGACCTTAACTCATCGGGATGAGGCTGCCAGGCGCTTGCCATATCCTCGGGGTGCACCCTGTATGTGGATCAAAAACAGAGCTTTTGTGAGGGACCTAGTAACCATTACGGCAATTCACATCTTGTCACAGATTAACACTTAATAACCCATCGTTGACCACAATATGGCCGGTTGCAGTGCCCTACTCACTTTAATACTCTGTTCCATTAATTTGCTTAGGCAGCACCTTGACTAACACGTGAGTGGCGCCAAAATGTGCACACGCTAATGACAATTGCTCGTATGTAGGGCCTATGTATTGATTCATTTATTTATTTATCTATTTATGTACTTATGTAGTTAATCTTCCGCGACCGTGGATTTCACCCACCAAAGGGAAGGGCCCGGGGGCTCCCGCGTGCCTGTTTCCATCTGAAACTACTAGCCAGGAACTGGGCAAAGCGACACGTATTCGTGTTTGGTGGTGCCCCTCCCGCCTCCCTATAGCCTACGCCATTGGCACCATGGCCTTTGCAATTATGGGAGCAATAAAATTGGCAACAATAGTTTTATCAAATAATTCTTCTGCTACCTTTTGAGGCAGTCCTCAAAGAACTGCACGCGAAAGCTTTCGGCATCCCTGTTGGGGACATTTTTTCTTTTCTTTTATTTACTAATTAATTAATTAATTTCTTTTTAAATGTGCCCCTCTTGAGCTCTCTCCCCACACACATAATGTCCTGCTTTCCCTGACAAAACCATGTTGATGGTGTTGAGGCGGCATCAATGGGCAGACATTGTGCTATTTACGCGTTTTATTTCTGCATACATCCCAGTATCAGACTATGCTCCCAACCGTTTGCTCAATGGTACCTAGTGAGAAACGGTTGCTCTCTGTGGCTTGCAGCCCCAAGCTACAACACCCAAGCCCGCCTGCAGCAACTATCCGACAACCAAATCCAATTTGTTGCTGGCAGGTTTTGCTTAGGTACTATCTTAGTAAAGTGTTAATGTTATGGAACCTGGCATTTAGTTGTGTCCATCTAACTCCCTCACATTCTCAAACTTGCCATGCTCTACAATTTTTCACTTCTCATCGTCGTTGATAAAGTGTAACTTTTTGTGACGTTATGTCATGTATGTCTCATACATTGGTATGCGGCATTCAAGTTGTGTTGAAACCTACGCCTTTCTCTATAGGGATTACCCGTAGTTTGTCTGCCCTACACCATGGAGGAAGGATTCCTTCCTCCATGCCTACACTTACAACTTACGACTACGAGCGCTCACATGGCCTAATAAAATCCCCACAATCCCCTTCATCTTAACGTCTGCTCTACGTTATTCTAATTGTGGTAAGATTTGCAATCCTTGATTCTACCTGGAATTTCGACAAGACACTAACGGGGGAACCAGCAAGTACTAAGCAAAGCTGCATGCAAAACGCTCCCTAGCTCCACTAAAAGGAGGGTAGGCCTGAACCTGTTGCTTATTAATTGGAGTGTGCGCTAATTCTAGGACACTCGGAAACTCATGAACATGCCCAGTCAACTCGGCCCAACACCCATTGTTATCTGAGCTTCAGGTATTACACAGTGGTAAAGGAATCTGCTCACCCGGTATGCATGAGAAGACACTCCACGGACTTCAGGACATGAGGCCCGCCGCCGGTTGTCAAAGTAACGCCGTGGTCCGGTCACGCCCGATTCCGGTGGAACGGTGAGCAACCCGTTTGTCTCGGGTTCCCGTGCTCGGCCGGGGAGGGGAAAGCACACTGCACTGCTAAAGGCAGACTCGATGTCGTGATGTCCGAGTCCAGTACCTCGACCCACTCCGCGGTTTGGCCGGTCCGTCCGGCCAACAACTCTGTCGGCGTTGCTAGCCCATGCTCGCTCGTCTAGCCCCTACGCAATATCGTTCCAGACCGGATCATCATCATGTCATGGCTTTCGGAATCGTCGCCTCGGCCAAAACGTTTCGATACGTCTGGGACTCCACCACCTCCCAGTCGCCTAAGCGATTAAACGGGGCGATCTGCGTTTTTATCGAACTACCTCAAGTCGGGCAAATTCTCGTTCCATGTTATTGCTGATGTCATTCCGATTACAGTTAAAGAGTAGCAATTAAATAAGTCGATTTTCTGAACACTAAAATCCTGAAACACATGGCGTGAACGAGAGCCCCGACAATCATTGACTGTATCAAGCGAAAACCAAACCGAAACTGAGCGGTCTTTGTGCCAGTGCTCTGGCATTGCGCGCGCTCTGGCAACTTGAGCAATGAACTCCTCATGACCGCCTGACAACCGATGCAGACCAGACATCCACTAGCTGACTCCCAGCGCGCACTCAAGTTACTTCGCCCATCTCGACACTCAATGTGTGACCGCGGTGTGACCTTTCACAAAGGGGCCTGCGCTCGATGAGAGCGCAAGCCGTGTTGTCATGAAAGTGAGTCTCCGCAATTATCCCTTTCAGAAAATATCCTCCATACCATGATGGTTAGTCGCTTCAATTATCTTTTCTACAAAAATATCCTCCAAGCTATGATGGTTTTCATTTCAATAAACCCTTCTAAAAATGTCCTCTTAACCGTGATGAAAAGTCACCTCAATTATCCCTTTAAAAGAACCTCCTAGCCGTGGTGATTAGCCTCCTCAATTATCCCTTTTAAAAACAAATATCATCCAAGCAATGATAGTTAGTCTCCTCAATGATCACATCTAAAAAATATCTTCCAAGCCATGATGGTTTGTCTGTTAAATAATCTCGTCTGAAAAATATCCTCCAAGCCATGATGGTCTTATTTCAGTAATCCCTTCTAAAACATATCCTCCAAGTCAAGAAGATTAGTTTCCTCAAAAGGCGCGGATCCAGGGGGGGGGGGTGTCAACCCTGTCAAAAATTGTTTTTTGTTTTCCATACAAATTCCTAAAAAATAAGTCAACCCCCCTCCCCTGCTGTGACACCCTAAAAAAATGTTATACTGTCAAATGTCTGTCTGTTCTATATACGGTACACCAATCTGTAATCTAGTGCTAATAATCGTCGAATTTGAACAGCGCCCCCTATTGAAATATGGTATATATATCAACCAGTCCATGATGGTTTTCATTTCAATAGTTCCTTCTAAAGAATATCCTCCTAGCCGTGATTATTAGCCTCCTCAATTTTCCCTTTAAAAAAAAATATCCTCCTAGCCATGATGGTTTGTCTCCTCCACTACACCTTTAAAAAAAATACCATTCTATCCATGATGGTTAGTCTCCTCAATGATCACATCTAAAAATATCTTCCAAGCCTTGATGGTTTGTCTGTACAATAATCTCGTCTAAAAATATCCTCTAACCATGATGGTGTTTATTTCAATAATCCCTTCTAAAAAAATATCCTCCTAGCCGTGATGATAAGTCTCCTCAATTATCCCTTCTCAAAAAATATCTTCCAAGCCGTGATGGATTGTGTGTTCAATAATGTCTTCTACAAAAATATACTCCAAGCCATGATGGTTTTTATTTTAATAATCCCCTCTGACAAATCCTCCTGGCAATGATGGTTTGTCTCCTCATTTATCCCTTCTCAACATATCCTCTAAGCCATGATTTTTAGTCTTCTTAATTATCCCTTCAAAAATATCCTCCGAACTATGATGGATTTCATTCAATAATCACTTCTAAAAAATCCTCCTAGCCATGATGGTTAGTTTCCTAATATATCTCTTCTAAACAAAATCCTCCAAGCCATGATGATTAGTCTCCTCAATTGTCCTTTCTCAAAAAAATAGCCTCCTAGCCGTGATGATTAGTCTCCTCGATAATCCCTTCTCAAAAATACCTCCTTGTCATGTGTGTTTGTCTCCTCAATTATCCCTTCTAAAAAAATATCCTCCAAGCTATGATGGTTAGTATCTTCAATTATCCCTTCTAAAAATATCCTCCAAGACGTGATGGTTAGTCTCCTTAATTATCCCTTTTGAAAATATCTCCCTGGCCACGATGATTAGTCGCTTCAATTATCCCTTCTCATACAAAATGCTCTCTGATGAATATTTTGAATGCTTTTTGTTGTGCTGTTGGCAACATTTTCTAACTGGTAAAGAAGTTCCGAGACATATTCGGTTGACACTTGACAAACATATGATATGTCTGGGGGCAAAAGCTTTTGCCTGAGGCAATGTCCACAACATAACAAAAAGTGGGAACGCCACTATTCCTTTGTAAAGTTATTATTCGAAGTAAATTTGACCGTGAATCATTGGAAAATAACCGATGACGTCATTATGTCGTCAAAACTGTTTTTCTTCATATTTTTGAACCAGGGTTCAAGTTCATCCTTTTTTCTTGATCCGTTGCGAAGGAATTAGGTTTGTTTTTAATTAAAGGTTAATTGTTTGCACCCCGGAAGGAACGGTCAGACGATTTTGTTTTCGAAAATCAGAAATGTTTATCAAGGTATCATCTATCAGATTACAAAGTGTAAACATGATTGTTCTTTTTGTCACTTAGCTTTTGGCATTGAAATAAGTTGTAATTTGATACCTGATGACTCATCATGACGTCAGAGTAATAGACTCACTTCAGAATCAGGGTTGGTGTTTGTTCAGGGTTTCCAGTTAATACCATGTATCGTCGAGAAGAAAAGTCGTACAGAATTATTGCCTGGAAAAAAAAAGAATGAAGAAAAAAGGAAAGAAAGGGATAAAATAATTCTTGGCATTTCAAAACCGTGATCGGGTCGTACACAATCACAAAAATATATCAGGGTTTTGTTGTTTGAAATAAGGAATTCCTGTCTGACAACATTTCTGCTACTACTTCCGTTTGTACTTTCAAAACGAAATTGTCGAAATAATAACTGTTTTCTTTATATCTTCGCAAACTCATTTGGATTCTTGTCGCTATGGATTGCAAACTAAATCCTTGACATATGTTATTGACCAAAACACGGTTGTTCAGGTTCGACTGTACTGGTTTTAATCACATTTTTGTCAAGGGTACATTACATCAGGTTCCCTGCTGTGATTGTTACTTTATCATTTTAATTGTCAAACATGAAATCATGGTGCGATGTACTCACACTTTTTCCGGCAATGAGAGTTTTTTGGACATTTTTTTTTAACATGAGATCGATTAATTAAGCAGAATATGTATGCTCGTTGTGACTCCTGCAACTTCAAATTCGAGCAATGCTGAACAATTAAGAGGAACATGGGATCTTTTGCCCTTGGTGTGTTTTTTTTTTTCGTTAAAAGCAACAAAATTGATCAAAAGGGTGTATATCTAGTAACCTGTTGCAATTTCAGCGCATTTTATACTTTTGAGCAAGGAGAAAACACAGTTTCGAAGGTTTGCGGTAACACCATGTGAATAATATCTCTTTTGAGTTGTGTGGTTCTGAGAAGAACCAGTTGTTTGAACTCGACGTGTCGACAGTGTGCTTTGTTCGTCATTAGGAGACTTTTATGTGACGTGTTCCTTTATGTGACATAATTATGGCACACGATGGGACTACGAGAAGTCATCCATCATCGAACATTCCCACATTCCCATTTCCTCGGCGAGTCCGAGAGGCCATGGACATGTACAAACACAACACAGATCTACAAGACATAGGGTACCACCTCCATGATGGCGACCACTCCTTCATCGTAGGTCCAATGGGTCTTTTATACCCACGGGCCTAACCAATATCCATAGTTCGATCCCCCGCATTAGTTCTGCCTATGAGTCCCCTAAACCCTTGGCACTCGTTCTGCCCCCCTTGATGTTCATCCTAGCTGTACGACCATCATTCTGACATGCTTCAGTGAGTACACACAGTCCACTTCAGCAACCTACCTGGCAACTTTTAGCATCCTCTTCCAGAATCTCCCGCCTTAACGGTCCACTGAACTACCCCCCCCCCCCCCACCTTGCTACTTAAACACCTACGCCGGCAAGAGTCCGGCAGTCTCCTGATGATCGGCGAACGGAGCTCACTGTTCGGAACGTCGAGTTTAAATAACTGATTCTTCTCAGAACCACACAACTCAAAATTATTCACATGGTGTTACCGCAAACCTTATATTCTTGTTTCATGTCCACCATGCAAACATACAAGTCTCATTTAAGAGTAAACGTATGCACAACTGGATGCCGTTGCTTACACACGCAAAAGAGTGTGCCCGCCGGCACACTATTTTGAAAACAGCAAAGCCTTCATTTTACTTATTCTATTTTACGCTTAATCAGGCTGAATAATTTTACAGGGTGTTTGAAACCAGTTCTCTTGTGAAGTACACTTTCTGTACATTTGCAAATGATCTTAACTAATTTTAACTTGGTTTTGTATAGATGTTTCTCCAAAAGTCAGGGCCGTTGATGAACGAATTCCTACCGGAATAAATAATCAATCCAAATCACATTTCACCCGACAGAGATTTTTTTTGCGGCGTTTTACTGATGCAATTCAGCTATGCCTCCCCCAAGTTATCTCCCAACTGACTTTCAATGACTCGTTTTTGTTGGTATTATTTTCAGCCAGCAATCTGCTCGAGTGCTGAGGATTCCTTTCGTGATAGAATTCAAGAACGTTACATTCAGGTGAGTATCTGCTATTTGACATATCCTCACACAACTGTCAGAATTGAGCGTTTATTTAATGGCAGACTTTATCTTTTTGAGTGCATCGATAAACGTTGTTGTCAAGATTTCCGATCGAATTTGTCCAATGTGCATTCAAATTCAATTTCCTTTATTCAAAGTAAGGATGCATACCCCTTGCTATTCAAAATAGATTTGTTTCTCTTACGAATTGTCGATGTGTATATGTGTTTGGTTTATTAAGGTAAAAACAACTACTTTGATCTGATTTTGGGCGTCTGCATGCCAAAGGAATTTTTATTTTTGCGCACAATTGAACTCGCTATGCGAGAAACGAATTATTGTCTGACAGCCAATAATTTAAAGTCTGTGAAGAGATAATTCAGTAACTAAACTTTGGTGGATGTTTTTCCGTTCCATTACTCATTCAAAAGTAAATATATTTTATATTTATAGAAATAGCAATTGAAATCAAATTGTGGAGGTGAAACTCGAAAATAGTACGGGAACTGCATCTTTAAAGCAATGTTGATAATACAGGCATTCAAACCATTGCTAGACATGCCATTTTTTGTATAGCAACACCATCAATTTAGATTTTGCGTCTTTGTTCTCAGACAACAAAATTCCTCGTCAAATTCACCAAGGTGCCTCGAACTAATGGCGAAACACGCTAAGTTTAATTGTCATTTTGTTTTATCTACCCACAGTTAGTTTTGCAAAATTAAAAAATATAATATATATTAAATATATAATGAAAATAAGTATTGATTGCATCAATTGCTAGTTATTGTTTAAGCGGATTAGTTAGCATGTATATAATGTTATATTCTTAATCATGTTCTCATTTTTTACCAAATTGTGTCCGCAATTACCGTTTTAATTCTTTGTTGTTCGTTGCTCACGTTGCTATTCGTTTGTGATTGTTTATAACGTCAGTGAATCATACTATAGATTTCCCATCCCATTTCGCAACTTACTCATTAAGTTGCAATGTTTATTACTTTTCAAATGGTCGCAGTAAGAGCGTTCGAACTTTTTTTGATATTTACAACAATAAAAGGCGTGTGGGCAGCATTTTTCGTGCTAAAAAATAATCATTCCATTTTTTATTGGAGTTTTCACCGAGTAGGCGTATTTGTTATAGAGGAAGTATTCATTTTCAGCGAAAGTGCAGTAAAATCAGGGGTCAACTTAAATTGGCATTAGCGATTCGCTAAACGTCCATCGCATTGGCGTTAAGAAATAATAATTCGCTCTTTGTGTTTCCACAGAGTGATTACAGCAATAAACAAACTGCTCACTTCGGTTTACATATACAAATCTGTCTTTTGAGTGCTCAGAATGTATTTTCTTCTATCACTTTGACACCGTACATTTTAAACTTCTGTATGAAATTTGTTAGGCATTCAATATTTTCTTCGAAATAGCTGTAAATTCCTTTATCAAACTTTTTCAAAAGCCATGTCATTAATTTTAAACTATTTTGCAACACTATAACACAACATCTTAAGCAACTTATGTCATTGAACATGTGCTACTTTTATAAACGTACACATCAAATTGAATTCTCGAGCGGGACTGAAATCCAAAGCGCAAGAAATTTAAGGCACATGTCACGTTTTGATGCCTACTTGTTTACTCGTGAATGAAAATACTCTGAAAAATTGTGAACTTTCGCTAAATTCAAACGGGTGTTCAAAATGCTTGCCCATTTTTGATGCAGTTTTGAATGAAAACAACTGCAATATTGAATGAGCAAGTGACATTTGAAATTTAAATAACTTACTACTGCGTCATAAGTGCAGGCGATTTGATTAAACGTTTCAATAAAAGCGTTGGAAAAAAAAGTGAATGCTGATTTCAAGCAATATTGAAAGAGCAAGGTGTGACATTTGAAATTTGAAATTTGAATGACTTACCACTGCGTCGTAAGTAGATGCAGGCGATTTGAATAAACGTTTCAATAGAAATATTGGACTAATTTCAAGCATCAGTCAATTTCGTGAGAAATCCAAAAATGTGCCATCAAAACAAATTGTGCCATCAAAATTAAATGAAAAAAGCTCACGAGTTTATCTAAATTGAATGATAAAATATTATTTCTTACTAAAGTATAAAAGGTAATCAGTCTTCCTTCGTATGTTTTTCAGCCTTCACTGAACTCCTTGTGATCTCTTCTTGGACCCGATCTTCAAGAACGAACCATCGAGGTGGATGTGGTGATGTTAAATTATTTATTCTATCAGGACCTGGGAAGGGGCAAAATGTGCTCCGCCTCCCCCCCCCCCCAAAAAAAAACCTACAGCTCCAGTGGGATTTATCCTATCGGCATGCAATTTGGAGACCTTTATTAAAAATTAAGCTTTTCATCAACGTTAGCTCCAGCCCCCTGATACGCCACTGTTATCACGAAGAACACATTCTCTGAATAGTGATTTCTTCAATCTTATGTTTTTTTTTCTTCAAATCCGTTGGCGGATTGTCATGAGTTTTTAGACTACAATTCTGCAGTTTATCAAACATAGATATTTTTCTCGGAAAAAAAGGGTTGCAACCTGACGCCACTTCCGCGATTGTGTACAAAGTTTATGGAGGATCAAGAAAATGTTCGAAGTATTTCCCAACAAAAATGGAAATGTTTCTCAGTCCCAGATTCATGTCTTAATTTTTGCAATGAATGACCTTCATTGAGACGATATAATGAAGAAAAAGTGGCGTCAGGTTGCAACATTTTTTCCTTTTTTTCTACTCGGTCGTCGCTATTTATTAACTATTTTATTTAAAAAAAATCTCACCTGATTTGTTTCAGTTTAATCATTTTTATTCTGAACAGAATGAAGATCGTCTTGGCAACCGTTCTTTCAATCGCCCTCCTTCTGGGTAACTCCGTCAACCTCCGAGCTTCCGTTACTGGGCCGGTTCCCTCGGGGGCCGATGGTCCTGCGTCTCAGGCGGGCCAAACGTGCTGCCAGGAAACAGCTGCAATTGTAGGAATTATACAATGTTCAAAGGGTGATGCAGGTGAGCCAGGACCGTTTGGGCCTCTGGGTGAACGAGGAGCACCGGGTGTCAAAGGTCAGAGGGGACTAAAGGGTGATGCAGGCATCGATGGTCACGGTCAGATCGGGCCGATTGGCCCTCAAGGTGACACTGGGCCTAAAGGTTCAGTCGGGCAAACCGGTCTGACTGGTGTCAAAGGTCAAAAGGGTGAGCCAGGGGAGACACCAGACGACTCCAACCAGCGGGTAGCATTCACCGTGGTGAGGACGAGCCCCTCGGATACCTCTACGAGTCCCAACACCCGTTTGCCCTTCGAGGAGACCGAGACGCTTCTGCCGGGTACCAGCCTCGATCCCGAGACCGGCACGTTCACGTGTGGTGTGCAGGGCACCTACGTGTTCACGTTTTCTGTGTGCAAATATCCTTTCAGCAGCCAACTGGACGTTTATCTCCAGAAGAACGGCGACGTGGTTGTCTCTGGCGTTAACAGTGATTCAGGTAACTATGAGCAGGTGTCTGGGAGCGCGGTGGTGGTTCTGCAGCGTGGAGATACGATGTATCTCACAATGTCCGGTAGGGTGTATAGTGATTCCAGTCACCGGACCTCATTCAGTGGCTTCCTCCTTTACCCCGAATAAACAAAACAATCACAACACATAAAGATACACAATCATTGTGTTGCTGATTGTTTAATCGCTTTCCATTTTGCCGAAAAAATAACTAATGAATTAAAAGAAATAATGTTCAATGACAATGTCACAAAATATTATTATTAATGTTTTTTGCATTTCGCATGCGCCAATCTGTATACTACAATGGATTTGCCATTTTTTGTTGTTGACTTTTTGCAAAACAAAATATTTAGCTTTATATGCGCGAGTATTGAGATATAGTGAAAAGTATGCGTTAAGTTTTTTGACAACGATTTTTGTGTACCCATTGTACGCCTATCGAGAAGTATTTTGATGGAATATTTTTTTTGAAGCAAGCTGGGTCATCATTTTTTTTTAGAAACAAAAGGTTTGCAATAAAGCAGTGCCACCATGTATCCAGAAATGTTAACAACTAAAAATAAAATTGCGTTTGTGTTGTTATCTCGACCAACCTGGATTTTTTAGGCCATGTTTCTGACTGCCATTTTTTTTTATTGCCACATTTGGTCAACATATAAAATAACGTGTTTTTTTCCGAAAATAAATGCAACCTATTTGTAGTATTGGGTATTTATAACAGATTAATTAAACACAATAACTGTATCCTAAAGCAAACAAAGTATAAAAGACATACAGACAAACAAACACAATATTTTGCTACCTACCTGGATAATTTTAGGGCGTTTACTGTAACTTGTTATTTCTTCGCCATATGTTGCCTATATGCCCAGCACAGATGATGTCAATTAAATCAATCCCATGTATGTATCAATTTTTATTTCATGTCAGGAAAAAGTCTCGAGTGATTGAATCTGATTTTCTTACAGACTTTAAGCTTGGCATTTGGATTAACAATTGTTTGAAATATTCTAATGCTATTCACAGCAATTAGACACACTTTTTTTTATTAAATGATTGCATTATTTTAAATGTTATAATATGTGAGAATTATGTAAAAGTAACTATTGACTGGCTATGAAATGAGTATGCATTAAACCTCATTCTGAGGATTACCAAAAGCACCACCATTGTTGATAAATACTCTCTTTTTTCGCTTGGCTTCGTTATGAAAAAAAAACCATGAGTTTAATTACTTTCAGTTGAAACAGAAACGTGCCCACAGTAATGAAAACAGTGGAGTTGGCTGTTGTTTTTAAAGCCCGTAAAAGTGCGACAAGTGTTTCTTGATTAAAAGACTCCAAATTATTTGAAGACTGGTATTGTTCTTAATCTGTATTACTTGATTGCATTCAAGAATCTCACTTTGAAAACATCAGTGAAAGTGTGAGCCCGTTAGATGGTAAAGAAACAATCTTAACCAAATCAATTAAAACAAAGTACACATTCCATTCAAGTGAGGAGGGTCTTTCAACTGGTTGGAATTGTCCTTTGTCACTTTATCATTTCAAGTGAATTTCTTTGTATTGACTTTTATTTGGATGCCATATTTGGTCAGGTGATGAAGTCCCCTGCTGACAGCATATCCTTGGATAATGTCTCCAGCCAGCACATGTACATGTAAGCTGAACAAGTACGCTTCCTGGGAATAGGTAGACTCCTGCAAGAAATCAAAGAAAAGGTTATAATGGACCCTTCCTGCATGTCAATCAACAGTGCACATTGGCCAATCTGATCACCACTTGTGATCAGGTGACCACAGTAGCTCAGTCAGACTGGGTCACAAGCACTGTTAGATTTATTGCTCACCCCGCCCCCATTTTTTGCACCAGCTGTTAACACCCCCCCCCCCGAGTATTCTGTAAAGAGTGCCCTTTTTACACAAGTAACTTTTTAGTTTTTACACAAGTGTCCTTAGTTTTGTTTAAAAAGTTTCTTGTTTCGCCAGCGGGTTGTAAATAATTTTTGGTATTTCGTGTGAACGTTAGCAATTGAGCCTCCATGAAAAGCGCCACCCATTGACCTACCGCCGTTTGCGAGTTAACTACGCCCCTTAGACAACTCTATAAGCCATATTGCGGATACCGCCATCTTTGAATTATTTTTTTCGAGGGGGGGGGGGAAGCATAACAATGAAAATACGTCTCATCATGCAACTGTAGCTGAGATTGATGGGATGTCTTTTCATTGTAATGCCCCCCCCCCATTTCAAAGATGGCGGTATCCGCGAAACGTCTCATGGAAATGTGTACATTAATTTTTGTTTGTCTCAGATTTTGGCGTTCCGCGTCCATTTGTATATCATGTTTAGACAATATTTCACAAGCTGCGTTGACGCAGTTCCACCGTGATAGGTTAATTGTCCGATAGTGGCCATTATCGCCGGTTTGAAGAGCACCCCATAGGAAGATGGTACCCAGCCCCATCCCCTTACGCCCGGCATTTTGATTTAACGGAGGCCGGGTGACTGGTGAAAAAAACTCTGTCTACAACATGTTCAACACAAATTGGCGAGTGCCCTTTTCATGTCTCAAGCCCCCCCCCATAAAAACGACCTGGCTTAAAATCGTGCAATCTCTATAGACATTAAAAGTAATTTTCACAGCTCTCAAATAGCGAGCGTGTGGTTTTACAGTGGTGGATCCAAAAGCGGCCCCCCCCCCCCCCTGGCGCAAATGATCTAAACATTTTCCAGACCCCCCCCCCCCCAACCTGACATCGCACCCCCCAGCCAAAGCTAGATCCACCCCTGTTTAGGATTTCACACTAGTTTCTGCTATAGTGAGTAGGTTTGCGTAATTGTGAAGTAAGTGACCTTAGATTAGCCACTCATTATTTTCATGGGAATTGCTAACACTACAACATACATTTTTGCATGACACTTAAAAATTACGGCTTTTGCAAAAAGTGTAAACAATCAGTTACAGAGGATTACTTCTGTGCTTACAGGGATAGCGCAGGATTTCTGTGCTAGCCTGCCGTTAGCAGAGAATGAGGATCATAAGCACAGAATTGTGTGCTTAAACCATGAAATTGAGTCTATTGAGTTAGTAGTGGCTTTGTGTACTTACATGACAATGAGCTGAGCCTCCTGGGAATATTGGAGAGGTAATTCACAGATCCGCATCCGTATGTTGGTCTGAAAGAAAAAAAAAATCAGGCGAACAAATTTAGTGATTTATTGATGTTTAACAAAGTCGAGTTCCAGGCACTTGGCAAATCAAATGAACTGAGAGTTGTACGGAAAAATGGATTGAAAGTGATCAATCTCATTATTGAAAATCGACCACCAGAATGTCAAAGGTTTGCCACAATTAACAGATGTTGCAAGACTGGACTTAAAATCACACAAACCAGGGACAAAGCGTAAAGTGGATACTGGGAAAGCTTTAAGTGTATTGTCTCCATGCATAGAAAAAGAGGGCGCTTTATAGTCAAACAAGCAGAAGCTGGAATGAGGGACACTTCACTGGTTCACTCATGCTGGTTATCGTTCATTTGGTACCAGCATTTATAAGCCACGATGGCTCCCAAATGGCCCTCGTTGGTGATAGTTTTCTCTGTGGAGGGGGGGGGGGTGCTTTAGCACAGGAAGGCTCGAGATTTTACTTTCTCGTTGAGCGTAGTGACTTCTTCCTTGCTGATCTTCCAAGGAAACTTCTCCGTGGTCTCCCCTGCTTCCTCATCCAGCATCCAGGGTTTGGACAGCTCCTAGAACCGTCTCAGGCTCTCCTCCTTGTGCTTCTTGCTCAGCTCCGGGATGACCTCCACGTCCGAGCAGTTGATGCAGAACTTGCTGAGCATGTTGGCCATGTTCATCTTCTCCCTGTCCATTTGCTCCTTCTTGCCCATGGTGGCAAAGACCCACAGCTTGCATTTCTCCCAGTTGGGTTTCATGGAGATGAGGTGAGGGATGAGTAGGGTCAAGCCTGGGGCCTGGTGGGAGGTGGGGGCGGAGGTGGGGGGGGGGGGTCACAAACAAAAATTGTACAGAGCATTATATTTCTCTTTGACATAAAGCATGTGTTTCCTTAGACATGCAGCCATCCAGAATAACCTGAGAGATCTCTGAAAGCTCCATGAAATGAATTGGACAATGAACATATTTTAAAATAATAAGGCGAACCAAGAACACAAATTGTGGTGTTTTCTATTACACATAAAAAAAACAACTGCGTGGTAGGGTAGGTAAAAATCTGTTTTTGGGGTTTGACATTTCAATAGCCTAAAAATATAGGGTGGGATGATAGTCATTAAAATTTATTGTTTTTTCTCTATTTTGCATGAATTGGTTAACATGTGAATCATTCTGCACTACTGACAAACTTACGCAAAAATAAATATAAATGTTATAGTTTTCACTGTGGAGGGGAGGGGGGTGCTTGAGCGCAAGGAGGAGATTCTACCTTCTCTTTGAGCGTGGTGACTTCTTCCTTGCTGATCTTCCAAGGAAACTTCTCTGTGGTCTCCGGGCTGCTTCCTCATCCAGCATCCAAGGTTTGGAGAACTCCTTGGTTATTGTGTTGGTCTTGATCTAACCCAACCCACCAATCTAGACGGAAACCAATCAGGAAGGAAAATTTGAATGCATTTGCTCTAAATAAATTGTGTCTTGGAAAAGACCAATGTTAACGCTGCAAAAAGCCAAAAATCTGGACAAATCTTGTTTAATGATCATAATGTTTCATAAGGATAAGCTTTCATCAAATCACACAAAACCTGCGACTGTAGCAATAACTTACGATCAGCACTGCTCCGCATATGAGAAGGCTTGTGCTCTTGGTGATATGGGAGACAAAGTGAACCAGGGCAGGCCTGCATCCAGGGCGACCAGTCAATGCAATAATCTGTGGCCTGTACAGGGAAATACAACCATCCACAAATTGAAAGGAAGAGGGAATAGAACCTGGGACCTCCGGATTGCCGTTCCAGTGCTCTACCAACTGAGCTACCAAGCTCCATCGTGTTTAGTCTCTCACTTTGTCAATGTCTATGTTAAGAATAGGCATTGGTCAGAATTGTAATGACTCAATTCGACTCGAGTAACAGTTTTACGCAAAAATTATGTTCACGTTACTTTGCGAATACAGTACGGTACAGCCGCTGTTTGTAGTGAACAAACATACAACGTGTCACAGACTCCCGCCTTCTGGTTCTGGAACGCACAAAATAATATCCAGGAACCGAAATTTAAACGCATTACCCAATCCGTGGTTTCATCATTGGCTTTTGGGCGATTTCTTATTGAGCTATAATATTCGAACGCCGTCTAAATGTATACCCTCCTTTTAAAAATCAAATAGATACTTGCCCACTTTTAAATAATTATTCAGAAACAGTTGTGTATAATGCAATTTGGTTTTGATGTTGTCAGCGATCAGCAACACATCATGTGCGAGCTGTGCGGTTCAGTTTCTAAAGAATGAGTGTCATATTTGGTAGAATTCTGTATTCCATTGTACAACACTGTATTTATTCCTGGATGAATCCATACAACCATAGAGTGCTGGGGCGGTTTGGGGCGGTATGAGGAGTAACAGGCAGGGCACTTTGAGGGGCAGGGACTAATGGGTTCATTGGATTATTTGGATTGGAGGATCGTTAACATGGTTATCGTTAAGATCGGAGTAAACCTTAAGTTAACACAACCTAGATATACTTCACGGTATACCGAACGTTAAATCTGACACCGTGGCAGCAAGGAGATTTTGACCTTTCTATGAATATGCCTTTGAGTGAGCATGACAACTATTTATAAAAGATATAGACATATATCATACTCGGCAATAGGGATAGTCAGTGAAAAGAACTTGGTACTGGTGTGTACAAAGTTACGCGCAAGAAGACCCAGACTTTTTTTTAAGGGAATTACTGAGAAGACAACCATATTGGTAGTGAGGATATTTTTATTATGGAGTAGATTTACCATCTTGGCTAGGAGGATATTTTTTTTAGAAGGAAATTATGGAAAAGACAAACCATCGTGGCTAGGAGGATTTTTTTTAGAAGGGAATTATGGAGGACATTGACCATCTTGGCTAGGAGGATATGTTTTAGAAGGTCACTATGGAGGAGACTAACCATCTTGGCTAGGATGATTTTTTTAGAAGGTAACTATAGAGGAGACTTATCAGCTTGGCTCGGAAGTGTTTTTTTTTTTAAGGGAATTATGGAATAGAACCATCGTGGCTAGGAGGATATTATTTAGAAGGGAATTACAGAGGAGACTTTTACCATCTTGGATAGGAGAATATGGTTCTGCACGACGTGTGCTTCCAAAATGTGCTCTAAAAACACATTTTTCCTAATTTTTTTTTTCACCTTAACACAGCTTCCTGGATTCCTCTTGGTTGAAATCACAAGGTGAGGTGACAATTAATATGTTTGGCAGCAGATAAATTGACAATCGAGTATGGAATTTTCCCCTTTAATCCGAAATTCAAAAACGAGCGTCCGGAAATTGGGCACAAATTGACGGGGTGTTCGTGGAGCACTTGAATAAATCTCGGAAAATTCCAAATTAACATTTAAGAATTTCTGTAAACTTGATAAATTCTGATAAATAATTAATATCTCTACTTACATACCAAGCCAGATGTTTGTCAGAAAATTATTTTCTTGTTTTTCGGGCATTCTCAAAGGGTTCACTTTGCACTTGAAAATAAAATCGGAAAATCACGCCAAAATAATTTTTTCTTCTAACTTTGTTACGGGTAAATAAACTCGCGATTTATGAACGAGAGTGTTTAGAACCTGATGAAATTTCACTTTCTGTGAAATTTCAGTTAAAACGATTGCATTAGGTAGGCGCCACAGGCGAAAAATCAAAGTGCGCCACGTTGGGGGCCACGCCGCGCCACGTTAGGGTAGGCTACATCAACATAGCCCGACTGCGTCTAGCCGTGCAGTACTATCGCAAGCTCTGTAGTACGGCCAGACGCTGAATGCTTGCCCACAGACTTATTTTTTTTTCTCCCGCTGATGTAGCGATTTTGCTACGGCCAGACGCAGTCGGGCTAACATCAACAGACGCAGTCGGGCTAACATCAACAATACTTTCACTGCTCAGTTCATCCATGATTCATTGAATTTGAAAAATGATTGTAGGTGTTCAGGGAAAATATTTAGTTGGTGGGTTTTCGCCAATTTTGTAAAATTGGCTCTTATCTGCTTTTGCAAATGTACTCTTCAAATGCTCTGCCTAGACTAATTGAAGTGTGAATAAAAAGTCTAGACGTGACTTACGCTATCGAGTTGTCTGCTGCGCTAGTCGGACAATAATGGGATATCATCAAACAACAGGCGGCGCCCTTCACAATTAACGGTGTCAAGTGGCAATCTCGTAACCCATTAATTCCCCGCATTAACTAAACAAAAATAAAAACGGATAACGAAACCATTTCCCAATTCCTAAGCAAACAGAAAAAGGGATAACGAGACCCACTTCCCCAATTCCTAATTCTTATCTGCTTTTGCAAATGTAATCTTCAAATGCTGTAGTCTGGCTCCCAGACCAAAAGATTCTGACTATTCCGGATGAATCTTAGGTCAGGTAGCCTCCAACCTCGTCCCCAGTGCTTACTTTATTTCCAACCGCGTTTCCAATAGTAAAACCCTGGATAGGAAACGTTTTCCTGTATCCTGATTCGATACCGCAATTGGCTAGTAATGAATTATTATCGTGTACTTGGTGCTATTATTCACAACGTGCAGTCGGTGTTTTCGCGATCAATCTCGAAAACACTAATTTCCTTTCCAATTTGCTCATATTAATATGAAATATGATACTGCATGTTGTCTCGATAAGATCGTAACAGTTTGATTTCAAAAATGGTGTTTTCGTAACTCACGTACGTAGTGCTCGCGCTGCTGCGAATTGACTCTGTTTTTACCCCAGACGCCGCATACAAAAACAAACACTAATGTGTAACGCATATCCAGGCACCAGACTGTTCCTCATTTGCATACGTGTTCAAAAATCTTGCACATGCAAATGATCCAATACCAGGGTGAGAGAGCAATGCTAGTGGTGGGCGCGTACTGCTCGACACCCTGGGGACGAGGTTGGGTAGCCTCCGGTAATACATTGTATTACAATTCACGTCACGTGACTAAAACGGGAGGAATTCCTCCTTTTTCCGAAAATTTCCGAAGTTTGCCGAAATCGTTTCGTCGACAATCGGATAGCGCCCGAGTATTTCCGAGTATAATAAAGGTTTAATTAACTGCTTATTGCTTATTACATTTTTTTGTAAATGAGTTGATAATTAATATCCATTGCTTTCATTTAGAAAACTTGAAATTCAACGACGATTTTTTGCATCAAATATACTCGGATCGTATTGGCGAACTTTTTGCTGCGTCATGTACAATGTTGAATTTGACGACCGTTACCGAAATTTTCCAAAACTCGGTCTTCATTCTGCTCCGCCTGCTAACAGTGTAATTTGGGTGCCTAATTTTGAAGATTCCAGATCATGTTATCACAGAAAAATCAAACTGTATTATCATAACTGTATGATACTACGAAGCAAGTGATTTATCTAAACATTTGATCAGAACATAATTAAAAGCTAAAAGTGATAAAAAGAAAACGGAAACGAAGCCGAGCTTTGAAAAAAGGGCCATCAATGTCGTCATGGTTTTTTTTAGCCACGGTGGCTGCCTGACGGCGCTATCCGATTGTCGACGAAACGATTTCGGCAAACTTCGGAAATTTTCGGGAAAAAAAGGAGGAATTCCTCCCGTTTTAGTCATGTGACGTGAATTGTAATACAATGTATTACCGGAGTAATACAATGTATTACCGGAGGCTACCTGACCTAAGATTCATCAGAAATAGTCAGAATCTTTTGGTCTGGGAACCAGACTACAAATGCTCTGCCTACTAATTAATTGACTTACAAATGAAAAACTATCAAGAAAAACAAATTGCACTGATTTGAAATTGCGTCTAATAATTGTTCTGGATATAGGATAGGACTTTAAAAAAATGGGAAATCGACGGGAACACTTGAAGAATAAATTACATAGGCCTACGATTTAAAGAAAATACAGTTAATTAAAGAGAAAATACAACATTTGCAAACATCAAAAAATAAAACTACCAAATCATCTTGAAATACCTTGCTGGACTGTTAGTGAATGGCAGTGTAAAGCATCCTGTAAAATCATGGCACCTGGTATACTGTTATTTTCAAGAAAAGTGGTATTTTTGTATCAATTTCCAACGCTGATTGGACGACCAGCGTTGGAAAAAAACTGGCTTTTTTTTTTCAAATACTGGCCCCAGTTGACCATCGCACTTGTTTGCAATCGATTACACACCTATGAACGGGTACAAGCCAGCTAGACTGGTTCCCTGACCTTACAATTCCCCAATGTATGTAAAGTGCTCTGTTTCTTCTTAGATGGAGTCAGGGAACCAGACTACAGGAAAATGATTGTTTTTCT
Source organism: Patiria miniata (assembly GCF_015706575.1). Lineage (NCBI taxonomy): Eukaryota > Metazoa > Echinodermata > Asteroidea > Valvatida > Asterinidae > Patiria > Patiria miniata. The sequence continues at coordinate 11,306,193 of NW_024037048.1, read as the reverse complement.
TGGTTTTTATAGCATTTTCGAACCCAAAACCTCAAAAAAAGTCAGTGTAACTATATTTGCTATATATTTCCAACCCCCCAATTCCATCCATTTCTGAAAATTACAGCAAAATCAAATGATGTTTATTTCCTTTATTAATCGCGAATTCAATCCAAGTTCAAGTCACTTATTGTGGAGACAATAACTCAAGAAAACAAATTTGCACTGATTTGAAATTGCGTCCCATTATTGACTGTGATATACAAGACAATATATTTGAAATTCGACAGAAACCGTTGAAGAAAACAAATAATACAACAAAAACGAAGAGGACAGTGTGTTATAAGAGGTAAGAGCACTCCCGTACGTTTTTACCAACATCAATTTCTTACACATTTTTTTTACACAACTACTGGTCACCACCGTAAAGACTTCTATCAACGTGGATCACACCTGCCCAAACGAAGTCGGCATTAAGTTTACAAAATGAAAACAGACTTTGTGGAGACGATAACTCAAGAACAACACAATGCACTATATTGAAATTTCGTTCAATACTTTTTAGGGATATAGGTCACAAGTGGTTTGAAAATCGACGGGAACCATTAAAAAATAAATTTAATATAATATAAAGAAATACAGTGTACTAATCGCAAAAAAAAATGATGCGAATTCGAGTCACTTTTAATGGGAAAAAACAGCACTCTTTGTGGAGACGATAACTCAAGAACAACGCAGTGCACTGAATTGAAAATTCGTTCAATAATTGTTCGGGATATAGGACACAAATGGTTTAAAAATCGACGGGAACCATTCAAGAATAAATTTCATATGATTTAAAGAAATACAGCGTACTAATCGCGACAAATTCGATTCGAAGTCGAGTCACTTTTACTGGAACAAAAAACAGCACTCATTGTGGAGACGATAACTCAAGAACAACGCAGTGCACTGAATTGAAATTTCGTGCGATAATTGTTCGGGGTATAAGACACAAATGGTTTGAAAATCGACGGTAACCATTAAAGAATAAATTTAATATGATTTAAAGAAATACAGCGTACTAATCGCAAAAAAAATCGATTCGAATTCGAGTCACTTGAGAGCGCGCTACAAAAATACTGGTCACCACCTTATAAACTTCTGTCAACGTGGATCACGATCTGCCCAAACGAAGTCGGCATTAAGTGAACAAAAATAAAACACAATCAGCTGGCCAAGCTTAATTCATGCGTCAATTAATTTTTGAGATGTCCAGCTGGACTATGCAAAAGTGAGGCAAATGTTCTTTTTGGACTGTGACTGCAGCCTATCGCCAAGTTCAAGTTGACACAAGACACTGTTGAGGTAGAGAAAAACAATATATTGTCTCAATAACGGTCTTGTTTGTCTATTTTCCATGACTAGTTATCTGTCTAGAAGTCAATTCAATGCGTCACTTAATTTTTGGGATAGTGTGTCCAGCTGGACTGTCGTTTCTGTGCAAAAGTGAGGCAAATTTTCTGTTTGGACTGCGACTGCGCAGCCGTACCGCCAATTTTTTGGTACATTCTTTTTAATATTTTCTAACACCGAGTCATTTTATTTTATTTTTTTCAAGTCATCAAAAATTGAAGTTAAATTCAATACGGTAACGCGTTATTTAAGGACTTTACTATTTGCTTGTTTTGGGGATTGTTAAAATACATATCTAATTAACATTATTGGATCTAGGGATAACAGTTTTCAGCCATTTCAAATTGGTTAATTATCAACCTTACCTTTTTAATAAAATTTGGTCAAAAATTTCACTTTCATCTAAACAATGCATCCTAGCAGCTGTCAGAATTCTTATGCATTCCTGCCATAAATATAGGAGGGCTGACATGACAAGCACAATAAGCATGAACTGCATGGAATTTTAGTCAGACCATGTCCATGGTCAGCATGTCAAACATATTATTGTTATTCTTTAACTGTTTCACTTTCACCAAGTTTGTTCAGCCTGCGAACATATCGTTTTAATAATATTGATTCACGTTAGCCTATTTGTTTTACCATCCTAAGCAAGATGGTAGTTGATGAAAGTTGTAGCACACTATATACGACATGTCATCATCCACACGTACATGTACATGCACCCACAGGTCCGCATGTCTACACGTATGGGTGTGTGTACATGCAAACGGTCAGGTTGTGTATAGACCAAAATGCGGTAGTGCTATGTGTGCTGTACACGCGCGTACAATGTACGGTTGACACCCACAACTCGACCGTTTGTAATTACTAGTGCAGGCCTGGGCCAGTCGAAAATGTGCGTGTTCGGAAGGGGCAGTTGAGAACTGCACTTCGTGCAAACAACGCACATTATTCAATGGTGTGAACGCACACTCGCAAGTTAAACGAACAATAAATGTCGTCACCCCCCTGGCACTGATATTTACCCCTACTGGACAATATGGTATCGCCCTACAACTGTAGGGCGTAGTTGTAGGGCGATACCATATTGTATTAGAGTTGCTCAGTCGACCGCCAACATACAGTGCAGTGATGGTTGCTCAGTTGACTACACAATGCATGTGCCCGTGCATCCCACTCACGTATATGGTGTGCTGTGCTATCGCCCTACAATGTGCCCGTCCCTTTTGCACTGTTTGCGTCATATTGAGCACGCACGCTTTAGCTCGAACATGACGTAAACAATTGAAAAGAACCCCATGAAGTGCCCGTCCTTTTTCCATTGTTGCGTCCTATTAAGCGCGCGCACTTTTGCTCAAACATGACGTAAACAATTGAAAAAGACGAAAATGTGCCTGTTCGGGAGGGGCGCAGGCAAGTTGAAAATGTGCCTGTTCGGGAGGGGCAAATTGCTTGACCGCTACGTTTTTTCGTGCAAACAACGCACACGATTATGGGGAAGAAAAGTGTACCATTGTTTATTTACCCTCTATTCTATGCGCGGACGCGGCATACTGACGCCATAGATATAGAACTATATCTATGATTGACGCGGCATATTATTCTACACGCGGCTTTTTATTCTATGCGAGGACGCGCGCTTTAGCTTGAACATGACGTAAACAATTGCAAAGGACTGCGCGTGTTTCTAGGCTATACTCTGCCACGTTGAAGCTCAAAAATGCTGCTTTTTCGAGAACCGCTCGTCCAAACCACCTCAAACTTGACACTGCACATTCTGTTGTCCCGTGCAATGCACACACCAATTTTCAACTTCATACGGTGCCCGGTTCTGGAGATAATCGACGGACAGACAGACAGACAGACAGACAGACAGATATTCCTTGAATTATAGTAAGGACTAGTGCAGGGCCAGTCGAAAATGTGTGTGTTTGGAAGGGGCAGTTGAGACCTGCAGCTCGTGCGAACAACGCACATTATTCAATGGTGTGAACGCACACTCGCAAGTTAAACGCACAAAATGTCGTCACCCCCCCCCCCCCCCGGCACATACAGTGCAGTGATGGTTGCTCAGTTGAGTACAAAATGCATGTGACCGTGCATGCCACTCACGTATATGTACGTACGAAGACATGGTGTGCAGTGCTATCGCCCTACAATGTGCCCGTCATTTTTGCAGGGTCCGTCAAAAAAATGCACCTGTTCGTTAGGGGCAATTTCAAAATGCTCATATCATGCAAACAACGCACACGATTCAATTGTGTTGTTTTCACAGGTTAAACTCACACTCATAGGTTGAGCACACTTTGTACATGTCGCCAGGCCATCCCCGGCACTGATATTCACCAATACGCCCGTGCAGCTACTCACCTACGTGAGTAAGGTTGCTCAATCCACCGCCTACAATAGTGGTTCAATTGACTGCAAAATGCATGTGCCCGTGCAGTCATCACGTACGGAAACATATGGTACGCAGTGCTATTCACCCATACTGGACAATGGTATCGCTCTACAATGCACTTGCGCGTGCCCGTCCTTTTTGCATTGGTTGCGTCATATTTAGCACGCGCGCTCTTGCTCAAACATGACGTAAACAATTGAAAAGAACATCAGCGCGTGGAGTTCTAGGCTATATTCTGGCGCGCAAGGCTTCAGAAAATACTGATTTTTTTGCAGCTTTTTCGACAACCGCTGGTCCAAACTACTTCAAACTTGGCACTGCACATTCTGCTATCCGGAGCAATGCACCCGCCGAGTTTCAACTTCATACGGTGCCCGGTTCTGGAGATAATCGGCGGACAGACAGACAGACGGACAGACAGACAGACAGAGATTCCTTGAATTGTAGTATAGACTAGTGCAGGGCCAGTCGAAAATGTGCGTGTTCGGAAGGGGCAGTAGAGAACTGCAGCTCTTGTAAACAACGCACATTATTCAATGGTGTGAACGCACACTCGCAAGTTAAACGCACAAAATGTCGTCACCCCCTGGCACTGATATTTACCCCTACTGGACAATATGGTATTGCCCTACAACTGTAGGACGTAGTTGTAGGGCGATACCATATTGTATTAGACTTGCTCAGTCGACCGCCTACATACAGTGCAGTGATGGTTGCTCAGTTGACTACAAAATGCATGTGCCCGTGCATGCCACTCACGTATATGTACGTACGAAGACATGGTCCTTTTTCCCTTGTTGCGTCATATTATGCACGCGCACTTTTGCTCAAACATGACGTAAACAATTGAAAATCCCTGCGCGTGTTTTAGGTATATAATCTGCCACGTTTAGGCTAAAAAAATGCTGCTTTTTTGCAGCTTTTTCGAGAACCGCTGGTCCAAACCACTTCAAACTTGGCACTGCACATTCTGTGGTCCCGAGCAATACACCCGCCGATTTTCAACTTCATATGGTGCCCGGTTCTGGAGATAATCGACGGACAGACAGACGGACAGACAGACAGACAGACAGACAGAGATTACCGGAATTAAAGTAGAGATGCACACACACGAAAATATATCACTTTTTGCATCTAAATATCAGCAAAACTACCGATGACCCTACCTTCAAACCGAATGATTATGCGAAACGTTTCTCCAAAACAAAGTTGGAAAGGTGTATTCAAATACAAAGCATGGAAACTCTGTCTTTTTGTTTAACATGAGAAAAAGTTAGTAACTGATTCAAAATGATTCAAGTCAACAGCATGCTTTCACGATGGCCGTGAATTCCAAAATTCTGTTTAAAGATTCTGCACTGCCTGAAGATTTAGGAAATACCTCCTCTGTATTTCACAGTGTTTTGCATATATTCTGACTTGGGTTATTGAGGTTTCGTCGCGGTACTTTCTTCGCCTTCCACCTCTGTGACCCGGGTTCGATTCCTGCCTGCGGATTGGGGTTTCAGTCCCTACCTGATTCCCTGGATTTCCCCCGGAATATTCTTCTGGGGTTATCCTTCCACCTCTAAAACTGCAATTTCTTCTCATTGTCTCAATGAACGCGTTTAGGAATTTGTTAATATGTTAAACGCGTATCCACGGTAAATCTAAAGCTTTTGGAGACATTATTTACACAGAATCTCATTACGCAGCAACTGACCAATCAGAACTCACGAAATGTGTGCTCACAAAAGTCATGTTAAATTGTGGCGTTTTGTCCAAAAATGCACTTTATTGACCGTAATGGGCAATTTCTTCAAATGAATCCATGATGAAATTTCGATTTTTGCAAACATTAGTAAAAATCGCATTATATTACCTTTTGGTATTTAAATATTGAAATTAATCATGGTGAAACCGTGACTTCATCATGGTGTGAAAAGCTGAATACAAAGCTATTCCACGACAACTTATAGTATGTAGTGTATAGTAGGTTAGGCCTATCGTAGCGTTGAAACATTCTACCTAAAATAATGTGAAATAACTTAAATCCCATTAAAGTCCGGTTGTCATTAAAGTCTGGTTCCCACCTCTGTAAATGATTATGTTAATGTTTTCTGGAAACCTATAACGAACAACAGACATTATTCGAAAGTTGTTTAAATGCTAAAGCTAAACATGTCAAAATTTCAATATATAAATGCAAAATCTAAACATGGCGTGGGCTAAACATGTGAACAAAAGCGGGCACAAGATGAGTTTAGAGTAAGTTCCGGAGACACAAACCGTCTACACTTGTCTAGTATGTGATGCACACAATAAGCCATTTGCGAGTAACCTATACCCTTTGGGATTTACATTTCAATAACATCTGGTACACTGACTTGCTCAGAATGCTTGGCACATTTTAACTTTGAATTTTCCAGACCAAAGACACTGTTGCTAATCACATGATTCGGGGCAAGCTCGTGCATAGTTACGTAAGAGACGCTCAGCATCAATACATCGCTCACAATGGGTAAGAATGGCACAAAGACACCAGACCATGCCAGAGCTGGGTGTTGCTAGCATAAGGCTTGCCCCGAATCACGTGATGTAGTAACAGTCTCTCTTTGGTCGGGAGAATGCAAAGTTAAAATGTGCAAAGCATTGGATTAAGTCAGTGTTCCAGATTGTATTCAAATTTAACTCGCAAATGGCTTATTTGACAATCCGTGTTCGTTGGGTATTGGGCTATGTTAGGCCTATATGCCGCACCTTTATATTGATATTCAAATGAAATGAGTGGTATTGCACACAAGCAGTGCGTTCGATTACTTCCCCCGCGCTTACTCGTACAAGCGCGACAGCGTTGATTTACCTCTCACGTGACTTCTCGCGCTTACTCGAGCCTGGCCCAAGTAACCGACTCGCCGAGCCGGTTACTTGGGTAAGGGTTAGTATCCCATAAGGCCATGCAACGTCCGGCGGGCGCCTCAGGCCGTGTCCGAAACGGGCTTCTACGGAGCATAGAGCTACAAACCCTGTGTAGCTCTATGCACGGAGCTATACGGCTACGAATTATTGTCAGTGTGCGTCCCCGCGTATTTTCACTGGGCGTGGACGTGCTCTAGACAGTTAATTGATTCGGATGCAGCCTGGAAAAATGTTGCAACCTGAAGCCACTTCCGCGATTCTGTACAAAGTCTTTGGAGAGTCAAGAAAGTATTTCCTAACAAAATTGGAAATATTTCTCACTCCCAGATTCATGTCCTATTATTATTTTTGCAACAAATGACCTTCATTGAGTTGATATAGGAAGAAAACAGTTTCCTGTGTCATGTCAAATTAACTTTCCAGCCATGGGCGTCGCGAAGGGGGGGGGGGGGGGAGGGGGCAACCCCCATGCAAATAAAAGCAAAAAAAAAAAGGAAGAAAAAAGAGAGGCAAAAAAGAAAATGGCGAGAAGTCATATTGGTGTAAATTTAATGGGGGCAAACTGTCCCGGCCCCCCTCTAAGACTGATAAATCGAGAATATGTTGGGAAATACAGGATATTTTTGGGAAAATGTTTTTCCCCCCTATACAAAAAAATCATGTTTCCAGCTGTTGCATGAAACTTTACACGCAACCGTTCGTTTGTTAAGCTCCACTGCGCATGTCTGTCATCACACGAGGAGCAAGGCGCGAGTAAGCTGGGGGAAGTAATCGAACGTACTAAAGGTAAATTCCCTTCCTGACGAAACAAAATCACCTGATATGGGAAAAGTGTATTCAAAAACAAAGCATGGAAACTCTGTCTATGTTTAACATGAGCAAAAGTTAGTAACTTATACAAAAAAAATTGATTCCAGTCAACAGCATACTATCACGATGGCTGTGAATTCCAAAATTCTGTTTAAACTGTTTGTTAAATAGAAAAGGAAATGTGTTTGTTTTTTTATGGGCAGATGTTGTCCATCCATTTGCACCTTCTGCTGTCATGATAAATTTCAAGTTTAATATTTTACAGTACTTCTCGGTGACAATTGTTTATATCCATAAGGCTTCTTATTTATTAAAATTGCCAAATAAAACGATAGATAAATCAAATTGAACTCTATGAAAAATGGAAACTAGTGAAATTTAGACGGATCATCGCTTGGTTGACGTCTTCAGTTTCGGTAGACTATAACAAACGATGAGTAAACATTTTGTTTTAAAATGTCATATCAATGTAAGTAAATACCTCACATAAGGTCTATGGTGTGGATGACATCCAACCTGTTGAAAGAAAAACATTAAGAAATAACTACATCTAACATCATCAAAGAAAACAGGAACAAAACTTAACAGGCAAGTAAAACAAAATGCGATCAGACACAATGCGTTGTTGGTCATTCGCATTATATTAGGACGCAAATGAGGTATAGGGGAAACACATAATCTTGGTTCTTTGCTGCATTCAAAAGCAGCTATTTATTTGACCAAAACTTCGTGGGATAACCAAACGATGGACCAGTGCCCTCAATAGTCAGGTAGCGACTAGCCCAAACCCCTCCACCCCAGCTTTTCAAACTTTCTAAGTTGGTGGTTCCGCAAATATTAACAAGAGATTGCCGCTGCTGGTCAAGAGGACTAACTGTAGCCTTTTTACAAGGTCACACTGACTTAGCGCCGGTAGTTAGCCGAGTAGCGAAACCTCGAGGCGTTTTGAACGGAAACTAGACACACGTCGAGTGAGCTGCAAGCGAGGTTTTCCAAATCCCGGCTTCATTCCAAACCGGATCCAGCTCTATTTCCAAACCGCATGTCCGAAGCCGGTAGGGAACGAAGCCGGAGTTTGGGAAACCCCAGTAGGTCTCGTGACTTCGGGTGTTTTGTAAACCTAGGCTTCGTCCCCGGCTTCGGAACAAGGCATGTAAGGCCCCTTATCAGACAAGTGACTTTGTCATTTTCTTTTTCCACATGTACGGAAGGGGTGAGGGGGCAAGTGGCCGTTCAACTATCCCACCCACCCCCATCGTCGCTACGTCATTGCTTCAGAGATTATTAAAAATCGAGGTGGTTCGCAATACAGAATGGCAATTTCTGGTGCAATTTGTTTGTCCGGATATCACCAAAGCTATAGGTCAGGGTCAATCTGATCGAGTTCAATCTGATCGCGTCCCATGCAAGCTTTTCTCGTTGATATGGAGGGGGGGGCGGATTTATCTTAATTCATTTTTTATGCTATTTTGGAACTGTGTCATTATTTTGGGTATTGAACGTTTTCTCAGGTCCTTAATCACCGGTCATACATTCTAACATTTCTGGAAATGATTAGTCGGACTGGGAGATACTCAAATATAAAAAAAAAAGATTCGTCTACCTTTAGAAGGACGCGGTAATACACGGGCCGTATATGATGCGTAAAGTTCATGGACGTTTATTTAAGTGTATTTTATTTCCTCAAAGTCCCAATCAAGGAGCAAAGCCTACCTCAGGGGCATAACTACGGGGACACGGGGCATATACCCCCATCCACTGTGGAAGCCGGCCCAAGCCCTCCCCCCGCCCCATTTTGAAAACCTGAATTAAATCATTAACTGTTGTAATAATACGTTTATTTTGCATTTAGTGCAGCCTTTGAAAAAACTAACGCACCCCGGATGCCCTACCCCAAGTTAAACCCAAGTTTCTCCGCTGGCTTGAGTACGATTTAATTCCTCATATAATCCCGAATATATCCACACAATTTAATAGACTGAAGCGCCAACTGTACATTGAATGAATCACGGCCAGTGTATACGTCACTTGTCTATCCACCAATCACTGTTTGTCGGTGACAAGTCGGTGACCACAAGTCGCGCCACAAGTGAGTGGTCTGTGACTGACAGGTTGTGTGTGTGTCAATCACGAATCTCATGTTTGGATGTGTCACCGATATCCATACAATATCCACCAATAAGAAGCGGCCATTTCAATCTCGGTGACAAGTTTTTTTATGGTGACTTTATAGCCTCAACGACATCAACACTGCTTTCGTCTCAATAATATGAAGCGAGTCGGTGATGTGTGATTGACAGCGCACAGGAGCCATGCAATCACAAACCAGGTCCGAGTTTTTAGTCAAAGCTCAGGAAATCGATGGCACTATTTAAGACATGTTGGGCCGTCTCATTCCTCACAGCAACTACAGCTCATCGCCATCTTCGGACGAGACAACCAGAGAGAGAACTGACAGCAAGAACAAGACTCTGCTCGGTGAGTGTTTGAAACAATCATTTTTCCTATGAAGAAATTTGTTGTCTTTTTCAGAATGTGTTTGAATCATTGCGGGATTCAGATTTTGTTGAATGTTGCTGATTCAATGATTTTCCAAACAACGAGCTCGGTAGTAGGCTTGATATTTCCTCGTCTTTGTGTGTTTGTGAAATGTGGTAGCTTGAGGACTGAAAAAAAAAGATTTGTATGAACAAATTCATTTCACCATGACCCCCATACACGTTTGCTAACAGCAAAACCAGCGCGCTAATTCCGATCCAGAAGTTGTGGCTTTTCCCAACGACCACTTTGGAGTTGATAATGTATCTCGATAATTTACAAATGTGTTTGAAATTAACTTGTTCAGACGGGCTTTGTTTGTGCATAACATGCACTAATCAAAGCCCGTCTGAAAGAGTTCATTTCAAAGACTTTCGTAAATTATCGAGCTATTTTATTTCAGCTCTTAATGTAAACAGTTGGTGCGGATGCAGACCACAGCGAGTTCAAATTTCAAGGCAATAAAAATGAGGAATTCCTGTCTGGCAATATTTCCGCTACTACTTCCATTGTGCACTCTCAAAAATAAATTGTCCAAATACTGACTGGTTTCTTTACTCTTTGAAAACAAAATCATTTGGATTCTTGTCGATATGGATAATACACTGTAAAGTCACATGGACCTTTTTTTATTTAGGTTCGACTGTTAGGTTGGACTGTTTTCTGACCGCAGTTTTTCGCAAGTTCCCTGCTGTGATTCAGAACAGTAAAGATTTATTATTATACCTGCTTATTCAAAATAATATTTCAGAGGAACTACAAATCGGTGTTTCACATTTCGGTTAAAAAAAAAGTCTCGTAAAACCTGGACTCTTTACAACCTGGCCAATATTTTTGGCATGATCAAGCACACTCTTATTTTTTGCCTCCTTTTTTCCTATTGACTTTATCGTTTAAATTTTCAAACATGAAATCCTAGTGCGATGTACTCACATTATATCCGGCAATCACTCAAACTAATTCAAGATGAAAAGTTATGCGGAAGTTGGTCACGGAAGAACGTATACAGGTATCCGGACATCTCAAAATGCCGGTCTTATTTGTGTTATTATTAATGTGGGTATTCTCAGTACCTTTGAACTTTGTTGTTCAACTGTATCATTTCGCTATAGTTCACAGTGCGCCATTCCGGTTTCATCAAGTTACTTTTAAGCATTGCAGGATAAAAGTGTCACTGCTCAGAATAGACTAGAGGGCGCAAATACAAACGCACTGGATCATGATGATGCACACAGTCTTATACAAGTTCAATAGCTGGATGCATTTGGTAGAATTCATGGATAGATTTGATTTTTTGGAGAGCAGACATTTTTTTTGGCCGTATTGTACTTGTGGAATTCAGCTATGCCTCCCCACCAGACTCCAAGTTATCTCCTAGAGGATTTTGAATGACTCATATTTTAATGATTTTTAATGACTCATAATCCTCTGAAGAAATTTGTTGTCTTTTGCACAATGTGTTTGAATCATTGCGGGATTCAGATTTTGTTGAATGTTGCTGATTCAATGATTTTTCAAACAACGAGCTCGGTAGTAGGCTTGATATTTCCTCGTCTTTGTGTGTTTGTGAAATGTGGTAGCTTGACGACTGAAAAAAAAAAGATTGATGAACAAATGTTCAATTTCTTTTTACTATGACTCTGATACACGTTTGCTAGCAGCAAAGCCAGTGTGCTAATTCCGATCCAGTAGTTGTGCCTTTTCCAAACGACCACTTTGGAGTTGATAAAGTATTGCGATAAGTTACAAATGTGTTTGAAATTAAGTTGTTCAGACGGGCTTTGTTTGTGCATAACATGCACTAATCAAAGCCCGTCTGAAAGAGTTCATTTCAAATACTTTTTGTAAATTATCGAGCTATTTTATTTCAGCTCTTAATGTAAACAATTGGTGCGGATGCAGACCACGGTTTTGTGAGGTCAAATTTCAAGGCAATAAAAATGAGGAATTCCTGTCTGGCAATATTTCCGCTACTACTTCCATTGTGCTCTTTCAAAAAAAATTGTCCAAATACGTACTGGTTTCTATATGTGACCCGCTCCACAAAAATGAGTCTGTTGTGGCAAAACTGACATTTTGAGTTAACTACATTAAAAAAATGGGAATGAAATAAGCTTTCATTTGGTATATCATGGGCCTCTCTAGGACGTTTGGTTGCACAGTTGTGCCTTTTTTTTTTCATTCTGTCAAGTTTTTGCAAAGCAAGAAATGTCTCAATGAAGAAAAAAGGGTTTAAAAATTACAAATACACTGTAACTAACCAAGAAAATCACCAAAAATCATGAATTTGTTAGTCTTTTTCTTACAATATTTAAATTTCTGTGTAAGATATCTGAACTAAAACTATCAAACAACCAAAATAAAACAAAAACAAAAAAAAAATCCAAATTTTGAGAAAATGTTCACTGTTTCCATTTAAAAGTGGTGAAAGCTGGAATTCAAGCTATGCGACATCAGACTCATTTTTGCAGAGCGGGTCACATTATACTTCTTGAAAAACAATCATTTGGATTCTTGTCGATATGGATAATACACTACAAAGTCACATTTATGGACTTTTTTATTTAGGTTCGACTGTTAGGTTGGACTGTTTTCTGACCGCAGTTTTTCGCAAGTATAAAACATCATGTTCCCTGCTGTGATTCAGAACAGTAAAGATGTATTGATCATTCAAAATAATATTTCAGAGGAACTACAAATCGGTGTTTTACATTTTCGGTTTCAAAAAAAAGTCTCGCAAAACCTGGACTCTTTATAGCCTGGCCAATATTTTTGGCACGGTCAAGCACACTCTTATTTTTGCCTCCTTTTTTCCTATTGACTTTATCGTTTGAATTTTCAAACATCAAATCCTAGTGCAATGTACTCACATTATTTCCGGATATCACTCAAACTCAATCTGAATGAAAAGTTGTGTCACGGAAGAACGTATACAGGTATCCGGACATCTCAAACTGCCGGTCTTATTTGTGTTATTATTTGTGGATATTCTCAGTGCCTTTGAACTTTGTTGTTCAACTGCCATTTTGCTATAGTTCACAGTGCGCCATTCCGGTTTCATCAAGTTACTTTTAAGCATTGCAGGATAAAAGTGTCACTGGTCAGAATAGACTAGAGGGCGCAAATACAAACGCACTGGATCATGATGATGCACACAGTTTTATACACGTTCAATAGCTGGATGCATTTTGTAGAATTCATGGATAGATTTGATTTTTTGGAGAACGCATTTGAGATAAATAGTCAACCCAAATACATTACAGACATTTTTTTGGCCGTATTGTACTTGTGGAATTCAGCCATGCCTCCCCACCAGACTCCAAGTTATCTCCAAGAGGATTTTTAATGACTCATAGTTTTGTTGGTATTTTTTTCAGCCAGCAATCCGCTCAAGTGTTGAGGAGTGCTTCCACGAGAGAATTCAAGAACTGTGCTTAGGTGAGTGTCTGTTATTTGACATTTTTTTCATTCAAGCATCAAAATTGAGCAGCAATTTGGTAGGAGATAATATCTTTTTTTCTGTGCATTTAATCTTTTTGGTCAAATTTAAAAACAAGAAAACGTCATTCGACATTTTTTTGCCAAACGTTCCTCAACGTAGCTTTTCGATCGTTCCCTTTTTGTTCATAGTGTTTGAATCAACATGTGGTTTAATTCTGAAGTTTATTGCTAAAAAAATGTCAAACAACATGAGCGGTAGAAGCTGGATATTTTCTCCGCTGTGTATGAGTTTCTGTGTTAATCGCGTCAACGCAGCTTGTGAAATATTTTTCAGTAAGATTAGTCTCCTTAATTATCCCTTCTCAAAATATCCTCCTGGCCATGATGTGAGTCTCCTCAATCATCCCTTCTTAACAAAAATCCTCTGAGCCATGTTGGTTAGTCTTCTCAGTTATCCCCTCTAAAAATATCCACCTAGCCATGATTGTTAGTCTCCTCAATTATCCCTTAACAAGAATCCTCTTATCCATGTTGTTTAGTCTCCTCAATTATCCCCTCTAAAATATCCTCATTCCCATGATGGTTAGTCTCCTAAATTATCCCTTCTGAAAAATATCCTACTTGTCATGATTGTTAGTCTCCTCAAATATCTCTACTGAAAAAAAATCTCTTAGCCATGATTGTTAGTCTCCTAAATTATCCCCTCTAAAAATATATCCTCCTTGCTATGATGGTAAGTCTCCTCAATTAGCACATCTAAAAAATAGCCATGATGGTTTGTCTCCTCAATGATACCTTCTTCAAAAATAACATCCAAGCCATGAAGGTTAGTTTACTCAATTATCCTTCTGAAAATTATCGTCCTTGCCATGATCGTTAGTCTCCTCAATTATCACATCTAAAAAATATCCTCCAAACCATGATGGTTAGTCTCCTTTTAACCCTTCTCAAACTACCCTCCATAATTATCCCTTCTTAAAAATTTCCTCCTAGCCATGATTGTAAGTGTCTCCTCAATTATCCCTTCTTAAAATTATATTCTCTTAGGCGGACAGGCTAAATACCCCCTGTTCACTTACCGGGAGCCGCTTTCAATTGAGCCCCTCTTTTATCGGCTCCCGCTTGAAAAGAAAGCGGGTGACCTGTTTCTACAAACCGTCCCACGGTTGGCACTCCCGGCTCCCGCTACAAATAACCATGATTTTTATAACAATTAAATCCTGCGGTTTCATACCCATCAGTGGCGGCTTCTACTCACCGACCGCAAAGACCTGGTACATTGCTAATCCTCTGAACTTTTGTCTGCCCTAAACATACAAGCCCCACTGCAAACCGTCACCATGCACGGCTGTACCGTGTGTGTTCATGCGTGGACCGTCTCCCGCTTTGGCTTGAAGGGTCCCACACTTCCTCAATAACAATACCGTCCCACGGTAAATGAACAGGGGGTATTTAGCCCGCCCGCCTTAGCCAAGATGGTTAGACTCCTCCCACCTAAAAAAATATCCACCTTGGCATGATGGTTAGTCTCCTCAATTATCCCATCTTAAATTATCCTCCTTGCCATGATGGTTTGTCTCTTCAAATTGCCCTTCTTAAAATATCCTCCTACCCATGATGGTTAGTCTCAATTGCCTCGTCTTAAAAACAATACCCTCCTTGCCATGATGGTTAGTCTCCTAAATTAACCCTTCTGAAAAATATCCTCCTTGCCATGATGGTAAGTCTCCTCAATTAGCACATCTAAAAAATAGCCATGATGGTTTGTCTCTTCAATAATTCCTTCTTCAAAAATAACATCCAAGCCATGATGGTTAGTTTACTCAATTATCCTTCTAAAAAAAATTGTCTCTTAAAATTGGCCTTCTTAAAATATCCTTCCACCCATGATGGTAAGTCTCAATTGTGTCTTCTTAAAAACAACATCTTCTGAGTCATGATGGTTAGTCTCCTCAGTTATCCTTTCTTAAAAAAAACCCTCTTTGCCAAGATGGTTAGTCTCCTAAATTATCCCCTCTAAAAATATCCTCCTTCCCATGATGGTGATTCGCCTATATTATCCCTTCTTAAAAATATCCTCCTAGCCATGATTGTTAGTCTCCTCAATTATGCCTTCTTAAAAAATATTCTCTGAACCATGATGGTTAGTCTCCTCAATTATCTACTCTAAAATATCCTCCTTGCCATGATGGTTTGTCTCTTCAAATTGCCTTTCTCAAAATATATATGGTTAGTCTCCTCAATTAGCACATTTAAAAAATAGCCATGATGGTTTGTCTCTTCAATAATTTCTTCTTCAAAAATAACATCCAAGCCATGATGGTTAGTTTACTCAATTATCCTTCTAAAAATATTGTCCTTGCCATAATGATTAGTCTCATCAATTATAACATCGAAAAGATATCCTCCTTGTAATGATGGTTAGTCTCCTCAGTTATCACATCTAAAAATATCCTCCAAGCCATGATGGTTTGTCTATTCAATAATAACTTCTTTAAAAATATCCTCCATGCCATGATGGTAAGTCCCATTTTAACCCTTCTAAAAATATCCTCCTTACCATAATGATCCCTTCTTAAAAATTATCCTCCTAGCCATGATTGTTAGTCACCTCAATTATCCCCGCTAAAAAAACTACTCCTTGCCTTGATGGTTTGTCTCTTCAATTATCATCTCTAAAAATATCCTATTAGCAATGATCGGTCTTCTCAATTATCCCTTCTGAAAAATATTCTTCTTGCCATGATGGTAAGTCTCCTCAATTATCCCCTCTAAAAATATCCTCCTTGCCATGATGGTGATTCGCCTATATTATCCCTTCTTAAAAATATCCACCTAGCCATGATTGTTAGTCTCCTCAATTATGCCTTCTTAAAAAAATATTCTCTGAACCAGGATGGTTAGTCTCCTCAATTATCTACTCTAAAATATCCTCCTTGCCATGATGGTTTGTCTCTTCAAATTGCCCTTCTCAAAATATCCTCCTTGCCATGATGGTTTGTCTCTTCAAATTGCCCTTCTCAAAATATCCTCCTTGCCATGATACAAAGTTTCCTCAATTATCCCCTCTAAAATTATCCTCCTTGCCATGATGGTTTGTCTCTTCAAATTGCCCTTCTCAAAATATCCTCCTTCCATGATGGTTTGTCTCTTCAAATTGTCCTTCTCAAAATATCCTCCTTGCCATGATGGTTTGTCTCTTAAAATTGGCCTTCTTAAAATATCCTTCCACCCATGATGGTAAGTCTCAATTGTCTCTTCTTAAAAACAAAATCTTCTGAGTCATGATGGTTAGTCTCCTCAGTTATCCTTTCTTAAAAAAAAACCTCTTTGCCAAGATGGTTAGTCTCCTAAATTATCCCCTCTAAAAATATCCTCCTTCCCATGATGGTGATTCGCCTATATTATCCCTTCTTAAAAAAATATCCTCCTAGCCATGATTGTTAGTCTCCTCAATTATGCCTTCTTAAAAAATATTCTCTGAACCATGATGGTTAGTCTCCTCAATTATCTACTCTAAAATATCCTCCTTGCCATGATGGTTTGTCTCTTCAAATTGCCTTTCTCAAAATATATATGGTTAGTCTCCTCAATTAGCACATTTAAAAAATAGCCATGATGGTTTGTCTCTTCAATAATTTCTTCTTCAAAAATAACATCCAAGCCATGATGGTTAGTTTACTCAATTATCCTTCTAAAAATATTGTCCTTGCCATAATGATTAGTCTCATCAATTATAACATCGAAAAGATATCCTCCTTGTAATGATGGTTAGTCTCCTCAATTATCACATCTAAAAATATCCTCCAAGCCATGATGGTTTGTCTATTCAATAATAACTTCTTTAAAAATATCCTCCATGCCATGATGGTAAGTCCCATTTTAACCCTTCTAAAAATATCCTCCTTACCATAATGATCCCTTCTTAAAAATTATCCTCCTAGCCATGATTGTTAGTCACCTCAATTATCCCCGCTAAAAAAACTACTCCTTGCCTTGATGGTTTGTCTCTTCAATTATCATCTCTAAAAATATCCTATTAGCAATGATCGGTCTTCTCAATTATCCCTTCTGAAAAATATTCTTCTTGCCATGATGGTAAGTCTCCTCAATTAGCACATCTAAATAATAGCCATGATGGTTTGTCTCTTCCATAATTCCTTCTTCAAAAATAATATCCAAGCCATAATGGTTAGTCTACTCAATTATCTCTTCTAAAAAATGTTCGTCCTTGTCATGATGGTTAGTCTCATCAATTATCACATCTAAAAGATATCCTCCTTGTAATGATGGTTAGTCTCCTCAATTATCACATTTAAAAATATCCTCTGATCCATGATGGTTAGTCTCCTCAATTATCCCCTCTCAAAATATATCCTCCTTGCCATGATGGTTAGTCTCCTCAATTATCACATCTAAAAAAAAAACATGATGGTTTGTCTCTTCAATAATTCCTTCTTTAAAAACAACCTTCAAGCCATGATGGTTAGTCTATACCCAATTATCACATCTAAAAAGATCCTCCAAGCCATAATGGTTGGTCTCTTCGAGGATTCCTTCTAAAAAATATCCTTCAAGCCATGACGTTAGTCTCCTAAATTATCCATTCTTAAAATATCCTCCTATCCATGCTGGTTATGCTCCTCAATTATCTCTCTTCAAAAAAATATCCTCCTAGCCATGATGGTTAGTCTCCTCAATTATCCCATCTGAAAAAAATATCCTCCTAGCCATGATGGTTAGTCTCCTCAGTTATCATATCTAAAAAATATTCTCCTTGCCATGATGGTTTGTCTCCTCAAATTGCCCATCTTAAAAAATCCTCCTACCCATGATGGTGAGTGTCCTCAATTATCCCTTCTTAAAAAAAATATTCTCCTATATAGCCATGACTGTTAGTCTCCTTAATTATCCCTTATTAAAAATATCCTTATAAGGTTTCGTCGTCATCCCGTGAACCGTTTACTATTTTTTTCAACTTTCACCTATTTTTTTACATGAGGCTTCTGTTTTTATTTTGAATTTACCACACTTTGACCTTCCGGTAATCCCGGAAGAAAAGGTCAAGCTGCTTCACATACACGACTGCACAGGTTTATCAATTAATGATCTACATGTATCTGTTTACAGAATACAAACATCATTGATAATTCTGGTCAAGGGTTATTTCCATAATTTGTTTGATGGTAATAAAACATTTTCGTTCAATCTACATTCTCTTGCAATTTCGGGAGCACAGGAAGTAAATTGAGGTCAAGCGACATGCCCTTGAATAGTCACAATCTGCCATCTCACGAAAATGAAGATATTGCTGAAACTATTTCGTAACATGTTGACCGGATATGCTTATAATTTTATGTATGATGACATTGTGATGACGCCACCAAAATGTCCCCCTTTTCGCACTAAGGTTTACGTACTTACCAGTTATCGTTTTTCCTTGAACCGTTTCGAAGGAATTTCCTTTTTGTATTTTGCATTAACCTTTAATTTAATCGGTAGTCCTGGAAGAAAAGGTCAGACGACTTTGTTTTCGAAAATCAGAAATGTTTATCAAGGTATCATCTATCAGATTACAAAGTATGGACATGGTTGTTCTTTTTGTCCATGGGTTTTTGTATTGAAATCGTTTGGAACTTGATGCCTGATGATGACGTCATCATGACGTCAGATACTCACCTCGGAAGCAGGGTTAGTGTTTGTTCAAGGTTTCCAGTGTATGCCATGAACCGTTGAGAAGAAAAGTCGCGGAGAATTATTGCCTGGAAAAAAAGCAAGGAAGGAAGAAAAAATGAAAGAAAGGGATTCAATAATTCTTGCCATTTCAGAACCGTGATTGGGTCGTATCGCGTACACGATCACACAAATATATATCGGGGTTTTGTTGTTCGGAATAAAGAATTTCTGTCAGACAATATTTCCGCTACTACTTCCATTGTGCACTCTCAAAACTTAGTTCAGGTTCGACTGGTAGTCTAGTAATCAAATGTTGGCTGCATTTTCTTTTTTAAGAATTCATTACATCAAGTTTTCTGTTGTGATTCAGAATAGTTGAAATGCATCGTGATTCGTACTTATTCAAAAAAAGTCACTCACTTTAATTATAATTTTTCAGATGAACTACAAATGGGTGTTTTAACATTTTAATTCGAAGAAAAACAATATTGGCAAAGTTCGTCTCTTTATAAGCTGGCCAATAATACATGTACAATGAACTAGCTTCTTATTCTCTGCCTCGTTTTGAACTGTTTAATTTATCATTTTAATTTTCAAACATGAAATCCTGGTGCAATGTTCTCACACTTTTTCCGGCAATGACAGTCTTTTGGACATTTTTTTGACACGAGATCGATTAATTACAGCAGAATATGTATGCTCGTTGTGACTCCTGCAACTTCAAATTCGAGCAATGTTGAACAATTAAGAGGAACATAGGATCTTTTGCCCTTGGTGTTTTTTTTTCGTTAAAAGCAACAAAATTGATCAAAATCTGAAGTATAGGGTGTATATCTAGTAACCTGTTGCAATTTCAGCGCATTCTATACTTTTGAGAAAAGAGAAAACGCAGTTTTGAAGGTTTGCGGTAACACCATGTGAATAATATCTCTTTTGAGTTGTGACATGGTCCACGATGGGACTACGAGAAGTCATCAAACATTCCACAGCGAAGACCACACCATCAACTGGCAACAAGCACAGGTCATCACCAGCAACCAACAGTGGCATCCTCGGCGAGTCCAGGAGGCCATGGGAATCTACAAACATAACACAGATCCACAAGACATAGGGTACCACCTCCATGATGGCGACCACTCCTTCGTCGTAGGTCATATGGGTCTTTTATACCCACGGGCCTAATCAATCCCCATAGTTCGATCCCCCGCATTAGTTCTGCCTATGGGTCCCCTAAACCCTTGGCACTCGTTCTGCACCCCTTGATGTTCATCCTAGCTGTACCACCATCATTCTGACATGCTTTCAGTGAGTGCACACAGTCCACTTTAGCATCCTACCTGGCAACTTTTAGCATCCTCTTCCAGAATCTCCCACCTTAACGGTCCACTGAACTACCCCCCTCCCCCCGGGTGCTACTTAAACATCTACACCAGCAAGAGTCCAGCAGTCTTCTGATGACGACCAGAGCACACTGTTCGAAACGTCGAGTTTAAACAACTGATTCTTCTCAGAACAACACAACTCAACATTATTCACATGGTGTTACCGCAAACCTTATATTTTTTTTTCATGTCCACCATGCAAACATACAAGTCTCATTTAAGAGTCAACGTATGCACAACTGGATGCCGTTGCTTACACACGCAAAAGAGTGTGCCTGCCGACACACTATTTTGAAAACAGCAAAGCCTTCATTTTACTTATTTTATTTTACGCTTAATCAGGCGGAATAGTTTTGCAGGTTGTTTGAAACCAGTTCTACTGTGAAGTACACTTTTTGTACATTTGCAAATGATATTAACTAATTTTAAGTTGTTTTTTTGTATAGATGTTTCTCCCCCCCAAAAAACACCGCCCGTGCGTGAGTCTAGTCAGGGCCGTTGATGAACGAATTCCTACCGGAATAAATAATCAATCCAAATCACATTTCACCCGACAGAGATTTTTTTGTGCAGCGTTTTACTGATACAATTCAGCTATGCCTCCCCCACCATCCCCCAAGTTATCTCCCATCTGACTTTCAATGACTCGTTTTGTTGGTATTATTTTCAGCCAGCAATCTGCTCGAGTGCTGAGGATTCCTTTCGTGAGAGAATTCAAGAACATTACATTCAGGTGAGTGTCTGCTATTTGACATATCCTCACACAACTGTCAGAATTGAGCGTTTATTTAATGGCACACTGTGTCTTTTTGTGTTCATCGATAAACGTTGTTGTCAAAACAATAACAGAAAACGTCCTCGAAGGAAAAGTGGAAAAGTGATATAGCCAACCTTTGCTTAGAAATCTTTTGTTTACCCATTAATTTACCCATTGTTTATCATTAATATTTGTCCAATGTGCATTCAAATTCAATTTCCTTCCTTAAAAGTAAGGATGCATGTCCCCTGCTCTTCAAAAAATGGATTTGTTTCTCTTACGAATTGTCGATGTGTATATGTGTTTTGTTTTAAGATGAAAAACTACTTTGATCAGAATTTGGGCGTCTGCAAAAGGAATTTTTATTTTGCGCACAATTGAACCCGCCTTGCGAGAGCCGAATTATTGTCTGACAGCCAATAATTTATAGTTTGTGAAGAAATAATTCAGTAACTAAACTTTGGTGGATTTTGTTTCGCTCCATTACTCATTCAAAAGTAAATATATTTTATATTTTTAGAAATATAGCAATTGAAATCAAATTGTGGTTGTGAAACTCGAAAATAGTACGGGAACTGCATCTTTAAAGCAATGTTGATAATACAGGCACTCCAACCGTTGCTAGACATGCCATTTTTTGTATAGCAACACCATCATTTTAGATTTTGCGTCTTTGTTCTCAGACAACCAGATTCCTCGTCATATTCACCAGGGTGCCTCGAACTAATGGCGAAACACGCTCAAGTTTAATTGTCATTTTGTTTTATTTACTCACAATGAGTTTCGCAAAAGTAAAAAATAACTTAATAAAAAATAAGTATTGATTGCATCAATTGCTAGTTATTGTTTAAGCGGATTAGTTAGCATGTATATAATGTTACGTAGTTAATCATGTTTTCATTTTTTACCAAATTGTGTCCGCATCTACCGTTCTAATTCTTTGTTGTTCGTTGATCACGTTATTATTCGTTTGTGATTGTTTATAACGTCAGTGAATCATAATATAGATTTCCCATCCAATTTCGCAACTTACTCATTAAGTTGCAAAGTTTATTACTCTTCAAATGGTCGCAGATTGAGCATTCGATTTTGGGGGATATTTACAACAACAAAAGGCGTGTGGTGAGCATTCTTCGTGCTAAAAAAATAATCATTCCATTTTTTATTCGGGTTTTTACCGAGTAGGCGTATTTGTTATAGAGGAAGTATTCATTTTCAGCGAAAGTGCAGTAAAATCAGGGGTCAGCGTATTTTGGCATTAGCGATTTGCTAAACGTCAATCGTACTGGCGACAAGAAAGGAAATTTAATAATTCGCTCTTGTTTTTATTTCCACAGAGTGATAACAACAATAAACAAACTGCTCACTTCGGTTTACATATACAAATCTGTCTTTTGAGTGCTCAGAATGTAGTTTCTTCTATCACTTTGACACTTTACATTTTTAAATTTCTATTTTGAAATTTGTTAGGCATTCAATATTTTCTTCGAAATGGCTGTAAATTCCTCTATCAAACTTTTTCAAAAGCCATGTCATTAATTTTAAACTGTTTTGCAACACTATAACACTACATCTTAAGCAACTTATGTCATTGAACATGTGCAACTTTTATAAACGTACGCATCAAATTGAATTCTCGAGCGGGACTGAAATCCAAAGCGCAAGAAATTCAAGGCACAAGTCACGCTTTGATGCCTACTTTTTTACTCGTGAATGAAAATACTCTGTAAAAATGTGAACTTTCGCTAAATTCAACCGGGTGTTCAAAACGCTTGCCTATTTTTTAATGCGCATTACAATATTGAATGAGCAACGTGTGACATTTAAAATTTGAATGACTTACTACTGCCTCGTAAGTAGATGCAGGCGATTTGAATAAACGTTTCAATAGAAATATTGAACTAATTTCAAGCATCAGTCAATTTTGTGAGAAATCCAACAATGTGCCATAAAAAACAATTTGTGCCATCAAAATTAAATGAGAAAAAAACTCACGAGTTTATCTAAATTGAATGATAAATGATTTCTTACTAAAATATTAAAGGTAATCAGTCTTCCTTCGTATGTCTTTCAGCGTTCACTGAACTCATTGTGATCTCTTCTTGGACATGATCTTCAAGAACGAACCATCGAGGTGGGTGTGGTGATGTTAATTAATTATTCTATCACGACCTGGGAAGGGGCAAAATGTGCTCCGCTCCCCCCCCCCAAAAAAAAAATATATATATATATACTACGTACAGCTCCAGTGCGTTTCACCTTATCGGCATGCAATTTGGTGACATTGTCATGAGTTTTAGACTTATCCTGCAGTTTATCCGACATCAATATTTTTTTCGAAAAAAAGGTTGCAACCCGACGCCACTTCCGCGATGGTGTACAAAGGTTATGGAGGATCAAGAATTTTTAAAAGTATTTCCTTACAAAAATGGAAATGTTTTTCAGTCCCAGATTCATGTCTTAACATCATTTTTGCAATGAATGACCTTCATTGAGATGATATAATGAAGAAAAAAGTGGCGTCAGGTTGCAACATTTTTTCCTTTTTCTCTACCCGTCGCTATTTTTATTTTATTTTTTTATTTAAAAGAAATTTTCACCTGATTTGTTTCATTTTAATCATTTCTATTCTGTGCAGAATGAAGATCTTCGTGGCAGCCGTTCTTTCAATCGCTCTCCTTCTGGGTAACTCTGTCAAACTCCGAGCTTCCGTTACTGGGCCGGTTGCCTCGGACGGTGATCCTGCGTCTCAGGCGGGCCAAACGTGCTGCCAGAAAACAGCTGCAATTGTAGGAATTTTACAAGGGTCAAAGGGTGATGCAGGTCAGCCAGGAGAGTTTGGGCCTCCGGGTGAGCGAGGAATACCGGGTGAGAAGGGACTAAAGGGTGATGCAGGCATCGATGGTCGTGGTCAGATCGGGCCGATTGGCCCTCAAGGTGACAGTGGGCCTAAAGGTTCAGTCGGGCAAACCGGTCTGACTGGTGTCAAAGGTCAAAAGGGTGAGCCAGGAGAGACACCAGACGACTCCAACCAGCGGGTAGCATTCAACGTGGTGAGGACGAGCAGCTCGGATTTGTCTACGAATCACTTCACCCGTTTGCCCTTCCAGGAGACCGAGACGCTTCTGCCGGGTACCAGCTTCGATCTCGAGACAGGCACGTTCACGTGTGGTGTGCCGGGCACCTACGTGTTCATGTTTTCTGTGTGCAAATATTCTCCCAGCAGCTACCTGCGCGTTTATCTCCGGAAGAACGGCGACGAGGTTGTCACTGGCTATAGCAATGATCCAAGAAACAATGAGCAGGTGTCTGGGAGCGCGGTGGTGGTTCTGAAGCGTGGAGATGCGATGTATCTCACAATGTACGGTAGGACGTTTAGTGATTCCTATCGCAGGACCTCATTCAGTGGCTTCCTCCTTTACCCCGAATAAACACAACAAATCCAACACATAAAGATACACCAGCATCGTGTTGCTGATTTTTTTAATCGCTTTCCAATTTTGCCGAAACAATAACTAATGAATTAAAACAAATAATGTTCAATGACATTGTCACAAAAAATAACATACTACTCTTAATGGTTTGCATTGCGCATGCGCCGATCTGTATACTACACTGGATTTGCCTTTTTTTCTTGTTGACTTTTTGCAAAACAAAGTATTTAGCTTTATATGCATGACTTTTGAGATATAGCGAAAAGTATGCGTTAAGTTTTTAGACGAATTTTTGTACCAATTTTTAGGCGTATCGAGAAGTATTTTGATGGAATATTTTTTTCAAAGCAAGCTGGGTGATATTTTTTTTTTAGAAACAAATTTGGTTTGCAATAAAGCAGTACGTGCCACCATGTATCCAGAAATGTTAACAACTAAAAAAAAAATGCGTTTGTGGTGTTATCTCGACCAACCTAGATTTTTTAGGCCACTTTTCTGACCGCCATTATTTTTATTGCCACATTTGGTCAACATACAAAATAACGTGTTTTTTTCCAACAATAAATGCAACTTATTTGTAGTATTGGGTATTTAAAACAGATTAAATGAAAACAATAACTGTATCCTAAAGCAAACAAGGTATAAAAGACATACAGACAAACAAACACAATATTTTGCTACCTACCTGGATAATTTTAGGGGGTTTACTGTAACTTGTTATTTTCTTCGCCTTATGTTTCCTGTATGCCCAGCACAGATAATATCAATTAAATCAATCCCATGTATGTATCAATTTTTTTTTCATGTCACAAAAACAGTCTTGAGTGATTGAATCTGATTTTCTTATAGACTTTAAGCTTGGCATTTGGATTAATAATTGTTTGAAATATTTTCATGCTATTCACAGCTATTAGAATACACTGGTTTTTATTAAATGATTGCATTATTTTAAACGTTATAATATGTGAGAATTATGTAAAAGTAACATTTGACTTGCTATGAAAACAGAATGCGTAAAACCTCATTCTAAGGATTACCAAAAGCACCACCATTGTTGATAAATACTCTCTTTTTTCGCTTGGCTTCGTTATGAAAAAAAATCCTATGATTTTCATTACTTTCAGTTGAAACAGAAACCTGCCCACAGTAATGAAAAAAAGTGGAGTTGGCCGTTGTTTTTAAAGCCCGCAAAAGTGCGACAAGTGTTTCTTGATTAACAGACTTCAAATTATTTGAAGACTTTTATTGTTCTTAATCAGTATTACTTGATTGCATTCAATAAACTCACTTTCAAAACATTAGTGAAAGTGTGAGCCTGTTAGATGGTAAAGAAACAATCTTAACGAAATCAATTAACACAAAGCACAAAGTCCTTTCAAGAGAGGAGGGTCTTTCAACTTGTTGGAATTGTCCTTTGTTCCTAGCTGCCATCAGATGGGATCACTTTATGGTATTTCAAGTGAAATTATTTTCATTGACTTTTATTTGGATACCATATTTGGTAAGGTGATGCAATTAAGTTCCCTGCTGACAGCATATCCTTGGATAATGTCTCCAGCCAGCACATGTAAATGTAAGCTGAACAAGTACGCTTCCTGGGAATAGGTAGACTCCTGCAAGAAATCAAAGTAAAGGTTAGAATGGACCCTTCCTGCATGTCAATCAACAGTGCACATTGGCCAATCAGATTACCACTTTTGATCAGGTGACCACAGGAGCTCAGTCAGACTGGACCACAAGCACTGTTAGATCTATTGCTCACCCCGCCCCCATTTTTTGCACCAGCGGTTAACACCCCCCCCCACCCGAGTGTTCTGTAAAGAGTGCCCTTTTTACACAAGTAACTTTTAGTTTTTACACAAGTGTCCTTAGTTTTGTTTTAAAAGTTTCTTGTTTCGCCAGCGGCTTGTAAAGAATTTTTGGTATTTCGTGTGAACGTCAGTAATTGTGCCGCCATGAAAAGCGCCACCCATTGACCTACCGCCGTTTGCGAGTTAACCACGCCCCTTAGACAACTCTATAAGCCTTTTCGCCGATACCGCCATCTTTTAATTTTTGATTTTACGGAGGCCTTGTGACTAGTGAAAAAACACCGTCTACATGTACCTTCAGCACGAATTGGCGAGTACCCTTTTCATGTCTAAATGCCCCCCCCCCCCCAATACAAAAACAACCTGGCTTATAATCGTGCAATCTCTATAGACATTAAAAGTAATTTGCACAGCTCTCAAATGGCGAGCATGTGGTTTTACAGTGGTGGATCCCCCCCGGCGCAAATAATATACACATTTTCCAGATCCTCCCCCCCCCCAACTTGACATCGCACCCTCCCCCCCCCCCCCACCAGCCAAAGCTAGATCCACTCTTGTTTAGGATTTCACGCTAGTTTTGCTATAGTAGGTTTGCGTAATTGTGAAGTAAGTGCCCTTAGATTAGCCACTCATTATTTTCTCGGGAATTGCCAACACTACAACAGACATTTTTGCATGACACTTAGAAATTACGGCATTTCCAAAAGTGTAAACAATCAGTTACAGGGGATTGCTTCTGTGCTTACAGGGATAGCACAGGATTTCTGTGCTAGCGTGCTGTCAGCACAGAATGAGGATCATAAGCAGAATTGTGTGCTGAATAAACCATGAGATTGAGTCTATTGAGTTAGTAGTGGCTTTGTGTACTTACATGACAATGAGCTGAGCCTCCTGGGAATGTTGGAGAAGCAATTCACGGATCCGCATCCGTCTGTTGGTTTGCAAGAAAAAAAAAATTCAGGCGAAAAAATGTAGTGATTTATTGATGTATAATAAAGTCGAGTTCCACGCACTTGGCAAATCAAATGAACTGGGAGTTGTACGGAAAAATTGATTGAAAGTGATCAATCTCGTTATTGAAAATCACCCACCAGAATGTCAAAGGTTGGACATAATTAACAGATGTTGCAAGACTGGACTCAAAATCACACAAACCAGGGACTAAGCGTAAAGTGAATACTGGGAAAGCTTTAAGTTTATTGTCTCCATGTTTAGAAAAAGAGGGCGCTTTATAGTCAAACAAGCAGAAGCCAGAATGAGGGACACTTCACTGGTTCACTCATGCTGGTTATCGTGTATTTGGTACCAGCATTTATAAGCCACGATGGCGCCCAAATGGCCCTCGTTTATATTTTTCTCTGGGGGGGGGGTGCTTGAGGGCAAGAAGGAGATTCTACCTTCTTGTTGAGCGTAGTGACTTCTTCCTTGCTGATCTTCCAAGGAAACGTCTCCGTGGTCTCCCCTGCTTCCTCATCCAGCATCCGGGGTTTGGACAGCTCCTTAAACCGTCTCAGGCTCTCCCCCTTGGGCTTTTTGTTCAGATCCGGGATGACCTCCACGTCCGAGCAGTTGATGCGGAACTTGCTGAGCACGTTGGCCATGTTCATATTTTCCCTGTCCATTTGCTCCTTCTTGCCCGCGGTGGCAGAGATGTGCAGCTTGCATTTCTCCCTGTTGGATTTCATGGAGATGAGGTGAGGGATTAGTAGGGTCAAGCCTGGGGGGGGGGGAGGTGGGGGGTTCACAAACAAAAATTATACAGAGCATTATTTCCCTTTGACATAAAGCATGTGTTTCCTTAGACATGCAGCCATCAAGAAAAACCTGAGAGATCTCTGAAAGGCTCCATGAAATGTATTGGACACTGAAACATAAATTAAAATAATAAGGCCAACCAAGAACAAAAAGTGTGGTGTTTTCTATTACATATATAAAACACAACTGTGTGGTAGGGTAGGTAACCTATTTTTTCGGGGGTTTGACATTTCTATAGCCTAAAAATAAAGGCTGGGATGATAGTCATTAAAATTCACTTTTTTTCTCTATTTTGCATGCATATTGACCAACTTACACAAAATAAATAAAAAGTTTATCATTTTCGCTGTCGAGGGGGATGCTTGAGTGCAAGGAGGAGATTCTACCTTCTCTTTGAGCGTGGTGACTTCTTCCTTGCTGATATTCCAAAGAAACTTCTCCGTGGTCTCCAGGCTGCTTCCTCATCCAGCATCCAGGGTTTGGAGAGCTCCTTGATGATTGTGTTGGTCTTGATCTCACCCAACCCACCAATCTAGACGTAAACCAATCAGGAAGAAACATTTGAATGCATTTGCTCTACATAAATTGTGTTCAGGTACTGGAAAAGACCAACGTTAGCGCTTCAAAAAGCCAAAAACTTGGACAAATCTGGTTTAATGATCTTGTTATACATTTTGCAACTTTGACTTAATTTTTTAAAAGACCTGCTTGCATTTTACTCAAACTGTTCATCAAAATTCATTCCGCAAAGTCTTCTTCAAGTACTCAACTGTGAGTACACATTTCGGTACTCAAAATACTCATCGAAATATTCATTAAAATAATTCACCAGAGGTACACAAGACTTGTAAAAAGGTACTCAACTAATAAAACCTCAGGATTCATTGACAACTTAATCTACTCATGAAGCAGTACTCAGTAAAAAGTAGTCTACTTGTCAAAAAAAATACTCAACTCATACTCGACTTATCGCAGACTGTTTCACTCGTCAAGCAGACTCGACTTAAAAGACCGAAGTTATCAAACAGTACCTCAATCCATTTAAAACTGGTGTTCCAGAGTCCCTAGCTTAACTCAACTAAACTCAACTTAAATAGATTCAAATTTCAAACACAGGCAAAGTTCTTGGATTAATTTTCCATTGATTAGACGCTGGTGTCATTCTGAACGACTGCAACACTCTATCTTTGGACGACTTTCATGTGTAGTCGCTCCTCAATGTTACACACGTCAAATTTAATTCAACCCTTTGGAATAATTTAGTTCGGCACTTCTCTGAATGCTAGTCTGAAACACGTGTAGTTGTCAAAAGGTACAAAACTAATCAAAATGCACAAAACGTGAGCTATCCACGCATACTCAGGTCTGACCCTGATCCCCCTCATAAGCCTACCTGCATGAGTGCCTGTGCCCCGGTTCTTAGCGTAAGGCTTGCTACCATGGCTGGGAATGCCTTGATCTTCTGAACATCCACCCATTTCCCGTGAGAGTCAGTCGGAAGCTCCATCATATGTGTACTCTGCTCACCCTGTATGAAAGGCGGGACAAAATGTTTTCCCTTAAAGCTTAGCACTACACTTTACTGAAAAAAATAATAGTCTACTTAAAATATTAATTAAAAATAAAATATCTCTCAAATTGTTCACTCACAAAAAAGGACAAATCATCCACTCTTTATGACATTTATTTTATGCTACAAACAACTTGCAACTGTAGCAGGTTATTTATGATCGCCAACGCTACGTTCTAATCCCACTGCTTCACAATGACATGCTTGTTGGAAATCACAGACAATTTGCAACTGTAGCAGATAATTTATGATCCGCACCGCTAGGTTCGACTCATAATGCTTCACAATTAGGACAAGCTTTTGTCAAATCACAGACAACTTGCAATTGTAGCAGATTACTTATAATCCGCACAGCTAGGTTCTGAACATAATGCTTCACAAAGACGTGCTTGTGTTAAATTACAGACAAGTTGCAATTGCAGCAGATTACTTATGATCTGCACAGCTAGGTTCTGATCAAAATGCTTCACAAAGACAAGCTTTTGTCAAATCACAGACAAATTGGGACTAAAGCAGATTACCTCCAATCAGCACTGCTCCGCATATGAGAAGGCATGTGCTCTTGGTGATATAGGAGACGAAGTGAACCAGGGCAGGCCTGCACTTAGGGAGACCGATCAATGCAATAATCTTTGGCCTGTACAGGGAAATACAACAATCCACAAATTGAAAGGAAGAGGGAATAGAACCTCGGACCTCCGGATTGCTGTTCCAGTGCTCTACCAACTGAGCTGCCAAACTCCATCGTGTTTAGTTTCCCACTTTGTCAATGTCTATATTAAGAATAGGCATTGGTCACGAGTTGTAACGTCTCGAGTCGACTCGAGTCACATTTTATGCAAAATGTATGTTCACGT
Source organism: Patiria miniata (assembly GCF_015706575.1). Classification (NCBI taxonomy): domain Eukaryota; kingdom Metazoa; phylum Echinodermata; class Asteroidea; order Valvatida; family Asterinidae; genus Patiria; species Patiria miniata. Next base: position 11,275,486 of record NW_024037048.1, on the reverse strand, counting down.
TACTTTGCAAATACAGTACGGTACAGCGGCCACTTGTAGTGTACAAACATATAACGTGTTACTGACTCCCGCCTTGTGGTTCTGGAACGCACAAAATAACATTCCGGAACTGGACTTTAAACGCATTTTCCAATCTTTGGTTTCATCATCGGCTTTGGGCAATTTCTTATTAAGCTATAGGAAACGGACGCCGTCTAAATGTATATCTTCCTTTTAAAATTGAAAAAGATACTTGCCCACTTTTAAATATTCAGAAACAGTTCTGTACAATGCAATTTGGTTTTGATGTTGTCAGCGATCAGCAACACCACATGTGCGAGCTTGTGCGGTTCAGTTTTTAAAGAATGAGTGTCATATTTGGTAGAATTCTGTATTCCATTGTACAACACTGTATTTATTCCTGGATGAATCCATACAACCATAGAGTCATGGTACGGTTTGGGGCGGTAAAGGAGTAACAGGCAGGGCACTTTGCGGGGCAGGGACTAATGGGTTCATTGGATTATGCTTAGTGCTTTTTTAATCATTTGTATAATGGCTAAGTGAACATGCTTCTATAAACGAGCTACGTTCATTTATCATTGATTATCTGGTGATCCTAAATTGAAGGTTATGCGACTCTGCAAATATCACAAGAAGGAATATTGTGTTGACTTACCAATGGCTATGCAGGCAGCTGTGATAAAGAACGCGCTTTCTATGAATATGCCTTTGACTGAGCATGAGGACTATTTATGAAAGATATAGACATATATCATACTCTGCAATAGGGATAGTCAGTGGAAAGAACTTGGGACAGATGTGTACAAAGTTACGCGCAAGACCCAAACGTTTGTTAAGGAAATTACTGAGAAGACGACCATCTTGGCTACGAGGATAATTTCTTTTAGAAGGGAACTATGGAAGAGACTTCAACCAGCTTGGCTCGGAGGGTTTTTTAAGAAGGAAATTATGGAGGAGACTAACCATCTTGGCTAGGAGGATATTTTTTAGAATGATACTATTTAAAAGGGTATTAAAGAGGAAACTAAGCATATTGGCTTGGAAGATATATTTTTAGGAGGGAATTATTTAGGGGACTAGCCATCTTGCCGAGAAGGATATTAATTAAAAGGGAATTATGTAGAAGACAAATCATCGTGGCTATAGGAGGATATATTTTTAGAAGGGAACTATACAGGAGACTAACCAGCTTTGCTCGGAGGTTTGATATTTTTTAAGGGAATTATGGAGAAGACTAACCATCGTGGCTAGGAGAATATTTTAGGAAAGGAATTATGGAGGAGACTTACCATCTTGGCTGAGATGATTTTTTTTAAAGGGAATTATAATGAAGACCAACCATCCTGGCTAGGAGAATATTTTTTTTAGAAGGGAATCATGGAGGGAATTAGCCATCTTGGCTAGGAGGATATTTATAAGAAGGGAATTATGGAGGAGACGATCCATCATGGTTAGGAAGATATTTGTTTTAGAAGGGATTTATGTAAAAAACTAACCATCTTGGCTAAGAGGACATTTTTAGAAGGAATTTATGGAAGAGACTAACTATCCTGGCTAGGAGGATTGTTTTAGAAGGGAATTATGGAGAAGACCAACCATCCTGGCCAGGAGAATATTATTTAGAATGGAATTATGGAGGAGATTAACCATTTTGGCTAGGAGGATATTTTTAAGAAGGTAATTATAAAAGAGAGTAATTATTTTTGTTGGGAGGATATTTTGAAGGGAATTATGGAGCATTCAAACCATATTGGTGAGGAAGATATTGTTTAAAATGGAATTATGGAGGAGACTAACAATCATGGCTAGGAGGATATTTTAGAAGGATATTATGGAAGAGACGAACCATATTTGTGAGGAGAATATTTTTAAGGGGAATTATGGAGGAGACTAACCAACTTGGCCAGGAGGATATTTCAGAAGGGAATTATGGAGGAGACTAAGGCGTGGGATCCCTTACCGCCTAGTTCCCAGACGGTTTGGGCTAAGCCCTGCCCGCTCCGAGGAAAGGGATTGGGACTCCTCTCCAAAGTGGGCGAGCTCGGATTAAGAGAACGAAGTACAAGTCTGACTGGTGGGCCCTCTCCTGAACCTAACAAAAGAAGCAATTTGCAAGGCGATAATCCGCACTGCCGGGTAACAAAGTCCCGGCAAATCAAAGGGCGCGCCGCTGGTAATCCCTCCCGCTGACTGCTATTGTTAGTGACCCATTGCCCTCGTAGGCCTATTGAAAAGCTTGAGTGATCAGCGAACATGGGTTTCAATTAGTTACGCGGTACGTTTTTCTCCCCTTAAATGTATACACACGCAAAACATTTTTTGTTCGTCATATGGGAAATACTTTATTTCAATTAATACAGAATGAGGTATTTCGTACATTTGATCAAAGAAAAAATCACACCATTGTTCACATACAGAACTTTGCAAACTAGGCAGTTGTATCAAGTTTTTTTGTCAAATGATTTCATGCAAAAACAAAATACTTGCATTCTATGACGCTATAAAAAAATACAATTCCACAAAAAAATGTAAAGATTGCCAGTGCCTTCAACACCAACCCAACCTGAGTTGGGCGCTGTAATCCTCGAACAATGACCACTAATCCGTTGATAGCCACCAAGAGAGCCACTCCAGTCAACCAAGCTCACGCTTGAATAGCCGAGTGTTCATACCGATCGGGAGCTACAGAGTGGGTCATTCCCACCCGCTTCTCGAGCGTCACGCTTGAATAAAAGAGTGCCCAGTATTCATACCGATCGGGGCTACCGAGTGGGCCACTTCATACCAATCGGGGACCAAAGCCCGCCCGCTTCTGTTCTCAAACGAGTATCAGACGTTTCTGTTTAAAATGCAAAACAAATTCATGTTTGCAAAACAATTCATGTTCGTCATAAGGGGAATACTTTATTTCAATTGATACAGAATGAGGTATTTCGTACATTTGATCAATTCCCAGAATCCATATAGATATCGAACATCGTATTTTGAGATATTCAAAGAAAAAAAATCACACCTTGATCATGTAGCTTTTAATCATTGTTCATATATAGAACTTTGCAAACTAGGCAGTTGTATCAAGTGTATTTGTCAAATGATTTCATGTAAAAACAAAATACTTGTATTCTATGAAGATAGAAAAAAATAAAATTCCACACCAACTCAAACTGAGTTGGGCGCTGTAAACCTCGAACAATAACCACTAATCCGTTGATAGCAGCTATTGCTGTGACCCCGAGGGCCACTCCAGCAGTCAACCGAGCGTCACGCTTGAGTAACCGGGCGGGTACAGTGTTCGAAGCGGGCGGCAGCTTACCTTGCGGGCCGAGCTCGCCCGGTTCTCGAACGGTCCCATTCCGGATCTCATTCCTAACCATCTTGGCTAGGAGGATATTTTAGAAGGGAATTTTGAAGGAGATGAACCATCTTCGTTAGGAGGATATTTTTTTAGAAGGGATTTATGGGGAAGACTAACTATCTCGGCTAGGAGGGTATTTTTTAGAAGGGCCTTATGGAGGAGGCGAACCATTTTGGTTGGGAGGACATTTTCTAGAAGGGAATTATAAAAAGACTGTCGACAATTCAATTTCAACGGGACACACTGAAAAAAAACACAGCGCGGTGCTCACACGATCAATGGACCGCTGAAATAATGAATCTTTCTGGAAGTCAAATTATGCATAATGATGCAGCGTGAACAATGCACAAAAATGTCCATTTACAAGGTTCACGCCGTGTGCGCTTCGTGTATGCTTTGTGCACGCATCCAGGACACCTAAATTTGGTCTGAATTTCTGTTTTAATCATGGCAATATTTGTTGCATGTCTGGTGTATTTTAACAAATGGTTGAATTTACTTGTTTCCGAATGTCTGAGCGATTCCGTTTTATCGCTGGCCAAAAGCTGGCCGAACGTCGGCGCAGCGTTACAGAAACACCGATATGGCCTGAAATGTGGAGAGTTCAATGTTGTTTTCTAATGTGATGGGATAGCACCGTCCGCACGGGCCACAAAATCCCCTCAAACCGCGTTCACTGAGGGGTTGTTTCGGTGCAATTTGGACCGCTCACCGTGCGTTAAACCATTGCTGTGACGTCACACCATTGTTATTGTGGATCTGGATCTACGAATCTCTTACACTTTGCACAAAGTGTGGATTCGGAACGACGAATCTTTAGAAAAGTGTGGATTCGGAATTACGAATCCACACTTTGAACATGTCGGACAATTGTTCTGAATAATGAGCATGAAAAGGACCGTCTGCGTGAAAATTTGTTTTCCGAAAATGACCAATGCATCTTCACTGTCAGATTTTCCGCCGTCACTGCAAAATCTACTGTTAGTCAGAAAGAAATGGTCCTCTGAACTATCCATTTTGACGAAAGGAACCTGTGTGTCGATACACATGCTAAACACGTCAGGAAACAATGTTGCAACCTGACGCCACTTCCGCGCTTGTGTACAACAAGTGTCTTAACAATTTTGGAAACATTTATCAGTCCCAGATTCATGTCTCATCATTTTTGCAACAAATGGCCTTCATTGAGATAATATATATGAAGAAAAAGGTGGCGTCAGGTTGCAGCATTCTTTCCTATACTTCTGTTGACGCAATGGTTTAAGTCGAAGAAAACACTCGCAAGTGTGGATTCTTAATTTACGAATTCACTCGGCGCTTCGCGCCTCGTGAATTCTTAAATTACGAATCCACACTTTCTCGTGTATTCTCCTTAACTTATTCAATGGGAACGTGAAAACAGCGCGGTGTGGCAGTAAGCGGGTGAAACGGCCACAATGCCGATGTTTCTGGACGGCCAATTTGTTCAAAGCAATGCAGCGTGAACCATGCACGAAACACTTCACTTGCAAGGTTCACGCTCTGTGTGTTTTGTATGCGTAGGATAAGCTAACAAATTATTCAAATTCACTGTTTCTATATGGCATTTGTCTAGCAAGAGTTCACAAATACTTTAAATCGGTTTTATTGCTTGGCCCAATGTGGGCCCGATGTCGGCGCAGCGCGTAGAAACACTGATATGTCTATGACCTGATATTTGGTGCGGTTTACGCTGAGGCCACCGTGCAGTTTTCTAATGTAAGGGGATGCAACCACTCCGGCCACAAAATCACCTAAAACTGCGTTCGCTGAGGTATTGCGAATGAGGGTATGATTTGTATTGAGTTGAATGGGAAATCGCCGCGGTTACACAGACGATGAACCGCCAGAATGTTTTTTTTTTCTGCCTAAAGCACCAAAAACGGAGGCACATGTACCCCCCAACCTCAGTGGAAGCCGCCCCCCCCCCGCCCAATTTTGAAAACCTCTATTTTAATACATTCACTCTTGTAATAATACTCTTATTTTGCATTTAGTGCAGCCTTTGAAAAAAAATGCACCTCAGGTGCCCCTACCCCAAGTTAAACCCAAGTTTCTCCGCTGGCTTGAGTACGATTTAATTCCTCATATAATCCCGAATATGTCCACACAATTTAATAGACTGCAGCGCCAACTGTACATTGAATGAATCACGGCAAGTGTATACGTCACTTGTCTATCCACCAATCACAGTTTGTCGGTGACAAGTCGGTGACCATAAGTCGGTGACCACAAGTGAGTGGTCTGTGACTGACAGGTTGTGTGTGTGTCAATCATAAATTCCATGTTTGGATGTGTCACCGACATCCATACAATATCAACCAATAAGAAGCGGCCATTTCAATCTCGGTGACTAGTAATTTTTATGGTGACTTTATAGCCTCAACGACATTAACATTGCTTTCGTCTCATTAATATGAAGCGAGTCGGTGATGTGTGATTGACAGCGCACAGGGACCATGCAATCACAAACCAGGTCCGAGTTTTTAGTCACTGCTCAGGAAATTGATGGCACTATTTAAGGCATTCGGGGCCGTCTCACCCCTCACATCAACCACAGGTCATCAACACCTTCAGACGACAACCAAAGAGAGAACTGACTGCAAGAACAAGATTTTGCTCGGTGAGTGTTTGAAACAATCATTTTTCTTCTGAAGAAATTTGTTGTCTTTTGCCCAATGTGTTTGAATCAATGCGGGATTCAGATGAATGTTTGTTGAATGTTGCTGATTCACTGATTCTCCAAACAGCAAGCTCGGTAGTAGGCTTGATATTTCCCCGTCTTTTTGTGTTTGTGAAATGTGGTAGTTTGAGGACTGAAAAAAAATATGAAAAAAATGTTCAATTACTTTTTACTATGACTCTGATACACGTTTGCTAGCAGCAAAGCCAGCGTGCTAATTCCGATCCAGAAGTTGTGCCTTTTCCCAACGACAACTTTGGAGTTGATAAAGTATCTCGATAATTAACAAATGTGTTTGAAATTAATTTGTTCAGACGGGCTTTTTTGTGCAAAACATGCACTATAATCAAAGCCCTTCTGAAAGAGTTAATTTCAAACGCTTTTGTAAATTATCGAGCTATTTTATTTCATCAGCTCTTAATGTAAACAGCTGGTGCGGATGCAGACCACGGTTTTGTGAGGGCAAAATTTAAGGCAACAACAATGAGGAATTCCTGTCTGGCAATATTTCCGCTACTACTTCCACTGTGCACTCTCAAAAATAAATTGTCCAAATATTGACTGGTTTCTTTACTCTTTGACAAAAAATCATTTGGATTCTTGTCGATATGGATAATGCACTGTAAAGTCACATGGACTTTTTTTTTTTAATTTAGGTTCGCCTGTTAGGTTGGACTGTTTTCTGACCGCAGTTTTTTGCAAGTTCCCTGCTGTGATTCAGAACAGGCAAAGATTTATTATTATACCTGCTTATTCAAAATAATATTTCAGAGGAACTACAATTCGGGAGTTTACATTTCGGTTAAAAAAAAAAGACTCGCAAAACCTGGACTCTTTATAACCTGGCCAATATTTTTGGCATTATCAAGCACACTCTTATTTTTTACCTCCTTTTTTCCTATTGACTTTATCGTTTAAATTTTCAAACATGAAATCCTAGTGCAGTGTACTCACATCATATCCGGCAATCAGTCAAACTAATTCAAGATGAAAGGTTATGCAGAAGTTGGTCACAGAAGAACGTATTCAGGTATCCGGTCTTATTTGTGTTATTATTAATGTGGATATTCTCAGTGCCTTTGAACTTTGTTGTTTAACGGTGTCATTTCGCTACAGTTCGCAGTGCGCCATTCCGGTTTCATCAAGTTACTTTTAAGCATTGCAGGATAAAAGTGTCACTGGTCAGAATAGACTAGAGGGCGCAAATACAAACGCACTGGATCATGATGATACACACAGTTTTATACAAGTTCAATAGCTGGATGCATTTTGTAGAATTCATGGATAGATTTGATTTTTGGAGAACGCATTTGAGATAAATAGTCAACCCAAATTACATTTTCACTGTGCAGACATTTTTAGCCGAATTGTACTTGTGGAATTCAGCCATGCCTCCCCACCAGACTCCAAGTTATCTCCTAGAAAATGTTTAATGACTCATATTTTTGTTGGTATTTGTTTTCAGCCAGCAATCCGCTTAAGTGTTGAGCAGTGCTTCCGCGAGAATAGAATAGAGCCATAATGTTTAGTCTCCTTAATCATCCCTTCAAGTCTCCTCAGTTATCCCTTCTTAAACAAATATCCTATAAGCCATGATGGTTAGTCCCCTTTTAACCCTTCTAAAAACATCTTCCTTGCCCTAATTATCCCTTCTTAGAAATATCCTCCTAGCCATGATTGTTATTCTCCTTAATTAGCCCTTCTTAAAAAAAATCCCTCTTAGCCATGATTGTTAGTCTGCTCAATTATCGCCTCTAAAAATATTCTCCTTGCCATGATGGTTTGTCTCTTCAAATTGCCATCCTCCTACCGATGATGGTTAGTCTCAATTGCCTCTTCTTAAAAACAATATCCCCTCATGATGGTTATTCTCCTATATTATCCCTTCTTAAAAATATCCTCCTAGCCATGATTGTTAGTCTCCTCAATTATCCCTTCTTAAAAAAGTATCCTCTGAGCCATGTTTGTTAGTCTCCTCAATTATCCCCTCTAAAAATATCCTCCTTGCCATGATGGTTAGTCTGCTAAATTATCCCTTCTGAAAAAGATCCTCCTTGCCTTGATGGTTCGTCTCCTCAAATATCCCTTCTTTTAAAAAAATATTCTCTTAGCCATGATGGTAACATCCAAGCCATGATGGTTAGTCTACAAAATTATCCCTTCTAAAAGAAATGTATTTGCCATAATGGTTAGTCTCATTAATAATCACATCTAAAAGATATCCTCCTTGCCATGATGGTTAGTCTCCTCGATTATCACATCTGCAAAATATCCTCCAAGCCATGGTGGTTAGTCTCTTCAATAATAACTTCTTAAAAAATATCCTCCTTGACATGATGGTTTGTCTCTTAAAATTGCCCTTCTTAAAATATCCTTCTACCCATGATGGTTAGTCTCAATTGACTCTTCTTTAAAACGAAATCCGCTGAGTCATGATGGTTAGTCTCCTCAATTATCCTTTCTTAAAAATGAATGTCCTCTTTGCCAAGAGTGTTAGTCTCCTCAATTATCACATCTAAAAAAATATCCTCCAAGCCATGAAGGTTTGTCTCTTCAATAATAACTTCTTAAAAAATATCCTCCTGGCCATGATGATCAGTCTCATTTTAACCCTTCTAAAAATATCCTTCTTGCCATAATTATCCCCTCTAAAAATATCTTCCTAGCAATGATTGTTAGTCTCCTCAATTATCCGCGCTAAAATATCCTCCAAGCCATGATGGTTGGTCTCTTCACAGATTCCTTCTAAAAAAATATCCTTCAAGCCATGACGTTGGTTTTCTCAATTATCCATTCTAAAAATTTCCTCTTATGCATGCTGGTTATTTTCCTCAATTATCTCTCTTAAAAAAAATCCTCCTAGCCATGATGGTAAGTCTCCTCAATTATCCCTTCTGAAAAAAAATATCCTCTTAGCCATGATGGTTAGTTTCCTCAGTTATCCTATCTAAAAAAATATTTTCCTTGCCATGATTGTTTGTCTCCTCAAATTGCCCTTCTTAAAATATCTTCCTACCCATGATGGTTAGTCTCAATTGTCTCTTCTTAAAAGCAATACCCTCCTTGCCATGATGGTTTGTCTCTTCAATTATCTCCTCTAAAAGAACCTCCTAGCCATTATGGTAAGTCTTCTCAATTATCCCCTCTAAAAAATATCCTCCTTGCCATGATGGGTTGTCTTTTCAATAATCTCTTCTAAAACTTATGATGGTAAGTCATGATGGTTAGTCTCAATTATCCCTTTAAAAAAATTGCTCTCTGATGAATTCAGTCCTGTTTGCACGTAGAGCTCTACTCAGCATGCCATTAAGATTCTTTTGATTCCTTTTTTTTGGAAACCGGGATAGTGGTATTTGGCTGAATATCTTGAATGCTTTTTGTTGTGCAGTTTTGCAAACATTTTCAAAATGGTAAAGAGTTTCTGAGACACAATCGGTTGACGCTTGACAAACAGATGGTATGCCTGGGAACAAAAGCTATTGCCTGAGGCAATGTCCACAACATTACAAAAAGTGGGAACGCCACTATTTCTTTGTAAAGTTATAATTCAAATTAAATTTGACTGCAAACGTTTGGAATACCCGATGACGTCATGATGCCGTCGCAACTTGTTTTTCTTCATGTTTTTGGACCAGGGTTCAGGTTCATTTTTTTCAGAGGAACTACAAATGGGTGTTTTAACATTTTAATTCAAAGAAAAACAATATTGCCAAAGTTCGTTTCTTTATTAGCTGGCCAATAATATATGTACAATAAACCAGCTTCTTATTCTCTGCCTCGTTTTGAACTGTTTACTTTATCATTTTAATTTTCAAACATGAAATCCTGGTGCGATGTACTCACATTATTTCCTGCTGTGAGATTCTTTTGGACATTGTTTCGACACGATATTGATCAATATAAAGTCAAAAATGTATGCTCGTTGTGACTCCTGCAACTTCAAATTCGAGCAATGTTGAACAATTAAGAGGAAAAAGTATGATATGTTGCCTTTGGTGTATTATTTTCGTTAAAAGCAACAATTTTTTTTTTACATGAGGTTTCTGTTTTTATTGTGAATTTACCACACTTTGACCTTCCCGTAATCCCGGAAGAAAAGGTCAAGCTGCTTCACATACACGACTGCACACGTTTATCAATTAATGATCTACATGTATCTGTTTACAGAATACAAACATTATTGATAATTCTGGTCAAGAGTTATTTCCATAATTTGTTTGATGGTAGTAAAACATTTTCGTTCAATCTACATTCACTTGCAATTTCGGGAGCACAGGAAGTAAATTGAAGTCAAGCGACATGCCCTGGAATATGAAATTTTGTCAAAGTCACAATCTGCCATCTCACGAAAATGAAGATATTGCTGAAACTATTTCGTAACATGTTGACCGGAAATGCTTATAATTGTATGTATGATGACGTCATGATGACGCCACCAAAATGTCCCCCTTTTCGCACTAAGGTTCATGTACTTACCAGTTTTCATCGTTTTTCCTTGAACCGTTTCGAAAGAATTATGTTTGTTTTGCATTGCGGTTTCTTTTTGTATTTTGCTTAACCCTTTATTTAATCGGTAATCCCGGAAGAATAGGTCAGATGACTTTGTTTTCGAAAATCAGAAATGTTTATCAAGGTATTATCTATCAGATTACAAAGTATGGAGTTGTTTTTTTTTGTCAATGGGTTTTTGCCATGAAATCGTTTGTAACTTGATGCCTGATGATGACGTCATCATGACGTCAGATACTCACCTCGGAATCAGGGTTAGTGTTTGTTCAAGGTTTCCAGTTTATACCATGTACCGTTGAGAAGAAAAGTCGCGGAGAATTATTGCCTGGAAAAAAAGCAAGGAAGGAAAAACAAAAGGAAAGAAAGGGATACAATAATTCTGGCCAGTTCAGAACCGTGATCGCGTCGTACACGATCACACAAATATATATCGGGGTTTTGTTGTTCGGAATAAAGAATTTCTGTCTGACAATATTTCCGCTACTACTTCCATTGTGCACTCTCAAAACTTAGTTCAGGTTCGACTGGTAGTCTAGTAATCAAATTTTGGCTGCATTTTCTTTTTTAAGAATTCATTACATCAAGTTTTCTGTTGTGATTCAGAATAGTTGAAATGCATCGTGATTCGTACTTATTCAAAAAAAGTCACTCACTTTAATTATAATTTTTCAGAAGAACTACAAATGGGTGTTTTAACATTTTAATTTTGCCAAAGTTCGTCTCTTTATAAGCTGGCCAATATTACATGTACAATAAACTACCTTCTTATTCTGTGCCTCGTTTTGAACTGTTTACTTTATCATTTTAATTTTCAAACATGAAATCCTGGTGCGATGTACTCACATTTTTTCCGGCAAAGAGAGTCTTTTGGAAAAAATTTTGACATGAGATTGATTAATTAAAGCAGAATATGTATGCTCGTTGTGACTCCTGCAACTTCAAATTTGAGCAATGTTGAACAATTAAGAGGAACATACATGTAGGATCTTTGCCCTTGGTTTTTTTTTCTTTTGTTAAAAGCAACAAAATTGATCAAAATCTGAAGTATAGGGTGTATATCTAGTAAAATGTTGCAATTTCAGCGCATTCTATACTTTTCAGAAAATGGAAAATGCAGTTTCGAAGGTTTGCGGTAACACCAAGTGAATAATATTTCTTTTGAGTTGTGTGGTTCTGAGAAGAACCAGTTGTTTGAACTCGACGTGTCGACAGTGTGCTTTGTTCGTCATCAGGAGACTTTTATGTGACGTGTTCGTTTATGTAACATGGCCCACGATGGGACTACGAGAAGTCATCCATCATCGAGCATTCCCACAGCGAAGACCACACCATCAACTGGCAACAAGCAGAGCTCATCACCAGCAACCAACAGTGGCACCCTCGGCGAGTCCGTGAAGCCACGGACATCTACAAACACAACATAGATCCACAAGACATAGGGTACCACCTCCATGATGGCGACCACTCCTTAATCGTAGGTCCAATGGGTCTTTTATACCCACGGGCCTAACCAATCCCCATAGTTCGATCCCCCGCATTAGTTCTGCCTATGGGTCCCCTAAACCCTTGGCACTCGTTCTGCACCCCAGCTTGATGTTCATCCTAGCTGTACCACCATCATTCTGACATGCTTCAGTGAGTGCACACAGTCCACTTTAGCATCCTACCTGGCAACTTTTAGCATCCTCTTCCAGAATCTCCCGCCTTAACGGTCCACTGACCTACCCCCCCCCCACCGGTGCTACTTAAACATCTACACCAGCAACAGTACGGCAGTCTCCTAATGACGAACAGAGCACACTGTTCGAAACGTCGAGTTTAAACAACTGAATCTTCTCAGAACCACACAACTCAATATTATTAACTTTCTTTGTTCATGTCCACCATGCAAACATACAAGTCTCATTTAAGAGTAAACGTATGCACAACTGGATGCCGTTGCTTACACACGCAAAAGAGTGTGCCCGCCGGCACACTTTTTTGAAAACAGCAAAGCCTTCATTTTACTTATTTTATTTTACGCTTAATCAGGCGGAATAATTTTACAGGTTGTTTGAAACCAGTTCTATTGTGAAGTACACTTTCTGTACATTTGCAAATGATCTTAACTAATTTTAGCTTGTTTTTCTATGAATGTTTCTCCAAAAAAAAAAAAAAACACCGCCCGTGCGTGAGTCTAGTCAGGGCTGTTGATGAACGAATTCCTACCAGAATAAATAATCAATCCAAATTACATTTCACCCGACAGCTATTTTTTTTGCGGCGTTTTACTGATACAATTCAGCTTTGCCTCCCCCACCATCCCCCAAGTTATCTCCCATCGGATTTTCAATGACTCGTTTTGTTGTTATTATTTTCAGCCAGCAATCTGCTCGAGTGCTGAGGATTCCTTTCGTGATAGAATTCAAGAACGTTATATTTAGGTGAGTGTCTGTTATTTGACATATCCTCACACAACTATTAGAATAGAGCGTTTATTTAATGGCAGACTTTTTGTGTGCATCGATAAACGTTGTTGTCAAAACAATAACAGAAAACGTCCTCGAAAGAAAAGTGGAAAGTGATATTTAGCCAATATTTGGTTAGAAATCTTTTTTAACTTTAGCATAACAGATTATAAAAAAAACAATCGATAATATAGGGTTCCCGGTTCAATTCGTCATATTTGCATCCGATTTTGGGCGTCTGCACACAATCGAACCCGCCTTACGAGAGCCGAATTATTGTCTGACAGCCAACAATTTAAAGTTTGTGAAGCAATAATTCAGTAACTAAACTTTGGTGGATTTTTTCCGCTCCACTATTACTCATTTAAAAGTAAATGTATTTTATATTTTTAGAAAAATAGCAATCGAAATCAAATTGTGGTTGTGAAACTCGAAAATAGTACGGGAACTGCATCTTTAAAGCAATGTTGATAATACAGACACTTAAACCGTTGCTCGACATGCCATTTTTTGTATAGCAACACCATCAATTTAGATTTTGCGTCTTTGTTCTCAGACAACCAGATTCCTCGTCAAATTCACCAGGGTGCCTCGAACTAATGACGAAACACGCTCAAGTTTAATTGTCATTTTGTTTTATCTTCCCACAATTAGTTTCGCAAAAGTAAAAAAACAACTTAATGAAAATAAGTATTGTTTGCATCAATTGCTAGGTATTGTTTAAGCGGATTAGTTAGCATGTATATAATGTTATATTTTAAATCATGTTCTCATGTTTTACCAAATTGTGTCCGCAATTACCGTTCTAATTCTATGTTGTTCGTTGATCACGTTGTAATTAGTTTGTGATTGTTTATAACGTCAGTGAATCATAATATAGATTTCCCATTCAATTTCGCAATTTACTCATGAAGTCGCAATGTTTACTCTTCAAATGGTCGCAGTTAGAGCATTCGATTTTGGGGGGGATATTTACAACAACAAAAGGCGTGTGGGCAGCATTTTTCGTGCTAAAAAAATAATCATTCCATTTTTTATTCGAGTTTTCACCGAGTAGGCGTATTTGTTATAGAGGAAGTATTCATTTTCAGCGAGAGTGCAGTAAAATCAGGGGTCAACTTAATCTGGCATTAGCGATTCGCTAAACGTCAATCGCATTGGCGATAAAAAAGGAAATTATTTTTTATTTCCACAGAGTGATTACAACAATAAACAAACTGCTCACTTCGGTTTACATATACAAATCTGCCTTTTGAGTGCTCAGAATGTAGTTTCTTCTATCACTTTGACACTTTACATTTTTAAACTTCTGTTTTGAAATTTGTTAGGCATTCAATATTTTCTTCAAAATAGCTTTAAATTCTTTTATCAAACTTTTTCTAAAGCCATGTCATTAATTTTAAACTGTTTTGCAACACTTTAACACAACATTTTAAGCAACTTATGTCATTGAACATGTGCTACTTTTATAAACGTACGCATCAAATTGAATTCTCGAGCGGGACTGAAATCCAAAGCGCAAGAAATTCAAGGCACAAGTCACGTTTTGATGCCTACTTTTTTACTTGTGAATGAAAATATTCTGAAAAATTGTAAACTTTCGCTAAGTTCAACCGGGTGTACAAAACGCTTGCCTTTTTGTTTTTGCGCATTGCAATATTGAATGAGCAAGGTGTGACATTTGAAATTTGAATGACTTACTACTGCATCATAAGTAGATGCAAGCGATATGAAAAAACGTTTCAATAAAAATATTGGACTAATTTTATCTCAATTGAATGATAAATTATTTCTTACTAAAGTATAAAAGGTAATCTGTCTTCCTTCGTATGTTTTTCAGCCTTCACTGAACTCCTTGTGATCTCTTCTTGGACCTGATCTTCAAGAACGAACCATCAAGGTGGGTGTGGTGATGTTTAATTTATTAATCTATCAGGACCAGGGAAGGGGCAAAAATTTGCCCCCCCCCCCAAAAAAAAAAATACTAAAGCTCCAGTGCATTTCACCCTATCGGCATGCAATTTGGTGACCTATATTGAACATTTTTTTTTCAAATCCGTTGGCGGATTGTCATGAGTTAGACTTATTCTGCAGTTTATCTGACATCAATATTTTTCTCGAAAAAACGGTTGCAACCTGACGCCACTTCCGCGATTGTGTACAAAGTTAATGGAGGATCAAGAAAATTTACTAAGTATTTCCTAACAAAAATGGAAATGTTTCTCAGTCCCAGATTCATGTCTTATCATCATTTTTGCAATGAATGACCTTCATTGAGATGATATAATGAAGAAAAAAGTGACGTCAGGTTGCAACATTTTTTCCTTTTTCTGTACTCGTCGCTATGTGTTTAACTATTTTATTTAAAAGAAATTCTCACCTGATTTGTTTCAGTTTAATCTCTTTTTTTCTGTACAGAATGAAGATCTTCTTGGCAACCGTTCTTTCAATTGCCCTCCTTTTGGGTAACTCCGTCAACCTCCGAGCTTCCGTTACTGGGCCGGTTCCCTCGGACGGTGATGGTTCTGCGTCTCAGGCGTGGCCGATGTGCTGCCTGGGGCCAGCTGCAATTCCCGGCATACCAGGTCTGCCGGGGTCCTTAGGTCAGCCAGGGTCAAAGGGCGAGCCAGGTCAAAAGGGCGATACCGGACAGATTGGACCTATGGGTGAGCGTGGAACAGCTGGGCCTCAAGGGGACGAAGGCATAGGCCAGCCCGGAAAAATTGGTCCAAGAGGAGTCGCAGGTGTTGTAGGGCCAACGGGGGAAACTGGTGTCAAAGGTCAAAAGGGTGAGCCAGGGGAGACACCAGACGACTCCAACCAGCGGGTAGCATTCACCGTGGTGAGGAGGAGCAGCTCGGATTCCTCCACGAGTGACGACTACCGTTTGCCCTTCCAGGAGACCGAGACGGTTCTGCCGGGTACAAGCTTCGATCTCGAGACCGGCACGTTCACGTGTGGTGTGCCGGGCACCTACGTGTTCATGTTTTCTGTGAACAAATATGCTTCCAGCAGCTTTCTGCGCGTCCTTCTCCGGAAGAACGGCGACATGGTTGTCACTGGCTTTAGCACTGATTCAAATCGCTATGAGCAGGTGTCTGGGAGCGCGGTGGTGGTTCTGCAGCGTGGAGATACGATGTATCTCACGATGTACGGTAGGGCGTATAGTAATTCCAATCACAGGACCTCATTCAGTGGCTTTCTCCTTTACCCCGAATAAACACAACAATCACAACATACAAAGATACACGAGCATCGTGTTGCTGATTTTTTTAATCGCTTTCCATTTTCGCCGAAACAATAACCAATGAATTAAAAGAAATAATGTTCAATAACAATGTCACAAAAGTAACATATTATTAACGTTTTTGCATTTTGCATGCGCCGATCTGTATACAACAAATGATTTTTTTTTGGAATTTTTGCAAAACAAAATGTAGCGGGACGGCAAAAGAAGGCCGGCCCTCTATTTAAAGAGGACGAGTGTTCCACTAAAAATATATGCCAGTAAAACTATGAACCTATGTCATGATGACGACAATGAGATGAGCTTACCGAACTTGTATTTACATTATTTCTACACAAGAGTCAAGATGATAATATTCTTTACACAAAGCAATAATCCATGATAAATGTAAGGCACAATAAAATAGAACAATAAAGGTCAAATGTCAACACACGGCTGGCTACATATGTTACAAATTACAGACGTGAATCATCCGGCCTCAAAATGAACACAATATTCTCACAAAAAGATCACATTATACACTAAAGTACTCACAGGGACGAATCTATAATACTAACCTTCCTAAATGATATAAATTTGGAGCATGGCCGGAGCCATGCTCCCTACAAAATAGAGAGAATGTATGCCCCAAATTTGTGGTGGTCTTCCCTGTTCAAGTCCCACAGAAGAAAACTTGTTACAAGTTGCCTTTGCGCGGGAAGCTCAAAGGTCATGATATGCAAATCACTCGCGAAACTTTTGGACGAACAACTGAGGGCGCACTTGGTCTCCCTACAGGTTCCCTACTTAAAGACCACGCGACCCGAGTGGTCCCAAATAACAGAAATACAAGGGCGACCTGGAAATGATTATATAAAATTCCCATTAATTAAGTGATCTACAACAATAACACCTTTTACATATCTCAATGCAGTACATTAAATTAAAACAGGTTCAATGTAATAATACTGCATAACATTTATAGACATGTAGCAACCCTTCAAAGATAAAGGAAAATACAACATACATGTACATATCCACTCAAGGTTTGCTATATAAACCATCAGTAAGTCTAAACTGACTTAAAATACATGATGGAATTAATATTCCACAAAACCTTCCCAAGTCAGCTCAAAATCATGTAAAGGATCACATAAACCCTGTCTGGAAAATGTTTACATGTCGAGATCTGTACACAGTATAGATACACCAAGTACAATAGTGTTGCACCAAATCTGATTCCAAAATTGATACATTGTAATACAATGAGATCAACTAGGGTTAAACACAATACATGGTGAAATTATACAATAAAACTGTGGTTTCATGCCAACAACTCTGAACATACACTCGTTGTAATTTTAATATGCATAACAAGGTAATGAAATCTAAATCACATTGGATCTTTATTAAGATAGAAGTGAATTTGTGTTATAATGGAACAATTGGATATGAAGTGGCAGGCAAACAGGAGGTTCATACACTACATATAGGTCTCAGATACAAGTGGCTGTCAATACAAAATGTATTTTTCTCAAACAATTCAGTGCATCCCCAGATAGACTACAGGGTAGAATAATATAAAAGTTTCAATCACACTGTGAGAACAAACAGTTGGACAACTCAACCAACTTCAACATCCTTCACCACACAAGGCTAGGAAAACAAATACATTTCTACCCCAAAACACAGCTAAACTGGTAGGAGCAACACCCATCACTAGGGCAACAACAATAGGAGAGGAATTTACAAGGTACATACACACATATACATTTTCTGAAAATGACCCTATAAATGGTAGATTGCATGGTGAAAGTGCCAGACAAATCTTACTAAAAAGGGTATACAAAAATATCCTATAATATTGTGAGTCAAAAATAGTTGGAATACACGAAACTTCAAAACTGCTGACAAAATGTTCCACTTAGCAACTACACTAAAATAAGAAATCCACAATCCCGTCACTAAACGTTATTAGGGAATAAATTTGGAAATGTTAACAAAGACACACAAAATCCTATCCCATATAAAATGAAAGAGAGAGAAAAACATGAAAATATCACGTCTCTGTGAACCAACCTTGACAAGTCAGGAAAAACCTAAAATGCATCTGCCTGAATCATGAAAATATAGTGATCAATTAGTCATCATACAAAAGACACACCTACATAAACATGCTATAAAAATACAACATTATAAAAGGCATGTATAATAGTTGTACAACAATTCGTACAATAATCTCATTCAAACATGTGAATGACAACAACAATTTCCAAAAATTGGAAAAATATAAAATACAAGTTTATACAATGAAATAAGTAAATATGGTGCTGATAAATCCTGTGTCCCTTTTTTCAAAGAGCAAAACACCAATATTTATACAGTAAAATATGGAGGGGCAGTTTGAGCTATCAGTACATAGCCAAATACATGTACAATGATCATGCTAGGCATAGATAAACACAAGTACTTTTAAGTAATGGCATTTGGCCACAGACCCCGAATATGAGGTACTGTACTCCTGTCAACAGTCGTCATGGTCACCACTACTGCCAACACACAGAAATAAGCTGCGATACCCAAAGACAAGGGAGGGTTCCCTACTTTTTCTTGGGCTTTGCCATCTGACAAACTAAGTGAGGGGTGTGTTACATTACTGTAGCTAACTACATGAAGGCTATCATCGAAAATACTCACAGTGGGAGAAACACAAACTACTCCGTCCTCCTGCACATTACAAAAATCAGCAGCTTCAAGTAAAACCGTCTCAATTAGAAGCGGCTTAGCCTCTTCAAAAATAACATCTACCACCTCAACTGTACGAGAACACATAACAAGGTCAGGACACTGCGATTCATGAACCCTGTCTTCACTAGGCTTCTCGAAACATTTCAAAATAGCAACAAATCTATCATTCAGTGCAGCTTCAATGCTACTCACTGCATTTCTATCAATAGGACAAGCATCTTCATTATGTTCACATAAAATATTAGTGAAGGCACTAACTATGGTCCTAGCTAAAGCACTATTTGACTTCGAAATAGAATCTGGCACAGACATGGTTGGAATAATTACCTTGGAATGCACACACAAAAATATGACTTGTTACAAAATCAGGCCTCAATCACTGACCTACAATCAAGTCTGCATACAAACAGACAATAAAATACAAGTCAAAAATATGTCTAACTACACTGTAGACAAAAGTACAATTCCACTATAAAAATCTCCAACTGACACGGTCTAAAAAGACACCCAAAAACGCCAAGACAATCTAATAATACAAGAAGCAAATGACACAATGCACTGGTGTAAAATGTCGTGAAAATGCAATTAGCTGAAAACCAGAAGTTAGTACAATGGTGTGTGTGCAACAAGTAATACTAGTATTTGACTCAAAAACACTCAATCCAAAGCACAGGCCAACAACTGGCTCTAGAATTATCTGTTCCTAAATCCTAATATGGAATCTACTACAGATCCACACAAGGCACAACTGCCTAAAAACTGAACAGATCTAAGCTTGGATACAATTTACAAATGGTCAAATATCAAATACAATTCTAAAAATAGATTGTTACAATGAAAGTTACACAGCACACAATGTAGCTTGTCAATGAAGTCCTCTCAACGCAGGGTGAGCCAAAAATCAGATGATAACCATCACGTCTATGATCGCGACAATCAAACACACGGAAGCGATTCAGTGCGATTCGTGAACTCGAATTCCGGTGCACTAGAAAATCTAAAGTCCGGGGGAAAATATTTCCGGATAAAAACGCGTCGTCAATAAAAAGTTCACGGCTATGTAGAAACAGATGTCAACTGTTGGAGCTCTCAATCCTGTCTGCGACGCCATTTTTGTAGCGCGAGTAGACATCTTGAAGAAATAAAATCGGAACACTCAATCCTGTCTACGACACCATTTTGTAGCGGGACGGCAAAAGGAGGCCGGCCCTCTATTTAAAGAGGACGAGTGTTCCACTCAAAATATATGCCAGTAAAACTATGAACCTATGTCATGACGACGACAATGAGATGAGCTTACAGAACTTGTATTTACATTATTTCTACACAAGAGTCAAGATGATAATATTCTTTACACAAAGCAATAATCCATGATAAATGTAAGGCACAATAAAATAGAACGATAAAGGTCAAATGTCAACACACGGCTGGCTACATATGTTACAAATTACAGACGTGAATCATCCGGCCTCAAAATGAACACAATATTCTCACAAAAAGATCACATTATACACTAAAGTACTCACAGGGACGAATCTATAATACTAACCTTCCTAAATGATATAAATTTGGAGCATGGCCGGAGCCATGCTCCCTACAAAATAGAGAGAATGTATGCCCCAAATTTGTGGTGGTCTTCCCTGTTCAAGTCCCACAGAAGAAAACTTGTTACAAGTTGCCTTTGCTCGGGAAGCACAAAGGTCATGATATGCAAGTCACTCGCGTAACTTTTGGACGAACAACTGAGGGCGCACTTGGTCTCCCTACAAATATATTTAGCTGTATGCATGTGTATTGAGATATACAGCGTTTGTCAATAAAAACGCAGGATTCAAAGCGATTTTTTTCTGAGAAAATTATGCTACTGGTGTGCCTAATTTGATCTGGATTTGATTGTCCATAATTTCATCTTTGACAAGATTTTTGTTTGGTGGAATTTGGATTTTTGGTTCAAAAGTTATGACAAGTTTTGTGAAGCCCTTCTGAAGCGGGTTGGTCTGATTCAATGACCTTAACACAACGACCAGTTAGGTACAATGCAGATATGCATTGAAGACAATTAAACCAGAACAAAACTTTCTTTGAAACAACTGATGATAAGTATCACTTAAATTTAATAACTGGACAAATATTGTTTCAAAGCATCATGAATTATTGACTAATAATATTATTGTGGACTAAAGGATTATGTAAGCCTAATCCTGCCACACATGTCCTTCTTTGTGATCCACAAATACTTTCACCTGTACTGAATTCAAACCTTTCATTAGGTATGTGTGATTTCACAAATCAGACCAGCTTGGGATTTATAACCCTTCTTCAATTTACTCTTTCTCTGGACAGGATTGTCCAAATGAGATGGGATAAAAAGCATAGTGAAGAGAAGGAAAGGTACTTTGAAAAGAGGGTTAACATTATGATGAATAGGGGTGGTTTATATTCTTAATATTTTTGTTTCTAATCCTGCGTTTTTATTGACACACGCTGTAGTGAATAGTGTGCGTTAAGTTTGTTGACAACGATTTTTGTTTTCATTGTATCCATTGTAGGCCTATAGGGAAGTGTTTTGATGGGATATTTTTTTCAAACCAAGCTGGGTAATCATTTTTTTTAGAAACAAAAGGTTTGCATAAAGCAGTGCCACCATGTATCCAGACAGGTTAACAACTAAAAAAAAAATATGTTTATGGCGTTATCTCGACCAACCTGGATTTTTTAGGCCGTGTTTCTGACCGCCATTTTTTTCAAACCACATTTAGTCAACATATAAAATAACGTGGTTTTTTTTCGAAAATAAATGCAACTTGTTTGTATTATTGGGTATTTAAAACAGATTAATTAAACACAATAACTGTATCCGAAAGCAAACAAAGTAAAGACATACAGACAAACAAACAAAATATTTTGCTACATACCTAAATAATTTTGGGGCGTTTACTGTAACATGTTATTTTCTTTGCCTTATGTTCCCTGTATGCCCAGCACAGATAATGTCAATTAAATCAATCCCATGTATGTATCAATTTTTATTTAATGTCACGAAAAAAGTCTCGAGTGATTGAATCTGATTTTCTTATAGACTTTAAGCTTGGGATTTGGATTAACAATTGTTTAAAATATTCTAATTCTATCCACAGCAATTAGAATACACTGGTTTTTATTAAATGATTGCATTTTTTTAAACGTTATAATATGTGAGAATTATGTAAAAGTAACAATTGACTTGCTATGAAAACAGTATGCATAAAACCTCATTCTGAGGATTACCAAAAGCACCAACATTGTTGGTAAATACTCTCTTTTTCACTTGGCTTCGTTATTGTAGTATATTGCTGTGAAGCGAGGGGCGGGTATAAATCTTCGCTGAACTCGAACAAAAAAACACAGTCACACTGTTTCTGTTTCACAATTATTTTTGAGCCATTCTCTTTATTCCATTTTCCTCCATTCTTTCAACTACTCCACGCTCCAACTCTCCTAGCCATCTCAAGTAAATACAATTGTAACAACTTAGTCCCCGGCCACCTGTGGTCTGACCCGGTGACCTCGGCCCGTCTGCCCAGATACTGGTATATTTTTAGATCAGCATCGGGACCGACTGGTAATCATATTTAGCGCCCTCTATTGATCATTATTTATGTCGCAACCATAAGCCCCCTCAAAATAATTTCACCACAAACTCCCCTACTGGGTCGATCGGCTCCCGAAGATCGATTGAATATTTTGGAATGAGATCTAAACAGATTCTTATTAACTATAAATGAGAGAAACAATCTGTGATTATCCTTGCAACAACACGTTAATGTTTAACAGCATGGAGCGTCTTCATCTAACAACAAACCTACAACATTATAAATTATAAACTTTACTGAACTATTACGTTTTCCTTCAACTTCAAACGCATATTGTTCCGATAACTACAAAACAAACAATAACAATTATTGGCAAGATCTCATGCCTGCTTATATTATACACTTGAAATCAAACTGCAGAACGTCTACTAACAATAATCTTCAAACTTTCAGATACGAAACTCAAAGAATTTCAACAGCTGTCGGAGAGTTATCTCATACATTAACATCCCTTTTTTTTTAGTACAAGAACCATCGAATAACCTTGATTTCTTATCACTTACAAATATGACATTTCTGACGGCAACATAAATTTATTCCGAAATTTATACCCAAATGCGAGATTCAAAGAACTTCACCAACTGCCGCAATGTTCTTTCATATTGTGCCATTCCGGCCGCATTTAGGTGAACGCCGTCGAGGTTATACCCAGGATTTCTCAGTCCCCTATGCTGCCATAACCACCAGCGATCTTCAACAAAAGTTGACAGTTGCATAAGATCATTGAATCTCTCCACCCGATTATTAAATTCTTCAAGTGAAACCTGGCCACCCCGTAAACTTCCCGTCCGAGGTATCACTGGTAGGAACACTATTACCTCTGGATTAATGTCCCTCTTGGGTAACTCTTGTACAAACTGACAAACTAGAGAATGGACTCGCTAAGGTTCCATTTCTTTTGCACATAAATCATTCGTACCCAAATCTAAGATTAAAACTGAAGGGTTGGCCTGCCGTAGAGAATTAAAGTACTTTTTAGATCTTGCCTGGATTCTACCTAGAGTGAGACCACCCTCACCAATACACGTGACAGAAACTACACCACGTTTTAACTCGATTTCAAACTGAAAACCTCGTTTCTTCTGCAAGCGTTTCACAGAACTGTGCCCGAAGAGGACAAAACCCATTTTTCTTTTTCTAAAACAATAAAATATTATTTGGGTAGGAAATACAAAGTATCAAAGCCACTTTTCAATGCTCAAATCAAAGTTCCCACCAGCAATGACTACGGAAATATCAGTCCGCCAGCGACCGGAATGCTCGGTGGTGCTCTCCAGTCAGGCGTGTCATTGCGGAAACTGGATGCCCCAAGACTTTCCGACAAGACAGCTTCCTGACTTTCTGCAATCCAACGGGCAAACCAGACATACGTTAATGAAGAACCTGGAGGTGCTTTCAAGTCAGGCGGGCACTCTGTGAGAGCTGGATACCCCAGTCCTTTCCCAGAGTTATCACCAAAGACTTTCTGCAGCCCTGTTCAGAATAAACAAAAATCCAAAAACATACATATTACCTTAACAATCACTAGTAATTTTACAAACTTACGTCAAAGAGTCAAGAATCAGATTAACTTAGCACTGACCAAGGAAGATGGTATGGGTTTCCATGCACCCCTTTATTGACCCTTTGAGACTGACGCATGGGCAATGGCTCATCAGAGCCACAACGTGGCTCCCCTACTTCTTCATTGCCAACCCCTCCAAGGTTTTCTATGGGTTCAGGGGCAAACTCCCAATCCGAATCGTCATCTGATTCGTCGCTATGTTTATCAGAGTCGGGATCACTCTCGGTCGTGGGATCTATGCGCAAATATTTCCTATTGATAGTCACCTCTGGTCCCCCTGTTATTGGACGGATTTTATACACATCCCCGTGTTCATTTACCCAAGTCACCACATAGGGGTCATGCTCGTACTTATCTTGCAGCTTGTGGCGGCCACTGAAGGCACATCTTCTTTTCAAAACCTGCGCGCCAATACTAATGGGCTTTGCATTAGCTTTAGAGTCATATGCCATCTTATTCTGGTTAGATCTCTTGACTACCCGGTCTCGAACAAGATCCCCAGCCCTGCCCAACAATTTGGACTGTTCATTAACAAAGTCTTGATCCCAGCTACTGTTGGACCGACCTAGCATCTGATCTAAGGGAATGGCGGGCTCTCGCCCAAACATCAGAGTGTAAGGTGCTATACCTGTTGTACAATGTGGGGTTGTGTTGTAAACGAACACAAGGTGAGGAAGCATAGCTGGCCACTTCCGCCGCTCAGGCTCGTCTATTGACCTGATTAGCCCAAACATGGTACGATTGAACCGCTCAGCCTGAGCGTTGCCTTCCGGATGATACGGTGTAGTTCTAGTTTTCTTCACACCATACAGCGCGCATAGTTCTCTGACTACATCTCCTTCAAAATTACGCCCCTGATCACTATGCAACCGATGTGGAATGCCCAATTTAGTGAACCAGTGATCTCGTAAGGCCCTTGCAACCGTAACTGCCAGCTGATTTTTACAGGGGACAGCTTGAACAAACTTTGTAAACACATCAGTCATTACGAGGACGTCCTCGTAACCACCGTGTCCTCGATCAACCTTTACAAAGTCGATAACCAACACCTCAAGTGGCTTGAATGCAATAAGATGGCGCATGGGTGTTCTTGTCTGGGGCTCAGCAGCCTTAGCTATAATACACTGCCTAAATTTACCGACATGGTTACGCACAGCAGCTGCCATTTTGGGCCAATAAACCCTCCGTCTCAGCAGAGAGCAGGTTCTTGTTACACCCTGATGTCCCCACTTATCATGGCATCCTGTCAAAGCTCTAGGCTGTAAACTCTTAGGCAACAGAATTTGGTCTAATTCACCATGCAAAGGATCCACAACGCGACGGCAGAGAACGCCATCAGGCTCAATGATTCGCGGCCATTGCCAGAGCCAAAACTTTACTTCCTCGGGCTCGCCACGCGCAGAATCATAAGTCTCCCCATGTTTCCATTTGTCATCCCACCGCTTCCAAATGAACCTCAAAGTTGGATCTGCCCTTTGGAGAGCACTCAACTGTTCGGCTGTCCATGATGGGAAAACACCAGGGGGCCCTACAGCCCTCTCAGCCCAATCTTCCGTCTGTTCTAGGTGTTTACGCGCCCTGATACGCCCTAATTGCACTATTGTGGAATAAAACTTATCTCGCATTACCTCTTCGGTCTCCTCGGGGGAGGAATGACCAGGGTAACGGCTAAGGGCATCTGCACAACGGTTACTCACGCCCGACCTGAACTTTACCTCGAATGTGAAAGCTGCTAGCTGCGCAACCCAGCGCATTTCGCATGCGCCTAACTTTGCTGTTTTCAGATAAGACAGGGGATTATTATCCGTCAGAACAGTAAAAGGAACCCCCAAGAGGTAATCCCTATACTTGTCAACAACTGCCCATTTAAGGGCCAATAGTTCCAGTTTAAACGAACTATAGTCAGGATACTTGGCCTCAACGCCCCTTAACCCACGGCTAGCATAGGCCACTTGGTGTCTCTTGCCATCTTCATCATCTTGGCACAAACAGGCCCCAAACCCTTGCAGAGAGGCATCTACTTCTAACACAAACGGACGCGTCGGGATAACTCAACACAGGTGACTGCGTCAATGCCTCCTTAAGAGTATCAAAAGCAGTCTGTGCTTCTGAACTCCAGATGAAATTATGAGCCATGAATTTATTACTACCTTTTACCAATGAGGGGACCCTTGCATGTAGTGGGGCCGCGATCTTTGAGAAGTCACGAACAAAACGACGGTAGTACCCCGCCAGACCAAGGAAAGACCGTAGCTGAGCCGCTGTCTGAGGTACCGGCCACTCTTGGATTCTCTTGATTTTGTCATCATCCACAGAAACGCCCTCGGATCCAACCACATGTCCCAGATAGGAAACTTCACTGCGGAACAACTTACACTTTTCGCCCTTAATCTTCAGTCCAAAGTCGGCCAACCTCCCAAAACCCTTGTCCAATCTTTCGACATGATCTTCAACTGTAGGGGAAAATACTAAGATATCATCCAAGTAGATCAACAATTCTGAGAGGTTCATATCTCCTAAACACATTTCCATGACTCTCTGGAAGGTCCCGGGTGCATTAACCAATCCAAACGGCATACGTGTGTACTCAAATAAACCGAATGGAACCCGGAAT
The DNA here is from genome assembly GCF_015706575.1 of Patiria miniata. Lineage (NCBI taxonomy): Eukaryota > Metazoa > Echinodermata > Asteroidea > Valvatida > Asterinidae > Patiria > Patiria miniata. Next base: position 11,248,687 of record NW_024037048.1, on the reverse strand, counting down.
GCCGTCTTGCTAATAGACTCAGGATCCATGGATACCTGGTGATATCCATGGGCTAAATCCAATGAGGAAAAATACTTTGCCCCCCGAAGTGCTTCAAGTGATTCCTCGATACGTGGTAATGGGAATGAGTCCCGGACCGTCTTGGCATTAAGCCGCCTATAATCAACACAAATGCGTAGGGACCCATCTTTCTTACGGACTAGTACAATGGGGCTCGCAAAAGGACTTGTTCTTTTCTGAATGATCCCCTGATCTAGGAATTTCTGTAACAACTCCCTAACTTCACGTAGGTGCTGAGGAGGGATCCGACGGTAGGGTTGGCTTATTGGGTGGCTATCGGTAGTGTGAATTTGATGTGGGACCTTATCACAACATCCAAGATCAAGTGAGCTCTTTGAAAAAGCAGAATCGTGTTTCTTAATCAAATGCACAATCTGATCCCGTTGTTTCCTACTAAGCCCAACACACATGTCGATTTTCAAACCCAGGGGCAAAGTATACTCTGAACCATCAGAAAAGATGTAAGTTTCCCCAGTGTCCTGTTCAGTTCCTCCCCCTAATTCAATGTCCGGATCTGTGGGGTCATCTGTCTCCACATGATCGAAGGCCTGATGACCTACAGACTCAAAAAGGATGTTATTAACTGAAACGTTAATCCCTTTTCCATCTTCATTCAGTTCTACACTCGGCCTAGGTGATATGTCAGTTAAACTAGCCAACTGTGTGTGAGGGGGGGATTTCGAGTACTTGCATTCCCAGATTCGCAACAAGAACGTTAACTGTTTTACCATTGATCTCTTCACATGAGTCATATACGCGACAAGCAGAACCCAGACCACTCAAACCTGCATCTAGGGTTCCGGTGGACTCGCGTCTCTCTCCCCACAGACCCTCTACAACCACAGTTTTTCCCTTATATACATCTGGAGGAGCCCGAACTTGGCACGTGATAGTACGTACTTCCCTAGGTAACAAGTTGATCGGTTTCTTGCCTGTACGGACAATTATTGAACTCACAACCTTTTTGGGTCCCTTATCTTGCTCTGCCACTGGATTTTTAGTTAAGCGGTACCACTGAATAGCCATTGCCCATGCCTCAGCATCTCTTTGCTCTGGATCAATTACGAAGTCTTCCAGCTGACTCAGTATATTACACCCCACCAACACTGAACACTTAGCATCAACTGCCTCACCCCCTGGAATATCCCTAACTACAAGGAAATGTGCATCAATCTTACGGTCATGTATCACCATTGGGACATTTACATATCCTTCAATTGGGATTTCTAGGCCTCCTACCCCACAAACTCGCAGGTAGGTCCCAAGCGATTGCACTTCCTTAAGTTTATGTGCCAAATGCTTCCTATAAAAAGAAGCCTTAATTAGGGATGTTTCTGCCCCAGTATCAAGGGTACAAGTTGTTGACACACCTGCCAACGTGATATGAGCCTTTGGGCTCTCCTAACAAGCTTAGAAAGCAATTCATCTACCGACAATTCAGGCAATGTTTCCCTACTTGACACACATCCTTTGGGTGAGGCCTTTGATGTCGCCTCCTCCACCACTTGGCCTACTGTGGTGGAGGCTGTTGGTTTAACCCTTGGGAGTCTGCTCGTGAAACCCCCGCTGTTGGCTCTGTGTTATCTGTCCCTGCACTAGACTGTCCCTGGGTTGCTAACAAGGACCTGCACTTGGCCTTGACATGGCCAGGGCGCTTGCAAAAGTAGCAAATGACTCTGCTCCTGAATGCCGCCTGATTGCCCTGTTGCTGAGGTGATTCAAGCTTCAGCACATGTTCCATGATCTTAGCCAATTGTTCTTGTTGACCCTTGATACACTTAAGCATTTTTTGTTGTTGCTGCATTATCTGTTGCCATTTTGGTTCGCTGTACGCAGCTGCAGAAAGAACACAAGCAGACTCCCTGTGATCAACACCGGCAGATGTGTCACTTTCATTGACATCATCATCATCCTGTACTCTAATTTCCCTAACCTGAGTCCGACGTGTTTTGGGTGTCTTCTCAATATCCCGGAAAAGCTCAAGAGCATAATCCCTCATGTCACTAAATGACTGACCTGGCTTAGCCAATTCAAGTCTCCTAAGTTCGAGGCGAGCAGTCGGGTCCCGGACCCCTGCAACAAACTGACGAATAAGGACTTTTTCCCTTATCTCCTTCAGGCCCAATTTTTCACTATCTGCAGCAGCCTCTAGGATCCTATCATGTATTCTCATTAGGGATCTTGAGTAATCCATGAGGGACTCATCCTCATGTGTTCCTCATTGTGTTCGGTCATACAGAGTTTTCTGCAATGACTGGACTGTTTCTTCATCACCAAAATGGCGACGGAGAACCTTGATCAGGGCCTTGTAATCAGACTTAACCCCCTCATGACATTTGATTTCTTCCCTAGCAGTACCGCTCAGATGGTTCACCACAACCTGTGCTTTCTCTTTGTCTGGGATTTCACATTGTCGGCAGTAAACCTCAACTTCCTCCAGCCACTCTCTAATAGTGGGGTCACCCGGTTTCACTGGCCGACCCGTAAATCTAACTAGTTTAACAGGTCTCTGAGGTGTTGTCTTGGTCTGTTTTAGTGCTTCGGTTAAGCCTGACACAAGGCGCTCAACAAGATCGGTACTTAAGGCAGTCATAACTGAAATCCTACAGATTTACATTCACAAATCAATGTCAAAATCTAGGTAATGGAACGCCCACAATGAAAATCTAACCCCAGGAGAATACCAAGTGTTAAAACAGTCAATCAGTAAATGACAACACTATGACAGTATGAGTATCTAACCCTTAAACATGCCTAACACTTCATGTATCTATGTACACACATGTAACTCACATGAAACTGCAAAAATGAGGAAAGTTATAGCCTACAGAAAACACATTCTGTCCGTCTGTTCGTAATGCTGCGTGTACTTCACCCGTGACACAGACTCACCACACCAGCTGTCTGCTTTCCAACCGTCCGCTTTCCGCACGCTGGCCTCGGTGCCCACAGCAATTTTCGGCTAGCCCCGGCGAATTTCAAGACCGCCCGCTCTGCAAGTCCGCCTCGATACAGCGGATGTTCCCCGGCGATAAGACCGTCACTAGCCTCCCGTCCCGGTACAGCAGATCTTGACTGGACCGGCGAACTTCCAACACTGTCCGCCCGCTGTCAAAAGTTCGGCCCCGGATGCTTACAGCAACTCGAAATCTCGGCTAGCCCGACGAATGTTAACACCGTCTGCAGTCCACAGGTCATCAGTCCCAGGCGAAGCGAATGCCGACTGCCACTTCCAACTTCAGCACCACCGTCGACCGATGAGTGTCGTTCCCTCAAAACTACAGCCCAGGCTTGTGTCAACGCTCTGTCTCACAATTTGTGTTTCTTGTCTTTCGTGTTCAAGTCAAGCACTTTTCCACCCCATCCGTGTTACCAAATTTGTAGTATATCGCTATAAATCGTCGCTGAACTCGAACAAAAAAACACAGTCACGCTGTTTCTGTTTCACAATTATTTTTGAGCCATTCTCTTTATTCCATTTTCCTCCATTCTTTCAACTACTCCACGCTCCAACTCTCCTAGCCATCTCAAGTAAATACAATTGTAACAACTTAGTCCCCGGCCACCTGTGGTCTGACCCGGTGACCTCGGCCCGTCTGCCCAGATACTGGTATATTTTTAGATCGGCATCGGGACCGACTGGTAATCATATTTAGCGCCCTCTATTGATCATTATTTATGTCGCAACCATAAGCCCCCTCAAAATAATTTCACCACATTATGAAAAAAGAACATGATTTTAATTACTTTCAGTTGAAACAGAAACGTGCCCACAGTAATAAAAAAGTGGAGTTGGCTGTTGTTTTTAAAGCACGTAAAAGTGAGACAAGTGTTTCTTGATTAAAAGACTCCAAATTATTTGAAGACTTTTATTGTTCTTATTCAGCATTACTTGATTGCATTCAAGAAACTCACTTTGAAAACATCAGTGAAAGTGTGAGCCCGTTAGATTGTAAAGAAACAATCTTAACGAAATCAATTAAAACAAAGCACAAATTCCATTCAAGTGAGGAGGGTCTTTCAACTGGTTGGAATTGTCCTTTGTCATATTATCATTCCAAGTGAATTTCTTTGTATTGACTTTGATTTGGATGCCATATTTGGTCAGGTGATGCAATTAAGTCCCCTGCTGACAGCATATCCTTGGATAATGTCTCCAGCCAGCACATGTAAGCTGAACAAGTACTCTTACTGGGAATAGGTAGACTCCTGTAAGAAATCAAAGAAAAGTTTATAATGGACCCTTCCTGCATGTCAATCAACAGTGCACATTGGCCAATCAGATCACCACTTTTGATCAGGTGACCACAGTAGCTCAGTCAGACTGGGTCACAAGCACTGTTAGATCTATTGCTCACCCCGCCCCCATTTTTTGCACCAGCGGTTAACACCCCCCCCCCCCCCCCACCCGAGTGTTCTGTAAAGAGTGCCCTTTTTACACAAGTAACTTTTAGTTTTTACACAAGTGTCCTTAGTTTTGTTTTAAAAGTTTCTTGTTTCGCCAGCGGCTTGTAAAGAATTTTTGGTATTTCGTGTCGCCATGAAAAGCGCCACCCATTGACCTACCGCCGTTTGCGAGTTAACCACGCCCCTTAGACAACTCTATAAGCCTTTTCGCCGATACCGCCATCTTTGAATTATTGTTTTCTGGGGGGGGGAGGCATTACAATGAAAATACGTCTCATCATGCAACTGTAGCTGAGAATGATGGGATGTCTTTTCATTGTAATGCCCCCCCCCCCCCCATTTCAAAGATGGCGGTATCCGCGAAATTGCTCATGGAATTTTGTACGTTGATTTTTGTTTGTCTCAGATATTGGCGTTCCGCGTCTATTTGTATATCTTGTTTAGACAATGTTTCACAAGCTGCGTTGACGCAATTCCACTGTGATAGGTTAATTTTTGCCGTTTTTAAAAACACCCCATAGGAAGATGGTACCCAGCCCCGTCCCCCTTCGCCCCGCTTTTTGATTTTACGGAGGCCGGGGGACTAGTAAAAAAACCTATCTACATGTACCTTCAACACAAATTGGCGACCCCCCCCCCAATTGAAACGACCTGGCTTAAAATCGTGCAATCTCTATAGACATTAAAAGTAATTTTCACAGCTCTCAAATAGCGAGCGTGTGGTTTTACAGTGGTGGATCTATAGGCGATCACCTCCCCCCCCCCCCGGCGCAAATAATCAAAATATTTTCCAGATCCCCCCCCCAACTTGACATCGCACCCCTCAGCCAAAGCTAGAGCCACCCCTGTTTATGATTTCACGCTAGTTTCTGCTATAGTGAGTAGGTTTGCGTTATTGTGAAGTAAGTGCCCTTAGATTAGCCACTCATTATTTTCATGGGAATTGCCAACACTACAACAGACATTTTTGCATGACACTTAGAAATTACGGCTTTTGCAAAAGTGTAAAAAGGATTACAGAGGATTATTTCTGTGCTTACAGGTATAGCGCAGGATTTCTGTGCTAGCGTGCTGTAAGCACAGAATTAGGATCATCAGCACAGAATTGTGTGCTTAAACCATGGAATTGAGTCTATTGAGTTAGTAGTGGCTTTGTGTACTTACATGACAATGAGCTGAGCCTCCTGAGAATGTTGGAGAACCAATTCACAGATCCGTATCTCAACCTGTCTGTTGGTCTGAAAGGAAAAACACTAGATTTTAGGTGGAAAATGGACTGGAATATTGATGTTTAATATGTCGAGTTCCACTTGGCAAATAAAATGAATTAATTAAGAGTTGTTCAATTTGCATTGAAAGTGATCAATACTCATTTTTGAAAAATCACCCACCAGAATGTCAAAGGTTGGACACAATTAACAGATGTTGCAAGATTGGACTTAAAATCACACAAACAGGGATTAAGAAAACTTCTCCGTGGTCTCTCTTGCTTTCTCATCCAGCATCCAGAGTTTGCACCGTCTCAAGCTCTCCCCACCGGGAAGCCCTGCCTCCCTTCTCTCTCTGGGTACGCAACTGTTGTTGGTGAAGTATTGAAATATATGTTTTTCACGATGAGACAAACGAAAAGTGTCGCTGAGATTTGGAACATCATTGAAACGCTTAATATGGCCTGATATGTTGTCAGGTGTACTCAATGTGACCGTGCAGTTTTCTAACACACCGCGCAGGCCACAGAATCCCCTCAAACCGTGTTCACTGAGTGCCTGATGTGACGGTACTTGTGGAGCCGTTGACGGTTTAATTTCAACGGAACACACTGAAAACACACACAACTTATCAATGTTGATACAAGACACTCACAACTTATTTACAAGTGTGTTTTTAATGCAATCTTTAAAAATGCACCTAGCTTCATGTTCCATTTAAACCTATTTTCAATTTTTGTTTTGCCATTTTTAAGGGTATTTTGGTTAATTTTTGTTTATGCTGTTGTGAATTTTCATATTCATGAACAAAAGTGTGATGTCATTACAAGCAATAAACCACAATGTTACAGCTACGTCAGCACCAAATGTTTCCAGAATTTTGGATATTTCGCTGTCGTGTTTTATCTTTTCGTTGGGATTCGTTGATGAGTGCACAAAAATTCATTTAGATGTAACGTGTATTTCCTGAGTTGTTGCCTCCAAAACGAGTTTGCTCTGTATTTCAAAATTAAATATTCAGTGATTTGTCATGATGACTGTACGTGTTACATTATGAGATTTAATTTCATGAGAAACCATCAAACAATGAGAAAGAGCATACCCGAAAGAAATATAGTGTTTTAAACGTGAAAAATACAAAGCAAATGAAAAATGAAAAGTCAACGTCCATGGCAAAAATAATAATACACTCGTGGTTTGAGCAATAACCCAAACTCACCAGGTCAAGCTACATTTAGTTGTGTAAGTTCAGCAAGTGATCGGTCTTGATGTCTTACATGAGGAGATTAAATTTCGTGAGAAACCGTCCAACAACAACAAAAAAATCTTTCGAGAAAGGGCGCGCTGAATAAAACTAGTGGTCTCGCACCGCCAAGACATACATCAGCACGCCGTAGAATATTTTAAGTTTCGTTCAATAGAGGTTGCGCCACATAAATAGTGGTCTCAACAACGCATCAACACGGATGCTGCAAAATTGGACAAAAGAACAAACTCGTTTCCGATGAACAACTCAAGAAATACGAAATGGATTCAATTGAAATTTCGTGCAATTTGTCTTAACGTTGTGTAGTAGAAGAGGTTTGAATGGCGTGAGAAACTGTGGAGCTATAAATATAATATGATCGTAACAATCTAGTGTTTGAAACGCTAGAAATCCACGTTGACTTCCATTAGGATTGTATTTGTCGCGATTAAAACCCTGTATTGTTACGGTCATAATAGCTTGATTGTTTGACCTTTTCTTATGAAATTAAATCTGTTCATGTTAAACATCATGACAAATGAGTGCACGAAAGTTCATTTAAACATAACGTGTATTTCTTGAGTTGTTGCCTCCAAAACGAGTTTGTTCTGTATTTCAAAATTGAATATTCAGTGATTTGTCATGATGACTGTACGTGTTACATTATGAGATTTAATTTCATGAGAAACCATCAAACGATGAGAAAGAGCATACCCGAAAGAAATATAGAGTTTTAAACGTGAAGAATACAAAGCAAATGAAAAATGAAAAGTCAACGTCCATGGAAAAATTGAAAAAACACTCGTTGTTTGAGCAATAACCCAAACTCACCAGTTGAAGCTATATTTAGTTGTAAGTTCAGCAATTAAGTGATCGGTCTTGGTGTCTTACATGAGGAGATTAAATTTCGTGAGAAACCGTCCAACAACAACAAAAAAATCTTTCGAGAAAGGGCGCGCTGAATAAAACTAGTGGTCTCGCACCGCCAAGACATACATCCGCAAGCCGTAGACTATTTTAAGTTTCGTTCAATAGAGGGCGCGCCAAATAAATAGTGGACTAAACATCGCATCAACACTGATGCTGCAAAATTGGACAAAAAGATCAATCTCGTGTCCGATGAATTACTAAAGAAATACGGAATGGATTCAATTGAAATTGCGTGCAATTAGTTTTCACGATGTGTAGTAGAAGTAGTTTGAATGGCGTGAGAAACTGTGGAGCTATACATTTAATATGATCGTAACAATCTAGTGTTTGAAACGCTAGAAATCCACGTTGACTTCCATTAGGATTGTATTTGTCGCGATTAAAACCCTGTATTGTTACGGTCATAATAGCTTGATTGTTTGACCTTTTCTTATGAAATTAAATCTGTTCATGTTAAACATCATGACAAATGAGTGCACGAAAGTTCATTTAAACATAACGTGTATTTCTTGAGTTGTTGCCTCCAAAACGAGTTTGTTCTGTATTTCAAAATTGAATATTCAGTGATTTGTCATGATGACTGTGTTACATTATGAGATTTAATTTTATGAGAAACCATCAAACAATGAGAAAGAGCATACCCGAAAGAAATATAGTGTTTTAAACGTGAAAAATACAAAGCAAATGAAAAAAAATGAAAAGTCAACGTCCATGGAAAAATAATAACACACTCGTTGTTTGAGCAATAACCCAAGCTCACCAGGTCAAGCTATATTTAGTTGTAAGTTCAGCAAGTGATCGGTCTTGATGTCTTACACGAGGAGATTAAATTTCGTGAGAAACCGTCAAACAACTAAAACAAATCTTTCGAGAAAGGGCGCGCTGAATAAAACTAGTGGTCTCAAACCGCCAAGACATACATCCGCACGTCGTAGAATATTTTAAGTTTCGTTCAATAGAGGGTGCGCCACATAAATAGTGATCTCAACAACGCATACACGGATGCTGCAAAATTGAACAAAACTCGTTGCTGATGAATTACTAAAGAAATACGAAATCACTTGAACCTGGTTTCCTTACCGTGTCCTCATGATAGCATGTAATGGATTTATTTAGTGGATTTGGTTATTTTATTTGCAAAGTGTAATTTACGTATTTTAATGTCAACTTCCAAATTATGATGTTCACAGAACACCCCCCCCCACACTCACAAATTTTCCGTGCCCCAGGTGCCCCCCACCAAAATACTGATAATGCCCCTTTTCCTTCCCCAACCAAAAATGTTTTTTGTAAGTTGTATATTGTTTAGTTAGCCAAAGGCCTACTGTTTACAATTTCGCTATGTCAATGGATATAGCGAAGCATTAAGGGACCCAACTGGGAAAAACTGTAACAGGACGTTTGTGATATGTGCCATCCATGATATTCTGATGTCCCCCTGTGCGCCGCCCCACTAAAAAAAATCCTAGCTACGCCACTGAGCTAGGGTTCCCCTACCCGCCCGTCGATCGAATGCACCCAGCTATATACGCTTGGCTACCACCCAGCAAAACACAGCCACAGCCGAGCCAAACCCGACCACCTCGTCAACCCCATCAACCCCACCCAGCCGAAAGTTAGATCCCGTCAGGCTACCCCAAACCGTACCCATCGCCCTCCACCTAATGATCAAACCCGGACACGGTTACCAATCCACAACCCGGTTTCAAAATTGTAGTTCGACCGAGCCCCACCGTCACGCACGCAAAATGCCTCAATGCCTCGCCCCCCCCCCCCCAAACGAAAGCAAAACAAAACCGGCGGTGCCCTTACCCACCGCCCGCTCCCAGCTTGGCAACCCCAGCACATCCCAGTCCTAGCCGAATCAAGCCCGATTATCTCGTCCAGCAACCCCAGCCATATCTAACCGGCCCGGCCGAGCAAAGCCCAATTGGATCCCGTCAGGCTTACCCAATCCGTATGCGTACCCCGGCCCTCCACTTAATTATCGAACCCGGACACAGCTGACAATCCACAACCTGGTTCTAAAAACTCAACTTCGATTGAGCCCCACCAAACCATCACGCCTGCAGAAACTGACGGGCGACTTGTCTCAACGGTCGAGTTGTCTCAACGATCGAGTCATCTGAACGGTCGAGTTGTCTCAACAGTGTAGTTGTCTCAACGGTCGAATTGTCCCGTAGTCGAGTTGTCTCAACGGTCGAGTCGTCCAAGCCCCCGCGTAACATGTACAGGAATCTTCAATCTGCCCCATAAGGGAATTACATATGGAGTTTGAGATTTCAATGGGAACAAAGGAAAACTAGAGCTAGGTGCTTCACGAAGCATGGATATCAGCCCGGCCTTTTGAAATTAAAATGACCCCTACTGACTATAAGTTGGCCATATACTATTATTGCCAAATTATGTGAACACCCCATATGAGGCCTGGTCCAAAGATGTAACTGACACAGTTTGACATTAATAAGAAGCAATTTGTATTTTTTGAAGAAAATGACCACTGGTGACCACTTGGTGGCCTTTGAGCCCACATGCTGGTCACTTAAGATAGTTCTAGGGTCAAGGAAGATCATGTCCAAATTTGGCCGAAATGTGAAGAAAATGACCACTAATGACCACTAGGTGACCTTTGGCTCCACATGCTGGTCACTAAAGAAAGGACTCAAGTCAATGAAGATCATGTCCAAATTTGCCTGAAATCGACCAGAAATTTGGCAGATATAACAAAATGACCACTGAGTGACCACTACCTGAAATCTACTAAAATGCAGTATGTGGTATGGGCTAAGGATGTAATTGACGAACGATTGTTCAAATCAAGTGAAGAATTTTGGCAAAAAGTAAAATGACCCCTACTGACCATTAGGTGACCATTGACCAAATTATGTGAACACCCCATATGAGGCTTGGTCCAGAGATAACTGACAAAGTTTGACATGAATAAGAAGCATTGTGTATTTTTCAATAAAATGACCACTAGTGACCACCAGGTGACCTTTGACCCCACATGCTGGTCACTTAAGATAAGACTCAGGCCAAGGAAGACCATGTCCAAATTTGGCTGTAAACGGCGACGAAATTTGGCAGATATAGTAAAATGACCACTAAGTGACCACTACATGAAATCTACCAAATTGCAGTATTTGGTATGGGCTAAGGATGTAATTGACGAACACTTGTTCAAATTAAGTGAATAATTTTGGCAAAAAGTACAATGACCCTACTGACCATCAGGTGACCATTGACCAAATTATGTGAACAACCCATATGAGGCTTGGTCCAAAGATAACTGATCAAGTTGATATTAATAAGAAGCCTTTCGGTATTTTTTTAAGAAAACAACCCCTTGGTGACCACCAGGTGACCTTTGGCCTCACATGCTGGTCACTTAAGACAGGACTCAAGTCAAGGAAAACCATGTCCAAATTTGGCTGAAATCGGCCGCGAAATTTGGCAGATATAGCAAAATTACCATTGAGTGACCACTGCCTGAAATCTACTAAAATGCAGTATGTGGTATGGACTAAGCATATAATTGACAAACCATTGTTCAAATCAGGTGAATAATTTTGGCAAAAAGTAAAATGACCCCTATTGACTATCAAGTGACCACTGGCCGAATTCTGTGTACACCCTGTATGAGGCTCGGTCCAGGGATGCAACTGACCAAGTTTGGCTGTCAACGAATGAAGACCGTGGGAGAAGGAGCATTATAAAATTTTCACTAAAATGAACCCTAGTGACCACTAGGTGACCTTTGACGCCGATCTGACCACACCCAATATGAAGCTTAGGTCATTTGTTAATATGGCCAGGTTTGGTTGAAATTGGTCAAAGCGTTTGGTAGTTATACCCATTTAAAGGCTCAAGTTGAGAAAGAAGTAGAAGCTGAAGACGAAGACGAAGATACAGGAGGACAACATTTCATCAGCCGGTTGCCCCGGCTGATATAACAAAAGGAGGGAGACAAAGGTCTTCCCCACAAGTATATGAATGTAAGGCTGTGTGAGCGTGTAGTCCAGATCTCTATGTTACAAACGATGTGCACTTGTAGTATGGATACGACGTGAATTCCCCACTGTATTTAAGTATCGTAAACTTTCATCACTTTGGGGGTAAGATGAAAATGAAAATATTTCGGGCCGTAAATACGCACATGGTTTGAATACTCTATTCATTCAACACATAGAAATCTGCAAAATACAAATATCTTCTGCCTACAGACCCAATGTTTGAAAGGCACGTTATCTGAAGCAGAACTAGTTGCTTGGCCTTATTATGAGTTCGGCTCTCAGTAGCGTGAGTTGAAACGTATCAAAGATTGCGCCCCCCCCCCCTCCGGTTTGGAAATATTGTACTTCAAACCGACGTTGGGATATTTGTCAACATTAGAAGCAATTGTCGCCATCTGTTTTACTTATCAGTAGAACGAAAAGCAATACGAGGTACCACCACGTAAACAACTGAACCCCTATCAGGTTTGCGTGCATGTCTTATCGTTTCAAACAACTGTCGCTTTCTCACGAAGTGGGAGAAACAATATCTGCCTAACGTTCATTCCAAGATAATCAAACCGCTAGCCTTAATCATGTTTACGACTACTTTGAAGTTGCAGTGTTGGGTAATATCTGCATTGCCTAGTAAGTTATATATTAAATATATATATATATATATATATATATTTTTCCTTATTTAAAATCGCATTTGTTAATATAAATGGTCTCTTTATTAAAACAGTTATTCATTAATTAAACTTATCCCACTTGGTTGGAAAACGCAGGCGTTAGGCAGGGTTTCGCCGACCAAAGCATTTTATGTTCTGGTTTCGGTAGCGTGAATAACCATACAATGTTAAATTCAAGGTTGTTAAGAAAAGGGCGAGTAACACTGTTCAGAAGGAAGGAAGGGGTGATTAAATTAAACTCAACCAGTATCGTCTTTACACATTAATGATTTATTTCTTTAGGTTACAAAAGACGTGATAAACGCTTATTTTGTTTTAAGAACATAATTGCATACTTTTTTTTGAAAATAGCAATATGTGTTTCTGTTTGATAATTTGTGCAGGTCAGTTTAGGTACAACAAATGATAAGGTGTTTGTCTCCTTGTTTATATTTCGTATTGTAACTGCGTAGCCCATTCAGTCGAATGCACTGGTCTCCCATGTGCCGAGTAACGAGAAGACAATGTGAAAAAAATCACAGCCTTAGATGTGGGTGAAAAACTCTTGAAGAATATTCTTTGAAATATTCTAATGGAAGGCGAGGAAATTTACAGCTACACCAACCTGACATCCTTGTTGGCCCTTGACTGACCGATATCACATTGACATATTTACTTCCGCCTTATCGATCGATGATGTTAGATTGCCAGCACGCAGGGGCAATTCACAAGCCGGGTCCAAGTTTATCAGTCACTGCTCGGCAAACCGATGACAAGATATAAGGCACTCTCGGCCGCAATGACGCAGCTCATCCTGCAGACGACAACCGAGAGAACTGACTGCAAGAACAAGATTTTGCTCGGTGAGTGCTTGAAACAATTATGGTCTTCCCGAGAGAAAAGAATACTTTTTTGCACATAGTGTGTTAATCAACGTAGGATTTAGAATATGCATATGAGGATTAATGTTGACACAACAACGACCGCGGTGTAGGCTTGATATTATTTTCTCTTCTTTGTATGCCTGTGAAATCTACTTGCCTGAGGACTGAAACGGTGATTTTTATTTGCGTGGCTATGATACTGACACACGATTGCTGACAATCCAAGCAGTGCGCTAGTGTGGGATCCCCACAATTAGGTTCCATCATTTTCAAGCTCAGGCAGAAGCAACCCTTCAAGCTTCGAGCGCAAAAAAATACGCGGAGTAGCCACATAAAGAATTGTATCACCACACGTGTTTCTAGGTCAATAACCCCCCGCATACCTGGACATGCACAAGATATATATCATTCACATGGTCCCGGATTGTTTACAACCTGTCTGAGCTCTGGGCGGCACGAGGGGTTTGAAGAGATCGGCGGCACAAAGGGGTTGGCCACTAAGATCTCCAATTACTGCACAAAGGCATCGGGTGCCTGTGTGCCTGCAGTGGTTAGGGTCTGGCCAATGGGAGTCTATACAGGCTTGTGGTGTATAGTAGGGGTGAGGATTACATGGAAGCTTGGCCTTATTGGCCCATTAAAAAAAATATGACCATATTTGGAAAATGTGGAAAATTTTATCACCGCCTCGCTTCTCGAAGCCGGGTTGTCACTTTGTGGTCGGTCGGTCGGTCGGCCAGTTGGTCTGTCTGTGTGTCCCTGAAAAATTGACCAAAATGATGGTGTTCCATAATATGTGCCACCGGTGTCACATTTTTAGGTGTCGCATTATTCAGCTCTGGCAGGGATCATTTTGATCGATTTCATGCAAGACTTTATGCAAGACTTCTTGCAACACGACCAGAGCTTATTGTACACTCGCACTTGTTTTGTTTAGTTGCTATCTAACATTGTTAGATAAACGTGTTACTGGTCGAAATAAACTCTCTGTACTTTCACTCTTAGAGGGCGTAATACTTGTATAATCGGACCGGATGATCATGCACGCAGTTTTGCTGTTTCACAGTTTCGCTGTTTCATTTTGCTTGTTCACAGTGCTCCATTTCGGTTTCATCATTAAGTTACTTTTAAGCGATCATAGTGGTATTTCGCTAAATATATGGACTGTTTTCAGTTGTGCGGTTGGTACAGATTTTCACAAAAACTAAACATTTTCTTAGACACAATCTGTTGACAAAAAGATGGTGGATGATGCTATTAGCCAAACCGGTGCCCTGATTTTGTCATTAAGATTTGTTTAAAAAAAATCCTTTGTTTGTAGTTTACTTTGTTTGATTTTAAAGTAAATCCTTCCAAAAATAAATATTTCTCGAGCTTGAGTCAGGTCAGGGCCGTCCGTTGGTGAACGCATTCTACGCAAAACAAATGTTCGATCCAAATCCCAAAGATCGTTGACTCTGTTTCACTTGTGAAATTCAGCTATGCCTTCCCCTCCAGCCCTCAAGACCTTCGAGCAGATTTCCAATGACTCATTTTCGTTGGTATTATTTTCTTCCAGCAATCTGCTCGAGTGTTGAGGAATCCTTTCGTGGTAGAATTTTATAACGTTACTTCAAGCTTATTGTCTGTTATTTGACTTGTGCGTCACTCTTTATGGAGCCCAACATTTTTTCAAATTTCTGCCAGATGAAATTTGAGTTAAATTGGGAAATTCTCTCAGCGCTCCGAAAGTACAGTAGATGGAACTAACTAAAAATTCAAATTTTATACTAAAAAGTGTAAAACGTTTTACGAAACCAGATCTCCATTTTTTTACAAGCAAAAACTGGCTTGTTACTTTAGCCAACAGTTCTAATGATGCGGATTTCCTTTTCATTGAAGCTCCCTCCTTTGGTTTACGCATTTTTGTGAGCAAAACTGTCCTTTTAGCTTCTGTCATCCTGAACACGGCAGTGGTGATTTTTCCCCGTTTACATTCCAAAATCGACTTTATAGTTCTGTTCAAAATCGTTCCACTGGCACAGGAGGCTAATTCCGTCGGATAGTTCAGCCATTTTGCGCCCGATACGTTAATTGGTGAGTTATCTTGTCTAATAAAAAGGGTCCAGAATATATTTCCCAAAAGAAAATGTGACTCATTCGTTTGTCAACTTTTGGTTCACTACTAAATATCCATAAGATATTTTGATTTCTGCAAAACGTGAAGCCCATACTTTTACTAGTGGAGTTTTCCGATTTTTAGTTGGCCTCCTTTGGGGCACCGAAAGAGTCAAAAAGTAAGAACCAAATTTCTGCTTGCACAACATCACCATTTTTGAAAAGGGGTTGCGCGAAATGGAGTGACCCGCGCTTTGTTTCGTCACTGTGCAGTTTGCGCTTAAAAAAAATTCTCCTTGCGAAATCTTTAAATTTGCAGGTTTTCAAACTGCATCATATTTCATAAATTGTTGTCAATGTTGGACGATTTACAGTCTTTGGTAGCAGACGAAGTATCAAAATGTAGCTCACAAAATTCCCCAAAGATCATAAATGACGTCATCATAAGACGACCAGATTCAAAGTTATCACCCCTCCAATGAGTGTGGACTTTCTTTTTTGCGGTGTTTACTTGCTGAATACATTCTTATTGTGACTCCTACGAATTTACACACTTTGGAATCAGTTGACGTTTCTTGAAACTTGCAAGGTTGTTTTATCACTGTCAGACATTAAGTTAACCAGCATTGAGATATTGAATCATTAGTTTACAAATTTTGAATTAGGTGCTGCCAACAGTAATTCAGGCACAGTTTTTGTACATGGACCAAAGGAGCCTCCCTCCCCCCCCCGTTTTTTTTTTTTTTTTTTTACAAATAGCAGATTTGTTGAGACAAAAAAAGGGTTTTGTTTTTGTTAAATAAAACCAGCGGATTCAAAAGTTGTTGGGAGCAAAAAGTTTGACATTTTGGTGGAGCATTGGGAGACCAGCTATACTTTTAAATTTCTTAAGAATCTCTTTTTGTGATAACCTCAACAAAAAAGAGCAAACAAACTAACACCCCAACACCAACACCCCCCCCCAAAAAAAAAACAACAACAACAACAACAACATACAAACAAACGAATCAAGTAATTCAACAATTAATGGTATGGATGCTGCTCACGCGTACGTGAATCCCGTCATGGCCGTTGGTTAACGCAACTGAACAGTGACAATAGTCAAACAATAATCGATGATTAGAATCACATTTCTCCCAACAGAATGGCTTACATAATACGTTTAATTATCCGTTTTGTAAGTGGAATTGCAGCTGTTATGCCTCCCACCAGTCCCCAAGTTATCCACGTGTGCTAATAACACTTGTAATAATTTTCGTTTATACTATTTTTTTTCAGCCAGCTATCTGCTCGATTGTTCAGGTTTCCTTTCGTGACAGAACTCAAGAAGCTACATCAAGGTGAGTGTTTGTTGATAAACATTTTCTGCAAGGAATGTAACCCCATGAGACACCAATCTACAACATGTTTGTGAATTAAGCATTGCGTATATAACGACAAATGAACACGATTATTCAAGCGGTTTTGTAAATTTACTCAGAAAATTCAATACGATTATAGCAATTGTTTGAATTTGAGCTATAGCAATACTGACGTCAAATTGCATCACATTGTTATGCCCTAAATACAGTCGTTACAGCGCCCTCGGTTGTAAAGAATAAGGCGAACCAAAGGCGGATTCGTTTACATGCATTTTATTTTATTTTTAAGATTGATAACAGAATATGGATAAAACAAGTATGCAAGTAGCATTTAGAGAAGAGAGGAATCCCCTGCTATTGGCATAAGATAGAACCGTGCCTGATACGTTGGCCTTTAAAAATAATGTTAAACAGAACATTGTAATCCGGTCAGGACCAGGGATGCAATGTTAACCCCCCCCCCCCCTCCCCAACCCCAACCCCCATCTCGACCCCCGCTATGAAATAGTTTATAGTTCCGGAAAGCTGTATGCACAACTAGTAATAAATGTTTGTGTTTTGTTATTAAGAAATTGAAATAAGCATCTTTGCTGGAGTCTAAACCGACTTCTTTGTTTGAACATTTCAAGAATCCACTTTACACACAAATCTGTGGTCACGTGACCAATTACAGTGCATGCTGGGAATCAAATATGGCCCGACATCCGCACAAAACACTCTATGTACACAATTTGAAGGTATTTGAATGAACAATGTGAAAATTATGCCAAGATACCGTTTTGACTGAAGTCGGCAAACATGTAGTAGAGGGCCCTCTCGTGGTCACTGTAGGTTTTCCAAACTATTTCGTTGATTATTGGCAACACGTCATCCTTTCCAAAATTTAGGAAACGGGCTATCGCATATGATAATTAGGATGAGGAACACTTTGTGACCCCCGGTTCCGAGAAGACTCAAAATACCATCACCCACATTTCCGGCCGATTTCTTCAAAGTGATGTTTATTTTTTTGTTTCTGCGTTATCATACTATCATGACCATATTAGGGAAAATTGCTAATCCAGTTCCCCCAGCGGCACGTTTTCAGATTCCGATATTCGAATTCATTCTCAGATGTGCACAGTTTTGTAATTGAAGTGATTTCAGTACTGCGGTGTCACAGCATGATGAAGGGAGTTCTATCCCAAACTTAATTAGGATAAGTGTGTTGGAACTTGGAGGATCTAGATGAATTACACAGCATCACCAGATTATATCTTTAACAATTAATGGAGAATTTATTCAATCATCAGCAGAATCAGAGTAGAAATCACTAGAATAACAATGAGTGAATCAGTTGCAGTTAATTAACAGATGTTGATCCCAAAACTTCCCCAGTATAATGTGCTATGATGTGCGGATCCCGGTCACGATGCGAAGAAAGATCACCAGGCAAAAGATCAGGTTGCAAAAGATGGCTCAATGAAAAAGATCCAGTATGGTAAAGATCAGGATGAAAAAGACCCAGTAAAGATCGCTGAAAAAGATCCCCAGGTGCAATAAATGAAGGTCTCAGTAGACCGCGCCTACATACTGCCTACGGAAAATAAGACAACACAACACTACGGTCAAAATACATGGTGAATGTGTACACACAATGGCGGTCAAGGGTCACACACACACACACACCCCCACACACACATACTTGTTTCACATGACTAGTGTGGACTTTCCATTGCTTTCGTGTAGTTAAGAAAAACCAGTGAAAAAACTCATTTTTCTCAAACTGTGAAAACTCTTTCAACCCAATTTTTTTTCTATGATTCCCTTTAGTGTTTCTCTTCATTCTGCTACGGATAAACCTAACCCCAAAATGCCTCTAAACCTGTTTTCCAGAAATGGGGAAACACTGTGTGGACGTGGGGTAAGTCCACACAACGTCGGTGCTACCTACATTATGTGGACGTCTTTTGTTCGGAAGTCCACACTGCGTATGTAAGACAAACTCACCCTGGCTTACATAGGCATAGAAGTGGGGTTCTTCCTTTGTTCTCGTGTACTAAAATTTTGCAACGTCGCACACTTATGTCAAAATGCTCTTTTTTTAACCATAGTTAAATTCCTGGGCTGAAATTTGGACTTAATATCCCTTTTCTAAAACTCTTCCATTTGCGACGGATCAATCCACCTTGGAAATTCCTAGTTTTTGAGTAAAACCCATATATCTATTTCGTGAAAACTTGTGGGGTACCAAAACGGTACCCCGCAAGTCGGTGGGCATTCCTTGTGGGGTACCTCCCATTGTTCTGGTACCCCACAAGGCAGTGTTTGTACACGCACGCACCCACACACCCATTCTGGAATTTGTATTCCTGTGGAGACATTTCTTTGTTCTCGTGTAGTAAAGTTTTCGTGTTTGAAATTAAAGTTTCAAAATGCTCTTATTTTAACCAGAATTAATTTCCTGGACTGAAATTTGGACTAAATATCCCTTTTCTAAAACTCTTCCATTTGCGACGGATCAACCTACCTTGGAAATTCCTAGTTTTGGAGTAAAATCCATATATCTATTTCGTGAAATTCTTGTGGAGACGTATTCATCTATAGAAATGTTCTTCTGGAGACGTATACAATCTTTTGTTCCCTATTGTGTTCATGTCTCCGTAAGGTAGTAAATTCCAGCACACACCCACACACACACAACGTGAGTTCATACGCTGTGCGCTGTGCATAGAAGTACAGGGTATGTGTGGGAATAAGCACGACTGTAGCTATGACGACGACGCTGCAAAATTGGAAAGTTCGTGAGTGAAAGTGTCACAAAAACACGAGTTTCCCGCAAAGTTATGATAAAAAAGGACACTCACCATGGGTTTTAGAGGCGCCCACCTTTCCTCTCAGTACATGATTATGGTGGCAAACAGCATAGGAAAGGTGAAATCTCACCGAGGAATTCCCGGCTACAAAAATAAGTGACTGCCGTCCAAAAGTTGGAAGACAAGCAGTGCCTGTTTCGCGCGCTACCGCACGATGTGGACACATCACCAAGCGTCTCTAAAATATTATTGCACCCTCAACAAAATGCTGTTACGGATAAGTTACACCCGTAAATTACATGATATGCTCAGAGGAACTTCCACTTACACAAAATTGTCATTCTTATACAATTATAATAAGAAAATGTAGAAGAAACCCTCTAAAACTATGGACCTACTTGTTTCAAGAGTGAAGGGACATTGAGTTAACAAGCGCCACATTTGCCTAGGTCACACGTAAACAACAACATGGGTCAATCTAAATATAAGCTTGTATCCGGGCAGCCGGTACATGGATGGAGGTTACGTGCCCCCACATAATGATCTCAATTAAGAATTCGGGTCATTCATTTCGGAA
The DNA here is from genome assembly GCF_015706575.1 of Patiria miniata. Lineage (NCBI taxonomy): Eukaryota > Metazoa > Echinodermata > Asteroidea > Valvatida > Asterinidae > Patiria > Patiria miniata. Next base: position 11,228,459 of record NW_024037048.1, on the reverse strand, counting down.
AGGAAGATCAGTACGTTAAAATCGTCAACAGGCGGAGTCGTCGCAAAGCAACTGGAAAGCTAATTCTCTATACAATTTTGACTTCATTTTCTTCTACGGGCATTGAATTTCGTTAATGAATATTTCGTCACCGACAACACGAACTGACACCGACACCCTCTGCATCACTTGTACCAAAAAATTGAAAAATTCAAATTTTCTTTTTTTTGGCCGATATTGGCAGTTTGTATCATGAAGTTTAACATGACGAAGTTGAAATTGCTGAAATCATCTAAAATAAGCAAATTTTACTAATAAATTTTCAAGAAATTGGTCAATTCTGGTGTTTTATGTTACCGAAGTGACACTGCACAGGGTGTCAGTTCGTGAAAACAAAAATTTCTGTGTTTTCGGGGAAGTGCGCGCATACAATAGCGTTAGGGAGCGTCAGTTCGTGAAAAGGCATAAATTTTCGTTTTCACGAACTGACACCCGTCTCTATCATTTAATTGCTAGTTAACTAAGCGTATTTTCACAATAACGTTTATAACTGAGTAGTTAAAGCATTTTCACGTTAAATGACTAAAACTTCAAACCTTCACAAGCGTTTTTCTCCGATTTGTATTTCTGCAACGCTGACCAGAGGGTGTCACTTCGTGGTGTCGGTGACGATTTTATTGAAAAGCTTTTCAAATTTTGCCAGGTTTAAAATGGGAAAGAATGTTGAAACCTGACAGTACTTTTTTCTCCAAATATCATCTCAATGAAGGTCAGTCATTGCAAACTTGATAATAAGACATGAATCTGAGACTGAGATTTTTTTCCAATTTTGTTAGGAAGTACTTAGAAATTTGTCTTGACTCTCCATAGACTTTGTACACAACCGCCTAAGTAGCGTCAGGTTGCAACATTCTTTCCTTAAAATGTTCGAATAATTAACACGCTTATGCATTTTATTTTTAAACAAACGGGAACATTTTAATACAACTTACCCTACTATGATGTTCTCCCTGTTTCTCCCAATTCATTTGTTTTCCTCCTTTCCTCAGACATATTTCTCCCTAAACATTTTTTTTAATGTTTCATTGTATCTTCTTTACAGATGACAATCTGTATGGCAACTATTCTTTCAATCGCCCTCCTTGTGGGTAACTCTGTCAACCCCCGAGCTTCCGTTACTGGGCCAGTTCCCTCGGACGGTGGTCCTGCGTCAGATGAGGCGTGTCAAATGTGCTGCCAGGGACCTGCTGGAATACATGGACTTCCAGGTCTGCCTGGCAATCCAGGGTGCAAGGGCAATGCAGGTCAAAAAGGTGCGATTGGGCCGATTGGACCCATGGGTGATCAGGGAGCAGTTGGAAACCCTGGGCCTAAGGGGGACGATGCCATAGGCCTACCAGGCGTGATAGGTCCAATCGGTCCAACTGGTGTTAAAGGTCAAAAGGGTGAGCCAGGGGAGACACCAGACGACTCCAACCAGCGGGTAGCATTCACCGTGGTGAGGACGAGCAGCTCGGGTACTTCTACGAGTAACGACTACCGTTTGCCCTTCCAGGAGACCAAGACGCTTCTGCCGGGTACCAGCTTCGATCTGGAGACCGGCACGTTCACGTGTAGTAGTGTGCCGGGCACTTACGTGTTCATGTTTTCTGTACGCATTTATCCTTCTGGCCATGGCCTGACAGTTATTCTCCGGAAGAACGGCGTTTTGGTTGTCGCTGGCCGTAGCACTGATCCAAGTCACCATCAGCAGGTGTCTGGGAGCGCGGTACTGGTTTTGCAGCGAGGAGACACGGTGTATTTAGCCATGTACGGTAGGGCGTATAGTGAATCCGCCTATCACTACACCTCATTCAGTGGCTTCCTGCTTTACCCCGAATAAACACAATAATACTAGCATCGTGTTGCTAATTCATTTTAATCACTTTCCATTTTGCCGAAACAATAACCAATGAATCAACAGCAATAATTATCCATGCCACAAAAATAGTACAAAATGTACAAAACGTGTATTAAGATATTTGGCATTGCGCATGGGCATATATGTATATGTCGCGAGGTGGCAACCCCAACGATGATAAGGGTGGTGAGGTTCACCCTCATGAAGATAGAGTAAGGTGAAAAGCAAGTAGAATTGAACTGGAACACTCAGACGGTTGTTTACTCTGATTCACTTGATTAAGTTTTAATTTAATTCACTTTCTCCAATTATACAAAATAATCCAAATGAAGATCCGAATAAAGATTCAAATAAGACCACAATGTAGATCCGAATAAGACACAGGGAAAGACCCAAATGAAGTTCCCTGAATGAAGACGATGACTAAGAAGACCATAAAAGAAGACCCTGTTGACCATGAATAAAATGAATTGATCTTAAACTTGTGTAAGTCTTGTTACAAAGTCATTAGATTAAATTAATATTATAAACAACAGGTATTTTAATTATACAGCATAAACTATAAATAATTGTTTGTAGACAGTGTCATGATCACTCCAAAATAATACTAAATAGGATGACTAATTAATCAAGCATACAAAGAGAATCACAGTCTTACCCTGATATAAAATAGAGAAGGCCTGTTACTAATGCACTTGAGATGTCAACCTTCAAAGCTTGTGACTTGACAGTCTCAGCAAAGTCTCAGCTATAAATTAAAATACATAAAAATACAAATAGCTTACACGGGGAACATATTGAAGGAAATAGCTTCTATCATAAAAGGTCCCGTGCACCAATAAACAATGCGACATACACTAACAACATTTCAAAATAAAGCGAGTATGTCTAATTCCACAGTGTGGTCGAGATTCAACGTTGTGCTGTGCATACGCACACTACGTACTGAATGTACACAATGCTGAACTCAATGTCGCCATTATATAATGCATTGTGCAGTGAATTTGTACGAAAACGGTGAGTCAACTCTAGAAAAGTTTTGACACTTTCACACGAAACTAACACCCTAAAAACTATAAAAAAAAAAAAAAAATCAGTTTGACAGTAATCATATCAACCAACCTCTTCTATGTCCCTTACATTATCTACTCAATACTCAATTAGAATCCAACTTGCCCCCAAAATAAGACAAAAGTGGGTGACTTTTGGCCAAGAGTTGGCTCGGTCTGAGCTTCTTTCACGGCTCACTTGCAAGAGGACAAACCATGTGAGCGATAGCACTCTTACCGTAATGCAATGACTACAACCCCTCGTCGCGCATAAAAATGACTCAGAAGGAGTGTTAACTTTGATTACTGAAAATGATGATGACATACTGTTACCAAATAATCATTCTCAAGATAGAGTAAACAAATGACCTAAATGTCGACGAACATATGTCCAAACTTGTTAACTAGGGCTATTACACTGGCGGGGTAAGTACACTAAAAGGAACAGCCAGAAAATAACATTACATTATTCATGCTCCTCGTGAATTATTCATTATTTTAAACCCCAAAACCCATATCGTTACATATACAATAGATACACGTTTGAGTGAGTGCATGTATTTAGCTTTATGTACGAGTATTGCATGAGAAAATAGTGAAATGTACACTTTAAGTTTGTTGAAAACGATAATGTGTTTTTATCCGCTGTAGAGTGATGCATTTTAATGGAATGTTTTTCTTCAATGCAAAGTATTGTTTTTCTTCAAAACAAAACCATGTTTGCAAAAAAGCAGTGCCATCAGAATGTGTACGACTAAAAAAATGTTAACGATAACCTCACCTTTCTTGGATTATTTAGACCAAATTGCCGACCGCCAACAGTTTATTGCCACATTTGGCCAAAAAAGATAAATTTGTTTCTGAAAATAAGTGCAATTTTTGTGTGTGTTCTTGGGTAATTAATCTATCAATCGGGTTAATTAAACAAAATACCTATATAGGTATCCTAACGTTAAAAAAAAGTTTTAAAAGACATACAGACAAATAAACACAATATTTTTCTTCCTACCTACCTAGTTATTGTTAGGGCGTTACTGTAAACACATACATTTTTTTCCTCCCGTTATATTCCTTTTGTGCCAAGCACGGAAAATGTCAATTAATCAATCCCATGCATGTATCATTTTTTATCTCATGTCACGAACAATTCTCAAGTATTTGAATCTGATTACCTTCTGAAGCTTGGTGTTTGGAATAACAATTGTTTGAAATATTCTAATGATATTCACAGCAATTGTTGAAACGTTGAGACTTGCATGTAAACTGTTACAGTTTACAGGTGCTTTGAACAAATGGAATACACTGTTTTTTTAAATGATGGCATTATTGTTGACATTATAACAGCAAGGTAAGAATTATGTATATTTAACAATTATCTCGCTATGTAAACAGTGTGCTTAAAACCTTATTCTGAGGATTATGAAAAACACCACCATTTTTGATGAATATTTTTTTTCGCTCGGTTTCATTATGAACAATAAACATATTATTACTTTCAGTTGAAACAGAAACATGCCCCCAACAATGGAAAAGGTGGAGTTGGCTGTTGTTTTTAAAACCCACAAAAGTGCGACAAGTGATTCTTGAATAAAAGACTCCAAATGATATGTACACTTTCATTGTTCTCAACCAACATTACTTTAATGCATTCAAGAAACTTACTTTGAAAACATCATTGAAAATGTGAGCCCGTTAGATGGTAAAGAAACAATCTTAACGAAATTAATTAATACAAAGCACGAATTCCATTGAGGTGAGGTGGGTCTTTCAAGTGGTTGGAGTTGTCCTTTGTTCCTAAGCTGCCATCAGATGGGATCACTTTATGGTATTTCAAGTGAATTTTTTTTCATTGACTTTTATTTTGATACTACATTTGGTCATGTGATGCAATTAAATCCCCTGCTGACAGCATTTCCTTGGATAACGCCCAGCTTGCATTTCTCCCACTTTGATTTCATGGAGATGAGGTGAAGGATGAGTAGAATTAAGCCTGGGATGGTGGTAGTGAGGCGGAGGTGGGGGGAGTTTACAAACAAAATTTATACAGAGCATTATTTCCCTTTGATCTCTGAAAGACTCCATCAAATGAATTGGACACTGAAAACATATATCAAAATAATAAGGCCAACCGAGAACAAAAAGTGTGGTGTGTTCTATAACATAAAAAAAAAAAACTGTGTGGTAGGGTAGGTAAAATTCTGTTTTGGGGGTTCGACATTTCTATAGCCTAAAAATATAGGGTGGGATGATAGACATTAAAATTTACTTTTTTTCTCTATTTTACATACATTAGTGAAGATGTGAATCATTCTGCACTACTGACCAACTTACACAAAAATAAATATAAAGTTTACAGTTTCCGCTGGGGAGAGGGGGGGTGCTTGAGCGCAAGGAGGAGATTCTATCTTCTCTTTGAGCGTGGTGACTTTTTCCTTGCTGATCTTCCAAGGAAACTTCTCCGTGGTCACCAGGCTGCTTCCTAATCCAGCATTCAGGTTTTGGAGAGCTCCTTGATGATTGTGTTGGTCTTGATCTTACCCAACCCTCCAATCTAGACGGAAACCGATCAGGAAGGAAAATTTGAATGTATTTGCTCTAAATAAATTGTGTCCAGGTCTTGGAAAAGACCAACGTTAGCGCTGCAAAAAGCGAAAAACCTTGACAAATTTGGTTTAATGATCTTGTTATACATTTTGCAACTTTGACTTATTTTTCTTAAAGATTTGCTTGCATTTTACTCAAACTGTTCATCGAAATTCATTCCGCAAAGTCTTCTTCAAGTATTCAACTGTGAGGACCCATTTCATTACTCAAAATACTCAGCGAAATATTCATTAAAATAATTCATCAAAGGTACACAAATGTTGTAAAAAGTCAACAAATACAAACCTCATGATTAATTGAAAACAAATGAATCATCTTATAAAGTAGTACTCAGTAAAAAGTAGTCTACTTGTCAAAAAAAACTACTTAACTCATACTCGACTCATCGCAAAACTGCTTCACTCGTCAAGCAGACTCGACTTAAAAGACCGAAGTTATCAAACAGTACCTCAATCCCATAAAAACTGGTGTTCCAGAGTCCCCAACTTAACTCAACTAAACTCAACTTAAATAGATTCAAGTTTCAAACACAGGCAAAGTTCTTGTATTAGTTTTCCATTGATTAGACGCTTGAGTCATTCTGAACGACTGCAACACTTAATCTTTGGACGACTTTCATGTGTAGTTACTCCTCAACGTTTCAAACGTCTCAAATTGTTCTTACAAAAAAAGACAAATCACCCACTCTCTATGAAATTTATGTTTATGCTGTAAACAACGTTTAACTGTAGCAGATTACTTATGATCTGCAACGCTAAGTTCTGATCCTACTGCTTCACAGGGACAAACTTTCGTCAAATCACAGACAACTTGCGGCCCTAGCTTATTACTTACGTTCTGCACCGCTAAGTTATGATCATAATGCTTCACAAGGACAAGCTTTTGTCAAATCAGACAAAACTTGCAATAGTAGCAGATTACTTATTATCCGCAACGCTAGGTTCTGATCATAATGCTTCACAAGGACAAACCTTTGTCAAATCACAGACAAATTGCGACTGTAGCAGATTACATACGATCAGCACTGCTCCGCACAATAGAAGGCGTGTGCTCTTGGTGATATGGGAGACGAAGTGAACCAGGGTAGGCCTACATCCTAGGCGACCAGTCAAAGGCAATAATCTGTTTGCCTCTACAGAGAAATACAACAATCCACAATAGAAAGGAAGAGGGAATATAACCTGGGACCTCCGGATTGCCGTTCCAGTGCTCTACCAACTGAGCTACCAAGCTCCATCGTGTTAATTCTTCCACTTTGTCAATGTCTATGTTAAGAATAGGCATTGGTCAGAGTTGTAATGACTCAAGTCGACTCAAGTCGCATTATGAGACGACAGTACCAGTGGCCGACTCGTGCGAGACATCTTTTACTAGATTTGACATCCTTTCTGATAGTTCTGTCAGAAAGTTGATCACCGGGTCACCTTCAACAACATGCAGACTTGATCCAATTCCCACATCGTTACTGAAGAAGTGTCTAAATGAACTCTCTCCCATCATGACAACAATCATCAATCTCTCCCTCGAGAACGGCCATTTTCCTGATGCTTTCAAATCTGCCCACGTTACGACCCTGCTCAAGAAACCCAACATGGATCTGGAACCACTAAAAAACTACAGACCTATTGCCAATTTGAAATGTCTCGCTAAGATAACTGAACGCGCAGCTGCGTCTCAGGTACAAGATTATCTTGTCGAGAACAGTCTTTATAGCAACATGCAGTCTGCATACAAGCGTCGTCATGGTGTGGAGACGGCTCTCCTCCGAGTGAACAACGACTTGTTACTAGCTGCTGACAAGGGCCAAGAGGCGGTTCTTGTTCTACTTGACTACTCCGCAGCCTTTGACACCATCAACCACGAGATCATGCTTCATCGTCTTTGTCACAGGTATGGCATATCCGGCCAAGCTATCAACTGGTTCGAATCTTACTTCAAACACCGTACTCAGCACATTTCAATTAATGATGACCTATCTGACGCTTATGTCCCTGAAGTCGGTGTCCCTCAAGGATCTGTGCTGGGACATTTGTGTTTCATAATGTACACATCCCCCCTTGAGGACATAATTGAGGCCCACGGTGTCGGAAGAATGATTTATGCTGACGACACTCAAGTTTACATCATTTTGAAAGAGCGGGATCGACCTACAGCCATTAGAACTCTGCCTTAACGATATCAAATCATGGTCCACAGCAAATAAACTGAAATTAAATGCAGACAAAACGGAGGTCCTTCATGTAACATCCTGCCATAGAAGCCATACTCAACTCCCCCCTGTTCATATCGGCAACTCTTCCATCCAGCCCGTTTCTAAGGTACGAAACCTGGGTGTTACAATGCAACCTAATCTACAAATGGACACGCACATCAATAGCATCTGTCGGTCTGCATCATTTGCCCTTCATAAAATCAGACAGATCCGCAAATTCCTCGACCCGCCACCACAGAAAAGCTTACTCATGCGTTTATTACTTGTCGCCTAGTTTTTTGCAACAGTTTACTTCAAGGGCTACCAGACTCACAAATCGCCAAACTCCAACACATCCAAAACTCAGCTGCAAGACTAGTCACCCTCTCGAAACCCCATCAACCCATATCACCTATTCTGCGTAATCTGCACTGGCTCCCAGTCAAGAGGAGGATAATCTACAAATCAATCACCATCGTCTCAAACAATCTCCATCGTCTCGCCCCTACTTACCTCCAGCAATTAATCCATAAATATGAACCTCGTAGAAATCTTCGATCAAGCTCACAGTCCCTGCTCGCCTGCTCCTCAACATCGACAAGGTAATACGGTCAGCGAGCGTTTTCATCTGCAGCCCCAACCCTCTGGAACAAACTACCCAATCACATTAAGGAAGCCCCAACCCTGGACATTTTCAAAGCTAATCTTAAAACCCATCTGTTCACTGCAAATGATATATAATGTTAGTGTTTTCCTCTGTTAATTGTTCAGCGCATTGGGACCCCGTGTAAAATGCGCTTTATAAGAATGGTTTATTATTATTATTATTTACGTCACAATTTTATTCAACAAATATGTTCACGTTACTTTGCAAATACAGTACGGTACAGCCGCCGCTTGTAGTGTACAAACGTACAAAGTGTAGTGGAACGCACCAAATAATAGGGATAGTCAGTGGAAAGAACTTGGGATCGGAGAGGTGTGTACAAAGTTACGAGAAAGACCCAGACTTTCTTAAGGGAATTACTGAGAAGACGACCATCTTGGCTAGGAGGATATTTTCTTTTACAAGGGAACTATGGAGGAGACTAACCAGCTTGGCTCGGAGGGTGTTTGTTTTTAGAAGGACATTATGGAGGAGACTAACAATCTTGGCTAGGAGGATATTTTTTAGAAGGGTAATATTTAGAAGGGTATTAAGGAGGAAACTAAGCATATTGGCTTGGAGGAAATTTTTTAGGAGGTTATTATTGAGGGGACTAGTCATCTTGCCAAAGAGGATATTAATTAGAAGGGAATTATGGAGAAGACAAACCATCGTGGCTAGGAAGATATTTTTTTTAGAAGGGAATCATGGAGGAAATTGACCATCTTGGCTTGGAGGTTAGAAGGGCCTATGGAGAAGACTTAACAATCTTGGCTAGGAGGATATTTTTTAGAAGGGTAATATTTAGAAGGGTATTAAGGAGGAAACTAAGCATATTGGCCTGGAGGAAATTTTTTAGGAGGTTATTATTGAGGGGACTAGCCATCTTGCCAAAGAGGATATTAATTAGAAGGGAATAATGGAGAAGACTAACCATCGTGGCTAGGGGAATATTTTTAGGAAGGAATTATGGTAGAGACTTACCATCTTGGCTAGGGTGATTTTTTTTCAAAGGGATTTATGGTGAAGAACAACCATCCTGGCTAGGACAATATTTTTTAGAAGGAAATCATGGAGGAGATTAACCATCTTGGCAAGGAGGATATATTTTTAAGAAGGGAATTATGGAGGAGACGATACATCATGGTTACGAAGATTTTTGTTTTAGAAGGGATTTATGTAGAAGACTAACCATCTTGACTAAAAGGACATTTTTAGAAGGAATTTATGGAAGAGACTAACTATCCTTGGTAGGAGGATGTTTTAGAAGGGAATTATAAAAGAGAGTAACTATTTTTGTTAGGAGGATATTTTGAAGGAAATTATGGAGGAGACAAACCATATTGGTGAGGAAGATATTGTTTAGAATGGAATTATGGAGGAGACTAAAAATCATGGCTAGGAGGATATTTTTAGAAGGGAATTATGGAAGAGACTAACCATATTTGTGAGGGGGATATTTTTAAGGGGAGTTATGGAGGAGACTAACCATCTTGGCCACGAGGATATTTCAGAAGGGAATTATGGAGGAGACTAACCATCTTGGCTAGGAGGATACTTTAGAAGGGACTTTTGAAGGAGATGAACCATCTTGGTTAGGAGGATATATTTTTTAGAAGGGATTTATGGGGAAGACTAACTATCTCGGCTAGGAGGATATTTTAAAGAAGGGCCTCATCGAGGAGGCGAACCATTTTGGTTAGGAGGACATTTTCTAGAAGGGAATTATGAAAGAGACCGTCGACAATTCAATTTCAACGGGACACAACGCGGTGCTCACACGATCAATGGACCGCTGAAATATTGAATCTTTCTGGAAGTCAAATTATGCATAATGATGCAGCGTGAGCCATGCACAAAAATGTCCATTTGCAAGGTTCACGCCGTGTACGCTTCGTGTATGCTTTGTGCATGCATCCAGGACAGCTAAATGTGTTCTGAGTTGCTGTTTCAATCATGGCAATATTTGTTGCATGTCTCGTGTATTTTCACAAATGATTGAATTTACAAGTTTCCGAATGTTTGAGCGATTCCGTTTCAATGCTGGCCCAAAGCTGGCCGAACATTGAGCTCACCACATTTCAGGCCATATCGGTGTTTCTGTAACGCTGCGTTACAGAAACACCGATATGGCCTGAAATGTGGTGAGCTCAATGTTGTTTTTTGGTGGTGAGTTCAATGTTGTTTTTCTGGGATAGCACCGCACGGGCCACAAAATCCCCTCAAACTGCGTTCACTGAGGGGTTGTTGATACGGTGCAATGTGGACCGCTCACCGTGCGATATTATTCAATGGGAACGTGAAAACAGCGCGGTGTGGCAGTAAGCGGGTGAAACGGCCACAATGCCGATTGTTTCTGGACGGCAATTTTATTCAAAGCAATGCAGCGTGAACCATGCACGAAACACTTCACTTGCAAGGTTAACGCTCTGTGTGTTTTGTATGGTATGATCAGCTAACAATTTGTTCCAATTCACTGTTTCTATATGGCAGACTTTCTTAAGGGAATTACTGAGAAGACGACCATCTTGGCTAGGAGGATATTTTCTTTTACAAGGGAACTATGGAGGAGACTAACCAGCTTGGCTCGGAGGGTGTTTGTTTTTAGAAGGACATTATGGAGGAGACTAACAATCTTGGCTAGGAGGATATTTTTTAGAAGGGTAATATTTAGAAGGGTATTAAGGAGGAAACTAAGCATATTGGCTTGGAGGAAATTTTTTAGGAGGTTATTATTGAGGGGACTAGTCATCTTGCCAAAGAGGATATTAATTAGAAGGGAATTATGGAGAAGACAAACCATCGTGGCTAGGAAGATATTTTTTTTAGAAGGGAATCATGGAGGAAATTGACCATCTTGGCTTGGAGGTTAGAAGGGCCTATGGAGAAGACTTAACAATCTTGGCTAGGAGGATATTTTTTAGAAGGGTAATATTTAGAAGGGTATTAAGGAGGAAACTAAGCATATTGGCCTGGAGGAAATTTTTTAGGAGGTTATTATTGAGGGGACTAGCCATCTTGCCAAAGAGGATATTAATTAGAAGGGAATAATGGAGAAGACTAACCATCGTGGCTAGGGGAATATTTTTAGGAAGGAATTATGGTAGAGACTTACCATCTTGGCTAGGGTGATTTTTTTTCAAAGGGATTTATGGTGAAGAACAACCATCCTGGCTAGGACAATATTTTTTAGAAGGAAATCATGGAGGAGATTAACCATCTTGGCAAGGAGGATATATTTTTAAGAAGGGAATTATGGAGGAGACGATACATCATGGTTACGAAGATTTTTGTTTTAGAAGGGATTTATGTAGAAGACTAACCATCTTGACTAAAAGGACATTTTTAGAAGGAATTTATGGAAGAGACTAACTATCCTTGGTAGGAGGATGTTTTAGAAGGGAATTATAAAAGAGAGTAACTATTTTTGTTAGGAGGATATTTTGAAGGAAATTATGGAGGAGACAAACCATATTGGTGAGGAAGATATTGTTTAGAATGGAATTATGGAGGAGACTAAAAATCATGGCTAGGAGGATATTTTTAGAAGGGAATTATGGAAGAGACTAACCATATTTGTGAGGGGGATATTTTTAAGGGGAGTTATGGAGGAGACTAACCATCTTGGCCACGAGGATATTTCAGAAGGGAATTATGGAGGAGACTAACCATCTTGGCTAGGAGGATACTTTAGAAGGGACTTTTGAAGGAGATGAACCATCTTGGTTAGGAGGATATATTTTTTAGAAGGGATTTATGGGGAAGACTAACTATCTCGGCTAGGAGGATATTTTAAAGAAGGGCCTCATCGAGGAGGCGAACCATTTTGGTTAGGAGGACATTTTCTAGAAGGGAATTATGAAAGAGACCGTCGACAATTCAATTTCAACGGGACACAACGCGGTGCTCACACGATCAATGGACCGCTGAAATATTGAATCTTTCTGGAAGTCAAATTATGCATAATGATGCAGCGTGAGCCATGCACAAAAATGTCCATTTGCAAGGTTCACGCCGTGTACGCTTCGTGTATGCTTTGTGCATGCATCCAGGACAGCTAAATGTGTTCTGAGTTGCTGTTTCAATCATGGCAATATTTGTTGCATGTCTCGTGTATTTTCACAAATGATTGAATTTACAAGTTTCCGAATGTTTGAGCGATTCCGTTTCAATGCTGGCCCAAAGCTGGCCGAACATTGAGCTCACCACATTTCAGGCCATATCGGTGTTTCTGTAACGCTGCGTTACAGAAACACCGATATGGCCTGAAATGTGGTGAGCTCAATGTTGTTTTTTGGTGGTGAGTTCAATGTTGTTTTTCTGGGATAGCACCGCACGGGCCACAAAATCCCCTCAAACTGCGTTCACTGAGGGGTTGTTGATACGGTGCAATGTGGACCGCTCACCGTGCGATATTATTCAATGGGAACGTGAAAACAGCGCGGTGTGGCAGTAAGCGGGTGAAACGGCCACAATGCCGATTGTTTCTGGACGGCAATTTTATTCAAAGCAATGCAGCGTGAACCATGCACGAAACACTTCACTTGCAAGGTTAACGCTCTGTGTGTTTTGTATGGTATGATCAGCTAACAATTTGTTCCAATTCACTGTTTCTATATGGCATTTGTCTATTTGTGCGGCAAGATTTCACAAATACTTCCATTTTACAAGTTTCCGATTTTGTCAGTGAATCGGTTTTATTGATAGGCCCAATGTGGGCCCGATGTCGGCGCAGCGGTATAGAGAAACACTGATATGACCTGATATTTGGTGCGGTTTACGCTGAGGCGATCGTGCAGGTTTCTAATGTAAGGGAATGCAACCACTCGGGCCACAAAATCACCTTAAACTCCGTTCGCTGAGGGTTAGTGCTGATGACGGTTGATTTGTGTTGAGTTGAATGGGAAAATCGGTGGGTTACACAGGCGATCGTGAACCGCCAGAATGCTGATTTTGTTCTGCCTTGTGGGGCCAAAGCACCAAAACGGAGGAACATGTATGTACCCCCACCCTCAGTGGAAGCTGCCACCACCCCCTTTTGAAAACCTGGATTAAAGTATTCACTGTTGTTATAATACGTTTATTTTGCATTTAGTGCAGCCTTTGATAAAAAATAACGCACCCCGGGTGCCCTACTCCAAGTTAAACCCAAGTTTTCCGCTGGCTTGAGTACGATTTAATTCCTCATTTTAATCCCGAATATATCCACACAATTTAATAGACTGAAGCGCCGACTGTATATTGAATGAATCACGTACGGCCAGTGTATACACGTCACGTGTCTATCCACCAATCACAGTTTGTCGGTGACAAGTCGGTGACCACAAGTGAGTGGTCTGTGACTGACAGGTTGCGTGTGTCAATCACAAATCTCATGTTTGGATGTGTCAACGACATCCATACAATATCCACATACAAGAAGCGGCCATTTCAATGTCGTTGACTAGTTTTTATGGTGACATTATAGCCTCAACGACATTAACATTGATTTAGTATCATTAACATGAAGCGAGTCGGTGATGTGTGACTGGCAGCGCATAGGGCCATGAATTCACAAATCAGGTCCGCGTTTTTAGTCACTGCTCAGGTGATCGATGGCACTATTTAAGACATGTGGGGCCGTCTCACCCCTCACTGCAACTAAATCTCATCACCACCTTCGGACGTCAACCTGAGAGAGAGAGCTGACTGCAATAACAAGATTTTGCTCGGTGAGTGTTTGAAAAAAAATTCAATTTTCTTCTGAAGACACTTGTTGTCTTTTGCACAAAGCATTTGAATCAATGCGGGATTCAGATTTTGTTGAATGATGCTGATTAAAAGATTCTCCAACAGTGAGCGCGGTGGTAGGCTTGATAGTTCCCAATCTTTGTGTGCTTGTAAAAAGTAGTTGCTTTAGGACTGAAACAAATACAGGTTGTGCCTTTTCCCAGCAACCACTTTGGAGTTGAAATACATTAGCTTGATATTTTACATGCATTAAATAAAGCTCGTCTGAACTAGTTAATTTCAAACACGTGTGTAAATTATCGAGCTATTCTATTTCCGCTCTTAATGTAAACAGTTGGTGCGGATGTAGACCACGGTTTTGTGAGGGCAAATTTTAAGGCAACAACAATGAGGAATTCCTGTCTGGCAATATTTCCGCTATTACTTCCATTGTGCACTCTCAAAATTACAAATTGTCCAAATACTTACTGGTTTCTTTACTTCTTAAACAAAAATCATTTGGAATCTTGTCGATATGGATAAATCACTATCAAGTCACATTTATTTACTTTTTCTTTAGATTCAACTGTTAGGTTGGACTGTTTTCTTGGTTCTTGGTTGGTTCTTCTCCTAAATACTCCACGTGGGAGTTTATACAGGAGGCCAGGAACACCGGGGCAAACCCCTTCTCTTAGCGATAAGTGTTTACGGGTTCTTTTACGTGCATTTATACAACACACGGGACCTACGGCTTAACGTCCCATCCGAAGGACGAAGCAATAATGGTTAAGTGCCTTGCTTAAGAGCACAAATGTCCGCCGGTTTTCTGAGCGCAATTTTTCGCAAGTATAAAACATCAAGTTCCTTGCTGTGATTCAGAACAGTAAAGATTATTGTTCATTCAAAAAAAAAATGGTCGCAAAACCTGGACTCTTATACATATAAAATGGCCAATAGTTTTGGCATGATCAAGCACATTCTTATTTTTGCCCCCTTTTTTTTCATATTGACTTTCTCGTTTAAATTTTAAAACATGAAATCCTAGTACAATGTACTCACATTATTTCTGGATATCACTCAAACTCAATCAGAATGAAAAATCATGCGGAGGTTGGTCACGGAAGAACAAAAGTCACGAAGTCACGGACATCTCAAACATGCCTGTCTTATTTGTGTTATTATTAGTGTGGATAATTATTCTCAGTGCCTTTGAACTGTGTTGTTAAACTGTGTCATTTCGCTATAGTTCACAGTGCGCCATTCCGGTTTCATCAAGTTACTTTTAAGCATTGCAGGATAAAAGTGTCACTGGTCAGAATATACTAGAGGGCGCAAATACAAACGCACTGGATCATGATGATGCACACAGTTTTATACAAGTTCAATAGCTGGATGCATTTTGTAGAATTCATGGATAGATTTGATTTTTGGAGAACGCCTTTGAGATACGTAGTCAGCCCAAATTACATTTACACTGTATTGTACTTGTGGAATTCAGCTATGCCTCCCAACCAGACTCCAAGTTATCTCCTAGAGGATTTTTAATGACTCATATTTTTGTTGGAATTTGTTTTCATCCAGCAATCCGCTCAAGTGTTGAGGAGTGCTTCTGAGACAGAATTCAAGAACTGTGCTTAGGTGAGTGTCTGTCATTTGACCTTGTCTTCATTCAAGCATCAGAATAGAGCAGTGATTTGGTAGGAAACTGTTTCTTTTTTTCTGTGCATTTAATCTTTTGGTCAAAAGTAGAAACCAGAAAACGTCATTCAATTACCTCTACGAAAAAAATATCTTCCTGGCCATGATGGTCAGGCTTTTCAATTATCCCTTCTAAAAAAATATCCTCCAAGCCATAGTCTCCTCAATAATCTCGTCTAAAAACTATCCTCCGAGCCATGATGATTACTCTCCTCAGTTATTATCAATTCTAAAAAAAAATAGCTTCCAAGCCGTGATGCTTTGTCTGTTCAATAATCTCGTCTAAAAACTATCCTCCGAGCCATGATGATTACTCTCCTCAGTTATTATCAATTCTAAAAAAAAATAGCTTCCAAGCCGTGATGGCTTGTGCGTTCAATAATCTCTTCTAAAAAAAATCCTCCAATTCATTTTAATTAGTTTCCTCAATTATCCCTTCTTAACAAATATCCTCCATCCATGATGGTTAGTTTCCTCAACTATTCCTTCTAAAACAATATCCTCCAAGCCATGATGCTTTTTATATCAATTACCCCTTCTAAAAATACCTCCTTGTCATGAGTGTGAGTCTCCGCAATTATCTCTTCTAGAAAATATCCTCCAAGCCGTGATGGTTAGTCGCTTCAATTATCTCCTTTAAAAAATATCCTCCTAGCCATGATTTGTCTCCTCAAAGATCAAATCTAAAAATTATCTTCCTCGCCGTGATGGATTGTTAGTTCGATAACCTCTTCTAAACAAATATCCTCCAAGTCAAGATGATTAGTCTCCTCAATTATCCCTTCAAAATGTGTCCTCCGAGCCATGCTGGTTTTCATTCAATAATCCCTTCTCAAAATATCCTCCTAACCGTGATGATAAGTCTCCTCAATTATCCCTTCTAAAAATATCCTCCTAACCATGATTGTTCGTCTCCTCAATTATCCTTTCTAAAACAATAGCCTCCTAGCCCTGATGATTAGTCTGCTCAATTATCTCTTCAAAAAATATCCTCCTAGCTATGATAGTTAGTCTCCGCAATTACCCTTCTAAAAAATACCCTCCTAGCCTTGATGGTTAGTCTCCCCAATTATCCCTTCAAAAATATCCTCCAAGCCGTTATGATTAGTCTCCACAATTATCCTTTCTAAAATATATCGTCCGATCCATGAGGGTTTTCATTTCAATAATCCCTGCTAAAAAAAATATCCTCCAAGCCATGATGGTTAGTCTCCTCAAGTATCCCTTCTAAAATATCCTGAAGGGAAAACCTAATTTAATTTACATCACCCCGACGCAAAGTTCCATCTTATGAATGAAAATATCCTCCAAGCCATGATGGTAAGTCTCCTCAATTATCCCTTCTAAAACAATTTCCTCCTAGCCATGATAGTTAGTCTCCTCAATTACCCTTCTAAAAAATGTCCTTCTAGTCATGATGGTTAGGCCCCTCAATGATCAAATCTAAAAATTATCTTCCTAGCCGTGATGGTTTGTCTGTTCAATAATCTCGTCTAAAAAATATCCTCCATTCCGTGATGGTTTTCCTTTCAAAAATCCCTGCTTAAAAATATCTTCCTAGCCGTGATGATTAGTCTCCTCAATTATCCCTTCTCAAAAAAAAATATCTACCAAGCCGTGATGGAATGTGTGTTCAATAATCTCCTCCTGTTCAAAAATATCCTCAAAGTCAAGATGATTAGTTTCCTCAATTATAATTATTTAAATTTTTATTTTAATAATCCCCTCTAAAAAATCCTCCTAGCCATGATGGTTTGTCTCCTAAATTATCCCCTCTAAAACAATATCCTCCAGTCCATGATGGTTAGGCTCCTCAATTTTCCCTTCTTAAAAATATCCTCCAAGACGTGATGATTAGTCTCCTCAATTATCTCTTGTTAAAAAAAACCTCCAAGCCGTGATGATTAGTCTCTTCAATTATACCTTCAAAAAATATCCTCCATGCCATGATGGTTTTCATTAAATAATCCCTTCTACAAATGTCCTCCTAGCCATGATGGTTAGCCTCCTCAATTGTCCTTTCTAAAAACAAAAAGCCTCCTAGCCGTGATGACTATTCTCTTCAATTATCCCTTCCTGAAAAAAATACCCTCCTAGCCATGATGGATAGTCTCCTCATGTATCTCTTCTAAAAAAATCCTCCAATTAATGATAGTTAGTCTCCTCAATTATCCCTTCAAAAATATCTTCCCAGCCGTGATGATTAGTCTCTTCAATTATACCTTCAAAAATATCCTCCATGCCATGATGGTTTTCAATAAATAATCCCGTCTACAAATTTCCTCCTAGCCATGATGGTTAGTCTCCTCACTGTCCTTTCTTAAAACAAATAGCCTCCTAGCCGTGATGGTTAGTCTCCTCAAGTATCCCTTCCTAAAAAAAATCCTCCAAGCAATGATAGCTAGTCTCTTCAATTATCCCTTCAAAAATATCCCCCTAGCCATGATTGTAAGTCTCCTCAATTATCACGTCTAAAAAAATATCCTCCTAGCCATGATGGTTAGTCTCCTCAAGTATCCCTTCTAAAATATCCTGAAGGGAAAAATCTAATTTGATTTACATCACCCCAACTCAAAGTTCCATCTTATGAATAAAAATATTCTCCAAGCCATTATGGTTAGTCTCCTTAATTTTCCCTTTTAAAAAAAATATCCTCCTAGCCATGATGGTTAGTCTCCTCAAGTTTTCCTTCTAAAATATCCTGAAGAGACAATTCTAATTTGATTTACATCACCCCGACGCATAGTCTAGAGGCTAGACGTTGCTCTTTTTTTCCTACGCCGATAACCGGCCACCGCTATAACCGGCCACCGCGAGAGGCCGGTATCACGACCAACCAATATCACCCACGAACCTGTCAGAACAACGTCTAGGGTGCTTGCTTAAATTTCCCCCCGAAAAATGGGGGAAACTAGTGCGCGTGCGCCAATTTTGTATGCAATTTCTTCTTCACGCACGCGCACTCACGAAACAGATCTGCCACAAAACTGCAAAATAGTCTGGTGGCTCTCTATACTATGCTGGACGTTTCAGACATACAGTGGATAATTGTCTGCTGTCGGCCGAGCCGCGGGTTGCCATCCGGCCGTGTAAGGCGCCGGGCCCGTCCGGGGTAGCATTGCAGTACGCTCGCGCTGTTTGGTTCGTAAAATACGACGGAGAAATGGCGGAGAAGTTGCCATTTCCAACTTAGCGCAGTATGATACACCAAAGTATAGCGCCGTAGGCGCCGTACACGTACACGCACACGCGTACACATCAGTGTGACCGTGAGGTCAGGGCTAAATTCTGCTAAATGCACATAAAAAATCTGTCAGATTTATCAAAAATCTGCCAAATTCCCCAGAATTACTCCAAATACACTATAAACACTTAAAATCACATATAGATTGGTAGTATTACCCATAATTAAGGTTCAACTTACATTATAAGCATTTTTTAGTCACATAAAGATGTTATGAAATTATCCCGTAAATTTCGGGCTAAACGCAGATTCGGCCACGACGACGTTTCCCAGTGGACTTCAGCACCTAGACCCAGAGTTGTAACGAGTCACTGATTTTTTGGACTCAAGTCTAGTCGAGTCATTTTAAAGAAGTGACTCGAAACGAGTCGAGTCATTAGGTCAAAAGGTCGAGTCGAGTCGAGACAAATATTTAGCTCGAGTCAATTCGAGTCACGATTATTTGAACACTATTGTAGAGTGTGCGTATGATATGCACGTAGTGTTTAGATGTAGTTAAGCCACGCCCCTTATTATGTACGTGACCTGTGCCTTGCGTAACCTTTGACCGGCACCTCACTGCCGAATTCTCACACAGGTACGTTGTCAACTTTTGAAGCTCGTTTTTGAATTGAAATATCATTTGTTTGCAAACTGCACGCTACCCAATATTGCATTAATATTTGTCCGCTAGTGTTCATAGATAATACTGGAGGCATTAAAGTAAAGTTTTGATAAGATATAAATGTAGGTTTGGGGCTCCAAAGAGTGAGCTCGTTGTGGAGAGTTTAGCAAACATGGTGCGTGTAGTATAGGTATACACGCGTTCACGTGCAAAATGTGACAGCGTGGTGCGCGCACACGTAATATTCCCATGTAATTGTGTATAACGTTACGTATGTATTTATGTTCATGTATAATTTGACATGGGTCTTATTGCGCATTGTCAGATTGCAGTACATGTGCTATGATTATCTAAGGTTAACATTTAGGGAATAATAACACACACAAGTAAAAAATGGCTGTTCCTGTTCATTGAGGACTGGTGTGTATGAAAGTGGTTGATAGTGAGCTTGTCTTACATACGCAGTGTGGACTTCCGAACAAAAGACGTCCACATAATGTAGGTAGCAGCGACGAAGTGTGGACTTGCCCACGTCCACACAGTGTTTCCCCATTTCTGGAAAACAGGTTTAGAGGCATTTTTGGGTTAGGTTTATCTGTAGCAGAATGAAGAGAAACACTAAAGGGAATCATTGAAAAAAAACTGGGTTGTAAGAGTTTTCACAGTTTGAGAAAAATGAGTTTTTCCACTGGTGTTCCTTAACTACACGAAAAGAAAGTCCACACTAGGTATGTGAAACAAGTCTGTGTGTGTATGAGTGTGCCTGGCCAGCATGTGTAAATGTGAGCCTGCTCCTTTATGTTCAGCATTGCCTGAGGTAATTCTTATTTCATGCGAAGATTGTTTATTTAATTTGGGGCAATAGATCATCATGTACACGTTTATTGTAATTTTATACCCGTATAACACTGACATGTGTGTGCTTTTTGTAATTAGTATTCTTTGTATTTTGACCACACTGCCGACCTGCGTGCCCGTGTTGCCCTCCCAATCACCCATTTAGCCAGACCCAGAGCTCTTCACCAGTCTGTTACAACCCACACTAGCACTACCTCAACACCCAACCCCACCCCGTCCAGAGGGATTCTCTACACTATGTATACCGACATTTATAAAAGGAGGCCATAACTTTAGCGAGCGTTCAAATCCAAAAGCTTAGGGACTCGAGTCGAGTAGAGTCACCAAAAATTGTGACTCGAGTCGGACTCGAGTCGAGTAATTGACTCGAGTCATTACAACTCTGCCTAGACTAGCCAACTTGTCCCATTGTGCCAGGGTTTGTTTGAAAGGATTGAAGCTTTTTAAACAAATATGTATCATTTTTTGTTGAAATTTGTTGTTCAGATTTGTTCATTTTTTGTTCAAATTTGCTGTTCTCATCAAATCAAATTTACAACCATTTTGGCAGAATTCAGCCAGAAATCTGCCCCAAAAAATCCATTCTGTCAAATTTTCTGTCAAACTCTCGTTTTTTTTACAAAATTCTAACAAAGTTAGCCGAAAATGGGCTAAAACGGTCACCTTGGTACACATGCACCATTACATGTACATGTACATGTATACACACATTATTGTACATCATGATTCAATCCGCGATATACGGCGCGGTATGGTACGTCAGGGAACTAGACTATGAATATGCATGTCTTTGGGGTAATTATGCAACATATATAATGCACGCTAAATACATTAGGCAAAACAGATGCGCGCGCATTACACAACCAATAGCAAGTACCCTAGACGTTGTTCTGACAGGTTCGTGGGTGATATTGGTTGGTCGTGATAGCGCCCTCTCGCGGTGGCCGGTTATAGCGGTGGCCGGTTATCGACGTAGCAAACAAGAACAACGTCTAGCCCCTAGACTACCCGACGCAAAGTTCCATCTTACGAATACAAATATCCTCCAAGCAATGATGATTAGTCTCCTCAATTATCCCTTCTTAAAAATTATCCTCCCAGCCATGATGGTAAGTCTCCTCAAGTATCCCTTCTAAAATATCATGAAGGGAAAAAATCTCATTTGATTTACATCACCCCGACGCAAAGTTCCATCTTATAAATAAACATATCTTCCAAGCCATGATGGTTAGTCTCCTCAATTATCCCTTTTAAAAAATATCCTCCTAGTCATGGTGGTAAGTCTCCTCAATTACACCTTCTAAAAATACCATCCTAGCCATGATGGTTAGTCTCCTCAAGTATCTCTTCTAAAAAAATCCCCCAAACAATGATAGTTAGTCTCCTCAATTATCACTTCAAAAATATCTTCACAGCCGTGATGATTAGTCTCTTAAATTATACCTTCAAAAAATATCCCCCATGCCATGATGGTTTTCAATAAATAATCCCATCTACAAAATTCCTCCTAGCCATGATGGTTAGTCTCCTCAATTGTCCCTTCTAAAAACAAATAGCCTCCTAGCCGTGATGGTTAGGCTCCTCAAGTATCCCTTCTAAAAAAAATCCTCCGAGCAATGATAGCTAGTCTCAATTATCCCTTCAAAAATATCCTCCTAGCCATGATTGTACGTCTCCTCAATTATCACTTCTAAAAAAATATCCTCCTAGCCATGATGGTTAGTCTCCTCAAGTATCCCTTCTAAAATATCCTGAAGGGAAAAATCTAATTTGATTTACATCACCCCGGCGCAAAGCTCCATCTTATGAATAAAAATATTCTCCAAGCCATGATGGTTAGTCTCCTTAATTTTCCCTTTTAAAAAAAAATATCCTCCTAGCCATAATGGTTAGTCTGGTCAAGTTTCCCTTCTAAAATATCCTGAAGAGAAAAATCTAATTTGATTTACATCACCCTACGCAAAGTTCCATCTGATGAATAAACATATCCTCCAAGCCATGATGGTTAGTCTCCTCAATAAGCCCTTCTAAAAAATATCCTCCTGGCCATGATGGTTATAATTAGTCTCCTCAATGTTCTCTTCTAAAAATGTCCTCCTAGCCATGATGGTTAGTCTCCCTAATGATCACATCCTAAAAATATTTTCCAAGCATTGATGGGTTGTCTTCACAATAATCTCGTCTAAAAAATATCCTCTAACCATGATAATTTTTATTTCAATAATCCCTTCTAAAAAATTATCCTCCTAGACGTGATGATTAGTCTCCTCAATTATCCCTTCTCAAGAAATATCTTCCAAGCCGTGATGGATTGTCTGTTCAATAATCTCTTCTAAAAAATATCCTCCAAGTCAAGATTATAAGTTTCCTCGATTATCTCTCCAAAAACATATCCTCCAAGCCATGATGATTTTTATTTTAAAAATCCCCTCTAAAAAAAATCCTCCTAGGCATGATGGTTTGTTTCCTCAATTATCCCTCTTAAAACAATATTCTCCTGGCAATGATGGTTAGTCTCCTCAATTATCCCTTCAAAAAATATCCTCCGAACCATGGTGGTTTTCATTCAATAATCCCTTCTAAAGATATCTTCCGAGCAATGAGGATAAGTCTCCTCAATTTTCTTTTCTAAAAATATCCTCCTAGCCATGTTGGTTAGTCTCCTAATATATCCCTTCTAAAAAAAAATGCTCCAAGCCATGGTGGTTTTCATTCAATAATCCCTTCTAAAAATATCCTCCTAAAGCGTGATGATAAGTCTCCTCAATTATCCCTTCTCAAATATCCTCCTAGCCTTGATGATTAGTCTCCTCGATAATCCCTTCTTAAAATATCCTTCTGGCCATGATGGTTAAACTCCTCAATTATCCCTTCTAAAAATATCCTCCAAGACGTGACGGTTAGTCTCCTTAATTATCCCTTTTGAAAATATCCTCCTGTCCATGATGATAAGTCGCATCAAGTATCCCTTCTAAAACAAAATGCTCTCTGATAAATATTTTGAATGCTTTTTGTTGCACAGTTGGCAAAATTTTCCAAATGGTAAAGAAGATCCGAGACACATTCGGTTGACACTTGACAAACAGATGGTATGTCTTGGAACAAAAGCTTTTGTCCACAACATTACAAAAAGTGGGAACGCCACCATTCCTTCTAATTCGTAAAGTTCTTATTCGAAGTAAATTGGACAGTGAATCGTTTGGAATACCCGATGACGTCATGATGCCGTCCCAACTTTTTTCTTCATATTTTTTGACCAGGGTTCAATTTCATCATTTTTCCTTGATCAGTTTTAAAGGATTTAGGTTTGTTTTCAATTGAAGGCTATTTTTTTGCATAAATCTTCAATTGTACCGGTATAACCCCGGAAGGAAAGGTCAGACGACTTTGTTTTCGAAATTTAGAAATGTTTATCAACGTATCATCTATCAGATTACAAAGTGTAAACATAATTTTTTTTCATGAGCTTTTGGCATTAAATTGTTTGTAATTTGATACATAATGACGTCATAATGACGTCAGAGTAATATACTCACTTCGGAATCAGGGTTGGTGTTTGTTCAAGGTTTCCAGTTTATACCATTTTCCGTTGAGAAGAAAATTCGTATAGAAATAATGCCTGGGAAAAAAAAGAACGAAGAAAAAAAAAAGGAAAGCAAGGGAGAAAATAATTCTTACCATTTCAAAACTGTGATCGGGTCGTACACGATCACACAAATATAGTAGGGTTTTGTTGTTCGGAATAAGGAATTCCTGTCTGACAATATTTCCGCTACTACTTCCGTTTTGAACTCTTAAAAACGAAATTGTCGAAATAATAACTGTTTTCATTACTTCTTCGCAAACTCATTTTGATTCTCGTTGCTAAGGATAGCAAACTACATCCTTGGAATATGTTATTGTCAAAATGCGGTTGTTCAGGTTCGACTGGTTTTCATCACATCTTGGCTGCATTTTTTTTTCAAGGGTACATTACATCAGGTTCCATAGTTGAAATTTATCGTGATTCGTGCTCAATCAAAACAATTTACGCACCTGTGATTTACATCAGGTTCCCTGCTGCGATTGTTACTTTATCATTTTAATTGTCAAACATGAAATGCTGGTGCGATGTACTCACACTTTTTTCGGTAATGAGAGTCTTTTTGACATTTTTTTGACATGAGATCGATTAATTAAAGCAGAATCAGTATGCTCGTTGTGAGTCCTGCAACTCTAAATTCGAGCAATGTTGAACGATTAAGAGGATCACATGATCTTTTGCCCTAGGTTCGTTATTTTCGTTAAAAGCAACAAAATTGCGCATTCTATACTTTTGAGAAAAGAGAAAACGTAGATTCGAAGGTTTGCGGTAATGAATAATATCTCTTTTGAGTTGTGTGGTTCTGAGAAGAACCAGTTGGTTGAACTCGAAGTGTCGACAATGTGCTTTGTTCGTCATCAGGAAACTTTTATGTGGCGTGTTCGTTTATGTGACATGTCCGACGATTGGACTTCGAGAAGTCATCCTTCATCGAATATTCCCACAGCGAAGACCACACCATCAACTGGCAAAAAGCACAGCTCATCACCAGGCATCCAACAGTGACACCCTGGGCGAGTCCGTGAGGCCATGGACATCTACAAACACAACACAGATCCACAAGCCATAGGGTACCACCTCCATGATGGCGACTCCTTCATCGTAGGTCCAATAGGTCTTTTATACCCACGGGCCTAACCAATCTCCATCATTCTGACATGCTTCAGTGAGTGCACACCGTCCACTTTAGCATCCTACCTGGCAACTTTTAGCATCCGCTTCCGGAATCTCCCACCTTAAGGGTCCACTGAACTACCCCCCCCCCCCGGGTGCTACTTTAACATCTACACCAGCAAGAGTCCGGCAGTCTCCTGATGACGAACAGAGCACACTGTTCGAAACGTCGAGTTTAAAGAACTGATTCTTCTCAGAACCACACAACTCAAAATTATTCACATGGTGTTACCGCAAACCTTATATTCTTTTGTTCATGTCCACCATGCAAACATACAAGTCTCCTTTAAAAGTAAACGTATATGCACAACTGGATGCCGTTGCTTACACCCGCAAAAGAGTGTGCCCGCCGGCACACTATTTTGAAAACAGCAAAGCCTTAATTTTACTTATTTTATTTTACGCTGAATCAGGCGAAATAATTTTACAGGTTGTTTGAAACCAGTTCTTTTGTGAAGTACACTTTCTGTACATTTGCAATTGATCTTAACGAAAATAAATATTGATTGCATCAATTGCTAGTTATTGTTAAAGCGGATTAGTTAGCATGTATATAATGTTATATTCTTAATCATGTTCTAATGTTTTACTAAATTGTGTCCGCAATTACCGTTCTAATTCTTTGTTGTTCGTTGATCACGTTGTTATTCGTTTGTGATTGTTTATAACGTCAGTGAATCATAATATAGATTTCCCATCCAATTTCGCAACTTACTCATGAAGTCGCAGTGTTTACTTTTCAAATGGTCGCAGTTAGAGCGTTCGATTTGTTTGGATATTTACAACAACAAAAGGCGTGTGGACAGCATTTTCCGTGCTAAAAAATAATCATTCCATTTTTTATTGGAGTTTTCACAGAGTATGCGTATTTGGTTTAGAGGAAGTATTCATTTTCAGCGAAAGTGCAGTAAAATCAGGGGTCAACTTAATTCGCTAAACGTCAATCGCATTGGCGTTAAGAAAGGAAATTTAATAATTCGCTCTTTTTATTTCCACAGAGTGATTACAACAATAAACAAACTGCTCACTTCGGTTTACATATACAAATCTGTCTTTTGAGTGCTCAGAATGTATTTTCTTCTATCACTTTGAAACTTTACACTTTTAAACTTCTGTTTTAAAATTTGTTAGGCATTCACTATTTTCTTCGAAATAGCTGTAAATTCCTTTATCAAACTTTTTGAAAAGCCATTTCATTAATTTTTAACTGTTTTGCAACACTATAACACAACATCTTAACCCTAAAGGGGCCGGGTTATTTTGACCATCTCTCAGCCGGGGGGATTCTGCCCCCCCCCCCCCCCCCTAAGATCTCGGCCATCGAGTGACGAAAAATTTTGAAACTCGGCACATGCATATGTACCTTCAACACAAATTGGCGACCCCCCCCCCCCACCCAATAAAAACGACCTGGCTTAAAATCGTGCAATCTCTATAGACATTAAAAGTAATTTTCACAGCTCTCAAATAGCGAGCGTGTGGTTTTATAGTGGTGGATCTATAGGCGGTCACCCCCCCCCCCGGCGCAAATAAACAAAACATTTTCCAGATCCCCCAACTTGACATCGCATCCCCCAGCCAAAGCTAGATCCACCCCTGTATAGGATTTCACGCTAGTTTCTGCTATAGTGAGTAGGTTTGCGTAATTGTGAAGTAAGTGCCCTTAGATTAGCCACTCATTATTTTCATGGGAATTGCCAACACTACAACAGACATTTTTGCATGACACTTAAAAATTACGGCTTTTGCAAAAAGTGTAAACAATCAGTTACAGAGGATTACTTCTGTGCTTACAGGGATAGCGCAGAATTTCTGTGTTAGGGTGCTGTAAGCACAGAGTGAGGATCATAAGCACAGAATTGTGTGCTTAAACCATTAAATTGAGTCTATTGAGTTAGTAGTGGTTTTGTGTACTTACATGACAATGAGCTGAGCCTGCTGGGAATGTTGGCGAAGCAATTAACGGATCCGTATCTGTCTGTTGGTCTGAAAGAAACCAAAAAGATTTCAGGGGTTTACAAACAAAAAATATACAGAGCATTATTTCCCTTTGACATAAAGCATGTGTTTCCTTAGACATGCAGCCATCCAGAATAACCTGAGAGATCTCTGAAAGGCTCCATGAAATGAATTGGACACTGAAACGTAAATTAAAATAATAAGGCCAACCAAGAACAAAAAGTGTGGTGTTTTCTATTACATATATAACAAAAACCAACTGTGTGGTAGGGTAGGTAAAAATCAGTTCTGGGGGTACGTTTGACATTTCTATAGCCTAAAAATATAGGGTGGGATGATAGTAATTAAAATTCACTTTTTTTCTCTATTTTGCATGCATTAGTTAACTTGTGAATCATTTTGCACTACTGACCAACTTGACGTGTCTCTTTGGGAATGTTGCACCTCTTTTGTTCATGAATGAAACTAGAATATCATAGCAATTTCGTAATCTGAGGTTTTAAGTCCAACTTTAAACTCCCTTTTTCCCCTTAAAAAGCGAAGAAGTTCGGTATCGTTGGTAAACCAGCCACACAAAGCTCTTCCCACGGCTCAGGACTATATCCAGCGGGCAAAGCTGTTGACGGTAGCTCATCGACCATCTTGTACCCCGACAGTCATTGCTCACACACAAGTAAGACAAATCCTCGTTTGAAACATCGATCAATCAGAGAATTGCGCGTTAGGGCTCATAAATATGTATGAGGTGAAATAATAAACAAACATCATTGAATGAATGAATCCTCATTTGAAACATCGACCAAAAAGGGAGATGCGAATCACCAGAGCCACACCGTGACAAAGTAACAATATAAATTTGACTATTGCAGCCATGATGCTACCACCATGCAAACCTGCAAAACTTGTCTTCTGTAAGGCCCCCCCCCAAAAACAAATAGTCGGTGTCTGGTCAGACTGAAGTTCCGGAATTGTTTGTTTGTTTGTTTTTTTTTTTTTCAAGCTTGAGTTGTACAGACAAGGTGGGTACTATTTTGCTTTTTGTGTCCTCATTATACATTGGTGTCAATTTCAGGGAAATTGGATACTGAATTTCAGGGAAATAAGACCCTTGTGTTTCCGGGTATGCATACAAACATGCCTTAGCTGCCCAAGCTACTCACACTTACCTTACAATCACCAATTGTATTCAATCCACACAAATCATTGTTTTATAAGGCACAAAATAAGACTATAATTCTTTGTAATACGATAAGCAATGACTGTCCACATTAGATGAAGTACAATTAATTCAAAGTGTATTTTATTCAGGCTAATAAAGCCCAATAGCAAATACAGTTTAGGTAATCATTTGAAATAAGTCCGTTTCTTGAACACGCTGAAAAAAGAGCTAAACATGACAAAACAAAACAAAAGAGTAAAACAACTTATAAACAGGAATCCTGTCAATTCGTATCAATCCGAACTGTTGATTTATTTACAGATGAACGTCTGAAAAACGCAATTGTTCGTGCTGGATCAAGGGAGACCGTTATTGGGAACCAGGCATGCGGGGCACCAATCACCGCCGATCAAGCCGAACCACTGGGCGGTACAATCGTGGTTGAGTGCGGTCGACCGTTGAGGGCGCGCTTCGTGAGCGTCGATATTCCGGGCACTGCGACTCTTCAACTCTGTAGGGTTTATGTTGAAGTGCTGTCTTCCGGACAGTGCTAAGAATGTTATCACCTTCTTGACCCGAATTCGAATAGACCCGTTTACAAATCATAACGCGATTACGAATTAAATGACGCCCGACTTCGAATTAAGCCTGATTTTTTATTTTTTTTTATTTACTGGATGGGTTCGTCCTTGCCAAATTCTAAAAAAAAGGTAGGCATTACAAGGCACTTGATTTGTTGTTTGCCTGAATGAGAGCCAAGCACTTTACTTTCGCAGCTTATGGTACAATATGTCTTGCAACTTTCCACAAGAAAATGAACATCGGACTACTCCTAACACGTTTACCAAAGACTAGTTTGGTCGATTGTCTTTTCCCATAGACATTGAATAATTAACTTGTTCAGATGTGATGATTACTCAAGAAATTACCAGTCACGTTTTTTTTTTACCCTTACTTGGGTGACTCAATTCTCACAAAATAAGATTTTGTTTGGTTTATTGTTGTTTAGCTGTAACGTTACGAGTTGCATATTGCATCGCTAAAAGTTGGTGGTGGATAATGAATCACAGAAGTTTTCTTTTACAGCGTTTTATTGCAACTTTTGTTTGCAAGTTTTCAAGCAACTCCATTGTATGGCTGTATTGCAGCTCTTTTGTTTCTGTTTCATTTTTTGGTGCATACTTTTTTGAGTAATAAAATGTTTACTTGCATGACATCCCTTCTTTGATGTATCGGGTTTTTTTTTTAGAGGTGATGATGTAATGGATGGTAACCATGGTACGAATGGCATCATGCCCTAAACAAGACTGTTCGCGCCAACCTAATTTTGAAGATTTTACTTATTGTCATTATTGCAAAAATCACAAGATTCATGAGAAACATGAGATGTATACTTTAATCAGGTGCTCAGGGATGTGGATCGTGTAGTCTGCGCGCATGCGCTTATATAATCAAGGTGATCTTGATGGCTAAGTCAGCGCACACGGCAACTAACAAAAAAAATGGTTTTCTTGTTAAACAATTTGATTCAAAAAAACCCTTACCGGAAACAAAACATAAGGGGATCAGAATTGTGATTTTCTCAATACGATTGTGCACATTATATTCACACAACATTTGACAAATATTATAAACGAGAAATTGAAAGTGTTTTGATCTTTCTTCAAAAAAAAAAATGTCAAATCCTGGAGTTATAAAAAACAGTTTTCATAACGAATTAAGACGCTAAACTGGCGTAGAGAGATACAAAATCAAGACGCATTGCGACTTTTACAATTTCTGCCACGTACTTTTTGCCTGAACATTCAATTTAACTTCACCAAGGAAATTAAGAACAAATGTTGTGTGCTGCGCTGCATTTTGGAAACCGTGGCACATGTATTGATATTCTCTCGTATTAATTAATAGGTGAAGTTAACGTTGTTTTTGACAAAAATAGGTTTCTTTCCTTCAACAGACTTTCAATTTGTTACCGGTATGTTGAGTGTTAACGATGAGGCTACATTTGTCTGTTTTTGTTTGCTTATAAAACCCTCCTAAAAAGGCCTGAGACTTTTAGTACTTTTTGGGCCACTGATGCTACAAAATTTCGCTTTAAATATTCGTGGGCCGAGAATAGTTCGGAATTTAAAATTGTTATTAAATTAACGTGGCCAATTCTCTCGCTCGAAGTGCAAAACCCATGTATTGCTCGAAAGTGAAAACATTACAAAAACATCGTTTGAGGGTGTTAAATAAAAAGTCACGGAGAGAACAACCTTCAATTAATTTGAAGGGATCATCTGGTACACGAATATAAAGACGATATTGCTCGAGAAGAAATGTGACTTTTGATCATCAAGGTTGCTTTCATTCGGATTTAATTTCTTTTCATGCATAAAACACTAAAATGTTTCTTGTAAGACAAATTTCCACTCAATACAATCAGTAAATCATGTCTAATCACCCAAATCATAGAGTGTTTTCTGTCAATACGATGATATTCAATCGGAATGTATTTTACGCTATTGCTCTAACCAACGAGCGGTTTGTGAAAGTGAACATTGACTCATTCGGATTATTGTTCATTGTTAAACACTAAGTTGTTTCGGTCACTTTGGTTGACAAATTGGTTAATACATGCAATATTTTATGGGATATTGCCCGAGCCATTAGAGTCTACTTTTTACTCAATACTAGTAATGTTAAGCATGACTGGCACAACAATCCGGTTGAATATTGAGTGAATACATATACATTCTTAGCGTCAATAAACATTTTGTAACACAGACAGATCATTATTGCCAAAATGAAACCACGGTCTCCAGAAAATCAGCCAATTAAACAGAAAACACACCGTTACGAATACATTCTTGTAAAAGTTTGTCCGGTACTTCTGTCTTAAATTATTCTTTATGATGAGGCTTGCAGTTTTTGCCGAAGTCAATTGAGCGTGAAAGGCCGTCTGATAAAGTTTGTACACAAAACCCATGCGATTTTTTTTTGGAATCTAGATGCACTGTGGTGCGATCTAAGGCAATTTCTGACCATTTTAACCAATGTTTTTGGAGGAAAAGATGGTGGTGTACTCATTGCCTGCCTTTATTGCGATGTCACATACAAAAACAAAAAATGGTTTCGTTTTTTTTTTTGGGGGGGGGGCATGGCCCCCTTTGCCCCCCCCCCCCCCGATCCGCCCTTGCCCTTTACGGTAATTTGTCAGTAATATGCTCTGCATTTAAATCGTCAAAAATTTCTTCAAAAAGAGGGCGCGCTATATTAACACTGCTCACCGTGCACCGACATTTGTCAATTCGCGATGTAAGCAAAGTTATTGTAAAGACGAGATCTCAAAATAAACACTCTGCATTAATATGAAATCTTGTCCTATATTTTGCCATGAAACTTGACACAAGAATCTCGAATATTGACAAGAACCGTAAAGGAGTGACATAAATATAATTTAAGGAAATTACAGTGTAAACAAAATTTGTATTTAAATCGTCATCATTTTCTTTCAAAAGAGGGCGCGCTATATAAACACTGCTCACCGCTCAACGGATTCTGTCCATTCCCGATGTAAACAAGGTAATTGTAAAGACAAAATCTCTATATAGACGATCTGCATTAAAATAAAATCTCGTCCAATAATTTGCCTTGATATTTGACACAAGAATCTTGAATATTGTCAGCAACTGTGAAAGAATAACATATATATAATTTCATGAAATTGTAGTGTAAGGGTACTCTATCGATTTCTTCCAAAAGAGGGCGCACTACATAAACACTGCTTACCGCACGACGACTTCTGTTCATTCGCCATGTGAACAAAGTTAGTGTAAAGATGGATTCTCAAGTTGAACACTTTTGCATAAACATTAAATCTCGTCCAATATTTTGCCACTTGACACAGGAATCTCGAATACTGACAGGAGCCGTGAAATAATGACATAAATATTATTTCCAGAAATTGCATTGTGAGACTATTATGAACACAATCTCGAAAAAGTTGGTCCGATACTTTTTCTTTATGATGAGGGTTGAGGTTTTAGCCGAAGTCAATTGAGAGTGATAGGCCGTCTGATAAGGTTCGTGCACATATATAGGCCTTTAACGTCGATCAACGACGATCAGCACGACGGTGCCTGGTAGCGCGTCTGGCTTTGCACTCTTCCATGTAGGTTTGATGGGCAAGGCTGCTCCCCTGGTATGTAGTAATGTACACTACGCCAGCCCAACCTGTTGGCTGCAACGCTCTCCCAGTCAGTCAAGTTGATGGAAAAGGACTGTAGATCACGCTTGACTACATCCGTATACCGCAGCTTTGGGCGGCCTACTGGACGAGGGGCATTAGGAAGCTCGCCGAAGAGTATGTATTTTGGTAGGCGGTCATCGTCCATCCGTATGACATGGCCTGTCCAGCGCAGCCTACGTTTCTGAAGCAATGTGCGCATGTCAAGGCACTCTGTCCTCCACAGGATCTCAGTGTTAGGGACACGGTCCCGCCAGGTGAGTCCAAGGATAGATCGCAGACAACGCTGATGGAATGCATTCAAGCAGCGTTCCTGACGTCTGTATGTTGTCCATCCCTCTGAGCCATACAGGAGGATACTTAGTATGCGTGCTTCATATACCTTGATCTTCAAAGGTAGAGGGAGACGGTTAAGGTCCCACACACGTTTACGCAGGCGTCCAAATGTTGTTGCAGCTTTGCCGATCCGTAAGACGAGTTCTTCCTCCAGAGAGTTGTTCGAAGTCACAGTGGAACCAAGATAACTTGGTGACCGTCTGTAGTGAAGTTTCTTGGAGTGTGATGACTGGTGATTCCTGGGTGTTAGTGCCAAGCACAACAGTCTTGCGAATGCTGATCTTCATGCCAAAGGCCTGGCATGAGCGGGTAAAAGCATCACAAAGTTGCTGCAGGTCTTCCTGAGAATGCGCAACAAAAGCGACATCATCAGCATAGAGGAGCTCACGGACCATGACTTTGGAGACCTTCGTTATTGCACGCAGACGGGAGAGATTGAACAGACCTCCTGTGGATTGAGTGTGGAGCATGATCCCGCTTGATGTAGGAAAGGCGCTGCGGAGCAAGACAGAGAAGTAGATCCCAAACAGCGTAGGATCCAAAACACAACCCTGCTTCACTCCACAATTTACTCTAAAGCCGTGAGACACCGACCCGTCATACTGAACAGCGGCAGGCATTCCATCATGGAGAGCTCTGATGATAGCCAGTAAAATTGGTGGACATCCCAGGCGCTCCAAGACTGCAAATAAGCCTGTGCGGCTCACGTAGTCGAATGCTTTAGTCAGGTCCACAAAGACAGTGTAGAGGGGGCGTCGCTGTTCGACGCATTTCTCTTGCAGTTGACAAAAAGAGAAAATCATGTCCAGTGTGGAGCGGTTTGGTCTAAAACCGGCCTGACTCTCTGGTAATATTTGATCAGCAAGACAGCGGAGGCGTGGTAGGATGACATGGGCAAGCACTTTGCCGACTGTGCTCAGCAAGGAAATGCCCCTGTAGCTATTACAGTCATGACGGTCGCCCTTATTCTTGTACAGTGTAGTTATGCTTGCGTCCCGGAGTTCATCTGGCAATGTACGGGTGAGCCAGCAGGTATGAAAGAGGTGCAGCAGTTCCTTTGTCAGATCATCACCGCCATGCTTGAGAAGTTCTGGTGGAATCTCATCTACACCCGGTGATTTTCCATACTGTAATGCACCAATCGCTTGCTTCACCTCGATGGCGGTGATATCTCGGTCCAGCTCGAGTTTTGCAGGCAACTGTGGAATTGCCATTTCGATGGCTGTTGGATTAGCATTTACTGGAGTGCCATACAAGGAGCTGTAATGTTCGACCCAACGGTCTAGTTGTGCCTGGATGTCGGTTAGAAGCGTACCATCAGATGCACGCAGTGGAGCCGTCTTCTTTGGGACAGGCCCCAGTGTTTCCTTGATGCCTCTGTACATTCCATGCAGATTCCCTGCATCAGAGCACCTGCAGATACGCTCACTCAGGTCAAGCCAGTAGCGATGCAGGGCTTGTCTTGTTCAGCGCTGAACTTCAGCCTTAGCGGACTGATAAAAGGCTCTGTTGCTGGGAAAAGGCTTGTTAAGGAATGCCAGTTGGGTACTGCGCTTGGACGCAATAGCAGGAAGGAGCACATCGGCACTGTGGCGAAACCAGTCCGGCTGTTTCCGCACTTGCTTCCCAAGTGATTTCATGGCAGAAGATCTGATGACATGCTTGAGGGATTCCCAGCACTCGGTTGGGTCATGTGATGGCGTCTTCTCAGCTAAACCTTGTGAGATGTTAGATTGGAGCTGGGTACGGCGATCCATATCAGCCAGGTTGGAGAGGTCCGGACGCGGTGGTGGAGGTGGCTTGGCATGGTGCATTATTTTCTTCTTTACTCTGAGTCGGCAGCGGACCAGGGCATGGTCACAATCTGCTGAGTGTAGGCTGCGACAGTTGGTCACTTGTGGAAGTGCAGACTGCCTCACAAGTATGTGGTCCAGCTGGTGCCAGTGGCCAGATCTTGGGTGCTTCCAGGTGACCTTTGCCCTTTCCGAACCATTGAAGAAGGATGAGGGTATGCAGAGGTTGTGACGAGCGCTAAACTCAAGCAGTCTCTGACCATTTTCGTTCATTCTTCCAATGCCGTGGGGGCCAAGGACACCTTCCCAGGCAGTGTAATTAGACCCTGTCCGGGCATTGAAGTCTCCAAGCAACACCAGGCAATCGCCCGCCGATGTGTCTTTGATCAAGGCTTCCAGCACGACATAGAATGAGTCTTTCTCCTCAAGGGATGAGCACAGGGTTGGGGCATAGCAGCTAATGATTTTGAACTGGAAGTTGTACAGTCGAAGCTTTGCAGTCATAAGCCTGGGTGAAACTGAGACGGGGGTGAAGTCACGACCTTTCAAAGAGTTACGGATAGCAAAACCAACGCCATGATGAGGTCTCTCCCCATCTGGATAGCCATGCCAGTACAGGGTGTAGCTCTCCTCGCAGACAGATCCACTACCAGTTAGCCATGTTTCACTATAAGAGCTGCTGGGCCAATTCCAGGTCAATGATGGCGGACTTGCGGGGGGTAGGAACAGAACGGTCAGAGGAGACACCCAAGGAGCGGACGTTCCACTGAAGAACCAAAGTTAATGTAGGCAGTAGCAGGATGTCGACCGAGCGGTGCCTGCCTGGAACACCCACTCTGCCGGGCATTGACAGCCCTCCTTGTAGCGGGCTGCCAAATTGCTAGTCGCTATATACATCGTTGAGATTCCATTCCATGATTTGCACGTAACGTCGTGCGCCGAGGCAAGGGATAGAGAGTGAATGGTTGCCCAGGTCAGACACACTCCTCTGGGCCCAGTCATACATAAACCTAGTGGACTGCCGAAGCAGGACGACTAGAAGGATGATGGGCTGCCCCGCAGCCCACCGTTTGAGGGTGTTAAATAAAAAGTCATGGAGAGAACAAACTTCAATTAATTTGAAGGGATCATCTGGTACACGAATATAAAGACGATATTGCTCGAGAAGAAATGTGACTTTTTTGCCATCAAGGTTGCTTTCATTAAAATGTTTCTTGTAAGACAAATTTCCATTCAATACAATCAGTTAATCATGACTTATCACCCGACCATAGAGTGTCTTCTGTCAATACGATGATATTTAATCGGAATGTATTTTTAGGCTATTGCTCTAACCTACGAGCGGTTTGTGAAAGTGAACATTGACTCATTCGGATTGTTGTTTATTGTTAAACACTAAGTTGTTTCGGTCACTTTGGTTTTGTTTTTGGACGAGTTAGTGTGAAATTATGCTGGTCATCGTGACACATTATGAATAATTACTAGACAAATTGGTTAATACATGCAATATTTTATGGGATATTGCACAAGCCATTAGAGTCTACTTTTTACTCAATACTAGTTATTATGTTAAGCATGACTGGCACAACAAGCCTGTTGAATATTGAGTGAATACATATAGATTCTAAGCGTCAATAAACATTTTGTAACACAGACAGATCATTATTGCCGAAATGAAACCACGGTCTCCAGAAAATCAGCCAATTAAACAGAAAAAACACCGTTACGAATACATTCTTGTAAAAGTTTGTCCGGTACTTCTGTCTTAAATTATTATTTAGGATGTGGCTTGCAGTTTTTGCCGAAGTCAATTGAGCGTGAAAGGCCGTCTGATAAGGTTTGTACACAAAACCCATGCGCTAGGGGTTTCAAGTATAATTATTAGGGTACCCTTTACGGTAATTTGTCAGTATTATTCTCAGACAACACACAAAACCACACAGTGAGAGTTGATTTGACTTTTCTGGCATAGATTTTTTGAGCCGCTAATTTATTTCTCCTCGGTCAATGTTTAACTGTATTAAATGTCCGTAAATACGTTAACAAGCTATAACATACCAATAATTACCTATTTGCTAAAAGATATTTGACTTAGAAACATTTTAAACAGGCTAAAAACGGGGCACGCTTGCCCCAAATACTTGCCATGCTTGGCATCATTGGGCCCGAAACCTTGGTACACTTGCCAACCATTCACTAGCCCCACCAGAACAAGTGGATGCTAGCCAAAGTGTTTTGTCACATGACTGAAGTATTTGTCACGTGACTTTAGTATTTATATGCCTATATTACTCAAAAAGTTATTTGTAGTTAAAGCACACCGATTTGGTTCACCGCTCGTAGATACGGTTGGCATGCCCCATCAGTACAAATGGGTGCTAGGCGTACTTTTTTACAAAGATTAAACACAACTTGTTAAATGTTTAACGTCGAAATTCAAAGGTTTTATTTTAGAACTATTCACCCAACTTGTTTATTTAGTTTGAATTGAGGCACTGCCCGTCGCTCCCAGCCAACTTCGCCCATTTATAGAAGTATTAAAGTATGGTGGTTGAAGGGGAGGAGGTGGGTTTATTTTTGTTGTTGCGGTCTCAAAAAGCTACGCCGAACTGGCCTTTCATCCACGGCGTGCACGTAGTGCGTCTGTGCGCGCGCGTGGACTTATCACATTTGTATCAATATTTATATCTCCCTTGGAAGTTACATCAACTTCTGCATATGAACAGCACTTTTGGCTTGATGCCAGCAATGGATGGCCAGCTGCAATTTGGGCAATCAATATGTTTACTAATTCTATACCATAGCAACCATCCGCTGATTAACAGAGAGTTTGAAACTCAGCCAGCCGTGTGTTCGTGGAGAATAATGTATTTTATCTTTCAGTGATAAAATGAATTATTCTCAGACAACACACAAGACCACACAGTGAGATTTTTTTTTATTTTTTTTTTATTTTTAATTGTTTATGTTATCTTCCAAAAGTACAATTATTACTTAAATCCCCTTAAAACAATGAACTTGTTGAAGTAGCCGTTATTAAATGTAAACAGTCAATGTATAGCTATAGTTAGTCATTTAAACTGTTACCTGAAGATGAGTATTCCGTGTTCAATGTAAAATAAAATACAGTACAAAATAGCCAGGACTATGTACAACCTACAACCCAATACAATGACATCAAAAGCATGAATGCAATTTAGAAAATTCCAAGTTGTAATTTACTTAGCAATATACATTTCATGTCAAGAAATGTTTCTAACCAACTTTATCTGTTCCTTGTTTTTGAAGCCCATTTTTTTTTTTTTTTTGAAAAATCATAACCAGCAGGAGGCTTAAGTACGGTGCATCAACGTTAACATGATAATGCTAGACAAATGCCAGGACAATCGATCTGTGAATATGTTGCTCATTTGAAGAAAATGGCTGTATATTGTGACTTTGCGGGGGATCAACTGCAGGAGAGTTTGCGCGATAGATTCATCTGTGGGCTGCAGTCTGAGAGCATCCAAAAGAAACTGCTCGCACGCAACTACAATTTCCAACAAACTTTGGATCTCGCTCTCGCAGAGGAGGCTGCTGCAAAGAATGTGAGAGACATGGGCACCGTGGAGACAAACCAGTGAATAGGGTGACTTCTCACTACAAGCGTAATCAAAAATGGCAAAAGCCAAGGTCATCGCAACCAAGGAAGCATTGCGACCGCTGTGGACTGAACAATCACAATCGCGATGATTGCCGATACAAGAGTGCCACATGCTACAAGTGCAAGAAAGTGGGACATTTGCAGTCAGAGTGCAAGTCTGATAGTAAATCAGGCCCTGCACCACCAACCACGAAATACACGCCCCAACAGCGAACCAAGCCCAAAGGACGCGTTCGCTATGTGGGAGACGACGAAAACGCTCGCGAACTGTACGATCCCACTGATGACGCATATCGCGATGACAGTACATTCGTCGACTCGGTTTTTACGGTTACGACTTCCGATAAGTCAAAAGCGGATACGTCAGGAGACACGACAGCCGATACGTACAGCCGTACTTCAACTATCAAGGTTCCTGTCAAGATCGCGAACATTCCCATACAAATGGAACTTGACACAGGTGCCGCTGCATCAATCATGAGCCAGTCAGACTATCACAAATATTTGGGGCACATTCCAATGCAACCGGTGAATCGTGTCCTACACGCTTACGCGGGTGCCCAATTGCGAATTTTGGGCCAACTGGTTGTCGAGGTTCAGTACGGCGACCAGAAAGCAACGTTACCACTAATCATCGTCCACGCAGACAAGTACGCACCACCCTTGTTGGGCAGGGAGTGGTTGACAGTTCTCAAGCTGGACTGGCCTAATCTGTTTTCTCAGGGTCAATACGGTGTGAAATCTGACCCAATCGCTGAGTTGAAAAGTGAATATAAGGACATTTTTCAGCCAGAGTTAGGCACAGTACGTGGAGTTAAGGCAACACTGCACGTCAAGGAAGACGCTATTCCAGTTTTCCACAAGGCTCGCACAGTGCCATTGGCTCTTCGCCCCGCAGTCGAAAAGGAACTCGCCAGAATGGAGCAAGAGACAATCATCTACCCAGTTGATTTCAGCGAGTGGGCGACACCCCTGGTGTGTGTACCCAAAGCAGATGGCACGGTACGCCTGTGTGGGGATTACAAAAATACTGTAAACAAATCAATCCACACCGATCAGTACCCCATACCTACTTCGGAGGAAGTATTCAGCAAGCTAGCCGGTGGGAAGAAATTCTCCAAGATCGACTTGAAATGCGCATATCAGCAAATGTTGCTCGACGACAAATCCCAAGAATACGTCACGATTAACACGCACAAGGGACTGTATCGGTATACACGCTTACCATTCGGTATCTCATCGAGTCCTGCAATCTGGCAGAGATTCATCAAACAAGTACTAGCAGGTCTGGACAGCACATGCGCAATCATGGATGATGTGCTTGTTACAGGCAAGACGGATGAGGAACATCTCTGCAATGTAAAGAACGTTTTCCAGCGATTCCGGAAATACGGTCTCAGGTTGAAGACCGAAAAGTGTCGGTTCATGCAGGAGAGCGTAATCTACATGGGACGCCGAATTTCTGCAAAAGGGATTCAGCCAACCGACGACAAGGTTGACGCGATACGCAACGCTCCAGTTCCACAGAATGTCACAGAGCTTCGCTCATGGTTGGGGATGGTCAACTTCCAAGCGCAGTTCCTTCCCAACCTGTCGACCATGGCCCATCCGTTAAACGAACTGCTCGGGGATTGTCCTTGGCAGTGGACGGATGAATGTACCAGGGCATTTGAGGCAGTGAAGGACGCCATCAGTTCAGACAAACTTCTCGCTCACTACGACCCAGCACTCCCTCTCGAGTTCGCCACGGACGCATCACCATATGGACTTGGAGCAGTCATGCTGCATGTGTACGCTGACGGCGCCAGACATCCTATAGCATATGCTTCACGCTCACTCAATAAACATGAGAAGGGCTACGCGCAACTGGACAAGGAGGCCCTGGCAATCATGTTTGGTCTCAAGCGCTTCCGCACATATCTATACGGAAGGAAATTTACCATACGGACTGATCACAAGCCATTGGAGCGAATACTTGGTCCCAAGACGTCGATTCCAACCCTTGCAGCACAACGTCTTCAGCGATGGGCTGTAATGTTGTCCGCATTTGACTACGACTTGCAGTTCATTCCATCTTCGCAGAATGTGCTCGCGGACGCGCTCTCACGTCTCCCATTACCCACAATGGAGGAGGACGACGAAGACGCTATCTACAACATCGAGGACAAACGCCTCGATAGCCTGCCTGTAACCAGTAAGGAGATCTCACATGCTACAAGAACTGATCCTGTGCTTTCACGCGTGTTAGAGTTCACTAAAAGTGGATGGCCAGCAGAGGTAAGGGACGAACGCCTCAAACCTTTCTTCAATCGCAGACACGAACTATCCACGGAACAGGACTGTTTGTTGTGGGGATTAAGAGTTGTGATACCCTACAAGTACGAGAAGTTCATTCTGGGTGAGTTACATGATGCACATCCAGGAATTGTCAGGATGAAAGAAATTGCACGAAGCTACGTCTGGTGGCCTAACATCGATCGCGACATCGAACAGACTGTTCGTCTCTGTGCTAGCTGTCAACAGACTAGACACCTTCCAGCTGTGGCACCCCTAATGCCATGGGTGTGGCCTAGCTCTTCGTGGCACAGAATTCACATCGATTTCGCGCAGAAAGATGGTCACGATTTCCTGATCGTCATTGACGCATACGCAAAATGGCCAGAGATCTTCCACATGAGTAGCACCACCGCGAATGCAACCATCACGGTGCTGCGAGACTTATTCAGCAGGTATGGCATCCCCTACCAACTTGTCAGTGACAATGGACCGCAATTCACAAGTGAGGAGTTCCAACGGTTACTCAAGGTGAATGGCGTGAAACACGTAAGAGTTGCACCGTACCACGCCGCAAGTAATGGTGCAGCAGAACGAATGGTTCAATCCTTCAAACGCGCTCTCAGCTCGAGCAAATCGAGTGGTCGGAGTTTGCAACAACGCATCGACAGTTTCCTGTTGACCTATCGCACTACGACACATGCAACGACCGGTCGTACTCCTGCGAGTTTGTTCCTAGGACGCGAACTGCGTACTCGTTTGTCCTTGCTACGCCCGGACGTTGAACGCAAGGTGGTCAACATGCAGAGCAACCAAAAGTTGCACCACGACAAACAGACCCAACTCCGCGAGTTCTATGCGGGGGAGGATGTGTTGGTTAAGGATTTCCGCCGAAAAGAGACTTGGTGGCTGGCCACAGTCGCAGAGCGCACAGCCCCAAAGTCTTATGTGGTAATTTTGCAGGATGGTCGAGTGTGGAAAAGACACGTGGATCAGATGAGAAGAGCAGAACGGTCTACAACCAGTCAGTCTCAGAACTCAAGGAATGGGATGCACACCTCAGCTCACCAAGATACTGATATGTCTGACCTAGCATCCATTCCGGTGTTTATCCCTACCGCTGAGACAGCTCCAGTCGTTGGCTCGCAAATTCCTCAGACAGAACGTACACACGCGCCACCCTCAAACGTCACAAATGGTGAGCAAACTTCACAATCGGCGACACCGACCGTAACCGCAGGTTCCAGTGCTTCACCTAAACCCCTACGTCGCTCGTCAAGGGTCAGCAAACCCCCAGACAGACTCATTGAGACTATGGAATAACCTAACTGTTGTTCGCAGAGGCCTGCATGAGAGTTAAAATGTGCATGTACTGCACTTTGAGTTGTTACAGTTGTGTTAATGTTTACATGTATCTTGTTACTCAAGTTGTTTAAACAAGTTTTTAGAGTTGCAGTTTTGAAACAAAAAAAAGGTTGCAGTTGAAATTGTACGGTATTGGAATGTCATGGGTTAAAAAGGAAAAAAAAAATAAGCAAACAAGAAGGAAATCCTAAGGGAAGTTCCATTTATTCGAATTAAGGGCAGGAAGAGAAAAAAAGCCATTGCTACCTTGTCTAGGGACTTGGATTTAATTATGGAAAAAAGGATTTTCTTTGTTTTGAAATTTGGTTTTCTTGCAACAAGTGTTTGTAGGATTAGCATTTTTTTTGTGAGGTGTGACATTGCTTTATAGACAGTATTTTCAGTCGAGGACATTTTCATAGGGTTGAGAATGATGTTTTTGTGTGTGTACAGCTTCCATATTAAGGGGGAGAGGATGTAGTGTATGCAGACTGCAGTGATCTATTTATAGTGCAACCAGTGTATGACGTCATTTGTTAATCGTCTGTACATTCTAGTACGTGTGTACTCTAGTGTGACATGGAACGTGAATACAATACGAAGCAACCAGAAAAGTATCCCTAATCTCAGTCTCTCCTTAATCGGGTATTATTGACGTACGAACACAACAGCCTACATAAGAATAGTACAATTGGGCTGCTAAAGATCTGGGAGAAGCACGCAAACGCGCAACGTGTGGTTAAATGTATGTGTCTACAGATCATATAACTTAGCGTACACTTTATGTTGTATTATCCTCCTCAATGCCATCATGCTTTTAAATCGCGTCAACTTAATTGAAATGGATGTCCATAGAATTTAATAGGTCATGGTCAAAAAAGTGTGCCGCTTTTCCTGTTGACAGTTATTTTCCTGATATTCGCCTTTAGGCAACAGTTTATAATCTGGACGCCAAACTGGCCAAATTGCTGGACGATCAGTACCAACCGAACTTGACAAGATGTCCAACCTTGGAAGACCTCTATGTTGCAAATCTGAAGAGCATTCAATGGTATGAGTCCCGGTCCCAAACCAATTTGTAGCGTGTGCTATCCCCTGGCATCCTGCAACAGAAAATACTCAAAGCAGCAGCTATCCTTTGCAAACATATCTATCTTTTAAATGTATTCATTTATTTTTTGTTTATTTGTTCGTTAGGTTGTTTGTTTATTTGTTCGTTAGGTTGTTTGCAATTATACAAGGTTGGGTTACGTACACATTGTCAAGCGGGGCCTACTGCGTTTTTTGGACTCTTTGGCCACGTTCCTTGGGTTAACAATTAACATGCCTTTTCAAAATAGGTAAAGATAGTGCCCCATCCAGTGATCTCAGATCTGCCAACCTGCTCCGAAAGAGCGATCATGTCATGTTTGGCCAAAATCGCAAATTTATGTGGAAGTACTATCTTATCTTAGGAACTGTCAAGATTAATCATGCCAGTGGGGACACTGTCACTCCTCTTCTTCTTCTTTTTTTTTTTTTTTAATTTTCATTAAAGTGCTGTCTTTACGTTTAATTGTGTAGGCCCTACCATTAATATCATCATGATTATGTTTATAACTATGTAATTGGCATTACATGCACTGGCTAAAAACTGCTCAGGTTGCACCGCGGTGTTATTATAGGCCCCGGGCCCCTATTTTTTTGTATTAGGAACCAATGCCGAAAGATCGGCTCAAATTAGCTGCAGAATAATAACATTTGTCAGACTAGAAATGGTCTGAAAAATTAATTAATTGCCCAGGGCTGTTTTAGCTCTAGTATCTTATTGGATTTTTTTTTTATTTTAATATTTGTGTGTTTGTTAGTTTATTTATTTATTATTCAATTACTTCTTATTATGTTTTACGGTAACATTTGCACTCTGGCCACGATTTGAGACAAATACAAATGAAACAAATGAAATAACTGAATAGGCGCTAGAGCCTAGCCCCTGCTCATTCTTTCATGAGCTTTAGTCCTATATGTTAGGAAAACAAAACAAGCCCCACTGCATGCCTCAACATGTCGTAATATAGGGCCAACAAAGGCCTATTAATTATATTATTAAACATAAACGGCTGGCTGCAAAAACAAAACTATTGATAAAATTCAATAATT
Source organism: Patiria miniata (assembly GCF_015706575.1). Taxonomy (NCBI): domain Eukaryota; kingdom Metazoa; phylum Echinodermata; class Asteroidea; order Valvatida; family Asterinidae; genus Patiria; species Patiria miniata. Next base: position 11,184,343 of record NW_024037048.1, on the reverse strand, counting down.
ATTTTTTTTTCAAATAAAATGAAGTAGGGACCAGGTATCTCCGTTGAGGGAAGTAATTGCAAAAGTGAATGAACAAGTCAACTGAACACTTAGAATAGCTCATGCTCATAGTCATAGCTTCAGGAAACCAGGATGTAGGCCTAGGCTTATTAATTATGGCAAACAATTAAGCTACCCAGGTATAAAGTTGACTCAGTAGGCTACCAAAGTTAAGGCCTCGGTGATCAAGTGATGCCTAATCGCCATGATTCGCCTTCAGCTTGCAGTGGATAGGCATTTTAACTATCGCGCTTAACGGTCCCGGATGATCGAATTTGTATCAAATCGGCCTATATAGGCCTATGCCGACGTCAACACCGATGCCCCGTCTGAGTGATCATAGTGATATTACATTCAATGTGCCGTAAAACTCATCAGACATATTGGACAATTAGTTCAGTTTAAATATCAAAATCATTAATTCAACTATCCAAATTAGGTCAAACCATGGAGGTATGAAAGGAAATTGTAGGATTCAATCAAATGTCGATCGATCTCCGCACTTCCGATAGGGCCCTACCGCTGGCTGCGTATAATTGAGGCCTAGCGTTAAAACTAAAATCATAGAAACGGTGAACAAAAACTTCACACGATATTGCACAGTACAACAAACAAACGGGCCCAAAACAAATGTTGTGTGATTGGAAAATTCTCACCTTGAATTCCATCATGCATGGCATGTTTGAGCATGATGTCCAAGCCAGTGCACGAAGCGGGAAATCTCGAGAGAGGGTCGTGAAGAACAAAGATCCAGCGTTCACACTGTACTGCAGGCTGACACGTTGCCACCAGCACCGGGGCGGATTGAAAGCTGGGCGGGGATGCGCCGCCCGGACTCGGCTGGAACGCACCGTCATGACCGTTGATTTAGCACCTGGACTTCGGTGTCCGTAAACTTATGACGGGCCATGATTCAAGTAGGACTACACAAGCTTCAATCATGGACGGCTGACATAATCCAGTGCTGATTCAGCATTCCAAAAAGTACGAGTAGGCCTAGGCCTATAACGCTGAGAATTCATGTTCTGGAAACCTTGGACGGCTGTGACAAATCGCATGAAATGTCGACAAGCGAGCGGATCGCTTGTGCTGAGGTTCTGACGAGGCATCTTGTAAAAGCTGTATGGTCGTACTCGTAGGATATACGTAAATGCCGTCTCCAAAACCCCAAAAGATCACTGAAGTCAGCTGCATAACATTTGCAAATCATAAGTTCACTAACCGAAGTTCAAATGTGAACTAAAAATCCATGGAATGTAAGCGAACAAACGCTTATTCCAGGAAAAAATTATTTTTGTCTTTTTGTTGTTGCGGTCTCAAAAAGCTACGCCGAACTGGCCTTTCATCCACGGCGTGCACGTAGTGCGTCTGTGCGCGCGCGTGGACTTATCACATTTGTATCAATATTAATATCTCCCTTGGAAGTTGCATCAACTTCTGCATATGAACAGCACTTTTGGCTTGATGCCAGCAATGGATGACCAGCTGCAATTTGGGCAATCAATATGTTTACTAATTCCATGGAACATTTCATGGGGGGCGTCATGTAGGGGCGTCAATCGCTTCTCAAAAGTTGGGGGGGGGGCATACCTTGATCAGAACTGATGCGAGCGCGAAGCGCGAATCCCTTTACGGCGTGGGGGTTCGAGGCCCGCTTAAGGCCCCGAAAAAAAAAGATGTTCTGTGGTGTGATCTGAAGCAATTTCTTACCACTTTCCTCCATGCTTTAACTAATATTTTCTTAGCAAAAGATAATTATTTGAACATCGTTTTCGAGGTTGGAGTCATTGAATCAGCTGTCGGTATTCTGAGCTATAGGCGTGGGGTTCGGGGCCCCGAAAAAATTGGATTCTCGATGCTCTGTGGTGTGATCTAAGGCAATTTCTTACCACTTTAACCAATAATTATCTTAGCACAAAAGATAATAATTTAAACATAATTTTCGAGGTTTTCTCAGCTAAAGGCATAAGAATTTTTTTTGAACATTGTTTTCGAGGTTGGACTCATTGAATCAGCTACCAGAATTCTGAGCTATAGGCGTGGGGTTCGGGGCCAAGGGCCCCGAAAATTTTTGGATACTAAATGGTCTGTGGTGCTATCTGAGGCAATTTCTGACCACTTTAACCAATATTTTCTAAGCAAAAGATACATTGTAGTAAATAATAGGGCCCTGTAAATGAGACACGAGTTCAAAAATCTGGGGGGGGGACATTTGATATTGTGTCCCCACCCTTTAAAAAGTGGGGGGGGGGGGACCAGTCCCCCTGTTCCCCCAGGATTGACGCCCATGGCGTCATGTAGATCAATGATTTTTTTTTAGAAACTGAAAATCTCAGTGGGGGGGGGGGGGGGGCGACTTGGGGGTCGACAAGGTTTCATGGGGGGGGGGGGCGGTCGCCCCCCACCCCCCACGCCACCCGGTGGCTACGCCACCGCAGCCGTGTGTTCGTGGAGAATAATGTATTTTATCTTTCAGTGATAAAATGAAATATACTCTGCATTTAAATCGTCATAAATTTCACCGCGCACCGACATTTGTCAATTCGCGATGTAAACAAAGTTATTGTAAAGACGAGATCTCAAAATAAACACTCTGCATTAATATGAAATCTTGTCCTATAGTTTGCCATGATACTTGACACAATAATCTCACATATTGACAGGAACCGTGAAGGAGTGACATAAATTTAATTTAAGGAAATTACAGTGTAAGCAAACTTTGTATTTAAATCGTCATCATTTTCTTCCAAAAGAGGGCGCGCTATATAAACACTGCTCACTGCTCAACGGATTCTGTCCATTACCGATGTAAACAAGGTCATTGTAAAGACAAAATCTCAATATAGACGATCTGCATTAAAATAAAATCTCGTCCAATAATTTGCCTTGATATTTGACACAAGAATCTTGAAAATTGACAGCCACTGTGAAAGAATAACATAAATATAATTTCATGAAATTGTAGTGTAGGGGTACTCTATCGATTTCTTCCAAAAGAGGGCGCGCTACATAAACACTGCTTACCGCACGCCGACTTCTGTTCATTCGCCATGTGAACAAAATTAGTATAAAGATGAAATCTCAAGTTGAACACTTTTGCATAAACATTAAATCTCGTCCAATATTTTGCCACTTGACACAGGAATCTCGAATATTGACAGGAACCGTGAAATAATGACATAAATATTATTTCCGGAAATTGCATGGTGAGACTATTATGAACACATTCTCGAAAAAGTTGGTCCGATACTTCTGTCTTTTTCTTTATGATGAGGGTTGAGGTTTTTTAGCCGAAGTCAATTGAGCGTGATTGGCCGTCTGATAAGGTTTGTGCACTTAACCACCTGCTTTAGGGGTTTTGTGTAGAAATGTTAGGGTACCAACTTTTACGGTAATGTGTCAGTAATGACAATCACACTTATGTCACACGATAACTCAAATACTTGGATTGAAATTTGCATAGAGGTTGAGCATGAATGGCAACACAAGCATGTTAAATATTGAGAGAATGCACACAGATTATAGGCCTCAATATAATTTTTGGTAACACGGACACAACCCTCCAAAGTGAAGTCACGGGCTACAGGAAATGGGTCTAACTATTAAACAGAAGAAAAACACACCTATATGTCACACGATCAATCCAAACATATTTATTTTATTGAATCGAAATGTTGCTTAGATGTTAAGCATGACAGGCACCACAAGCATCTTAAATATTGAGAGAAAATATAGAGATTATCGGCGTCAAGAAAATCGGCATAACAATGAAAAAGAAAAACAATCACACCTATGTCACGCGATCAATAAAATTATATTTATTGTATTGGATTGAAATTTTGCCTAGTTAATAAGGATGACTGGCAACACAAGCCTGTTCAAAATTGACAGAAAATATAGAGATTATTGGCATCAATATTTGTTTTTGTTTGTACACAAAACAAACTGTCAATATGTTGAGGGATAGGCCAAAACATATTGATTCTTTGCAGCAGCCAAAAGCAGATATTTATTTGACCAAAACTTCCTGTCCTTTTGGGATACAATTAAAAATATGTGGGATCATGTGACCTGTCACCACTAACTATGAAACTCGAATTTTAAAGTGGTGACCCCGGTCAAAAAGAAACTGGTGTTCAAAGACAGAAAAACTGACGACGAGAAACAAGGACATAATTCACCAGTTAATTATATTCACAAACTCAAACTATTTACAATATTTACAAAGATCCGGACTCGTGGATCAAACTTCTCATAATCAATCTCAGTTAGGAGTTTTACATTCTACTCCAACAACTTAGTCTACAAATTAAATTTCTCAAGCTCAACTCGTAAATTTCTAAAAAAAACCACAAATCTCTGTAACTGAGTGTACAACGACACAATCCAAAATCCAATCCAACTGTAGGATATGGCTCTAAATTCAGCCGTAACTCTTGGTTCAATTCAGCCTTAGCTCCAAAATTCAATTCAGAATTCAGTCCAATCAGATATAAATAATTTGTATCTCAAATCCAACGGTGACTATACCACAATTCAAAATTCACTTCAATCAAATATCATTACTTCTGTTCGGTTCTTATAAACTAGGTAAATCAAATTAAATTAAATCAACCTTTCAGATTTTTAACGCTCCAATTCGACAATTCAATCACAAATTTGTTCTCACTTAATTCCTTCAAACAGCTAAATCAACTTCGGTTATATTCCTTATGATTATTCCAAAAACAAAATTACAGCTTTCTGCAAATTTAAGGTTTGACACTTTTAACTTTCCTTTTTTTCTCGCTTGGCTTCGTTATGAAAAACAAAATATGATTTTAATTACTTTCAGTTGAAACAGAAACGTGCCCACAGTAATGAAAAAAGTTGGCTGTTGTTTCTAAAGCCCGTGTTTCTTGATTCACAGACTCCAAATTATTTAAGGACTTTTATTGTTCTTAATCAGTATTACTTGATTGCATTCAAGAAACTCACTTTCAAAACATCAGTGAAAGTGTGAGCCCGTTAGATGGTAAAGAAACAATCTTAACGAAATCAAAGGACAAATTCCATTCAAGACAGAAAGGCCTTTCAACTGCTTGGAATTGTCCTTTGTTCCTATAAGCTGCCATCAGATGGGATAACTCTATGGTTTTTCATGTGAATTATTTTTATTGACTTTTATTTTGATATCATATTTGGTCAGGTGATGCAATTAAGTCCCCTGGCTGAAAGCATATCCTTGGATAATGTCTCAAGCCAGCACATGTACATATTAGCTGAACAAGTACGCTTCCTGGAAATAGGTAGACTCCTGCAAGAAATCAAAGAAAAGGTTATAATGGACGCTTCCTGCATGTAAATCAAACAGTGCACATTGGCCAATCAGATCACCACTTTTGAACAGGTGACCACAGTAGCTCAGTCAGACTGGGTCACAAGCACTGTGAGATTTATTGCTCACCCCGCCCCCATGTTTGCACCAGCGGTTAACGACCCCCCCCCCTCCCCGATTATTTTGTAAAAAGTGTCCTATTTACACAAGTGACCTTTTAGTTTTTACCCAAGTGTCCTTAGTTTAGTTTAAAAGTTTCTTGTTTCGCCAGCAGCTTTTTAAGAATTTTTAGAATTTCGTGCAAAGGTCGGCAATTGTGCCGCCCTGGAAAGCGCAACCTATTGTCCGATTGTGTCCGTGATCGTCGAGTGTGATCAGCGCACCATAGGAAGATGGTGTCCAGCCCCATCCCACCTCTTGCGCTTTTTGATTTTACGGAGGCCGGATGACCAGTAAAAAAAAAACGAACTTGCTTTGCCACTGACATTCCATTGATGGTCAGGTGTTGCAATTAAGTCACCTGCTGAAACTGTGCAATCTCCATAGACATTAAAGTCATTTTCACAGCTCTCAAATAGCGAGCGTGGAACAAACAACTTGGTTTGACAGTGGCGGATCTAGGTGCCCCCCACCCCCGCCGCCCCCAGCCGCGAATAATTTTTTTAAAAATGCAGACTCCTCCCCCCAACTTGACATCTTAACTCCCCTCCCCAAGCCAAAGCTAGATCCGCCTCTGTTTTACTGCACGATTTGGATTTGACGCTATTTTCTGCTACAGTGAGAAGGTTTGCGTTAATTGTAAAGTTGTGCCGTTAGATTAGCCACTCATTATTCTCATGGGAATTGCTAGACTTGACTCAAGTCGGAATTGCTTTAAATCGGTATCCAAAAAAAAAATCACGAAAATCACTTAGTTTACATCTTTCCAGAGAAGCACGGCAGGGTACACACACTCTCAAAGTTGTATCCTTGTGGAGACATTTCTTTGTTCTCGTGTAGTAACGTTTTCAAATTTTGAAAGTGAAGTTTCAAAATGCTCTTATTTTAACCAGAATTAATTTCCTTGTCTGAAATTCGGACTTAATATCCCTTTTCTAAAACTCTTCCATTTGCAACGGATCAACCCACCTTGGAAATTCCTTGTTTTTGAGTAAAATCCATATATCTATTTCGTGAAAACCTTGTGGAGACCTATTCATCTATAGAAATTGCCTTTTGGAGACCTTTACAATGTTTTGTTCCCTATTGTGTGCGTGTCTCCACAAGGATACAAATTTGAGCACACTTCAGCACGCGTTCCACTCAGTGCCGTATAACAATGCACACACACTGTATGTACATTGTACAACATGTATTATACGTACGTGTGTGTGCATGTAATGCAGAGCATGTGCATACAGTGGCGCAAAAGTTAGCAATTGCTGCATCACATAAAAATAGCATGTAGGCCTACATGCACGGTTTTAACATGTTTTCTCTGGATTTGATGCATGAGGGCGCGTTATGGTATGGTGTGTACAGTGTACGTATGGGTATATGCACACATTTAGATACAGAGCACAACCCAGACTTGGCCAAGTCTAGGGAATTGCCAACACAACAAGAAATGTGTGATTGACAGTAAGACATTAAAGCTTTCGCAAAAGTGTAAACAATCAGTTACAGAGGATTACTTCTGTGCTTACAGGGATAGCGCTGATTTTCTGTGCTAGCGTGCTGAAAGCACAAAATGAGGATCATAAACACAGAATTGTGTGCTTAAACCATGAAATTGAGTCTATTGAGTTAGTAGTGGCTTTGTGTACTTACATGACAATGAGCTGAGCCTCCTGAGAATGTTGGAGAAGCAATTCACGGATCTGTTTCTGTCTTTTGGTCTGAAAGGAAAAACACAAAGATTGTAGGTGAAAAAATGGACTGGTATAGTGATGTTTAATATGTCGATTTCCACTTATTTTAAATAAATGAACTGAATAATAAAATGAACTGAGAGTTGTTCAATTTGCATTGAAAGTGATCAATTCTCATTTTTGAAAAATAACCCTCCAGAATGTCAAAGGTTGGACACAATTAACATATGTTGCAAGACTGGACTTAAAATCACAAAAACCAGGGACTAATTTAAAGAGGATACTGGGAAGAGCTTTAAGTGTAATTGTCTCCATGCATGGACAAAAGAGGGCGCTTTATAGCCGAACAAGCAGAAGCCGAAATAAAGGATAGTACACTGGTTCACTCATGCTGGCTACCGTGTATATAATGTATGGGTACCAGCATTTACAAGCCACAATGGCACCTAAATGGCCCTCGTTTATAGTTTCCACTTTATGGGGGTACTTGAGCGCAAGAAGGAGATTCTATACCTTCTCGTTGAGCGTAGTGACTCCTTCCTTGCCGATCTTCCAAGGAAACTTCTCAGTGGTCTCCCCTGCTTCCTCATCCAGCATCCAGGGTTTGTTAAGCTCCTTAAACCGTCTCACCTCCGGGCGAGGGGAGGGGGGGGTCAAGGTGTCCCCTCTCTGGATACAATGCTGCATGGTTCAGTACATGTATTGCGTTTCATGTTTTTTTCACGTTGAGACAAACAAAATGTGTCGCTGAAATTTGGAACAGCATTGAAACGCTAATATGGCCTGCTAGTGTCGAGGTGTTCCCAAGGCGACCGTGCAGTTTTTTAATGGAAGGGGCAACACCGCACGGGCCACAAAATCCCCCGAAACCGCCTTCGCTGAGGGCCTGATGTGGCGATACTTGTGGAGCCGTCGACAGTTCAATTTCAACGGGACACACTGAAAACACAGCGCGGTGCTCACACGATCAATGGACCGCTGACACATTGAATCTTTCTGGAAGTCAAATTATGCATAATGATGCAGCGTGAACCATGCACAAAAATATCCATTTACAAGGTTCACGCCGTGTGCGCTACGTGTATGCTTTGTGCACGCATCAAAGACAGCTAAATTTGTTCTGATTCGCTGTTTCTACCATGTCAATTTTTGTTGCATGTCTGGTGTATTTTAACAAATGATTGAATTTACGAGTTTCCGAATGTCTCAGCGATCCTACGCATACAAAACACACAGAGCGTGAACCTTGCAAGTGAAGTTTTTCGTGCATGGTTCTCGCTGCATTGCTTTGAATAAATTGGCCGTTCAGAAACATCGGCATTATGGCCGTTTCACCCGCTTACTGCCACACCGCGTTGTTTCCACGTTCCCATTTAGTCAAGTTCACTGTGTAATTTCGTTAACTTTTTGGGGGGATTTGCAAACCTATACATTTTTGGGATCTGTGTGGTACAGGCAATCAGAAAACCAATGTTTACAATTTGCCGGAAGCATGCATGGCGGCCATCTTGGATTTTCAAAATGGCCGCCTTCAAAATGGGTGTTTCTCAATATCTCAGCATCCAGGTGGCCTAGAGTCATGATTTTAACGGCTAAACATACATTTTCAGGGGTGAGGAAGCCAGTGGTACAAAGTAAAATAAGCTAAACATAACCACAAAGCGGCCATCTTGGATTTTCAAAATGGCCGCCTTCAAAATGGGTGTTTCTCAATATCTCAGCATCAAGGTGGCCCAGAGTCATGATTTTAACGGCTAAACATACATTTTCAGGGGTGAGGAAGCCAGTGGTACAAAGTAAAATAAGCTAAACATAACCACCAAGCGGCCATCTTGGATTTTCAAAATGGCTACCTTGAAAATTGGTGTTTCTCAATATCTCAGCATCCAGGTTTCCTAGAGTAATGCTTTTAACGGCTAAACATACATTTTCAGGGGTGAGGAAGCCAATGGTATAAAGTAAACTCAGCTAAACATAACCACAAAGCAGATGTTCATGTTCATTCCATTATAATACATTTTTTAATTGGCTCAAAACTTCTACATGTAGCAAGTCAAACCTCTAGCATGTCTAGGCAGCTTCTTGGACAACTTCAATATCATGATAACATGACAAAATAAGTGTGGTATAAAAAAATCTTTGTTATATAGCAGAATCTTTACACATCATCATCATCACTGTCACTGGTCGGCAACATGTCATTCCTAGAGTCCTCATCATTCTGGCACTGGGTGCTGCACTGGCAGAGGTCTGTGCATGATAAGTTCTTGTACCTGCAAGAGCATCGAGATGTTGAACAGTCTGCTCTGCACTGGCATCTCACCATCTCAATGATGGCCTTGGGGGCTGGGAGGACCTTAGTTGTGATTGGCTTCACCTGATCAGCTGCTGTGTCCTTGTAGAAGCCATGCTGCAGCGGATCCAGGAACTGCTGCTGAGCAATGCTTGCCTGGGCCCATACTGTGGCCTGGATCTGGACTCGGTGGATGTGCTGCTTGAGAGCACCAAGGGTGGGAGGCAGCTTGTCACTTTCAGTCATATGCTTGCAGAAAAGATGCCATCGCAGCTCAGGGATGCTCGCAATCTGGATGCCCTTTGGCGCGTATGCAGCACAGACGAATTTAGCCAGCGTTGACAGCAGCTCTTCAGTGACTTCAGCGGCATCTGAAAGCATCTGCAGAGCATTGATGACTACTCCGCCTGCTTTGAGGTAGACTTTCAGCCAGGTTGCCTTTCCTATGCTAGAAGACCTCCCAGTGTTGTCTGCCCCCGTGAATGCGTGGAAAGCTGGCAAAGCCTTTGCTCTTTCTGGACCTAGATCTGTCCATATTGGCTGCACTTGGACCACTCCGGAAGCCATTGACATAGACGTGTTTCTCAGCAGAAGGTCATAATGTGCTACGACCAGCACCAGAACATCAGTGTCTGGGGAGAAGACAACCAACTCTGCATCAGGTGGGTTCCTCTGTGATGCCAGCACTGCATGATAGATTAGCAGCGTGTCCGCCTCTTCGTGATTGTTGTCCTCGATTAGCAGCTCGCTATTGCTCCTAGTACGTCCTGCGGCAGATGCGACACCAGTGAAGAAACACAACAACAAGATGTTCATGTCTGGCAACAAAAAAAACCAGTGTGAAACTCAGAGACAATACTGTAGATCTGAAGGAGACCAAGGATCTGTACGGAAGGCTGATGGTTCTTGCCAGGTCAAACCGAGACATCGACCAGAAAAAAAGCCATCGGCAACTATGAGTTCACGTTGACACCAAGGGCACTGTTTGCTGCAAACGGGGCAATGCTACCATGTACTGACAAGGCAAAGTTGATCCACCTCCTTGAGAAGCTCGGAACAGCAGAACCACCCAATGAAGATCAGCAGCAGCAGCTGCACGATGCAAGTGTTCTGCAGCGCGATGCAGTGGATCCAGAAACAATAGACTGCACACCCACTGAAGATCCTCATCGAAGTCGAAAAATTGCACTGGTGGAGGTATGGTGGTCGTGCAGAAGCTAACAAAGAAACCAGCCACGGTAGTGTCAGTCAAAGACCTCAGTGAATGCTTCAATACCAGACTGATGTCTCTCACAAGAGACTGTGATGAGATCATTCTGGTGTTTGTTACATACAAGGCTGATTCCCTGAAGAGTACCACAAGGGAGAAACGGAGACAAGGGAAGGATCTGATCCAATATCAGATCAGAGATGACACCAGCATCAAGCACATCCCAATGAGCCTGTTCCTTTCCCACGACAAAACGAAGGCTGATCTGACTGAGTATCTGGCAGCAAAAACCCTGGAGAACAACCAAGACTCGTCAAAGCTGGTTATCGCATCTGCCGCAGGACGTACTAGGAGCAATAGCGAGCTGCTAATCGAGGACAACAATCACGAAGAGGCGGACACGCTGCTAATCTATCATGCAGTGCTGGCATCACAGAGGAACCCACCTGATGCAGAGTTGGTGGTCTTCTCCCCAGACACTGATGTTCTGGTGCTGGTCGTAGCACATTATGACCTTCTGCTGAGAAACACGTCCATGTCAATGGCTTCCGGAGTGGTCCAAGTGCAGCCAATATGGACAGATCTAGGTCCAGAAGGAGCAAAGGCTTTACCAGCCTTCCACGCATTCACGGGGGCAGACAACACTGGGAGGTTCTCTCGCATAGGAAAGGCAACCTGGCTGAAAGTCTACCTCAAAGCAGGCGGAGTAGTCATCAATGCTCTGCAGATGTGCTGCATACGCACCAAAGGGCATCCAGATTGCGAGCATCCCTGAGCTGCAATGGCATCTTTTCTGCAAGCATATGGCTGAAAGTGACAAGCTGCCTCCCACCCTTGGTGCTCTCAAGCAGCACATCCACCGAGTCCAGATCCAGGCCACAGTATGGGGCCAGGCAAGCATTGCTCAGCAGCAGTTCCTGGATCCGCTGCAGCATGGCTTCTACAAGGACACAGCAGCTGATCAGGTGAAGCCAATCACAACTAAGGTCCTCCCAGCCCCCAAGGCCATCATTGAGATGGTGAGATGCCAGTGCAGAGCAGACTGTTCAACATCTCGATGCTCTTGCAGGTACAAGAACTTATCATGCACAGACCTCTGCCAGTGCAGCACCCAGTGCCAGAATGATGAGGACTCTAGGAATGACATGTTGCCGACCAGTGACAGTGATGATGATGATGTGTAAAGATTCTGCTATATAACAAAGATTTTGTTATACCACACTTATTTTGTCATGTTATTATGATATTGAAGTTGTCCAAGAAGCTGCCTAGACATGCTAGAGGTTTGACTTTCTACATGTAGAAGTTTTGAGCCAATTAAAAAATGTATTATAATGGAATGAACATGAACATCTGCTTTGTGGTTATGTTTAGCTGAGTTTACTTTATACCATTGGCTTCCTCACCCCTGAAAATGTATGTTTAGCCGTTAAAAGCATTACTCGAGGAAACCTGGATGCTGAGATATTGAGAAACACCAATTTTCAAGGCAGCCATTTTGAAAATCCAAGATGGCCGCTTGGTGGTTATGTTTAGCTTATTTTACTTTGTACCACTGGCTTCCTCACCCCTGAAAATGTATGTTTAGCCGTTAAAATCATGACTCTGGGCCACCTTGATGCTGAGATATTGAGAAACACCCATTTTGAAGGCGGCCATTTTGAAAATCCAAGATGGCCGCTTTGTGGTTATGTTTAGCTTATTTTACTTTGTACCACTGGCTTCCTCACCCCTGAAAATGTATGTTTAGCCGTTAAAATCATGACTCTAGGCCACCTGGATGCTGAGATATTGAGAAACACCCATTTTGAAGGCGGCCATTTTGAAAATCCAAGATGGCCGCCATGCATGCTTCCGGCAAATTGTAAACATTGGTTTTCTGATTGCCTGTACCACACAGATCCCAAAAATGTATAGGTTTGCAAATCCCCGCAAAAAGTTAACGAAATTACACAGTGAACTTGACTAAATGGGAACGTGGAAACAACGCGGTGTGGCAGTAAGCGGGTGAAACGGCCATAATGCCGATGTTTCTGAACGGCCAATTTATTCAAAGCAATGCAGCGAGAACCATGCACGAAAAACTTCACTTGCAAGGTTCACGCTCTGTGTGTTTTGTATGCGTAGGATCAGCTAACAATTTGTTCCAATTCACTGTTTCTATATGGCATTTGTCTATTTGTGCAGCAAGATTTCACAAATACTTCCATTTTACAAGTTTCCGATTTTGTCAGTGAATTGGTTTTATTGCTGGGCCCAATGTGGTGGGCCCAATGTGGCCTGATGTCGGGGCAGCGGTATAGAAACACTGATATGACCTGATATTTGGTGTGGTTTACGCCGAGACGACCGTGCAGTTTTCTAATGTAAGGGGATGCAACCACTCAGGCCACAAAATCACCTAAAACCGTGTTCGCTGAGGTTATTGAGGATGAGGGTTGATTTGTATTGAGTTGAATGAGAAATCGGCGCGGTTACACAGGCGATCGTGGACCGCCAGAATGCTGATTTTTTTTGCCTTGTGGGGCCTGGATCTTCCTTGCAAAAGGACCCGTACAAAGTCGCTGATAAAGCACCAAAACGGAGGCACAACCACCCTCAGTGGAAGCCCCCCCCCCCCCCGCCCCATTTTGAAAACCTGAAATACAAATACTTTTATTTTGCATTTAGTGCAGCCTTTGAAAAAAATAACGCAGCTCAGGTGCCCTACCCCAAGTTAAACCCCAAGTTTTTCCGCTGGCTTGAGTACGATTTAATTCCTCATATAATCCCGAATATGTCCACACAATTTAATAGACTAAAGCGCCAACTGTACATCGAATGAATCACAGCAAGTGTATACGTCACTTGTCTATCCACCAATCACAGTTTGTGGGTGACAAGTCGGTGACCATAAATCGGTGACCACAAGTGAGTGGTCTGTGACTGACAGGTTGCGTGTGTCAATCACAAATCTCATGTTTGAATGTGTCACCGACATCCATACAATATCCACCAATAAGAAGCGGCCATTTCAATCTCGGTGACTTGTTTTTATGGTGACTTTATAGCCTCACCGACATTAACATTGCTTTCATATCATTAATATGAAGCGAGTCGGTGATGTGTGATTGACAGCGCATAGGGGCCATGCAATCACAAACCAGGTCCCAGTTTTTAGTCACTGCACAGGAAATCAATGGCACTATTTAAGACATGTGGGGCCGTCTCACCTCTCACAGCAATCAAATCTCATCACCACCTTCGGACGTCAACCAGAGAGAGAACTGACTGCAAGAACAAGATTTTGTTCGGTGAGTGTTTGAAACAATCATTTTTCCTCTGAAGAAATATGTTGTCTTTTTTTACAATTTGTTTGAATCAATGCGGGATTCAGACTTTGTTGAATCGATGCTGATTCAATGATTCTCCAACAGTGAGCGCGGTGGTAGGCTTGATGGTTCCCAATCTTTATGTGTTTGTCAAATAGTTGCTTTAGGACTGAAAAAAAATACCAAAATTTTCATGGAAAAAAATGTTCGATTCCAATTGACCCTGATACTGATACACGTTTGCCAACAGCAAAACCAGCGCGTTAATTTCCGATCCAGAGGTTGTGCCTTTTCCCAACAACCACTTTGGAGTTGAAATACATTAATTCGATAATTTACATGCTTTAATCAATGCCCGTCTAAACGAGTTAAGTAAATTATCGAGCTATTTGATTTTAGCTCTTAATGTAAACAGTTGGTGCGGATGCTGACCAAGGTTTTGTGAGGTCAAATCTTAAGGCAATCAAAATGCGGAATTCCTGACTGGCAATATTTCCGCTACTACTTCTAGTGTGCACTCTCAAAAATAAATTTTCAACCTACTGACTAGTTTCTCTAGTTCTTGAAAACAAAAATCGTTTCGATTATTGTCGAAATCGAAGGCACACTATAAAATCATTTTTATGGACGTGTTTAGTATCAAAAATACGGCTGTTTAGGTTTTACTGTTTTCTAGGCAAATATTCCTGCTTGATCTAAATTATATTTAACTCGACAGAGTGTTTTTCTTTTGGGGGGCGGGTGTTTAGTACTTTTAAAATTCAGCTGTGCCTCCCCACCAACCTTCAAGTTATATCCTAGAGGATTATTAATGACTTTTTTTTCAGCCAGCAATTCGCTCGTGTGTTGAGGAGTGCTTCCGCGTTATAATTCAAGAACTGTGCTTAGGTGAGTGTCTGTAAGGCCAAAAAAAATAAGTTCCGGTTTCTGGTATGGAGCTTGCCCGAAAAGTGGTGCGGCGACGCGGCTATTTTTTTACCCGTTTTTTGCTTCAAATGTCGGCTTATGACTGCAAATGGTGCCCGACTAAACTAAGTGCAAATATACGGGAGTCCAGAGAGGTCACATAAAGCTTATTCTCGATCATAACCCCATCTAAAAACACACTAAAATTTGGCAGCAGCAGGATTCTAGTCAAACCAGTGAGTTTGGCGGTTGAGACATCATCTTTCATTGAAAAAAAAAACCGTTCATTTTGCCGACGTGCATGGCTACGGCGACGTGCGCGCATACCACAAACCGGAGACTTTTTTTTTGCCTTATTTGACATTTTCTTTATTCAAGCATCAGAATAGGACAGTGATTTGGTGGGAGGCTGTTTTTTTCTTAATATGCATTAAGATGTATACACAGGTCAAAACTAAAAACAGAAAACGTCATTCTATAAATAAAAAAAGAGTAAAAGTGATATATACTCCCACCGTAGAACTGTGCCTACCATTTCGGGCAATCGTTGCTAAGCATATACCTCTTCGAAACATTTTTTTTTGTCATAGTGTTTGAATCAACATGATTCTGAGGATTAGTGCTGACACAATTATTTGACAAACAACGAGCGCGGTGGTAGGCTTGATATTTCTCCGATTAGTTGTGTGTTTGTGATGAGCTGTAGTTGTTTGATGACTGGAAACAAGATCGTTATGAATACATTTTCAATTGAAACTGATCTTGAGTAGTATATGATACAGAATTGTCATTGCTATTTGCAAAACCAATGTGCTTATTTCTGATCCAGAAATCGTACTTTTCCCCAACGGATAAACGAATAAATGCGGTTATGTTTTGCACTGCAATAAGTTAAAATTTAATACACGATGACGTCATCATGACGTCAGATTAATGTACAAACTTCGAAATCAGGGTTGATGTCTGTTCAAGGCTTCAAGTTTATGCCAAGTAATGGTTGGAAAAAAAAGTTGCGGAGAACTTTTGTCTGAAAAAAAACCAGGAAAGAATGGGATAAAATAATTCTTATTTCAAATCAGGGGTCGGGCCCACCCGATTACCCAATCGGTTTTTACTGCTCGGAATGAAGAATTCCTGGCTGACAATATTTCCGCTACTACTCTCATTGTGCACCCTGGACTCAAAACAAATTGGTTCAAATACTGACTGCCTTTTTTTAGTACTTGAAACATTATTTGAATTATTGTTGCTGTTCTTGTCTGATATAACACTATATATTCACGAAATAAGTTATTGTCAAAAACAAGGTTGTTCAGGTTCGACTGGTTTTGAATCAAATTTTGGATTTTTTTTTTCAAGAGCTCATTACATCAAGTTCCCTGCTTTGATTCAAAATAGATAAAATCGTTCATGACTCGTACTATTCAAAATAATTCACGCACTTGTAATAGTTCAGGTGAACTAAAAATTGCTGAGTTAATATTTTGGTATAAAGGACAAAAATCTTGCGCAAGTTCCACTATTTACAAACTGAACAGTATATGATCAACCACCCCCTTATTTTCTGCCTGGTTTTTTTCCCCCTGTTTAATTTATCATTTTAATTTTCAAAAATGAAATCCCGATGCGATGTGCTCACATGGCATTCCGGCAATCACTCAAACTAATTCAGGATGAAGAGTTATAGGGAAGTTGGTCACGGAAGAACGTTTATCAGGAAATCCGGACAACTCAAACATGCATGTCGTATTTTGTGTTATCAGTAAGGTTAATAGATAGTTAATATATAGTATTCCCAATACCTTTTGAACTTTGTTGTTAAACTTTGTCATTTCGCTAGAGGACACAGCGCGCCATTCTGGTTTGGTCATCAAACCGTAAGCATTGTAGGATAAACGTGTCACTGAATATAGAGGGCGCAAATACAAAGGAACCTGATCGTGATGATGCACACAGTTTTATTCAAGTGCAAATTGCTTTATCTGGTTGGATTCATTTGTAGAAATCATGTATAGCGTTGATGTCTGTACAAATTATTCGTCCCTTCTGTTTTGCTGTCAAGGGCGGATCCAAAACACAATTTGTATTCCTTTTTTAGGGGGGGGGGAGGGGGAGCCCCCCCCCCCCTCCCAAAAAAAAGAAAAATGCCTCCCAAAAAATGGGTCCAAAAATTATGACGTGGGGTTGGGGCCCATTTAATTAATTATTTTTTTTATCATTTTAAATGCTCTGAGGTGCGATCATTTCTGACTTTTTTATCCATTTTTTAATAGGAAAAGATAGTGGTGTACCCAGTGCATGCCTTTATTGCGACGTCACTTAATTGTCCCCCCCCCCCCCCTCAGAGCCGCCCTCGTCTGCTGTTTGCCTTAAAATATGAAGCACATGCTCCAGGATGAATTCAGCCATGTTTCCATGTAGGCATTTTGAAATAGCGATAGCGCTATTTGTTTAATTAATACTTTTATGGTGTTTGGTTAGTTGGTACACCAATAATGAAAAAAAAATAATATGGGACACTATTCGGTTATTTAACAAATAAATGGTGGCTGATGCTAATAGCCAAACCTGGCTCGCACAGTCCCCCTGAGAGGTTGTCAATTTTGTGTGGGTTTTTTTTGGTATTTTTTTTTTTTATTCTGACGATTTGGTCTTGGTGTTATAAATGTGGCCTGTTTTCGAGTAGTATTTTCCATGAAGACTCTTCGATTCCATGAACACTCTTAGATTCCATGGCCCTCGACTATGGAATACCATTGAAACGAAGGTTAGGGCTCAGTCGTCTGTGGGTGGATTCAAATCTGCTTACAAGAGGTTCCTCATCTCCCATTACGTGACATAGCTTTCGTTTCTTTCCGTTTCGTTTTTTTTCTCGTTTATGTTCTGTGTTTTCTTTATTTATTAAATGTAGTTTTTTACTTTTTTTTCCATTTATTTATTTACCTACTTATTTACTTCATTTATTATCTATTTTCTGATTTATGTATTTATTGATAGGTTGATTGATTGATTGATTGATTATTTGTTGGTCTCTCCTTTATTCGCTTTTCTATATTACCATTTTTCGCCCTCTTGATTGCTTTGTCATTTCGCCGTCTGTTTTTACCACTCCGTACTTTGACTTCATTTTGATTCAATTTATCGCAAGTTTTAAGGCCTTGTCCGTCCGTTGTTTCCGCTATGTCGTATTAATTGTTATTCTTGTATTCACATATTATCGTTTCTTTTCACTTACTGAATGTTTTTTGTTCAGGGCATCTTCGCTACAAGCCCCAGCTTTTAGAACGTGCCTCCATACTCTGTTTCCAGTTAATACCTATTTCTTAATATCATGCACATTTATTGACCCTTTTTGCTTATTATTATTTCATATCGTGTTTTTTCTTTTCGTTATATTATGTATATTACTTGCGTTTGTATACAGAGTTGTAAATAAATGTTGAATGAATGAATGAAAAGTATAATAGGGGTGTCAGTGGCGCCACCAGCGTCAAAATAGGCCGCCCCTAAAGAAAACCCCTTTTTTTCTGCAGTCAACAATTTTGGGCACATTTGTTGGCAAGAAAATTCAACTTTTAACAAATTTCTAAAAAGAAAATAGCCCCCCCCCCAAAAAAAATAATAATTAAAAAAAAAAAATCCTGGGTGCACCACTAATTTTCGTCACTACTTCCTTGGTATGAGATTGATTTTCCTTGATAATGCCAAAAAAAATATGCTCATTGTGATTCCTACAATTTCAAATGAAGCATGTTTAAGAACATGGGATCATTTGCTTTTGATGCATTGTTTTTCGTGAGAAGCAACAAAAATGGCTTAAAAACTTAAGAAGGTTGCAACAAACCTGTTGAAGTTTCAGCTCAGTGGATACTATCATTGAGAAAAAAAAAACAGAGAAAACGTATGCACTATTTTGTTGAATCTCGTAACTTGACTCCGTTGCTTTATAACACTTTAACTTTTTTATTTTTATTTTAAAACACCTCCAAAGTTTTCAAACGATATATCAGACGAAATAACTTCACTGAGTTTTTGATACCAGTTTTGTCTTCACTCTCAGCATTGCAAGGTTTCTGCCGTTAAATCGTTATGTACTTTCCCTGGTAATTGCAAATACGCCACCTTCAGTTGTTTTCTCTCAGAAAATCTGGGTTTTTTTTGGTGGTTACTGCGTTTGATTCGAAAATAGTAAATTCTTCAACAAAGACATGAATGTTGCTCGTGCGTGGGACTAGACAGGGCCGTTGCATGGAAGACGCATTCCGCTCGGAATAAATTATCAATCCAGATAACATTTCGCCAGAAAGACATTTTGTTCAGGGGGTGTTTTAAATGACTCATTTTCGTTGGTATTATTTCCAGCTCGCAATCTGCTGGAGTGTTGAGGATTAGAATTCAAGAACATTACAATTCATCAAGGTGAGTGTCTGTTATTTGACATTTTCCTCACTCAATCATCAGAACAGAGCAGTGATTTTGGTGGGACTTTGTATTTTTTTCAATATATTTATACACCATTGCTCAACATTTATAACAGGAAACATCGCTCAAGTGATATATTAGAGAAGTGAGGAATTCCCTCCCCTAACACGCACCGTAGAACGGTGTCTGACATTTTGGCTTGCAGTCTTCGCAAACTCCTCGTCAAATTCATCGGGGTCTTTCGAACTAATGGCGGATACACGATAAAATTTCCTTTCACATTTTTTGTATGGACGTACATAAGTTTGTCAAAAAAAGATGAAATAAGTTGAAAATTGATCTTATCAATGTTTAATGATTGTGTAATCTTATTTTTTGGCATTTATCTTCTTTTTGTATCCTTCCTTGTTCATCGAGTTCTCTTTTTTTTTAATCGACATTTTGTCCACAACCATTGTCCTAATTCTTTCTTGATCGTTGATCACGTTGTAATTTGTTTGTGTTTGTTTATCACGTTCGGGAATCATAACATTTAGGTTTTTCCGTCCAATTTCGCAACTTGTTCATTCAATCAAACAGACTGTTCGTTACACTGCAAAAGGTCGCAGTTAGAGCATTCGATTTTATTTGAATATTTACACCCAGCAAAGAGTGTAGGCAACTTTTTTTACAAAAGATAATCAATTTCTTTTGTTGGTTTTGCACTGAATATAGGCGATTCCATTTTAAATTCGTTTTATTTCTCTAAACTTCAATCGTATTGGCCACAAAAAAACAATACATTGTATTTGTATATGATTTTCATTTTTTTTAAATATATTTTGTTTTATCTCCACGGAGTGATTACAACGATTAAAAACTGGTCAAATTGTCCTACAAAAAAATTCTGTACTTTTACATAGTATTTCAAAATGCAATTCTTTCTTTAACACTTTACGGTTCTGTTCTGCATTTTTTATATTCCCTTCCCAGGCATTCAATTTTTTTTTCCACGAAATAGCTGTAAATTCTTTCTACAATCTTTTCAAAAGCCAGGTCATTATATACTCTGTTTTATCACTTTAACACGAAATCTTGGCAATGCAATTTCCAAATATCACTGAACTGTGTTACTTGTGTAAACGTATTCCGAAGCGAATTCCCGAGCGGAACTGAAATTCAAAACGCAACAAATTCAATGCACAACTCACGTAATTTGCTGCTTACTTTTCACGCGTGAATGAAGAACACCCTGAAATATTGTGAACTTTCGCTAAATTCACCCGGTCGTGAAAACGAATTTCCGTTTTATGCGAATTTGAATAAAATTGAATTAGCAAAGTATTAAATAGGACGAGAAAACATATAATATTTCACTGCGATATTAATACAGGTTTTTTTTTACCGATTCGACCGAGTAAACCTATTGTTTTTTAATTGCTTGACCCTTATTAATGGGTGAGGAATATTTTTCTGTTTTGGTTGCCAATTTATCCAAATGAGAAAACAAATCTCACTAATTTATTTTTTGTTATTTTAAAAAAGTATTCTTTACTAAAGTGTGAACGTAACTGTTTTTTTGTTGGTATTTTTTTTTCAGCCTGCACTGAACCTCTTGTGATCTCTTCTTGGACCTGATCCTCAAGAACGAACCATCGAGGTGGGTGTGGTGATGTGTGAATAATGTTCTATCAGGATTTGGGAAGAGCAAGATGTGCGCTTCACCGTGTCGGCATGCAATTTGGTGACCTTTCTTGACTTTTATCGGACGGCAAAATAATAACAAAAGCAATTTGATGGGTTGCCAATCGAAAAAAAACCACTTGGTTTTTCATAAATGTTAGCCCTTGCCCCCCAATACGCCACTGTTATATCACAAAGAACTCATTCTTTGAACAATGATTTCTCCAATCTCTTGTGTGTATTTTTTTTTTCAAATCTGACCGCGGATTGTCATGAGTTTGAGACTAGTTCTCCAGTTTATCGGACCTCAATATTTTTTCTCTACTCTTCCCTATTTTATGAAACAACTTTTTTAATTGAAACAAATTCTCACCTGATTTGTTTCAGTTTAATCATTGTTATTCTGTACAGAATGAAGATCTGCGTGGCAATTGTTCTTTCAATTGCCCTCCTTCTGGGTAACTCTGTCAACCTCCGAGCTTCCGTTACTGGGCCGGTTCCCTTGGACGGCGATGGTCCTGTGTCTCAGGCGGGCCAAACGTGCTGCCAGGAAACAGCTGCAATTGTAGGAATTTTACAAGGGTCAAAGGGTGATGCGGGTCAAAAAGGTCAAAAAGGTTCAATTGGACCGGTTGGCCCGTGGGGTCTGAAGGGAGCACCTGGTGTCAAAGGTCAGAAGGGTGAGCCAGGGGAGAAATCAGGCGACTCCAACCAGCGGGTAGCATTCACCGTGAAGAGGACAACCCCCTCGGATACTTCTAGTAGTTACGACACCCGTTTGCCCTTCGAGGAGAGCACGACGCTTCTGCCGGGTACCAGCTTCGATCTTGAGACTAGCACGTTCACGTGTAGTGTGCCGGGCACCTACGTGTTTATGTTTTCTGCGTGCAAATATTATCCCGGCAGCAGCGAACTGACCGTTATTCTCTGGAAGAACGGCGTCGTGGTTGTCGCTGGCACCAGCCATGATTCAAGTTATCATGAGCAGGTGTCTGGGAGCGCGGTGCTGGTTCTCCAGCGTGAAGACACGGTGCATCTCACTATGCAGGGTAGGACGTGGAGTCATCCCACCTATCACCAGACCGCATTCAGTGGCTTCCTCCTTTACCCCGAATAAATAAAATAATACCAAAACATAAAGATACACGAGCCTATTATTATTTTTAAGGTTCCTGCATTGCACACGCGCCGATCTGTATACAACAATGGATTTGCCATTTTGGGATTCGCCAGTAATAAGATCAGTGAAAAGTATGCATTTAGTTAGTTGAAAACGATTATTTGTTTCCATTGTAGGCCTTTAGGGAAGTATTTTGATGGAATATTTCTTTTTTTCAAAGCAAGGTCATAAATTCTTTTCAAATTCACTAAACCATGCAGTGCCACCATGTATCCAGAAATGTTAACACGTAAAAAAATAATAGTGCTTATGGTGTTATCTCTACAAACCTAGATTTTTTTGTTTAGGCCAAGTTTCCGACCGCCATTTCTTTATTGCCATATTTGTCCAAACATATTCAATAAAGTATTTTTTCCGAAAATAGAAGTGACTTTTTTGTGTGGTTATTGGGTAATTAATCAATAACAGAGTTTATAAATATTTTCCTATCTAGCTGCATAATTTTAGGGCATTTCTGTACACGTTACTTGGCCCTATGTTCCCTGTATCACCAGAACATATGATTCCAATCAAATCAATCCCATGTATGTATCATTTTTTTATTTCAAGTCTAGAAACAAAACTCTCAAGTGATTGAATCTGATTTCCCTATTGACTTAAACTTGGCGTTTGGAATAGTTGTTTGAAATATTGTAATGTTATTCATAGCAATGTGTGGAAACGTTGAGACTTGCTTGTAAAATGATACAGTTTACAGTTGCTTTGATAAAAAGTAGAATACACTGATTTTTTTTCTAAATGATTGGATTATTTTAAACATTATAATATGTACGAATTGTGTATAAGTAAGAATTGACAGGCTTAACCCTAAAAGGGCCGGGGGGCGGAATCCGCCCCCCCCCCTCAACATTTTCCGCGATAGCTTCTAAAAAAATTTTTTTCGCGACCCGAGCTGTTATGACTTTTTAGCCTCGAGCTTTGCGCATCGTTTGATACCAAAAACATAAAAATCGGACCACGGGTTGGCACGTAGCGAAAAATTTTCCGGCGCTACGCGCCGTGAAAAATGAATTTTCGCATATATGTCGTGTACACCGAGCAGAATTGCCATTCATACATATGAATAATTAATTCGCCATAATTCCAAAACCCTTTGACCTATAGTCATGAAATTTCTTGGGCATGTTAAGGAAGAGTTGCTCTATGCATGTGCTGAGTTTCAAAATTCGTCACTCGATGGCCGAGATCTTAGGGGGGGCGGAATCCGCCCCCCCCCCCCCCCCCGGCTGAGAGATGGTCAAAATAACCCGGCCCTTTTAGGGTTAAGAAAACAGTTAGCCTTGACCAAGGCGTTGGGCTTATCGGCCGATAAGAAAATCCCTAATCAACTTGGCAAGGCATAATTGCGTGCACATATCGATGCCCGTACGCTGCTAGTGAGAAAGTAACTTGTACCATACAGCGAGGCTATGCTTGCACGTCAATATTAAATGACGGAAAATTAGCGGAAATGTTCCTTTTGGCCGTACAAGACGAATTTCGGAACGGTGTTTTCGACAGAAATTCGACAGAAATATCGCCTCGTGCGCGAAATAGCGTTCTCTGTTGATAGGCATGGTCAGCAAAATCGAGCAATACTTCCCAGTGAGTTAGTACGTCGTCATCGCATCGTGTTCTTATAGAGAGTGGAGACTTTTGCGACGAAAGCGAAGTATTGAGTAGTCGATATACCTTATTTCGTGCACTTACAATAAAATAAGCATATTTACTATCGATTGCATGGATTGTAGGGTGGGTTATTTAAGAAGACTTCGCAAAAACAATTACAGAGAAACGTGGTTTTCGATTTTTTTCCCCCTGGACAATCGTTTTTTTCCCCCTGGACAATCGACACGGGTTTCAATTATTTTTCGAGCAAAGCAAAACACAGGGGAAAAGTAAAGACCATTTCAGCCAACCAGGCGTGTTTTCCCGACCCAGGGAAGCCAGAGACCGGAGCTGTCATTGTGATGTAAACTGCCAGACTTCTTCAGGCTTAATTGAAAATAAAGATCTTAATATTTCTTAGAATATTTTTTTTTTACATCGATGGCCGTCCGTTCCTTTGTTTTTCGATTGTGCATGGTCTCACAATATTTTTTTCCCTGAAATGGACAAGTTGCACAATCAAATACGCCACCCTCTAAGACGGTTTGCGCTCAAATCGAGCGCAGACCCTTTTGTGAAAGGTCACAACGCGGCCATGTCATACGGGAGTGGTTTCAGATGAGGGTGAGGCAATCCTGAGCGCTTGACGGCTGAAGTATTTTTCGGAGGTCTGGTCTGCGTCATGTTGGCGCGATCAGGAAAAAGAAGTTCTTTGTACAGGGTTCTGGAGCGCGCAAGCATTGCCTCTCAAGGCGCATAGGCCGCTCAGTTTCGGTTTTGTGTTCGCTTGAGAAAGTTGAAGATTTGTGAGCTCCCGTGTATAACGCTCCTTTTGGTGGAACAAACGGTCGTACAGCGATCCGCCCCTCGCTTCGATTGACGGTGGAATACATCTAGCGGAGAACTGGCTTTCGTTTCCGCAAAATTCAACGGACGACAAGGGAGCGAGAAATCACAGTAGGCGAGAGATATCTCTGCGTGCACAGTGCACCTAGCAGACGAGATCAACGGGAGCCCTCGACTGAGCACATACATTCGTCACACTCGAGACAGATCGAGCAGAGGTGAACGGGATGGGTAAGCGAGGCAGACCCAGAAAGGTTCAGCCGCCCCCCCCCCCCCAAGCGGGCCAGACGCGAGATTCCCACGGACAGTGGCCAACCAGAGACGGAGTCGGTGAGGGAGACGCGTGCAGCCATACCGGCGGCAGGTCGGCAAACCAACGACGGTTACCCCGCCCCACAGGCCTCGCAAACCCCAAGCCCTTCAACGAGCGTAGCTACCGGTGCATTTGGACTGATACCGCCACCAGTCGGCCAGCAAGCCAGCGGCCTACTCGCCACGCCGCCGGGGTCGGAAATATACGGTCCGAGCACGGCCCGGGCACCGAGTTTGGTCCCACCGGTCGGCCAGCAACCCAGCAGCGGGATACGATACCAAGCAGCACTGCCGGCGGCACAAGCTCAAGCTGCGACCGGGGGGACGGCTACTGCGGCGGAGAGCCTGGTCCGCCCCTTTGTTCAGCAACCTTACGGAAGGCTCACAGCCCCACCCACATCGCTCGTCCAAGGACGGCTACTGACGACGGCAGCGAGCCCGGCGCCAACCGGTGGTCGGCAATTCGGCGACAGTTCGACAGCAACCCTCAACGTCAACGTGCCGGGTGAGCAGACCCTGTTACCATATACGGGTATTCAAGGGGGGCAAAATCCCAACACGTCTTGGGGGTGGGGATGGGCATGGGCGGTGGTCAGGGCGTGGCCGGTAATCCGGGCACTCCACAGGTATTCCCGCCACCTTCCCAAATCTTGCCTGTCACTAGTACCATCGGTAGTAGTAGTAGTAGTAGTACAATGCTCGGCCCAGTCGGGTCGTATGTCGCCACACCGCTTTCACCGCGTGGGGAGTTGCTAGGCGCATCGGTCCCACAAAATGTCAAGGAAAAAATTTGGAAGGGCGAGTTTGTAGAGTTAGGCCTATTGGTTATCACTAATAAGCAAAGAACCAGTTTAGGCAGTTTCAGCATTGGGGCAGGGTTGACAGACAGGGACCAAGGCGATTTGGCATTAGTGCAGAGCGGACAGAACATTGTACTGCGTCAAGCCGAGCCCAAGCGCAGAATTTGGTCCATTGATTCGTGGACTGACGCGTTTTTGGTGTTCAGTAGTAGTTATCTCCAGGCAAGACTGGATTGCGCATTGTCCCTGTTGAAGTATTGCAGTACCATTAGATCTGCCGCTTTTCGGTACGCGGGGTTTGGGTGGCGCGAGTATGATGTCGAGTTTAGGTCTCGTATGCCAGGGAGTAACAGAGCATGGGAGGCGATCGATGGGGAACTATGGCTGTTGTATGTCGTAGGGGGCGGTCAGCTCAAGTCCAATTTTACAGGGGGAGGAGCAAATAAGTCGGGATTTCAAGGGCAACGGCCCAGTACCCAGTCAAAAAGTAACCCAAACTACTCAGGGGGCCACAGACCTGCAAAGCAGCTCGGGCACTGCTACGAGTTCAATAATAAAGGGGTGTTTGCGCGGAAAGCTTGTAAGTTCACGCACTGCTGCTCCATCTGTGGGGCGACCAGGCACGGGAGATTGTTGTGCAATTTCAACTCCGAAAAACAACCCAAAACTAGCAGTGGTAAGGGACCAGCCCGAACAACCCCAAAATCCGAGAACACACAGTAGCTTGCCACATCCTGCCGAGGTTACTAGCGATTGCCAGGGGGTCACATAGGTTCGTGCAGTTTAGAATTAGCGCCTACTCCCATTAAGAAACACAATTTGATAACACTACTTGAGTTATATCCGGACAGACAGACAGCGCAATTTCTAGCACGGGGTTTTACTGAGGGGTTCAAACTAGGTTACTATGGGCCTCGGTTACCGGTCGAATTCATCCAATTTGCAACGGCCCAGCATAAAATAGACAAAGAGTTGGAGTTAGGTAGGATTGTAGGTCCGTTCAATAGTCGTCCCTTAGAACATTTGAGGGTAAACCCCTTAGGTTTAGTGCCAAAGCATACGGCAGGGGAGTATAGTATGATACACCACCTTTCTTATCCGGAGGGCTACTCAGTGAATGATTTTATCACCCCGGAAAACTGCATAGTACAGTACAGCAAATTCAATGATGCGGTGGAATTAGTTGCACAAATAGGGCAGGGCGCCTCACTAGCCAAGGCGGACATCAAATCAGCATTTAGGTTGTTACCGATTGCCCCTCAGGATTTCGAATTATTGGGGATAAAACTGGACGGCAAATACTATGTAGACAAATGTTTACCTATGGGTGCGCGGTGTGAACCGGCTTTCTTTGAAAGGTTTTCGACCTTCATCGAATTTCTGGTTAGGAGAAATACCGGGTCAGAGGGCATTGTCCATTACATGGATGATTTTCTGTGTGTAGGCAAGGAGGGTAGTGACGTGCGGTCGTGTAGATCGCTCTTAGGTGAACTTAAGGCCAGCTGTGAGTTCCTGGGCATTCCCCTGGCACCGGAGAAATCTGAGAGCCCCGCCAAAAAGTTGACATATCTTGGGTTAGAAATTGACGTCACTTGCATGCAGGTTAGGGTGCCGCCGACAAAATTAGTCGATATTAACCGTAAAGCACGCAGGGCGCTTCGGTCGGCCACTTTGTCGGTCACCGAGGTGCAATCCCTGATAGGTTCCTTGAGTTTCTTATGTCGTGCAGTCAAACCGGGTAGGGCTTTTCTACGGCGGCGTATAGACATGTTAAAAGAGCGAAAACGAACCAAACAGCAGGTACAGTTATCGGCGGGCGCCAAGGCGGATCTTGCGATGTGGCAACAATTTCTAGAATCCTTCAATGGGACGGGGATAATAAGGGCCCAGTGTTGGACGACAAATCAGGACATTAGGCTCTTTACTGATGCTAGCGGGGGGATTGGATACGGAGGATACTTTCAGGGCAAATGGTTTAATGGTAGATGGCCATGATAGAAGGTGACTACTCGATTGCATGGAAAGAAATGTTTTCTATAGTGGCCGCAGTAACAATTTGGGGTCTAGAGCTAGCGGGGAAACAAGTCGCATTTTTCACTGACAATATGTCTGTGAAGTACATAGTTAACAAGCAAACGTCGGCATGCCCCAAAATCATGTCGCTAGTGCGGCATTTTGTGTTGACTTGTCTTAAGTATGACATTTCCTTTAAGGCGGTGCATATCGGGACAAAACAGAACATCATTGCCGATTCATTATCTCGTTTGCAGTTACACAGGTTCAGACAAGCGGCACCGTTTGCAGACCAAAAGCCAGCAACTTTGCCAGTATTTCTATGGAGGATTTATCTAATGAAACCCATAGGCTAATTTCCAGGTCATTAGCCCCTAGCACCATAGCATCTTACCAGCGAGTAATCCCCACTTTTCAGGAGTTTCGCATAAGTACGCGTTTGTGTCGTGGCTGGCCAGCCACGACACAGCAAGCTATCGCTTTTGTGGCAGCTCTATCTCTAAAAGGACTTGACCCATCCACACTTGCCCTGCACGTATCAGCTCTATCCCTAGTACACAAAAGTCATAATTGGGATGACCCCACTCACCACTTCCTGATAAAAAGAATGCCAGAGGGACACACAAGACTCAGGGGGGCACCGGACAATAGACGGCCTATCACTTGGGATATCGTAAGACAAATCGTGCCGACTTTGCCGGCAGTATGCATAACTGCATTTGAGTGCGCACTTTTCAAAGCTGCCTTTCTGCTCGCCTACTTTGGATTGTATGCTAGTATTTTTCGGAAGTCTGGTCTGCGTCATGTTGGCGCGATCAGGAAAAAGGAGTTCTTTGTTCAGGGTTCTGGAGCGCGCAGGCATTGCATCTCAAGGCGCATAGGCCGCTCAGTTTCGGTTTTGTGTTCGCTTGAGAAAGTTGAAGACCCTCCCCCCACCCCGATCCCCTGTGGCAGGGTTACTTGCCATTATTTGACTTTGTGAAAAGGTATGTCTAAAGGTGGTTGCGAGACATAAATCATGGGCACGAGCGGGGCTTTTGGGTAGGACCTGCGGGAAAAGGGTTGGGTTCGGTAATCGAAGGCATTAATCGACATCATGGATGGTGTAAGCCCAGGGAGGGAGAGGTGAGAGTGTCCATTTGTCAAAGTTTGATTGTGAGGGTCAGCACAGACGGACGAGCGACTATCGCCAGTGCTGGCTTAATACGTCCATCATCCTAACGGTGATGATGGATCATGTGATCCACCACCCCTCCCTCCATGGGCTCTTGTGCTGCCGATAAGTGAATTATCCACAGCACAGCGGTTATCAGCTTGTGTGAAGCAATTTTGCGCTTCGATTTGTTGTGAGAAGCGGTGGCGCTTCTAAAAGCAATGTGCTTATGTGTATGGATATCCATAGTCCCTTGGGACCCTTTATGCGATTGCGCATTTCTTATTTACTTGATTGATGTACCTTGATGTAATGGTTTAAACATTAGTATACAGGCTGTATAAGTGATGTTAATTAATGCTTGCTGAATTTGACTATCTCAAGCGAATAAATTGGTACCGTATTGACCACAGTGCTGTTTGTCCGGTGTGACTCTTCTCACAAATGGGATATTTAATAAATATCTAAAAGAGAAGATGGGTCTGACGGAACAACAGGCCGGATTACATAAGAACTTATAATAGACTTCAACCGACACAGGAGAAGGTTACATATTTAACTAAACAGTTCCAAGCGATTAAAAAACTTAGGGAGAATTAGATAAGCGCCGAATTTAATCACCGCCGCAGTTATACTCTCTCATAAACCGTAGCACATTTTCTTTAATGAACAGTTTGTAATTTGTGAAAAACGGAGCCGTCTGAAGAAAAAATGCTCGACCTTTTATCAATTACTGTTGCGGAGGCTATGAATTTGACAATTATGTCAGGAGGGGGCTCAAGCTTAGGTTCCCAAAGCTGAGCTTGATCGCCCAGTAATTAATCCTCTAGATGAAGTGGGACCACACCAGCATCAGAAGAACAGGCGCGATATTCTGGCGCGATATGAAATGAATTGAGAAAAGCCATTTTTTTTTGTGAGAGAAGTGGCCCAATATATGATTTTATCTGTTTTACAAATAAAACTCAAGAATTACAGGTTTTCTCTTAGCTAGAAGGAACAAATACCGCCTGCACCCGAAAATAGTAGTAAGATTAATCATAACATTTTGCAAATAAATGGCCTTATCACAGGAAATATATTATCTAAAAAAGAAAAAAAATAATAATCACCGTGAAATCTTGCATTTGCAAGCTGGTTTAATTTTTATTTAGCATAGTAAATCCAAAATGAACAACAACAAAAGAATGTTTGGCTTCCGTGCTGGTACGGTGAAAAGCGACGGGCCTGTAATAAACATTAATTCAAAAATCGTCGCAAGAGGACGCCATTGATAAGTATTGCCCTCTTTGAAATTAAGCTCCATTTGTTTTCCAATTTTGGTGAGTTAGGTTTTTAGATAATTCCCTGCCTAGTTTTCTGTATCCAGAGATGGTATTTAAACATGCTTGGTGTTTTTTATAGGACATTTGACCGTTTATTGTCCTGGAATATACTGATGTCTGGGTCACATATGGTTTTAAACCACTGGGATAGTCAGTGGAAAGAACTTGGGTAAATAAGTACAGAAGTGTGTACAAAGTTAAAAGCAAGAACCAATTGTTTTCGAAGGAATTACTAAAAAGACGAAACATATTGGTTGGGAGGATATTTTTAGAAGGAAATTATGGAGGAAACTAACCATTTTGGGTAGGATGATATTTTTAGAAGGAAATTATGGAGGAGACAAACCATCTTGCTTAGGACGATATTTTATTAGTAGGGAATTATGGACAAGACTAACCATCTTGGCAAGGAGGATATTTTTAGAAGGGAATATGGAGAAGACTAAGCATCTTGAATAGGATGATATTTTTATAACGGAATTTTGGAGGAGACGAACCATCTTGGTTAGGAGTATATTTTCTAGAAGGGAATTATGGAGGAGCCGAAACCATCTTGGCTTGGAAGATATTTTTAGAAGGGAATTATGGAGGAGACAAACCATCTTGGTTAGGAGGATATCTTTTAGAAGTGAATTTTGGAGAAGACTAACCATCTTGGCTAGGAGGATATTTTCTAGAAGGGAATTATGGAAGACACGAACCATCTTGGCTTTGAGGATATTTTAGAAGGGAATTATGGAGGAGACTAACCATCTTGGCTTGGAGAAGTTTTTTAGAGGGGAATTAGGGAGAAGACTTACCAACTTGGTTAGGATGATATATTTTTCAGAAGGGAATTATGGTGAAGACTAACCATCTTGGCTATGAGGATATTTTCTAGAAGGGAATTATGAAGGAGACTAACCATCTTGGCTTGGAGGAGATATTTTTAGAGGGGAATTAGGGAGAAGACTTACCATCTTGGTTAGGATGATATATTTTTCAGAAGGGAATTATGTTGAAGACTAACCATCTTGGCGGGAAGGATATTTTTTAGAAGGGAATTGATCCTACGTCAAATAAAAGGGGTAAAAACAATACTTTATAAGAATTCAATGCCCATTCTAAACACTATGCCATGCCATTTAAAGGCATGAAGCTAATTGCATGGCCCGTTCAACGGTCAAGAAATAGTGGAGGGAATATTGCATCCTTACCGACAGGATTTACTCCTTTGGTTAGTAGGCCTGTAGAGACATCCATGCAGCAGAACAACTTTACAGAAAAAAAATACGACCAAGGATGATTCATTATGTACGATACGTTCAAAAGAAACTCTGTCCTCTGAACTACTCTTCTCAAATTTGTCTTTTCGCCAGAACCACCGATCTACTTAAATAAACGCGTCTGCCTACCCATGGGCGGAATCCGCCTGAAATTAAGGCGAACATTAACCAAACAGTGCCATCTGGCACTCAACACAGTACCTACATCTACCCTGGGAGGACGCAGGGTACACATAAAAGACGTTTACAACGTCGAATGTGTACTGCTCTGAGTCTTCTTTAACCCTTCACTATTCCAAATAATACTCTTAACTACAAAATACAATTTTTAACATGTCCCAATTTACGCAATAGGGAACATCGTGAACTTCACACAGTATGAGTAATAGCTGATGTACAACCTTAAACCAATAATCACAGATACTGATAGTTTTGTTTGTCTTGGAAAACTGCATGGGAACTAGGTCGCTGCTGAAATAGACACGTTCCAGATCTGTTTAGTCTTCAGGATTTTGAATGTAGATTACCAAATCAATGATCCTCATTTTCAATTGAACCCAGGTGACTCTAAATGCCTATTCTAGTCATCTGTCTACCGCCCTCAATCCTATGGGGACTCTCCTCAACTCGATGCAGATAGAACTCAATGCTGCTTAGCGACAAGGCCGAGATCATGGAGCGAAGGACGGAGCAATGCTGTTCTTAAAATAACTATTGCCCATCAACAATGAAGTCATAACATGCATGCCTTAAGTGCAAAACCCTCTTGTCAATTATTGCTGGATAAGATACTTGGTTGTGTTGCTCAATCGCTTGATTCTACATCTGGAGCAGGATCGACACCCGGAGAGCCAGTGTGTGGCCGGTGTGGACGGTAATTCTGTCCCCCGGTAAAAGTGTCCGGGGGGGACAGAATTACCTAGGTAAAAGTGTCCCCCCTGTCCCGTTAATTGTGTCCCCCTCCAGGTTATTCTGTCCCCTCCAGTTAATTCTGTCCCCCCTGGTTTTGCACGCATAAGTTGTTATATTGATGTTATTATAATAAATTCAGCGCACAGGTATACATTTTTAGATTTTTCCACCCTTCATCAATAATTATCAAAATGAAATTAACGTTTAGATGTTAATCAACCGATCTATGTTTCTGCAAGAAGGCACGCGTAGTAATATTCAACCTATCGCTAGCGCGCACGCGCATCAGCCGCCGATACGCGTGTGACTGTCATACGCGTGTGACTGTCATAGTACGTACGTGATAGTTTCACGTACGTACGTGATAAGTTTCCACGTACGTACGCGATAAGTTTCACGTACGTACATGATAAGATTCACATTGTATTACAATTTACGTCACGTGAATAAAACGGGAGGAATTCCTCCTTTTTCCTGAAAATTTCCGAAGTTTGCCGAAGTCGTTTCGTCGACAATCGGATAGCGCCCGAGTATTTCCGAATATAATATAGGTTTAATTAATTGCTAATTGTTTAATATTTTTTCTTTAAATGAGTCGATAATTAATATTCATTGCTTTCATTTAGAAATCTTGAAATTCAACGACGATTTTGTGCATCAAATATAATCGGATTTTCCAAAACTCTGTCTTCATTCGGCTCCGCCTGCTAACAGTGCTATTTGGGTGCCAAATTTTGAAGATTCCAGATCAACATTAGTCAATGTTATCTTACAAAAACATCAAACTGTCTTAGCATAAAGGGCCATCAATGTCGTCATGTATATTTCTAGCCACGGAGGCTGCCTGACCAAAGATTCATCAGGAATAGTCAGAATTTTGGTCTGGGAACCAGACTAACTAAACGCACGCAGTAAAACACGTGATATACTGATAGTTTTCACGTACGTATGTGAAACTCATCGCGTACGTACGTGAAACTTATCGCGTACGTACGTGAAACTTATCACGTACGTACGTGAAACTTATCATGTACGTACTTGAAACCTATAACTTATCACGTACGTACGTGAAACTTATCAGGTACGTACGTGAAACTATCACGTACGTACGTGAAAAAAAATGTGTGGCGGTAATACGTTTCCGTACTACAGCGATACAGCACAGCCCGTTTCCCAAAATTAAGGACAATTGGAAATGATACGCGTAAGGAGTATGAGGCGGATGGGGTTAAGGTGCTTGTTGCATTGTTATTTTATTAATTGGAATATTATGGGCAATTCTATTCCACATCCAATTGTTACGATGTGTATATGTCGCATTAGTGAAATAATGCTGCGTGATCATAAGTCCGACGCCTCATAGGTCCGACGCCTCATAAGTCCGAAATGTCGGACTTATGAGGCGTCGGACTTATGAGGCATACAATTTATTTATTCCGCCTCATAGGTCCGACGCCTCATAAGTCCGACGCCTCATAAGTCCGACAACGGAAAAACGAGGCGTTTAATTTGTCGGACTAACGAAGCGTCGGAGCTATGAGGCGTCGGAGCTATGAGGCGTCGGACTTATGAAGCGTCGGACCTTTGAGGCGTCGTACATATGGGCCTTTATTTGGTTAGGGGATGCGATTCTGTCGGACCTATGAGTCGTCCGACCTATGAGGCGTCGGGCTTATGAGCGGACCCCGAAATAACTACGCGAATGGTGATATAACCAGCTTGTTCCCATCCGCTTATGTACTCTGTATACCTGCACCGTTTTGTGCCACCGGTGCACGTGGCTGTTTGCGCTAACACAGTGTAGACACTTAAGCCCCTGTCACACTTTCGCGTATCTTAATTCCTTATGAGTTCCTTATCAAGAATTTTCAATACGCAGCCGTACGCTCAAAACGTCGAATTTTTTGTAATACTTTGACTTATGTACGACGCACATCTAGCGTACAAGTACCGAATTCAGCGCATCCATTGCGTATGAGATGCGTATGAGTTGCGTATGCGGTGCACAACATTATTTTTCGGGCTGCGAATAGGTCAGTATGCAGTGCGCATGCCTAGCGTATTCCACCGCTCGCAGTTCAGCGTGCGTTGCATCTGCGCTGCAAGTACGCTATGTATAAGTCCAATACAGGCGGCTCATATTCTGACGGGTTGCGTCACGAACACATAGCGTACTCGTAACGCACTCGACCGATGCGGGACGGATGCGCTGCGTATTTATAACTTATGACCTGCGTAACAGCGTATGCAGCGTAGTTTTGTGCATGCCCAAAACTATCCTGCGTACTGGGCCGTACCATGCGTATATCTGCGTACTTAAAACATACACAAAACGATAGAGATGCATATGAGGTGCGTATTGCGCGTACGACTGCGTATGAAAAAAAGTCAATGCGCAACTCATAAGGAATTAGGATACGCAGAAGTGTGACAGGGCCCTTTACGCTGATACCGTGGCCGATATACGGTACGGATCTAGGGCAGTGGCGTAGGGGGGGGGGGGGGGCACGTGCAAATTGTCCGTGCCCCGCAGGTGGCGCCCCCCCCCCCCCCACACACACACACACACCCAGACTTACATTACATACCTAGTGTGGACATTGCTTTGTTTTCGTGTAGTTAAGAAAACTCGGTACAAAAAATAACTTTACTTAAACTGTGAAAACTCTTTTAACCCAATTTTTTTTCTATGATTCCCTATAGTGTTTCTCTTCATTCTGCTACAGATAAACCTAACCCAAAAATGCCTCTAAACCTGTTTTCCAGAAAGGGCAAAACCTTATGTGGGCACGGCTTAGTCCACATAAGGTTAACACAACCTGCATTATGTGGACCTCTTTTGTTCACAAGTCCACATAGGGTATGTAACACAAACTCACACCTAATGATCAAACCCGGACATGGCAAAAAAATCCATAACCCGTTTCAAAAATTTAACTTCGACTGGGCCCCATCGATCACGCACGCAAAATGTCTTAACATGCCTCGCACCCCCCCCCCCCCACCACCACCACCACCCACCCACAACGAAAGCAAAACAAAAGCGGTGGCTCCTTCACCCACCCAGTCCCATCAGTCTGGCAACTCCCAGCACGTCCCAGTCCCAGCCGCTCCAAGCGCGATCATCTCGTCCAGCAACCCCAGCCCAATCAACCCGTCCCGGCCGAGCCAAGCCCAATTGTATCCCGTCAGGCTACCCAGACCCGTATCCGTACCCTCCCCTACTGATCAAACCCGCATACGGCAACTAATCCCCAACCCAGTTCCAAAAATTGAACTTCGACCGAGCCCCATCAAATCATCAAGCCCACAGAATGCACTAGCCAACGAGTGACTTGTCTCAACGGGCGACTTGTCTCAACGGACGACTTTTCTTTCCATTTGAAAAATGGACCTTCACAGTCGAATTGTCTCAACGGTCGAGTTGTCTCAACGGTCGAGTTGTCTCAACGGTCGAGTTGTCTCAACGGTCGAGTTGTCTCAACGGTCGAGTTGTCTCAACGGTCGAGTTGTCTCAACGGTCGAGTTGTCTCAACGGTCGAGATGTCTCAACGGTTCAGTTGTCTCAACGGTTGAGTTGTCTCAACGGTTGAGTTGTCTCAAAGTGCAGTGTCTCAACGGTCGATTTGTCTCAACGGTTAAGTTGTCCCAACGGTCAAGTTGTCCTGAATCGAGTTGTCTCAACGGTCGAGTTGTCCGAGCCCCTTCTGTACCTGTACAGGAACCCTTAAGGGGTATACACACAATAGAACAATATACTCCATAAGGAAGTCCTTAGAAATCAATCTGCCCCAAAGGGGAACGCAATGGATTTTGAGATTTCAATGGGAACTAGAGCTAATGTGCTTCACGAAGCACGGATATCAGCCTGGCCTTTTGATATCAGCCTGACGACAATGTGACCATTACTCCCAAATTGCAAAAGCAAAAGCATCCCCGATTAAGTTTGGTTCAAATCGTCAAAAGAATGTAAGAGAAGAAGCACTTTGACCTACTATGTAAGCGTCTAGGAGAACAAGAAGCATTTTTTGCGAATGTTTGCGAGTTTTCACAAAATAACCACCGAGTGGCCACTACCTGAAATAACTAAAATGCTTTAAGGAGTATAGGCTAAGCATGTAATTGACGAATAATAGTTCAAATCAGGTGAATAATGTTGGCAAAAAAGTGTTTTACCGGTTTCAGTAAAATGACCCCTACTGACTATTAGATGACCATATGACTATTATTGGCCAAATTATGTGAACACCCCGTATGATGCTTGGTCCAAAAATGTAACAGCCCAAGTTTGACATTAATAACAAGCAGTTTGTATATTTTTTAAAGAAAATGACCACTAGTGACCACTTAGTGACCATTGACCCCACATACTAGTCACTAAAGATAGGACTCGGGTCAAGGAAGATCATGTCTAAGTTTGGCTGAAATCGGCCCCGAAATTTGGCAGATATAGCAACAGACCACTGAGTGACCATTACCTGAAATCTACCAAAGTGCAGTATGTGGTATGGGCTAAAGCATGTGATTGACCAACAATTGTTCAAATCAGGCTAAGAATTTTGGCCAAAAGTAAAATGACCCCTACTGCCCATTAGGTGACCATTGACCAAATAATGTGAATAATCATTTTGAGGCTTAGTCCAGATAATGACTGACCAAGTTTGACATTAATAAGAAGCATTTTGTATTTTTTTAAGAAAATGACCACTAGTGACCACTAAGTAACCTTTGACCCCACATGCTGGTCACTTAAGATAGTTCTAAGGTCAAGGAAAATAATGTCCAAATTTGGCCGAAATTCGAACAAAATGACCACTAATGACTACTAAGTGACCTTTGACCT
Source organism: Patiria miniata (assembly GCF_015706575.1). NCBI lineage: Eukaryota > Metazoa > Echinodermata > Asteroidea > Valvatida > Asterinidae > Patiria > Patiria miniata. The sequence goes on along the minus strand of NW_024037048.1, from coordinate 11,147,097 downwards.
CACATGCTGGTCACTTAAGATGGGACCTAATGTCCAAATTTGGTTGAAATCGGCCGCTAAATTTGGCAGATAAAGCAAAATGACCACCGAGTGACCACTACCTGAAAACTACTAAAATGCAGTATGTGGTATGAGCTAAGGTTGTAATTGATGAACACTTGTTCACATCAAGTGAATAATTTTGACAAAAAGTAAAATGACCCTTACTGACCATTAGGTGACCATTGAACAAAAAAATATGTGCTCAAGGTCCAAACATAACTGACCAAATTTTGACATTAATAAGAAGCATTTTGTATTTTTCGAGAAAACAACCACTAGTAACCACCAGGTGATCTTTGACCCCACATGCTGATCACTAAAGATAGGACTCAGGTCATGGAAGACCATGTCCAAATTTGGATGTAATCGGCCACTAACTTTGGCAGATATAGCAAAATGACCACTGAGTGCCCACAACCGAACCCTACCAAAATGCAGTATTCGATAAGGGCTAAGTATACAATTGATGAACACTTGTTCAAATCAGATGAAGAATGTTGGCAAAATGTAAAATGACCCCTAATGACTATCAGGTGACCACTGGCCAAATTCTGTGTACACCCTGTATGAGGCTCGGGCCAGGGATGCGACTGACGTAGTTTAGCTGTCAACGGGTGAAGACCGTGGGAGAAGGAGCATTATGTAATTTTCAATAAAATGACCCCTAGTGACCACTAGGTAACCTTTGACGCTGATCTGATCACAACCAATATGAAGATTATGTCTTGCACCGGCTGATATAACAAAAGAAGGGAAACAAACGTCTTCCCCACAAATATATACATGTAAGGCTGTATGACCGTGTAGTCCAGATCCCTATGTTACAAACGATAAGCACTAGTACAATGGATACGACGTAAATTCTCCACTGTATTTATTTGAATACTCTATTCATTCAACGCATAAAAAAATTGCCAAAAACAAATATCATCTGGCTACTGACCCAATTTTGAAAAGGCAGGCTATCTGAAGCAGAACTAGTTGTTTGGCCTTATTATTAGTTCGACTCTCAGTAGCGTGAGTTGAAACGTATCAAAGATTACGCCCCCCCCCCTCAAGTTTGGTAATATTGTACTTCAAACCGACGTTGGGATTTTTGTCAACGTTAGAAGCAATTGTCGCCATCTGTTCTACTTATCAGTAGAACGAAAAGCAATACGAGGTAAAACCACGTAAACAACTAAACCCCTATCATGTTCGCGTGCATGTCTTATCGTTTCAAACAACTGTCGCTTTCACACGAAGTGTAAGAAACAATATCTGCCTAACGTTCCTTCCGAAATAATCAAACCTAGCCTAATCATGTTTACGACCACTATGAAGTTGCAGTGTTGGGCAATTTTGCATTGCCTAATAAATTATATATTAAATATATATTGTTCTCCTTTTTTTAATTCGTATTTGTTATTATAAATTGTCTCCTTATTACAACAGTTATTCATTAATTCAACTTACATGTATTGCACTTCGTTCGAAAACGCAGGCGTTAGGCAGGGTTTCGCCGACCGAAGCATTTTATGTTCTTGTTTCAGGAGCTTGAAATACCATAGTACAAGATAGTTATTCCTTGAGCAAAGGGACAGTCATTGTTTTTAAGGGGTGACTGAGATGTTGAAGTCGACCCTTGCAGAGAGCTGCACAGACCTTAAGCAATGAATTGAGATGTCACAATTTATCTTCTTCTTTTTTTACAGAAATATAGTTACACAGAAGGACGGAAGGGGTGGTTATGGTAACCCCAAACCAGTACCGTCTTCACACATGAATGATTTATTTCTTGAGGTGACAAAAAATGTGATAAACACGATCGTCTTATTTTGATTTAAGAACATAAATACATATTCATTGAAAACAGCAGTAAGTGTTTCTGTTTGGTATTTTATGAGGGTCAGTTAAGGTACAACAAATGATTTGCTATATTTTTTTTTTTTTTTTTTATAATTCTTATTGCAACTGCGTGGCCCATTCATTTGAATGCACTAGTCTCCCATGTGCCGAGTAACGAGAAGACAATGTGAAGAAATCAGTTTTAGATGTGGAAGGATAACTCTTAAAGACTATTCTTTGAAATATTCTGATGGAAGGCGAGGAAATTTACAGCTACACCAACCTGACATCCTTGTTAGCCCTTGGCTGACCGATATCACATTGACATATTAACTTCCGCCTTATCGATCGGTGATGTTAGATTGCCAGCACGCAGGGGCCATTCACGAGCCGGGTCCAAGTTCATCAGTCACTGCTCGGGAAACCGATGACAAGATATAAGGCACCTTAGGCCGCTTCACCGTCACAACGACCGCAGCTCATCCTGCAGACGACAACCGAGAGAACTGACTACAACAAGAACAAGAATTTGCTCGGTGAGTGTTTGAAACAATTAGGATCTTCCCGAGAGAAAAAGAATATTTATTGCACATAGTGTTTTAATCAACGTAGGATTTAGAATATGCACATGTGGATTAATGTTGACACAAATATCTTCCGAACAACGACCGCGGTATACTAGGCTTGATATTAAGTTTTCTCTTCTTTGTATGCCTGTGATTTTAATTTTGCGTGGCTATGATACTGATACACGATTGCTAACCATCAAAGCAGTGCGCTAGTGTCGGATCCCCACAATTTGGTTCCTTCATTTTTAAGCTCGGGCAGGAGCTTCTACATGTCACTTGGTGGTCGGTCGGTCGGCCGGTTGGTCTGTCTATCTGTCCCTGAAAAATTGACCAACATTATGGTGTTCCATAATATGTGCCATCGGCGTCACATTTTTCGGCGTCGCATTTTTCAGCTCTGGCAGGGATCATTTTGATCGATTTCATGCAAGACTTCATGCAAGACTTCGTGCAACACGACCAGAGCTTACTGTGCACTCGCACTTGTTTAGTTTAGTTGCAATCTAACATTGTTAGATAAACGTGCGACTGGTCGAAATAAATTAAGTCTCTGTTCTTTCACTCTTAGAGGGCGTAATACCGTGTATAATCGGAACGGATGATCATGCACGCAGTTTCGCTGTTTCACAGTTTCGCTGTTTCATTTCGCTTGTTCACAGTGCTCCATTTCGGTTTCATCATTAAGTTACTTTTAAGCGATCATAGTGGTATTTCGCTAAATATATGGACTGTTTTCAGTTGTGCGGTTGGTACAGATTTTCACAAAAGCTAAAGATTTTCTTGGACACAATCGGTTGACAAAAAGATGGTGGATGATGCTATTAGCCAAACCGGTGCCCTGATTTTGTCATTAAGATTTGTTCAAAAAAAATCCTTTGTTTGTAGTTTACTTCGTTTGATTTATAAAAGTACATTCTTCCAAAAATAAATATGTCTCGTGCTTGAGTCAGGTCAGGACCGTCCGTTGGTGAACGCATTCTACGCAATACAAATGTTTGATCCAAATCCCAAAGATCTTTGACTCTCTTTTACTTGTGATAATCAGCTATGCCTCCCCCTCCAGCCCTCAAGACCTGCGGCGGATTTTCAATGACTCGTTTTCGTTGGTATTATTTTCATTCAGCAATCTGCTCGAGCGTTGAGGAAACATTTCGTGGTAGAATTATAAAACGTTACTTCAAGCTTATTGTCTGTTATTTGACTTTTACGTCACTCATTATGGAGCCCCAAAATTTTCCAAATTTGTCCAGCTGAAATTTAGGTTTTATTTGAACATTTTCTCAGCACCCTGAAAGTGGATGGAACAATCTAAAAATTCAAATTTCATACTAAAAAGTGTAAAACGTTTTACGAAACCAGATCTCCAATTTTCTTCAAGCAAAAACTGTTACTTTAGCCAACAGTTCTAATGATGCGGATTTCCTTTTAATTGAAGCTCCTCCGTTTGGTTTAAGCATTTTTGTGAGCAAAACAGGTCCTTTTAGCTTCTGTCATCCTGAGCACGGCTGTGGTTAATTTTTCCCCGTTTACTTTCCAAAATCGATTTCATAGTTCTGTTCAAAATCGTTGCACTGGCACAGGAGGCTAATTCCGTTGCATAGTTCAGCCATTATGCGTCCGATACGTTAATTGGCGAGTTATCTTGTCTAAAAAAAAAGTCCAGTATATTTTTCCCAAAAGAAAATTTGACTTATTCGTTTGTCAACTTTTGGATCACTACCAAATATCCATAGGCCTATAAGAGATATTTTGATTTCTGCACAACGTGAAGCCCATACTTTTAGTAGTGAAGATCTCCAACTTATTTGGCCACTCTTGAGGCACCGAAAGAGTCAAAAGGTAACAACCAAATTTCTGCTTGCACAATATCACGATACATGTATTTGAAAACGGGTTGCGCAAAATTGAATGCCCCGGGCTTTTTTCCGTCACTGTGCAATTTGCGCTTAGAAATTTCTCGTCGTGTAATCTTTAAATTTGCAAGTTTTCAAACTGCATCATTTTAAATAAATTGTTGTCAATGTTTGGACGATTAACAGTCTTTGGTAGCAGACGAAGTTTCAAAATGTAGCTAACAAAATTTCCCAAAGATCATAAATGACGTCTTCATAAGACGATCAGATTCAAAGTCACCCCTCCAATGAGTGTGGACTTTGCGATGTTTACTTGCTGAATACATGCTTATTGTGACTCCTACGAATTCACACACTTTTGAATCAATTGACGTTTCTTGAAACTTGCAGGTTTTTTTCCCTGTTAGATGAGATATTTAACGAAATTGTTAACCAGCATTGAGACATTGAATCATTAGTTTACAAATTTTGAATAAGTTGCTACTAACAATAATTCAGGAGGAGTTTTTGTACATGGAACAAAGGAACTTCACTCCCCCCACCCCCCACCCCCCCCCCCCCCCCAAAAAAAAATAAGGTTTATTAAGGCCAAAAAAAAGTCTCCGGTTTCTGGTATGGAGCTTGCCCCAAAAGTGGTGCGGCGACGCGGCTTTTTTTTTTTTACCTGATTTTTTTGCTTCAAATGTGTGCTGATGACTGCGAATGGTGCCCAACTAAACTTAGTGCAAATATATGGGAGTCCAGAGAGGCCACATAAAGCTTATTCTCAACCATAACCCAATCTAAAAACACGTTAAAATTGTGCAGCAGCAGGATTCCAGTCAAACCAGTGAGTTTGGCGGTTTTGAGACATCATCTTTCATCTTTTCGCATGGCTACGGCGACGCGCACGCATGCTAGAAACCGGAGACTTTTTTTTTTGCCTAATAGCAGCTTTTGAGACGAAAAAAAAGTTTTGTTTTTGTTAAATTAAACCTGCGGATTCAAAATTTGTTGTTAGCAAAAGTTGACAATATTGATGGAGGATTGGGAGAGCAACTACTTTCAAATTTCTCAAGCATGTCTTTTTGTGATCACCTCCTTTACTTCGAAATAAAAAACCCAACAACTCAATTAATTTAACAATTAAAGGTATGGACGTTGCTCATGCGTGAATAACGTCAGGGCCGCTGGTTAACGGAAAACAGTGACTATAGTCAAACAATAATCGAGGATTAGAGTCTCATTTTTCCTAATAGAAAATCTTACATGTAATGCAGGTGTTATGCCTACCCAACGGCTCCCAAGTTATCCCTGAGTGAATTTTATAAACTTTTAATCATTTTTGTTGATATAATTATTTTTCAGCAAGCAATCTGCTCTAGTGTTGAGGATTCCTTTCGTGACAGAATTCAAGAAGCTACATCATGGTGAGTGTTTGTTAATAAACATTTTCTGCAAGGAATGTTACCCCACGAGACACCAATCTAGACAACATTTTTGTGAATGAAGCATTGCGTATATAACGACGCAATTTTCTCTATAAAACCCGTTCATTCAAGCGGTTTTGTAACTTTACTCAATTACATACAATTGTAGCAATGCGATTTTTAGCTATAGCAATATGAAAACTGAAGTCAATTGGCATCACGTCTGTTTATGCCCCACGGGGCATTCGCTCGTACCCCCCGCCCTACAAACAGGACGCTGGGATACTCTGATGCATTCACGCTCTGATTGGTTGGATTTTGCGAGACCAGTGACCTGCGCGTCATCAAGGTCATGAATCTGCATGGTTTGAAACGGCCGTTAAGACTGATTCATTACTCTTTTATTCCAGTTTAGAGATGTTTTTTTCTCGTTGAAAAGCGTAATAATGTAGGAAATTCTGTCAAACTTATCTGTGTTGTAAATTTATAATTCCCGTCACTTGCTCAGCCTCCGTTTCGAATCACGAACGGTCCAACCTCGTCCCCAGGGTGCCGAGCAGTACGCGCCCACCACTACCTGCTCTCTCACTCTGGTATTGGATCATTTGCATGTGCAAGATTTTTGCACACGTATGCAAATGAGGAACAGTCTGGTGCCTGGATATGCGTTACACCTTAGCGTTTGTTTTTGTATGCGGTGTCTGGGGTAAAAACAGAGTCAATTCGTAGCAGCACGAGCACGGCGTGAGTTACGAAAACACGATTTTTGAAATCAAACTGTTACGATCTTATCGAGACAACATGCAGTATCATATTTTATATTAATATGAGTAAATTGAAAAGGAAATTAGCATTTTCGAGAAGGCGTGCACGAATGATCGCGAAAACACGTACTGCATGTTGTGAATAATAGCACCAAGTACACGATAACAATCCATTACTAGCCAATTGCAGTATCCAATCAGGATACAGGAAGAAAGTTTCCTATCAAGGGTTTACTATTGGAAACGCGGTTGGAAATAAAGTAAGCACTGGGGACGAGGTTGCGAACGGTCGGATTGCATTATGTGACGCTCAAAATTTTGTCCACATGGTCCGCAATGAAACAGAACTCACATCCGTATATGGAATGTGCGCATTTTTATGGGATGTTTTCGGATATTATTTGCGCACATTGCCTAACTGCGGTCTTGAATAGCTGCAGCCAGATGCTTTATACATAGGTCATAGGCCACTTCCTTCAGAAGATTCTGTGTAGCTCATCAGAGTATCCCAGCGTCCTGTTTGCAAGACGGGGGTACGAGCGAACGCGGGGCATAGCGAATACAGTCGTTACAGCGCCCTCATTTGTCAAGAATAATGCGAACCGAAGGCGGATTCGTTAACATGCATTTAAAAAAAATGATAACAGAAGATGACTGTGGATTAAACAAGTGTCAAAGAAATATTTAGAGAATTGAGGAATCGCCCTTCCATTGACGTATTAAGAACCCTGCATGCTGAGTTGGCCATTAAAAAAACCCAGTTAAACAGAACATTGTAACCCTGTCAGGACCAGGGGCACAATATTACCCCCTCCTACCCCCACCCCTTAAACCCCAGACCCCGCTATGAAACGTTTTATAATAGTTCCGGAATGCTGTACTCGCAACCAATAATAAATAATCGTATTTTGTTATTAAGAAATTGAAATATGCATCTTTGCTGGATTCAAAACCAACTTCTTTGCTTGAACCTTTCAAGAATCCACTTAAGATGCAAATTCGTGGTCACGTGACCAACTACAATGCATGCTGGGAATCCAATATGGCCGACATTCGCGCAATACGCCGCTTTGTATTGTCAACTTCTTTTGTACAATTTCTTTGTTTTGGGGATACTTTTTTGACAGTCCCTGCCAACCGAAAATGCAAAGCATTTTGTTAAATCGTCACCGTTTTCACGAAGAGGCGAATTTAGTATTTCACTGTCTGAACAAACATTCGAGAAAATCCCGTTTAAATTTGGTCCTTTTTTCATTTGACAATTTGAAACTTAACCCTAAAGGGGCCGGGGGCGGAATCCGCCCCCCCCCCTCAACATTTTCCGCGATAGCTTCTAAAAAAAAAAATTTCGCGACCCGAGCTGTTATGACGTTTTAGCCTCGAGCTTTGCGCATCTTTTGATACCCAAAACATAAAAATCGGACCACGGGTTGGCCCGTAGCGAAAAAAATTTCCGGCGCTACGCGCCGTGAAAACTGAATTTTCGCATAATAACGTCGTGTACACCGAGCAGAATTGCCATTCATACATATGAATCATTAATTAGCCATAATTCCAAAACCCTTTGCCCTATAGTCATGCAATTTCTTGGGCATGTTTAGGAAGAGTTGCTCTATGCATGTGGTGAGTTTCAAAATTTTTCGTCACTCGATGGCCGAGATCTTAGGGGGGGGGGCGGAATCCCCCCCCCCCCCCCCCCGGCTGAGAGATGGTCAAAATAACCCGGCCCCTTTAGGGTTAAAGATGCAAAAAATATGCAAGATTTAGGTTTCAGAGGAAAGAAGAGCTTCTAGTCTTCATAAATGTAGCAAACTTTAAGAAAAGTAGGTGTCTTGCAGAATTATTCAATTAAGAGAAGTGGCTGTTCGTGAAAACGAAAAAAAAACCAATTAGCAAATTCGCCCCTTCGTGAAAACGCTTACTTAACTACGTGCAGATTTCGCCCTTCTGCGGTCTGAGTCATTGCATTTTTTGTACAGTTTGCGCAGATTCTGCCCTACTGCGCATCCGCCTTGAAATTTGCGCTTTCGTGAAAACGTTTTATTGCACGCACATGGAATTCGCCCCTTCATGATATACGCACCATTGTGTTAAGCCCGGTTCATACTTCATGCGAAAGCGAAAGCGAACGCAAATCTGTGACGTCATGGCAAGTATTCGCGCTGCGAATTCGCAAAAGTTGAACACTTTTCAACTCGGGCGAATTTCGCAGCGAATGTTTAATGTTTCGCTTCGCATTTGCATTCGCATGAAATATGAACCGGGCTTTACAATGTATTTATTTATTAAAAATGTAAAATGTTAAAAAATTTTTAAAGTATAGCCTCACCACGTTGTAAATATTGATATATTTATTCATTTTCACCAAACCCCCCACCAAATTTCGGAAAAAGGGACGATTTTCATGAAATTCGCCCCTTCGTGAAAACGGTGACGGAATACCGGTGCTTTACTGGTGCCACGTTTGGGACGAAATCACACCACAATGATAATTTTACAGGGCTCTCTAGTGTTCATTGAAGTGTATCCAAGTTATTTTGTTGATTATTGGCAACACGTCATCCTTTCCAAATTTTAGGAAAATGGCTATCGCATATTAATGAGGAACACTTTGTGACGCCCGGTTCCGAGAAGACTCAAACTACCCTGGTCCTTATTTCCGGTCGAATTCGCCAAAGTGATGTTTAAATTATTTTCCTGCGTTCAAATACTATCATGATCATATTGGGGGATTTTTTTTTAGTAAAGTGCGGATTCGGAATTAAGAATTCACACTTCGAACATGTCGGAAAATTGTTTCCACAATGGGCATTAATAGGGCCGTCTGCATGAAAATTTCCTTCCGAAAATTACCAATGTATCTTCGCTGCCAGATTCTCCGCCGTCACTGCAAAAACTACTTTGATTTAGAAAGAAATCGTCGTGTGATGAACTATCCATGTTGATGGAAGGAGCCTACACCAAAATGATGGTTGTACGGGTGTGGCGATACATATGCTAAACACGCCACAATGCTTGACTACGTATAAGAGCCTCGAAAAATTCCCTTGTACATTACCCTTATGCCCCCCAAAAATGTCTCCGGTTTCTGGTATGGAGCTTGCCCAAAAAGTGGTGCGGCGACGCGGCTTTTTTTTTTTTTTGCTTCAAATGTCGGCTGATGACTGCAAATGGTGCCTGACTAAACTTAGTGCAAAAATATGGGAGTCCAGAGAGGCCACGTAAAGCTTATTCTTGATCATAACGCCATCTAAAAACACGTTACAATTGTGCAGCAGCATGATTCCAGTCCAATCAGTGAGTTTAGCGGTTTTGAGATATCATCTTTTATTGAAAAAAAAAACCTTTTTATTTTGCCGACGCGCATGGCTACGGCGACGCGCGCGCATACCAGAAACCGGATACTTTTTTTGGCCTTATGGCCACAACTCGACACGATCTCCACTCAATGGACTGTTAATGACGATACTTGGCAATGGTTTAACCCTAAAAGGGCCGAGGCGGAATCCGCCCCCCCCCCCTTTCAACTTTTTCCGCGAAAGCCTTAAAAAAACAAAAACTCGCGACCCGAGCTGCTCTGACTTTTTAGCCTCGAGCCTTGCACATCTTTTGATACTAAAAACATAAACATCGGACCACGGGTTGCCGCGTAGCGAAAACTTTTCCGTGAATTTTCCCATATACGTCGTGTACACAGAGCACATTCGTACATATGAATAATTAATTAGCGATAATTCCAAAACCCTTTGACCTATTGTCATGAAATTTCTTGGGTATGTTTATGATGAGGTGCTCTATGCATGTACCGAGTTACAAAGGTTTTCGTCACTCGATGGCCGAGATCTAAGGGGGAGCGAAATTCCCCCCCCCCCCCCGGCTGAGAGATGGCCAAAATAACCCGGCCTGATTAGGGTTAAGTCGGAGAATACACGGGAAAGTGCGGACTCTTAATTTACGAATCCACTCGGGGTTTCGCGCCTCGTGAGCATGCAACTGAGAAATCACAAAAAAAGAGGAAATTCAAATTTTTCCCAGACTTTGTACAGTGTTTTTCTATTATTCAATGGCACACATGGAAAGTAAAAAAAAAGAGGAAATCAGCTGATCCGAGGAAAAGTTGCATTCCTGGTATTCTTAAATTAAAGGCAGAGTCGTCGCAAAAGAAACAGGACAGCTAAATCCCGATACACTTTTACCTTCATTTTCGTCTAGGGGCAATGAATTATTTTAATGAGAAGCTGTTCAAATTTGTCAGGTATAATATGTTGTAATGATTATAAAACGCTCATGCATTTTATTTTTAGAAGACGGAAATATTTTAATACAACTGACCCTTCTCTGTTGTTCTCCCCGTTTCTCCGAATTCTTGTTTTCCTCCTGTTCCCTGATATTTACCTCCAATATTTCTCCCTAAAAATGTTTTTTAGTGTTTCATTGTATCTTCTTTACAGATTTGTATGGCAACTATTCTTTCAATCGCGCTCCTTCTGGGTAACTCTGTCAAGCTACGAGCTTCCATTACTAGGCCGGTTCCCTCGGACGGTGATGGTCCTTCATCTGATGAGGCGTGTCCAATGTGCTCCCAGGTACCGGCCGGAATACCTGGAATTCCAGGTCTGCCTGGCTATCCAGGGTGCAAGGGCAATGTAGGTCAAAAAGGTGAGATTGGATCGATTGGACCCATGGGTGATCAGGGAGCAGTTGGGAGCCCTGGGCCTAAGGGGGACGATACTATAGGCCTGCCAGGCGTGATAGGTCCAATCGGCCCAACTGGTGTCAAAGGTCAAAAGGGTGAGCCAGGGGAGACACCAGACGACTCCAACCAGCGGGTAGCATTCACCGTGGTGAGGATGAGCCTCTCGGATACCTCTACGAGTGACAACTACCGTTTGCCCTTCCAGGAGACCGAGACACTTCTGCCGGGTACCAGCTTCGATCTCGAGACCGGCACGTTCACGTGTGCTGTGCCGGGCACCTACGTGTTCATGTATTCTGTGTGCAAATATTCTTCCAGCAGCGGCCTGTTCGTTCATCTTAGAAAAAACGGCAACGTGGTTGTAGCTGGCCATGCTGATCACTCAGTCGACAATGATCAGGTGTCTGGGAGCGCGGTGGTGGTTCTGCAGCGTGGAGATACGATGTATATCACCATGCAGGGTAGGGCGGTTAGTCATCCCACCTATCACTACACCTCATTCAGTGGCTTCCTCCTTTACCCCGAATAAACAAAACAAATCCAACACATAAATATAAACGAGCATCGTGTTGCTGATTTTTCTTAATCGCTTTTCATTTTTCCGAAACAATAACTAATGAATTAAAAGAAATAATGTTCATTGACAATGTCACAAAATATTATTATTAATGTTTTTGCATTACGCATGCGCCGATCTGTATACTACAATGGATTTGCCATTTTCTTTTTGAACCTTTTGCAAAACAAAATATTTAGCTTTATATGCATGAGTTTTGAGATATAGTGAAAAGTATGCGTTAAGTTTTTTGACGATTTTTGTGTACCCATTGTAGGCCAATCGACAAGTATTTTGATGGAATATTTTTTTAAAGCAAGCTGGGTCATCATTTTTTTTTTCAAACAAAAGGTTTGCAATAAAGCAATGCCACCATGTATCCAGAAATGTTAAAAAATTGTGTTTATGGTGTTATCTCGACCAACCTGGATTGTTTAGGCCATGTTTCTGACCGCCATTTTTTTAATTGCCACATTTGGTAAACATATAAAATAACGTGTTTTTTCCCCAAAATATATGCAACTTATTTGTAGTATTTGGGTATTTAAAACAGATTAATTAAACACAATAAATGTATCCTAAAACAAACAAAGTATAAAAGACATACAGACTAACAAACAAAATATTTTGCTACATACCTGGATAATTTTAGGGCGTGTACTGTAACATGTTATTTTTTCGCCTTATGTTCCCTGTATGCCCAGCACAGATGATGTCAATTAAATCAATCCCATGCATGTATCAATTTTTATTTCATGTCACGAAAAAAGTCTCGAGTGATTGAATCTGATTTTCTTATAGACTTTAAGCTTGGCATTTGGATTAACAATTGTTTGAAATATTCTAATGCTATTCACAGCAATTAGAATACACTGGTTTTTATTAAATGATTGCATTATTTTAAACGTTATAATATGTGAGAATTAAGTAAAAGTAACAATTGACTTGCTATGAAAACAGTATGCATAAAACCTCATTCTGAGGATTATTAAACGCACCACCATTGTTGATAAATACTCTTTTTTGGCTTGGCTTCGTTATGAAAAAATATACATGATTTTAATTACTTTCACTTCAGTTGAAACAGAAATGTGCCCACAGTAATGGAAAAAATGGAGTTGGCTGTTGTTTTTAAAGCCCGTAAAAGTGCAACAAGTGTTTCTAGATTCAAAGACTCCAAATTATTCGAAGACTTTTATTGTTCATGATCAGTATTACTTGATTGCATTCAAGAAACTCACTTTGAAAACATCAGTGAAAGTGTGAGCCCGTTAGATGGAAAGAAACAATCTCAACGAAATCAATCATAACAAAGGACAAATTCCATTCAAGTGAGGAGGGTCTTTCAACTGGTTGGAACTGTCCATTGTCACTTTATCATTTCAAGTGAATTTCTTTGTATTGACTTTTATTTGGATGCCATATTTGGTCAGGTGATGCAATTAAGTCCCCTGCTGACAGCATATCCTTGGATAATGTCTCCATCCAGCTTATGTACATGTAAGCTGAACAAGTACGCTTCCTGGGAATAGGTAGACTCCTGCAAGAAATCAAAGAAAAGGTTATAATGGACCCTTCCTGCATGTCAATCAACAGTGCACATTGGCCAATCAGATCACCACTTTTGATCAGGTGACCACATTAGCTCAGTCAGACTGGGTCACTAGCACTGTTAGATCTATTGCTTACCCCGCCCCCATTTTTTGCACCAGCGGTTAACACCCCCCTCCCCCCACACCACCCGAGAATTCTGTAAAGAGTGCCCTTTTTACACAAGTAACTTTTTAGTTTTTACACAAGTGTCCTTAGTTTTGTATAAATAGTTTCTTGTTTCGCAAGCGGCTTTTAAAGATTTTTGGTATTTCGTGTGAACGTCAGCAATTGTGCCGCCATTTAAAGCGCCACCCATTGACCTACCGCCGTTTGCGAGTTAACCACGCCCCTTAGACAACTCTATAAGCCGTTTCGCGGATACCGCTATCTTTGAATTATTTTTTCGAGGGGGGGGGAGGCATTACAGTAAAAATACGTCTCATCATGAAACTGTAGCTGAGAATGATGGGATGTATTTTCATTGTAATGCCCCCCCCCCCATTTCAAAGATGGCGGTATCCGCGAAACGGCTCATGAAATTTCGTACGTTAATTTTTGTTTGTCTCAGATTTTGGCGTTCTGCGTCCATTTGTATATCATGTTTAGACAATATTTCACAAGCTGCGTTGACGCAATTCCACCGTGATAGGTTAATTGTCCGATAATGGCCATTATCGCCGGTTTGAAAAGCACCCCATAGGAAGATGGTACCCAGCCCCCACCCCCTACGCCCCGCTTTTTGATTTTACGGAGGCCGGCTGACTAGTAAAAAAACACTGTGTACATGTACCTTCAGCACCAATTGGCGAGTGCCCTTTTCTTGTCTAAAAGTCCCCCCCCCCCCCAATAAAAAACAACCTGGCTTAAAATCGTGCAATCCCTATGGACATTAAAAGTAATTTTCTCAGCTCTCAAATGGCGAGCATGTGGTTTTACAGTGGTGGATCTACATGTATATGCGGTCACCTCCCCCTCCCCCCCCCCGGCGCAGATAATCTAAACATTTTCCAGATCCCCCTCCCCTAACTTGACATCGCACCCCTCCCCCAGCCAAAGCTACATCCACCCCTGTTTAGGATTTCACGCTAGTTTCTGCTATAGTGATTAGGTTGGCGTAATTGTGAAGTAAGTGCCCTTAGATTAGCCACTCATTATTTTCATGGGAATTGCCAACACTACAACATATTTTGGCATGACACTTAGAAATTACGGCTTTTGCAAAAGTGAAAACAATCGGTTACAGAGGATTACTTCTGTGCTTACAGGGATAGCGCAGGATTTCTGTGCTAGCGTGTTGTAAGCACATAATGAGGATCATCAGCACAGAATTGTGTGCTTAAACCATGAAATTGAGTCTATTGAGTTAGTAGTGGCTTTGTGTACCTACATGTCAATGAGCGGAGACTCCTGGGAATGTTGGAGAAGCAATTCACGGATCCGCATCTGTCTGTTGGTCTGAAAGAAAAAACACAAAGATTTTAGGTGGAAAATGGACTGGTATATTGATGTTTAATATGTCGAGTTCCCCTTGGCAAATAAAATGAACTGATGAAGAGTTGTTTAATTTGCATTGACAGTGATCAATACTCATTTTTGAAAAATCACCCACCAGAATGTCAAAGGTTGATCACAATTAACAGATGTTGCCTGACTGGACTTAAAATCACACAAACCAGGGACTAAGCGTAAAGTGGATACTGGGAAAGCTTGAAGTGTATTATCTCCATGCATGGACGCAAGAGGGCGCTTTATAGTCAAACAAGCAGAAGCCGGAATGAGGGACACTTCGCTGGTTCACTCATGCTGGTTATCGTGTATTTGGTACCAGCATTTATAAGCCACGATGGCACCCAAATGGCCCTCGTTTATAGTTTTCTCTGTGGAGGGGGGGGGGGGTGCTTGAGCGCAGGAAGGCTCGAGATTCTACCTTTTCGTTGAGCGTAGTGACTTCTGTCTTGCTGATCTTCCAAGGAAACTTCTCCGTAGTCTCCCCTGCTTTCTCATCCAGCATCCAGGGTTTGTTCAGCTCCTTAAACCGTCTCACCCGGGCGAGGGGGGGGGGTTCAATCTGGATGGTGCAGTACATGTATTGCGTTTCATGTTTTTTACGTTAAGACAAACAAAATGTGTCGCTGAAATCTGGAACAGCACTGAAACGCTAATATGGCCAGATAATAAAAGGGGCAACACGGGCCACAAAATCCCCTCAAACCGCGTTCACTGGGCGTGATGTGGCGGTACTTGTGGAGCCGTCGACAGTTCAATTTCAACGGGACACACACTGAAAACACAGCGCGGTGCGAGCGTGCTCACACGATCAATGCAACGCCGAAATATTGAATCATTCTGGAAGTCAAATTATGCATAATGATGCAGCGTGAACCATGCACAAAAATGTTCATTTACAAGGTTCACGCCGTGTGCGCTTCGTGTAGGCTTTGTGCACGCATCAAAGACAGCTAAATTTGTTCTGATTCGCTGTTTCTACCATGTCAATATTTGTTGTATGTCTGATGTATTTTAACAAATGATTGAATTTACGAGTTTCCGAATGTCTCAGCGATTCCGTTTTGATGCTGGCCCAAAGCTGGCCCAACGTCGGCGCAGCGTTACAGAAACACCGATTTGGCCTGAAATGTGGTGAGTTCAATGCTGTTTTCTAATGTGAGGGATATAGCACCGCACGGGCCACAAAATCCCCTCAAACCGCGTTCACTGAGGGGACCGCTCACCGTGCGTTATTCAATGGGAATGTGGAAAACAGCGCGGTGTGGCAGTAAGCGGGTGGAACGGCCACAATGCCGATGTTTCTGGACGGCCAATTTATTCAGAGCAATGCAGCGTGAACCATGCAAGAAAAACTTCACTTTCAAGGTTCACGCTCTGTGTGTTATGTATGCGTAGGATCAGCTAGCAATTTGTTCCAATTGACTGTTTCTATATGGCATTTATCTATTTGTGCAGCAAGATTTCACAAATACTTCCATTTACAAGTTTCCGAAATTCTCAGTGAATCGGTGTTATTGATGGGCCCAACGTGGGCCCGATGTCGGCGCAGCGGTATAGAAATACTGATTTGGTGCGGTTTACGCTGAGGCCACCGTGCAGTTTTCTAATGTAAGGGGATGCAACCACTCAGGCCACAAAATCACCTAAAACTGCGTTCGCTGAGGGTTATTGCGGATGAGGGTTGATTTGTATTGAGTTGAATGGAAAAATCGGCATTTTTCTGCCTTATGGGGCCTGGATATTCTAGTGTAAAAAACCTTTCCACATTTAGAAGGACACGATTATACACGGGCCGTATATGATGCGTTAAGTTCATGGAAGTTTATATAACTGTATTTTATTTCCTCAAAGTCCCACTCAAGGAGCAAAGCCTACCTCAGGGGCATAACTACGGGGACACGGGGCATATACCCCCACCCCCTGTGGAAGCCGGCTCCATCCCTCCCCCGCCCTATTTTGAAAACCTGAATTATAACATTAAGTGCTGTTAGTGCAGCTTTTGAAAAAAATAACGCACCCCAGGTGCCCTTCCCCAAGTTAAACCCAAGTTTCTCCGCTTGCTTGAGTACGATTTAATTCCTCATATAATCCCGAATATAGCCACACAATTTAATAGACTGAAGCGCCAACTGTACATTGAATGAATCACGGCCAGTGTATACGTCACTTGTCTATCCACCAATCACAGTTTGTCGGTGACAAGTCGGTGACGACAAGTCGGTGACCACAAGTGAGTGGTCTGTGACTGACAGGTTGTGTGTGTCAATCACAAATCTCAGTTTGGATGTGTCACCGACATCCATACAATATCCACCAATAAGAAGCGGCCATTTCAATCTCGGTGACTAGTTTTTATGGTGACTTTATAGCCTCAACGACATTAACATTGCTTTTATATCATTAATATGAAGCGAGTCGGCGATGTGTGATTGACAGCGCACTGGAGCCATGCAATCACAATCCAGGTCCGAGTTTTTAGTCACTGCTCAGGAAATCGATGGCACTATTTAAGACATGTGGGGCCGTCCACCCTTCACATCAACCACAGGTCATCAACACCTTCGGACGACAACCAGAGAGAACTGACTACAAGAACAAGATGTTGCTCGGTGAGTGTTTGAAACAATCATTTTTCCTCTGAAGAAATTTGTTGTCTTTTGCACAGTGTGTTTGAATCAATGTGGGATTCAGATTTTGTTGAATGTTGCTGAT